>NC_087436.1:51610480-52860480 GCF_036321535.1 Camelus dromedarius | reverse complement strand
GTTTACTCATAACATACTGCTGGATATGGAGGGCTGTTGCTTTTATTTTTAATTTCATTATAATCAAGATCGTTCATGAATATTTTGTATTTTTATATAAGTTTAGAGATCAGGGCCATGTGGAATGAACTTTAAATAAGTGCAAAATTTTACTTAAACTTTTTTCCTTTTTTTTAAAAAAAATGAATTTTAGCTATTTTACAATGTTGTATTAGTTTCTGTACAGCATAGTGATTCAATTATATATACACAGATATATATATATATATATATATATGTATATGTACACACACACACACACACATATAGAAATACAACTTCAGGATCTTTAATGATACAGGTCTCGATTTGTATTACTCCTCACAGCTCCATTTAAATCTACCACTCTGCCTCTCTGCATTTCTTTTGTCTTAGTTGATAGACATTGCACACTTGATAATCCCTAAAGCAAGAAACCAGAAGGATGTTTAGAGAGCATAAAACTTCAGCTCCCAGCTGTGAACTCACACACACACACACACACACACACACACCAGAAACCAAAGGAAGTTAGGGAGAACCTGTAATGTACTCACAAGAAGAAAAGCTATGGAATATGTTAATGTAGGACTCAGTTGTATGGAATATTCTTGAACAGAAACTATTGTAATTTATATGAAGATTATAAGACTATAGATATACCCTCACATATCATGTTTTTAAAAATTAGTTTAAAAAAAAAACTTTTACACCATATGCATATGGTGCAAAATTCAAGAATTGCGTAGTAAGAGGCAGCCTACAACTCCCTAGCACTGGCTCCTACCCGTGACTCCTAACCCACTCCCCAAAGCCTCCTTGTCAGACACAACCACTGTTATCATATCTTGTGTATTGTCCAGAGATATTATGTGGAAGATTTTAAACTCTCTCTTCTATCCATTAGTTGAAACATAAGTAAGAAGTTCAGTTTTCCATTGACTTACAATCTAGTCTTTGATTCTGACCTGAAAACGACTTCTATGGATCAGTCCAGATCACTGAGAACTTGCTGGATATACCAGGAGTGGACCTGATCCTGCCTCGGGAGAGGGCTCTTTTCTCTAACGACAAGATAAGTAGATGATTCCTAGGAAGCTGTCCTCCCTTAATTGGCCTATTTCATTAATTCATTGCTGAGTAATTACAGCTGAACCCAAATGAAAATGTAAAATGGCTGTGATTTACTTGTACAGATTGAATGGTATGGGTGGCCTGGACTGTGAAAAGAAACAGATTACTCTTTGTTTTTTGTTGTTACATCCAAGCTTTCCTATCTGCTTTGGGTGAATTATCACCAGCCACATGAAAATTCACTGATGAAAAAAAAAAGACTGGGAGAAACTACACATCTCCCTCTTGTGCACAGTGCTGATAAATTTATATTGTCTGTATAAAATACTATCTTGTCTTGTATCTAGTCTGTATAAAATACCAATTGTTAATAATTCAGCAGTAGATCTTTTGAGTTCTCAGCACTTTAAAATTGATATTGTCACCAAAATACCTATGATTTGCCACTATTTAAAACTGACCAGAATGGTACAGCAGAAAGTTCTCATCAAAATATCCATGGCTCTTGGCATTTATAGCTGAGTTAACTAAATGCCAGCACGGTGTTAGTCCTCATTGCTATAAATGTGAGATTAAATCGGAACAATTGTGACAAACATGCCACGATGACAATGAACGATGAAACACTCTGCTCAAACCTGAATTGGTCCATGTAGCAGCCGGCAGGTGGGCTGCTGGGTGCAAGTAGGACTCTGTAGCTAGCAGCACCGTTTAATTTTGGCAGAACAGTTACACAGGGATGGTATTCAAGATGGGACTGTCGTATCTCGGAAAGTATTCTAATAGTATTGCTAACTGTGACTCGTTATATCCTTAGCATGTGCCAGTAGGAAGTCACAAGCGTCTAAACTTGTTCAATACTTATTTTCCTAGGTCAACCCATCAAAGAAATATTCATTTGTCATTACTGATAAATTAAATTGGAGTCTCTGAAGATAAAGTGATATTTTTCTTCTTTTTAAACTCAATTTTTATTTTCAAATCGATACAGAAACACAGGTTCATAAAAAATCAACTTTTTATGAGGCTTATAGCTCAAAAACAGCGCTCCTCTCCCGCTTCCTTCTGATTATTGCTCTTCAGAAGCCACTTTCAACTTGTAGATTTTCTTCTGGCGTCACCGCTGTATTTCTAAATAACAGTCATTTAAGGCTGTTTTGTTCAATTTATACACTATTGATCAATTCCTGTTCCTAACCCCCGCCCTCCTGCCCCTCAAACACAAAGTTACCCTTTCTTCTTTCTAATATAACTACAGCTTCATCTTTGACTAAATCAATATTCAGTTTTCATTATTACAGCCATTTAAATATTTATCACAGCTGACCCCTGTAGTCTATTGTAGGGGGAGAAAAACTTTTCCTTGACCCTTTTCAAGTCCTTGGTTGAGTCTGAAAATTGAACTCACAAAGACAGACTAATAGGAGAAAAAGCATGCAAATGTATTACATGTTACCTGACATGGGAGCCTTCAAAAGGAAATAAAGACCTGAAGAAATGGTTAAACCTGAGTGTTTGGATGCTGGGTCTGATGAAGAGTAGACAGTGGTGGGGAAGCATGAGAGGACAGAGGGTGGGGGTAAGTGTAGTAACTGGGGGAAACTGAGCCGACCTGTTCACTTGGATTCTGGGTCTCAGAGACAAGGATGCTCCTTTCCTGCAGGCATAGGGAGGGCGCCTCCCACATGGGGGTCTCATCACCTGCTTCAGCAGAGAAGGGCCGGGGAACGTCAAAGAGACTGTCCTGCTTCTTCTGTTTTCTCAGACTTTTTTAGCTTAAAATATTCAATATGCCCAGGTGCCATATTTTGGGGTACCCTGTCCTGAACTCCATCAATATCATGATTATAATTCCTTTCTCCCACAACTTTGTTGTCTAGGTAGTTATAATTCCATCTTTTTTTCCCTTTTTGGCTTAGTTCTCCATATGCCCATGTCTAATTCATCCTGTGCGTCTTCACAAAGTATTACCTTCCTCTGAATATAGTCAAACACTTTGGATAACCTCTCAGTTTCCCCATCCTCCTGGAGACACACTTTCCATTCTGCTGCTCCACCTTGACCTCTCCACCTGCCTCTCAGTGGCCTTCCTGGGATTTCTCATCACATCATCCTGGAAATTCCCTCCGCCTTCCTCCTGGCCTGGAGCTTTCATTCTCAGCCCCTGAGACATCCTCCTTCTGGGCTTACTCTCCTGTTCTGGGAGAGCACATCCTCTAGCAGCTGCCTACGTGGTTGCATGAGAGGTAGACTTCCAGACCTCTGAATATCTGAAAATGAAAGGGTCCTAATTCTTCCATCACACTTGTTTTATATTTAGACTTGGTGTAGAATTCTAGGTTTCAAATAATTTATTCTTAAAATTTGAAGAGATTGTTCTAGTGTGCTTCAGGTAACAGCTTTGGGGCTGAGACATCTGGTGTACTGTGATTCATGCTTCTTGGTATGTGACCTTCTTTTCTTATTTACTTTCTTCCCTTTTTTGTCTCCTCTCCTCTTTTCTTTTCTTTTCGTTACATCCCTCTCTGCCCTCAGAAATTTTTAGATTCTTCTTTTCTGTAGCCACTGTTCTGAAGTTTCTCAGTGATTTATGTATTTATGTAATTTTTTTTCTTTCCCTTAGAGCTAGACACCTTCTTTCATCACAGTGTGACCTTTCAGTCTGGAAACTCCTGTCATTTCAGATTTGGGAAATTTTCTTGGATCACTTACTCATACTTTTCTCCTTTTCATAGTCTCTTATTTCTTTATGGAATGCCTATTATTTGGACATCAGATTTCCTGGAAAGACACTCTAATTCTCTTTTATCTTTTTGTTTTCCTATCTTCTCTCTCTCATTGGTTTCCTGCCAACTTAATGGGGTTTCAGGAGGGAGCATACATGATTATATATTTATTGCTTGATATTTAACCATGAATCTGACAATTAGGAAGGAGCTGAAGTTTTGCAGAAAACGAACTGCTCTTTAAGAACTAGTGGCCAAGCATTAGTGGCTGGTAATTAAACAGGCAACGGATATGGGATTACCCTTTTCATCATTCAAATATGAAATTAAAATATGAAATTGCCTTACATGAAAGTACCTTTGAAGCTGCCTGACTAAATACCTATTAAATAGTCCAGAAATGCACCCACATAGTTTAAGATAGGGAAATGATTTCAATCCCCAAGGGAGAGAACAATAAATAAATCCCTTGTATGAAATCTCTACCTTGTCCCTAACATTAAACTGGTCTCAAGTATCAGTGTCACTCCCTTGTAAAAGTACCCAACAGACAAAATACAAACATGCTGGTTTTGGTAAGATGAGGCTGGAAAAATATGAAATACAGACATGTCCTTTTTACTACTGAACCAATTTTAAAAATACGACGGTCACTAGAATTACTTAATTGATAGGAGAAGAAAATGCCAAATTTCATCCTAGTTTGGACTTATGTTTTTAGCCTTCTTTCTGTACAATTATGATTGAAGGGGCACTCATGAATGAATGCTCCTGTAACTGGCTGTTGGATTTCTCTTTTAGCTAACAGGGGTTTTCAACATTCCTGGTATGTTCCCCTAAGCTTTCACTCCCCCGATGTTAACCAGGACCAGGCTTCTCTGCCACACAGACACACACGTGGGTTACAGACGCTGTTATCAGCTTCCTCTTCCAACAGGAAGACCACATCTGTCACTCAGGAAGTCTGTGCAGAACACCTCCCATTACTCCCGGGCTGAACACTCTCAGGAAGGGTGAATACATAGGATCACGTAGGAGACAGGGCAGCAGCCAGGAGAGAAGGAGGCACACACTTCATTGGAGAAGCTGCACGTCCCCAGGATCTTGTCTTTTAACTCCAGAGTATCTTTTCCCTCCCATTTACCTGCTGATTGGTTCCTTACTAGAGTCGAGGATGTGAAAGGTAGTAGGATGTGAGTAAGGGGTTAACAGCAGGTTAGGGCTGATCCAGGCCCGCCGAGGGATGTCTTCTCACAGCACCATTTCCTCGGCCATGGCAGAGTTAACACAAAATGTGGACTGTTGTGTCTGTCTTGCCTTATTTACCCTTGGTCTGTGCAGCTGCACCTGGGCAGGGGGTTCTGTGCTTTGGGCGGCAGACTTTAGGCTGATGTGACTGGAACAGTTTAAAAGGTGGGAAAGGGAGGGCGATGTGGCCTGGTGACCACACACACCTGCTCTGTGGCGGCCCGACACACTGCGGGTGAGGGGTGGCTCTGGGCCTCCGAGGAGACGCGGGAACTGTACTCACTGAATTTCCTGTCCCGTTTCCTTCCATAAAGCTGAGCAATATGCTGTTAGATTTCAGCCTTTTAGTGGCTCACGAGCATGACTGTCGAGTTGGACTAGTTGGACCAGCAGCCACGGTGGCACTGCAAAGGCAAAGGCGAAACTCTTATCTCAGGTTGTTACGTGTTTTTTGTAATTGAAGCTATTTTCATTTCATACATTACCAATGTATTTTACGCTTTTGTGTATTTTACATTTCTCAGTAAATACTTGATTGTCATAAACTGGATTCCCTTAATGGAAGCTGAGGACAAACTAGAGATAACCGGTACATTTTGTAGATTAAGAATTTGCCCTCTGTCTCCTTTTCCAGCCTCATCTTACCAAAACTAATCCTTGCTCTTTGATACAAAAAAATGAAGAAATGAACCTCCTTATTTTACAGTTTCCCTCTAGTACTTACCACAGTTATAATTTTACTTCCATATGAACCCAGATAAAAGAGGGACATGTGAAAAAATTCAAGTGTCAATCAATAAAGGGGAAATACAAGAAAGTAGCATTTATGTGCCTACAAGAAGAAAATGGAGACTTCTTAAAATGGAAAAAAATTGAAATGGTCATAGATTTATTGGGGGAAAGACATAGACTCATTGCTTTGAATTGATGGCATAAAACTACAGATGACAGTGACAAAGCCACAGTTTGACTTTGATTTATCAATCTTGCCATTTGGGTATGCAGATTGTGGGAAATGGCGTAGGTGTTCTCTATAGGTTAACCTGCATACGCTTTTGATCCAAATGAATTTTACATCTAGAAACAGAAAAAGCTTGCAGATGAGATTAATAAACCAATTCTCTCTCTCTTTCTTTCTTTTCTATCTATTTATCCATCTATCTATCTATTTATCTATCTATCTATCTATATACATATGTATATACATATCTTTAAAGAATTCTGATTTATTCTATGTTTAAAAAAATTTGGGGGGGATTAGTTTCAAATCTACAGAAATGTTGTCAGAATAGTACAAAAGCTCATTGTCTGGGTGAGTGGTCAGATAACTCTTCACTGTATTTGTTCTCTCTCCTCTCTCTTTCTCCTCCATTGAATTGATGCCCCACCACTTCCTAAATACTCCAGTTATATGTCTCCGAAACTGGAATACTCTGCTACTGTAACAACAGACAGTTCAGCCAATGAGAAAATCAACATTGACTGAACATGGCCAGGAAGTCTACAAACTTCATGTATATTCTGCCAACTGCCCCCTGCCATGTTTCTTTTCCCTTTTTGGTCTAGTATTTTGTCTAGGAACTTGCATTACATTTAATGGTCATGTCTCTTTGGATTCCTTCAATCTGGAACGGTTTTGGTACTGCACTATCTCTCAAGACCCTGATTTGTAAAGAATATGTGACTTTTATTTTACAGGATGAACCTAAACCTGGGTATGTCTGATGTTTCCCCGTGACCAGAAATGTCTGGTGTTGCATTCTCAGCAGGAACATCACAGACACGATACCATGGTCGTCTTAGTGCCTAATATCAGAAGCCATGCAATGTTGATCTGTTCTACCTTTTGATCTTACATTTGTGTCTACTGATTTCCACTGTAAGGTCCTCAATTTTCCTTTAATAATCAAGTCACATTTGTATGCAGGGATTCTAAGATTCTACACTAATAGTCTGTTCTTCATCAGGTTTCCCACATCAGCCTTAGTATTTGTTTGTAACTTCTACCTCAGTCAACCATCACACTAAGGGCTGCCAAATGGTGACTCCTTATTTGCATCACTCTTTTTACATTTATTAGTCGGCATTCTCCTGTAAGGAAGAGATTTCCCTTCTCCCTATTTGTTTGCTTCAGGATGGACTCATGGATTCCAATTTTAGTTAGTGGTTTTAAATCTGATCATCTCATTATTTGTTGTGATGCAGAAATGGTCCCAGATGTGGCCAGTGGGACTCCTTCTTCTGTCTTCTTCAAGCTGTCTTCTGTATCCTTTTGACATGTGCCCATCATTTGCTAAACATTATTTTCAGGGATAACGATACACTCCATATTTTATTAATCCCATATTCCAGCCCTGGAATTAGCCATTTCTTAAAGGAAACTTGGTTTCTTCAGGGGAGGATAGTATTTAGAAATAAATATCTGAGTGCTCAATGTGGATGTTCAATGTGATCATTACTACTGAGATGTCACTGCATCCAGGCCTTTTCAGTGAAGAGAGCTAGAAATTTATGCATATATATATATATATATATATATATATATATATATATATAGGCATATACATTACAACTATATATATACACAACTATACAGCTTTACAACTATATATATATATAGGCATATACATGTGTGTACACATACACATACAATTATAACTGTGTGTGTGTGTATGTGTTTTAAACTTGATTTCAAGTTGAAATTTTAAGTTCAATCCTATGCCTTGGAATTCTTTCCAGCAGGCTGTTTATATGTTGTAAATTCCTCTTTGACAGTAAGAAATGTGGTTTTTGTTATCTTCAATATATTTCCTTATATGCTCAATGCTTACAATGTTTCCTCATTTTAACCAATTTTCTCATTGCAATCAATTTTCCAACCATTCAGTAGCCTCCTCTGCGCCCACCCCCTTACCACTGGTCTTGCTTGGACTCTGGACTCACTGACATCTCCAAGGTGGGAAAGGATGGGAGGGCAGGGAAGAAAAGATAGGAAAAGGAAGGGGAGATGAGAAGGAGAGGGAATATCCAGATAAGATATTTGATAATTCACAGAACTCCTATAGCTGGAGTTTTAATAGCCCAATTTTTTAATGTGACATGATCTGTCCTTACTGGATCTTAAAGCAGCAAACTCATTGGCAACTAACACCATTGATAAAGGTAAAAAAATCAAAGCCACTTGACCACAGCAACTTTAAGTGAATTTCTGATTTATTGATCATGATATTTAGTGATCAGAGTAATCAGAAAGAGTGGTATTACAACATGGGTTGTAAATGCTTAAGACAAGGAATTAGTGACCATATGTGCCAGCAGTGCACCCAAATAAAATTGCAGACGACAAACCTTGTTTTTTTTTTTCTAAATGGAATAGCTATGAGATAGATTTTAATAGATATGATGTAGATATGTTGCTTTTGATTTTTAACAAATGTCCAAGCGTCATGTTTGGGAGACAACATAGAGAAATGTAAGCTGAGTGTTAGAACAGTTAAGTGCACTGCGGGTGCTGATTTAACTATACAGAGCTTTCAGTAAGTTCAGGGAATAATCAAAGCACAGAATATGAAGATACGAGATGCCTCTTTCCCCCACACTCTGCCCCATCTCAGGAAATAGAACTGCTATTCACCCTGTTGCTCAGGTCATGCACCTTGAGATTATCCTTGATTTTTCTATTTATCTTACTCTTTGCATCAATTCATCAGTTAGTTCTGAGGGCCCTGTGAAGATCTATAGAGTCTGAGATTTTACCTGTGTGTAAGATAACAAGTCAACCTTCCACAGTTTCATGGATGCTGGCAAAAGCCATGAGGCTGTTGGGTCAGAGATAAAGGGCTGTTTTTTACAGCGATAGCAGTATCCAGAGTATCAGTATTTGCACCAGTTTCCACGGGGTGATGGCAGTAAAGTCAGGTTACACTGCACGTGCTGCAGGTCAAATTACAGCATAGGAACCCTGATTTGGGGGAATCCAAATCTTTTATAACAAACAGTAAGCCTGCCTAGCCTTTGTTGTGGAGGGTGTCTTTATTTCCCAGGGCAGCCGTAATAAAGGTTTGCCACAAACTGAGTGGCTGAAAACAACAGAAATGTATTCTCTTACAGTTCAGGAGGCCAGAAGTCTGAGATTAAGTCAACGGTAGGTTTGGTTATATCCAGGGGCTCTAAGGGAGAATCCACTCCATGCTTCTCTCCTAGCTTCTGGTGGCTCTGAAAATCGCTGGTGTGAATGAGGCTCTCCATATATTGTTCCTTGAGCACAACTCCCTGAATACAGTTTCTATCTGTGACCTATGAGACGATAGAGACAAGGCATCTGACTCCACACATCCAATATGGGTGGGACGGGCATGGAAAACTCCCATAAACATTTCAGTTCAAAAAGGGGGAAACATGGGAGCCACAAAGGAGTTCTCAGTCCAAAGCAGTTCTGAGGTCTAGCCAGGCAAAGACTGGAAGTTCCTTGGTTGAGGTCTGGGGATGATTCTCCATGGCTTTTGGGTCCATCCTCTGTGCTCTTGGTTCCACTCTCTGATTCATCCTTCCTTTCTTCATGACAGGTAGCATGTGTTTGCAAGTGAGTAGTTTTCTTAGCCTGCATCTTGCAAGTAGGAAACTGGGGGTCCAGTGACCTCTTTTCATTTTGTATCATCTCTGTCCCTTTGGGTTAAAGCTGGCAGTATTTTTTGCTGATATACTTCTCTCAAATCTTTCTGGACATCCTGTGATGCTCATTGGGGTTCACACCATTAGACAGAGCTGCAACCACACATCCCTTTTCTATTTTTCTTGGCTCACCATTTTCATCCATCCTTTTAAAACCTGTACGCCCTGCCTTACATCATTCCCTAGTCTCCTTCTGTTCTTTCCCTGTGCACTTATTACCATCCAATACATCACATTTTACTTACTTTTAATTTATTGTCTGTTCCTTCATTTTCCACCCTAAATATAATATAAGCTACAATAGGCCAGTGAATTTTGCTTCTTTTGTTCACTCTTTTATTCACAATGATGAGAACAGTGTCAGACACATTCAAAATAAATACTGAATAAATTAAATAATTTCAAAAAGGATTTGAGGAGTTTCAAAACAGACACTCATCTGCTGTGAAACCTTGTAACATATAGAAATATGTGCAGGATCATCTGTTCATGAAGCAGAATCAATAGAGATGATTTTGGATGCCCTAATAAGAGGATAAAAAATTTAAAATGCCCCTTAAGACACACACATACACACACACACACACACACACACAAAGGTTGACCCGAAGACTTTGCCATACGTTCTTGTGAATGACCAACAACTCCCTAATGACAGAAGAGACATGTTGTCAAAGTTGAAATTATATTATGGAAATTATTTAGAATAATATATAATATACATAATAATATATAACTTGTAAGTATGAAGTTATAACTTATATTAATTAATATAACTTATATTAATTAATATGGACAAAATTATAAGTTATAACTTCTATTTATAACTTATAATTTTGTCCATATTGGATTATGCTATTTTCTTCTCTCTTGTATCTTCAATGTGACAATAAAAATATTTAATGATCTTTGTTTCATAGTTACAGTGATTCTAAATTAAAGTCTGCAAAACCCCTTCTGTTCTTCAAGTCTTCAATCCCTGATGGGTTTGTTTGGCTGAAAGAGTGAAGTTAAAAAGTCTGTTTCCAAGCTCCTCTCTTGGTCTTGGAATCAGTGATAGAACTTTACCTTTCACGGCAGCACTGGAGAGCTGGGGTTTCAGGTTTGAAGCTGCACTCTTATCTTCTCTTAGAAGCAGAATCACATCTGAAAGGGAAGTTGTCAACCCCACTGTACTTTTTTTTCTCAATGTATAAGCTCCTTCCTACTCAGCTGAGTGTGGCCAGGAGATGGCCTGGGGCCCCTGCACCGTCCGTGCTGCTGGAGCACTTTGTGGTCTTGCTGCATTTCAAGTCTGCCCCACAGGATGTAGTTCCCTGTCAGGCATGGATACCTGCTGAACTGACATCTCAGAAAGTGTTTGCCACGTTTCTGGAACCAGTAATGGCCATGCTGATTCAGTTGTTGGACAATATAAACTTGTTTGGGCATCAATCCATTCCTGGTGTATAAGCTACTGATGGGAAAGGACTTCACTTAGGAGGGCTTCTTGAGGAGAGCTGAGTGGCATGTTAGAGCTGCTAGAGAATATTGATGTCAAAGCTCCTGCTAATGCACCAGTTCTTTCAGAATCTATCCCCCTACTGCCAGCCTAGGCTACCGATGTGGGTTGAGTTTTGTCCCTCCTAAACTCATATGTCAGAATCCTAACCCCAAGTACCTCAGAATGTGACTGTATTTGGAGACAGGATCTTTACAGAGGTAATTAAGCTAAAATAAGATAATTAAGGTGGGCCTTAATTCAACATGATTTGTGTCCTTATTAGAAGAGGAAATTTGGAGACAGATGTGCAGAGAACAAATGATGAGAAGTGACAGGGAGAAGACAGTCATCTATAAGTCCAAGGGAAAGAAGAAACCAGCCCTGCTAACCCCTTGATCTGGAATATCCAGCTACAGATGCGGAGGAAATCAAATTCTGTTGTGTAAGCCACCTGGTTTGTCATATTTTGCTATGGCAGCCCTAAGCAAACTGTGAGTTCCCAACTTCCTTCATCTTCTGAAGGCCCGCTGGCTCACCCAGACCTCTTTAGGGAGGAAGCTGGAAGTACCATCTGACGGTCTTTCACTTCTGTAGAATCAGCTGAGAGTATTGCAAAAATGGACCAGGGCTATGGGTTCTCCAGACCGTGGCAGAGCAGGGCAGGACCTCCCTCCCATTTTAGAACTGCCCCCATATTTCTGCCGAAATGGCAAACATATTCTATTTTCTACACCCTCTTTTGTTTCTGTCTCCATTTTTTCCCTTTTATAAACAGCCAAGATCTTATTGGTCAGCTTGCAATCCTAGTTAATTACCCAATCCAGTTATATTGCACCACTCAGAAAAAGTACATGTCAGAATGACTGAAAATAAGTTAAAAGACTAGTGACAGTACATTTTTCCCCTATACAACAGAGACCTATAAAGGACACCCTTCATCTTTAAATCACATGCATCTCATCCTGAAATGCCTTTCTCATAGAATATACTCATTCCTCCTACATCTGAACCATATCTGAAGTATATCCTCACACTATTTGTCTTCTTCTCTCTCTCTTTTTTTTTTTTGCAGCTCTTGGTCATAATGGGAAGCGTCATTTCTCTGCTTTACATCTGGCTGTTTTCCCAGAGCTTCCATTTCCATGTGGCACATCTTTATGCTCACTTTGGGTACCCCAGTGCTCAGCATATTGTTGGCCAGAGATACTTGAAAGGTAACTTCTTTGTTCCTCTGGTGCTCATTCTACTAGTTGAAAGGGACAGGGAGGGGTTTACTGGTTAGGTTTCTGTATCTATAGGTTCATAGAAGATTTTAGTATCAAGCAGTTAACTGAGTCCCTTTTTTTCTATGATACTTTTTGGTTTTTCCCAGGAGCTGGTGTGGTGAAGGATGAAGAGATGGCAATGCATTGGTTTAGGTAAGAAAGACGACATTTGCCAAAAGCAAAACTCTAGAGCTATCACTTGAGAAAGTGCTGAAATACAGAATCTTATGATTTTGGTGCTTTTCCCCTATAATAAAAATAAGGTAAAGTTTCTTAATATTAAAGTCTTGGTAACTTCTTTACTTTTTCCACTTGATGGTGAGGTAAGAGTAGTGATGCAGGTGATGTGGCTGATGCATTTAAAAGAAGCCTAGGAGTTTGGGGTTTTCAAGCATGAGCCACCCATTCTTCTTGCTTAGCCCTGCAATAAACCTTCTTCTGCTCCAAAAAGTAAAAATTAAAAATAAAAGAAGTCTACACAGTGTAAGCAAACAATAGATTAGCTTTAAAGGAACTAATTTGGAGAATATGTACCGTCTAGGTCAAGATTCAGAACATCAATAATTTAACAGTGCTCTGTATTAGCATTACCTTGTTTATTAAAGTTTTGAGCTCCTGTGATCATAAGAGACATATTCACATGAAATTTAAAAGTAGAAATACATCTTACCTTTCATTTATTCCATCTTTTGCTCTAAATTTTATTCAACTGATTTGTATTCAGTGTGCAAAATTTTCCCCAGGCAGCTTCTGTGGCTCTGATTGTGTAGCATCGGCTTGTTGAGTCCTCACAGAAAAATAGTTCATATTATATCTGCAGTTTCAGAAAGTAGGAATAACTTTGGAAACATACACTTGAACACTCTGTCTGACACTCCAAATGTTAGAGAATGGAAATAAATAAGCTCTGAGATGTTAGAAACTCCATTCTACATGGAGACTGTGGCAGAAAGCAAGGACAAGTTAGGTCGAAAGCCAAAGTCACTTAATATAGAGAGCTGGCTTTGGGTTCATGAAGTCTCAATTTAATCAAAAGTGGAAACCCCCAAGGTGGCATTTTGCTGCAGTGCTCTCTAAAGCTATATTGTCCAATATGCCAGCCACTAGTCACATAGGCCACTGAGCACTGGAAATGTGACTAGTCTGAATGCAGATGTGCTGTGCATGTAAAGTACATACTGAATTTCCAAGATTTCCTAAGAAGGAAGGAATATAAAATATCTCACTAAGAATTCTTTATATTGATTTCATGTTGAATGGTGGATATAATTATGTGTTGGATATATAGAGTTAAATAAGATATATTACTTAAATTAATTTTAGTTACTTCTTTTAAAACTTCTAGTGTGGCTATCAGGAAATTTAAAATTACACACAGCTTGCATTATATTTCTGTTAGGTAATGCTGATACAGAGTCTCATGATTCTGGGAAGTGTCTGGTTATCTGCGAGAAAAGTGAGCACGGCTATGGTTTTGGCATTGCCCGTGTACTGACGAGACCATCCTTCTCAGATGTTCCCATTTTTCTCGCTAGACCAGTGGGTGACACACTTGGCTACACAGCAGAATCCCCTGGGGAGCTCTTGAAACATGCTAACGCCCAGCTCCAGGTCGGCTGAATTGTGCAGAAAAAGCTCCTCAGGTGACGGTGCTGTGCAGCCAGGTCCAACCACTACTCTAGAAGTCTACACTGGTTTATAAAGTGAACGCAAACCAGCAGAGGAAACTGTTTTAGTAACACACTTCAATATGAAGTTTGAAATGGATATTCTGATCAAGATCACCTGCCAGCAGAAGAAGTACCTTTGAGAATCATGGATGGAATGACACAGCTCCAGAGTGGCTACATGAGGTTTGTGCTCACGTGTACCTAGCTGAAGCCCTTGCTGCTGAGTGGAGGCCACACACCTGTGGCACTGGCTTCCCCAGGTGGGCACTGGTTAGAAATGCAGCACCTGAGGCCCTACCCTGGCCCTACTGAAGCAGAATCCTCATTTTAACAAGATTCTGCATTAAAGTTTTGGAAGTGTTGCCCAAAACAGTAATTTGTAAGCCGGGCCTTCCTTACATGGGACCTTACAATTAAAGAGCAGTTTGAAAATTGTTCCATCTTTCAGTGATGGATTCCACTGTCAGAAATGGGGTGGGAAAAGCATCACAAAGGCAAGATCCCCCCCCCAGTGTATTTTAAAAATAGATTTTATAGTTTATGACTTATAAAATAACTTATGCCTAATGAGGAAAATATTGAAAACACCAAAAATCACCTGAATCATAGCACAGTAAAAAATACTTTTGACATTTCAGTGAGGATTCTTGTAGACTTTTTTCAATTAATGTATGTATAATATACCTTAGTTTCCTTGAATATTTCACTGTTTTTGCTTAGTCCTTTTTCTGGTTTCTTACTATCACAGACTGCTGCTGGGAAGAGCCTTTCATATACATCTTTTTGCACATCTGATTATTTCTTTACTAAACAAAAAAATCACTAAAAATGGAATTACCAGGTCAGACAAGCATCATTTCTAAAGCTTTTGATATGTGTTACCAAACTATCCTGAAAATTGTCCAATTTCACTCTAGTATAAATGTTCATCAGCTTATGAATATTATTTTTAATTATTTGTTGTATTTGCCAACTCAAATAACAACAAAAAGTGCCTCATTCCATTTTTTTCTTGATCAGTTGTGAAGCTTTCTTTTCTAAATATCTATTGTAATTTAAATTTTTTCTTTTTCCTGCAAAAAGCCTATTCATGCAGTCTGCCTGCTTTTCTACTGGATATGGTTATGTTCCTACTCACTTTTCAGAATGTTTGTGTGTTAAAAATAGTAAACTTTGTACATTTTTTTTGTATTTTGGGCAACTTTTTTTCCCCCAATTACAATTAATAGGAAAAGAACTGCAAAGTAACAAGGCAATAATTATATAGTTTGTACTGTCTGACATGATGGCCATTAGCCACATGTGGTCATTTAAATTTAAATGAATTACAATGAAAAATTCAGTTCATCAGTTGCACTATCTGCATTTCAAGTGTTCAGTAGCCCCATGTGGCTAGTGGCTACTGTATTGGGCAGCACAGACATAGAACATTTCCATCTTTGGGGAAAGTTCTGTTGTAAAGTTCTGGCATATTACATTTATAGTTCAGCAACTGGAAATAGTGCTTAAGAATCAGCTACATGTTACTGAATTCTTAACATTCCCAGATGGTCCTCTGATTTCCTGTATCTTTTGGAGAGAAAAATTATTCTAATATTTGGAAAAGCTGATGAACAGGTTTGGAACAAATAAGTGATTTAAGTATTCTAACAACATCAGTTTTTTAAAAAGTATTGTATTTGTTTCAAGTAAGATACATTGTTCTTAATGAAAGAGGCCTATTAACATTTGTCCAGATATATGGTATGATGGAAGTAATGGTTTCCAGTAATGGTTACATATCTGTATTGGCACTGCCCTTGGTTTTATTAAGGGGGTGCATCTTCATAAGATTATTTCCTTGTTTTTTACTGCATACTCCTCCCCAACCCCATCACCACTCCCCTTTCCTTTTCCTTTCTTTTTCAGACAAGCCTCCCAGCAAGACCATCCTCATGCTTCCTTTAACCTTGCAGTAGGAAAACTGAAAAACATGACTGGATCCATGGCAGTAGGGTAAGGAAACTAGCTGTCTTCTCCCTTCCAGCTGAGATGACATTCTTTCTAAACCTGCCCCCATATGTTACCTGCAATTGACAGACAAAAGCATTTTATATATAGTTCACTTCCCACACTTGCCTTTTTATCTACTTATATGGCTATGAGTTATAATAAAAGTACAAAGCAAATGAATCCAAGATTCATGCACATGCATAAAGCCCACTGAATACATTCTTAAGGTCCACAAGCACGAGATGAAAGGCCAGGTTATTCCATGATCCTTACGGTCTCCTGTGAATTTCTCAGCTCCCTGGAGTACCATCTTTACAGCCTTAGAGCATTTTCTTATAAACAGCATGGAACAAGTAAGAATATGAAGATGGACAGCCCTCCTTGGGTACAAATTCCCCTTGTGTTTGTTGGACTAATCCTCTTCTAATTACTCACAGTTATCAGGAGAAATACTTCTATTTTCTCTGGGGAAGTTTTTCTTAATGTTTTCGAATAGTTCATAGTTTGTGATATTTTTATGCAGCTATTTTGAGTCAGAGACATTTGATAGGGCCCATCAAATAAACCACTAAACCTGCAGCTTGTTTTTTTAAGCAATGTAACTGACATATACTCCATTGCCAAGTAATGTGTACAACCCCCTCCCGCAACTCCATCCCTTAATCTCCTTCAAGCTGAGGAGGAGGCAAGGTTCAGAAAGAGGGAGTCTCGGTGAAGGGCTGGAAGATGGGGTGAGTCTTGGAAATTGGTATAATACTCAGGGCTATTGGTTGCATGCGTTACTTGGTAATGAAACTTTGAAATGACCATTTTGAAACCACCAACTCAAAATGGTGCAGTCAATATGTTCTCTTTTACAGCTGCTGGTTGGCAGTTTTACAACTGACTGATGGTAGGTTGAATGGAGCCCCTCTCCAGTTACCAACCCCAAACCAAAATACAAAATTTGCTTGCAAGAGAGGAGTGTGTCAGACATTACCTAAGAGTCTTGGCTAGGAAAACCTTTCCTAAATAAGGCAAAGTGTCCAGCTGGACTCTGATGTTGTAATACAATTTCTTAGGGTAGCTTTGATTTTATTATGAAGACATTCATGATGAAACCCAGGTGAAATGGCATGTGTTTCCCTTAGTACCTTAGAATGAGTCTAAACAGGTGTTAACCTGGCCCTTAGCCTAAACACTTGGACATGCAGGTTCTTTTGGTGTACTCTTTCTTTACACTACTAAGTAACTGCCTTTCCTAGGGACGTAGAGATGCTCCTTAATGTTGCTGCAAGACAGGGGATCCAAGAAGCCCAGGAACTTCTGGAGAATGTTATCGGGACAAAAAGCAAGCTCTTGCCAACTAAAAGAACGGGGAGTTTTTATAAACACTAATGTGTATCCTGCATACTCTTTCTGGAATAGAAAATGTGACTCTCACTTGTCCATTGTGGTCCTGCACTGCTTTGTGGAACTGTCAGTGGAAGTGGCTTTTAGTTAGTTTTATACGCTGCTGCGCCTTCAATCGGCTGTTCAAAGTCCTTTATGCAAGGTGTCGTTTACATGTTTTCCTGAGACCCGAGTTTGACCTCTTCTGGATGGAGGAGTATTTTCTTTGGATTTCGTTACTGCTAAGTTTCAAGCCAGTAAGCATTCTCTGAAGTGGTGGGAGGGAAAGAAGGAAGAAACCTGTCACACCAGAGATCTGGCTTCTTGGATGTGAGAGTTGGCACCCACAGATCCCCTGTGAAGGAACTAAACTCATCATTAGCTTCATCATGTGATATTCTGCTTAAAATAAACTTGTTTTCATCTCTCCACATTTCAATTTTCTGCTCTATTAAGTTTCTATGGTATTTTATTGTATGCATTTTTTTTTGTCTTACAGAAAGGCTTTTATGGGCAAAAATTAAAAGGCTGTGAATATTATCAACAAAAGGGAAAAGGTTGAAGTATTAAGAGCTCACAGTTATTGAGCACCTGCCCTGTGGAAGGTATTTTCCTAACTGCTTTACAAGTATGTCAGCCTTCACTCGTTGTAAAAGCCTTATAAGGCGGGTAGTATTATCATTCCCATTTTACAGATGTGGAAACAGAGGTGTGGAGAAGTTAAGTAATACGTGCAGGGTCATAGAGTGAGTGGTAGAATAGGGTTTTGAACTTCTTAACTAGTTTGTCTAACATTATTCCCCCGAATCATTAATATCTCCTTCCTAATAAATTCAAAGATGCTCCAAGAGCTAGTACATGGGTTTGTTACTAGTACACAGTGAGAACAGCCCTTACCCAACAACTCAGCCCTAATATTATTATTATTTTTTTAAGCACAAGCTACATACTCTTATCCTTTAAAGGGGTATTTTTAACCATAAATATAGTGAGCTGTATTTATTGCACTTAGGTTGTAGCAAAATTCTCTCCTGGGAATATAAATTCAGAAATAATGTGAGGATGACAAAAGTGCCACATTAAAATTCAGCAAAATGATTCAGCTGTGTTTAAAATACTTGTTTTGCTTTGAAGTGTCAAGTTTACTCTATCTGCACATACACGATGACTGAATCTCAAGCTCTTTGTCCAAACTTGAACACATAAACTTTTAAAGGGTGTAGATAAAATGGTCAAAGGTGTTTTTTTCTCCTGATTTTATATTTTATGAGGCAATTTGAAACTCTTCAATGTAGAAAATCCCAAATCCACAAACCAAATTCTTCACTGGGATCTTGGTAAGTATTCCTGTCAGGTTCCCCTTACATATTCCAGGACGATGTAGTTGTCATTTCAGCCTATTTTGTTTGAGACATAACTTTGAAAATTTTATCTTGAGCCATGAATTTGCATAATATTAGGACAATTTCGACCATCATGTAAATGTGCATTTTTTACCTTCACAGTGATACCCACTTTACTGCATTGCATTCTACAGTAATATTTCAAAGGCTTCTGACAGTGACAAACAAAACCTGCCACTGTGAAGATATATCATAAAAATCACCTCTAAATTAGCATTAATTTATTTTTCAAAAAAAAACTTTCAGATGACTTCTATAAGCATCTCCAACTATTATTGATTTTGTTTACATTAGAGTGCAAATAATGTCTTTTAATAGTTCATTGTTGCTGAAATAAAGCAAGTAAAATAATTGAAAAAGTGTAACAATTAGAAAGGCTATATAAGGACTTGCTATAAAACCACTTTTATTTTGACTTTTACATCACTTGAGTGTTAGATAGGACCTGACCGGCCAATCCATTAGGGTTGAAGTCGAACCCTTCCTGCAAAACCAGAGAGAAGGTAGGATCAGGAATCCCCTGAAGCCAAAGCAATGCTCTACCTTTCCTTTCTGTAGCTGGGGAAAGATTCAAGTGGGAAAAGCAAGAAACAAGCAAGGGAGAGAGGCAGGTAGGGAGAGGGAGTGAGAGAGGGAGAGAACTTGTATATTTTTGTTGGCTCAGAGACACTGTGACTCTACTGACCTCCTTCCTTCTTCCTGTATGCTCCAATCATAGTGGTTGAAACTTTGCTCCCTTCTAGATGCTCCCAGATTCCTTGTTTAGCTGTTTTGATATCTTGATCCTTTTTCTCTTCAAGGCAGGTCTTGTTACAGAGCAAGGGACTGTTGCCCAGTGCACACAGAAGCCAATACTATGCCACTTGCTTTTGAGAAAAGAAAGAGCTTTATTGTGAAATTGACCAGCAAGAAGACAAGAGGCAAGGCTCTCAAATATGTCTCCATAACCCAAGGTTCGGGGTGAAATTTAAAGGGTTAGGAGAATTTCAAACTTGGAAGCTGACTGGCTAGTCTTGAGTCTATGAACTATTCGTGCTGCAGGAAGCCAGGTTTTCCTTACTGAAGAACTTCTCGCTTTGTAAAGAGTGGCAATACTTCTATTCTTTAAGCTCCATAGACTGAAGATTCTTGGTTCCAGGGTCATCCTGGAGACAAGGGTACCCATCTTGCACATGCACGGTGGTGCCTCTGTAAAATAACTCAGAGTTTGATTAACCTATCAATGTATTTTAGGATGCAAAACTAGTTTAAGCTGGTCAATGTTTTTAGTGCTGTTTCAGTCTGCCTTGTTGTCAATATAAAAAACATTTCAAAGTATACATTTGTGGTACATAAATCTTAAGTCTACAATCAATGAATTTTACATGCAGAGCACCTGCCTAGCCACCACTCTGTTGAAGATGCAGATTTCCTTCCTAGTCAATACTTTCAGGTAACAGTATTATCCTGTTCTCTCTCACGCAGAGTAATTTTACCTGCTTGTGAATGCTGTCATATTTGCTTGTAAATTTAGTGTAAATATTATGCTATATAATCTGTTGTGTCTGCATTCTTTCATCATGCCTGTCTGTGAGATTTATCCTGTTGTTGCCAGCAGTTGACCAAGTTCATTCTCATTTCTATGTAGTATTCTATTGTATGATTATACCACAATATACTCTTTCTATTTTTGATGGGCAGTAGTTTCTTTCCAGTTTCTGGCTATTATGAAAAAAGTGCCTATGAGCATTCTTGTACATGACTTTTGATGACTGTAAGCACTCATTTCTTTTGGATGTTTGCCCAGGAATGGAGCTGCTGGGTTATACAGAATATATGCATTTAACTTTAGTTAGCTCTGCCAAACATTTTTGCAAAGTGGCTGTGCCAATTTTACATTCTCCCCATCAGTTTTTGGGAGTTCCGGTTTCTCCACGTCCTTGCCAACACTTGGTTCTGTCAGTCTTTAAATTTAAGCTCTTCTAGTCAGTGTAACAGTGCTATCTTATAGTAGTTTCATTTTGCATTTCTCTGATGAGTAATAATGGGGAGCACATCTGTTTGGAAGTATTTGTGAAGGGGTGTTGGGCACCTAATGCGGCATGTACTGCACTTAAAGCCCCCAAAAGAGCCTGTCTGTGATTTCCTGGAGGTGAACTATCCCATGTGGCCACATTCTCAGAGGGATTTAGGATAGACTAATAGCACAAGTCTAAACAGTAAATAGGCAGCTTTCAATGATCCAAACAGAGCTGGTCAAACCAGAATGGCTTCTGGGAAAACTCCAGCTGCCCACTGTGATTTGTGCAGATGTAAAGCCAGAGGCGTTGTCAAGCTTTTGAGTGTGTGAGCAGTATCCGGCCTCAGAAGTATGTGAGTAGTGGAGGACTAGTTTTGATATGTACTGAACTGGATGCAACTGGTAGAAAATTCTTTTAAGCCCTAGAGCTCACATTGAAGAAATGATCAAAGCTTTGATCATAATCCTAAAAATTCATGGATAGTCACCAATAATGAGGGTCAAGCCTGAAAGCTTTTCTAAACTATCAATAAGGTGAATTTTGAACAATCCTGCTTATAGAGATACTGAAGTCCTTCTATTTTCTCTATGGAAATCATAAAATAGTTGTCATACAAAAGGTGCTTCAAAAGTATGAAGTCCAAAAAATAGAAAAAAAGGCTAACAGAAGTATGTCACAAAGTCAATATAATTATGTTATGTTTTTATGGATGCTTATGCTATGCGTCAGTTTCTAGTGTGTTACTTGCGATTTTCTTTCTTATTTGGTGATACATTTTTAAATTCATAAGTTTGAATTTTTCTTCTAAAGGAAACCCTCAAATTGCACAAGCTTCTGGGGCACACTGCCAGAATCTGTCCCTCTTTGTGATCATCTACCTTGTGACCAATGACCCAGAAGGACCTTGATGGAAACACCTCAGCTTGTGGCTTTTCTAGGCTGCGTGCCGCAGCACCATGACCCCGTGCAACCGCGGGTTCTGCATGCGCGCATAAAGAAGGCTGACTGTACTACGCCTTTCATGTAAGGCGTATATGAAAATCCGCAGATTGTGGTATCTCGTGGGGGGCCCTGGAGCCAGTCCCCCGCAGATACCAAGAGACGACTGTATTTGTAGGGACAGGATTTTTAAAAACTTCATTCTGCTCTCCCATTGCTTCAGTTCCTTTTGGCAAGCCATGAGTATTGGCTTTGCGTGACTAAGGGAGAAAATAGAGGTTCTTAGTCCCCTTCTTTCCCTGTGTAATCACACGGAAGACTTTGAATCTATAGATTCCTAACCATACGTAAAGAGATGACAAACTATATGTCAGATAAAGGGATCATACCCCAGAAATAAATTGGAGAGAGTATAAGATAATCATAATTACTTTATGGGTAAAGAAATGGAAGCATCAGGAGGTCCCGCCGATTTATCACGGACACACTGACTGCGATTAAACCTAACAAACTTGCCTCTCTAACTCCTTGCTACCTTGCTAAACGATTCACTTCAAAAACAGGAGCAAGAAAGATTTACCTTGAATGTGCTTAGATATTGATGTTTCCTTGGCAACAGATTCTAAATTAAAAGCAAAACAGTGATTGAACATATGCACTTTTGTTCAAAAATCGTAGGCGCTGAAGCAGCAGTCTCAGAAGCCCTTTCCCATCCTTTGTTAATTGAGAAGAGAAGTTCTTTATCTCGGATGCTGTCACGCGGCAGTTGTTTTAGAAAAGCCTGTCTTCTAGACATAAAAATAGGAGGCCATTTCCCTTTCCCTCCGAATCTCCCTTGGCTTTGGCCTTTTTTTACTTCCTCACAGTCACTCAGAGCCCTGTGTGTAATTAGCACTTCCGCCCACCTCACTGAGATCTAGGCAGCAGTACCAGTCTCTAGTTGAAGTGATTAGTTACAATTTTGTTGCAATTAAAGACAGACTAGTAGGAACATGAGGTATGTATATTATTAGTCTATTATTACCTATTTTTTTCTCTAGATATTTTAAATTCCTGGGTTAGGATAAACCATTCCAGTCTGCATTCCTTGTATACTTCTGTTGTTAAAAAGAGATGCTTTTATTGAAATGCTTTGTTCTCGGTCATTCCCTTCTTTAAAGGGGTTCTGTGTGCTAGAACCCCTCGAACCTGTTGGTATATGGTTCCCTACAGCCTTACCCGTCACAGTGTGGTCTGGGCCAGCAGCATAGTAGCTCCGGGGAGCTGGTGAGAAATGCAGAATCTCAAGCCCCAACCCAGAATCTACTGAATCAGAACTTGCATTTTAAGATTCCCAGGTGGTTTACATGCACACTGAAGTCTGAAATGCACTATTCTTCACCGCTTGGTCTATTTTCTTGTGGACTTACAGGGAAATTTTATCTAAGATGTAGCAGCCTAGTGGTTAGTCCCTGGGCTTGAGGTAGGCAAGGAATTTACTTGATCGGAGGTTGCCAGCCCTTACCGATGAGATGATTTTGGGAAATCTGCTTCAATTCTGTAAGGCCTGGTTTTCTTCTCTGTAAAATGGAGACTATAATAGCACTCATCTCGTGGGGTTATTGTGAGCAATAGATGAAAAACTATGTATAAACCAGTCAAGCCCATATTATAGCTGTACATGATAACCAATAAATATTAGCTATTATTATCATTACTCCTACTACCAGAAGTTAATTTTTGTTTTTATTTTAATTGAATGGCTTGTTTTGTCTTATGGGACCGTATTGCTGGTGATTTTTTTTTTTTTTTTTTTTTGGACGGGGGAAGGATTTGACTGCTAGGAAGTATAGAGCCAAATTTACAGCCTTTTGCAACAGGTATTTAACTTTTTGACTGCCCATACCTCACCTTCTTATTTTTTGTATTTATTCTCTTCACTCTAATTTCATCCGCTTTTTACATTTTGTTCCATTCAATATGGTATCTTTGTAAGCCACTTCAAAAGCATTTTCTATTGAGATATGACATAAGAATTGTCATCACCATGAATAAATTTATTAGTTCACAACTCCAAATTATGTTGACAGCCTTGCCTTTTTTTTTTCTCTCTCTCTACCAACTTCTTGTTATAATGATGTTGGTTAACCTAGACCCTGTAAGGCAGGGGTGCTTAAAACAATTTTCAAAGCATGTTCTCCTCACGTTATCTTCTTGTTTACCACTGCATCTCCAGTCTGGTGCCTGACACATAATAGGTGCACAATACATATGTTATTAAGTGGATGGTCATGTACAAATTTACATCTTACCTCACTTACAGATTTACATCTCTTCATGTTTGCTATTGCGTTCAAACCTGGAATGGGCTTTCTTCATCCTTTGACTTATCCAGGACAAAGGACTCAGATCAGCTCCCACCTTGCTGTGAAGACTTCTTTGACCTTTCAGACCAAACAGGGGTCTCTCTCTTCCCCAAACTACGGGACTCACTGTCTTACCCCACTGGCCCTTGATATTCCCTCTTATGTTGGTAGCTCTCCTCGATTGATGGCACAAGCTTTGGAATCAGGAAGTCATAGATTCAGTTCTGCTTGGGCCACTTACCAGCTGTGTGACTTTAGGAACATGACTCAGTTTCTCTAGAGCTGTCACCTCACCTGTGAAATGGGAAAATTACTGTGTTGTATCACTATAATCGATAATATATGTGGGTGATTAGGCTATTACCTGGAGATACTGTCCTAATCGTGTCTTTTTTCCCAAATTAAATTCAGTAATCCTCTCTTGTGGAATCAGCAGGAAATTGTCCTGGGGCTTATGGGTGAAGCCGTATTCTTATAACTCTGATGGATTCTTTTTGTCTTGGCCTCCCGGCTCCCAAGGCTGACAGAAGCTGCCAGAGTTGTGTCTGTTGATGATTCGTGGTGAATGTGGCTGTGATTCATTATTGTCTAGGTTTCCTGTCTAGGTTTCATGACTTGTCAGTGGTGGCTGAGGAGGAAGGTAGGAAATATTTACTGTCACCTAGGGATCACTGCACAACAGTTTCAAATACTCCTTGAATTCCCTTTTGTTGTTTTTCTTTATTTCCCCTCTTTTTATTCTGTAGCATTATTTCCCTATTTCTCTTCCTAAGAATAAGCTGTAGATATCAGAATTAATTTATTTCCAAGAGAGTGCTGTGGGGTTTTTTGCTGTTTGTTTTTGGTTTTCTTTTGGAAGTCTTTAAAATAATCTCTGCTCTCTTTGAGCTCTAGGCAAGGCATATTTTTCGAGGTTCTGAAATGCAAAATGCATGAGAGTCAAACAAACAAATCTTTTAGTCTAAGAATTCTGAAAAAGAGATTAATTAAAACTGTTCTCTTATTAAGAGACTATACCAAGTTACATGAGATGCTTTTTCTATCCACAAAATCCTGGGGGGTATGGGTGTTCTACTATAAAGTTGATATGTACATTTTCAGAATTTTCTTTATTATAAATACCTACTTAAGAAAAGAAGAGGTCTTTGAACAACAAAGAAGCTGGTGCATCAGACCAGTGTGCTCATTATACTTTTGATACGGGTCTCTAACTATTCTAGTTCTTTCTCCATGTGGCAGCAGCGAAGACGTCTCAGATTAAATTTGATCATCTTACTTTCTGATTAAAGTCCCACTGGCTCCCTGTTGCCTGCAGTATTAAATCCAGTATGAAAAGCTTTGCTTATTTAGACTCCAAATAACCTTCCCCACTTCTGCTTTTGCCCGTGGAGCGTGCACTCCCCGAGCTCCCACCACAAAGGTCTTCTTACCGTCACTGCCTACAGGTGGCGCTCTTTCCCAGCTGGGACTGCGCAGGCTCTATCTTCCGGCTCCTCTGTTAAGAAACAGTTCACTGTGACCTGACTATACTTAAATCGACAAAAAAGGAGGGGGAGGGGCAGGGAGGAGAGGAAAAAGGAGAAGAAAGAAAGAGAAAAAGAAAGAAAAGAACCCGTTCAAATGTGCTTTGCATTCAGAAGCCTCCCTGGAATTCCCTAAACAATTATTCTTTCCTCTTGGGTCCCCTAACAATTTATAGATTACATTTACATAGCACTTATTATGCTGCCTAGTAATTTTTCTGTTTACAAATCTCTGATTAGTTTATGGGCTGTTTGAAGGTGGAGATGTTACCTCTTTCATTTGAATCACCCACAACATCCAACACATGTAGAAAATACCCAATATTAGTTAGCTGTTTGTGGACACATTCAAGTATACTTATGTATTTTAAGGAACACTATGCATTCTGCTTCTATCAGGTTTAATTTAATTCTGTTAATCTTATATACATGTGATGAATATCAATGCAAATTACCCTTCTATACATATTTATAATGAATACTTTATCTTCTAATTTTTAAAATAAGCCAAAGTTCACATTGATTTTTACAATTGTAAGTATTGGAATACACATTTTTCCCCTTCTGTAGACCTGTTATGTGAAGCCATATGTCAGCTCCCAGATGTCTCAGGTTGCCTGCAAGCTCCTCTGCTGTTATCAGCATGTCAGTGCAGCTGCAGTTCAGAATCCCTGTTGGTCACTTAGCTGATCTTTTTGGTTGGGAAGGGACCAAGACTACCCACAGAACTCTGTAACCATGGTGATAAGATGCCCTATTTTAACTTTTCAACAGAAAAGATGAGATGCTCTAGCACTTCTGTGCCTATGCTTCCCAGTGGAATTTTGGGGAGCCATTCAAGCAGTTAAGCTACAGAATCAGACCTTGAACAGATAATTACTTTTTCCTTTATACTTGGTACCTTTTAAATTAGGGATGGTGACTGACAGCACATACAGGCCATGACCAGGCAAATGTGAGGTCTAGGGCAAATGTGGGAGGCTTGTTATTCTTATAATACACCAACTGGGAGAAAGCGCCTTTTAAGCCAAGGGCTTTACTTTTTAAATAAAATTGAAGTGCTTACCAAAATAATGACTGTGTGCTTTTTCATGGGTGATGAAATAAAACTATTATGGAAGATGGATGTGATTCTTGTAGAAAGTCAAAGCGTTCATTTAGACTATGTTTTCCAGCCAAGATTAGTCTTAGACCTTGTTAGAATGGGCAGTTCTGTGCATCTGAGACTTAGGGGGCCCTGAGAAGGTACAATGTTCAATATCCTCCCCTTTCTTTAGTCTGAAAATCTAACTTGCCAGAATTTTTCCCTTTAAAGGTTTACAAGCCATTATAATATAAGTATTTCTGGGAAAGGCATTGCAGTAAAGGACAGGCTGAAATTCAGTGGCCTATGCAATACAACTGGTTTATAGCCATATTTATTTGGCCAGAAGATTGTTTTATATATTGTTTTGAACCAACATTTAATCATAAGAAGACTTCACATAAAAAATCCTACACTACCCTATTACCATTAAGCAACAGGAAATGCACAAAACTAAATTCTTAGAAGGCTGGAGATGAACGGTGGCTGTCTTATTTAAGGGAGCCAGATTCTCTCTAATTTGTCACAGCCACCATTCCTCCCAACTTATATTCAGATACAGCTCTGTAGTCCTTCTTCACTCACTTACGTTCCTGGCTCCTGTTGGTAAAACACAGAGTAGCCTCAGTAACTAACCATTTGGGGACTGACAATAAAGCATCTGCTTTGTGTTTGGCTTAGGATTGCCTTCATCTCAAAGGTATCTGTAAGAATATTAAGACTTTTCCATGCCTCTTCCCTGGTGGTGTTCCTGCTTGCTCTGGACTAAATGTTATGTACCCCCTCCAAATTCATAAATGTTGAAACCCTAACCGCCCCTGTGATGGTATTTGGAGATGGGGATCTTTGGGAGGTAATTCGGTGTAGATGAGGGTGGGGCCCTTATTATGGGATTAGTGTCCTTCTAAGAAGAGACCTGAGAGCTAGTTCCCTCTGTCTGCCTTATGAGGACACAGCAAGGAAGCAGCTGTGTCTGCAGACCAGGAAGAAGGTCCTCACCAAGAACCCTACCCTCATCTCAGGCTTCCAGCTCCAGAACTGTGAAAAATAAATGTTTACTCTTTAAGCCATTCAGTCTATGGTATTCTGTTACAGCAGCCAGAACTAACATACTGCCCCCATCCTCCCCTTGGGATATTATCAGAAAACAAACAAACCAAAGAAAACCAACAAAATATGCATTTCTAATACATTTTCCTTCAAGCATTCAAAGACTCTTATTATTTATATTCCTAGCACAAATACATACATACGTACCACACACATACATAAATGTGCCAGAAAAATTCCACTTTTACCTGAGGCTGACTTGAATTGACCGAGTTTTCTCAAACTGTTGAATATTACCTCAATTGGGAACATATTTTAGTTGTACCAGAACAGCACAGCAAATTTGAGTTGAGGCATGGAACTTGGTCTTTAAATTTAATTGGTGTGAAGAAAAAGTTGAATAATCTATTCTGAAACCACACCCTCCACAAGACTGGCACTGTTTAGGTGGGAGGTTGGCTTGACCCTACTGCACAATGCACTTGGTGAGTGAGGGCATACTGAAGAGCGTGCGAAGGGCAGAAGCACGGGGAGATGGCTGAGGCTGGGAAGGGAAATATGGGAGGATGCTTGCTTTCTTCCTTGGCAGTCTTTAGGGTCTTAGGAGTTGATCAAAGGCCTCTGATTTCCTTTGTCCAAATTTCTCACAGGTTTGATGATTTCTGAAATACAATGTTTTATAATTTGTAATAAAATATAAAATGCAGATATCTGTGCAAGAGTTTATAAGCAAACATCCTTGGAAGCATAAACACTTGGAGTTTTATAGTCATTTACATTAAGCTGTATGTGGTGGCCATGGAGGTGCACTGCTCCAGCGTCCTTTTCAGAGAATCTACAGTGGAGAACACAGTGAACTGACAGCCAGCTGTTACCTTTGTTTGTTTGTTTGTTTGAATTTTATTTATTTCTGTGATTTATTTATGTATGTATTTAAATTTTGTTGGGGGGGGGTCATTAGGATTATTTATTTATTTATTTAATGGAGGTCCTGGGGATTGAACCCAGGACCTTATGAGTGCTAGGCATGCACCCTACCACTGAGCTATACCTCCCCACCAGCTATTATCTTTGGATCCGCCTTTACCAGGATGTGAGGTTGCACTTTCCCCAGGCTGCTCGCCACCAATCCCCAATCACAGTGTATTTACCAGAGCTGGCCCGAATTCAGCTGGGGACACCCATTGGCTGGCTGAGACTTTGAAGAACTGTGCTTCTATATGAGGCTTTTCCTGCCCCATCTCTCCTTCCCTTTCTCTTCACAATGTCAGACCTCTGTCATGGTCTGGAGGCTCCCCCTGCCTTCTCTTGCTTTTTTCCCTTCACAGACATTTCCTTCAAGAAATCTCTTGTGCCTCTATCTTATTTTGACATCTGCTTCTCAGAGGATCCAACTGACACTTTATAAATGACTAATTATTATTGGCAGAGTCAAAAGGAATTATAGAGCAATATCACACGAGAACCTGAGGAGAACTGTGTGGGTGCCTTAAAAAGAGCACAAAATGATCAAAAATGACAAACTCTCCTATCAATCAGCATGGATATTACGTCTCTAAATACTGTGAGGTTCCAAATACATTTTAGAACAAGATGCTGGTTACTGCTCTTTGGAAATGGTAGCAGAGCTCAAATCTAGTGGTACATTTGAATGTATTGCTTTTTAGTGTTTAAAATAGAATTTGTAAGTTTGACTTGGCTTTATTATTATGTAAAATGTATAAGCATAAGGAGTCTATACTCATTTTCACATACAATATGATTCACCTGTGAGTGTTTTCAGCCTTTCTCCGGCCCTCCTCCCCAAAAGGGAGAGAACTGTGTGCTCAGTTAGCTTCCCTCTGCTCCCTCCCTGGCAGTCCTGAGGAGCACCTGCTTCTGAGCCAATAATTGGAAAAGAATCTCATGGTAGGTGAAGCCCAGCTGACTTGGGAGACCCCAGTAGACCTCTGGGTATGAGAGGAGCCCCAGTTGGAAATCATCGCCTGCTTTAGCCCTTGACCTGGGTGCTTTTGGGTCATCTACAGACTCCTCAGCCATGCTGGCAGTCTTGCACAGGACCCCTGACTTAGTTAAAAAGAGAAGGGAAAGGTTCTTAGTGAGAGCAGCAAAGTCTATATAATAAAGAGCAGGGAATGAAAAAAAGAGAGTGGAAAGAGAGTTTTGGGGGATTTGCTTAAGAAAAAAGGTATAGAGTAGTTTGAGGAGGCTAGAGAATTTGGGAGCAAAGCCATCTGAGAAACGTTTCTGGGGATTATAAATAAGATTCTTTCAGTGTCTTTCCCGGAGTCACAGGTAAGTTGGAATTCCTTTTTCAGAACTGTGAGGAGGAAGGCCTGCACAAGCTTTATGGCCAGGAGGGAGGGTATCCTCAGGGTTGGGTCTTTTGATATCCCCACTGATGGAGGACGCTGATACGCTGCTTCCTCTAATTATGGACCAATTGAGTTGCAGGAAATTTCTCAAGGACAGACCTTACATTCAGAGGGAGGTATTGAGAAAGGAAATAGTCTCTCAAGTAAAAAGGCACCCAGCCCCAACCCAAAGTCTGAGCTGCTATTATTGTCTGAAGTAGAGGAATTAGCATTTGGTTTCTTTCCTGCTTTGCCTGGGGAGCTTACCAGAATAATAAGAGAGGGTACATCAGTCCTGAGTAGCTCCAGGTTCATAAATTCTTCAGGGTCACAATCCTCCCACTGCATTAGCTCAATGGAGTTTTACGGTTAGTGCTGTTCTGTAGGAAGAAACCCAGGCCAGAGAAGGCACTGAGCAGCCAGGTGAAATGCAATTAGCCCAGCATGAAAATATAGGAGCATGCCGTCAATTGTGCATTCCGAAGAGCTCTTGTAGCTGTGCATTTCTCTCCATCTCCAGTCTCTTACCTCATCTGAGTTGCGGTCATAGTTTTTCCTAGGAACCTGTGCTTCCGGAGATGTGTTTTCCGTGTTTATGTCCGCTCCTGGAGTATATTGCAGCTCGTCGGCGCTCCTACTGGCCGCTCGCGCGTTAGATGATACGGTGAGGCCCCACCAACCGTCTCTGCCTCCGCGTGGGGACAGAGAATTTATTTTTTGATGAGAGGAGGTAATTCGGTTTATTTATCTATTTGTTTATTTTTATGGAGGTACTGGGGATTGAACCCAGAACCTCGTCCATGCTAAGCACGACTCTACCACCAAGACTTTAAACGAGTAACCATTCAAACGCTGAGTGTGATAGGGCTTCTGGGATCTCAATACATGGGAAGGAAAGTGGGAGCTCAGAGAAAGGCAGCATGAAGAGCCCAGGGGGTCTCTAACCTAAAGCCAGAAAGACAAGGAGGGATTCACCAAGCAGAGGGCTGGCAGAGGGCAGTGGCAAGAGAATGTTCCCAGCACCACCCAGGCAGAGGCGGGCTGGTGCCCAGCAGACAGGAGAGGACCGGCATTTAGGGGTCAGGTGGGTTGGGTGGGAGTTAGCCCCGGTGAGGTCTGGCCTTAGCCTTAGAAGGGGCCTGGAAACCAGAAAAAAATTTGCTTTTTTTTATTCCAAGAGCTGTTGGAAGGCAGTTAAGGTTTTTAACCTGGGAATGATAAGATTGGCCGCAGAGTGGGGAGTTCATTCCAAAAGGCAGCTAATTTTTGAGCGCAGTCTGATTACGTCACTCTTGTTTTAAAAGTTTTGGTGACTTAATGCCATCAGAATGATATCTAAATTTTTAATGAGATGTGCAAGGCCCCGCCTGAACTAATTTCTGCTACTTTTCCAGGCTCATCCTCATTTCACTGCCCTCACCTCACCTCCCCCGACCTCTGCTCACACCACACTCCTCCGGCTCTAGCCTTTCATGCTTCAGTAACCTTAACCTAGTAAATAATTGTCAGCGTTTGCACTGTGATCCAGTAAACATACATGCACACATGTGCATAATATAACCGATAAAAATGTTATGGAAAAATGGAAGATACACACTAATATTTCCCTTCTTTTTTTCTTTTTTTTAATAATGTGGATTAATATGCATTACCCAGCTAATTTTATGACCCCTAGTTCCTCCGTGAGCCAGGTTCTCCCTCTTCTTGTGGGACTTCACTTCCTTCTGAGTAAAGCGTTCTCTCTTACTCCGTTTGTTCCCTGGGGCTGTCCTACTCTGCCTTTCCCATCTCAACTTGCCCAGGGAATCTTGGCTGACTGAAGTCCAGCTCCCGAAGTCTTTCTTAGACCTCTCATGGCCCCCTCTCTGCCTGCTCTTCTTCCCTCCTTCCGTTCCTTTCTTTTCACAAATATTTAATGAACGCCTACTGGATGCTTGGCACTGTTTTAGGCATGGGGCGGGGGCGGCCTCACACCCTCTGAACTCAGCAGGAGTCCCACATTTGGCTGAATCATTTTCTTTTTAACAAGGAACCCCACAGTTTCATTTTGCACTGGGCCTCACAAATGATGTAGCCATTCCTGCATGGGGGTAACGAACAAAACAGACCCAAATCCCTACCCTCTGAGAGTTCACGTTCTAGTGCCCACTAGGAACTGACTTTCTACCTTAGCAGTTGTCACTGCCTCGTGTTTGCCTATTTACCTGTCTGTTGTCCCAACTAGACGTAGGCTCCTTGAGGGTGAATACTCTTTCCCACCACTCTCTCCAGCACAAGTCACACTGCCTGGCACCTTGCATTCATGGAAAAATTTATGTAGAACAAATTAATGAACATGCATCTTGCGCCCAACCTTTGTCCCATAATTCATGGTTCTCCTGATCAAGATTATCTTTGGTATTTCTTTAAAAAAAATTTTTAACAATGTTTTCATTTAATCTGATATGCATAAAATATCATAATTTCTATTACAATATGCAAAATATGAGACAATTTACAGTCCTTTTTCCATACAAAATCTTTGAAATCCAGTGTGTGCTTTACATATGTAGCACATAGTTGATAATCCTTTGATAAGAGTTCCTTTGTATTAAAGCTCCTTCACTGGCTGTTTGCACATCAGCTCTGATGTGATGACTTCAGAAGAGTTAAAATTGGGAGTACATTAGTGAGCTTCATTTACATTTATGAGTATGAAGATTTCACCAGGCAGATGATTTAAGCCAAGATTTGGAATCCAAGGATCATTTTCAAAGTGAGCAGAGGACCTTTAAAAATGTGTTTTTGAGCTGATTAATGACTTCGATTGGAAATAGGATGAGGGCAGAGGAAGAGCATCCAGGGTGGAGAACTCAAGGGAAACTGAGGTGGAAAGCTTGCCATAGACTTTTGAATTCCCTTTAAGACATAACTTAGTTACTTTATAATTTACTTGTAATAATATTGGTTCAAACTTTAAGATAGAGGTATAAGAGGCATGGAATCTTTAAGGTGTCATCATCATAAATTGGGCATGGAAAACACTCGAGGAAACCAATTTTAGTCGAAGAATTCTAGTATTTAGGAGTTTTTGTTTGTTTCTAGATCTAATTCTAAGAATAGTACCCAGGTTATATTCAACCACTCGAAGCTTCGTATATCTTAAAACACTTTTAAGGGCTTTTAAGGATCCGTGAAAGACATGGCTTATCCTTATCGCTTACCTTTTACTGCCATCCTGTGGCCATTTCATTCTCTGGATAAAAATCCACTTGCAAAACCTATTTTCTATCTTTATCACAGATTCTGGTTTAGATTTTATCAGTCCTCAATGAACGTAGCTAAACTATAACACACATAGTAGCATTCTGCTGCATTAAGATGTTCCATCATGCAGTACAATAGAATCATTAAGGAATTTCAATGCTGAGTGAGAGTCCATGCAATGTTTTTCCAAAGGGCTCTCTTCAGACATCGCCATGTTTCTTTCCACCCCTCCTTCCTGCCCTGGTTTTCAGTGGATGCTTGGTAGCAGTTTGATGTAGTCCCAAGGACACAGTCCCTGTCTCTATTTGAAATGCAGATACATTCTTCTGGAATCCAGGTTTGAATTTCCTTTCTTGGATATCCCATATTCTGATTATCTAGACTTCTACTAAGTAACAGTGCCCTAAATCAATTTGCTCAAAGTCATATAGTTTGAGTCAAAATCCAGAAAAACTAATATATATGTGTAATAATTATCAATTCCTTCTAAATCAGAGCTGTTTAAAGAATCGCAGACTGCGGAATGAGCAGTCTGTCACCTCATCTTCGGGGTCTCTGGGTCTGACCGCCTCTTTTGCCTCTCTGCACGGGGATCCTGTCCCAGGAGCTAACAGCGCCTTTGTCCTTGAGCCATGAGATTGATTTTCTCCTCCTCCTTTAAAGTGTCTTGACTTTCCCTAAAGATTTGGACTCTCTGGCTTGAAACCTTTCACTGTAACTTTTTTTTATTTCCAACTTTTAATTGTAAAACTTAACACATAGAGTAGTAGGTATTTTGTACAATTTGATAATGTTAATAAAATGAATGCTTGTGTCCCCACCACCTGTCTTAAGAAAAAGAACATTCCAGTGCCTTAGATGTGCCCTGTGTGCCCCTCCTTAATGCTTTCCCCTCCCCACTACCCACCAGAGGACACCAGTACCTTGAATTTTGTGTGAGATGTTCCCTTGCTCATCAGTGTAGTTTTGCCAGTATGTCAGTCAGGGTTTCGTCAAGAGGCAGATCCACTGTGAGTGATGCGGCGTAAAGGTCTCTTATAGGAATTTCAACTTTTCAGTGCCAATCTTCAAGGGGCCTTGGGAGAAATGGAGGAAAAACCACTAAGCAGCCTCCTGAGGCACTGTGGGCCTGGGCAAGCTAGACCGCCAGAAAATCTAAGGATCCAAGATGTCCACCAGCCATAGCGTGGGGCCACAGAAAGAGGGCTGGAGGCCATTAGGGAAGTGACTGCCTCTGCATAGCTGCCCTTCTGTGGGGCCACAACCCACTGTCTGCCATGGTTCCCACATGAGCAGTGAGAAAGAAGGGCTGGGGGCTGAAGAGAGGAGAGCAAGTGTAAGTTGGGACTCCTTCGTCCCTCTGCTCTGTCCATCACCACATCTGACTGCCTACACATGTCTATATACAATAGAATACTACTCAGCCATAAAAAAGAAAGAAAGTTTTGCCATTTGCTGCAGCATGGATGGACTTGGGAGACATGCTAAGAGAAATAAGTCAGAGAAAGACAAAATACTGTATGATAGCACTTATATGTGGAATCTAAACAATACAGCAAATGAGTGAATATAACAAAAAAGAAGTGGACTCACAGATAGTGGTTCCCAGCGGGGGAGAGGGGCAATATAGGGAACAGGGAGTGGGAGATACCAACTATTGGGTACAAGATTGGCTACAAGCATGTATTGTATACACAGAGAATATAGCCAATATTTTGTAATAACTGTAAATGGAGTATAACTTTAAAAATTGTATACAAAATAACTCAAAGTGGCTGGAAATAAACTTTATAAGAAACATTAAGAAACAAGAAAGAAAGAAAGAAAGAAAGAAAGAAAGAAAGAAAGAAAGAAAGAGAAGAAAGGAAAGAAAGAAAAGGAAGAAAAGAAAGAAAAGAAAGAAAATGGGTTGCTGCTTTACTTCTACCTCCAACATTTTGCTCAAGTGCCTCTTTTAGCCAAGTCTAACCTTAAGCCATACAAGGAAGGGAACTCTGTGATTTGTAGTTTCTAGCTTAGTCAAATTGGCAACAGAAGAAAACAGCTCTGCCCCCTAGGAGTGACTCCTAAGACAATACACTGTTTAGTTTGGGCTATACCTTATCGTAATAGGAATCACGCCGTATTTTTTTTCTATGACTTCCTTTGTCTTTGTTTTGTTATTGTTGTTAACATCATTTATGAAATTCCTTTCTGTTGAGTCTCTCACTTTTAACTACTATATATAGAATTTCAAAATATGAAAATATAACTTATTTATCCACCTAAATATTATTAGCTGTTTATTTTCTCCTCTAGACTTTGCTCTTATAAGATGGTTCTGTGAATATTGTATGCGTTTCCTAGTGACTTTCTCCAGCGCATATACCTAGGAAGGGAATTGCTGAGCTAGAGAGTGTGACACGGGCAGCTTTATTACGTTTTGTCAAATTGTTTTCCAAAAGGGTTGTGCTTCCACTGGTAGTGTATGAGTGTCTCTGATGCCGAATGCCTTCATCATGAAGACATCTGGCTTGTCAGATACTTTGATATTTGAGAAATCAGGGAGGCGTAAAATGCCATCTGATTCTGATTCCAATTTCTTCCCCTAATGACGAGTGAGTCTGGACATCTTTTTATATATTTATTCATCATAAGTATTTCCTCTTCTCTTAAATACCCATTTGTGTCTTTTGTCATTTTTTTCTTTGTAGTAGTTGTTCATAAATTCTAGATAACTATCTTTTATTGGTTACTTGCGTTGCAAAAATTCTTTCCCAGTTTGTGGCTCATAACCAGTTTGAGCCACTTCTGCCTTGCTGTTCTATTCCATTCATTTATATTATGATCCTTCTCCCATTTCCATACTGGCTTGCCTTGTGCTCTTTGTAGTGTCTTTTGATGAACAGAAGGCTCACATTTGACTATAGTCAAGTGTGGCCTTCTCCTCCCACCTATGGTAGCTTTGGGTCTTACGTAAGGGATCCTTCTTTTCTTCCAGATCGTAAAGATACTCTTCATTGCCTTTTGGAATTGTTTTGGTTTTGCCTTTCACATTGAAGTCTTTAGTCCTCAATTTTCTACAGATACATAATACATACTCACTTATAATTGAGTTTCAGTGCATGTGTGGGTTTGTTTCTGGCTTCTAGTCTGTTCTGTTGGTCTTGACATCTGCAAGGCAAGTGTCCCCATCTTAGTGGGGTTTTTTTTTTAGCATTGTTTTAGCTCTTCTTATATAGAAAAACTACTTACATTTTTGTGTACATTTTAGACTCAAATTATCAAGTTCCCCCCAAAACTCTAGGGATTTTGACTAGAATTGGGGGAAACTGAAATCTTTACAAGCTGCTAATTTGTTCTTACTAAGTCTTTCTTCCTACTCACAAGACACTTCCCCTTCTCTGCGGCTGGTGTGGGCTGTGTGTGGTAGAGTTCCTGCACACTGGCTGCTGCTGTTCCCTATGCTCTATCCATCCTCTTTGCAATGTAACTTTGCCACTTCTCCTTTCAATAGGTAAAGTTTATTTCTCCACCCTTGGAATATGGGCTGGCCTTATGCTTGCTTTGCCTAATAGAATGCAGTGGATATGATCCTGTGTCAGTTCACAGACTAGATCTCAGTAGATCATCATTCTTTCTTAGATTTTTGCTGCTTACTGAGAACAAGCGCAGGCTAGCCTGCTGGATGGTGAGAGACACATGGTTAGTCACCTCACCTCTTCATTTGGCAGTCAGCCGACCTCAGTAGCAAAACTGCCTAGTTGACCTGCAGTTGACCAACGATGCATGAGAGAGTCCGGCAGAGGCCAGAAGAGCTACCCAACTGAGTCTAGTTTGAATTGTCAACCCATGGAATAATGAGCTGGATGAAATGGTTGTTGCTTTCAGACACTGAATTTTGGGGGTGAACAGTTTCTCAGAAATAACTAATGAATACCAGGTGACCAAGTTTTCACCCACAGAATATGAGCAGAAGCGACACGTACACATGTCACTAGCTTTCCCCTTTCAAGAGGCTGATATGGAGATCACCTCACATGGACCAGGCAGATGTGGGCAGGACTCCAGGACAGCTGGTCTCAGGGTGTGGCCAGCAGACTCCTGCAAGTCTCCAAGACACGCTTGAGGGTCTGAGAGGTCAAAACTATTTTACTAATAACGTTAAGTTGTTATTTGTCTTTTTCCCCATGTTGGCATTGACACTGATGATGCAAAGCCAATGGTGGATAAAGCTGCTGTCACAGACAGGCAGTTTGCTGTACTGTACCAGCAATCATTCAGCTTCTCAGCACCCTCTGGCTGTGAAGTGCCAGTGTCACTTAAGTTTGTCCTTGAGGAAGCAGTAAAAATGATTAATTTTGTTAAATCTTAATCCTTGGGTACAATCACTTTAATAATCTCTGCAACAACATGGCAAGTACACATAACACCTTTCTGCTGAACACCTAAGCTCGGTGGTCTCAGAACTCCTGTGCAACTGAATGGCTGAGCTTGCTCTTTTTTTCCTTTCCTTTTTCTTTTCCCTTTTTCCCCCTTTCTCTTATGTGTGTTTGTGTGTGTGTGTGTGTGTGTGTGTGTGTGTGTAACAGCATTTCTACTTGAATGGGTAGACAGAAAAACTATGGTAATTTAGACTAGGGAATTTTGGCAGACATTTGTTTGTATTCTTTTCTGATAGGTCAGATGCGGTCACAGAGAAGACAGTGGAGAGGCTCAGGGAAAAACAAACTAATTATACTCATAGGCCCTCGAAACATGGGGCACACCAGGCAGAGCCACATGGGAAAGCCAGCAGGATGGTCAGGAGGCAGAATACAGGAGCCAGGGAAGGGCTTAGATCATGGCTTTCATCAAGGTGTCCATGGAAAAAGGCAGGCAGGGCAGGGGAAAGATCGGCTAGTTTGAATGACTTCGAGGAGTCTGGGGCTGTGGGGATGGTCCCTCATTGCGTGGCACCTCGCCTGGGATTTTTAAGGCAGAGGAATATTTCCTCCTGGCATACACAGGTCAGACAGAGGAGGCGTGGCTCCAGACGGAGGCCTGCTGCTGGCTGGGGACTTTGCTGTCCCTGAGAAATGTCCAGCCCCAGAAGGGGCAGTCTCTCTCCAGCCAGAAAACTTTTTTAAGATGTTGCAACATCTAAACATACAGCAAATCAAAAATATTTACAATACAACTGTAAAAAAATGAACATAATTAGCCAATGATACATTTGAGTGTTCAAGCAAAATAAGAATTTTGGAAAACTTGTATTCTACTACCATGAACTCCACAGCTTTCCAACACTTAAAGACTTTTTCTGATGGTGTTGGCAGTGTATTCATTAATATGTTTTTAAAATATTGCATAATGAATTGTGTCAATGTTTGGAAAACCTGCTTTAATTCAGTGAACCAGTATTTTCCATTCCTAGTGTATGCTGTTACAAAATCTTGCGTAGTCAAAAGACTCATTCAAGTCGCAAGACAGACCAATGGATTTTTTTTTTATTTAAACATTTTTTAATTGAGTTATAGTCATTTTACAATGTTGTGTCAAATTCCAGTGTAGAGCACAATTTTTCAGTTATACATGAACATACATATATTTATTGTCACAGTTTTTCACTGTGAGCCACCGCAAGATCTTGTATATATTTCCCTGTGCTATACAGTATAATCTTGTTTATCTATTCTACATATACCTGTCAGTATCTACGAATTTTGAACGCCCAGTCTAAAACAGACCAATGGATTTTAATGTAACAGAATATGAAAAGTTCTTTAATATCAGGTTTCAGGTTCTATCCTTCACATAATCTTTAAGAAACTATCGCTTGTCAAGTTTTAGGATAATATCAAACAAGAATAGGCCCAAATATCTAAAAAGGCTACTAAAATAACCCTCCCTTTTTCAAATACAGTTCTGTGTGAGACTGGATTTTATTTGTCTATTTTAATGAAGATAACATAGTGCAACAGATTGCATACAGAAGGAGATACGAGAATCCAGTGGACTTCTGTTAACCCAGATATTAAAGAGATTTTCAAAAACCGAACAATTCCACTTTTCTGATTAAATTTTTGTCTTAGTAAATAGAGTTTTCCCCTGGCAATATATGACTTATGTTTACGTATAAATGGGCTGATTATTGTTGTCTTTAAGTGAATGAATAATATTATACAAATTCCTGTTTTAATTTTTAATGTAATGAATATTGAGAATTACATAGCCCATAAAATGCAAAGCTCTCTGGAGTCCTCAAGAATTTTCTTTTTTACACTTTATTTTTCAGAGCAGTTTTAGATTCACAGCAAACTGGGCTGTGAATCCAGTGAGTTCCCATGTGCTCGCTGCCTTCACACATGCATGGCCTCCTCCACTGTCAACGTCTTGAACAGGGTGGTTCATTTGTTTTAATCCATGAACCTACACTGACACATTGTAATCATCCAAAGACTTTTTTCATTAAGGCTTATTCTTGGTGGTGTACATTCTACAGGCTTTGATAAATGTATAATGACACATACCCGCCATTGCAGTATCACGTAGAATAGCTTCACTGTCTTAAGCTGCCTCTGCTTTGTCTATTTACCCCTCTCTCCCCACTAACCCCTAGAAACCACTGATCTCTTTACTGTCTTAATAGTTTTGCCTTTTCCAGAATGTCATATAGTTGGTAATTAGGTTCATTTATTTATTTACTTTTGATGGAAGTACTGGGGATTGAACCCAGGACCTCGTGCTTGCTAAGCACACACTCTACCATTGAGCTACACCCTCCCCCACAGAATGTCATATAGTTGGAACAGTACAGTATGTAGCCTTTTTAGATTGGCATTTGTCAGTTAGAAATGTATTTAACTTTCCTTCAAGTCTTTTCATGGCCTGAGAGCTCCTTTGCTTTTAGTGCTGAATAATATTCCATTGTCTGGATGGACCACAATTTCTTTATCCATTCACATACCAAAGGACATCTTGGTTCCTTCCAGGTTGGCTTTTGATTAAAGCTGCTATAAATTTAAAGCTGCTATAAATACGTGTGTGCAGGTTTTTGTGTAGACATAAGTTTTCAACTTATTTAAGTAAATACCAAGGAGCTGAATTGTATAGTAAGAGTGTGTTTAGTTTTTTTTAGGAAACTTCCAATCTATCTTCCAAAGTGGCTGCACCATTTTTGCATTCCCACCTGGAATAAACGAGAGTTCCTGTTGCTTCACATCCTAGCCAGCATTGCTGCTGTCAGTGTTTTGAATTTTTATGAGTTCTCCACAATTTTTAAGTATAATTTTTAAGTATATAAAGAGGATGTGGGACAACAGGTTTGAGAACGACTGCCCTAGAGCATCTCGAGCATCAAGGTGGCAGGAACCTGAGTCCTTAATTAGTTAATCAAGCAAAGTAGCCTCTGCAGTTCAGAAAAGCCAAGCTTCAGTCTTACTTAATCTATCATATTTTAGGTCTCTCTGTTACAGATGACTGCACGAGTCCTACTAGAATGGGACTCTTCATGCCTTGGCTTCAGTTGAGGCACAAATATAATAAGTATTGATAGAAAAACTGAGTGCGAAGCAAATCTGTAAATGAAGAGTTGAGTAAGAGAAATCTCTGAGAACCAGTTCCCTGACTTAGCAGATCAAGGATATAAAAAGTATTGAGAGTAGGAGAAGAGAGAGGAGATTGCCAAAGAAATTTATTTAGAGAGAAGTATTTTCATGATCTGAGACTGCATCACCTGCCTTTGAAAGACGATGGCAGGGATTTCCCATCCTAACCCAAGCTTAGAAAAACAGGGTGGCTCCTGGAAGGCTTTGGGATGTGTTTGCTTAAGTTGTGAGACGTAGCGGATGGTGCCCGTCCCCTGTCCGAGAAGCTGCTGCTTTTTTTTTTTTTTTAATTAGGAGTGTACTATTTGTTTCTCTTTGGTTTCTTAACACAAAAGACATGCATTCTATAAATAAAAGGAATTAAGTTTTCCTGGGAAACAATAAACTGGGGTGGAGGGAGGATCAGAATTCCTACATACTCACATCTCTGTGGCCTTAAGTTAGAGACATGGTGGATGTGCGTGTCCCTTGTTTGAGAATCTAGAAGGATCTGTGCTCTGGGATTTGATTCTTACCAAGAAAGTGTCGAGGGAGAGATCAGGGCTGATGACTCACTGTGATGGTTGCTGCTGCTTTGGGATCGGCCTGCCTCCGAGATACTGTTGGGGCGGGGTGCATGAGTGTCTCCCCAGATGTGGGCTGCACGGGAGCAATCCAGTGTGAGTTCTACAGCTGTCCAATAGGCCTCCCAGCGTGGGGACGAGTCCTCAGCAGAAGGAGCCTGGAGGTGCACCTGAGAAAAGATGTGTAGGTGACCACCTGGAAGAGAAAGGCATCCTTCTGTGTCAAGGGGATGGCAGGAGGGAGGGACCCGATAGGAAAGCACTGAGGAACCCACTAAAGCCCCGCCACCAGAGAGAGGGGTCACTTCAATCGCCCACCTGGACCAGGGAGTACGAGGCTGGCTTCTGATAAGTTAGTGCCTTCTTTCCCCTTTCCTTCCTCCCTCCCCTGAACCAGACCGGAGGGCCAGGAGCTGCATAGTTATTGGCTGGGGGAAGCAACACGGACAGATCGAAAAGAAGCAACCACATGCACCCAGCTCATGGCAGACTTCCAGCCTGAGCCGGAGCTGCGGAGGGAAGGAATAACAAGAAGTCACTTTTGGAGTTTTAATTATTATATGAGACTAGACCTTTAACATTTGTCTTGAGACTTTTTTGTGTGATTTATAGTCATTGTATGTTACTGAAGAGTGAACTGATAAAAGGCCCTGAAGCTGCTATAGTTTTTCTCCTGGGGTGGAGATTGCCGAACTGAATATATTTTAAAGAAAGGACAGGGAACCGAAAGTAAAGTTGCATTTTAAATATGTCATGCTTCATGTGTGCCTTTTCAACATACCCAATATTAAAATAATTTGTTTTGCATCTCCATATTTTGATTTTTCAGATTTTCTTGAAGAGGGGACATTTATAACAATAAATAATAGTTAAGAAAATGGCTCAAATGATTTGTAGGTTTGTGGGAAAAGTAATTAGTTTAGAAATACTGGTTTTGTATTATCTGACTAGTGGAGAGATGGATTGGTTTTTATATAAAGTCTTATAACAGTGTTGAACAGATAGTAGAAATTATGTAATTTTTAGCTATGCCAAGAATGATTATTTTGGATGTAAATATCTGATGTAAGCCTATTCACTTCTCCATCCTTGGGCTTGATGGTTACATCCAACAACTTAAAGGGGAGCAAAGTAGGCAAACAAAAATCCCAGTTTTCCTAACTGCAATAGAGTGTATTTTCTCATTGTCATCCCACCTGGGTTTGAAGCATTAGATTATAGAACCTTCGAGACTGTAAATCCTGACTGTATTTCTGAGCGCTGCAGATGTCAATCACTGTTCAGAACACTCCTCTGGCAATTAGTGGAGCTTCCTTCCCAGTAAATTATCATCTAGTTCCTTTTATATGAAGTATACTTTGGTGGCAGTGACATTATGTAAATTGTAACTTTATTAACTTAATATATTTTGACTTTGGTGGTACTGCAAATTAGAGAGTGATTTAAATGTTTTTAAAAACTTTATTATGCTGTACTTTTGCTGAGTACTAAAGCATGCAAAATGCATTTGAAGCACATCGTTGAATAAAAGTGTAGTTATCTCCATTTCATTTATGTTAATTGAACTTTATTTTCTGGAAAACATTTTCATATTTTGATTGGATTGTTTAAAAACAAGTTTAGCAAAAATAAAAGGCAGTTAATTTTCTTGGAATATCATTTTTATTTGCAAATTTTATATATAGCAACTTAAAGCACTCATTAATTCTTGAGTAACTATGTAATAAAACAATCTGAAGAGTTGAAGTTCCAAATCTTAAAAGAAATAGCATTTGCTTTTGGCTTAATTGACCCATATTATTTTATAAAATCATCATACACTTACCCATTAATAATCTTTCACTATAAACTGTCCATAAGGGAAACAAAGTGTTTTTTCTTTACTTTTCTCTTTTGATAAGCAGGTTCCCAAAGTAGTACAAAATTAGGTTAAGTCATTCATCTACTCAATAACAGCTTGTGAAGTACTGATCATGGGCTAAGTGCTTGTCAAGATACTGGGCTTATTAAAAACAACGACAAACAAACCACTTCCATGGACTTTATGTTCTTGCAGGGTAAATAGATAAAAGCCATCTAAATGAATAAATCAATAATATGATTTCTAGAGAGTGGTAGTGCTATGAAGAACATAAAATATGGCAATGGGACAGAAAACAACTCTTCCATCATTAAGACAACTATTTTTCTTTTATTTCAGTTGGAAAAACTTCTATCTCATATCATTAACAGCTGTCTTGAGGTTCAATAATAATTTGATAACATTCATTGAGTTTGCAATTTGTACAAGGCACTCTATCAAACAGTTATATGCCGTATATCTCAATTAATCCACAAAACTCCCCACAGAGTGGGTGTTATTAATGTCTGTATTTTCTACACGAAGACTCTGAAAGCTTAGAAAGATTTATTGTATTCCCTCAGGTTACATGGATTATAAAAGGCATAACTGAGATTCCAGTATAAGTCAACATGACCCTAGAGTTGGGGTGTCTAATATGGCAGCCATATTAATTTTAAACACATGTGGCTATTAAATTTAAATTAATTAAAATTTAAAATTCAGTTCCTTAATCACATTAGCCACATTTCCATTGCCCAGTAGCTAGGGGTTACCATATTGGACTGTACAGATATATAACATAGTTCATAATCTTCCATTACCACAGAAAGTTTGTATTGGAAACACTGCCTAGTTCCTGGCTGTTAATCACTTGGCTCTATGGCTTCCCTCTCACTAAATGGAGAACTATTTAAGGAAAGTGTCTAAGGTTTTAGATCTTGACTTTCAGGAGAATAGTAGAAATATTTCTTTAGGGTTTTGCATTGGCATCAAACATTTACTGAATAAATGCCTCTTATGAGATTTTTCTATATACAGCCTTTCCTTCTCAGGAGGTGGTGCTTTCCTTTCCTTTGGAGAAATCTGAAATTTTGGTTTTACTCTATTTTTTAGATGCCTGCCTTAGGATACTCTAGTGTGACAGGTCATATGCTTCCCCTGCTTTGCCCTCAGTACTACCCAAGGGGCAGCATCACAAAGCACAGTGATACTGCTTTTGCACCGGAGCCCGGGGTGGGTGAAGGGGACAACTCATGTCCTCTAACCACCCTCTTCCTGTAGAATTCCTAAAGCACTCCCTGAGATTGGAAATTTCTTTTTTTTTTTTTCCTACTCTTGCTAAACTTGGAGGTTAGTTATTTCATATTTAGATATCAAAATTTGAAGCTAGAAACTCTCTTAAAATCATCACCTCCAATCTCTCTTTTTTTTAAATGTGCCTTATTTATTTATTTAATTTTATTTTTATATCAGCTTCATTGAGGTTCAATTGATACATAAAATCGTAAGATATTTAAAGTGTACATTGAGGTAGTTTGATAGACACATATACATTGTGAAAGGATTCTCCCATCTAGTTCATTAACAGAACCATCACCTCACATACTTATCTTTTTGTGTGTGTGTGAGACCATTTAAGTTTTATTCTCTTAGCAAATTTCAAGTACACAATACGGTGTTATCAACAATAGTCAGCATGTTTTACATTAGATCTTCAGGCCTTATTCATCTGATAGCTCAGTTTGTACTCTTTTACCAACTTCTCTGTATTTCTCTCAGTACAAACTGATCCCCTCTACCCACTGCCCAACCCTTGACAACCAGTTCTCTACTTTCTGTTTTATGAGTTTGATTTATTTGTTTTAGAGTCCATGTATAAGTGATACCATGCAATATCTCTTCTTCTCTGTCTGACGTATTTTATTTGGCATAATGCCCTCGAGGCCCATTCATGTTATCGCAAATGACAGGATTTCCTTCTTTCTCATGGCTGAGTAGTATTCCATTGTGCTTTTATATACATATACACACACACACCATATGTTTTTTAGCCATTTATCTGTCGATGGATGCTTAGGTTATTTCTATTTCTGGCTATCGTGAATAATGCTGCAATGGACATGGGAGTGCAGTGAGATTGGGAATTTCTGTATCAGAGGTGAAGGCAGAGGGAATTATAAAGTAGAAGAGACAGTTTAGCTCAATTGTGCTTTGTCTTGAATCTCAGAAGGCAGCACTCCCTGAACAACCCCAGTTGCCAGAGGATGGCTCTCTCACCCTCACAGTGTGGTACTTTATATTTTTTGGTCATTGTTCCATGAAGACTACCCTTTTTAAAACAAACTTCTCATTCTGAAAATCTGCTACCTACCCCCACACCCCCGCCAGTGCAACACCTCGGGGCAAGCTTACCCTCTGGGGGAAGATGGCAGGTGTGGGCTTGGGGAGAGGCGGGTTCCAGTTCCCTGTGGGGAGCGGCCCAGCAATGTGAGTTTCCTTCTTAACATCCCCCAGGGAGACTGCAGGCCTGTCGGCTCCTTCACTGGCCAACCTGTTAAGTCAACAACACATTGGACAAACATTCCAAGGACAAACATTAATTTTCTTCTCAGAGACAGTACAGTCCAAACTGATACTGAGGGAAGAACACTTGTCCATCAGTGAGAACCCTGCCTTGACTGGCCCTGGGAGTCAACAAGTGACAGAGGAATGCAGAATGGTGGCTCTTTGGTCACTCAGAGATGGGGGCATTCAGCCGTGGGGGCTGTGGCTGTGGACATGGGGAGAGGGTGACTGCTAATTCCTCTGGCCAGGTAAAAATGACACGGTACTGCACTCCCAGCCTGATAAGAAGTCAGGCAACAACCATCCACACAAAGAGATGAGCTGTGCATCAGTTAGACAGGAGTGCCCCAGGGGTACAGAAGAGAAGTTCCTGAGCTTCCTTCCTTCCTGGGGTTGTCAGAGGGGGAGCTTCAGAGAAGTCTTCACTAGGAAGTGACATTTAAGCTCAGCCCTGAAGTAGATGTTTTGGCTGAAAGACTAAGGTGTGAGTGGGGAGGAAATGGCACCAAGTAACGGAGAAACTAGTCTTAGAGAGTTTTCTCAGCTTATAAGATTTTTTTTTTTACTTAGACATGTGTTCACTGGCTTTGGACATGATGTTAGTAAAGAAATATAAAATTTCACATTTATCGCCTACCTTATTCATTGATTGCTTCTTTCTCCTTCCAATTTCCAAAAATATGTAACAAATACCCACTCCGAACAAAACTACCCAGTCTGTGTACTGGGGTGAAGGCATCACAGATCAGACAGGCTTTGCCGCGTGCTGGCGTGCTGTCTGACCTTAAGCAAGGCGCCTGGGCTCCCACCTTCTAATCACCACCCGACAGTGTTATTATAAGAATTAAATGGCTTAACACATAGAAAGCACTTTGAAGAGGGCCTGGCACATAATAAAGACTCTCTGAGGATTAGATTATCATTATGACCCAAAAGATCGCACATACTGGGCTAATATGGAAAATAACGACTTGCCTGGAAGATAGACCATGTGATGAGGGTTGGGAAGAAAGGGCTGGGAGGGCAGGAAGGAAAAAGATTGTGGATCTTCTCAACTGCTAGCCTCAGAAATATGGATTTTTACAGATTTACAGATATTAGGGAACCATTGAAAGTTTTGAGTGGTTAAGAGGCATGATCAATCTATCCGTATCTTTAGATAAATTCTCACATTAAAATGTCTACTGTAATTTTACCAATCTCCCCACAAGTTACTCATTGAAGATACAGTTGATGGAAAGGAATCTCAAAGTGTTTACTTTGGGATTTGAGTAAGTGAATGGGTTTGTTTATACTCACACTTGGGAAGCTGTTGCTTTTGCAACAAAAGCAGAAGAATCTGTGATGCACCTTATGTTTGAGAATTTGTCACCTTAAAGCTGTCTATTAAGCAGTGTCGAAGATATACCTCCTTGGTCATTGCCTGGAGTTGTGATAAATACTCCATGTGTTTATTTTTAAAAATACACACACACACACATATTATATATATATTCAATGGATATATATAATATATATATATATTCAATGGATATTTATTCTATCTGCATTTTATGCAAAAAATAAATGAGTAGAAAACCAGTCCTTACTGTTTTGAAGCCCGATAGTCCACTGGGCCATACAGACAAATAAAAGTCACCTTCATAATGCAGCATGACGAATGCTATACAAGAGGAGCTCCTGCTGGACACTTGGATTTAAGAGATGAAAACACTGAGGTCTGCCGGGTGAGTCAGAATTTTCTAGGCAGAAGGAAGCTGTGGGTTTCAGACAGAGGGAACAGAATGTGTGGAGGCCTGGAGGCAACAGAAAGCATGAGGAAGATTTTACCAATATGTATGTTTTGGTGGAAATACCATTCACCAATACTAAATTTTCACTTCTTGTTCCTGAAACTGTATGTGAAACAGTGTCACAAAGCCAGGTGAGCTGCATAAAGCTGGCCGCTGTGGGATGCTTATCAATTAGACTCTGATCTGATCAACCTTTGGGAGGGGAAAGACACTTTAGAAATAAATCACTGAAAACCTAAGGAGGTAGCTTAGTTCAGAATTTGAAATGCAAGAGAGGAGAGAGGGTATCATGGATGGCATATATCAAGATTTGGATGTGGAAGGGAAAGAGCTCAAGCAAAAGGTTTGAGTTGAATCCTCAACCAATTCACGAGTAGAAGATTCTGTGTACTTATTTTTATATTTATATATACATATACTAATATTTATACATACATACACTGCCAGACACAGTGAATTTCAAACACAGGGTGCTCTAGTGTATTTGGTTTAATGTTACTAGAATAACCTCCTATTCCCTACTGCTTTATTTGGTTGCCTTTGCCTGCCATATAGTAAACACTCAATAGATATTAGCTACTATTATCATTTCATCATTATTAAGAATAATATATCATTCAAAGTAATTTAACAATGGAGTTACCTAGAAGGCTGCAATTGGAAAACACAACAGATATAGTCAACTCTTGATCCTTTTTCCTTTCTCTCATAACCATTTTATTATTCACGGCTATTTCTATACAAAGGGGATACAGAAAGATGTAACTGAATTCTAGTGACAGATTAGTGTTGGAAGTTATGCACATTTGATTCCCTGAACCAATTCTACCATGACCTCTAAGCAGGGAGTGTTGGTGAATTGCACACCAGGGGATTTTTCAGTAGAGCTGAGGACAGGGGGCTGTTCAAGTTAGAGAACTGAAACCGCTGATCTGTATTGTTAGAATTAGATCCGATTGGCTCAAATATTAAAGCAAGGCTGCTACTCTGATCAGAGAATATTTCAGAAATATATCCAAGAATGAACCAACGTGAAAACATAAAGCTAGCTACACATGCACTTGGGATGGATGAGAGCACACCTGGGCTTGTTAGAAAGACTGAAAAATAGAAATAAAACCCCCTTCACTCTCCCACCCTAAACTCAGCAGTACAATCACCCTAATCACACTAGCCCTCAAGTAATTCAAACTTTCCAGATTATGGGGAAGAAAAATTTTGTATTTTATTTTCATTTCGTATATAGCTATCATGTAGGCAGGTGTAATGGAAGAAAAAGTTTGTAATTAGTCATATATGTTGTATTTAGCATAAATAGATTCTTTTTTTCAAGGACGGTGGCACCGTGTTTGGAAAGCAGAAAATGTAAATGGCATTAACTCATATTTACTGCGCATCTTCTCAGTACTAGGTATGAAGCAAGAGACACGGGACACTGACGATGCGGCAGTGAACAGCAGACAAGCTGACCTACTTTCTAAAGGAGGAGACGAGCATGAATCAAACAGCCACACATGTAAAGGTCAAAATGTCACGGTGATAAGTGTTACAAATGAGAAGCATGTGCTCCTCTGAGCTCAGGCAGTGGCACATTTGACCCTGTCTGTGTGGCAGAGCTCAGGGGGTGGGGTGAGCACAGAGCAACGTGAGGCTACGGAGAGGGGAAGAGAGCAAAGATAAACCCTGAATTTTAAGCTGGTACATGGCTATTTGGGGAAAAGCTCAGCTCTTGTGGCTAAGTTTCGGCCAAGAGGATGTAAGTAGAGATACTAATTGCAATTGCTAAAAAGTTTCTTTAAAATGAAAAGACATGCTCTTTCCTATTGTGTCCTCCTACTGAAAGAAATTTGGATAAATTAGCCATTTTGAGACATGAACTGCCCTTGGGATAGAAATCCTGTGCATAGCAGAGCAACAAGATGGAAGGAAACTAGGTCCTCAACACTTCTGAGCGTCATACCAGACTGGGCTTGACTACCTGGATTTCTTAGAGAGAGAAATAAAAATATCCTTCTCTCTGTGTAAGCCACTATTACTCAGTTTTTTCCTGTCACTCACAGATGTTCTAATTTTAACAGATAACTTCAGGGTTTCAGAAGTCTAGAACTGGCCTAGCTAAATCCATAGGGTTCTTCAGTTTTAGTGTACCCTACTGCTGCGTTTCTTTGTGAACAGTTAGAGAGGGGAAAAGATTTCTAGCTAACAGGAAATTCATCTGGTTGCGGGTGGCTTCACTTCAGCACAGCTGTGAAGCAACTGAAACATCTTTCCAGGGTAAGATCCTTAGAAAACATTTAGTCAAAGTGTGAAAACTGAACCATGATCTGCTGAAGTTAAAAAATATTTCACTTAATCAATGTATGTCTTTCATTTAAGTAAAGCCTCCTTTCCTGAGAAGAAAACAGGGTATTTTGGTGGAGTGGATGTCAATCAAAGGGGAAACAGAACCCAGGAGACATTCTTTCTCTCAAGTTCCATGCCCTTCACTTGGTGTAGGTAGATCCTGGGGAACTATGGGCTGTACTTTAAAAGGTAGAAAGCCCTGGAGAAAACATATGCTGCAGAGCATAATTCCACGTTCCCTAGGCTGTGCCAGCTTGAGACAGTGTTTTTCAGATTTTCTGTAAGCCATGGAACATTTTATTAAGTAAAAGCTTACTTGGAAGTTTTCTATGTATAAAGCTGGCCCCACACAGCTGTTCTGATTGGTGGGGACGTCAGGGATACAGCGTCTTGTCTGCAACCCCTCCAAACCTCCCTCCACTTGTAGCTCCAAGATGTTTTTTCTCTTTTCCTCCAAGAGAGATTTTAGCAGAACACCTGAGGGTGCCAGGGAACAGTGTTTGAAGAACGATTCTGAGGAAAAGGGGGCACAGTAACAGTTACAAAATAGCATTTTTCTGGCTCCACCCTGACTTCCTCTGGAAAAAGCCTCACTCCAATTCTCCCCATTTGTTTTTTCTGGGCATTTCTGAATGTTATGAGCTAAAATGTCACCTCCTCAAAGAGGTCGTCCTTGATTACCTTTTTGGTAATGAGTGGCACCCCTCAATTGCTCTTTACCACATCACTATGTTTGGCATTTATTTGTGGGGCTTTTTACTCTCAGAGATTTCCTTGTTTTATTCACCGTGTATTATCTCCTTCCTCCTTGTATGATGCGCTCTATGAGAGTGGTGTCCGTTTTGTTTAGTGCTCTACGCCCAGTACCCGGCATGGTGTTTGGCATAGTAAATGTGCTCAGTACATTTTTTTTTTTCAAATGTATTAGTTCCTGGGATTGCCTTTTAAAGTTACCACACACTGTGTGGCTTAAAACAGCAGAAATCTCTTCTTTCATGGTCCTGGAGGCCACAAGTCTGAAATCGAAGTGTCGGCAGGGTTGTGTTCCTTCAGAGGGTCAGGGGGAGGGTGCTTCCTTGCCTCTTTCAGCTCGGTTGCTTAACTCCAGTCTCTGCATCTGTCTTCATGTGGCCTTCTCTCCTCTCTGTGTTTTTCCTCTGTCTCTTATAAGAACACTTGTCGTTGGATTTAGGGCCTACTCGGATAATCCGGGATGATCTCATCTTGACATCTTTAACTTAATGATATCTGCAAAGACTTTTTCCCAAATAGGGTCACATTCACAGGTTCGGGGGGTTGGACACGGACATGTATTTTTGGGGCCACCGATTAAGCCATTACACCCAGCACACTTGAAGGATGCATGAATGAACAAACAGGCCCCTTGGCTGCCTGTGTTGTCTGTCATTTTCCTCTTCTACGTTGGCTATTCGAGGTCATGTTTCCTGTCACCGCTGATGCCCAGAGTGATAGCTTGAACTCCCATGATAAGCACAGGGCAGTTGGCAGGGCAGCCAGAGACGCTGAAGTTACACGTGTCTGAGGATGGCACCCTTAGTGGCTGTGCGGGGGCTGCTGTCTCCCCGCACTGCTGAAGCTGTCTCTTAGCAGATGTCACACCCGGTGACTCGATACCTCCTCTCACTGCTGTAGGACAAGTTAATTTGGGGCCTCATCATTGTAAGCAAAGAGCTGAGGCTGGAGGGCTGAGCTGCAGATTTATCTGAGTGACAATGACTAGGCTGTGTTCAAAATCACCCCACTCACCCCTCTTTGAAAAACTTGTATTTATTCCCCAGGTCTTTCCCCAAAAGGAAAGGCGCCTACCCAGGAGTGTCTTGGTACTTTATGTACGTAAATCCCTCTTGGGCCATCTCTGTTCTCCAGACATGCCTGGAGTGTAGGCTGAATCATTTATTATTTATTTCCCAGCATTATACAACTTTAACTGCTTATTTTCACCAGGGCTAGAGGAGTGAAGACTCTAGAGGAAGGAGAAATGCAGATGCACAACGGTTTGTTTACAGGGAGGACACCTTGACTTCCTGCTTGTTTCTCTCCCTGATTGGAGAGGCTCTAAGGAGGGACCCTGCCGGGGGTCCCAGCGATGCTGTCCTTAGCAAAGGGAGGCTCGGCGAGGACTCGCTCGGCTTCCTTCATCCCCGACAGGCTTGCTCGGCCTCCTGTTTCCCCCCAGCTGAGGATTACAAAGAACGTTTCAGACCCCTCTCCCATTTGAAGCCGTCTTTTGATGCCCGTGCCGCATGTAACGCCAATTTCTAACCCTGAGGCTGGTTCAGGAGATATTGAAGTAGTTGCTTTCTCACCACTAATCTCCCAGGAAAAAACCAACCCTGATGACTGGGAAGACAAGACAAATACAATCGAAGCACAGGTATCTTCCCTGAGGCCACAAGCTTCATTTTTGCAGAGAAACCTATGACTCCTGATGACCACTGGGGGTCCCCAGCAGGCTTTACCAAGACACCGGAGGCACCGCACCCGTCATCCCTCCCATTCCTTCCCACGGACGCCCGCCGCCAGGGGCAAAAGCAACTCTCAGTGCGACGCCAGCGGCGCGGGAGCCACGCTGTGGTTGTGCCCGTAGGTACAGCTGAGCCTCCGAGGAGAGGGCCCTGGTGCTTTCCCTGCCTGCCCAATTTGCAGCTTAAATCATTGCCCTGATGTTATTTTAACGTGCTCTGGGGCCCTGGTGGGTAGAGTGGGTGGCGGGGGAATAGCTTTAATTTCCTTTGAATGTTGGAATGTGCCTGACACTTCTTGAGTACTTGGGTGAATAAAAAAGAGTCTATAATCCTTGCAGTAATGAGCAACTTCGGTGCCTTTTTTTTTTTTTTTTTTAATGGCAAAGTTAAATTTTTTGCTAGGGGAGAAGGAAAAAGGAAACGGGCATTTATGAAATGCCGCGTATGTACCATGCAGTTTACATTCATTATATTATTTAATCATCAAAATAACCTCATGAGTTTGGGGTTATCGTTCCCAGTGTGCAGATCAGGAGGGAGACATTCGGAGAGGCTGCCTGTTGTTCTGCTCATCAGCCGGCCAGTGGGCCGCAGTCCGCGTCCTTTTGGACGCACGGAGTGTGCTGTGCTGTTTGCCGCACTATCCCTCCACCTTCTGGAATGACCGAGAGGGCTCTCGCAAAGCCCTCTACTCAGTTCTACCTGAAGCTTTCAGAGTACATAACCAAATCCAAAAGGTGAACTAGCATTTCTGGATAATAAAATGAAAGTATACATTTAATCAGGCACTTGCTTATTATTAAACATCTTTTATCCACCTGGCCTTATGTCTGCTGGAAGTTCTGTTGAGGGCCTCCTGCGCTTAACTCAGCATAAGTAAAAAGCACAACTCTTGGAGGAAACGTGTTATTTTGACTGGAAAGACAGAGATTGGCTGTGTCTGCAGGAAGTCCAGAAAGGGAAGGCGTCAGTGATGTGATGAGTTGCTGCCGAAGAGAAACTCATAATTCTTTCACTGCAGCACCAAACCAAGGGTAGCTTGACATATAAAGAAGAATGACCAGGCTCAGAGCATGGGGAAAAGAGCTGGGGTCAGTGCTTGGAGAAAAAACATAAGGGTTTCTTTTAATCTACTCTGTCACAAGGCCCAGCTCAGTGCCATGTGCAGAGTAGGCTCTGCATAAATGTTGACTCAAAGTTCAATGATGTTTTCAAAAGTCCTGATGGGCCCGCAGTGTGTCTCCCACCCACCCTTCAGCTGAAGTCACACTCATGTGGACTCCATTCAGTCTGCCCTCCGAAGGAAAGCTGAAAGTAAAAACCAAACTTAAGACTTCAAACACCACAGCACTTTCTTCTTAGATTTCTCCCAAGTTATTCACAGAGTAAGGTGTTTGGCTGCGAATAGCCACCCAGCACTTCTGCTTAGATATTTACAGGAAATATGCCTCCTCTCCAAATATTACACTTGCCACATGATCGAGTTTTATCACGCAGAGATCCGGAAGGTGAAATGACTCTGAAGTCCCTTAGATGAGGCATCTTAGAAGTCCCTCTTCTGGAATTTGAGGGAGCTGAATTAGAATAAGAAGCGTTGATGGGTGAAGTGCATGTTATGTAATTTTTAGTCACTTGCACATGATTGAAAGCTTCACCATGGTCATCTTAGGAGAAAATGGTAATGATGAAATTTATTTGTATTTATGTTCCTGTCTCTCCACTGAAGGCCTTTAAAATTAACTCTTGATAGTGCCTGTAAATAAAATAGATAAACAGTAGGGTTTTTTGCAGAAACATGAATGCCTCCTTTGCGAGAGAAAATAAAATGTGGAAAGGGGAAAAAAAAGATCTGGAAAGGAAAATTCAAGGGCAGGGTCTTAACTTCATCTGGGCTCACGGGTGATAAGAAGTGACAGTATTTGGTACATAAGATGCTTCCAAATTCAGAATCTTGAAAATAACAGTGTCAATCTTTTCTCCTTACATTTTTTTTGTAAAAGGGGAATAGTAAAATTAAAACACTGACCATTTATTGGCTGCTTATTTTGTGCCAAACACTGATCTGACCTAAACTCTAAAAACAATTTCTGTTACTCCTTAGAAGTTATTATCCCATGTGTATGAGGAACAAGTGTAGAGAAGTCAAGCACCTTTGCTTATGACCTTACAGCAAGTGAGTTCTCATGGTTCCTTGAGCTGTTGGGAAGATTTGCTATTACAGGTGGGCTCACTGTGCTTTTTCATTGGGGTACATGGTTATGGTAAGTAAAGGTGACCTTGGCCTTGGGTTGACAAAAATAATAGCTACTATTTATTGAAAGTCTACTGTGAACCAATCTCTTCACGTAGATCATCTGTGAATTTTCACCAACACATATGCCAGAAAGGCTTTATCTTTTCTTTGTCACACAGGAGGAAACTGAGGCTTATATTGCTAGGAAGTGTTGGAACCTGGAGTCCAGCCTAGCTTTGTCTGGCCTCAAAACCTGACCTTCCACCTTCCAGGCCAAGTTCCTCAAGAGGATCATCCCAAAGGCTCCACCTGCTTACACAGGACAAACGCTCCCTGGTGGAAGTGAGAGGGATACACAACCAATGCCCTTGGAGAATCAAGCCCTCTTTCTGGTTTCAAGAGAGCCCTCAGTCCTTACTTTTTTTTTTTTTTTTTTTTTTCCGGTCATCTCCCGATCCTTAGCCAGAGACCCTAAATATGCATCTTCTATTTGTGACTTACTCTGTTTTTCTGTTTTGCTCATTATTAATAAAAATAGCTCACAAAACAAACAGTAGGACAACCCACAAAATATGAATGAACAACACATACCCACAGGCTCTCCTTTTTTTGTTTTGTTTTGTTTTCTTTTCTTTCCCATTTTAGACACACTGGGTAGTTAACAAAATCTACCCGAATATATCTTACTTGTTTTCAGGATCTGTCAGAAAATTGTTATGTTGTCTTGGATCTTGGGCCTGCTTTGCAGCCCACACCCTTGTTGGGCATGAGGTAAGCCCAGGAATAAGAGAATAAACAGTTGCTTGTATAATATTTCTATACAGGGGAAGTTATTCTGTGTCACCCTAATGAAGAAACTCTTCTTAATCCAGGATGCTTGAGGATGCCAGCACTCTGCCCTCTACTCTGCAGTCATGAGGCTGCCTCCTCTCACTGCCTTGGGCACCCTGGTTCTTCCTTTAATGTTATGAGTTCATTTGTTTAGTGTTTTTCTCTCCCATTACACTGCAGTAAGCTTTATGACAATGAGGACTAAGTGTCCTGTTTTAATTCTTTCTAGCAATAATTGGTGTTCAGTCAAAGGTAGTGGAGTAAATATTAAGAAGTTAAATAAATTGGATATGAGTTCAAGGACCTAACAAGGAATTTTGACTTTATCTTGCAGCCCAGTGGTTCTCAACTTCTTTTCCCTACACTAGCACTCCTCCCAGGAGTTCTTATTCTCTTCTTGAAGGTTGTGTGTTGCAGGGGTGGCAGAAAAGAGGGCAGGCAGAGAGCAGCTATGTAGTTAGAATCTCCAAAGAGAGGCATTTTTTTGAAAAAAAAAAACCTTAGTTTAAAAAATTTTTTTTATTTTTTTATTGAAGTACAGTCAGTTTATAATGTGTCAATTTCTGGTGAACAGCATAATGTTTCAGTCATACATACACATACATATGTTTCTTTTCGTATTTTTTTCATTATAGTTCACTACATGATATTGAACATAGTTCTTTGTGCCTTACAGTAGAAACTTGGTTGTGTATCTATTTTATATATAGTAGTGTGCATCTGCAAATATTGAACTTCCCATTTATCTTTTCCCACTCCTCCCCTCCCCCCTGGTAATCATAAGTTTGTTTTCTATGTCTCTGAATCTGTTTCTGTGTTGTAAAAAAGTTCATTTGTGTCTTTTTTTCCCTCTTTTTAGGTTCCACATGAGTGATATCATATGGTATTTTTCTTTCTGTTTCTGGCTTACTTCACCTAAAATGACAGTCACCAGGTCCGTTTATGTTGATGCACATGGCATTATTTTATTATTTTTTATGGCTGAGTACTATTCCATTGTATAAATATACCACAACTTCTTTAGCCAGTCATTTCCTGATGGACATTTAGGTTGCTTCCATGTCTTGGCTATTGTAAATAGTGCTGCTATGAATGTTGGGGTACATGTATCTTTCCAAATTAGAGTTCTATCTGGATACATGCGCAGGAGTAGGATTGATGGATTATATGATAAGTCTATTTTTAGTTTAAAAAAATTCCTTGTTAATTGTGAAAACCTTCTTCCTAGCCCCAATCACAGGCAGTGAAGAGAGTGAAGAGGCAATGAAATTTTTGAATCAAAACATGGAAAGATGAAGATGCATCTTTGGAATGACAGTGTTCAAGTGTCCTGGGTTGGGGGAGGACATGAAATCAGAGACAGAAAGAAATCATAGCCCATTTGTTTGAATGCTGTGAAAATATGGACTATATTGTGGATAAAGGCCTGAAGAGGAAGGGTGAAGGTGAAAAATCCTTTAAAGGAAGAATTGATAGGAAGAAGAAAGTAAAAGTTACAACTAGATTTGAGAATTTGAGCTTCACTGATTGAGGAAGAGCGAATCTACTAACAAAACACTGTAGGAAAATGAAGAAGCTCATTTAGGGCAAAGAAATGATGACTTTTCACTTATTTTTCCAAGTTGGTATCAGTTAAAATTAACTATTGTTTAATTTTCACTTTTGTAAATAGTTTTGCAGTTGAGCATTCCTCTTTACAACTAGTTTTGGAGGGTGTTTAGTTTGCCAGGTGCAGATAATTTGGTGGCACCAAAACCTATATTTACACGTATTTCTTTCTCTCTGAACCAGGACCCTTTGTTTTATTTCCCATGTAATCTTTCTCTGTCAATGTTAATACGTGAGAGCTTCTACCTAACAGAAATACTTGTGAGTGATGACAGTTTGAACAGGTGGAATTAGTCCAATTCCCTTAAGGTCAGATTCATGTCTTTAGAACAGTTTTTATAACTCAGATCACAGTCCTTTCTTTTATGGGAAAAATATTCCAGGGCTTAATGTGGTTGATTCTCTTCAAAGACAGCTGTTAACAAATCCTCCCCTTTATCTATGCACAGGCCACTTTTTCTATTAAGAGGTGCATTCTGTTTCCCTTTCCCTGAATCTCGACTGGCTCTGTGACAGGCTTCAACTAGGATGTTTAGTGGCAGAAGTTCTGGGCCTGGCCCTTTCCAGCCAGGCAGCTTCTGCTTTTGCTATCCTGGACCCCAGCTCCCATGCTGTAAGGTTCTCTAGGCCATCCTGCGGAAGATGAGAGTCATGAGGAAAGCCTGTCAATGATCAGAAACTGTGTAGAAAGAAAAGGCATGTGAAGGAGAGCCAAAATGCCCCAGCCAAGAGCCAGCACCACAACCCCTGGAGATGATAGTAGGGCCTTCTTGGACCTTTCAGTCCAGCCCCTCCTCTGCAGATACAGCTGCATGAGTGACTCCACCAGGACCACATGGAGCAGGGGACTTGTAGCAAACGGACAGAACTGGGAGCCAGAGTAAAGCATTGTTTAAGCCACTAAGTGTTAGGGTGGTTTGTTACACAGCAATGAGTAACTTACATATTTGCATACTTGAAATTCCTTTTTATCATGTAATACTAAATAAATAAGAATAAATATATAATCATAATGTGTAGAGGAGGTAACATTTCTCCTCTCTTTTCTTTGGGTTTCTGGCTGGGACTGACATAAGACATTAAAAGGAGAAAAGCATACACATTTTATTTTTAAAAATTTTACATGGACATGGGGTCCCCACAGGAAAATAAAGACCCGAAGAAGTGGCTAGGCCTAAGTGGTTATATACTAGGTTGAACAAAAGGTTTCAAGTGTGGAAAAGTAACTAAAATATATGGGAGGACTAAAAGAAGGTAAGTTGTTTTAACAAGGTTTGTTTGTACCAGTTTCTTGGCTTCGATTCCTCACCTCGGCTGATAAGAATGTTTCTTTCTTCCTGGTTTAGGGAGGGTATCCTTCACATGGGAATGTCATCTCCTGCCATTGGGAAGGGAAAATGAAGGTCGGAGCACCCTTCTTGCATCTGCTGTTTTTCAAGTGCCTTAAACTCAAAATAATCAGTAAGCCAAAGCAGCGTATTTTGGGCTTGTGTGCTCTGAACCCCTTCAAATGCACAATAAAACAAGCACGTATACAAAACTGCCCCATAAGAACCAGAACATTTTCAAAACCCTTGAAGCTAAATCTATGACCCAGTCAGAGGTAATCACTATCCTCAATTCTGTATTAATTATCTCTTTGCTTAAAAAAATAACATGGACATTTATCTGTTACCAAATAACATAACAATTTAGTGAGATGGTTATCTTTGGAAAAAGCTGTGTTCTGAGCCTTATCTCTTTTCTGCCCTCTGAATGGGAGGCTGGATGGGGATTATAGCTTCTTAATTTCAAGACCAGAGAGGGAGACTTTAAGTAGAAGACTTAGAAAGCTCAGAGCGTGGCCCCTGCTGCTGGGGTTTTAGTGGACAGATGTCTGTCTCTCACCCGGGAAATCTAGAGATGAGAGATGAACTGACCAGCTGCTTTGGTGGCACAGGCAGGGGGATGCCTATTGCTTTGCAATCAGCCTGCACTCTCAAGATTTATCAAGGCAGAGATTGTGCAAGGGTTTTCCATGGACCATGGACACTAAGAGAGAGACAGAGAGTGAGAGTGAGAGCAAGGGACATAGACACACAGAGAGGGACAGAGGCTGAGAGAGGGAGTGAGAGGGAGAGGCCGAGAGAGGGCCAAGGAGACCCTGGCAACAAGAAGAGGGAGGTAGGTCTGAGACTCCCAAGGGTTGGTGAAGAAAAAGCAAGTGAGAACCCAGAAGAGAGATATATAAGCCAGGTCAAGGTAACTGCAAGTTGGAGACCCCCAGGGATGCAAATCTCTGGAGAGCTCACAAGCACCGTCTGCCAGGCCCGGGAGGCCTAAAGCCAGCTCAAGATGTTACCGATCCAAGCGCCAGATTTCTTATCCTCGTTCATCTTCTTTCTCTGTCCTCCAACTCCTTGCTGCTCAGTGTGTCCTAGGACCAGCAGCATTAGCCTCACTTGGGAGCTTGTTAGAAATGCTAAAACTCAGGCCCCACCCGGACCTACTAAAGCACCCGTATTTTAACAAGCTCTCTAGGTGTTGCGCAGACAGAGTTTGAGGAGCAGGGTAAGCCACGCCAGGGTTTGCAGACCTGTAGGGGTGTGGTGGGGGAAGCTTCCTGGGAATGAAAAAAGTGAACCACACTCCCCGACCCGAGCCAGAGGAAAGCCTTCCTCCCTGAACACGTCACAGAGGGGAAGATGGAGACGAAAGTAAAGCAGCGTGTTATTTACATGCCTCATGTTGTGCTTGTTCAAAATACGAGGGACAGACACTTATGTAAGCCTAGTTTCTTTCTTTCCTTTCTACATTTAGAATAGTTGATACTATTCGTGGTCTGCTCAAAAATCACCTGGGCTGCTTGTGCTCCAGAGCTGATGAACTGGTCCCTACCTGGGGGCACACTTTTAATAAGCACCCTGGGAGACCCCTTTGGACATGAACACTTAAGATGACTAATCTAGCATTTCCTGGGTCCCCAAACTTTGCCCTGATGCTGCTACCCCTTTCTTGCCCCACTGTTTCCTTGTCATTATTCTAAAGCTGGTCACATCAGGCACCAGGAGAGAGGGCAAGACTGACCTGGGAGGGAGGAGGGTAAAAATAAATTCTATCCTGTTGCAGAATCAGACCACTCCTTTCATTTCAGTCTTGCCTCTCTCTTTCCATGTCTTGCTTTGGGCACACGTTATCTTACCTTTAAGCCCAGCCCACCTGAGCTCCCTCTCTCTTAACCCTCTGGTGTTCTTAATGCAGACTAGGGGAGCTCAGCTTAGAAACGCAGTGAACCCACTCTCCCTGCCTCAGAGTTTTGTGGGACGGTGGGAGTGGGGTTGGAGGACAGCTCTCCCTGCTAAGGCGGAGGCAGTGGGGTGGAGATGTGTTTTCAAGTCCTGGTTGAGTCCCTGAATGACTTTTGCTATAGAAACAAATAGAGCGTTCTTAGTTACACTTTATATCAAGTCTGTGGGCTGGCCTGAGGAAAAGACTGACATTGATCATGGTTTTTAGTAGAAAAACCCATTAGAGTTTGACTTACTAATCTGGAGTCCAACCCTTTTTGTATGCTGGGGATTGCTTATGTCACTGTGTGTCTAAGTTTGAGGTTAAGAATGCCTTTACTCATAGACTCCTCGGCATGTGATAACTGTCTTTCTGAACAAAAGAAACTTCCATATATCTCAGTGATACCTGAAGCTGCTTTAGTTACCAGCATACGGCTACCCTGAATATTATATACATTGTATTAGGTTCATCCAAAAGATCAGCTTGTGTACAAAGTGTATTTTAGGTTTCAAGGGCAATTCTGATTTTTAAATAGGATTCCAAAATCAAATGCCTTTTCAATAATTTATTTTTCTCTAAGATAGGCTTTGTGGTGTTTCTGAGGCTGTGGTGGAGCTGGGAAGTGGCAGGCTGGAGGAAGGTAATGAGCATATGGGAGCCCTGCTGGAGGGGGAGGGGTGCCTGAGGTCCTCCTGGGAATAGCTTAACTAGAGAATTAGACTCCACAGGCTGCATGTTTCGAAGGGATTACTGCGAACTGGATGCCGTCAGGGACAAAGCAAAAGGCAGAGTAGTGTTGAAACCCCGTTGCCCAGAATGTCTTGCTGCAGACATGAAGTAGCAATTACAGGGGAGGAAAATGTCATTTTCACAGACTTACAACAGGTCTTGAGAGAGATCCTTGGTATCTTTCAAAATTTTTTTCTTATAAAGCAGCTCACATACACAAGGATAGAAGTCTATTTTCTCTAAAGACATTAGAAGAATAATTGTTCACCAATGAAGGTTTATACACATACCCTACATACAGCCTTGTAGGGAATTTGGGAAGAAGCAATTCAAAAATCTTGCTTGTAAAAACTGTGTTGGTTCTCACATGTAATAGAGTCATGGATACTGAATCTTAACAAAACAGTGTATTATGTAGATAAATGTAACATAACGTGCTTGAATATTTATAAAATATTTTTTCACCAAAGCAATGTGATTTAGTGGAAGAAATGTGCATTTTAGAATCAAACAGAAATAGCACAAATTCTCATTTGCCCACTGAAGTGTTCTTGGACGAAGGACTGCTGTGAGGATGAAATGACGTAACAACATCCAGCACATGCCTGCACATCATGAGGGCTCAATGTTTGTTTAACAAACTGCATATTTAGCTTTCTACTCTGATACCATTTCTATGTATATAGTAGGTTAAAAGTAAATTTTTAAAATCAAAATCACTTAATTGTGATAAAGATATGAATGTTTAAAGCAGGTACAGAATTTAATTTATGATGGTGACCCACTTTGATGGGGTAAGGAAGTACATTTATTTTGTGTTTCCTACTAATTGTCTTTCCTGATTGACATCATAGAATGAAAAGTCATGTTAAGACATGAAAGAATAAGAAAATTTCCATGAATTGTATGTACATCTAAAAATAAAATGTGATGATAAGGAATAAGAAGAAATACTAACTTGGATGAGAGATGAATTAGTTGGTTGATTGACTGTCCTCAACTCACTTTTCCTTCTTCAAAGAAAGCCAATTGCATTGTTTTTCATTTTGAGGAATTTACTGCTGATCTGTACAGAAAAATAGGAAGAAACAAACAAGAACAACGTGGGGGAGCTCATGAGGCTTGGGACGCGATAGAGTTCTTCACACCAGGTCTATAAATCCTGACTCTCTGATGAGAGGGTCAACAGAAACCCTCTTTGCCCTCTATTTCTGGTTTTGAGAGTATTTTGAAACTTACCAAATCTTCCAACGTCTCCATTCTGTGTCCATCTGACCACCTTTGCCAACTGCCACGCAGACTGATTCCTCCCCAATGGCTCTTCTCTTCAGTCCGGAAGATGCCAACCAGCAGGACAACAGGAGATAGGCTCCTGGTCTCAGGTGCAGAACCTCTAGTGTTGGTTACAACCATACCATTGTGTCGAGCTTCTGCCCCAAATGTCCATATGAAGCTTATATTTAAGCATTTTTCATTTTACAATAGCTATGCTTGTACACTGAAATATATTAATTTATTTAAGAAAAAGTTATTAAGTGCCTACATGGTGGCTTTGTACTATGTCAGCTTTACCAAAATGACACTTTAGAATTTAGTTTTCCAGAATTATCTTGCATGTATGTTTCAGGGAAAGAGTTGTCCACAAGAGAAATTTGCATGGTATTTTGAAGACAGAAAAGCAGAGCCATTTCTTTATGCTCTAAAACTTGGTGCAGGGTGCCAGGCGCTGCGGCAGCCTGTGAATGCTGTCACCGATCTGCTGGCTTACCTTAGGGGCCAGGTGGGTGGCACCTGGGTCTGCAGCCTCTCCAGCTCTTGCTGGATCATCTGCTGCAGGGTCTCTGCTCCCTGGGTGGGCGCATACACTGCTCTGTGTCAATGGCATTAGCTTCTCCTGCAGATCACCTGCATCATGGAGGCTGGAGGTGCTGACAGCCAGATGTGGGCTCTGGTTTATCCTTGCTCTCCCCTACTTTATATCCAGTTGTCCTTCTCAACTACTGCTCCAGCTTACCTATCACAGCTTCAGGTCCCACATCCACTGCAGACAATGAGCTCTTTTATTTTACATCACTTATCGAGGTTCTGCTTCTCTGGTTGACCCATGACAGATACAGCCTGCATATGCCAGACACTGTGCTGGGCTTTGGGGATACAAACAGTGAGCCAGGGAAGTACTGCCCTTCTTTACAGAGCTTGAAGTCTAGTTTAGGATACTATTATTATAAAACAAAAGGAGTAACACATGGTGTTTTTAATTTTCAATCAAGCTGAGGATTCTTAATAATATATTTTCATAGCATTTTAAAGTTTTTCAAAGATTTTTCTTATTATTTAATTACTGTCACAACATCTTTACAGATGCAAAGAAGACTAAGAGGAGATTTAAGGCTTCCCTTCAGGATAAGCAGGGATTTCAGGAGACTCCTATTCGAAGGTCACACAGTTTGTAAGTGGTGGGTAGTTAATCTTCTGGTTCATAGTCCAGCACTTGTTTAAATGCAATAGTTATGAAAATAAATCCATTTCTTAGTTCCATGGAGCAAATATTACTGTTAGTTGGGTCTGTACATTACCAAAATACTTATCAATTCAGAAAAAATACATAAATCTAATAGGATACTTGGCACCAGGCAGAAAAACACATGGGATTTTTCAGTTTTCAAATAGTTATCTTGATGTTCAGTAGATATGACCACAGAAACACGAACAAATAAAATGTCAGTCGTCTTGGTGACCTTTCCTTTGATGCTAAGCTTCACGTAATAGGCACCTTCAGGTTTCACTTTTAGATCATGGCTTCCCGTGGAGTTGTGGGAGAGATACCAAGATTTGCACTGAAACATTCACTGAAGGTGATTAACTCCAATCTGTCTACTCAGGGGCAGAGTTGGAGTGACAGACACTTCTGTTAGCTCTGCCACCTAAATGGAATTTGGGAAAAAGTGATCATCTCAATAGTGTTTCCTCCAGAGCCCAACAACTGCTAAGTGAGTCAGACCAGTCATCCAGCCAGCAGCATATTCTGTCTCTCAAAAGTGGGGCCTTGGCCCTCTGTGATGTAGTTTATTAAGATTGGGGCACACACTATCATCCTTAACCTGTTCTTTAAATTTTTTTAATAATAAAATTAATACATGTTGGTTTGTAGAACTAAACTCTGTAGAAGTGTGTGGAGAGAAAAGAGGTCTCCTGTCCTCTATCTCCCCATCCCCTACTCTTCTACTGCCCAGAGTTCTGTTCTCCAAAAGTAACATATATATATATATATATATATACATATATATGTATATACATATATATATTCAACAGGTATTTACTGAATGCCTTCCAATTACCAGGCACTATTCTTGGTCTTAGAATTACGGCAATGAACAATACTGACCAAAAAAAAAAAAAAACATTTAGTTTATATCTTAGTCTGTTCAGACTGCTGTGACAAATTACTGCAGACTGGGTGACTGAAATGACAGACATTTATTTCTCATAGTCCTGGAGGCTGGGAAGTCCAAGATCAAGGCACCAGCAGATTCAGTGTCTGGTGAGGGCCTGCTTCCTGGTTTGCAGTTGACCGTCTTCTCATTGTATCCCCACCAAGTAGAGAGCAGAGAGGGAGCCAGCTCTAGTTTCCTTTCTTATAAGGACACTAATCTCCTTCATGAGGGCTCCAGCCTCATGACCCAATCAGCCTCCAAAGGTCCCACCTCCTAATACCATCATATGGGGGTTAAGATTTCACCATATAAGTTTTGAGGGGATACAAACGTTTACTCCATAGCAGTTTACATTTAGCCCATGGTAATATATAGACAGACATGTTAAGGTAGGTCAACACTTGTAGCACAGAGACCCCCAGTATCTAATAGCTCCAGACTATAGAAATTTATTTCTTACATGTGTAACATGATTGGGCTATGAACAGTCACTCAGGCACTCAGGAAGATAGAGCTCTACCACCTTTAAGAGATGTATTCCATCTGCAGAACAGTGGTCTTTATCCTGGTCAGCTGGATGCAGTGATGGAGGAGAGCATGGGAGAGGGTTTTTACGGGCTTAGCCTGGGAGGAGAGCACCACACCTCCATTCACATTTCATTGGCTAGAACTCTATGACCTCACCACATCATTTACTTCCTGTGTGACCTTGGGAAACTTAATTAACATTTCTGAGCCTCAGGTTCCTTATGTATAAAATGCAGACAAGAAGAGTATTTAGTCCTTGCGCTGTTGTGTTAACTAAACTGTATAATACGTTTAAAGTCTTTTGAACTGCTTCTGTCGCAGAGTTCAGTACCATTGGCTGGAGAATGTAGTTTTCTTGTGTGCCAGGAAGAAGGAGGGAATAAGCATTTTAGTGAGAAGTTAGCTGTTTCTGCTCAATAGGTCTAACTTTTTTTTCTTCACACAAACAGGATTAAATTTTAACTAGTCTTCTGAAACATTTTTAAAATTTAATATGTCCTCAATATTTTTCCATGTTAGAACTATAAATCTACCTACCATTTTAACAGCTATTCAGTATTTGCCTTCATTCTCCATGGACAGATCATAATATGTTTAACTCTTTGGTGACTATTCTTGTTCACCAGTCATGATGCACATCCATGCTGTATGCTGTAAATTCTTGGCAGTGAGATTCCTAACTTGTGCTGTCACATTCTATGGATGTGGAAACATCTGGCTACCAAACAGAAAAATTACTCTAGTCTTTTGTGGGGTCTTCCTATGGTTTTGAATGACAAGTCCAATCTTATCCTTATTACATTGTCTGTTATAAGCCAAAATGGGGGAAATATTAAAACTGTTTTATAAAGCTTTTTTGGTGGGGGGAATAGTGCAATTTATAAGGGAATACTACGAATAATAGCTAGCATTCATTGTGTCTGTTTTATTTCCAATTCTTATAACAATCTTCTGAAAAACAACATTATGTCCATTTAACAGATGACAAAACTAAGGATCAGAGAATTTAAATAGTCTCCTGTCAGTTTTATGGGAGAAGTTTATGGGAGAGCTGCTACATGAACTTAGTTGAGCCTAAATTCCAAAATCCCTCTTCTATGTGAGTCAGTCTCCAAAAAAGGAAAAATGACGGCTCCGTTCAACTCATTCTGACAGTAAATGGGATCAGAGCTTGAACTGACAGTCTGGGTTTGAGCTGCAGCCTCATCCCACCCTGGACTGGATGGCCCCTCCTGGTCCCTCAGCCCTCAGTCCATCTTACCTTCTCCCCAGCTGGCCCAGGAGTGCTGCTCTGTGCTAGCCAGCATCCAGCCTTCTGGCACTTAATCCCACTGTCGCGTCTTTCCCGCTTTCCTCAGATGGCCTCTTTCTTTGTCTCATTCACCAGAGGTGGGTTTCACTATGTGTGGCCTGCAGATCCTGTCTGGGGATCATCTGGGATGCTGGTTTAAAATACGCTTTCTTGGCTTTGGGGGCTGGACCCAGTAATCTGCATTTTAACCAGGCTCCCTAGGTATTTTTATGCACAGTAAGATTTCAAGGATCACTTCCGTAGCCTTTAGCAGGGAAGGACTGCCTTGTTCGTTGCTGTTGCTAGGGGGCCTGATATTCATTAAGCACTCTAATGATTTCTTAAGGAAACTAATGAACCAGGCTGTAGTTCCTAAACACAACCAGGTCCATAGCGTTCATCTCTGTGTCTTTGGCTCCTAGAACACTGTTTGAGAACACTGTAGGAGCTCAATCAATGTTATAAATGAAGTTTTAAACAAATGACTAAATGGCAAGGAATTGAAAGAGATAGATTCTAGTTATAATTTGTTATGTGCTGATTTTATGACTTTGGGCCATTCGTAAAACCTCTCTGAACCTGAATTTCCACACTAAAGAAATGGGATAATAATATTCATCCATGTATCTTATAGCTCATTGTGGATACCAAATCCATAAGTAAAATTCTATGTATAAAAAACTTAACATGCTATCTGGCATAGAGCAACTGCTGAATAAAATGGTGCCCACTGTAATGATAATAATAATAACCACGCCTGTAAAAATGTTCTATAAAACACCACACGGGTGTCAAGCACTACGGTTATTCTCATTACGTACTTAATCAAGCAGGCTGTATAGTCAGTTGAACTTTGCTTTGCCCATAAAATAGGAACAGTGGTAGGCGGTGTCTGACGTGTAGAAGGGTCCAGAGGAAGACTGGAGGTGAGTCGCAGCCTCCAACTACTTTCCTCCTGTGTGGTCCAGTGCAGAAGGCCGTGCACCAGGACAACACCTGGCCCGACCGACAGGTTCACGGGGCGCTGGCATCCCTTGTTGAGGGGAGCATCTGCCTTCTCAGATGCTGCTGCTCAGGTCTGGAAGGGAAGGAGCTGATGAGAGCCCACAAGATCTGACAAGTAATCTCCATCAGCTTCTTGCCCTAAGTGAAAATAAAACACAAACGTTACATGTGAAGAAGTCAATTTCAGGCCTTGCCTTTAGATATTTTTCCGGTTTAGAGGTTTTATCATCCTTCCGCTGACAAATCATATTTTGATCCATTTCAAAGGGCTTTTCCATTAAAGTAACAATAACCAAGGCTTAAGGGAAGCCTCCTGTCTGCCACACATTTGCAAGGCTGCTGAGTGTGTCTGCATGGAAGATGGCAGGTCTAATGGATTTCATTTCTTTAAGTAAGCTGCATGTTTTGAGGCTAGTATTTAGAGGTTTGGGAAGATGACAAAATTGTCTGAAGGAAGGAGATGGCAATGGATATATTTCAGTTATAAGTGGAGTCCTATAGTTGAGCAGATGCTTCCCAATCAAAATTAGTCGGGAAAAATGATCATCTGCAGGATAAAAATCAATCCCCAGAAAAGTTAAGCCAACTCTTATAATCTGCAACATAACTATTAAAGAAGCAAATATTAATTCATTTAAGTACTAACTATATTTCAGGGCATTCACTTGCATGCACAGTTTTCTGGGAAAATTTACCCTGACTAAACTGCAGTTTATGGTCACGTTCTATGGCATAGGCTACTGTCCCAAAGGTCAAGTCTAATGGGAGGAGGAATGGGCACTTTGTCCTGGAAAGACCTTCGTGTAGGCTGACCAGGGACCTACTACAGGTGTGGCCTGGCTCAAGAAGATGAGCTAGCCAGTCGATTCTTAATCTTGGGAACACGAGTGAATAAAAGGAAGCTGGTGTTCAGCAAAGCAGGTAAATCTGTGCATGGCGTGGTCACCCTGGCCATAATAAACTGCATGCAAAGCCTGACTACTAGAAGAAGGACCTGAAGCAGGTGTGCAGGGAGGTCACAGTGGTCTCCCCAGAATAGAGGAGCCTCGACTCCTTACGATTTCCCAGTCCTAGATCCCAGGAGGCTTGGCTGTTCTTTGCGTTTGTTCTTAGTTTGCTCCAAGACTCCTCTCTGCATAAAATCTCCCCTCCTGAACAGGAGCTTGCTTGGGTAATCCTTTCTTCCTTCCAACCAGCAGAAGTCTAATTAGAGCAGCCAGAAAGCTTAGTTTCAGTTGCATTACAGTGTAAGGGTTAAGAACACAGGCTCTGGAACCAGATGACCTGTGTTCATAATCCCAGCTCTATCACAAGTTGGCGGAGTGAACCTGGGCGAGTTACATAACATTTCTAAGCCTCATTTTCCCATCTATGAAACAAAGCTATCTCATAGGGCTGTCCTGAGGACTGAATGAATTTATGATCAGGAACACTTAGAATACTGCCCAGAGTACAGTAAACACTATGGAAGTATTAGTAAGAATTAAGCAGACACACGAAGGAAAAAAATCAGAAATAGAGACTTAGGGAGGAAGGGAGAGGAAAAACATGCTTGTATTAAGACTGCGTTGACCTACATTTAGCTAAATCCAAGGCAGCATCTCTTTCTTCATCTCCCTTCATCTTTTACAGCTGCCACATACACCACCCCCACTTCCTCCTACTTCCCTGACTACTCTCTCTCAGTTTTCTTTGCTGACCCCTCTTCCTTTCTGACTTCTGACATCAGACTTCCTCAGTTCTGGAGTCTCTTTCCTCTCTGAATTGTTCCCCTAGGTGATCTTACACATTTCTTTAGATACCATCTATATTCTAAAGATTCTCAAATTTGTTTTCCAGACTAGCCCTCTGCCATCATCCAGACTTCTTTCCTGTTATGTTCACCTGGTTGTCGCTAATTCCAAATCATTGCTCTCAGTCCTTCTGCCTCCAACTGCTCCTCTCCTTCTCTTCCCCATCTCACAAAATGGCACCACTCACCACTCAGCCATTTCAGCACCAAACCTCAGAGTCATTATCAAGTCTCCCTTTCCCTAACCACTCCTGTTCAACCCATTACCAAGTCCTGTTGGTCCTTCCTCCAAAATATAACACAAGTCTGATCACTTCTTTCAATCCCCACTAACATACTATCATCATACCTCACCCAGACTACCACTAAAGCCTAAATGGGCTCCCTACCTCTATTCTTGTTCTGCTAAGGTACATTCCCACCCTACAGCAAAAATTATCTTCATCTGTCTGAAGCCATGCCACTCTCCCACTTAAACTTCTTAGTGGCTTCCCACTGTACCTAGACTAAAACCCAAGCTTTTCACTCCGTTTCATCAGTCCTTGCATGGTCCGGGTCTCACCTACCTCCCTAGCCTCGTCTCATCCCTTCTCCCCCTTGCTCTCTGGCCTTTCCATGCTTGGGACGAGCTGGGCTCTTGCCTTCCTCCGGTCATTTGCATTTTATTCCCTCTACTGGAGTGAAAAGGCTTCTCCCAAGCTCTCACACCTTTGACTCATTCTCGTCCCGTCCTTCCCATCTCAGCACTAACCTCTCCTTCTCAGAGCTGCCTTCTCTGAACATTCAATCTACCAGGTCACTCCCCAGGTATTTTCTACTTCATCACTCAGGGTATTTCTTTCACAGCCTAAATCGCAATGGCTTGAATTTTCTTTCTTCTCATTGTCTGCCTTTCTCACAGAATGTAAGCTTCACGAGGACAGAGACCTTGACAGGCTGCTGCAGTTTCTCAGTGCCTGTCACAGTGGTCAATAAATATTGGTTTAACAAATGAGTGAATGAATGACTGGAACCCTGAGACGTTCCCTCATTTCAGTTCCTGCTGAGGCCAGGCCAAAGTCCTGATCTTGGTTGCTGTGGATAATTTTGCCCTTGGATTAAACCTCTCCCTTTGGCCAGAGCAAGAATGAATGGGATTTTGTAAAAAACAAACAAACATGTTTTGACAACTATGCTCTTTTTGTCCACTAACTTATGTATAATCATGAGTGAAACACACGATAAATATACAAATATTTGTCCAAATAAACATTGCTGCACATACAAAGAAATGGCACTACAGAATGGAACCACTGGAGGCAGGCAGCTTCCCCGGGCGAAAGCTTAAAATTGCTCATTGACTGTTACACAACAGTCTGAATTTGGCACACGAAAGGTGACTTGGGTGCTGTTGTTCAAAAGTTTCATTTGTTTAAAAGTTTGATATATGAAGTTAAGCATCCCCAAGCCTTTGTGTATCAAGTTAACCTGACACAGAGCTGTTCAATTGGTGCCAACTTTACCCTTAATTTTCCTCTAAACAGCAATGACTTGTCTAGAAAACTTCTCACATCCATATACATGCAGAAAAACTGTCTAATTTTCTGCAAAACTAGACTGAAAAACTTCAACTGTTATTGTTAAAGCATTATTTTTTCTTTTGCTTATGAATTCACATTTTCATATATATATGTATGTATATATATAAAGCATATGAAGTAATTTTGTTCTTTAACAATCTTTTCTTATTTATTTACTATCTTGACTTTCGGCTGGATAGCTGCTATTTTCCCTATTTTACAAATAGGGCTCAAGAAATTAAATGCTTCTCCAGAGTTTATAGTTCATGAGGGGTGTATACTTGTCTGAGTGACTCCAACTGTTTTATTTTTAAAAAAATAATTAAAAATTCACTAATCATCAGGAAAATACAAATCAAAATCACAATGAGATATCTCACACCTGTTAGGAAAGGCTTATTGTCAAAAAGACAAGAAATAGTAAATGTTGACAAGGATGTGGAGAAAGGGGAACTCTTGTGTTGTTGAATGTAAACCTTGTGTTGGTGGGAATGCAAATTGGTGCAGCCACTATGGAAAACAGTATGGAGGTTTCTCAAAAAATTTAAAACAGAACTACCATATGATCTAGCAATTCCACTGGGTATTTTATCTGAAAAAAAGCCCAACTAATTTGAAAAGTTAGTATATGCACCCCATGTTCATTACAGCAATATTTGCAATAGCCAAGACATGGAGATAACATAAATATTCATTGATAGATGAATGGATAAAGAAATTGTGGTTAATTCATGCAATAGAGTATTATTCGGTCATAAAAGGTCCTATTTGTGACAACATGGATGGACCTTAAGGACATTATGCCAAGTGAAACAAGTCAGACAAAAAAGACAAATACCATACCATATGATCTTACTTATATGTGGCATCTAAAAAAAAACCCCACAACCAAAAAAAAAAAAAAAAAAAAAAACCAAACAAAAATAATTAAGCTCATAAATAGAGAATAGATTGATGGTGATCTGAGACCAGGGGCGGGGAAAGTTGCATGAAATGGGTGAAGAGGATCAAAAGGTACAAACTTCCAGTTATAAAATGAATAAGTCATAAAATGTAATGTACAGCATGGTGACTATAGTTAATAATACTGTTTTGTATATTTGGAAGTAGCTGGGTGAGTGCATCTTGTAAGTTCTCATTATGAGAAAAAAATTTGTAAATATTCATGGTGCTGAATGTTAACTGGATTTATTGTGGTGATCATTTGGCAATATATACAAATATCGAATTACTATGCTGTGCACCTGACACTAGTAAAATGCTATGTGAACTGTACCTCAATAAAAGGTTATCCATGCAGAATTTGCAAAGATTTGGAAGAACTGGGTTCTTTACCCTTAACCCAACATCCTCCTAAAGAATGAGTGGAGTGAGGAGGGTACAGCTCAAGTTGTAGAGCACATGCTTAGCATGCATGAGGTCCCAGGTTCAATCCCCAGTACCTCCTCTAAAAATAAACAAATAAATTAAAGTATTTCCCCCCTCCAAAAATATAAAAAAAGAAAAAGAAAAAAGAAATAATACCAGTGTATGTTATCGACACATAGAAATTACATAGAGATGGCAGGTCGTGGCCATATTGCCAATATAGTTCTACAGTTATTTTTACAGATGAAACATTCAGTAACTAAAACAGACAGGATTGGTGTCTAAAACATAGGCGATATTGTCAAACAGCTATCTTCCCCAAAACATAAACTCGACCAACTTTGGTGTCAGATCTTGGCATGTACTCTTTTTGCTCTTTAAGGCAGGATCTGATTTTTAACTTTTTCATATTTCTTTCCATGCCCACGGTTTTTTTTCTTCTGATTTTGGCTATTCCTTTTAGGTATTTCAATTATCAGTGAAGAAATATCTCAAATAGGAACTTACTTTAGTGAACTACTTAGCTTTATTAGCTTGAAGATGATTCAACTGCTTATAGCCAATGCCTGCCTGTTCCACATGCTTCTTTCCTCATTTCTCACCTGATACAGTTGGCCATCGAGGTTCTAAGTGTAGGAACCCTGAAAGATTGTCACATATCCCCTTATAAGAAAAGGCTTACTCAGCATTTTAAGAATCCTGTTTTAAGATTCTATCCATTTGCTTACTGTGGTTTGCTGCTAATAAAAGTGCTTTAAAAATAATGAAGATAAAATTCACTAGACTTTAATTGCATTTAGTCTCTCTTCTACCTTCCCTAAATCCTTCTTGTTAAAATAAACTATTGCTATTTTATTTGTTATAGGTTGCATTTTTAGAGAAAGTTCTGGCATGATCTTTATTTAGTACAACTTCCATCAATTTTACATTTAAAACAGCAAAAGGAATTTTATCACAAACAATACCCAGTGAATAAGGAGTTACAAAAATTCTAAGGTAATTTTTTTCTAGATTCTTTATTTCCTTTTCACTTCACGTCAATGAGTTACTCTTGCTTTCAAGTTACTTCCCTAATAACAGAAAAGTCTGTCGACTATACTTTTCCAGATGTTCAAAATACAACTATGAAAAGCTTTTGAGAGCCCTTTCTCTCAGGCTGAGCCAATATGAAATAAGATTTTAGTCACCTGAGAGCCGCTTGGCCTCCCCAACTCCTTTTGATGTCTTTCCTCTCATCCTTCAGTGACATCTTGGCAGTCACAGCTCTTCCAGGCCACCCAGCTATTTTATTACCTTTGTGCAGAAAATGTTACTCAGATGAAAAATATATTAATATCCTTATCTCTAATCTCTAAGAAGGAATCTATAATAAAATAGTAACCACATTTCCATACATATCACCTTCCCCTCAGATAGTCCATCACTAGAAAACACTGGCAGATAGGAATAATGTGTATAGATTCATGACCTAGGAAACTTCCAGAACTCCTGCTGGGGCAAAGATAGTTTTCTCCACAGTGTTGGGTGAGAGTAGCTTTTTTTTTTTTTTTTGAATAAGACTCATCCATCTTTCCTTTTACTTTTGGCATGCAATATCTTTAAGACCTTTTCTTCTACAATCAGAAAATATTAGAGACGTGTTTCAGGTGCCTGCCATTGCAATAGTTTATTGGACTAGAAATGGGTAAATGACCCAAAGGCCATTAAGGCACGAACTGGTCAGCATCCTGGGAGGTCTGTAACAGAGAAACCTGGCCAGGCAGAGTCTCTGGTGAGACTTGCGCTAAGAAACTTGGTGACAATGGAAACCAGCTACAGGATTTGAGCTGAAAAGTCACACTGAGTAGGGGTTAGGGCGATTCTTTTGAGGCTACATGCAAGGTGGGTAAACAAAGGAAGCAGAGACAGAATGGTGCAGACTCACAGAAAGAGGCAGAAGAGAGAAACCACAAGTCTTGAAGAGAGAAAACAAAGGACAGAGAGAGTGAGTTTGGACCTTGAGTTTTTTGCTGTTCATATTTCAAGAAGCTCAGCTTTCTTTGGCTTCTTGATATTGAAGTCTGCGAAATCCCTTTGTCCTAAAAGTAAGCCTCTTTTTTTCCCATTTTACTTAAGTTAGAGTAGGTTTCTGTTCTTGAGTAGTGGGGTAGTATTTTGACACAGTCACTGAGGTGTTGGTTTTGCTCAAGGCTTCTGGTTCTCCTTCTTTCCCCTATTTGGGCAGCAGAGAGGGCTTCCCACATTCCACAGCCAGGGGACAGGGTCAGAAATCTAAAGGAGGAAAGACATTCAAAGCTTAGCATTTGCACTTATCAGGTAGACTTTCACAAATGTGTGGCAGAGACAATCACTCTGAGGGAAAAGACTTTTCAGGGATCAAAGACCAAAATTTCAGGCTGCCTGGACCACAGAGAGGGGAAGGAGGAAGGATGACCCTGAAGGACTAAGGTTTGCCAAAACCTTGATTTGACTAAGACATCAATGAATTTGTTTGAGTTTTATCCAGAAGTGAGTGAATTAAGTTTTTGGCCACCAGGGAAAATTGGGGACTGAGAAAGAAATAACTCCATCCATAGACCAAATTAAATTTAAAGGCAATTTAAAAGAAAGAGTTATATTTTTCTCTCTGAGTTTATAGCCTATGAAAATTGGACCCAGAGTAACAAGCCATAAGAACACATAGCAATTCAGGAGGGAGGTTATACAAAGAAACAAAAATAATGTCTTTCCTCTTCCAACTATTACACGTAACGTTCTGGGATGGGCACTCCCACATAAAACCCTATGGAGGGGGCAGTCTCCACCTATCAAAGAATAGAATAATAGCTAACGTTTACTAAATACTTGTCACTACTGAACTCTGCAATAAGAATTCTACTCCAGCTATCTCATTTAATCTACACCTACCACAATTATCTCATTTAATCTATATCTACCACATGGCAGTAAGCTTATCATTATCTCCACTTTACAGATGAGGAAGCAGGTCTAAAGAGACCAATGCCTGTGGTTTCAAAGCCATCAAGCCACACTCTGCTATAATCACATACTTGCCAGCTCCTCCAGGATGATAAACTCCTTGAGTGGCATCTGAGTACCAGTAGTGCTATTGAAGAACCAGCTTTCTTCACAGTCTCTGGGAAGCATTTTAATATCAGGGAAAGGTCATGGACTTCGGGATCAAACTTGGGTTTTAAGCCTGTATTAAACTAATTAAACATCTTTGCCATTAGACTGAGGTGGCTCTGATGCTGTGGTAGCAACTCAGTATTTAAGCCTGTAGATGCCCCAAGTTTATGAAACTGGAACCTAAGGACAACCAATCACAAACAGCCAACTAAGCTTTAAGGTATAACCAATCACGTACTTTCCTTTCTTTTCTTCCTGATAAGCTCATGGCGGTGCAGCATTCCTAACCCCTTCCAGCTTGGGGCTGCCCTGTTAACATCAGTGTGTGCTCAAATAAACTCTTAAAATTTTTAATATGCCTCAGTTTTCTTTTAATAGCTGGCTCCATTAAACATAAGCACGAGCAGGCGGAGAAGTTAAACCTCTTTGAGCCTCACTTTTCTCATCTATAAAGAGGAGCTATTATGCCTCACTTGCAAGTTGTCACAAAATTAAATAATGCAATGTATGTAATGAGTGTATAGCATGTGTTCACTTGATAGGAACTTTATTTACCCAATGCCTAGCTCATCGGGGGTACTCAGTAAAGGCTAGCTGAATAAATGAGTGCATAAGAACCACCCATATCTAAGCATTAAGAATTATTATTTAGAAAACTTATTATTTGTTTCATAAAATAGATTTTGATCTGAGGAAATACTGTTGGAAAAGAGAATGCTCTTTTAATTGAATTGGGAGAAAAGGGGATATTTCAACCACTTATTGTCTGTTGATTCCTACCCATGTTTTATTTGGAAAATATTCCCATACAGAGGCTATCCCTGTGGTAAAGCATTAACAAATGAAGCCAAATGTCATTGTCTGTCTCATTTTCTCATTCATGTGGACCTTTAGTTGATCACATTAGGGGGCACAGTCTTTCTCTATGCTCTATATTTTTCCATTTTTCAATGGCTCTCTACTCGGCCTTCCTTATTTAATTAAGGATTGGCTACTTATCAGGCAGCAGAAGAATCCTTTTCCGCTGCCTTCCATTTTGCAAAGTTTAAGGAGAGAGGCGTCTCATTTGGATTGTTCAGACCCCTCTGACTTTGCTCATTCATATTCATGAGCCCCCTGGTTGTGCTTTCTCTGTGTGAATTGCTCTGAAGAACAGATCATTCTCCCTCAAACCCTTTGCATTCACACCAAGCTGCTTTTATAACCCGCAGGAGCTTTAGCAGCAGGTGAAATCTCCATTACTGTTGGTTAGACAGGAATACTAATTGATTTCAAATATTAACCATTATTTCCTCTAAACTTATGCTCTAAATATTTCACCGACAGCTATCGGAATTTAGGACTTTCTAAAGACAAGAATGCTCCGATCTGAATAGAAGCCTTATAGTAGTAGAGGAGGCAAAGACAACTGTGACAGTTTAACAAGCCTAAAAATGACCCCAGATCACTACAGGGTTGATGCCAGCATGACTGGGAGAAGAAACTTTCAAAATTTCCTCCCTCACTCTTAGTTTTCCTCGTTCATCTTATGCTTGTAGTTTATGTTTCCTGGATCTTAGCAGTGCTATTTAAGAAGGCGATGAGAATAAAAGGCTTTTGAAATAGGTCTTAGAAATCATTTTCTTGTTCACACTTCCTCTGTTTAAATGGAGGTTCAAGGAAGAGATGTGACCAACAGCACACTTCTAGCTAGTGTCAGAGCTAGGCCCAACACCCAAGGTTCCTAAACCCACCCCTAGCTACAGCATGGCGTGCAATGCTCGTGAAGTCAGGGGGCAGTCTGACCGAAACCACTTGGCAGGCTTAACGGGTGCTTCACACCAGGCAGCTCTTGACTCACCTTCACCTACTGGGTTTATAAGTGTCCTTGGAACGGGTCTATCTGGGAGGACTCCTGGCTGTGGCTGGGCCTACGTCTCGGCAGCCTCTCTGGGGAGTCCCTCCTGGCAACCTGAGATGCTTCTCTCCTCTTTGCACTTTTCTCTCTCCCTATCCCCACAATTGCTTGACTCAGAACAGAGGAATATCCATTCTCTCATTAAATAGGCAGCTAGCTGGGCAAGGCTGGGATCCACATTCTGCCTTCTGGCTACAGAGGTGCTGGATTCTTGGTATCTCCAGTTGGAACTTAGGATATCCTGCCTTGGAAACGTGACATAGAGTGCATAGGTTGGGGGGAGTACTGTATAATGGTTAAAATGATGGGTTTCTGCAGTTGAAAGACCTTTCTTGAGATCTTTTACTAACAATTAGCAGCTTAAGCTTAAGTTTTCCCATCTATTAGAGATACTGCTGTGGCTGCTGCTAATAATAAACAATACCTAACTCGTGGAATTGTCGTGAAGATTAAATGAGGTAATAACTCATCTATTACATGTTCAAAACATGTTAGTGATTATTTTTAGCTTTATGATACACTAGCAACACATCCACGTTCAAACTGGGCTAAAAATGTCTTTTGTGGATTTGCCTAGAAATCAATGTATATTATATAAGGTTGTTTCTATGGGAAAACATTCCAATTTCTGAATGAATTTGGAACCTCATCTGTTTGTAAATTAGGGCTGCCCCTTTTCTCTGTCTCTCTTTCCTCCTTAACATCAATTAACTTAACTTCAGTTGGATATAATGACTGACATGTCCTGAGTCATTTTTCAGATTTCATACTCTTGTGAATCTGTTTGCAGAAAGGTATTCTGTACTTCTGTACATATACAACAGTCAACAGATTATTTGGTTTGGCTCTTTATGTAGATCAAAAGGATGGTGTGACCAGTCTCTTATTCATTTGCCCTGTAGCTATAACCCAAGTGCACTCTCTCCGTGTGTACGGGTATTAGGCATCTGCTGGCTTGGCCATGTGGGGTGTGGGCTGATGCCTTGAAGGAACCAAGGAAGGGATCCATGATTAGTGTACTGAAAACCCAAAATATAACTGAAGGCCCCTGAGCAGTTTTGGAGACTGCTTTTGAGAAGCTAGTTTTGAATGATAGAATGTTTTAATAGTAACATCTTAAAGAAAGGAAAAAAAGAGGCCCAGTGATGATGATGATGACCATTTCCATCATCTTCTTTCACCGGATGTATGATCCCTACTGGTATGTAATTTCGCCCAGAAAGCATGATTTGCTCCATATGTACTTCAAAATGTATAAAGAGCCATAGGAACAACCAAGCTATTTCTTTTCCTTATACACAGAAAAGTGTTAGAATCCACATCTGTATATATGGCAACTGGCTTGGGCGTAGGATGGGAAGCACATTCCTGGAAGAAAAGTCAAAGTGAGCATAACTTGAGAGAACTCTTTTGCTTACCGTGTTGGAGAGAAAATCAGGGGTGTTTAAATGTAAATTTCATAACAGTTTAGTGTTGGAGGAAGCAATAAAGTTAAGTAGAACCATAAGGAATTATCTGAATTCTCTGTTTTTTAAAGGTTTGGTTAATGCTGGAAATTATTTAGAATTCAGGAAACTGTTTAAAAAACAAGATACTTAAAAAAAAAAAAGTAGGAAGGCAGAGTATTAAACAGAAATCCAATTGCACTTCCCAGGGCCTGAGAAATAGTTACTCCTAGTAAAAGTGCCAAGAGTACAGGATACAGGCAAAGGAGCTGACTGTGCTCCCTGCCCCACAACCTCCTCCTCTCTCCTCTTCTCCTCACAAGGGGGCCCAGTGCAGCCTGAGAACACAGTAGAGACTTAGAAGATACTGGCATGATTGAGGACTGAAAGAGGGCTCAGTGGTGGTTTAAAGGAAAGAAAAATGGACCTGTCAATTTTATTCCACATTTAAGCAGCTCTAATCATTAGGCATTTCCTCCAGATATTGAAATAAAACCTGCTTATGTGAACCTCTACTCACTGCTTCAGTTCTGCCTTCTGGTGTGAAATAGAATAAATCATATGCTTCCTCTGAATGACAACTCTTCAAACATTTACATCCCTGTGTAGATCCCAGGTTCCATCCGTGTGCCTCCATTCCATTCCTACCTGTCCCAAGTCATCTCTAATTTTATTTATTTGGTTAAATATCACTGATTTCTTCAACTATTCATCATATGACCTCTTTTATAGATACTTTATTCTCCTGGCTTCTGGAAATATTACAGGTGGTCAACAGCCTTTGAAAATGTTGGCTGGGACAAAGTATTTCAGATCCAGGGTGGCCATTTCAAAACACTGAGGGACCATCCTTGTCTTGGACACTGTGCTTCTAATTAATGGAAACTAGATTTTTTTAAAGTTTCTGGAGGCTGCATCTCATCATCAACTCAATCTGAACTCTCATTCAGTTAAATGCCTAGGTCTTTTTCATACTGACTTTGTTAAGACAACCTCCTTCATCCTATTCTTCTGTGGTTAATTGAAAAGTATTATCTTGAAACCTTATTCTGACTCCTATTAAAATTCATTTTATTTGTTCAGCTTACTGTTCCAGCATGACCTAATCTTTCTGAATCTTAATTTCTGCCATCAAAAGCATATTTTCTTTCCTACAACTGTGGCATATGCTGATACAATAAACATGCCTTCTGTGCTTAATAGAAATGTCAATTGAAATAATAATGAGGTTGCATTTTACATAATAAATTAGAAAAGAAGAAAAAGAATGAGACAGGTGTTGCGGGGAAGAGCCACTTTCATAAACTATGAGTAGGAGCATAGATTAATGCAAATATCCTGGAAAGCAATTTGACAATAGGTAGCAAAATGTCAAAGAATGCACATTCTTTTTGAAGTACAATTTCTCTTCCAGGAAAGAATGCAAAAGGATTAATTTGATGAGTGAGAATAGGATATTTATTTCAATGTAATTTAGACTACCGAAAAATTAAGGAAATCTAAATGTGTCAGTAGTGGATTGAGTTAAATTCTGTGTAAGCCATAAAATGGGATATTAAGCAGCCAGTAAAAATAATACTGCATTCTTACATGGTTAAGTGGGAAAAGAATAGACTATATATATGTATTCTTTCCCGTAAAAGATGAATATGTATGTATGTGATGAGTCTGTGTATATGTAGAGAAATATCTGGAAGGCCAGTTCGATAATGATTAGATATTGGTGGTAGAATTGTAGGTGATTTTTACATTATTGTTTATATTTTTCTCTATTGTGTAAATTTTCTAAAATGAACAAGCATTAGTTTTATAATTAGAAAAAATTCAACTTTGGATTTTGGGGGCAAAAGTTTGAATGAATCACAGTTATCTTTATGGCATAAGTTCCTCTCTAGGTTGACACAAATGCTGTAACAAATTGTCAGATCTGCATCAGAGTTACGACTTGCCATAACTGTATTATTCATAGCCAAAGCCTCTCTATGTTCTGTTAAGTGGGGCCAATACCCCTTCCTCTTTATTTTTTCACCCTATTGAAGGTATCTGAGGTTGGGCTCCCTCTCAGATCTCTGAAATGAAGACTGGCCTGCCAAGGTTGGTTGAGGGGTACTCTCCCAGCTACACTTGCATGGAGTGAAGGAAGCAGGGCTGAGAAGGGGCAGAGGTTGAACTGCAATGCAGCTACCACAGAGGCCTCCATCATTCCTCTGAGGATATTGGAAATTGAGGTAACCATTCAGATATGTCCCTATTGAGGCAAGGGTCCAGGCTGTGTACTCTGGTCTTTTCTTTTAAAATTTATTTTTATTTTTTATATGGTTTTTGGAGGTTACTTTCCATTTACAGTTATTACAAAATATTAGCTATATTCCCTGAGTTGTACAATACATCCTAGAGCCTACCTTACACCCAACAATTTGTGTTACCCCCCTCCACCCCCGACTGGTAACCATTGGTTTGTTCTCTGTATCTGTGATGTACTCTGATCTTGACCAGTCATTGGATGTTCCATCAGGGAACGTAAACTTGTGTGAGACAGGTCCCTTTGAGGGCTATTCTCAAGGAAGGATTCGTCTGTGAGTCACCAGCAAACAACCTCGGCAGCTGAAGGGTGGTGAGCACCTTTACCCTGCAGGAGAGAATCTGGGTGATGCACCACAGGATCTACTACAGAGGGCGCTAGTGCTCTCCTGCCCTTTGTCCTAATTATCTTATGGATTTTTTTTAAAATGGAAATAATTCCATGTTTCCCCCTCACAATCCTTTCCTCTTCCATCCCTCCACTTACAGATTCCTACGGTTAAAACACCTTGATTCAAATATGATTCTATGAAGAGCTGGACTGATTCATTCATTCAATATTTATATTTAATGAGCAATTTCTATTGTGTCAGCATTGTTCTGTGTGCTGAAAACACTACGGGGAACAAAAAACTCTTTCTCATAGGTCTTATATTCTAAGTGGCTGACTCTTGACCATACTTAAATTTTTATGTCTCCTATCATCACTGAGGCTTTGTCACTGGGCCAGGTTGATCAACTCTACTTGTATGGTGAGTCGGCTCCCTTTAAGGAGTGATTTAGTCACATGTAGATGTAGATTTCTGACTGCTTTCCTTAAGAACTAGTCTTTCAAATGTGCCCAGGAAAGTCTGAATCCTAGCTGTGGGTTCATTTTGGTAAAAATAAACAAGTAAATAATAAGTAAATACACTAAAAGTAACTGCTTGTTATTGGGCAGGCGAAACAGCCAATTGTCGGATGACTACTCCCTTCTTCAGCACTTTCTATGGACATTTAGATACAACAGAAAACGCTCTGTCTCAGATTACCTCCAGTGTTGCTTTTCCTGAATAAACATGGACATTAAAATGGCTTTCTTGACTTCTATCTGCTTGGCATCTCTCTTAGATAAGTGTGATTTGCTCTCAGGTCTCAGTTTTAAAATGAAACTGAGCAAGTGACTTTGTGCTAAGATCAGTCTTGACAAGTGGGGGAAGATTGAGAAAATTGGGAAGATGATTTCTCGCAGTGGTACAATTCCCACATTTTGCAAAGTAAGGCCACACTATTTGAGAGGTGATGAAGAAATAACTTCCCTGGCTATTAAAAAAAAAATCTAGTGGGGGAGAAATGAAACTGAGTGGACTGAATAGGAATGCCACATTTTTTTCTAGATTTTTTTCGTCAAGACTTAGTGAATAGTTAACCATAGAAACTAAATTACATTTTTAAGCTTATAATTATTTCTTTGTGGGGTTTTGTTTTCTTTTTTTGGTTGTTGTTAAATAAAAGTTTGGTGACTGAATTCAAAAATTTTAAAACTAACACTGCAATGTTTACTCTTTCACATGAAGGTGGGGAAGGATAATTGGTGTAACTAATAAACATAGTTTTGTTGACCATTATCCCTACATTAAGGGTTAGAATCTCATTAAGCTCCTGTGAATATTGTGAAACTGACTGAGATACTTAGCAAAATGTTCATGCATTCATAGCAATTTTCTCCTTAAAAATAAAGCAAAAGTTAATTATGCAGATTTATATTCTGACACATTCTTGTTGATTCAGATTAAAGGCTCTACATGAAACAAAGTACAGCCACAAATCAGGTAGTGTTTCTTCCTTTCAGTGGAAAATTGTATTTCTACACTGGTGAAAAACCTAAGGCTGGGAACGGTGCCATGAAATATTAAAATAATCAACAATAAAAAATACCCAGCCAATTACACAAATTTATCAGGCTAAATCGCCTAACTAATCCTCACTCTGAAGTGAGAGTTCAAGTTAAATTCACTGACCAACATTGTACAAAATAAGTAATTTTCCATGCAAGAAACGTTTGTTATAAAACTAATAATGGGGTCATTGTTAATTAAGTTGATTTGTACTGCTCAGTTTTTAGCTTATCAGCACTTTCTTCAGATACTAATAAGAAGTACCCCAAGAAAAAACAGAGACTTAAATTTTTAGGCACCCTCCTCCTCCTCCCCATCATCGTTATCATCATCAATCCTACCAAAGTGTTGCATAATTCTTCAGTGAAAGTGACATTTTTGACAACTTCCCACTAAAAATAAGTGCTCTGCTGCTGTATGTTACATTAATCAGTTCCAAATCACTTAGAATGAAAGTAGATTTGTATTTATTAAGCATCTTATTTTTACATTTATTATATTATTTCAAGAGTTTATGACTAAGATATTAAAAGGAAGAGAAGTGTTCTCATTGGTGTGGATGAAAAATATTGAAAAATAGGGGAAAAGGCCTCTTCAAACTTTTACTTAAGAGCTAGTTCATTGAAGTTCTTGGATACTGGTTAGGGGTCTCTAGAGAAACAGAACAGTGGGATATCTACCTCTATCTGTCTATGTGTGTATGTACGCACATATCTAGGTATCTATCTTTCAATCACATATCTATCTAACCAATAGGATTGACTATCTGCCTGCCTGCCTGCCTGCCTGCCTGCCTGCCTATCTATCTATCTATCTGTCTACCTACCTACCTACCTATCTATACAACTCTAAAATCTGCAAAGCTGATGTCACAGTTTCAGTCTTAGGCTGGCAGGCTATCGTAGAACCAGGAAGAACTAACACCCCAGTCAAAGGCCATCAAGTAGGAGACTTTTCTCTGACTTGGGGTAGGGTCAGGCATTCAACTGATTGGATGAAACCTACTTGCATTAGAAAGAACAACCTGCTTTACTCAGTCCACTGATGTAAATGTTAATCTCATCCAAAATTCACCCTTACAGAAACATCCAGAGTAACATTAGACCAAATATCTGGGCACAGTGTGGTCCAGTCAAGGCTTTAGTCCCAGGGGTGAGGCAGGAGAGAAGGATCCAAATTGGCTTTTGTGCCCTTCCTGTAGCCCCTTCTTCTTCCTCTCCCCGGTATGCATCCGAGGGAGGCCTTCGTGGATCTCTCTCTCTGCCCCCATCTTTCTTGTGAGCACCCAGTTAAGTCTGTGAGAAGAGCTAGTAACTTCCCAGGTGTCTGCAGCTCCCAGGGTTGTACTATTCTCATCCTAGCTTACACTCAGCCTGAAACAGTTAAGTGAAAACTTCAGCTGCATTCTTCTTCCTGTCCTTTGCGGTGGTCCTTTCTTCCTCTCGTGCTCTGCCACAGTGATGTGTGCTGGCTTCCCATCCATCCTTGGAGGCAATGTCTTACTTTAGATTTCAGGTTATTTGGTTCTCATGAGACTTTAGTTATTTGGTAAATTCAAGAAAAGTTGTGGTTTTGCAGATTATCTGGTAAATTTTTTGATATAAAGTTGGGAGTAATGTTTTCCCTACCTTTCTACATCCTAAGTGGAAGCTACAAATCTAGTAATTTGTTCTTTAAGGTAAGTATCAGCTGTTTTTCAGCTATAATTAAGGTGGCAAAGAGGCACTAATCACCTTGAGAGGTGAATGGAAACTATTAAAAATTGGTAATCGCCTTATCCATCTGGGCTTCTGTAAAAAAATGCCACAGACTGGATGACTTGTAAACAACATTTACTTCTCACAGTCTGGAGACTGGAAATTCAAGATGAGGGTGCTAACATAGTAGGGTTCTTGTGAGAGCCCTCTTCTGGGCTGCTGACGGCCAGCTTCTCACAGGGTCCTCACAGGGAGGAAGGAGCTGGGGAGCTCGGTGGGGTCTCCTTCATACAAGCACTGCTCCCAATCATGAGGGCTCCACTCTTGGGACCTAATTACCACCTAAAGGCCCCACCTCTTAATACCATCACATTGAGGATGAGGGTTTCAATAGATGAATTTTGAGGGGACAGAGACATTCAGACCACAGTAGTAATCTTCTAAGATAAAAAAATAGCCTAACCTTTGTATTGGCAGTTTGATAAGAAACTCATGCTGGAAGTAATCTCATATAAATGAGAACAAATTTAAATATTCAATTATTTATCACTCGTCAGTAGTAAAGTAGCAGGGAAAACTAGGATGATCTAGCTAGGGTATAGATGGAGGCTGGATGCCTTTTCTTCTAGAGAAAAATATAGGAGAAATTGAAGATCAGGTAACAAGAGAAATCGTCACTTTTTTTTATCCCTTTGGCTCTTCTGATAAATCTTTAGTATAAGTTATTCTGGGCTCATATTGGACTTGTGTTGCTCCATCAGCTATTTCTCAAAACAGTTCTGGCTTCCTTTAGTGGGAAATGATAGTTGGAGAACACCTGGGTACAAGGTGCGCTCTTTGCTATTGGGTTGGTCATTATTTCTCGACCTTCAGTGGACAAAGCTAAGAAGTACACAACACAGACACACATGTGCGCACATAAACACATCTATACTAATGTAAAAAACTGTATAAATTCAAAAATGTCAGGGCTATAGGGCTTTTTATTTAACCTCTTCTGTTTTACATCTGTATGTCCTTTCTTCCAACATCAAAATCCCTAGTTCTGAAGGACACAGGGAATAACAGAATGTGAGCACCCATAATTAATCATTTACTTTATTTCATATAGCAGTCTCAGAATAACAATAGTAATATTATCACAGCAATGTAATTACTAAGTATAGTTATTCTGATTATGTTTTTTTATTTTAAGAGTTGTACTATTTCTGCATTTTCTGATCATATGGCCATCACATCCAATATTCTCTCCTTGTTTACTTTTATTTTCATCTTAGTTCTACAAACAGTTATGTTTAACCTTATCCACTGGTTCTTGTGTTGATATCTCTATAGTTATTTTAGTTTTTTGAAGCCTCTTTTCTAGTAGATTCCTCAGGAAAGACCCATGAGAACAATACCTCTGAGTTCTTGAATGTTGATAACTTCTCTGTATCTTTTTTTGAAAATCCATTTTCTCTGGATATAAAATTTGTACCTCACATTTTCCTTTCTTGATAATCTAAAATGTTATTCCATTTTTTTCTGACATAAAATGTTGTTTTTGAAAAAAATCTATTTTTCTTTTGCTTGTAAGTCTCCCATTCTTTTCATCTAGATGCTCAAAGGCTTATTTTTTAATTATTAATGTCCTGTAACTTTACTAAAATATGTCTTGAGGTTGGTTCTTTTGGTTTAATATTCTCAAGTACATGGTATGTACTTTCAAAATGTAGTCTAAACTCTTATTTACTCTATTTCTGGGATGTGTTCTTGAATTATAATTTTTTCTATTTGTCTTGTCCCCTCCTTTTAGGGACTCCTATTATTGCTATGTGATTTTTTTCCTCTATCTTCATGTTTGCTATTTTCTCTTGAATCCTCCTTTTTCTTCCTTCATGTCTTTTGATTTAAAGTTTTCCTACTTTCACCTTCTATTCTTAAGGCATTCGTTACTGTGAACATTCGTTTGTAATCCTTATTTAGTTTTTATTTCTGAAATAATTTTTCTTTTCTTTTAAAATCCCCAACCCCCCAAGTTCTATCTGAGCTTTTCTAATTCTGATTTATGTTGGTGTTTTGTACCTAGAATCATTGCTATAAGCTGCTAGTGGTCTGCTAGTCCTAAGAGAACACCCGTTGTTTGGTCTGGACGTCTTCATTCAGTCACCTTTTCTGGGATGAGAATATGAGAATTCCTTTTCTTCTGGGAATTGGCTCTACAACTTGCCCATCACATCTGCTTGGGAGCTGGCATACGTACGTCTGATGACAGTTACTGGTGCCATGCTGGGCACTTGACTCAAACTGAGTCCCTCGCCATGGCTTTTGATGTTGGCCCTGAGCTCATTCTCTTTTTTGTGAAAGAAAGGTATTTTGCACTTGGTGAGAAGAAAAGCCCCAGACACTGAGATACAGACACGTGGGTGGAGGAGTCCTGACTGAATTCAAGGCTGCAGTTATTCCCAAGGCCCAGTTGTTTCCATGGTCTCTCCCAGCTTCGTTGTTCTGCTCAATACCTGAGCATCCTTTCATAAACTCTCCCTATCTACATAAGCATATTGGAGTAGGGATCTGTTAACAGGAAGAATGTATCTTACAGTGTATTTACATTACTTTTTACACAAGCAATAATCAAGCCTGGAACATGATAAACTCTTTCAAGCTCTGTGAGAACCATATTTCTCTTCATTTCTACAACATTTTTCATAGCATCTTAATATTTCTTTTTAGAGTATCCTCATTTAAGTTTCATTCAGAATATTCTTATTTATGCTTCACAGACAACTTTAAATCTTGGACTGGATATACTTTCTCTTCTCTATATTTTTTTAAAGGTATTTTATTTATTTTGTTTCTGGGTTTTTTTGTTATTGTTTTTTGGTGGGGGGAAGTAATTAGGTTTGTTTGTTTGTTTTAATGGAGGTCCTGGGGATTGAGCCCAGGGCCCTGTGCATGCTAAGCATATACTCTACCACTGAGCTATACCCTCCCCACTCCATATTTTTTTTCCTATTGTTTTGTCTCTTTGTGTTTTCCTTCTATGTTCTACATAGGCTTTTCAATTGCATTCCATACGATTTTCTTAACTTTCTAAAGTGTCCTTTCTGCTCTTTATTGTACCCAAAGTAGATTTTCATTTTGCTACTGCATTCTTTTCTTATTTCAGCCAATATCCTTTGTAACTCTGCCTTTATTTCAGCCTTTTTGTTTGTAGGAATGCAGGCTCTGGTTTTATAGAGTCTCTGAGATTTTTGTGGAAACACTGAGTCTGAAATTCTTATGTAATATTGAAGAAAAGAATTTTCAGAGCCATGACCTCCCTTAGTCTTTAGGGAAATCTTTCCCTCCTTTCCAAATGTTTTCTTTCTCATGTTTTAGTAGGCTCCATTATTTATTTCCTGGATGTGCTGACTAGCTTGGGGAAGAGCTATCCAGGATAGCATTTTTCAGCAAAGTTCAATTGCCTTAGTCTCCTTTGCTGTTCACTTGGGCTCAGGCAACTTTCCTCGTCTCAATCTAAAGCTGAAGGTCAGAATGTAGCGTTTTACTTTATTCTGTTTGTAATGCCTGGCTGATGTTCATCTCACGTGCCTGTGCTGGTACTGAAGTGAACCTTGGGCTCTGGCTGTGCTGGGAAACGAGATGGAAGTTCTTTGAACAGTGTCCTATATGAAGCAGCACACCCATCTCAGCCCTCCCAGCTCTGTTGTGTCTCTTTTAATTTTTGTGCTTTTTTTTTCAAATACAAAACATCCTCGGATATTATCTTAATGTTTCTCTCTACTTCTTACTAATGGAATGGAAAAATAAAAAGAGAAAAGAGCTGATGGAAGTGATGTAAAAGGACAGGATGGGACTCTGGTTACTTCTGAAAATAATTATTTGCTTGTTTTTCTGCAGAATTTAGCCACTATACTCTGGGGTTAGGTATACAAAGGGGAAATGAGCCAGAGTTTTCCTTTTATTTCTTTGCTGAGCACCTTTTGCTTTTGGGTCAGATGATTATGATACAGAGTCCAATAATTTGCTTTCAATCTATCCTCACTGACAACACATTTAGGGGAAATTGCCTGGAAAATTTGGTATGTCATTTTTTTTTTTCTTTTGCTACTGTCAGTTTTTGTCTCCTTTTATCTTCATGAATGTTTTAATGGGAAACAGCAGACCAGACGCATCTAATCTGTATTCATGTTCCCTATTAAATCTCATTCGATTTGGGGGAATTATACTAGTGTTTATGAAGACAAAAACTCTATTAGCAAATTTAACAGAAGCATGTTTATATTTTTATTGCAAAAGACAATGAAACAGAGATTGTTTCTGGGACACAGAATCTCTATAGTACAGTGAGTTAACAGCATGGACTTTGGAATCAAGTAGACATGGGTCTAAATTTAGGCAACACCACTTTCTATGACTTTGGGCTACTTATTCAACCATTCTGAACATTGTTTTCTTATGTGTAAAATGGGTATAACAGTACTTACTTTATAAGTGAGGAATGCACTTAGCATTGTGCTTGGCATATTGTAACTACCAAACAATTGGTAGCCATGATTTAATTATTACAACTATGATAAAATATAGTATCTTTGAGTTTCATGAGCCTCATAAGCAAGACTGTTATTTGATATTTTTAGAAAATAGCATTTATGATAGACCTAAGCCATCACATGAGCTGACATATAGTTATTTTTAACAATGTACACCACACATAATTTTCCTGTGCTACACACCTTATCCATGTATGTTAACATGCAAATATAACCCTAGGCGATTTGTGTAGGAAGTGATTATTTAGTTACTCAGTTAGGAAGGTGGCAATTCGTTCATACATTGTATATGTCTAAAATAAAATTGTTAACTTGCTTTGCCTACAGGCATGATAAAGTCTCCTTTAAGGAAACAACAATTTCCCACATAAGAAAGAAAACAAAAGTTTCTGGATGAAAATAGGAAAACAAGTTTGCACTAGTCATGAAGAGTCTTGTCAGAGTCCAGCTGAGGAAGATTGGGCAAAACACCATGTGAGTGCATCCAAAACCAGACCAGCAGAAGCCCCCCTCACAGTCAATGGGTCTCAAGGCCATAGAGCTTTGTTCTGCTGTAGAAGGCTAGGCATTGTTGATCAAAGAACATCATTTGCAACCAAACTGGCATCATTCTGAAAACAAAGTATGTGTATATTCCTGGTAATTTCATCCAGCCATTTTATGTGCCAAGAAAGTTACTAATTGTCTCCATCTAGAGCTCCAGCTAGAGCTTGATTATACAGCAAAGCACTGCATAGTTTATCACTTATCTAGCTATATTATTGCTTGTCCTCCTTTTCTTCTTCCTCTGCTGCCTAATCCTTTCACTGTTTGTTAACTCTGTCACCTGTGGAGTTAGTCCCCTTCCACAAATGAAGTTTCACTGTTTCATCTCTAATAGCCACTCATGTAAAGTATTTGAAAAAGGAGAAATTTGAAGCTACAATTTTTAACATCTTGTTGAAATTGTGAATTTCATTTGTTTGAGATGATTAGCCTTAAAAAAATAGCATAGGATATTTTATTTTAAAACATATCCAGCTTCATGCAGTGTATTGAAAAAGAGAGAAAAAGAAAAAAGCTTAGCAAATGCTAGGTTGTAAAATAGAAATGACCATCAATTAGGGAGGAGCTGCTGGTTCAGAGAAAAGCTGATTCATACAGTAAAGGCATTCTCTGCCTCAGATAGCGGAGAAGGAGAACTGGGCAACTGACACATGGGTGGGTGTAGATCCATGTCTTCAAGAAATTCTAAGCGCCATCTGCTAGGGGCATGACTCTGAACAAGTCCCTTTCAATATCTTTGAATCTCAGCATGGTTAATTGTGAAGTGTGGTTCGAATATAAACTCCATCGTGTTTATGTAGATCCTTCTAATGAGGAGTCTGAGAAAATGCAGGGGTTGAAAGTTCAAACAGCACAAGAAATGAGACCTTTTGCTTGCAGAAATTAAACATGGTCTTGCAGAATAGAGTCCCGTGAGTGAAGGGGACAAGGCAGCATAATATAATGAGTAGGAGCAGAAAGCCTGGAGCCAGACTGCCTGGGTTTAATCCCAGCTGTACCACTTACCCTGTGTGGCCTTTCTGTTCCTCAGTTTTCTCATCTGTAAAACAGAGATGATAGTGATAGTGCTTACCTAGTGTTGTTTTCAGGATTAAACAAGTTAATATGTGAAAAATGCTTAGCATCTAGCTTACAATGCATGCTATGGAAATACTTTTTAAGTAAATTTTGAGGAAAGAAACATCAATTCTTAAACAAATAGTCTTGATAGTTTGGTGTTAAGGGCATATACTTTGTATACATGGGTGCTTATTATGTGAATGTTTATTTCTCTAAGTTGGATATTATGTGGTCTGAAGAAATTAAAATTAATGAAAATCTATGTTTTAATTTACATACAGGATTAAAAATTGAAGTGGAGTATAATGGATTGAAAGTAGCATATACTTAGTTCTTGGTGCTGTAGAATCTTTGTACCAGTCATAGGAGACCTAGGATGTCACAGCAACGCATCTGAATTTCAATAGCACAAGCTTCCCTAAAGTCCCTAAAAAAACCAATGAGATGGACATTTGGAGAGAGGAGACAGGGGTTCCCCACAGTAGGACCAAAACACACACAAAGCATTATACATAGCTGTACACAATTCTACAAGAGGAAGCTGCAGGAAAGTGGAATATCTAGCATTAGCGCCAACGGTGTGAAGATTTGGAGTGGATGGATGGGAGATGTCCCTGCAGCAGAGTATTGTGACAGGCCAGACTATTCCCAGTTGTCCGCTCCCTGTCTCATGCCTTGGCTAATGAGATGTGAGTGGAGAGGGTGGTCGTCTCAACTAAAAGAAGCCTAAATGCAATTGGGTGCTTCATCCTGAACCCCTTCCTCCTGCCCTTCACCGTGAGAGTCGAGGTGATAGCGGCATCTGGGTTTGGGAATGGGACGACACGTGAGGCCTGCGGAGCCCAGCTGAGTTCAGCAGGCCCTGCCTGGCCACAGCCTTCAAGTAACATGAGGAATAAGTCTGTAAGCTGCTGAGCTATTGGGGTTGTTTGTTCCTGCCACAAAAGATGACACACAGTACTGCCTGGTAGAGTTTCCTTTTCTTGCCTCCTTAAGGACATGGTCTAAGTGGCCTAGGGAAGTTTGTGGTGCCAAAAAAGCACTTTGGTACATTAGTCACAGTTCAATGTCCTAATTATCATACTTAGAATACCCATCTGTGTAAAGCCAGTAAATCTAAGAATTTGTAAATAGACCTTCTAAACTCAGGGCCCTCCTTGTTTACATCATTGAGACATTAGTAATAGTTTGGGGGGACAAAGGTCTGTTGTCTTTCTCTACTGCTGTTGCAAAATACCACATATATTGGTGGCACCACTGAAATTATAGTAATTTATTTGGAATAGATGGAATGATAACAATACTCTGACTTTACATTTCTACAGCTTCTTTGGTCCAAGGCAGTCAAAGGAGCCTTGAAACAGAGTCTCACTGATTCTTAAGATTTGTCCACAAGTGCTGAGGTAGATATAGTTATTGTACAATTTTCGCAAGGCAGAAACATGGAAGATGCCTTCATTAATGATGGTTCTGGGCAATAAAATACCTGGGTATTTGAAATTACAGAGGCAAAGAATCAATGACCAACAAAATTTAAAATAATTTCTATTATGTTCTCAAAATAGTGTACTATTTGGTGGCTATAAGCAGTTCAGCTTTATAGTGGAACGAAGCAGGTAAATGATGTCAAATCTAAGATGAGGCATCTGTCTTCACCCCTATGCTGAATATTCTGACAAATTTCCTTACCTTCTTATAATTTATTTACATTCTTTATAAAAGTGATATAACTTCTGTGTTTTTTAACTTCTTTCATTCATTGGGATTTTTTAAAGGATTTTTTTGTGGTTAAGTACATGATTTAGTTATAAACATTTAATAGATTCGAGAACAATATGTATTCTTGGTTAACATGGTACATAGTTATAGATATTTCTATCAAAGCAGGTTTCTTCATTGTGATTACATTTCTTTAGAGCCTTATGTTTTCTCTGCTTGATTTATTAAGTTCTGAAAGAGACATGTTAAAAGCCTTCACTATGATTGTGGTTGTTGTCAAAATTAGTTATCTATATTCTGTTCAATCCTTTTCCTTCACTGAAGATTTCAGCACTATTCCTCACTACTATGGTCCTTTTCTCTTATTATCAATTATTTTTTATCCACCTTTCCTCAGCCACCCTCTCCCCTAGATCTTATCCTTATCAATGTTAAAAGTTGTCATTACCAATAGCCAAAATGGTTTCAACTTCTAGCACTCCACATTCTGTCCATCACCTTTTCCTATCATTCCAGCCCACTTTCCACCATAACAGCTCTTCAACTACTGTATCTAACCCGCTAATCCCACCAATCTGTTATTACTCATCATCCACCTCATGTTTTATTTTTTTCTACTTACCCAGCTTAAACTTTGTGGTCCCTTACTGTAATCCCTCCTTTTTATAAACCTTCAATTGCCTTGCTCCACTCTCTCCCATTACATGCTGCTTTAAAACTCCAACACTGGTTACATCTAACGCTCCACCTACTCCATGCTTACCAGTGAGCATTGAAACATTGCTGGAGAAAACACATCAGATTGGCTGGTTTCACTTTTCATTTATAACCACAGGAGCACTATCACTTTTACTGCATTCCCCACTCATCTAGGAAACTACTTTGCAATTCCTCTTTGCTGTTTCCCCTTTGCAGTAATATTCTTCTTCTTTTCCAGTTCTTCACCCTCAGCTAATAACACCACTTTCACTTCACTGAGGAAATAGAAGCTCTCAGGAGACACCCCCAGCTCTCTCACCACAGGTCTACGTACTCACCTGCCTCGTATCTTTATACTTGTCCTCGTCTTCCCTGACAGTGATGCATCCCTGCGTCTTTCAGGACCAGCCTCTTCCTTTTAGAAAAGTATACTTTCCTACTCACAGATTTGTTTGCTCTAATCCAGCAATTACTTTTTCTCTTTCCTTCCCTCCAGCATCACTAATCCTCCCCTTTCTACCAGAGCATTTCCATCAGCATAGAAACACACTATAAAACTACAAATCTTTCTCAGATCCAATACCCTATCCGCAGATACTGCACCATTTCTCTGCTTTTTTGAAGTATGTATCATGTCCAGCTCTCACCCCACATTCACTCTTGAACCCATTCCTCCCTGACTTTGCCCTTCGAGTTCACCAGAGCTCTTCATTCAAAATCACCAATGACCTCCATGTTGCCAAATCCAACAATCGGTCCTTAGTCTCCATTTTCTATTATCTAGTAGCATGTTTATACAACTAATTGTTCCTTCCTTGAAATACTTCACTTAGCTCCTGGGATACCTCTTTCCTGGTTTTCCTTTTACCTCCCTATCTGCTCCTATTTGTCTCCTTCAGAGTTCCCCTCCTCTTTTTCATGTCCAGATGTTGGAGAGCTCCAGGGTTTGGGACTATTTCTCATCTCCATATACAAGACTTTTCTGATTTCCTCAACCAAGGGCTTTATACTACTTTATGTACTGACAACTCCTAAATTAGCCTCTCCAGTCTTTGTTTCTCCCCTGAGCTACAGGCTTGTAAATTCAACTTTCTACCCTTTAGATACCTTATTCTACCCTGAGTAAGAGTCCTCTCTTGAGGCACTGACAGTGTGGGGTGAAGAAAAACGCTGCAATCTGTTGGCCTTCCTCAGTTGCTTTTGTTGAGTTCCAATATTATTTGTGTACAAGGAGCCAGGATGGGCAGACTTATGTCAAGTTGCTAGAAGACGAGCACATGGCAGCCCGAGAGAGTTGATCTGAGTGGAACGTTCTTCACTAAGCTCATTTATCAATGGATCCTGGTATTGAATGACAGTACATGGTAGATATCTGGGAGTAATTAATCCATTCACCATGAATCATACTACAGTTGAACTCCTCTCTTAAAACCATTTTCACACTTATTCTAAGCTGGGACCAAGACTGTTATTTCTCCCTCGTTTTAATCCTTAATATTGCTGTCCAAGTCCCATCTGCACTCAGGCTGAATGGGGAATGTCAGCAGCTGCAAACAATAAAAATACTGAAGTGCATTCATACTCAGTTGGTGACATGTCCAATATGATGCTCCCTTAAAACCGCCTCACATGCAGAAACTCAAGAGTATTTTCTCATGTCATCAACCGTAAGCCAGTCGCTGATAATGTAAAGCCAATTCGTCACTTTTGTAGACAAATGTGTCACTCATCTTAAAATCTTTCTTGACAAATGCAGCTAAGCAGCGAATCATCCCTAGTCAGGTTAATAAAGTGATGAAGAGGCCAACTGGGGATCTTTATCCCATTTAAATCTTATTATAAACTTACTACCTTGAAAACACTCAAGTGTAATACATCAGTATGGAGAGGTCCAAGTGTGATCATCAGATCCAATAATGAGAGCAGATTCTGAGACATAGTTACTGATAGCATTTGTATAACGAAGCAAATTATGTAAACTTTAAAGCCTACTGGACACTGAAGTTTGCTTAATTGAACTTTACAAAATCAATTCAATTTTCTTGAACTTTTAAATTTTAGGGCACTTGCTGAGTGGGTTAGTAATTCTCCTGTAAATTGTGAATATTAAAAAAATAAAAATAAAAACAAAAACCTAGATTAAATTAAAGAGGATTTCCTGCTCCTGTTTTGATAGGTAGGCTCTCTTCCTTGTCAATCTGTCAACTTTTTGGAGCACTTCCCAAATATTCACTTACTTGTTTGTCCCTTTACTCATTCACTCATTATTTGCTGGGTAACTTCTATGTGTTAAGGACTGTTCTAAGATCTGGGGATACGTCAGTGAACAAAACAGAAACATACGTGCCCTTGTGAAGTGTTTGTTTTATTAAAGGGAACCAATATTTTGAAAATAAGTAAATAGACACATAATATAATGTCAATTTGTGAAAAGTGCTACAGGGAAAAATAAAGCTAAGAACCCAGTGGGTAACTGACTTCACTATTAAGGAGAGACAACCTTTTGCTCTTCAGGTATGTGATTATTAGAGCAACATCTCACTTAAAAGGTATTCCAGCTATCATGTTGATAAACTGAAAGCTTTTTGTTGTTGTTGTTGTTTTGATAATGGTTCTAAGAGACATTACCCAGAATGGCTGCATTGGAATTTCCTGGAGGTCTTTATTAAACACATTGATTCCTGGGTCCCACCCAAGGTTCATTAAATCATAATCCTGGGGGATCAGGCCTGAGCTTGTGTGCCTTTGAGCGAGCACCCTGACTAACGGGATGTGCTGCCAGCATAGGAATCACTGCAGCTACACAAGGAACAAAGGGGCATTAGGCACAGTCACTCTCTGTATCATTAGCACATGGAGAAATCTGTTACAACAAGTATAAGAGAGTTTGTGGCTTTTATTGACCTTTCCTCATCCTTAGGCTCTGTAGGCAGGAAAACATCTGAACAAGTTTCATGACCTCAATTTAAAGCCTTAGTTAGCGGGGCTCCTGTGGCACCTCGATACTACTTTGAGGTCAAATCAGGCAGGTATTTTGATGGATCAGGTAGCAATTTATAGCCAGGCACCACTGTGATGTGATTTGTTCTCCTGATTCTGCACTGGATACACAATGACTCGGCGCTTAGACAAGCTGTGTGAACCCATGAAATAGAGAATAAAAGATCACTCTTATATATGTGACGTGCCTTTATTGTCACAACTGTGGTGTCTTAAGAGACAAGAAATGGATCTAAATTTCAAAAAGGACAGGAGGCAATAATTTTTGACTGATGTTTCTCAGTTTTTAACAGGACTTTGGAGAATAATCCTGTATATAGCAAGTAGCTTTGTTAATTACCTAGTGTATTATTTGTAATCTGTAAACCTCAGAGGACACATCAGGAAGTTATATTGCCTAAGGTTAAAGATTATGTGGGGGATTTAATGATTGTGGTTACATTCCGTGGTGCTGATTTGCAAACCTACCTTCATATCGATTGATAAGTCACTTGAGGAGCTTAAAAAAAAATCTGCCTCACCTACAGATATTCTGAATTGATTGGTCTGAGGTGGAGCCTAGGTATTTGATTAAAAAAAAAAAGAAAGAAAGAAAGAAAAAAGGAAAAGAAAAAAAAAAGCTGCCTGAGTGATTCCAATGTGTGGCACAAGTAGATTACTGTTCTGTGGTTTGAAAAGTTACCTTGATCTCCGTGTACCTTCACAGAGGAGCAGATCTTGTGGGTTCTTAACAGTCCTATCTCTTTCCCCAATTTTCATGTTTAACCAGAAACACAGAACACATTAGCCATACTAGGTACTTGTCAGGAAATGTACTGGAACTCATGAATACTCAGTACCCATCAGAACTTATAAAAACATTATTAAGCATCATTTAATAACACCTTACCGGGTTTTAGATAAGAAAAAAAACCCACAAGTATTACTATAAAACTAATAACCACTAGTACCCAGCTCTTAACTACTAGCAGAGCTTCTTATTTATTGTAAACTCTCTTGTCTTTTTATTCAATTTTATGTGTTATCTTGCACTATTAAATTTTTTTGATACATTAAAATCTCCTATCAATGCAGTTAGATGACAAACTTTTAAAAGCGGGGACCATATCTTTTATGTCTCTAGTCTTTTACCTCTTTTATATTCCCTCAGAATACAGATTGTACCAGGAATCTAGTAGGAGTTTGATAAACATTTTTTTAAATGAATAAATTAATCAATAAACAATTGATCCTTGTCATCTCAGGTAACAGAATATTACTGTATTTCCTTAGAATTGCAAGTATCTTAGGAAAGTTTATTAAGAATTTTAAGTACAAAAAGAAAAACAAGTACCATAAGCTTTACCAAAATAAATCCAGCTAATGACATCTTTCCCTAGGTAGGTTCAGGCCTTCGTCTTCTTTCTGCTGAGTATTCTGTATTCCATACTTTTAGCCAGTCCATAGCTAAGTGAGAATGTGTATGCATATTTAGCAGGAGTGATGGATGGCAATTTATCAGTTTCTTTCTATACTGGTGGCTGTAACTTATGGCTCTCAGCACTTCCCAGTTGCTGGTGATTGATGGGTTTGTTTACTACTTCTTCCTTTGGTCTGGAGGGAGATACTGAGTGGGGTTTCTGCCAGCGCTCTGGAAGGTTTGGCTGACTCCCAGAGCCAAGAGCTCTGCAGCCCAAGCTGTGTTTACGCCACAGAAGCCCTTGGGCTTTTTTGGATTTTAATCACTTTCCGAACAGATGCATTTCTGTTAGGATGGACAACGTATTAAAACTTGCACTCCGCTCATTCAAACCTAAACTCTGTTGGATTTTAAAAGTGTTTATTTTTTGCCTCCAACAAAGAAATTAAGTGGAAAATGTTTGTTTCAATCTGATTCCTGTATCTACCCTTATATTTCTGGCCAAAATTAAAGAGACTACTAAACTGTAATCTCAAGTTATGAATATCCTCTTTCTGTTTGAACTAGAGTTAAATGGAAACAAATATGTAAGATACTAGCAAACTCCCTGTGCAAAGCAAGCGTATATAAATTAGCACATTGTTTGCTGCCTGGGAAAAAGGAAAATGTGTGTGTTCTCCTGCATGAATAATCATGCTTTATTCACACAAGCAACATGTCTTTACTTTTCATTATCTGACAAGATCCATAGTGTGTTACTTAGTTGCAAATACTGGCTTTCCCACAAAATAGGAGTTACTTTTAATTTCATAGTACTGTCCAATGAAAAAAGGAGAGTGGGAAATTAAGCCAAAGTTAATAAAATAATTTTTTGTATTTTCTTGTTGCCAGAAAACATCACATACACAGTCTGATAATTGACATGTACTGCTTTATACGCCTGGCAGCCTCTCTCTCTTTTATTTCTCCTGCTTTGTTTATTACCTTCTCTGAAAAGCCCTTGGAAACCAGAGCTGGTATTTTTATTGTGTTGAAATGATTCTGGTAAAAACAGGTTCTAAATAAACACGACAGGTGTCAAGAAAAGCAGCTGGATCTGGTTTAGAGGTCTGACAGATGGGAAAACATTAAACTGGAAATGGAGAGAAAGAACCTTTGATTGTCTCGTATAGACACCATTGTGGTTGTGGGTTTGCCACCATTTGCAAGAGCTGCTAGCCACCAGCCTTCATCAAACTGTGACATTGAGTTGGAATTGAAAAATGACAAGAAAATTAAACTGAAGAGAGATGTCCCTTAGGAGGACAGAAAGAGAGGAGATGAGGCTATATCTAATTGACTGAAAATTTTGGTTAGAAAAATACAGGGCTTTTCTGAATAACTGGTAAATAAAGAATCTTCATAATTAAACTGCCTCTGCTATAATAAGTAATGGATAGAAATTTCATAAATTGTATAAAGCAACATTGCTGTTTCCTACCCTTGTAACCTCTGATTCTTCAGGCATATGAGTAAGGAGCTAAACATTAAGTATTGGCAACCATAACAAATTATTTCACTAGTTCTAGTCTTTGCAGAATCTCCCCTTATCCCAGTACTTCTGGAAACGTCCAAGGCATGTTTTGTCTCAGCTCACCAATACACCCCTTTTTAGCTATTACACTTCTTTTTTTGCCCTTACTCTTAATACTGTGCAGTGCCTGTAGCTGAGAAATTCAGTTCCAAAGAGTCTTGTTGAGAGCACCTTTCAGCTGCTGCTACCATTTACAGTGTGTGGGGATCAGTATGTTAGGACTCTTTTTGGGTTCAAGTGACAGAACCCAGTTTAATTTTACCTTGATTGGCTGATGAAATCCAGTGACAGGATTGCAGCCACCTCAGCATCAAGGAGAGTCAGGGAATCCAAACCTGCCAGGAGTCTCCCTCTCCCTTTTCAATTTCTTGCTTTTGCTTTATTCTTACCTTCAGGTTAGCTTTCTATTCTTCTCTCAGCCACATGTTGATAGTTTCTAATCTTTGTATTTTGTAATCCAGGCACCCTAAAGAGTAGGGTGCCACCTCTCTCAATTCTAGAATTTCCAAACTTGCTGGCTCAGTGTGGGTCAGATGCTCTCCTCTGGATCCGTCAACCGTGGCTGTGGAGGATTAACACCATGATCAGCTCAGCTGGAGGCAGGGCCCCACTCCTGCAATCAGTGGTGGTTGGGGAGCAAGCTGAAGTGGTGACATGGCTGCTAAGTGGCACGTGGTCAGAAGTCATGTCGGTCTTCCTCATCACTGAATCTGCAGCACTTAGCATAGACCTTCTTACCAGTAGGTATTTTAAAAATTGCAGAATGAATGGATTATGTGTGTGTGTGTGCATGTGTGTAGCATGGAGTGGTGGGGAGTAGGGAAAAGAAAGGGTTTCTCTGATAAGAGATAAGCCAAGATGGCAGAATAGAAAAAACTTGAGCTCACCTCCTCTCATGAGCACACCAAAATCCCAACTATCTGCAGAATAAGTATCAAAGAAAAAGTCTGGAACCTACCAAAAAAGGTCTTCTACAACTAAAGACATAAAGAGAAGGGTAGGAGGGGCAGAGTCACGATACAGTCAAGTCCCATACCCCTAGGGCGGGTACCTCATAAACTGGAGAATAATTACATTGCAGAAGTTCTCCCACAGGAGTGAGAGGCCTGAGCCCCACCTTGGGCTCCCCAGCCGACTTGGGGTCCTGCACAGGGAAAATGAGCCCCAGAGCATTTGGTGCTGAAGGCCGGCGGGGCTGACTTTTGGGAGTCCTGGGCTTAGAAACAGAGACTTAACTCTTAAAAGTCACATACAACATCTCTCACGCAGCGGGACTTAGAGGAAAAGCAGAAATTTGGTAGATGCCTGGGCCAGACCTACCTGCTGGTCTAGGAGAGTCTCCCAGAGAAGCAGGGGGTGGGGGGCTGCAGCTCACACAGGGGGCACAGACACCTGCGGCAGCCATTTTTGGAACCCTGTTCTATCACAGATGCTGGCGGGCGGCCTAGTGGCCTCCTCCCTCTAGCTCATTAGCGCCTAGACCTGCCCCACCCAACAGCCTGTGGGTGCCAGCGCTGGGATGCCTCAGGCTGAGCGCTGGGACACAGCCCCACCCATCAACAGACAGGCTGCCTCAAGCCCTCGGAGCACAGGCCGCCTCCGAACGCGGCCCCGCCTTCCAGAGCATCCGGGCGCAGCTCCGCCCACCCGCGGGCAGGCACCAGCCCCAGAATCCCCTGCGCCCGCCCCGCGCTCAGAAAGGCGGCTCCCGCCTCGGGACCTGCCTCGCTCACCTGGCAGGCGGCAGGCAGCTGACTCCATAAAGCCACAGTCCTGCAGCCTGCAAACCCTGCTCTGGGACCACCTGGGCCCTGGTCCTGCCCACTAGCCAGCCAGCACAAGCTTCGGGACCCCCTGGACCCCCTACTCAGCTGTGTCAGGAACCGGTCTTCCCCTACCGCTGACCTGCCACCAGCTCTGGGGCCGGCTCTGCCTGCTGGCACTAACCCCAGGACCTGGCTTCACCCGCCAGTGGGCCGGCAACAGCCTGGGAGTCTCTGGGCCCTGACTCCGCCCACCAGTGAGTCAGCACTAGCCCCGGACCCCCTTGGCGTTCTGCTGTGAGCGGCTTCATGAACCCAGTCCCGCCAACCACCGGCCGGCAGCCTCCACACAAGGAGCGGCCTGGCAATCAGCCGGTCCGGGGCCAGCCAAGCCTACCAAGCCTACCAGACTGCCCAGAGGGAAGAGGGCTGCTGGGATACATAGGATATCTCCTACAAAAGGCCACTTCTCCAAGGTCAGGAAACGTAACCAACCTACCAGATACATAGAAGTAGAAACCGCAACTTAGGCAAAATGAGGGGACAGAGGAACATGTTCCAGTCTAAGGAACAAGGTAAAACCCCAGAAGAAGAATTAAGTGAAGTGGAGATAGGCCATCTACCGGAAGAAGTTCAGGGTAGCGATCGTAAAGATGATCAAAGAACTCCGGAGAAGAATGGATGCAAAGAAAGGGTTTCCCTTGCCGTCCTATCACTGTCTTTCCCCCATTGATGCCTGGGGCTACCACCTTGAACCAAACTGAAGGTATTTCACTGTCCTAGTGTCAGGCTGATTTCTAACACTGCAAGAACTTGCGGTTGTGTATCCTGTGTTCTGTGCTAAAGTGAGGTAAGAATTCCTTTCCCACGGCTGCTGCTGCTCTGGTCTCTGTTCACATCTGCTGAGGTCAGGCTGTGCTGGGGCTGCTCCTCCGTGTTAGTCATTGGCACCTGGAGAGTAATGGTATATGACAGATGGCTGTGCTGTTACTCATGTAGACCACATGGGATCATCTGTTCAAATGGGGAGAAGCCGCTCCTGCTCCCAGGGCAAAGGCCCTACAGCAGGGCTGCCCTGTGCTGTTAGAGGTTTTTATTTTGGAGATTTTATGTATTCTTTCAGCATCACTTGAAGTTCCTTCTCCCTAGGACTCAATCATGAGTTCATTGCTAGAGGGCAGCCTTAGACCCCAGTATTGTGTTCTGCTGCTAATAATTCCTTTTCCTTCTGAGATTATGGCACCCAGACTGGGTCAAGTTTGTGTTCCAGAGCAACTCTTCCTTTAGAATCAGATATTTTCCAATTGTTCCTGTGTGCTTCATGCAAATCCTACTATGGAGGGTTTGCTGTCTCCTATAGACATGTGTCTGAATTTTAAAGTGCACAAAATTTAGGCTCGGACTGCACCCACTGTGTATGTCTGGCTGAACAGGGCTAGCCAGAATTCTGCAGCACACAGATTGCATTTGTTCATTTCAAACACCCTACACAGGGCAGTGAACAGGACCATCCTCAGGTATAATTGTGAATGCTGGGAAAAGCACCTTGATAGGCTCCACCTCTCCCTTGTATCCACTTATTTCCCCCTCTGGATGGTGCCACATAGTAATATAAATTGTTTGCTGGTGGTTCCACTTAGTGGAAAGGGAGATGCTCTTCTGTGTGTGGTTGACTTGGTGGAGGCTAGGTAGGACTGAAGTCAGTCCCAGGGACTTCTCGAGTTCAGGGTTTTAAAACGTGAGGAGATTTCAGTATGAGTGATGATCCCTGTTCCTTTTTCTCTCTGAAGACTCCTTGGGTCATGGGAGAGAGTCAATCAGGAGCCACTCACACAGAGTCCCCGGGACGCTTGTTTTCAGGAGCTCCAAGGTTGGAGGAGCAAGGGGTCATTGCCACCTGCTTCTTTGAGACCTGGAGTTCAACCCAGAGCTGCTCTGTCTTCTCCACCTCCAGCTACTGTCCTAAAAGCTGCCCTTTTCCCTCTTCCCTGGCCTGAACGCAGGTCAATCTTACCTCTTAACCTCAATCACTCTTGTTCCAAATGTATATTTTTTCAACTTATGTCTTTTAAATTTGAAACTAGTACCAACACAGTAACAAAAAACTTGAAAAACAGACAAAAGATAAAAAATACAAATGTTCATCATTAAAAAAAAAAACAACTCAACGTTTTATGTACATAATAATTCCTTTCTGTTTTTTCCTAAGCATAGTTTTTTTTAAATGTAAACAAATATCAAATAGTTTTAATCACTTGGAAGTACACTTTTTAATCTTGCTTGTTTTACTTATTCTTGTATATGCCTTTTATTTATCTTGGCATGATCTTCATAACCAATTGGTATGTTTTTAACGTAAATTAGGTTGGTATTTAATTACATTTGCACTCCATGATCCAGAATGCTTCCATCTTTGATTTTAACTTCTGGTAATAAAGCGTCTAACAATGGAATCTGTTTTTAGAAAAATCCTCTTTAATAATAGATGTAATGCTGCAGTCAGTTTGGAGCTTAGAGCTCCCCTGATAACTGAATCGGGTCATAAGACTGAACAATTTTGTTGTTTGAGATAGCCCCAAACACCTATCCAACAAAAAGTTCAGTTGGATAGTTATATGAGACAATGTAAGGGAAAGGGAGAGGAACCATGTTGTATTTCATTTAAGATAAATGGCCTTAATGATTTATAAACTAAGTGAAAGAGAATCTGCTGCTTCTCATGCCAGCTCAGGGGATATTTTGAGATGTCTTTTCATCTCTTACTCTGTTTGTTTATGTCTCTCCCCCCAAATCTCAAAAATTTTAGATAATTTCACTTTCATCGATCATCTGGGTAGAAAAGATAACATCTTAACAATTTCAGCATGCAGAAATTAGAGAATTAAGCCACTTTCTGGATATTTCAAGTTATCTCCCAATCCTAGCTCCCCAAACAAACAAAACCCCTAGAACAATTCCCTACTGTCTCAATTATCTGACTATTTCAGGTGGGTGTGGATTATTTTGGCCTGGATTGTTTTGCAATTGCACTGTTGGTGCACATCTATTTACCTAAGAGAGGGAAGAATGTGTATCATTCCAAATGTCTGAAATGATTACTTTAGAAATGTATTCTGGCCTGCAGTAAAAGACTGGTTTTCCAAATTGTCTGTTTTGAAAGGGTGCCAGAAAACACCACTGAATAATTACAGTGGCTTAATGCTGGAGCTCTGCCTGCTGAAGTTTTAGGTGTGACATTCATTGGTTCCGTAGCACATAAGGTCATCCTCTGAAGCTGGAGGCCTGAGAGTGAACCAGGGGAATTTGCTGAGTCCTACTGGATCAATCATCTCTGGGTGGCCAGTGTCCTCAGAGAGCAAGGGCCAGGCTGTGGAAGGAAGCTCTTTGCTTCTTTTCTTTTTCAGTGTGGACAAAACCTCCAGTATATTAGATTGCAGGTTTATTATATTTTATTTGCATTCATGAATAAATTTAAGGAGAATTTGTGTGAAGCAATAATTTGAGAGACCAACCGTTTTGGCTTGTGGGTTTGATTTCTCTCTTCTCTTTTTTCATTCTACCTCCCAAATTTATTTCCATTTCTAATTTTGCCTGGTAGAGGAGGCTCAATTGATGTGATGTGTTTTGAAGGGTCTTTGTAGTCCTAATAGTTGTATTTGTGTCTTTAGAGGAAGATCACAGCAAAAGGACTGAAAGATCCTCCTGGCATGGGAGGATACCATCAAGAAAACAGTGAGGGAAGCATTCACATTTCAAATGTGGCCACTTTGTGTATCTGGAGTGAATATTTTTAATATTTTATATTTAAATATATGAATATTTGGTGACATTTAGGTCAGTAGTTTCAAACTTTTTGGCCTCAGGGCCACTTAACTCTTTTAAAAATTATTGACATTTTTCAAGAGTTTTTGCTTAAATGGCTTATATCTATCAATATTACCATTTAGAAAAACAAAGCTGAGAAACTGGATTCATTTAAGATTCTAAAGTAGTGAATCAGTTACATGTTAATTAGATAACATTTTTACTGAAAATATTTGTCTTTTTTAAATAAAAAAGTTTAGTAAGAAGAGTAACATTGTTTCACATTTTTGAAATTTCTTATACTTAATACATGATGGCTGGATTTTCATGTCTGCTTCTGAATTCAATCTGTTGCAATACATTAATTTGGTTGAAATATGTATGGATGTATAGTTTGGAAAGGCTGTTTTAACAGCCTTAAGAAGGTCATTATGAGTAATCTTTTTTGATATTACACCACAACTGCAGGGGTAGTTCTTAAAGGTTGGTTGTAACGTGGACTTTGAGACCATGTCATTGAACTTTTTGTGCACTGTTGCGTTTAAAACCTTTTGTCTATCTTGCAATGTGACTGAATCTTTTAACCATGCATTGGTGATTTGGAAAATATTGATTCACTGAGTTATGCATATTTTCCAAATGTTAACACATTTTATCATACAATATGATGAAATCATATTCGTTAATACCACCACAGATCCCATCAGAAAAGCCTTTCAGTGTTTTGAAACTGCCAGCCTCAGTGGTGGGTATGAGTTTTGCAAACTTGTGATTTTTGTTGAAAACTCAAAATCAATCATTGGCAACAGATACTATCAGTTGTTTTTCTTAGAGCAACAGGCTTACATTGTTCATTTTTGAGAAAATATCTGCGAAATATCCAAGTCTAAATAATCACAATCAGGACTGTCAATTGGTCTTTCAAGTAAAAATAATGTTCCATGAAAACAACATCTATTTCAGATCACAAACAGTAGCCCAAGGGCTTTTCCTTGAGATCAACATTGTGCTTCAATATGCAGCAGGAGTGCTTTAAAAGTTGTTAAGAAAATAGATCTTAAAATGTCTTATCACAAGAAAAAAAATTATAGCTTTGTGTGGCGATGGATGTTAAGACTTACTGTGGTGATCATTCAGCAATATATAGCAGTGTTAAATCATTGAGTTGTACACCTGAAACTAATATAATATTATGTCAGTTATAGCTCAACCACAAGAAAGTAAAAATTCTTTATGCCTGTGTCCCATTTCTTCACACAAAATATTAAAAATATATGATTGAAGTCTTGACTTTTTAAAAATTAACATTTGTGTTGCCTCATGAAGAACATTATTGAGTGAAACTGCCACTCAAATTACTATATCATCATTAGTATTTTCATTGCAAGTGCACTATAAGAACACTGGGTTCCATTACCTTGATTTACACTTAAGCTACTTATAATGTGGAATTTGAAGCCATATCAATGAACCTTTTGTGCACTGTTGCATTTGAATCCTTTTGTCTATCTTGCAATGTGACTGAATCCTTTAATTAGATTTGGTTAAAACTGTTTCTGCTGCTGTTGCTTTGCATCATCAGTACAAATGTGGAAAAGACACTAACATCACAGTATTGTTATGAAAATAGCTCTGAAAAAGTGCTCAATATCGCTAACTTTTAGAGAAATGCAAATCAAAACCCATTGAGGTATCATCTCACACTAGTCAGAATGTCATTCAAAAGTCCATAAACAATGAATGTTGGAGCAGGTGTGGAGAAAAGGGAACCCTCCTACACTTCTGGTGTGGATGTACTTTGGTGCAGCCACTATGGAAAACAGTATAGAGATTACTTAGAAAACTAAAAATAGACTTACCATCTGATCCAGCAGTCCCTCTCCTGGGCATATATCTGGAGGAAACTTCAGTTTGAAAAGATACATACACCCCCATGTTCATAGCAGCACTATTTACAATAGCCAAGACATGGAAGCAACCAAAATGTCCATCGACAGATGATTGGGTAAAGATGTGGTACATACTTATACAATGGAATACCACTCAGCCATAAAAAGAATAAAATAATGCCATTTGTAGCAACCTGAAGATTGTCATACTAAGTGAAGTAAGCCAGAAAGAGAAAGAAAAACACCATATGATATCACTTATATGTGGAATCTAAAACAAAAAAAAAAAAAAAGAGAGAGAGAGAGAGACAAATGAACTTACTTACAAAACAGAAACTCACAGACATAGAAAATAAACCTGTGGTTACTGGGTGGGGTTGAGGGGCATGAAGGGATAAATTGGGAGTTTGGGATTTGCAGATACTAACTACTATACATAAAATAGATAAACAGCAAGGTCTTACTGTATAGCACAGGGAACTATATTCAATATATTGTAATGGCCTATAATGGAAAAGAATATGAAAAGGAATATATATATATATATATAACTGAATCTCTGTGCTGTACATGAGAAATTAACATTATAAACCAACTATACTTCAATTAAAAATAAATAAAATAAAAATCATTATATCCTTAAAAATTAATTAATTAAATAATTTAAAATGTGTATCTATTTTCAAGCTTTCTAGCATTTGTTCAACAAATATTTTTAAATACTTTACTATTATTTTTATATAGAACTGAGAAATCAGAGAAAATTTAAAAGTGATAAATTTATATTGATACACTTTTTGTTGTTGTTTTAAATTCCCTATTTACTAAATTTATATCCCCTTTGCCCATTTCTCCTGATACACTTTTATTCGAATTTTTAATAATTAATTTAAAATCTGTTATTTAAGTGTATGCTCCATAGAGTAAATTTCACTTGTCTATTTAAATGAATATCCATTTCCATTTTAGGTAGGAGAATCCTGGTATCAGATCACTTCTGTAACCATGGCCAGTGCTGCTGCAAAGTAAGTAGAAATGTTATATGAAATCTAGAGTCCTTGCTGCCCAAAGTTCTCTTTCTTTTCTTCCCTCTTTCTTCCTTCCTCCTTCTCTCCCTCTTTTTTTTCCTGTCTTCCATTTGTTGTGGAAAGTTTGTTTTTTTAAATAAATTATCCACAGTGAACTTTCTCCAGTTTGATTAAAAAAACAGGGTTTACCTGTTATTTTCCTTTTTAAAGAAAACAATCTATTCTTGCTAAAATGCATCTGTTGGAATGAACTTGAAATAATTATCACACATCACTCCAACCTTCCTTTACATTTTTATTTTCCAGCTTAAATATCTCTGTGAATTCCTTTCCACATACAGGAAGGTTATTCTTAGATCTCTTCCCTAAAACAGTAGTCCCAGTACCACTGTAACGGACAGGTGGCTTTGCTCTTGAATTCTAAGGAGGAATGGGTAGCAGTTAAGAGCTCAGTCTCTGGAGTAAAGTGGCCTTGGGTTCTAATTCTGTATCCGCTTACTTTGGTGAAATTATTTAACCTCAAAAGTTTTGATTTCTTCATCTGTAAAAATAGACTAACATTAGTACCCACTACATGAGGTAATACATACAAAATGCTTAGCACAGTGACTGGCACATAGTCATCATTTAAGGTGTGCTTGTTATTACTTTTAAGTCTCAGTGTCCCCAGCACTCATGATACATGACGTATAAGGGTTCCAACAATAAAAGCTAAATCCTTTCTGTGTGGTTGACTTCTGTGCTGATAACATTTCTGAAAACTCTTGGCTGCTGGTCAAAAAGAAAATCTATTTGTATGAGGAGGGTCACAGATTTATACACACAGATGTAAAAAGAACATGCAGTTTATGTTCTGTCTCACTTATTTGATCTTTCTTTCTAGTATCTAATCTACTGATTAGCAAAGTAGAACAATTTAATCTAATAATTTTAGTCTAATCCAATAGTTTAAGTCTTTAGGCAGCATAATATTTTTTTTGGTCTAAATCCCAGTTTTTTGGTTTCCTTCTTCTCAACCTCCTTCTCTCCAACATGGTGTCTGGGTGTATTAGCGAGGGGGACCCTGTGGTGAAGGGAAATAGATGGTCTCTAAGATCTAAGGTCTTCAGAGCTGTGTACTATCCTCTGGTCCCTAGAGAAATGCTTCTTATTTACCTCTGACTACTACTTGCCCTGTTAGCCTTAGAGGCTGAGGTTGTTGTCTGTTCTCTATAAATACAGGGTCAGGACCAAGGACTTTTTGGTTATTAGCCTTAAGATCTCTGTGACACCTGCTCAGCACCTGGAACACTTTGCCTTTGCCACACTGACTCTGACTCTGAGCCAAGTCACACCATGAGCTGACATCTGTGTGCCATGTTGGGGTCAGGTGGGAACATCTATCTTAGGAGAACTCAGTTAAGACCCTATTTCTGCCTAATCACACGATGCGACAGCTTTCACTTGCCACACACCCACCCTCCCTCCCATTCCTTTCCCCTTGTGAAGTAGGACAAAAGTGCTTGCGTTTTAGGCATTTTTTAAAAAATTGAATACTCTGAAATAGGTGAGCAGGACACACAAATCTTACCAACTTCTGCTTGCTTTTCTTCACTCAGGCTGGAAGGGTGGGCTTTGCATCTCCTTTATGTTACCACCTGGGTTCTGTGATCTGGTGCGCCAGCTCTGTGTCTCCACGTGTTTAAAGTGGTGATTTGTGATGTCGATAGATCACTCTCTCTTTGTCCTGACAGACTAGCTTTCAAGTCCCTTCTCTCCCATTAAGAAGTGAAGAAAGTCAGCTCTGAAAATCAAAGTTGAGCAATATTGTCTTTGTTCTAGGCTCTTTGCTTCCCTAGAGCAATAAACCTTAAGCTCCAATTGGTGAAGAAAGCTGAAAGAACTTTGAAGGTGAAATTAAGAACGTTGTTTTAGTAGTCACAACATAAGATACCCTGTTATGTTAATTTACCAGTGTGTGTCTAACTACAAAGCCCATGCTTTTTCCAATGCACAATATTTGGCACTGGCTAAGCCCATGGTCTTTTAGGGCAAGATGGAAGAAACCAGAAATCAGAGGATATAAAGAGATTTGAAGTAGCTGGAATTTGGAAACAAGCAGTAAGGAAGGAGAAGACAAACATATTTAAGGCTCTGAGAGTGCTCGTGGCAAGTATCACTGCTGTAGGAATGGAAGTATTCTGGAACACTTCATAATGTTGCTTTCAAGACTTACATATCTGCATTTTAATGAGTAGATAGTGAAATAATTACTTGCAGTCCCACACAGATAGGTCTCATCGAATTGTACGTCCAAAATAACTAGGTTATAATCTAAAATATTATTGCTAGGTAGCATTTCTTTAACATTTCAATGTTTGTTTTGAGACCACCTAAAATGGATTAGGACACTGGAGTCCGTCTGTCTAAATTTGAGTCCTGGCCCACACTCACATGGCATATGAGAATTTCAGTTTTATCATCTAAAAAATGAGGTTTATAATATTCCACATTTATTGAGTGTTTTTGTATGGCAGGCACTTCTTCGGAAGCACTTGTATATTAACTTATATAATCAATAAATAACCTCAGGATGTATTACTGTCATCTGTTTGGAGATGACACAACTGCATCTCTGAGAGATTAAGCTGTTTGTTCACGATCGTATAGGTAATTAGAGGTGAAAGTGGGATTAGAACCCAGGCCATGTGGCTCTAGATCTGAGTGATAACAGCTAACCGTTTTTTACATATTCTATGCCAGGCACTGAACTAAGCACTCTGTATCCTTTGAGATAGAACCTATTTTTAGCCCATTTTTACAGATTAGAAAACAGAGCATGGAGAGGTGAAGTATCTTGCTCAAGCTGACACTACTAGTAAGTGTGGAGCCAGATCCACAAAATCTGGCTCAGGTTTGTGCTGTCAACCTTCATGCTGAACTGTCTCAAAGGAATTTTTTTTGAGCAATAAGTGAGAAAATCCATGTGAAATACTTAGTATAACACTTAGCACAGAGAAAATGCTAAATAAAAACTAATTAATTATGAATAACCAAGAAACCCTATGAATTGGCAAATATGATGGAGATCCTTTAAGCATGGAGTGTTATCTATGTAAACCTTTTGTTATGTGTGTTATTCTGGTACCTGTCCCCATTGTTTGGTTTTATATGATTTCATTTATTCATTCATTCAGTCAGTCAATCTTGCCTCATGTTACTTTTAATGTGCCAACACTGGACCAAGTGCTCTGGTTTGTGATATGTAGATACCTCTGAAAAAAGGCTAAAGACTTGTACTGAGGTTAAAGATGCACTAAACAACTTTTGTAAAAATTCCACATTAGGAGTCCAGCTTCTCTAACTAGCTAATTTCAGTTGTTTGGAAGAAGTGTGTTCTGGGCTTGGGTGATGCTTACCAACACTGTGCCATTTAGCTCCTTCAGGCTAAGTTTTTGCACCTGTCTTGTAACATTTTCATAGGCATAACTTTGATGTGCTGTACTCTTAATCAGTAAGCTGTGTGCCAAAACTTTACAGCTTTTCACTTAATGTCTTGCTCACTGGTATTTCCTTAAATATTTTAAAAACACTGCCTCTATTTTGAATGCCACTGTGCTTCTGCTAAGGGGAGAGAGTCTGTAGAGCCTAAAAAACACAGGCTTCAGAATCAGAAAATTAGTTCAAAGCCAGTTCTCTTGGTTCTTTGACCTCTAGCATGTTAGTTAACCATGTTGAACCTCAGTTTCCTCGTTTTGACTAGGGATAATCATTTCTACCCTGCAAGATTGCTGAGTGATTAAGCAGTGAAAGGCAAAAACCTCCCAAACCTCCTTGCTCCTCTGAGACACTCTATTGTGCTGCATATTTATATTACATTATTATTACTTTAATGTCAAGAAAGTATAATTTTGTCTTTTTTAGCTTGAAGTCATCAATAGTCATATTTTTCTAAAATCCATTTGCTTCTGTATGAGTAAATCTTTTTTTTCTTCCAGTTTTTTAATAGTGATGGTAGTGATAGAAATGGAGTGATGCAATACAATTTTAGGCTGATGAGAATACATATTTCAGGGGGAATAAATTCATAGTGTTATGAGTACCAATACAATAGAAAGAATTTTAACACAGTAAAAAGAGGAAAGGTAAGAATAAAATACAGGTTTCAAAACTGATATGAATAACGAGAAGAAGCAAAACAATGAGAACCGCCTTGACTTTTATTGGCCAAGATTTGAAATGATAAGACAATTGAGTCTTAGAATTTGAGAGGCTCTTAAAAGCCAAAGGGGGTCCAGCAGCTGCCACAGGAATCCCATCCACAGCATCTCTGCTGGATGGTCACCCAGCATTTCTTTCTAGAGAAAAGGGGCTTTCGTCTTTGTGAAGAATTACAAGGCAGTTCTGACAGCTACAAAGTGCTCTTTTAGTCTGATTGAGATGCCCTTTCACAAAATCTACCATTCTTGGAAAAATCACGTAATTGTTCTTATCTTTTATAGGAGAGTCCTTTAAATATTCAAAGAAAGGACTTCCTTCAAATTGAACAACCTCTCCTCTTCTTAATTGTTCTCTACTGGCTGCCAGTGTTTCCTTCAGAATGTAGAGCACAAAACAGACATGATTAACAACTGTTTTTTCATAACAGTTGTTGTTAAGCTAGATCTATCCCCTAATGCCACATGGATTATTTTTTTCACCTAACATGAGATTTTATTAATATCTGAATCAGAATTTAAACTGTGACCCAAATGATATGAAAGGTATGCTTTTCCTAGCACCCTGTTATTCCACTGTAACCTGCATTCTAGGCACAGGAAACTGATTTTCTCCAAATACCCCGAGTTCCTCCCATTACCATAATTCTCCACAGACTATCACTTCTGCCTGTAAGGCTTTTACTCATTTCAGTCCTTGTAAATGTTAACCCAGTGACCATACTCAGCATGCCACCTTTTGCTCCTCAGGCCTGACCCTGCCACCCAAGACAGACAATTCTTTCTTAATGATCTCATGCAGCAGAGATAACGAACTTCTTCTGTTTATTGAGAAGAAAATGGAGGCAAGAATCCAGGTTGTTGTCACTTTAGAATCAACTTGATTTTATTTAAAATAATTTAAACTCACAAAGGAGTAATCATGTCAGGAATGCCTTTGAACCAAAAATATTTGATGCAAATATTTTTGCAGAATTTATTTTTTTTTAAATGGAGCTGAAACTATTTCAGAAACAGACATTTAGAGGTCTTTAAGTAGCATATTTGATTCTTTAATTAGGAAATCCTATAAATCTCTCAAAATATTTTTGTTTTCCAAAAGTTTTCAGTACATTTCAAATTTATTTTTTATATAATAGAAGCAGAAAGTAGGTTAGTTTTAGTGTTAGGTGCTTCCGAACATTTTTAAGTAAGAAAATAATTTGAGAAGTGGATTTTTTTTTTTTTTTTTACTTTTTAAAACATCAGGTAGCTTGCTTTTCATCAAGTATATTTTATTGTATATTTTCTTATTGTATATTAATCACAGAAATGAGCATTTTACTTAATATTTAGCAGATGCATTTACAAAATCTAATATCTTATTTCTACTGAGAACTTCCCTGAGGATTTTCTTGTTTCTAAGTTTTAAGGACAGTAAGACTGCTTGATACCTAATGACCAAGAGGATTAATTTACATTATATTTAGAAACATAACCTCCCACATGTTACTACATCTGAGTGCTGGCCAACAGTTTTAGCTTTTGCAAAAATAGCTTTATTTTCTTTACCTAATACCCACAAACCCTGCCTAGGTTTTTTGTTTTTGTTTTTTTAATCACCATTTTATTTTGAACAATGTTACTGTGATTCAACTTTTTCTCATTTATGATAATAGCATGATCTGCCTTAACACATTAATTAAAGTCTGTTCCTGTCATTGTTTTTTATTTTCTTAAGAATATAAATCAATAAAGTCTGCAGAGTTCAAGGAAGAGGTCTTGGTGTAGTTGAATATCAGGAAATTCAATATGTTTAATCACAGCATGTATTGAAGTAATGTGACAGAAGTCATTTAAAAATAGATAGCTGTTATAGTAATTTACTCTTCAACATGCACTCATCGGTCACAGGAGAGAATCAAAAGTTCTTTTGAAGCCCTTGAATTTCCTGTCCTTATTCTTAAAGTTGCTTTGAAATTTGAGAGAGAGAAGCATTGCAGCTGTTGGCCAAAGAGCTACCAAACAGGACATATGTTTAAAGCAGAGAATGGTGCTAGATTCTTATTGAAAAGGACCGTGTGTCCTTTCATGAGCCTGACAGTGTCATAAATAACTAACAACAGCAAAAAATGGAGATTGTTGAGTGACTTTTAGATTCAGGAAATTAGCATATCAGAGAATCTTATTAATGAGGGAAGGGATACTTTTTTTTTGCATTTATTAAGAAGATTATCTGAGATCTTAACACAAATACCTTTCAGACAGATGGTATAAAGCAGTGACTGGGTCAGGTGGGGACAGTGGCCTCCTGGAATGCATATACCCATCCACAGAAGAGGCTTCCATTCAGTGCCAGAAGCTTGTTACTCCTAGGGAATGCAGGCCTTGCACACAGAGTAAGATTTCTTAAAAGAAGACAGAAATCCAGATTTTTTTTAAAAAATGCTTTGCTGAAGTATGGTTGATTTACAATGTTGTGTTAGTTTCTGGTGTGCAGCAAAGTGATTCAGTTATATATATATATATAACTGTGTACATATAAATATTCTTTATATATATATATATATATAACTGTGTACATATATTCTTTTTCAATTATGGTTTATTACAGGATTTTCCTGTGAAAGTTTCTGGGCCACTTTGTACAACTGCACAGATTGTGGGCATGCAGCATGCACAGCATACGTAATATGCCTATTTGTGAACCAAACAAAAGATTACACAAGGGATAAATCGGTAGAGTGTTTTCAGCCTCTTGTTCAGACTGTTAGAAAATTCTTTTTGATGAACTGAGATCTATTTTTTAGTAGCTTTGATTCCTTGGACCTTAAGGTGGCATGAACAAATGTAATCTTTACACACACACAAACACACACACACAACAGTGTTTCAAATATTTGAAACCTGTTGCCCTATTTCTTTACCTAAATTTAGGGGCGGATGAGCCAAAGAAACAAATTGTTAGTCTATGAATGAATGATAGTGAATGTAGGCTGGTCTGTACATCTCACTTCTGCTGCATCTCAGTGTTAACCATTGCTTTAACAAAGCGTTCTAGAAGCTTGCCTAAAATCAAATCTAGATGACTAACTGGTCTATTGTTTGGAAACTCTTTCCATCTCTGGCCTACCCAGTGAAGAGTTTCAATCGTCTGCCACCTGTGGGGTCCTTCCTGCCAAGTCCCTGAACCCGTGAGAGCATGGCTGGCAGGGTATTTGGTGAATGGGATCCTAAAATAGTCTGTTGTGTCCACACCTGGTGTTGAGGGAATTTAGCCCCTTGGTGACTTTTTGAGCTTTAGACTATATCCTCTCTCACTAAGTCCCTCTGTGTGTGTGGCTGGTCTTTTTTAGACTAAAAAGGTCATGCTTAAAAACAAGTGGTACAAACTACATGCTGAGTTGGCACTGTGCACAGTTCCAAGCACTGCTGTATGTGTATTAAATCACTAAATGCTCACAATAACTCTATGAAGTGTTAACCTTCCTTATTACAGACAGGGAAACAGAGCACAAGAAACCAAACCATGACCACACAACGAGTCAGGAATAAAGCAAGGATTCAAACTCAGCCATTTGGCTTCAGGATGTGTACATCTTCCTTCCTATAGCTCAGCCTGGGTCCCTGGGTCTTCACGACCAGTTCAAATTCCTTCATAGATTGGAACTGGACTGTGAAAAATGCCCACTTTGGTGGAGACTGTGATCTCTCTGCCCTGTGTCTGGCCCACAGCCAGGTGTGCTTCACACCACATCTGTATCTGCTCGCAGACAGTGGCAGATGCTCTTGGGTGTCCATGCAGTGGCCAAGGAAGTCTTCTTGCTGACCTGCCCTGCTCTTCTGTCTTCCTCAGTTAACTTCTCGGCTCTGAAGTCACCATCTACACTGATTGTACAATTTGATGTTTGTACTTGGTCCCCTCTACATTTGAACCTTGACTCAATTTGACTTGACTTTCTAGCATTTAATGTCTCATTCTGGCCTGGCCTTACTGAACCTCAAACCAACGTGGGTTTGCATTTGGATTCTACAACTTAATGGCTGTAAGATTTTGAACAGGTTAAATATCTCTTTGAGGTTAACCCCCTTAGCAAAATGGAGAAATTACATCTTACTTACTGAATGATGCATATTAACAAGCAGCATGTATAAAATGCCTAATACACTATACAACACAGTGTTCAAATGATACTTCTTCTTATGATAATCACTATTGGGAAGTAGGAACTGAGTAATTCCCAACCAGGCCTTTAAAATCTCAGCTGAATTTCTACTCGAAGCATCAGGTAGTTGCCCAGGAGAAGATGAAAGTTCTTGTTGCAATTTTTGAATAGTTAGCAACTCCAAATTTAAAAAACTGGCCCAGAGATGTCCTTACCTATAAGAACAATTGATAAGATGTGAATTTATCAAAAATGATCAATTACAATGATCATTTACAGTATATATGCAATGAAAGAACCATGTAGCAATTTTATTATTCATTCATTTATTTAAGCTATCATTTTATTTAAAAAATCCTGATAGGATCATGTTTATGATTTTCTGATTCTTTTTCTTTCAGCTTTGTGCATAACCTGTCATCTGTTATGTGCTATCTGTTGGGAGTTCAAACAAATTCCACTTAAAAATAATCTGTTTATTGCTTTTTCATCATTAAGGAAAATATTGAAAGGTATAAAAAAGAAAATTAAAATTACCTGTAATTGCATAAACCACAGATAAATGCAGATGACACTTTGCTGTATATACTTCTAGTCTTTTTTCTTTGTAAATATGTAGTAAAGTAAATAGAGATATAGCAACAGGAAGCAGAGATAATAATTTCCAAAGTCATTAAACTATATATGAAAAACAGATTTCAAGTGCTAGTATATGAATCCATGCTATGGATATATATCTGTATCATAATTAATGTTATCTGAAAAAATTGCAATTTTTATTTCTATAAAATTAATATATTTAAAGGATATGGCCTTTTCTTTTTCCTTTCAGCGTCTGAATCCCCCTTCTATGTTCAGGACCACACCCCCACCCCCCAACAGTGGAAGCTGAAAGATAACGTCAGATACTTGATTTCCCAGCCACCCTCGCAGCTGATGTGGGCTCTTTTACACCTTGAGTAGAAGGGTAGAGGGTTGGAGAAGTGAGGCCGTGCAGAATTCGTGTGCCAAGAAGGGTGGAAGCCAGTTTTCCGAGAGGGCAGTGGCAGTGGTGCCAGCAGCAGCCTCAGGGATACTTGCAAGGAAGTCACTGAGTTAGAAAGTATGAACATTTCAAGTCTTCTTTATCTTTGCTTAAATATTCCCTTAGACAGGCTAGTTTAACTTACATTCCTGTAGCCATAAACATACCCAATCTTAGTTCTTTACTTCTGAAACATGTGCTTCCATTAAACACATTACCTCAAAAGCTATTGTTAAATAGGGCAGTTTTATTGTTAAAGGTGCTGATATAATGTGAAATTTGGTTTGGGCATAAGCAGTTTCTCCACAGTGCCAACAAATAACACAAACCCAGTGCAAGTTATTTTAACACAGGAGAGGCAGCAAGCAACGGAAGAATACACTGCTGTGCTTAGGGTCCCTTCACCTCCTGGGCTTCCAAGGATGCCATGTGCTCTGTCCTGGAAGTGTGTAATGTTTGGTTCTTCCATGTTGGTTTATAATTTTTGTCCTTGTCTCCATGATTTGACAGTCTAATCATTCCTTACACACTTTTCATGAAGTTAGCTTTCACTTTTTTATAATGGTAGAATCCTGTATTTACTGTAGTTTTCTTTAGTCTTATGGCTTTTTATTTGTTTAATTAGGATTGTTGTGGTTTTTGTTAGCGCTCTGGTTACAATATTATACAGATTTCACGTGGCCTTTCCTAGTCCTATTTTTTCTGTGAACTCTGTAATTTTTATTTTTATCTTTTAATTACTTTTTAAAATTGAAGTATAGTCAATTGACAATGTGTCAATTTCTGGTGTACAGCATTTTTCAATCACATATATATTCATTTTCATATTTTTCATTGTAGGTTACTACAAGATATTGAATATAGTTCCCTCTGTAAATACACTGTAAACTCATAGTGATAAAGATAAACCAACTCATAATGGCAGTGCTGAAATTCCAGAAATTTTCTTCCATAACAGCCTTGTTCATTATTCTTCTAGTTATACTTCTGAGGCTGCAAATCCCATAGTCTACATCAACATTCAACTGGACTTATTGTCATCTCTGCTTATTAAAGAGAAACCCAATATATTGCTCCCAGTCTGGGAGCAATAAGAAATAGTTGTTTTATGTTAATAACACTCCACTCTTTCCAGTCATTTAAATGTTGGTAGATAGAACGATTTGAATGCACAGCAGTTTGGGTTGACTATCAGGAAGAACTAAAGCAATACTTTTCAGGGCTTTGCATCAAGAGCAACATTGAACTTTGGCTCTTGCAGTGCACACCAATATTTCTGTAACTCCAGCGATAAAGTACTCTTTGTCCCCACAGAAACTGGCAGAGGCCATCTGGGTTGGTGCTGTACACAATACGGTGTTATTTTGGGCCCCTTCACATTTGGAGAACTGATTATTAAAAACGAGTTTTCTCATGGTCTGGTCGTTTTTCATCATATGTAACATCATGAGTGGAGAAGACCATGCAGAAGTTTGTAGACCTAGCACTGCCATTTACGGATTTATTCTTATGCCATTTTTAGTGAGTCAGGTCAGAATTTTCCAGCTGTTCTCTCCACCTACTACAAATACCCTAGCAAAGCCCTTTTCACTGGTAAACACTTCCTTTGTTTAATTATAGATACATGATATGTTAGTGAGACTTGTGTTTGGCATATCAGAATTATTCCACATGAGCCTGATAACACTATACTGTAAGTTACCCTCTGAGACTAAGGCAGAGTTCAAACCAACAGAAACTTTGATAATTTAGAATTTATTAGATTTAGAATCTAATTTATTAGATATTTAGAATAAATTAGATTTCTCTCTTTTCCATCATTTCAACCAAACTTTTATTTCTTAGTTCCACCTTTCTACATTCACCTTAAAAGGATTGGTTGTTGTAATGGATGCTACGTCATAGTGCACCATCCATGTCTGGGACACATATCCCCCAGCTGCTGGAAGTGTCGGTGATTAACATATTTCCACTGACCCCTCTCCATGCAAAGCAACCCTGCTTCTTTGAGGCAGCCTTTCCAATAAAAAAATCACAGTCCTCTGCTCAGTTTCCAGAGCTAAACCAGTTTCCAGCCTAGAACCCATTTACTGAAGGAGAGGTAAAAATTTCTGGAGGAAAAATGCCAGCAATCCCATGACAAGTATATGCTGTAATGACTCCCCGCCCCAGTCTTTCCCCCTAAGTGACCTATAGCCATTTACTTGGGTAGTTGTACAACAAAAAATGGAGAATGAATGAATCATTTCAGGGCGTGTTGGACGTGAGTTCTGAATTGACAGTGATGACCTGGACCTAAAGCGTCATTATGGTCTCTAAGTAATAAATAGAGTCCTAGTCCAGATCCAGCTCACAGTGTATCTGTGGGACTCACGGATGCACCCAATAGACATTTCCTTGGTCCCCAAATACATAATTCCAATGGACACACCTGGTAGTTTGCTGAATATATTGATGCTTTGACCTATGGGGTAAGAACAACCATTGTGGGAACAACCATAAGTATATGAACAAGTTCAACAACCAAGGCCTAAGGACGTGGTAACCAGGGGCTTAGATCTCTCAGCGATGGGGATCTGGGTCACCCACTAGCAAGTTAGCTGACCAGGAGAGGTGATAACAGAGGATGTGGGGAATCTAGAACGGTGGTTGACAAGGGAATGATGCTCTTTTGTAGCTTTCAGACCACCTGCAGTGGCAGGACTGTCATTTGTCCCACTCACCTTCCTCTGTCAGTTTCCCCGGGAAATGAGACCAGAGACCTGCAAAAGCTGGACCCAGAATTTGGATCTGAGTGGTACAAGCGATGGGCTGGGGAAGGTGCTGCAATGCACCACTCAGATCCCCTCTTTACATCTGAGGCCAGCATCTTCCAAACCATCGGGACTGTTGGTGGCTGACTGTTCACAGCCCCGTCAGCACCTCAGGAATTGCCTCAGCTGTAGAGTGCTGCCTCATCCAAAGTCACACACACCTGTCCTCAGCAGCCTGTTTCTAATGCATGGTCAGTGAGGGCAGGGATCAAGGTGAACCCCTTGCCTCAGGGGAAATAACTTTGAAAGGCATCCTAGCTCCAGAACTCCCTGAGAGATCAGGTGAGACCATTCTGTGAGACTGCATCATAGGTTCAACTCTCTCTTTTGCTCAGTCAGTTTTACTTCCTTCTCTCTTGCTGATCAAAGGGCGTTAACTTCCTGCTTGCAAATCTCCATCTCAGAGTCTATTCCGAGGAACTCCACCTCAAGCATTTATTAAAGGAGAAGTGATGCCAGATGGAAGAGGTGAGGTCATCTTATCTTAGGGAAGCTTCCATAAGTTCTCTCATTCCCCATTCTGGGTGGTGATACCACCTTCTACATTAAACAACAGCAGAAAACCCTGAATATAGGAAGTTTAGGGATACCCTCCTTTTTCTCCTCCTTATACTCAGCCATCAAAACCTGTTCATTTTCCCTTGTAATGGCTCTTGAACTAGTTACTGCCATCATAACTTGTTTCTGATCTAGGTTAGTCTCTTCTCCCTTCCCCGCTAGGCTGTTTCAGTTGGTTCTTCACAAATCGTCTGCCTCCTGCCTCTTTATCACTCCTAAGCCATTCATTAAATGCAATGTTTTCTGAATGATCTCCCCTAAATTCTACGTTATGATAGTACCTCACTGCTTACAAACATGAAACAACTCACCTGTGTAGAAATTGCATTTCTTAGTGTGACATCCCAAAGGCCTCCACATTCTGGGCCATATTGACCTCCTTCTGATCTGTGTTACAAAATAGTTACTGAAAATTGACAAAGATAAAAATGCAAGTCTGCCTTCCAGTTGCTCAGAATGATTTCAAAACTTCTGCTGCAGCCACATTCTTTCTGTGTGCAGCACACCCTTGAAAAAAATCCTCTCACAACTATTGATCCTTTTAAAAATAAATAAAATATTGAAGTGCAAAGAAAAATACAGAAAATTATAAAATAACTATGTACTAGATTTTAACAGTTTTCAAACTTTATTTATCTTTAGTTTTTTTTTATCAATAATTCACTAGAGATGCCCCTGTGTTGCTTTTACAGATCTCATTCCTTTTCCAAAAATAATTTTTATTTTTTCCTTTACTCATGCAAATATTTAAGGCAATATATTTCTTTTTATGTACAATCTTATCTGTATCCTAGATATTTTTATATATAGCAATTTCATTATCATTAAATCCTAACTTTTTAAAATTATTTTGACCTATGAATTATTTAGAAGAATATTTGTATTTGTATGTTTGTATTTAAATTTCCAAATGTATGGAGGATTTGTGGTTGTTTTCATGTTTTTGTAATTTATTTCACAGAATAGTCTTTGTTAATTTAATATTTGCTGTGTGTTATAAAATGTGGTAAATTTAGGGATATGTTTCCTGTTGACATGGAAATAATGTAGTTATTAAGTTGAGGTTTTGCAGTGTTACGCATGGTTATCAAATACATCATGTGTAGTGTCATTGAATCTTTCACTTCTTTAATTCTATTTTGGATTGATCTCTTGATTATTGACAGAAGTATATTGACATTGTTCACTATGATTGTAAATTGTTCAACTTACTGTCTAATTTTATGAATATGCACTTAATATTTTGAAACTATGTTATTTGGTACATGCACTGTGATCACAGGATAGAAGTCATTTGTTTATTGTACTTGATTTTTAACAACAGATGGCAGGCTCAGGTCTTAACGCTAGCTGTTGAGAGACAATTCTCTGTGAGTTGCTTATGTCTCTGCATGTCTTACAAGTGAGGAAGTGGTTGCCGTTTGATCTCAACTGTCTTTTCAAGGTTTGTATAGTGATCAAATATGGAAGATAAGTAGTGTCTTTTTCAGTGGCAAAGGGCAGGTATGCCCATTATAAAAGACTTGGATTCCCTAAACTCAGGGTTCCTCTCCTGTAACACAACGCCTAGGCATCCACTGGATCCAACACCTTTGCTCCTGTGGGCCTTGGAAGCGGTTAGGGGACTGATGATATGCTGGTGCTCATGCTGCTTAAGTAGTAGAATACTTTGTCTCTGTCCCAGGAGTCTTGCATCTTCTGCAAGTATCCATGATACTGTGGCAGCTACTATGTTACCTCTGAAGTGGGGTGAATCTCAGCCCCTTTAGAGGTCCCTATCCCTCATGTTACAACTTGTCTGTGTTGTTGATGCTAATACTTCCTTCATAGTCCACGGTGCTACTATTATAGCAAGTTGCATTTGATATATGTGGTAGCTACCAGAGCATTCTCTGAAACACAGGAACAGTTGACTCAGTATCTTCATGCTATTGCTGATAGAACATTGCAAAATGGTCTTTACACTGCCTCCAAATGGCTTTAGTCTGGATTTCAGCCTTGAAATAGGTTTATAAAACTTCCCTCATTCTTTCCCAGCAAAGTCATACTTGAGCTATAATTTGGTTTTCAGTTTGAAATTTGATTTGTCTGCCTTTGCATTTCTTTCAGTATGTTTGAGTAGATTGAAAAGTTATTTTTTAATATTTGCAAATCATTAACTAATATTATTATGTAAATAACTTGACCTAATTATCAGTTCTGGAAATAAGATAAAAACTTAGTTATCCAGATGGTCAGTTTCCTTAGTAGCCTCTTTCAAATAGTCTGCATTCTTCAGCATTCTCTGTCATAATTTCTCACATATTGTGTGTTCAGGCAATAAACATCAGTTTATATTATTCTCTGCAAAAGTAAATGTGTCACAAGATTAATAATTTGTAGCCCATGGCCAAATGGTAATGATTTTCACATTTTATGCTGTTTTTCATTATTTATTCCATGGTTTTCCTCTATGGTGAGAATAATTGAATGATGGCTGTAATAATTGTTACAGTTTACTTAAAGTATTTATACTAGGAAAAATTAGTGACCCAAATAAATTATCAGATTTTCATGTCTTTTAGAGCTAGTTTAGTGAAAATAGACTTGTTGTAAGTACAGAAAATTCTTAGTTTGAACTTCGCTTAAATTTTTAAACTGCTCATAGACTTTTAAAATTTTTAAATATTTAATTTACTATTAAATTAGTAGGTACAGTACAAAAAGAGATTTATAAAAGACATCTAAAGCATAAGGAGTCAGGATTCAACAATATATGCATGTCTACTTCCAAATTTTAGAAAAGATGACTATTATCACCTTTTATGTTTTCTGTGGGCTCCTCATTATTTCCACCTACTTTCCTATCCCTTCAGATGTATCCACTACCCCGAAATTTGTGCTTATAAATCCCTGGGTTTTTTAAAAATAGATAAACCACATATATTGGTATCTCTAAACATTTTAGTTTTCCATGTTTTTAATCATTACATAAATATAAAGATAGCCTACTTATTCTTTTGTAACTTCTTTTTGTATTCAATATTATATCCTAAAGATTAATCCAAGTCCTTTATAATTTAAATTCTACTCATTTTCATTGTTCTTTAGCATTCCATTTATGACTGTAGCACAATTCATTTAGCCATTCTATAGTTGATGGACATTTGTGTTGTTTCCACACTAAACATCACGCTTTTAAACAGTGTGATGCTGACCTATCAGTCCAAGGCAGCAGTCTTAAAACTGGAAAATTATTACAGGGGCAAACAAATGTTTTCACTGAGGTTTGTGCAGCACACAGTTTTAAGGTGACTGATTTCCAAACCCTTTGCTTCTATATATATTCTTTCCTAAAATTGATCTCCCTGAAAACTTACCTGAGATGCAGGTCTTACTTGTTCACTTCCCCTGTAACAATCCTCTTCCCCTACTTCACAAAAGACATGCCCCTCACTATTAGCCCATCTTGATATATAATGCTTTATTCAGGGGTGTAATAACCTCTATGGTACCAAACAAAAGGACAGTTTGAACTGTCACTCTAGGATAGTATTGAGAAAGCTGATTATTTGAATGTCTGGTGTTATGAGCTGAATTGTGTACTCCCAAAATTCGTATGAAATTCATATGTTGAAATCCTAATGCCCTGTGCCTCAGCATATGACTATATTTAGAGATAGGGTTTATAAAGAAATGATTAGGTTAAAGTTAAGGTCATTAGGGTAGGTCCAAATGTGATATGATTGGTGTTCTTATATGAAGATTTGGACACAAACAGTACAGAGGAAAGATGGCGAAGGGAGAAGGCTGCCATCTACAATCCATGGAGAGAAGCTTCAGAAGAAACTAACACTGACAACCCCTTGATCTCACACTTCCAGCCTCCAGAACTGTGAGAAATAAATTTCTGATGCTTAAAGCCACCCAGTCTGTAGTATTGGTTATGGCAGCCTGAGAAAGTCTTTTTGCAAATCAGGTGGTCTTTAGTCCTCTGATTTCAACAATATGAGAATAAAATCTTTTTTTTTAATTGAAGTACAGTCAGTTACAATGTGTTAATTTCTTGTGTACAGCGCAATGTCCCAGTCATGCATATACATACATATATTTGTTCTCATATTCTGTTTCATTAAAGGTTATTACAAGATACTGAATATAGTTCCCTGTGCTATACAGAAGAAACATTTTAAAATCTGTTTTTATATATGGTGGCTAACATTTGCAAATCTCAAACTCCCAAATTTATCCCTTCCCATCCCCTTCCCCCGGTAACCATAAGATTATTTACTATGTCTGTGAGTCTGTTTCCATTTTGTAGATGAGTTCATTAGGGTCCTCTTTTTTTCCTTTTTTTTGGATTCTACATACATGTGAATGATATCAAATGTTATTTTTCTTTCTCCTTCTGGCTTACTTCACTTAGAATGATGATCTCTAGGTCCATCGATGTTGCTGTAAATACCATTGTTTTATTCTTTTATATGGCTGAGTAGTATTACATCGTATAAATATACCTCAAATTCTTTATCCAGTCATCTCTTGACAGACATTTAGGCTGTTTCCATGTCTTGGCTATAGTATATAGTGCTGCTATGAACATTGGGGTACATGTATCTTTTCAAATTAAAGTGTCCTTCAGATATATGCCCAGGAGTGAGATTGCTGGATCATTTGGTAAGTCTATTTTTAGTTTTTTGAGGAATCTGTATACTGTTTTCCATAATGGCTGCACCAAACTACATGGAAATAAACTCTTATTGAACTATCTGAGTATTGATCATTTGAAATATTTTTTGGTGATAGATATTTATGTGACTTTGGCATATATCTTGAAAGTAGTTCAAATATTGATTACAGTTTGATATTGTAACAGGCAAATTATCTATATTCCCATCTACTTATTGATACTAACATATTTTCTCAGAGCTTACATTTACAGACAAAACAGGAAATGATGCTTAATCCTCCAAATTTAGCAAAAACAATTATCTATAAATTAATTCACTAATTTAAAAGAATCATTTTACCTGCAGACTAAAACTGCAATGAGATATCACCTCACACCTGTCAGAATGGCTATCATCAAAAAGAAAACAAATAACAAATGTTGGCAAGGGTGTGGAGAAAAGGGAACCCTCGTACACTGTTGGTGGGAATATAAACTGGAGCAGCCACTGTGGAAAACACAAAGAAGGTTTTTCAAAAAACTAAAACTGGGACTACCATATGACCCAGTAATTCCACTCCTCTGTATATATCTAAAAAAACCCGAAACACTATTTGAAAAGATACACGTATCTTTCCAATGTTCATAGCAGCATTATTTATTTATAACAGCTGAGATATGGAAGCAACCTAAGTGTCCATCAACAGATGAATGGATAAAGAAGATATGGTGTGTGTGTGTGTGTGTGTGTATATATATATATATATATATATATATATATATACATACACACTAGAATACTACGTAGCCATAAAAAAATAAAATTTTGCCATTTGCAACAACATGGATGGGCTTGAAGGGTATTATGCTAAGTGAAATAGAGATAGACAAATACTGTAGGATTCATGTATATGTGGAATCTAAAAAATACAATGAACTAGTGAACATAACAAAAAAGAAACACTCACAGATATAGAGAATAAATTAGTGATTCTCAGTGGAGGGAGGGAAGTGGGGAGGGGCAACATAGAGGTAGGGGATTAAAAGGTACAAACTAGCATGTATAAAATAAGCTACAAGGATATATTGTACAGCACTTGGAATACAGCAAATATTTTATAATAACTATAAATGAAGTATAACCTTTAAAAATTGTGAATCTCTATATTGTATGCCTGTAACTTATATAATATTTTACATCAGCTGTACTTCAATAAAAATAGTAAGAAAAAGAAAAATCTAGAAATCCAACAGTAGGGAACAATTTGGCTGATTATGGTAACTCAACTAGATGGAATATTGCTTAATCATCAAAATGATCATTGATCATTCATTGTAACAAGAAAAATGTTTATAGTAAAAGACTAAGCACAAAAACTAAATAGAAGTTCAGTTTTAAGGTGGAAAAAAGAATCATTTCACTGAGAGAATATTATTTTTTGCTTAATAGTATTATATAATTCAGAAACATATTTAATGTTTGATTATCGTGTACTATTACTATTTATAAAGTCAATGCAATTAAAAATTAATGTTTAAATCCTTATGATCACAGGAAATTAAAAAAATTGTAGTTTAAATTTAATCTTATTTTTATTATAAGAGGAAATATTAATAAAAGACTTTCAAGTCTAAAATATATAAAGGTAAAATTTAGTGTAAAAAGTAGACTTTAAGAAGATACAAGAAAAAAGAAAAAGTAACACTAAAAATTCTTATTCTGTTGAAAACCCTAATTTAGTGTTTTCTAAATAGTTGTTGGTGTGTACTAAATTACTGTACTATTTACGTTCCATTGCAAACACCTAACAAGATGATGTAATTGTTTCATTTAAGAAGATCATATTCACAACATAGTGGAATGTATATTATTTGCAACTTTTTAAACTTAGGGTGGAAATTTTGGATGGCAAGTGAAAAATGTGGCTGAGCATGTACTATTACAAACTTCTTTTAGATGTGCAACAAACAAAAAGTTTGAAGAATGCTGGTCTAGGTTTGATAAATAAAAATAGAATTACTAACTCCTAAAATATGTTTGTCTTCAGCTTTACAAATAATGTCAGACTACAGATACACATATTGGCATGTCGAAATGAGGTGTTTTTTTTTTTGCCCCTGTCTCCTAACCAGCTTTTTAACCCCCCTCTTTTTAAACCAATAAGAATGTGTTTATATTGGTGTCTCATTGTGCTTTTAATCTGGATTTATCTGGCTACTAATTAGACTGAGCATCTTTTCATATGTCTGTCACCATATGGGTTTCCTTTTCTGTAAAGTACCTATTCAAGCTTTTGCCCATGTTTTTTCTTTGAGTAGTTTGTGTTTTTCTAATTGATTTGAAATAATTCTTGACATATTCTGGTTACTCTTTTTCAGTTATATGTATAGAAGTTTCTTTTAGTTCATGACTTATATTTTTATTCTCTTCATAGTGTTATGTGATAGATAAAAAGTTTCATTGATTTCTTTACATCTTATTTGAGAAATCTTTCTCTAATTCAAAATCATAAAAATTATATTGTTATTTCCCTTTCACATTTAATTCTCTAATCACCGTGGAATTGATTTTCATGCTTGATGTGTATGCATCCAATTTTATTTATTTTTTCATGTAGATAAACAATTATTATAACTCCAATTAGTGAAAACACCATCATCTATTTACCCATTGGTCTAAAGTGCCAACTTGGCTGTAGATCAACTTTCCATACACGTCCGTATAGGTCTGCGTCTGGGCTCTCTATTGTTTCAGACTGACTTGTCTCTCTCTGTGGGGCAGAAACTGTTTTCAGTTCATCAAGCCCAATTCCTTCTGCACACATCATGCTACCACATTTCCCAGCCCCTCTTTCCATTGAGTGGGGCCATGTGACTGAGTTCTACAGAGGATATAGGCAGAAGTTATGTACATCACTTACATGCCTGGCCCCCAAGTTTCCCATGAGATCCTGTACAGTCTCTCTCTTCTCTTGTCTGTGGCAGATGCAGACCCAATGGAGTGTTGTGAATCTATAATCAATGGCAGAGTCTAGGCAGAAGTCTGAGGTTCTGAACATCTGCATGAACCTTCTCCCAGCTCATCACCATGTATCTCTCCCTCCTCATCTGCCACCAACATGCCTTGGACTTTTGTTTTTATTATCACTTGTTTAAACCAATATGGATAATTTAATCCTGAGTGTCTTAGGCTCAATATTTTTATGCTTGTCCATTCTTCCACTATGCAAATGGGAAAACTGTCAATAGTGCAACATGATGCTAACTCCATGAGAATATAGATCATGTCATTGCAAAGTAGAATCAGGATATTGAGTCCATTACTATAAAATTATACTATCTTTCTATTAATAAGAGAAAATTAGTCATTAGTTCTTTCAGGAGGCCATACACATTCTAGCCTACAGTTTATTCCCCATTGAAATAGGGAACAAATCACATCTTTTTTTTTTTTTTGATGGTACAGAGAAAGTAGTCAGATCAATTGCAAAAGACAGGTGTGAAGATGCCAGGATGGAAATGCATGTCTTAAATATTGGTAGATTTTTTTATTCTAAGCACAGCTCTGCTTCACTGAATGGTGAATACTGTCAATAGTTTCCTCATCGTTTCTTCCTGAAAAGAAACCGCATGAAGAATTCTTTGTTCGAAGTTAGGGGCAGATGTTTCTGACGTGGTTTCTACAGCCTTTGGTGATGAGGGTGAGGGCCTCACACATTGAGAGGCAGCATGGTGAGCACAGCCCCTGGGGTCTGCTTGATTTTACACTTCGGCTTTCCCACATGACTTGGTGACTTTGGGCAAGTTACTTAACCTCTCTGTGTCTGGTCACTTATCCATAAGATGGAGATGGTAGTGGTCTCATTTCATGAGGCTGTTATGAAGAGTAAATGAGATGGTTTATATATAAAGCATCTAGATCATGCCTAAACTTAGCAAGTCTTATTAAAGGTGGGTTATGCTGTGGGAGAAGTCTGAGCTAATGACATAAATTTGAAGAGACAGAAAAGATAGGTGGACAAGATTAAAAATTCAAATTGATGAATAATTGTGGAATTAGAAAGATCTATTGTTCTAATAGAATATTCTCGTAAAAATAAAAATGTATACAGATCTTACAATTTGACGTCTTTGCATTTGGTCATTAGGAAAAATACAGAAAAAGCCTTTACATAATGAGTTTTTTTTTTTTTTTTAAGGCAGTTGCCAAAGGAGCTCAAATTCTTAATGTCTTCCTATTTGGAAGTATTACTGTATTTGAAAAATTATGAAGAAAATGACTCATTATTGACACACAGGCACATGCGATAGATACAATTGGAATATTATAATGAAGGGTACAAAGCTTTTGTCAAAAAGGGGATAAGTAATTGTTCTGTCAATTTTGTTCAAATATTGTCAAATATATTTTAGGGTGATCATTGCATAAATTCAGAAAAGACAAAGGACAAGAGAATTAAAAATATATGATGTTTTATTGTCAAAAATAGACAAACTTTAATTTCCTTTAACAGGAATATTAATTTAAGAGTCTCTATAAGCCATCACTATTTTGTGAGCATACAAGACAAGAGAGTCAGACAACTGTTAGTGGAAAAACGACAACAGTTCTACATCCATGCCAGAGATGCCTTACCCATGGAATCAATGACCTTCAGAGCCCCAGACAATAACAGACATGCAAAACAAGCTTGACTTATCCTGGCCCAGTCCTATAAGAACAGCTTTGTGGTATCTTTCCAAGCATTTGAAAAGTTCAGTTTGTGAGGACACTTGCTGATTTGAATAGTGAAATTTTAAGTCATCCATGGGATCAGGAACAGGATCACACCTGCTTTTGAATTACACCAGGATGAAGCTATGGTCACTGCAACCCTGGCCTCAGGCATATAAAGTGATGATAATAGCTTGGGCAGGAGACCTGTATAATCTCCTTATCCATGACCCACAGCAAGGATGTGAAGGCCTTGCTGGATTGAACACTGTGATGTGGAGGCTACATTCTCTCAGTAACATAAAGAAAAAAGACAATGACCTAGCTAGTTGGAACAAGAGAAAACACAAGGCCTTTATTATTCCCTAGGGAGAGGTATCAAAGGATGAAGAAGGCTGTGTATGTGCACTGGTTATCTAGATTATGATTTTCATCCCCTAGTCTGTACTATAAACCAGATAGCCAGAGCCAAAGGAGACTTTGTAAATAGGCCCATCTTAATAATTAAAAGTGGTAGTGTGCCGCTCTCCCCTTTGAAGATTTGGGTTGAGGAGAGATCCTTCAGTTTCCAGGAGAGCCAAGGATAAGACAACACTGACATGGTGAGATGGTTCATCTGAGAGTAAGCATTATGTACTAGCAAAAGGAAGCTGGGTTATCAAGTGAACGAGAAAGGGACTGGAACTCACTTCCCATCCTTGTACACATTCACTCAATGGGAGAGTAATCAACTACATGCAAAGAAATCAGCATTTTCCATTTTTCTAGTTTAAAGATAAAAGTCAATACTTGAGAACTAGAAAAATTAAGCTTCTACTGTACCATAAAATTATTTAAAACAATACTATGGTTACTGAAATGGCAGCTCAAGCTTTTGCCACCTCTTTGAAACAGAAGCATGGAGAGGGGGCAAAGAAACATAGAAGCACTTAGTTCTGAGTTCTGTTCTTGCCCTGACAGTCCTCATTTGCTTTTGCATGGCGTTAAGTTTTATGAAACTCACCCACTTATCTCTATCCTTCTGTATAAGAATTCTTCAAATTTGAGTAGGGGCAGGAAATTGGTGGTTTGGGCTTCTGGAAGTTTTGATGGGCTAACCATCATTCAGATTAAGATTCTGTGGTTGAAAGGACCACTCTGAAAACTTACAGAAGAAAAGCCATATGAAAATCAAACTAGGCAAAGTGGGTTTATACAGTCTATTAGCAAGACTGCTTGGAAAATTCGTAGAGTCAAGTAAAAAACTAAAGTGGATTGGATTGCTTCTTTTCCTTACTTATTCCATTCCATTCCATTTTATAAAAACCGTGATAAATGCAGATAATGTTCTCTCTTTCGGGTCATTTCTCAAAAGCCCCCCAGTAAGCCCTTCAGTTGGGGTGGCTGTGCATATGAAACAGAAGGAAGATGAACTCAGTTTGGGGTCTCTCACTGAGAGCAGGCAGGGCAAACTACCATGACTTTAACCGAGCAGCTGAGAAGTTTTATTACCCAATCATAAAAAGGACTCTTTTAAGTGCTTCCCTTTTAGCACTCTTCAATGACTGTGGTTCCAATCAAGGAATACAGCTTTTTTTTAACAAGTCGGAATCCTGAGCTCAGGATCACAGTTCGCCTGAGGCCAGAGGAGAAGCGACCTCGACTAAAGAAAAAATCCCTGAAGCTCGTCCACGAGCAGTTGTCCTGCTTAAACACAAGGGTGAGCTCAAAAGTGGGCACCACGCTAGAATCACACACAATCCTATCCAGCTTTTTACATACATTTTCAATTTCCAAGTTCACGTGCATAACGCAACCCCGCAGGCCGCAGGGCTCGGTGGAGGAAAGCCTCAGGACGTCTTGAGCAATCCTCTGGGTCAGTTTCTCAGGAACAAGGACTTTTGAGCAACCGAGTTTGGTGTGCTTTGATTTGGACAGACAGTTCTCCAGCATTTTAACCAAACTCTGGCAAGTTGTCTCCTCAAATATCATCTCATTGAGGTTGGGTTCAGGAACAACATAATCCCAGTAGTCAAAATCTGTAGAAAATGGAACTTCAAGATTAAAAAAAAAAAAAAAAATTCCAGGAGCACAAAAAACATACCATGAGATAGCAACATTAGTTATTTCTATCTATCACATCTGCCTGTTTCTAATATTTGTTTGGGAGTCATTTGATCTCACTTTACCATTAACTAGCTGTGTAACAGAGTGAGTCATTTGACCTGAGACTAAAAGTTCACCTATGAAATAAAGGTTTTGATAAATAGGATGGGTAGGCTATAACCACTTTTTAATAAATTTATGTGTACACACAATCTTAACGACTGTGTATCTCAAATCTGTTTATAGTTATCTTAGAATACTAGTGACTTTCTTTTCTTTCCTGCTTCCTTACTAGCTTATGGTTTTCTGATTTTGTTTTACAGAGACTGTACATTAGTTCTTGAATAAAAATGTTAATTTTTTTGACTAAGGATTATTACCTTTTCACTCTAAGAATATATGCATTTAATATTGTTAAATACAGAATTTTTGCTATTGTTCTTTAGTGATGAACTTGAACTTAGTAACTATATTAAACAGCAATTAAATGTGTGTTTTTCTTTAAAAGTCTTTACTGGAATGGCCTGTAGATCCCAATTTTAGCTTCAACCTCTTTGATTAAAAACTGCCCAAAGAGAAGACCTCTGAGGTTCGCAAGGATATTTATAACTGGCTGGCTACTTTTTTGTAGCCAAGCAAAACAAAATAGTCCTAGGAAAACAAAATTAGATTTGCTCAAAGGAAAAGAGATAGCTCTGCATTTGGTCACCTACCTTCCAAATTAATCCAACCACTTGGCTGTACGCCACACCACAGATAGTCAACTGAGCAGGGCACGGGCAGATGCCCTGCGGGCTCCCCACCCTAAGCCTACTGCACCTCATTGGCTATTGAGTTTTCCTCTCTCCACATCACGTATACACTTAGATCACTGGATTTTTTTTTTAATAACTAAATGAAACAAATGCACTCTGAATTATAAGGCTATGTATTTTATCTATGTTGAAGATAAAGAATTTTAGAGCTTTGGCCTATAAAATTATTTAGATTATCGATCACTTCACCTTCTAAAGGAGGAAGGCCCAAAGATCTTAAGCAGTTTGTCTATGCCCACAGCTCCTTAGTGGCAGAGCAGTGTGTTAATTTAGAAACTGCTGTTTAAAATTGCAATGACAATATGTCCAGCATCACTGCTGTTTTAAAGTTTCCTTATGGCATTAAAAATGAAATAATGGTTATATCCACAAATAGAATACTACTCAGCAATAAAAAGGAACACATACTGATAGAAGCAAAAGCATGGAATGGATCTCAAAATCCTTAGGCTGTGAGAAAGAAACCAGATATAAAAGAGTACATATTACATGACCCATTTTTATGAAACTCTTGAGGCACAAGTAATCTATAGTGACAAAAACCAGATCAGTGTTTCCCTGGGGACAGGGGAAAGGTTAAAGGGGGGAACTGATGGCAAATGGGTACGTGGGACTTTGGAGGCAGAGGGTGATGGTAGTGGTTACACGGGTCAATATATTTGTTAAAATACACATAATTGTACACTTAAATTTCACCATGATTTCACAGCCATGTAGGGTAGAACATGTATAACTTTCAAAACCAAAGAGCCTATTAGCCTCAGACTATACGGATGCAGCCCCTGGGATTTTAATTTTTGCTTCTTTTGTTTCTATCATGGAAAGAAGATGCTAAAAGTTTGGAAAGGAGTCTCTTTCAGATGGATTTTGTGGCACGTCCAACACTCAAGGAAGGGGTCGACACTGCATGCCTGCCACTCCCATCTATCCAGGGACTGCAGCCTTTGGAGGGAAGAGAAGGAGGCCGTTGGGAAACTCACCATTTAGTAGGCTCCCGGGGTGGAAGCCACGGTCCAGCAACTCTGAAATGCTGGCCGGGTTCTTACTGCTCAAACTGCCAGTTGCAACCATGGTCAACGGCTCTGTTTGCCTCGCGGGGCGGAACGGCCTTCCCGGGGTGCTAGAAAAAGGAGGCAAAAAGTACAGATTTGCAGAAGTAGGCAAGACGTGCAGAGGCTCCTAAAATGCCGTGCGTCCCCGGAGCGAACTACCCGAGGCATTCATTTTCCAGAAGGGAGGAACCGGTCTCTGCAACTCAGGTTTACAAAAGTCTGGCAGCGGAGACGCCACTACAGCCACATCCTGAAACTAATTCAGAGTTAGCAAAACTTGAAGCCAACTTGCCGAGCTGAGCTCACCCGTGCGCTCGGAGCAGTCCTCCCGCCCCTGCTCCCCCTACCCAGGCCGCCGCCGGCCTCACCTGCTGGGAGTTCGCCGGGGCCGACGTGCTCGCTGGCGAAGCTGCGGGTAAACCGAGACAGGCAACCGTCTTCCGCAGCCCCCTCCCTTGGGGGCTCAGTTACCTGCAAACCCAAGCAGCATTCGGCACCCTGCTCGCCCCCAGCCCACCCCCGCACCAACTCCACCAAGCAGCATCGCCGCTGGGGCAGCCAGCACTTTATAGGCCCAGCCTCCTCACCCTGCCCCGGCCCGCCCACCTGTACCGCCCCTCGTCGGCCCCCCCGCCCCGCCCCTCCAGGGGTCGGGTTGCATTTCAACCCCGGCACTTCCAGCGGCGCTAGGCGAGCCGCTGGGAGTTGAGGATGAGTTTGCGGTAGGGTTCACACCTGCTGTTTCCTGGGTGGGCCACAGGTCACCCCGAGTGCAATTCCGGTTGCACGACTCGCCAAAAACTGACCGCTCCCCTCCGCCGCCACCATCGTGGATTCTTTGGTGCGACCCCTCCCCCAGCGTGTGCGCACAGACACACTACTGATGCCCGCGTTGAGGTTCGGTCCTGGGCAGCGGGAAGCTTTTAGCCCTTTGTCTGTAAACAAGACCGCAGGCTTTGCTCTGTCATACTGAACAATTTGGCTGTATCTATTTCGATGTTCATTGAGCATCACTTTTGCACTTAGTCCTGACCTCTAACCGAGTCAACTCTACTCCGCGTCGCGTCCCGGGATTTCTATATCCTCCCCTCCCGCGTGCGGTCAGCTCTAGCTTGCCTTTCCCACATCCGAGGCTCTCCAGCATTTTAGGAAGGGTCTTCTCTGCACCCCCGCCACCCTTAGTATTGTTTCATCTGTGACTAATGCGTTTTCTCCGAGAGAAGGGTGAGCCTCTAATTAGACCTGGCTCCAGAGCGCCGGCAGCTTGAATGAAAGGGAGCCTGCCAAGAAACTAAACAAAACCATTAGTGGGATTTTAGCTGCTTCCACCAGCCCGGTCGCTGGGAGTAATTGTCATTCCCAGAGGCAGAAGTTCCTGGCGAGCCCTGTTAGGGGGAGGAACTTGGAGTTGGGCGGTCTTGAAGGGGCTTGGGGCAATGAAGATACAATGTTTTATGTCCTGCTAGGGATAATCCCTGTGAAGCTTGATGCTCAGTCCTGAACCGGGGACGGAGGAGCGTGCAGGGTCAACGTGCTCACCCAACCCATCAGCAAGAAGCCAAACATGTTTTCTCCCACGGTTCCTAAGCCACCCTGTTCCCACTTTGGTGTGCCAGGAGAGACGATATGGTCAGAGTGAACGTTCCCAAAGACCAAAGAAGGTCGTGGGTCAGGAGAGGAAAAGAAGGGGATGGCTGGAGGGAGAAGATTGTTTCTACAAGTAGGAGGTTCTACTGTTGGCCCCTAATCCTTTAGGATTATGTGTACAAGGATCTGTAGGTTAGGGCCTTGAGAAGCCGTTTCAGCTGTCCAGGCTAAAAACTCTTAGCAAGAAAAACAACAACAGAAGGGGTAAGGAAGGTGTGATAAACAGATCAGTGGGAGGACACTGGGAGGCAGAGCAGCAGAAATTAAAACCAGCTTGACAGTCCATTTTTAACTCAACTCAGGCAGCTGCACTGCCTGAAGGTCAGGGGAGCCAGGGAAGGAGATGCTGATAGGCTCGTCTTTGAAAGCAGATTTCCACTTCTACTTTAACGATAGAAAAGGGGGAAATAAACAAGCCCGTTTAAGCCAATTAAAAAGCAGTTTCGGTGACCAGTGTGTTCAGGACCACTGGATGGTCAAGGCGGGGATGGCAGCTACCTGGCAGTGTAGGCGCAGGCCACAGAGCCTCCTTTCCTTATCTGGGTGGCAGTGCATGTGAGGCTGCCTCTTACCTGCTTCTAGGAAGATGTATTAGGATTTATATAATGAGTGGTCTGAACCTACCACCAGTGAAGTAAAGACCTTACGCATTTCAATTTCCTTAGGGTATTTAGGCATAACTCATAAATTAAGTACTCCCAAAGGGCCACAAAGATTATTGAACCTTCTAGAAAGTAGCAGTTACTGTCAGCTCACCTGAGTTTAACTGAAATTTTGCAAAGCCCTTCGGGATTTTACTGCAGAAAATAATTCACCCACGTGCAAAAGACTGACTGTCATTTTTTGTGGCTGAATGGGCCTTGCTCTCAGGAATTATAAGGTTTAAGGAATGACTGATACAGAACACATACGTGGGATAATTAGTGAAGATGGTCCTTTTTTATCTACTTAAAGGGCAAAAAATTCTATCACCAGCTTACCTCTTTGCAAGGTTAAATAAATAGAGCTGAGTTTTAAAAGGGAACCCTAGAACAGAATTAGGAAAAACTAAGTGCCTGGTCTTGTCAAATGATGACACACTTAGTCGATTAGATTTTTTAATGCTGTGGATACAGTTAATTATAACTGAAAGTTTATACATTGGAGTACCTCAGGTGTTTATCAGGTGCAGTGATGAAGTACGTTACATTGCTGTTTTGTTATATCCTCTAATTAATACTGGAAATATAGTCTGTGAGGGTGCTTACTGGAAATAATAGTTGTATATGAAGAGAAAATTGAATTGAATACTTTGCCTTTCATACAGCAATGTATAATAACAAACTATGGAAAACATAAGCAAGGACTCTAACTTAAGCACGCTTGCTATTTTATTACAATGATTTTACTCATCCACCTTCCTGCAAAAAAGAGAAACAGCAGTAACAAATGGCAACAGTATGTTCATCTGAAGTATATGTAAATATTTAAATTCCATGCTCCCTCATGTATAAATATAGTATTTATAATTTCATTGCTTACATAAAGTGTAAATTCAGAAATAACAGGGATATTGTAAAAAGCAAAAGATAATATGATGTTTTAATGTATTATTTTAGGAAATGCTGGTGTCTTGTGCATTTGTGATTTGGAGTGTTGAATATTTATTACATGTTCTGCCAGTCAGTTTTCTGTCTATATCCAGTACAAGCCATTGTTCCTGAGTTCTTATTAATACATTTACATTCAGTGTATTGCTTATTTCATTTCATAAACTATGACACCAGAGGAAAAATGACTGGGTTTCCTAATCTGTACAATGGATTAGGGGAGGATTTATAGGACATGGAAGTCGATCTGTACAATATACAAGGTCCCTTAGCAAGCTCATAGGGTTGTTGTGAGGGTTAAAAGAGAAATTCTTATAATCATTGCTAAATATTATCTCTTCTTTATAAACAAATCTGAGATCTTTAAGTGCACACTCTCTGGCTTTCCTTGGTTGTGCTAAATTTGTCAATCTAATACTCACATGAAGTCTTAGAACAGGGCCTGGTACACAGCAAGTACTTAATGAGTGATAGTTATTATTGTGACTATTGTTCTGAAATTATAATTTTCTGGTTCAGTGCAGTAAATGCTAGAGGGGCTAGATGGGGTTAGTGAAGTATTGCTAAAGCAGAACAAAATTTATTATCTTTCCTGTTTGCAGGAAATCTGGAAAATGTTTGCCCCTGGAAGTCTTTAGGAGAGACTTTTTTTATTATAATACATGCATAACTGTGTGGGGAGCAGGAAGGAGATCTCTCAATGACACGTAAGAAAATAATGTGGGTAAAAAGTTATCTTGATTAAATTTTTATTAATCTAGAAAATGGTTTTCTGGAAAAAAAAAAAATCCAGACATTTAGAATCATTGACTGCAGAACCACTCAATTGTGTCAAGATATATATGACCCTCTGTTAACATTTTGGATGAGATATTTCATCATTATTTTTATTTGTCTTTGAGGATTTTCCACCCAATAAAATTTCCATTTAATCATTAAATGTGCAATATGAGTTATTCTATGGAAGGCTAAAGGATTTTTCCATTAAGTAAAGTAACATGGAGACATTTTGTATAAGACAAAAAAAGGCCCAGTATAAAATAATATGTAATACCTACCGCTGCTAAAAGCTGAAAGAATTCTCCAGTAGCAGAAGGCATTGCGTCTCTAAATTCAAGCAGAGAAATGGTTACCATAGTGACTTATCTCTTAAAATAGTGGTATGATTTTTTTTCCCTTTATAAACAATGCTGTGTATTATCTCCTTTTAAACAAAAAAAGCTGATATGTTTAAATGCACAATCTCTGCTTTTCCTTAATTATGCAAAGGTTTATGATTCAGCTGGCAGCATAAGGGAATGTCAGCCAAGAACATGCAGTAGGTCCTTGACATTTTTCCAGGGATACATCTTAACACCTTGCAAGCCTCAAATTTGAGAATACTGTAATAACACACCACTTCTCTGGAATTCTCATATGCATGAAGATAAGAGGAAACTAAAGTTTTACGTTCATGTAGATGCTGGTCCTTCATTGTTCCGCTCCGTGTGCCAGCCTTGCATCTTATTCTGTGCACAGCTTTTGTCATTCATATTTGTGTCCCAGAAAAATTACATATTGCTTCATAACATAAACCTGTGAGGTTGAAAGAGAAGAGAATTAAATCCAAGAATGCCCAAATGTGGACTAGATGGAAGATTCTGCAGAGTTGTCTTTAGAATGAGTCTGATCTCCATTCTGCAGATATGAAGCATATAAAGGTTGAAAGCTTGACAGAGTCACAGAAAGATTGCATTTTTTTTTTTTTGTCTTTATGATGGAGTTGTTAAAAGTATGGACTGTGCCGCTCAACGGCCCAGGTGCATATCCCAGCGATGACACTAGCTGTATAAACTTCGATGAAATCCTTAACATTTCTGTGACTCCATTTCTGTCTTTAAAATGGGAATTGTAATAACTTTACCTACTGAAGGGCTTTTGTGGGGATTAGATGAGTTAATATATGATGTGCTCAGTAAATATCAGCCATAATTGTAATTATGAATTGTGCTCTGATTTTGAAAAATCCCAATGCCCTGGTGATATTTTTATGAAAAGGTAGCTAGGCGAGTGTTACATGTGTTCAAGGTGTATATAAAAGTGTATCTTTGGTACACATTCATTCATTAGTTGGATGACATTCAAGTCTTTGTTGAGTATTAATTGTTAGGCACCAAGAATGAAGCAGAGTCCTTGAACCCAGGGAGACTAGTTTAGAAAGAAGTATAGACAAATGAACATAAGATTACAGTCAGTGTGCTAAGTTAGGGGAGGTACAGGGTGCTACGGCAGCACAATGATATAAGCAGTAATATATTCTGAAGGAGGATTTATAACCTTGCTACTCACAGTGTTTCATGGACCTGTAGCATGAACATCACTTAGGAGTTGGTAAGAACTGCAGAACTTCAGTCCTCAATCCAAATGAAACAGAATCTGCTTTTTAAAAATATCCTTAGGTGATTCATATTGAATTAAATCCAATTTTTGGATTAACTTTGCATTTTATTTTTTAGGAATAACCATTTTGTTTTTATTTTTATTGAAATGTAGTTGATTTACAATGTTAGTTTCAGGTGTACAGCAAAGCGATTCAATTATGCATATACATGCATATATACATATTTTTTCAGTTTTTTATCCATTACAGCTCATTACAAGAAGTTGAATATAGTTCTCTGTGCTATACAGCAGGTCCTTGTTGTTTATTATTATATATATAGTAATGTGTATCTGTTAATCTCAAATTCCTAACCTATCCCTCCCATCCATTCCCCTCTGGTACCCACAGTTTGTTTTCTATGTCTTGAGTCTATTTCTGGTTTGTAAATAAAATTTGTACATTTTTTATAGATTCCCCATATAAGTAAGTTTGTATTCAACTAAAGAAAACAATAAAGCCATCTAAGCATTTTAAAACATTTTCTGGGACAATTAATAAAAAATATGCAGTGAGTTCCTAAATATGCAAGGCTTGGCCTTGATGAAAGGTGGATTTCCAGCTGGGCAAGCGTTTGTAGATTCTGTATAGTTCCAGTTGGACGTGATGGCCTTTGGCTTGACTCTTAAAGCCATGAACAACTATGAGAAAACAGTCCAGGTTTCTGAGAAGACTATATTATAGAAAAATAAAATCCTGCTTAGTAAACTTGAGACATGATCAAACTATAAATTGTTTTTATTTGCTGAAATGGAAGCCAATTATATAACATAAGCAATGGGCTTACATTGTAAATTGTATTTAAGATGATTGGTCTGTGAAATGTTGTATTTGGAAACAACAAATTTGGAAGAAAGGGAGTAATATAGAAAGATATATGTCTTATTACTTCCAAATTGACTGGAGAGGTAAATACAGTTATGCAAGTATTCATCTCTTCTGCTATAATCATATCATAAAATATACTCTAAAACATTGACTTAGCTTTTTGAAATATTGTGCTAGTGACTGAGAACTATTTTTATAGGTGATATATAGTAATGGAGGCTCTAAATCATAAACTGCTGAAGCAGCCTTTCAGGAGGTGTCAATATAGCTGTAAGCACTCGGAAGGACATTCTGTTGTGTGACATTACTGATGCAGCATATCTAAGGTGAGCAATAAATGATACTTGGCAAATTATTTACAGCAGTGCATAATTACCTTGGCAGTGGTTTAGATGTCCATGTGCTAAAGACAAAGCAGTGCTCACCTCTGTATGTGGAGGAGAGCAGCACACCTTAATGATCTGACTGAGGGCTGTGACTCAGTCAGACTAGGCTTCAAATTCTGGCTCTGCCACAAGTAGGCATTATGAAATTAACTTCAGTCCTTTGAATCTCAGCTTCATCAACTACACTCTGGAAGATTCAATGAAATGATGTCTGTTAACGTTCTGGGAATGTGACTTGTACATATGAAGAGCTTGGTCAAAAATGGCCATTCTCAACACACGTGGTTTATATGAGTTTGTTCATGTAAATGCACATTCTGTTGTAGTAAGTAATTTGTCAAGTGCTGTGTTGGATTTTTCAGGACAGTAGTAGATTTTACTTTGCACATAATGGAGAATAAAGGGTGCAGTAGCTGGAGAATCAGGAGACCTGGTCCCACATATAGCTTTTATATTGACTTGATCTCTGATTTTGGTACAGGGTGAGTCAGCAGAATTATGTACAAGTATTGAGAAACTAAAAAGAGATTCCTTCAGGCTGGAGAAGGAGAGAGTTATCTTTGGATTTCAGAGCAGTAGAGACTGAGGCTGAGGTAACAAGATGCTAGAGAGGAAGTGGTTAGGGTTCCCATACTTGGAAAAGATTCCTGCTGTGCTCTGAGGACCACACAGAGCAGCAGGAAACAGCCGGATCTGATGGGATGCTGAGGGCACAGCTGATGGACATCTTGGCTTTAACCTGTGGATGAACAATGACTAGAGGGAAACTGTCTTTATCCCCACCCCACTCCTGGAGCCTCAGCATTGCACAGGATTTAAGAACTGCCCTTGACATGAGCGTTGGGTCTATGGAGTGGGAGGGTGAGTATAGTGAGGGAAAGAATGACTGGCATTAAATTTACCCATTTCTTGGTGGAATAAAAGATAAATATCAGATACTAAACAGCCAACAAAAGAAGCAGTCATGTTGCTTTTTGCACAACCAGTATGTGCACTAAGGTTGATATTATATCTGTTATCGACGTAGCTATACTTGTACTCATTAAAATACATTAATTTTTTAATTCAATTTACACGTCTTAAAGCAGCTTTCTTGGACTCTCTTCTTTTAGCATTTATATCCAATGTAAGCGTTCCATTTCTAGTGTACAGTGACTATGAAAACTCCATAAATCAGGAATATTTTTGTATTTTCTAAATCAGGGAGCTATTTATAAATACACATTATATAACCCTTGTAGGAAATTATGTAGGTGGAATCTAACAAGTTTAATTATAAAAATTAGTTTAAAAATAATGATCCTTACACTTTTATCTTCTTTTAAGTAGCCCAGGGGACATAAGACTAAAGCAAGTCCAGAAAACTCAAAATGAAATTAAATAATAAAGTTAGTAGAGTAGAAATGACTTTGAATTTACAAACAAATAGTCAATTTAAAAATTACAACATGAAAAGTCAAATTCCTATTGCTGATTCTCATTCATACTAATCTCTATCTCTGCCTGGAGGTAACCACTTTAATTTGTTTTTCTGTATTCTTCTAGGATTTCTTTACGGAAATATAAGCACATACTAACATCCCAATTTTCACTCCTTTTTCACTCTAATGGATAATATTATATTTATATTCTCCATTTTGCCTTTTTGCACTGACAGTATGGCTTAGAGATTTTTCCATATGAATTCATCGTTACTCTCTCTAGCCTATAATGGTAGCTTTCTGCTTTATAGATCTTCATTTCACCTATACATTACACAGGGACATTTTGATTATAAATTTTTGCAGTTACATGTAATGCTGTAATGAATAATCTTATTCATAATTCACTTTGAAGGTGGGCAAGTTTAACTATAAGATAAATTCTCAGAGGAGAGACTTCTGAAGTCAAGGACAAATGTGCAAAATATAGTATTGAATGATTTTGATCAATTATCCTTCATAGAAGTCGTACAGTATTGGGTACCCACCAATAACATAGGAGAATTCCTGTTTCCTCATAATCCCTCCAACATTTATTCACTCATTTCATAACTATTTTAAGCATTAGGATGTCTTTTCATATAGTTTTAGCATGCTCTGGAAACCTATTGGCTAGGAGTTCCAGGTAGGAAAGATACTGTCTTAATTTTGAAAAGGGAGAAACTACAAATGGAAAGTATTAATCATAATTCTCAAGAAAAACTAGAAGTATATCATATTTTTCCTGATTCCCAGTTTTGGGGAAAGCATTGAGGCTGTATCTACAGTGATCATTATAACTTCACTGATTGGTCAGTTCAGGCAACGAAAGTATTATTATTGTTTTTTTCTATGACTCTATTTGTACTAAGTTGTCAGTCAGACTTCTTTTGAATGTTATGTTCAGCAAATAGCTCTGCTGACTTCATTTTCTTTTCTTTTTAAAAAAATATTAAAAAAAATTTTTGGAGTTGGAGAGGTAATTGGGTCTATTTATTTATTTATTTATTTATCTATTTATTTATTTAATGGAGGTACTGGGGATGCAACAGAGTACCTGGTGTATGTTAAGTACCCTTCCCCCCAATACACAGCTGTTTTTTTTTGTTATGTGAGGACATTGCTGTGTTTATTGAAACCAAAGTTCGTTTGATGTCTGTTAAGGAGAGAATCTGCATCAGAGCAGAGAAAAAGCTTTTTTTTTTTTTTTTTAACATAAAACTTACAAATCACCTGTAACTTTATTTCAGTGTTCAAATAATTGAATAACATTTCCCTCTTTTCACCACTTCCAAGTCATGACTATATTATAGCTCACAGGAGAATATTCAGTTAAATGCAGTGCAGTACATATGTTTGTGGATGTTAATATTGAGTACAGAAGAGAGTGTGTGTTCAAGTGCAGCTTTGAGAAGCTTATACGTCTGCTCTGTCTAATTTGATCGCCACTGCACACGTTGCTATTGAGCACTTTAAAATGTGACTAGTCCAATGTGAAATGTATAAAATACACACCAGATTTCAAAGATTTCATAGAATATAAAGAATGCAAAACATCTCGTTAATAATTATTATACTGAATACATGTCAAAATGTCAAGAATTTTATATGTTGGTTTAAATAAAATACACTACTAAAATTAAGTTCACCTGCTTCTTTTTAGAATTTTTTTTAACATAGCTATTAGAAAATTTAAAAATGCTGTATGTGGTTTGCAGTCATGGCTCCCCTAAAGAAGTATAGGCCAACACTATTTTAGATATTTTCACGTCGTCTTAGAAAAAGAAGCATAGTAACTTCTTTGTATGTAAGTGAGGGTTTGAAAATTCGTAAAAGTGTACTCAGTAAATGGTAACTGTTAATTTTGGGGTCAGGTTTATTGAGGTCTACTTAAAATATATTAAAATCCACTCTCCTTAGTGTGGAGTTCTGTGAATTTTAAACAATTCTCACAGTCATGTAACGACCATTATCACCACAGTCAACATAAACATCACTTCCATCACCACAGAATATTACCTATATTACTTTGTGCATGTTTGTAATCAACCTCTTGCCTTAGCCCAGGCCTTAGGCAGACATGTTATACAAACGGGATCACAAGGTCTGTAGACTTTTGGGCCTCATTCTTCCACTTAGCATAATGCATTTGAGATTCATCCAAGTTGCTGTATCAGCAGTTCTTTCCTTTTTATTTCTGAGTACTATTCCATTGTGTAGATGTACCACACTTTGTCTATCCATTTGCCGGTTGAAGGACATTTGGGTTGTTTCCAGTTTTTGATGATTATGAATAAACCCAGTATATACATCTGCTTACGGATTTGTGTATAAACATACATTGTCATTTATCTTGGATAAATACCAAGAGAATGGAATTGCTGAGTCATATGGTGTTTGTTTAATCTTATAACAAGTTGCCAAAATGTTTCCCAAAGTGGTGGATCCAACCTGCATTCCTCCTAGCAAGGTATGAGTGTTCCAGGTGTGCCAGATCTTTGTCAGAACTTGACAGTGTCATCACCCTCCTCTTTCTTTGTTCTTGTTTTTGAATTTTAGTCCTTTAAATAGGAATGTAATAGTATCTCATTGTGGTTTTAATTTTTATTTCCTCTGTGACTCATTTTGTTCAACATCTTTTCATGCCATCTGTGTACCTTCTATGGTGAAGTATATATTGAAATCTTTTGCCCACATATTTTTATTGGATTATTTAAGGCTTCAGAGTTCTTTATTATTATTGAGAACTTGAGAGTTTTTATCATTGAGACTTGAGAGTTATTTATCAATTCCATGTTTTCTACTAGAAGTTTCATAGTTTTACATTTATGTATATATGATCTACTTTGAGCTATTTTTTGTATATAAGGCATGGGTTGAATTCTTTCCTTTTTTTTTTTTTTTTGTAAATAGATGTCCGATTGTTGCAGCCCCATTTGTTGAAAAACTGTACTTTCTCAGTTGAATTGGCTTTACATCTTTATAAAAAGTCAGTTAACCCTATATATGCCACTTTATTTTTGGTATTTATTGTATTCTATTAATATATGTGTCATCTTTTCACCAATATCACAAGTCTTGAAATCAGGTAGGGAGTTTTCTAAATGTTCTCTTTCAAAATTATTTTGGCTTTCTAATTCCTTTATGTCTTCATATGAATTTAGAATCAGCTTATTGATTTCAAAGGAAAATGGTTGCTGGGATTTGATTGGAAATGCTTTGAATCCAGGTCAGTTTGAAGAAATTTGTATATCAATTTTATGAAGTTTTCCAACAATGAACATGACATAAACTCTGTTTATTTAGGTATTTGATTTCTTTCATTAGACATTTGTAGTTTTCAGCATACAGAAACTGCATATATTTTGTTAGACATATGCCTAAGTATTACATTTTTAAGCTTTAAAATTTCAAGTTCCGATTGTTCATTGCTAGCATATAGAAATACAGTAGAAATACAGAAATACTATAAAAAATACAGAAATACAAGAAATAAGAAAAGTGACCCATTCTTTAACTCTTGTTAAAATCATCTACTAGTTCTACTAACTTTTAAAGAAATTGTTTGGGATTTTCTCCACAGACAATAATCCTGCCTGCAAATAAAGACAGTTTTTTCCCATTCATTCCAATCTGTATGCTTTTATTTTATTTATTTTTCCTTTGCTGCACAGACAAGAACCTAAGTAAGATGTTGAATGTGAGGAGTGAGGAAGGACATCTTGCCTTGTTCCCAGTCTCGGGGGGAAGCATTCAGTCTTTCATTATTAATTACGAGGTTGGCTGTAGATATTTTAGATGTGCTATCATACTGGGGAAATTCTCTACTATTCCTTGTTTGCTAAAAGGTTTTATTATGAATGGATTTAAATTTTGTCATATATTTTTTCTACATCTTTTTGGATGGTTCTATGATTTTCTGCTTTAATCTGTTGATGTGGTGAATTATGTCTATGGATTTCAGAATGTTGAATCACACTTCCTTATGATACATTATCATATTTATGTTTTTGGATTCAGTTTGCTAGTGTTTTGCTGAGAGCTTTTGCTTCTATTCCATGAGGGATGTTTTTCGGAGCTTTCTTTCTTGTACCGTCTTTGTCCGGTTTTGGTATCAGTATAATATTGGCCCTATTAAATGACTTATGTGGTGCTTTCTCTTCTTGTGTTTTCTGGAAGAGTTTGTGTAGAATTAGTGTTAATTCTCTTTTAGTTTTATTTTAAATATCACATCCTTGGACAAGACTTTCCTAACACACGAGTCTAAAGTAGGTCCCCTCTGTTATTAACTCTGTTAGTGTCTTTTTTTTCTTTATAGATTTTATCATAATTTATAATTATACATTTATTCGAGGTTTATTTCTTTAATGCCAGCATCCTCTTCTAAGAGGCCAGGCCCATGTCTGTGAAGTTCACCATCATATGCCTACTGCTTGGCACGGTGCCTGATACCTACTAGGTATTTAATAAATATTGGCTGAATAAATGCATGAATCCCCATGATTTAATGAATGCCATTATTTATTATTCATCATACGATTGTGAGCATTATACATATAATAACTTACTATATATTTGTGCAGACTTCATAAAATGAACAGGAAAGCACTTCAGACACATCTTAATGGGTATTAAAAACCATAGTATTGTAACAGAACTAGATAATTGCAAAAAGAATGATTTACAATGTGGAGTTAGTATTTCCATAAATAACCTTAGAATGTGAATTGAGTGAACTAAAATTTTGAGAAAAGTTAGATACATTTAGCCTTAGCATGAGAAAAAGAGATTCTAGTAAAAAGTAAAATGATATTTTACTTAGCTTTTACAGATTAAATAAATTTAAATTAAAAATTCAATGTTATATATGTTATATAATCCCTTGGCTATTTCCTAATTTTCTCTGTCTCTCTCTCTCTCTTTTTCTTTTTGTAAGTAAAACCAGCTATATATACTTTGGTAAAGCAAACAGCAAGTTAGTGCAGTAAGCTACAGTGCATCTGGTCCAGATCCTGGGGTCCAGAAGCCGCCTTATCTGCTGAGGTTTACAAAGGGAAAAGCTCAAGGAAGCGTTTACAATTCTCGTGGCTTCTATTATAAATAAATTTTCCACTTCTTTCTAGTTGAACAACTGCTATAATTCTATTTCTTCCAGCAGCAATAGTTTTGGAGGGTAGAAGAGAAGTGATGCCTATGGTTAACCAATTAAACATGCAGAAGTAACCATAAAGCCAGGAATACAATTTAAATTCAAGCAGATGTGACTTTCCCTTGCCAGTCAACTTTCATTCATTCATTCTTTCATTCCTTCAAATAATGTATTTTGAGGGCCTACTATGTACCAAGTGCTTGGTGAGGGATGGGAATAAGATGAGGAGCAGAATGAATACAGAATCTGGCCTTGTGGAGCTGACAGTTTAGAGGGAGAATACAGACAGTACATAGGAAATAGCAGAAGGCTCTAGAAAGTCCTTTGATAAGGGACACAGTAAAGCAGGAGGAATATTAACCTAGACAGGAATGCAGTTATTCTGGGAAGATCTCCTGTTTAAACTGATATCTGAAAGATATCTAGGCACTAAGCATATGAAAGGAAGTGAGGCATGCAATAAGTGTTACGGGCAGAGGAATCAATACTATGAATAATAACCAATATTTAGTGGGCACCAGCTAAGTCCACATGAACAGTTTCTTTTGATCTTTACAATGACCCTATGAATGGGGTGGTGTTGTTCCTAATCTGGGAGTGAGGATGAGGAATGCGGGACATAGAGTTTAGAAACTTGTCTTAGGTTACACAGGTAGTAAGTGGCAGAGCTAGGATTAAATAGTGTTACTCTCTGAATGACAGGTTGCAGGAAAGACGTTCAGAATAACTGGAGTGCATAACACTGATGGAGGGAGGTTGTTGGTTGGGGGAAGTGGGAGGATAAGTGGTGTCAAGAGTGAGACTGGAAAGGATGGAGGTAGGGACTCGGCTCTGAGGAAGGGTCTTGTAAGCCATGTAAATAAAGGAGCAAATTGAATATCACGTAAACTTTGGCAGTTTTCTCCCACAATTTAAGCTTCTACCTTGAGCTCTTTCATCTTCCATGGTGTAGTGAAGAACATGGTCCTGATTCAGCCAACATGACGTAAACATGACAAAGACTATAGTCTAGTGGAAAATTATTTTGCTTGAGAGTTTTTCCACCCCCTAAGCAAAATAATCAGGGAAAGGTGACATGTGAATTTACAGCTTCCTGACAAACTATGTTCATTGTCTATAGTTTTTTTTTTTACTGAAATATATTTACTTTATTTTTGTCTTTGAGTCAGAATAATTCACTAAGAATTATTACTTTATATGCTGCCATGACACAATGAAGTGTCATATTCTACTGCAAGAGTATATCACAAATGATTTGTTACAAAATATAAAGTATTACATTTTGTGAATGTTTTGATTTAAACAAATAAGGTCAGATTTAAATTTTTTCTTCTGCATAACTGTTACATTACAACTCTTCTTTATGAGTGGGAGAGGAAGGAGAGATGTTTTTAGCATGCATCCATTGTGTAAGGAGGAGTTTTGTGCATGTAAATGGCATCTGTTGAGTATATTAATGTGGATAATCAGTTGGCATGAAGTGTGGTGGTCTTGGGAGGCTCCCCTTTAACTCAGGCATGAACCAGTGGCTGCAGGAAGCTATGTTCTTAACGCTAGCCAACCATCTTACACCAAAGGAGCCAAGAAAGACAGCAGAGTTGCTCAATACCAGTATTTGACCGCTGTAGGGAAAACAGAGCAAGCACATGTCTCTTCAGTGGTGGCTCAGCTGTGAACTCTCGACAGGCAGGCAAAGAATTAGAACTCCTTATTTAGGAGGAGCTTGCTCAGAAATGATTTCTGCATCCACATATTTTCAGGCTCATAGCTCAACATTTTTCTGAGTGGAACCTGGGAACATTTGTTGACCAGCAGAATGGCCTAAACTCCAAACTTCTCCTTGCTTTGCAGCAGCAGCAGATCAGAAATTGTATAGATCTGCATGAGCTGCATGATTATTAGATTTGGGTGGTGCTACTTCCTCTCAGTAACATTTTAGAATATTCATTGCTTATAAAATGTGGCTTAGGAGATGAATTTGTCTTTGTATATCTACCTTTTAAAAAATAAACATGCTTCAGTTGGAGATTTTTCATGGGATGAAAGCTTCTTTAGATTACTTCAAAGAATTATTGCAGTAGGCCCCTCTGGAAGGAAATGGAATTCTTGTCTTTGTTTTGGCTTGAGTCCCTGCTCTGGAGCCCTGACCTTTGTACTAGGAATGTAATAAATTCTAATTTCTGGTTTTGCTGACTCAGGGTTAAGAAAAAAATCTGCAGTCCCATTTTATTATCAACCCCCTTAAATCTGGAAAAAAGGAGAAATTGTACTTTATGTAATTCTATAAAGTGACTTCACTTTGGGCAAGGAGAAGAAGAAGGAACCTCCTTGTATGCATTAGACTTTCATTTAGTTCCAGGGCTTGTGAAGGGGCCACGGAAGTCAAGGCAGCATGATACTAACTGAGCTGACACATGCATTCCCTCATACACCAGAGCTGCCATTTAAAACATTAAAAGTAAAAAGCCAAAAAAAAAAAAAATCAATGATTGACAGTCTAACAGGACTAGCCGACTCAGCGACTAAGTCACCAATTTGCCTTATTTCTGGAAGAAATCCAGCCCTTGATAATTAGAGCTTTTCTAGAAATTAAATTGGTAGGAGTAGGTCAGTCCCCTTGGACTTCAGCTCCTCTTCTGGCAGGGGAGCTTGGGTCTGACAGAGCACGGGTGGGCTCCTCACACGTTCCTGGAAGTGCATGGGAAGCAGAAGAGTTTGCCAGCACTGTTGGCTGGTGCTTGTTCATTTGAGGATAAAGAGACCTGGCCAGAGATCTCTTTGCATACAGCAACATTCTCAAACAAATACTTTGTACCTGGACAAGGACAGCCCTTGGTAAAACTGTACAGTAGGGAGTTGTATCCTTAGTGACCTTCTAGCCTTCTTATCCACACAACCTGACCCCTGTCACTCATTCCCACCCAGCTCCCGTGGCACTGGTGGGCTTTCCAAGATGCTTAGCCTGGAAGCCCTGGCTTCCTCATTGTAGGTCAAGTTCGTCCTCCTCTCCAGTGCCTCATATTCCAGGCCTTTCTCATGTGCTTTAATCTCCCTTCAGAAGCTACCTGGCTCAGCTCCAATTGCTAAGTGCTCTTATTTTTAGGCAATAATGGATGCCAATACCCGTGGGATATTCTGTAATTCCTCTTAATACATTAGCTTGCTTATATTTTTCTCTTTCTTGAATAATATAATATCTCAGTCTAGTTAAAAAGGTAGAAAATTAGAACATTTCAACAGATGAGTGGGAAGGGCCTTTACAGGCCATTTATTCCACATTCTTTCCATAATTGCCTATTCCACACATACCTAGAATTCATTTTGTGGATATGTTTATGTTTCTTTTTTTCCTTCAAGACAGTCTTAAGCACTATAACTTAAGCAATTGGGATGTTTTCAAAATAAAGAATAAAAGAAAAAAATGTATTACTTTTACGTGTATTCCAAGTAAGTCTTCAGGACTAGAAGAGTCCCAGAAACTATACAGATTTTATCTGTTCATCTTAGTAGCCTTTAAGGTATAATCTAGTCTGATTCCCTAACTTAAAAAAACCAGGAAACAGAGATAAAGGGAAGGGAAGTATTTATAAGGTCACAGAGATTGATTCCTGGCAGAATCAGAACCAGAACCCAAGTTTTAATATAATTGATCTGATGCATTTTATTTCAATAAAGATCAATAGCTTTAAATATTTATTAAAAACTTTATATGTCCTATTATAAAGATAATTTTTTAAAGCTTATTCCCTCCCATTCCTCCTCATAAGCTACATCTCTGGTTTCCTTTTGAATCTAACTCAAATTCACTTCCTGGAAGAAAATGCACGTGACTACCTTACTCCAAAGTTATTCTACTTTACATCTCATCAGCTTTTAGGAAAATAGTTTCAGTATGTTTATGTTTAGCATGCATTCCTTTATTTTAAAAAAAGCTACTGTGTTTAGTTTTTTAATCTTATTTTCCCCATAAATAAGCATTCTCCTTTTTCACTTAACAGCACCCAGTGGATGCTCTGAAATGCTGATGCCAGTGCTTTTGATTTCTCTCCTTTTCCCATTCTATTTCCTCTGCCTTCTTTCTTTTGGGCCACTGGAGTCTGAAAACAGAAGGGGTAGTGGAGATTAAAAGCCAAACATTCTTGGGGCTAACTGCAATTGAAAACAACTTCAGCTGGTCTGTTGGAGGGTGTGGCTTAAGGGAGACTGGCATCTTCTTACTTACAGCACTTTCAAAGCCAAAAAGAAATCTGTAAGTCAATAGCCTGGAGATATGGAAAGCTAGATATAAGGGGGAAAAAAGTACAAGGTTTTTAAAGCTATAGGGGAAACAGTGTCCAATTTAGATCAACCTCCTGTCTTTGCTTTCTATATCCTTGCTGTGATTTCAGAAAAATGAGCTCCCGGTTTAATTGAGCTGTGGGTGTGCACCTGGGTAGCTGTGTGTTTAGAGAGCTCATAAATTTTTGCACTTTAAATGATCCCTATAATGCCCTGAAAGAACCAAAGCTTCCTGGAAAATCTCAGACTTGCTCCTTGGAAGTTTATTTCTCCCTAGTGGAATCTGATTCACCATGATATTTATAGTGGATGTTTTGATTCCGTGTTGGTGCTTTGGGCTCACAGTGCATTTTTCTAGACGGTGTTGTCATGAAATGTGACTTGCAAAACTATTTAAAGGCTAAAGCAGCCTTTTTAAAAACATTCTTTTAGGCACGAATCAAGAAGGCTGAACTATTTCTTAGAACCTCTCTCTACCCTTCTTGCTTCTGCTGGACCCTGGTAAAGGTTTTGATGCTTAAGACTGAATTGAAAAAACAGAAATAACTCCCATATCACTAGCTGAGGATATAGATTTTAGTCTCTTTCTCAGAGTTATCAGAAGTGAAAGTTGGTTTGATTTAAATCTGTTATTGAAAGGATTTTATAGTGTTTGGGTGCTCATCATTGGGAGCCCCATTTTTCTCCACTTCTGAGATTAAACAGGGTGCAAGAGTGGTAGTGTAGCAAAGGAGGTTCTCTGTTCTTTTTTCCTCTTCTTTCCTTCTGTTCCCTGGGATGGAGGTCTAATGGTGCTTTTTTCTAATAGTGCCCCGAAATTATGCTGTGAAAAGTGAACAATATTAGTAAGATGAACTTATTTCCTTTCTTTACATTTGCTTTTTGTAGATGCATGGTCATGAAGAGTGACTGATCTCAACTTACTCCTGCAATGGCCAGTAAAGATCACCAGGTTTTCAGGACAAAGCCAGGAATGGTGGCCATTGTGAACTTGAGAAATCTCCAGGATGGAGCTGGGACCTTGGGGGAACATCAGAGGGGTTGAAAATACTGATGTAGAATAAGGAGGGAGGAAAGAAGAGGAAAGGAGGTGAGAGAGGAAAGGACTATAAGACTCACCCTAGACAGACTCTAAACCAGTGCTTTTCAACAGGGACAGTTCCACCCCACTTTCGCTTGGCAAACATTCGGCCTTTTCTGGAATCATGTTTGACTACACCCACGTGGAGTTAGGTGATACTGGTGTCTAATGAGTAAAGCCAGCTGCTGCTAGCCACCCTATGACATATGGGACAACCCCCCGCAACAGAGACTCAGCTAACCCAAAATGTCAATAGCGCTGTGGTGGAGAAACCTGCTCTTAACCAACCAAGAAGGAACTCCAAGGGAAGAGTAATGTTTTGCAGTATCCTCTGCATACCTGTGCACGACCAGCTGCTCATAGTAGGTTGTTTTCTTTCTGGTACCTACTTACTGTACCTACCGACCCTCCCAGACATGGTGGGCATAGCTGAGGTTTTACATTAGAGTTTCCCCCCTCATTCCTTACCTAACTGAGATTCTACCTGTAAATGTATTGCGTGTGTGTATATATTCCTTTACATGTGTGTGTGTATATATTCCTTTACATGTGTGTATATATATTTATATACATTATATACATAGTCCTTTATATGTATATGTGTGTGTACGTATATTCCTTTATATACATTACATATTATATGTATATAATATATATAATACTCTATCAGCAAATATAGTGTGTATATATAATAGAATATACATATATATATATTCCATATATATATGTGTATATATATATATTCCCTTTTTCCCTTAGCATGCTAAATCTCTTCAATCTTCCTATGTTATGGCTCCAGGACTTCCACTTCTGGCCCTTTGCCTATCTCATCAGCAGAGAAATACTTGTTAGGAGGTACTCCTTTGATCACTGATTTGTTCATCTCTCCAGTGAATTTATTGAGGGTCTGCTGTGTGCAAGGCATTGTTATAGATTCTTTGGATACATCAGTGAACAAAACAAAGACTTCTTGTGGAGGTTACATTCTAGCAAAGAAGGCAGACAATAAACAATAAATAAAGGATAAAAGATATATGTTAAAAAGTGCTAAGCACTTTGTAAAAAAAAAAAAAGAAGGAGGAGGAGGTAAGGTGGTGAAGGTACAGCTGGCGGTGTGTTGTGTTGGCTGGCGGAGGGTGGGAAGACCTCACTGATTAAGTGACACTGAGTGCAGAGGTGGGGCAGGGAGGAAACGATCATTTTGCTATTTTCCTTCCAGATGCTAACGTTCGGTAAAAGGAGCTCCAAATGCAGTGATGAGTCCAATAATCCTGAGCGCACCCAGAAAATTTTGTTCTGAAGAAGGCTGAACCCTGGAGCATGTTTTTAAAAGAGTTTTGCCAATCCCATTTATTAATTGTTTCACTGGTCTTAAGCTTAAAATGTAGGTCATCTGGAAGGCCAGGAGTTGGGTTATGGTTCAATCATTTCTTGAGGCCTCCACATTGTTACTGATAGGGAATGAAGGCAGCTTTCCAAAAAAAAAAAAAAAAAAAAAAAAGATGGCTATTTGGCCAGCACAGAATCTGCTATCGCTCTTGCTGTGAAGTCATAAATAGCGCATTTCGTAACTTTAAGCCATGTATCCTTCATTTAGTCACTCGGTTCAGAGAGATTTCAAAATACCTGTAAAGGGCAGTGCACTGTGTACAAAGATGTGGAAGGCAGAGTCCTGAAACTTGGGTTATAGTTCTTCCTAGTGTGTAGTTTGGTGTGATCAAGACAAAAATCAAATATAAAAATACTGAGGACCAAGAAAAGGAAACCACAACGGAAGGCACTAAGGAGGCTCCCTGGAGAGGATGGCATTTGAATCAGTCTTCCTGGATGAGTATAGTTGAAACAGGCAGAAAGGGGAGATTGAGGGGAGAGGGTGGGGGCATTCCCAGAGCTAGAAGGAGTAAGTGCAAAGCAGTCAGGATGGGAGGCTGAGAAAAAGTGCTCTGGAAGCTATAGGGTAAGTGTGTATTCAGTGATCACAAGCCGGTCTTTGCAGGATTGCTTACAGCTGTTAAGAGCCAGATGTGTTAAGACTATAGATCACCGACAGCTAAATTCTTTCAACCCTCTTCTCAGTTCTAAAATATGGGACAGCACATTGGCAAGGTTATGGCACTCTTTTGGAAGGGCAAGATTTTCTTCATAATACTTTTCTAATTTGTACTGAAGTTTTTCACTTGAAAATCCTTGTCCAGTTGAAAGACTTCATCAGTCTGGAACCCCCGTTCGGAGTTGCTCATGATTATCTGACCCTTACCAAAATTATGAAGTCAGTAAAGTCACGTTTCAGTGAACCCTCCCCATTTAAAAACCTTCTGCTCAAATTATCTTCTCCCGTTCCTCCTGGATGTTGTGCATTACCAGTATCATGACTATTCTGTCCTACAGCTGTGTCTATCTTATTTATCTTTGCATTGTTAAGCTTTGCCACAAATGTTTAAAGAGGAAATTATGTCTTAACTTAAAGGACCAATTACTAGGGTGCAATAAGGCAATTTTTTGAAATTTTGGTACATTTTAAAACCTAATTTTGGCAATGTAGCATTCAAGACACTGTACATGAAGCAAAATATATGCCCCAAATCCAAATGGAAATCCATCACCCTGCCTGTCCCGTAACTGTAAATATGCCTTTTGGAAGTCATGCATATCACAATAGGCACAATCTTCAGTAATTGAATTATTTAATCAGAGTGACTACTTATTGAGCATTTATTAAAGATTTCAGGCACTTTATTTGCCATTTAAAAAAAAAAAAAGCATTGCTGCCACGTTTAATTCTGGCAGCAGCTAAATTATGTGAGATAGGGATTATAATTCTGACCATGTTACAGATGGAGAAACTGAGACTCAGAGAAGTTAAGTCACCTGCCTATGGTCTAGTGAAGGGACGGATGCAGGCTTCTTGAAGACCTGCTTCTTGGAAACGACGTTTGGAAGAATATGACCTTCTTGCTCACCGTGTGGGAAGCTGAGACAATGCTAGCAAAAAAATTATATTCTTGCATCCCTACTTGAGAAGTGGGATGCTCTGGCTTGCAGAGAGGTAGCTTCCTCCTTTTAAATGAAAAGACTGCTTTTCCTGTTGGTTGATGTTTTTCAGAGTACCCAGGATAACAGTTAGGTCTACCTTGAGGGGTGATGGATGAGAGAAAAATTTCAAAAGTTTTGATTTAAAGAGGAGAAAAAAAAAAAAAAAAAGAAGCAGAATTGTGTTTCCTGACATCTAGATCTTACCAGCACTTACTCCACACTTTTTTTTTATAGCACTTGCCATATTGTATGTTTTTTTCTTTTTTCTTTTTTTTTTTTTTAGATTCCACATATGAGTGATATCATATGGTATTTTTCTTTCTCTTTCTGGCTTACTTCACTAAGAAAGGCATATTGTATTTAAATTTTTTCAGTTTATGTGTCCTAGCTCCTTCCCCTCACCTCCAGTTAGTGAGCTTCTTAGTGAGTGAGACTCTTACTTAGTGAGTTAGTGAGACAGGGACCATGTTTTACTCAATTTTGTGTCACCAGACTCCACATGGTCCAAACAATGTCTGAGAAGTAGTAAGTGTTCAATAAATGCCCCAAGCATTGGTGGTTGACTTGGCTAGTTGTGTATATTGTCTTTCAAAAAAAAAAAAAAAAACAGATTTCCCAGGCTTCCCAAATTCACAAAATTTTTGGCAGTTGAATTATTAGTGAACTTTACATTTTTCAGTACTGTCCTTACCTAAAGTCACAAAGATTCCTTCTCATTCTGTTGTTCCATACTGACCTATGTAATTTTAGGCCACTGTGTACGATGAATGGTGAGAGCACCTTAAAAATAAGTTATTATTTTTTTTCTAAAGGCAGGTGGAGATGTGGGATTATTTTAACTGGCATCTTTACTGTAAAATATTTATTTTCCTAATCTATACTTAGGTTGGCTGTATAGTAATTTTATATTTGACTAAGCAGTTTTATAGAAGATAAGATGGACATTTTTCCCTCAGAGTGCAAATTTGCTGAAGTATGATAAGCTGCTACTTCATCTTTTCCCTTGAAATCTTTTTTTTTTCCTATTTCTAGTCAAGCATTTATTAAATCATTAGGAAGAATATTTAGGTCATCTTTTTAATGTGCATTGACCTAGTTACTTTTTCTTTCTAAGCAGCTGTTTAAACTAGATTTATTGAGGAAAGTGGTTGGTTCAGTCTTGCATTAAGTCACATAGCACAGAACAATGAGGAACATTTGCAAAGTCCTGCTATGTAGCCCTGCTGCCTGTTTCCTCCCTTTGGGTGTCTTTGATTCTGCCCTTTCTCTTTGGAAAGCAAGGTCTTGTTGAACCAGGGCTGTACAGGATTACCTTTTTTCATATAGATGGTCCCATTAAGGAGTGTCTGCCATTGAAAACCTCTTCACTGATATTACATGGTGACGATTCTAGAATCGCCATGTGGCTTGAACCCTTCCCCAAACTGAAGGGCATATTAACAAAGAACTCGTTAGTGAGTGATGAACATAAAGAACAGCCCCACACGTTACTCACTGGGCAGTTTGAAACTGCATGTCTGATGCCCTCAGTAGTCTCTTTGGAGTTCCATTTTCAGAGACATAAAACAGGACAGTTGTGTAAGTGCAGTCTTGATAAATGGAAACTCTGTATCATTACCTTTGTTTATGGCAGAAAATCTTCTTTTGCTTTCACATTAATCACAAACTTTCTTCTAGATGATTATACAAGCAATTCTCCAAATTTCTTAGAATAATCCTATTAGAAGTCTTATTGTTCAGAGAGTATCTCTGTTCTAGATGATGGAATAGTTTTGATGGAATATAAACAAATAGTCCCTTATTCTACTGCCAGGCTTGCTGCAAAATTATGGCTGAAATATACAGAGATCTTACAAAAATTTGACTTTGTTGACAATCTTCCACTGTTTTTGTTTTTATCCAGCCAATTTGAATTTCAGGGAAAACTCAGCTGAATAAAACATTTCATGTAAATTTTGTTTGCTCTGGTTTACATTTTTACTTCTAATGAGGCACCGATTCTTAAATCAGCCAACTTGAACTAATAATACAGCTGAAAGGGGATGTACCCTAAGACAGCCAGCTCTTCCTGTTCTATGGGATTATGCTCTCAAATAGCCTACTTTATTGTTTGTTGAACAAACCTATCTTCCTTAGTCATGCAGTCTTTGAAAACGGTTCTGGTTTCCTGACAGCACCTTGGGAGTCTAGAGTGAGCTGGGCTTAGACAGAAGACTAAGAATCTAATAACTTTCTTCCTCTTATGGAGCATTTTCTCTTCCTTCTCTGTGGCTGCACTTCCCACTGCTGTCCTGTCCCTATTTCTGCTATTTTGGTCACCTGTATGCTGTGAATAGACTTACTGGTTTTCTCTCCCTCCATTTGAATCTCGCTCTCCATCTGTAAAAGCCACAGTCCTCATGTCTACCTTGGGAAATCATACCCATCCTTCAGGGCTCAACTCACAAGCCATCTTCACTTGAACCCTTTCCCAAACACCCAAGTCTCTTTCTCCCTCTGCACATCTCTAGCATTATTGTTGGTACTGTTTCTACTGCAGCCATTCCCTCATCATTCTTACCAGGATAATTTGTGCACATCTTCTCTCTCCTCCTAGACTCTGTGCTCCTGGAAAGTGGAAACTGTGTCCTTGTTTATTCTAGAGAGCACAGTTCAGTCTCTTGTATAAAATAGGAGCTTGACATTTCTGGAGTGCATGAGTGCAGATAGTGTCTTTAGGGAATCTGCATGCATATTGGCAAATTGCATTCCCTCTGTCTGCATGGCTTTCTTTCACTGCAGATTCAAGAAGTAGCAGACATGACACAGGGGTGCAAGTCCTGGGCTCTGTCTCTTTTGTGTCTCAGTTAAGCCGGCCAGAAGCTGGCCAACAAGGGCCCTGATAAAAGGAATCCACTTTCAGGACAAGAGACTAGAAAACACAGACAGTTCGTTTTGATCTCTGTAATGTGTTTATTGGTTTCAGTGCCCATCTCATGGAAAGGAAATATTTATTTTGCTATTCTCCATTTAATACTTGGTATTTTAAAAATGTGTTTATATAAGAACAGAGCAGAAAAGAAGCTGCTCTTTCTATTTTTTTTATTAAGATTTGACTGCACTGGAGAGATATTATCATTTGATTTCACAGAGGAATACAAATTTTAATTATTAGACTATGAAATGTCCCGAAGCAAAATTTTCTTACAATCTCATTAAATATAACTTCTTTAAGTTCTAAAGTCTAATTTAACTAACCAAAGGCAATGTGATTATGTAACTGCAAAATTTAAGCGATTCAGAAGTGTAGTAAAAAAAAAAAAACAACTAAACTAAAAATCCAAACAGTTCATCCAAAGCAGCAAGTGATAAATGCAAAAACTACTGCAGTCAAAAATGTAATTATAAGCACATCCATAGGAAAATGTGCAGGAAAGTTGCAATGTCTAAGATGCTTTTTCAGGGTGAAGTGTATACACTGCTGGGTATGGAGGTTTAATGCTGCAAAGGAATTCTCACAGCATCCTTGATCTGGATGCTGGGGAAGTTACTTTATCAGTAACTCTTGAAGATGTTCCTCATGCCCAGTTCATCCATGCAGAGGGGAGGTAGAACAGAGAGCATTATTACTAGAAAGAGAACTTCAGGTCTTGGCACGTGACACAAGGCAAACCCAGGATTATAAAGCAGGAAGACAGGGTGTGGTGGTGCAAATTTGAGGCAGTCAACCTCTACAGAGATTCCTTAAATAGAATGTAACTACGGGGACTTAGGAGCAAGTATGTTAGCAGAGACAATGACAAAGGACCCTGATCAAAGAAAACACTTAGGACATGAGACAAGAAAATCTGGAACATACAGAGGAGAACCTCAGACAAAATATAAACAGGAAGCTAGACAAGAGAACAGAGACAAGCCCAAGAGCTGCAACTCAGGGTTTTCCCTTCTTTTGGAGGAGAAAATGAAGTGTGAGAACCTGAATCTGCATCCAGTGTAGATGTTTACATACATTTATACCTAAGGTGATTCCATGATTACTTTTGCTTTTTTTCAGCACTGTCTAAGTTGTATCTGGAAAGTCTCCATATGGAAAACCATTGTAGGGATGGAACTTGCTGACAATTTGAATTAAGATAAAGAAACAGACTCACAGACATAGAAAACAAACTTTATAATAGAAACTTGTTGCTTACCTATTTTATATATAGTAGTGTGCATCTGCAAATCTTGACCTCCCGATTTATCCCTTCCCACCCCTCCCACCACTGGTAACCGTAAGTTTGTTTTCTACGTCTGTGAGTCAGTTTCTGATTCGTAAATAAATTCATTTGTGTCTCTCCTTTTTTTTTTTTAGCTTCTACATATGAGTGATATCATATGGTATTTTTCTTTCTCTTTTCTGGCTTACTTCACTTAGAGTGACAATATCCAGGTCCATCCACATTGCTGCAAATGGCATTATTTTATTCTTTTTATGGCTGAGTAAAATTCCATTGTATTTATATTTAGTTTTTTAATTATTTATTTTAGAAATCATTTTTAGTTTTTTTTTTTTACTTGATTGATGAAAAAAGAATGTGGATACCATATTACATTTATAGCTTCAAAAATTGTATAAGAAATAATCAACTTAAAAGCAATTTCAGGAAGCTACAGATATGACATATTAACTTATATCGTTTAAGCATTATAAGTTCTTTCCTCATAACATTGGTTAAATAATCTTTACACTTATCTTGGTATCTTTCACAAATTTAATGTTTATATCACTTAATTCCAAGGAAATACTAGGGGAGTGATCATAGCACACTGACTTATATGGAAACTCATTGTTAATTTTTTTGAGTGAAGAAGAAGTTTGACTTACCCTTCTGAATGCAACTCAGAACAGGGTCTGAATTTCTTACTTTTAAGCAAATATTCTGAAAAATGAAATCAATGATATGTCTGTAAACAGTCTGTGAGTTTAGAAATTTGGGCAACAAGAATGACTGCTGTTGAAATATTTTACATGCTATGCTCCTTGATAATGACCTTCCAAATTTAAGGTTTTTTTTTTTTTTTTCAGCTGTAGGTAGCAATGTAATTCTTTGCATCTCCATATCATATGATAGGCACACATCTCCATGTTCCTAATATAATGTTTTTAATCTTTTGATATCAGATATACTATTCTGTGAAAAGTGGCCTCTTAGGAAACTTATAAGAAGTTTTTTGGATCTGAAATCATACGTCTGGTGGTATTTACCCCAAACTCCAGCAATCTGCTGAAAAGTGAAACATCTCTAAAACCCTTCTGTTCGAGTTGGAAGGGACTTGAGTGATCATCTATACTTTCTAATGTAAAGACCATTCTCCTCTCCTTGGGGAAAAATAGTGTGAAAGAAAGGCTTCTATCTTCATTCAAACATCTGCTAACATAACACCATCTTCTGCAATCAGGGATATTTTATTTTCTTGATTCTACCTGCTTTAAATCTAATCTAAAATTTCCCTTTTGCTTTATTTGGTTATTTTGACTTTAGAATGTTAGCTATTGTGACATTATTTTCATTCTGTTTTTTTTTTTTAATTTTATTTTTCATTGTGTACATATCTGTCTTTTCATCATTTAAAACAACTTGAGTTTACCAGAAGGCTTCCTTTGCAACAAACTGGTTTCACTGGGCACATCTTTTTTTTCTTTCTCCAGAACAAAGGGCAAGCTAAAATGGGCTTCCCTGATTTCTGCAAAGCTATACTTACTATAGTTGTATCTGGAAACACCTGGACAAAATTTCTTTCTTTTCTTTTCTTTTTTTTCGTTTTTTTTTTTTTTTTCTGGATCATCAGCATGATGCAATTATTAGGAGAAATCAAGTAAAAAGGTACAGGAATCCATGTTTAGTGCTCCAGCTGCTAGATTCTAGAGATGCCTTTTCTGCTATTTCTGTACTTTCTCAGTGATGGTCAGAAAGAGATTAGCCTTATAAGATTCAAGTTTTCAAAATACTCCTTTTGAAAATAGTGTAAAAAATGCTTCAAATACACAGAGTTTTTAAACAGTGATTATCTCTGGTGGCAGCATTATGGGAGATTTTTTCATATGCTTTTTGCCTCTCTGTGTTTTCTAATTTTTCTTAAAAAAAAAATTGAGGAGTCTCAGTTCTACAAAAAACCAGTGCATACATTTCACACGTTTATATATCACTGATATTTGTCCTAGTCAAACAGTCATTCTGTTAGCCTTGCTGTCTTTTCCTGTGATTCCTTATTCCCAAAACTCAAAGACATCACGAATTTCTCTTCTCTGAGAGCTCTACCCATGGAATACAAAAAGAACCCATGGATACATTCATTCATTTGGCAGTTTGGTCACTTGTTGTTAATCAAAACTTTTTTTAAATTGAACTGAATTCAATTCAAACTGGTTATTTTTCCAAAGGAATTCTTTAAACAGATTTCCTCTGATGCGCAAATAAATGTAGCATCCTGTTGTCAGTAGCATTGCTGTCTCATCTGTAATTGCTCAATCTTGAATATCCAAAGTCTTATTTTCAGGGTTGTTTTGGCATCGGATGCATCCTAAATAGCTAGAACTGGCCCAGAAAACAGAGTCTGACAGTTTTTCTTATTTCTTTTTCCCTTCTACCCTCATGCACTGTCATTCCCCTCTGTGGGCTGTAAGGAGAGACTCTTTGGAATTAAAAGCATACTCCAGCATTTGCTTTGCTCATATTCTTGTTCAATGCCAGACCTGGACAGTTGCAGAGGATGATGTGACTGTGTGGTCTTTGTTGAAATCAATACCTTTTTAAAGATGGAGGAGTGAGTAAATAAGCGACAGAAACCTGCCAATTATGAAATCTGTGCCCAGGGGTCCAAGATTATGACACTGCTCAATGCGGACTAGGTCCTGCTCCGAATAGTCTGTTGAGAATTGGGTGTGCCCCTTTACAGAGAAAAGACAAATCATAACACATTCATGCTGAACCAACACAGCAGCAATGTAGCATTTTCTTGAAATTACTACGTTTCAGGCACCTCAGACTTTATGTACATTATATCATTAAGTGGTAAGTATTGTTATTGCCATTTTTATGGATTAGGAGACTAAAGCTTAGATACTTTTCTTGGTCAAAGTTACACACAGAGAGGGTAGATGTAGGATTAAAACCCTAGCTTTTCTGAGTTTGATGCCCCAGCTCCAAGCCCCACATGACACTGCTCTACACAATACCCTGACCAATGAAAGAAATTAGGACTGTAGTATATAGAAAAGTCTGTAGAAACTTTGGGGGAAGATGTGGCGGAAAGAGTAGAGGGAAGAAGAAAACTTGTGGTGGGAGGAATGGAAGCAGCCATCCAGTATAGTAAGAGTTATAACGTGGAAGAGAGATTCAATTTGTTTTTTGCTTTTATGACTCCAAAGGAGTAAAGGCATTATGAGGTGTAAATCACTGAGCCATAGATCAAAGGAAGATCTTCCTGGCTCTCAGTGGTATACAGAATAGAGTTGGTTTTGGAAGAAGCGAGATCCCTGTCTCTACAGGTGTTCTATAACTGGCAGAGAGAGAGTCGGAAATATGCATTAGATGTGTGCTGGGCTATTTTTAAAAGTTCCTTTCAACAGTGAAATATGTGTATAAACACACTTTCTAGACTAGAGAAAGTTGATCTGGAAACTCATGCATTTTAATAAGATTTACACTTAGAGCTTTTTTTTTTTTGTTGTTGTTGTTGTTGTAACAATGAGAGAAAGAGTAAACCACATGCATTGTCTTCTCAATTTCCTGACTGTCCAGAGGTATTAACTTTTGAGATGTTTGCTATGGTGACTGGGAATCTGGAGTTGGAGAAACCTAAGTGATTCCTCCTAAAATAAAGTCTGTTACTTTGATTGCATTTGTTACATGCCCAAGTCCATTATCTATTGGAGCTGCTGGATGGACAGAAAGTGGACAAAAGCTATGTTCATACCAAGAGACCCATTCTGAATGCTTGCTCTTTATTATCCTTTCTGAGGTGGAAATAATCCATCACACTGGCAGAGGTGGAAAGAGAAAGTGTTGGCCCATCTGTGATGCATTCAAACCTTGAGTAAGCAGTAGTGACTAAGGACATTTCCTTTTAGCAGCCAACTGCCAACTCCCCACATCTTCTTTTTATCTTGAGTCAGGACTTCCTGATTAGTGTGCCATTTTGCTTTTCGTTTAGAGTGCGTAAATTCAGAAGTTGTGTGAATTGCTCACCAGACAACATAGCAGTGTAAAGAGTGATGGCTTTTGAAAGCATCTACCATGTTGAACTTGCGAAGACAAAGGCAGGGCTTCCCACAACTGATCTTGACTCAACAACATTGCAGTAACATTGCAGTGGCTCATTTACTCAAAATGATCACTTGAAACACAATGTATTTCCCCCAGAAGCTTCCATGTTACTTCATAATCATAACTAAAGACAAATAATAAGATCCTGAAGCAGTTTTATTTTCAATACTGCCTGGAATGTATCATAGGGTTGAGAAAAAGGCTATGCAAAGATGATCTTGGGTAAGGGTGGAGCCTCCTCAGAATCTGCAAGGAAAAGCAGGGGCAGCATTTAACCCCTCCCAGAGTGAGGCAGATTGACTGCTAACTATTATATAGTCTCCTTCATCATCTTGTTAATGTTTAATTTTAATTTTTTTGAAGTATTTATTATACACAATTTTTAAAGTCAACTAATATTACAACTTCTCACCATCTCCTTTTCCACTCCCCAGGTATAATCATTTTCAACTTTTTTAGCTACTGCATCCAATAATTACCCACATATTTTTAATGGGATGATTAATTACTACTTCATCATGTTTTATGTTTTTTAGATGTTATCTATTGACTGTAAAGGATGAAATATCTTGCTTTCTAATACTCCTCTTCACAAAGATATATTTATTCTTCCTGAAAATTTGCAAACTGTCTTTATGGTTAAGCCCATATTCAGGATTTTCCTTGTTTTGCACTTGTCAATGTTCACTGCTAAGTGTATTTCTTCTGAAAACTTTTATTTTTCCTGTGAGTTCATTGCTTCTTCTTATTCTGCTTGGCTTTCTTCAAGTTTCTGGTTAGGATTTCCTACATCCTTTAACAGCTCTGTAAAATAACTTTCAATTCTCTTCCGACACGCTTTCTTTCCCACTTAGCTGCAGTCCTGGGACATATCCTTGCTGTCATTCAAGGAGATCTCTTGTATTACAGCATCTACTCCTTGGATATCATGTCTTGATCTTCTTGGTTTAATTCTTTTTTTTTTTTTTTTTTGATGGGACATAACCTCCAGCAATCTCCTAAAAAAGGGGGAAAAAAAGGTGCATATAGGCAACATCTTTGCAGAACGTGAATGTCTGAAAATGTGTTTATTCCATGCTAATGTTTGATTAATATCGATTTGGATTTGAAAAACACTTATGCTCTCTATAGGGGAGGACTCATAGTAAGACTCCATGGTCCCTGACAAAGCTGGCCAGTCTAGTGCACATTTAGGAAGAAAGTGGCCTGAGAACAAATTCAGGGTCTACTGGCACCAGCTTCTCTGGATGCCACCAGGACAAATGAATCCATTTTCATTCCTTAGAATCATGGGCATTATTTGAAAATATGCTACAGTGCTGCTGTCTCACCAGGTGATAGTGTTGTATAGTGTTGTATATCCATTGGTAGGTAACTATCCATCTATTATTAGAAGGAAATGGGCCACATCAGGCCACGGTTTTGTGTGACTCAAGTAGAATATGTGCCTTATGCTTAAGAAAAGAATGCACAAGTAGAAAGATTATGTGCTCTAATTCTGAGACTCTTAACCCAAAGTCTTCCGTAGATCATCTGTGTGGGTCCTTGACTTGGGTGAAAATTTTATTTTGTGTTATTTAGATACCCTAAGCTTCAGTGCCCTAATAATAAAGTGAAACTAATATTAATACCTCCTCATATGGTGGTTGTGATTTTTAATATTTAGAGAGACCCACAGCACGCAAAGTTAAGAACAATTGAGCTCTAATCCCCCTCTTTCTTCCGTTTAATTGAAGGAAAAACAGATTCCATAGAGGCTATCTGTCATGTTGATGTGACATGTGCTTTTAGCACAGCTGAGCTCAGCATGCTAGATTTTTGACTCTCTGACTGAAGTCTTCCCACATTAGCTTCAGCCAAGGTTATATCTGAGCCTTATCTATCATTATTGCTCACTTATTTTCCAAGGGAAGTTGAGGTGAAAGTTTTTGTCCTGAGATTCATTGCCTACAATTAAATGTGGCTGAAAGAGGCCTCTGAAATCAGAAAGTGTCAAGGAAGCAGCATTTATTTCTGCCATTATTCATTCTTACCTGGCCATGGGAAACATGTGAATATAGATAAATCAATGTAGAGGCAAAATCTTGACAGCATTGCACAACTTAAGTATACACTGGAGTCTTAAAGCAATGACAACCATGTTAGAAGAATAAACATCCTGCCAAAGCACTTTTGACCAAGGAGATCATGGGCTTCATTTAATTGATCTCTTTTACAAAGTCAGTTAATGTAACTATGTGGGACTAGGGCAATAAGTTAACATCCTGTGATCAGAAAATATTAAATTTTGGGGAGAAGCAAGATGGCGGAGTAGAAGGATGCTTGTAGCTCACCCTCTCCCACAAATACACCGAAACTCACATCTACAGACCTACTCAGCCAACCAGAGCACCTGCCGAACTCCGACAGAACATTGTCCTCTTCAAAAGACAAAGATGCCAAAAATCTGGTAGGAGGAAAGGAAAAAAGAAAGAAGAAAAAGCAAAACAGTACGGGGCCAATCCTGCGGGGAGAGAGCAGCAAAGGAGGACTGGTGCTCATTCGCTGGTCTCCCCTCTCCAACGGAGAGGCCAGTGGGACGGAAGGGGAGCCTCAGAGGCTCAGATCTGCCCTGAGCACCCCTTGACCAACAGAACTGAGTTAAACAGGCACAGAGGGTCCCCGTGACAGCCAGCCTGAGATGCGAGCCAGCAGCTGGGGGCCAGGACAGGCCGCCCGAGCCGGGCGGAGCACTGGAGCGGCTGCACTGAGGCAGCCCTGGGGGACTGTATGGGGCTGCCCTCCATGGCTGGGGGGGGGGGGCTATGGAGCAGAACAACCTCGGTCCCCGATAAATTGCAAGAAAAGCAAAGCAACATGGCTGGTGTGCCCTGGGGGAAGGGACGCCATAGCCTTTGTCTCCTCAGACCTGCACCACCATTACTGGCACATCTCGTGAGAAGAGAGGTGGGGCACAGCCACAGCCACCATCTCCTCCTGTGTGCAGCACCAGGACAGGGGCAGGGGCGAGTCCTGAATCCACACCCAGGGGCTCTGCAACCTCCTAGACAGGACTGAGACTTGTTTACAGCCTGAGGCAGATAGGATCTTTCTACCCTAGCACCTCAGAGAACTTGCGCCACCAAGACAAACAAGGAGCTGAGATTTGGCACAGAGCAGGGGCGGGGCCGTTCTGCGGTCTTCCGAGCCTGCCTTTGGAAAGCGGACCCGAGGTGGAGTGGGCAGCTGCACAGAGCAGTGGGCCGACTGGCTCCAGGAGAGGGCAGGCAGCCACCCGCCATCCTGGCAGGAACGCAGCACCTGACCACAGTGCTGGGAGGTGGTGCGATCTGCCCACCTGCCTCCCCCCAGTGCAGCATCTGACTGTGGCATCGGGAGAGGGAGTGACCTACCTACCCACTGGGTAAGAGCTCAGCTCCTGACCCAGTGTTGGGAGGGGGCACGATCTGCTAGCCGACAGCCACTGGGAGCAGCACAGATGACGGCACCAACAGAGGGCCTCTGGAAACAGCAAGCTGAGTTCGCAAAACGGCAAAGACACAAAGACCTCTCGATAAAATCATTAAGAGCACACTGTCTCCAGGAGAACTAGATAACTGATACTCCTTAAGCCACAGTGCCAGAGAGATATAAGCAATATGAAGAAGCAGAGGAACCACTCCCAATTAAAAGATCAAGAGAAATCCTCTGAAAGCACAATCAAGGAAATAGACATTGATGGCCTACTAGATCAAGATTTCAAAAACAGAGTGATCAAAGTAGTGAAGGAACTAAAAGAAATAGTGTTTAGAGATATAAAATGTGTCAAAAATGAAATAGAAGCTATAAAGAAGAACCAAGTAGAATTAGTAAACTCATTTGCTGAGATGAGAGCTGACCTAAAGGCTGTACAAAGCAGGCTAGATAATGCAGAGGAATGAATAAGTGACCTAGAAAACAGGACAACAGAAAACACCCAATCAGAACAGCTGAGAGAAAAACAAATAAAAAACAATGAAAACAATATAAGGGACCTATGGGATAATATAAAGCATGTCAATCTACACATAATAGGGGTTCCAGAAGGGGAAGAAAGAACAAAGGGGATTGAAAAGGTATTTGAAGAAATCATGACTGAAAACTTCCCAAACCTAAAAGAATCAGATATCCAAGTACAGGAGGCTCAGAGGGTCCCAAACAGGAAGAACCCAAACAGACCCACACCAAGACATATCATAATCAAGATGGCCAGAGTCAAGGATAAAGAAATGATCCTAAAGGCAGCAAGAGAAAAACAAAGAGTGAGTTACAAGGGAACCCCCAAAAGGCTCTCAGCTGATTTCTCTACACAAACCCTACAGGCCAGAAGGTAGTGGCAAGATATATTCAAAGTCCTGCATGAAAAAAAGATGTAGCCTAGGATACTTTATTCCAGCAAGGCTATCTTTTGAATAGAAGGAGAGATAAAGGACTTCACAGACAAGCAAAAACTAAAAGAGTTTAGCAACACTAAACCCATGCTAAAAGAAGTATTGACAGGTCTACTTTAAATAGGAAAGAAGCAGGATGCTACAAAAATGAGAAACTCATAACTGGAAAGGAGATAACTGCCATGAATTACAAAAAGAATAAACACATAATTGTAAAAGAAGACATCTAACTCATTAAGAGTGGGAGAGGGAAGCAAGGAAAACCACTGTGGAAAACAGTATGGAGATTCCTCAGAAGACTAGGAATAGACTTACCCTATGACCCAGGAATCCTGCTCCTGGGCATATATCAGAAGGAACCCTACTTCAAAATGACACCCACACCCCAATGTTCATAGCAGCACTATTTACAATAGCCAAGACATGGAAGCAGCCTAAATGTCCATCAACAGATGACTGAATAAAGAAGTGGTATATTTATACGATGGAATACTATTCAGCCACAAAACCCGACAACATAACGCCATTTGCAGCAACATGGATGTTCCTGGAGAATGTCATTCTAAGTGAAGTAAGCCAGAAAGAGAAAAAAAATATAAATACAAAACAGAAACAGACTCATAGACATAGAATACAAACTTGTGGTTGCCAAGGGGGTGGGGGGTGGGAAGGGACAGACTGGGATTTTAAAATGCAGAATAGATAAACAAGATTATACTGTATAGCACAGGGGAAAATATACAAGATCTTGTGGTAGCTCACAGTGAAGAAAGTAAATGTGACAATGAATATATATGTTCATGTATGACTGAAAAATTGTGCTCTACACTAGAATTTGACACAATATTGCAAAATAACTATTACTCAATAAAAAAAGTTAAAAAAGAAAATATTAAATTTTGACTACTAATAACATGTACTTTTTTATGGGTATATTACTTACAAAATGCTTTCATGTATTACTTGATTTAAAAATAAAAACAACCTTGTATAGTAAAGTAAAAAAATAACATGTACTTTTTTATGGGTATATTACTTACAAAATGCTTTCATGTATTACTTGATTTAAAAATAAAAACAACCTTGTATATAATTTACTATACATATTGCCCATATTTACAATTTGCCCATATTTACAAAAGAGTAACTGAGGACAGAGATTTGAAGAGGTTTGCCCTAAGTCATATAGCTAAGAAGGGCTAGAACTGAAACAAGAGCACTCGCCTTCTGATTCCAAATTCAGTTCTTTTTCCATCTTACCATGTGGCCTCCTGCTCACCATTAGTCATGCTGCTCTCATACTCCAGTGATGGATGAATTTCAGAGGTAAGGGTGAAACAGGAGTGGGCCATGCTGTAGCTATGCCCTATGCAAAGGAAATATGCTTTGTTAGCCTGCCAGGTATGATCAGGCTGAGGGCATGTGGCCTCAGGGACTGGCCAGATACAGGATCCTAGGGAATTTGGGCCAATGCTGTCATTCACCAAGAGATCAACTTCACTCCTTCTATTTCAGGCAGGTGTTAATAGTAGATGAGTGCACAAAATATTTTACAAAGAACACAAGGCAAGGCTGCCAACAAAGATTTACGAAGTTACTATACTCCTCGAAGGACTCAGCATAATATAATTCATGTTCAATTTTTTGTCAACTATATGGATCAATAATAATTTTATTTTAAAATGATGTTGAGTCAAGGTTTTCATCCCTTCGTTTAACCTAAGAGGTAAATTACATAAAAATATTGCTTATATAAACAACTGATTTTCATTAATCTTATCTTTTTTACTTTATCTTTTTTATATAAAAAAGAAAACAAATCCTCATCTTTTTACTGTGTGAATAAATCTGCCACATGCAGGACATGAAGTGATATTACTAATGAAGCATTTCTGGCTTGCTCGAGATGGAGAAAAAGTGTTAAATTTTCCCCTGCTCTTGATTTAAACACAATTGAGACCTCAAAAGGTCTTGAACATGATTAGTGTCTTTTTTTTTTTAAGTGTGAATTGATACAGCTTCAGAGGGAAGCCTGAAGCAAATCCTAATGGACAGAGGGTTTGAATCTCACTCCCATTTGGTAACGGTCATGGCCAGGACTGTTCTGGATACATTGGAGATTAACTCAGCTTCACCAAAGTCTCATGTTCTCATAAATAGAGAAATCCTCTAGCAAAGAGCTTATAATTTTTTATGTGAAATAATATTATCCTTTTGGGACAATATTCCTGCTGGAGTCCCTGGATAATTTTTCTCCTTTTTTTTTTTACATGACTATAATTGTTTTGAACACTGTATACATCTAGATTGAGGAAACTGTTTCAAGAAGATGTCTTAGGAAACACTGAAGAATAATATGTCCAATATTCTTCGCTTTAAACACTTGAAAGCCTAGTTTTACCAAACCCCAAATTTCCCTCACTCCACTTGAACAGTTTTCTTCAATAACAGACTCTCAGACTTTTCTACTTTATATCCACACTTAAGCACAGTTTTATCCACATGGCTCACATTTCCCTATGTGGCTTTAATAATTTGAAGAAGGCCTCTTGGGGAGCACCTCAAATTCATCTGGTCCTTAGTTTTAGGCTGCCTCTGCTCACCAACTAGTCTTTCTGGTCTCTTGGAAAGAGCCCAGATGTAATGTGGGGGTCACTGAAGAGCCTATGTATAAATAAAAAAAAATTGCTAGCGCCAGTTAATTGAACAATTGAACTTTCATTCAACCAGCACTTCATCTATGTTGGTGTCTCCCAATTGTCTGTATCCATAAAGCCCAGGTCCACTTGCTGGAGAGACGACCGGAGGGCAGGCAGTTTTGTAAACAGCTAAACGACTGCTGGACAGTCTTGATGGATACGCTGTCAGTCTGCTTCGCTATTTTCCCCTAGTTCTGATTGTGGTTCTGAATTCTTTGAAGACTTAAAGGAAATTTCTGTATTTAACAATTGAACCAACAGCTTGACTAGGGGGAAAGTACTGCTGAAATCTGTCAATGAATGTTGCGAACATATGTTGCATTTATAGACAGGGAGAAAACTAAACCTAGCAAGTCCTTGGAAAGATGTGCAAGCTGGCTGACAGGTGTGACATCTCAGAACAACAAGTTAAAGCAACACTGAGCAGTGAGTTTTGTCCAGTGAGATTTGATTGGCCACAGATGAAAATTCCAGCTCCCTGAGCTGTTTCTCCAGTGTCTATGATTAATATCAAATGTCAAGTGAGGCTCACTTCCAACAATAAGGTTTAGACATACTCAGTTAAAGCAACATAGGATTTTAGTTTCCCATAACCCAATGAAGCTATCCAGGCACTTCCTGGAGGATTATCCCCAGGATGGACTACATAAAAAGAGAGCTACAAGGGCTTTCTTCCTTAAGCAAAACTTCAAGCAGTGCATAACAGAAGCTGACACTTATCACTTGCATGAGGAATGGTAGGACAAGTCTTTTTTTTTTTTTTTTTTTTTTTTTTGCCCAAAGTGTTAGGTAGGCTAAGAAAAAAGATTCTGAGGTAGACTCAAATGAAACCTGGATAATACACAACCATGGATCAAATGATTTCAGTCACTACCAAAGTTTGGTTACATATTGTCAGAATGAATGAAAAAGAGGGGATTCTTTGGCTTTTTACTTATTGATGTATATATTCTGCAGTATAATTGACTATAAATATGTGTGTGTATACACATGTATCCACTTTCTTGTTTTTGATGCCTATAATAGCCAAGGGTCTTAGCATCAGAAACAAGAAAATGTATATATTTACTTTGCAAAAAAATTTTATAAGCAATATTTAAAATCAGAAGTATTAATTTAACATGGTTTGTACATGAGGCATAGATAGTTTTCCATCTTTTGTCTCCAGAAAAGGGTTATTTGTAAGCCCTAAATTGTAAGTGTGTTCCTGCTTCAGATGATCACACTTTTGGGGAGAGGTCATAAGTTGGTAACAAAATAGTCTTTATCATTTAATACTTAATTCCTTAGGTTAGTGTTTCAGAAGAAATCAAGAAAGTTTGACTTCAACATTCATTTTCTTTGTTGTCCTCCACATCCAACTTATCACTTCTATCTCTACGCCTCTCTCATTATATATTTATTCATCAGTAATTCCACAAGGATTTGAAGTTGCATAAAAACAAAAGTGTGAATAATGAAATAATAATATAGAAATACAAAATCAAGATTGAATAAATCCCTATTATACATTAAGGGAAAATGGGTCTTAGGGAATGGTTTAATATGCATATATGACTAAGAATCTGAATTTGAGACCGCCTGGTAGAAGGCTCTGTACTGCCATTGCTTTAGTCAGACCAAATCTTTATGTACTGTCAAAGAAATGCCAGTTACATGGGATCCTTTGTGGCTGGAGGACAAGTCAATAAATGATAAATGCTATATGCCTATAAGTGAGTGTGAGGGCTAGGCTGGTTTGAAACTAAGTTTACATGACACCAACATAAGCAATTAAAAAGTGAAAGGAAAAGAAAAGTTTCAAGATGATGGTATAGGAAGATCCTGAACTCACCTCTTCCAATAGACACAATAAATCTACAATTATATATGGGATAATTCCCTTGGAAAGGGACCTGAAAACTGGAGGAACACAGCCTCCACAACAAATGGTAGAAGTACAGCATTGAGATGAGTAGGGGAAGGACTGTAAATTAGTATAGCCACTATGGAAAATAGTATGGAGATTCCTCAAAAAATTAAGAATAGAACTACCGTGTGATCCAACGATCATACTTCTAGGTATTTATCCAAAGGAAATAAAATCAATAGCTTGAAAGATACCTGAACTCCCATATTCATTTCAGCATTATTCACAATAGCCAAGGTATGGAAACAACTTAAGTGTTGGTTGAGGGATGAATGAATAAAGAAAATGGGATACACACACACGTAATAAAGTATTATTCAGCCTTAAAAGAGAAGAAAATCCTGTCTCCTGTCATTTGCAACAACATGGATGTAACTGGAGGGTATTATGCTAAGTGAAATAAGCCAGACAGAAAAATACTGCATGGTGTCACTTGTATGTGGACCCTTGGGTAAAAAAAAGTTGAACTTCTAAAAACAGAGACTAGAATGGTGGTTGCCAGGAACTGGAGGGTAGGGGGAATGGGGAGAGGTTGGTAAAAGGGCACCAAAAGTTAGTTGTAAGATTAATAAGGTCTGAGGATCTAATGTATAACTTGACTATGATTGTAGTGAATAATACTGTATTGCATAGTTAAAATGTTCTAAGAGAGTACAAATTATTTAAAAAGTAAATATAAGAGGTGATGGATTGTTAGTTAATCAATGGAGGGGATCCTTTCACAGTGTATATGTATATGTGTGTGTATATATGTTTATATAAGTCATGTAGTACGTTACCTTAAACATATTACATTTTTGTCAGTTATACCTCAGTAAAATCCTGGGAGGATTAAATATTAAGTATCCAAAAAGTGCTTTGAACTACAAGTACTGAGTACCTAGAAATCAACAAATATTAGCAAAATTACTATAATAGAAAAAAAGAAAGGATTGTAACCTTTAAGTGTCTTTCGTTACTGTAGGGAAGGGCCTTTTTATTATTCATATTTTTCATAATATTCAAGTCTTTTCTATCATAATTACTTTTCAAGTAAGGGGCATTATTTAGAACATCTGTTTAGGTCATTTTTTATATTTGTTAAAGCTTTATAGTTTTCTTCTCATAAATTTGCACACGTCCTCTTATTTTTATGTAGCTATTTTATACATTTTGTTGCTATTATTACTGAGATTCGTTTTTTCTAATTGGGTGTTCTTGCTACAAAGGAAAGCTTTGTCTTTTTGAAATATTCATTTAGCTTGTTAATAAACCCTGTTAGTTCTGATTACTTCTAGCTGATCCATATCCTTTTGAAGATTTCTTCTAGCACGTGACAGTGCATGGCTGTCTCAAGTTCTGATTCAGGCCACAAGATAAGGCTCAAGGGTTTGCTCCCCCACGATCTCCTTCCCTTGTTCAAAGGGCACTTGTGGCAGAATGGAAGGAGCCCCGAAGGCAAACCAAGAACAATGGGCTGAACGCTGCGCTGTGTCCTAGATTAGCTAGGACTGGGTTCAGCTCCACATATCGAAAAAACACAAAAATAAGACTGGTTTAAACACACGAGACTTTATTCTTGCTATGAAAGAAATCTGAAGGTGGAAGTCAAGGGCCGGTAGGGTGATGGTTTATGAAATTGTGACATCTCTCTGACAAGACTCTTGCCCTTATGTGCCAAGAAAATGTTGAGCACCAGAAGTTATGTCTGAGTCCAGGCCAGCAGCGGGAAGGCGAAGAAGCCTATGGTGTTCTCTCCTTTCAGGCCACTTCTTTAGAATCATCGGAATCCATAGGGTCAACCTACCCATATAGCCATGGCTAGTTGGAAGAGAATCTGGGGAAAGTGGTCGTTGCTAAAGTAGCTGTTAATGAGCACTGAAGTCGAGGTGTCTGTTACTTAAGAAAAGCGGGTAGAGAGGGATTTAGCTCTCTGTTGAGTCACTAAATTCAAGTGTGAACTTATGCCAATTCAATTTTTTCCCATAAAGAAAAAAACATTTTTCCCCCCGGTGACACAATAATGTACTTCCACTGGAAAAAATTCACATAAACTAGGTATGTGACCATCTCCCTTCCTTCTTCCGTGTGGCTAACTTTCTACCTCTCAGAGTGACTAGTTGCCTCACCTCCTTCAGGGTTTTTTTGCTCAAATGTCTTTTCCCAGGGACGCCTCCTGCTCTCCACTCCATTTATAATTGCACTTATCACCCTCCTTTTTTAATATTTTATTTTAATTTTCTCCATAGAACTCACCACCTTTTAAAATGTTACATAAATTTAGTGATTCTTCTATTTTCCTCTTTCTTCCCAACACAATGAAAATTTCATGAAAGTAGGGATTTTTGTCTTGTCCGATGTTTATCCAGTGCATAGAGTAGTGCTCAGCCCATAGGAAGTACTCAATAAATCCTCGTTGAATGAATAAATTCACAGCACTTTCTAACAGCCGAACACATCATTAGGTGTGAGGACTGAATGAGATAACATGGATGACAGCACTTAGCACAGGGACAGATGGCTGAGGCTCAAAAGAGGATGTGGAAGCTGCTGTCATGTCTAAATAAACTTTCCATGCTTCTACCAGAGCACTTACCTCCATATCTTTAAAATTGTATTCGTGTGTTTCTTTCACCCGTGAGCCCCACGGACTCTCTGAAGGTTTAAACTACTGTTACTTGTTTCTGCATCGCTGACATTGGCAGTAGCCTGGTATACAGTAGGCTCCCTCTGTGTCTGAGTTGACATGAATCGTTTGCGGCCATTCCTGAATCTGTAGACATCGCCATACTTTCTAATTTCAAATGCTTTCCCCTGCTCTCTGTACTGAAATATTTATGAAGCTATTTGGTACTCAGAGGAAATCAAGTTTTAACACAGCTGAGGCTATCTTCTCTCTCTAGTCAATGGTTTTGTTGAAAGCTCATTTTAATAAATGCACTAGAGAGGCATTTTTGAATAGGAAAGAGTCATTCAGCTTTGGGAAACGTCCAGGTGGAATACGTATTAGATGCTTTTGTTATTTCTGCCACTTTGGTTAATGAAGCTGTCCCCTTTATAATATAATTAGAGCAAGAACAATTCTCTCACCAAATATCAAGTGACACACATAGGATCTTGTTATTAGATCGTTCCCTCTGAAGAGTCACAGGAAACCATTCAAACACAGGACTTGACATACCAGGGTAAATACAGCCAATTAAGAAAATGGTAAGTAATTTCACGAGAGAAATTCTAATTCTTACTAAAGACTTTCAGTGTCCCTTTTCTATCAAATCACCTTTTATTTTTTAAGAACCAGAGGAAGCTATTCCATAAACATGTTTTTGTTTCCCTGGGCGGGGCAATTTTACTAGTCTTTCTAAATACAAAGTCAGAATTCAAGGAGAGAAAAAGTCTGCTCATAGTGATCTCCTGGAGGCTGAAGACAAAATAAGTTTTTTAAATTCAGTAGTCTAATCACTGAGAGTGCAAGATAAGTTAACAAAAAAGCATGGAGTTCCCCAGAGAAACAATTCAGCTCCTCTTCATGGTCTGTTAGGCTGGATACTTTTCTATCAGACAGGACTTTCTTCTGTCTACCTCGCAGAAACTGTGTTATACATAAAGTGGCAACTCCACAGCGCTTCCTTTATACTTTGATTGCCTGACTCTTCCTTCCATCCATCCAACCCATCCCCCCATATGCTCCTGTACACATTGTCCAGGACAAGTATTGCTTTTCTCCAGGGTTTAATAAACATATACATCTTTCTTAGCCAAAAATGTCGACATACAGTCAAGAAAATGGACTCTATAGAGTTGAAACATCTTGGGCTTTAACTGAGACACATTAATTTCATCCACCAACCTGAGTGGCTTGAGCTCTGTATCGATCATTTATAGCTACTGTAGTTGAAGCATGATAGTTTTTTTTTTTTAAGCCATGCAACACATATTTTGGGGTTTGGCAGAAATGCACGCTAAATCTTCACACATCAAATTATTCAAGCAGTATGAATACATAGTTTAAGTCATATTTGCATTTGTGAAATTTTAGGGTTTCAAGACTTTGATAGAGGATTTCACGCTGTTTATAAGGAAGAGACAGACATTGTAATGCCCTCCTCTTCTTATGTTAGAAGAGGCCGGGGAGTAGTGAGCTTAGCTGGAAAAGCCTGAGCTTTAGCGCCTGAGAGAACCAGGTTCACATCTCCGTCCTGTCTGTTACTAGCTCTGTGGCTTTTGGCAAGCTCATTATTCCTGAATCTTATAAAATGCAGCCACTAACACCCATTCTGTAGGGTGAAAGTAAGAGAAAAAAGTGGCATTTACATTGCTTGGTTCTTATATGTAGCAGGAGCTAAATAAATGGTAGCTGTTTATTGACCACATTGTTTCATCAAATTTTAATATTTTATTTGGGGAATTCTCTATAATGGATGCTGTTTTAGTTGACTAAAACAAAAAGTATATTGTAATTTATAGCAGGCTTTTTAGAGAAAAAATTTTAGAGCCATTTCAGTTGTTTTAAAATCATTGTTATTAGTAATATTTATCCTAGTCACCAAATAAATGCTATTTAACTTACACGTTATGATTTTGTGTTCTGTATCTGTAGATCAACATGGCAGTTCTTTCCAGGGCCATTCAGAGTGACTGTCACACATGGTAAAGCCATTTGTGCATATTTTGTAGTGACCTTGAATTATTAGTTTGGGGAAGGGTTGAGATGAGAGAGAAGATGTGCTTGGGAATCACTGAGACACTGAGTGTGGATAACTTAGGATGCCTGAAGGACAGAATAACTTAATTGTTTTAAAGTTTGACATGTAGGATATAGAGGGACACTCATCAAAACAAGAACCAATGTGAGGTTCATTGCACAAAGGAGGAAAATGGCAGGGGTGGGAGTGGTACAAACATGCTGGTTTTTCTTAGACTTCATTTGGTCGGGCTGGAGGAGGGCAAACAGATTGAAAACCCAGTCTGCTTACTGACAGACTAGCTGAGAGAAATTCCATGAAAATGAGAAAAGACACTTGGGGTTATAACAATTCTGCTATATTTGAAGGGAAAATTTGAGAGCACAAGGCTGACAAAGAATGACCTTTAATTAAGCCTGGATTGTTTGTGAATATGTGTATGTTATTCTTCCCCTGAGGCATTCCTCTTTAAAGGCATGACAGCCCATCTGAGTTATTTTTATTATTGGATTTTGTGTAATTTCTCCCACTCACTTCAGCAATGGTGTTATTGATGCATGGCACTGGTTTCTAAAAGTCTTTTCTGGCTTATATCATGACCTCCCTGGCATTTAATTTAAATACAAGAAGTCAGAAGAGAACTCCTGTATTATAGGCAAACTGTCTGCAAAGTCTAGGGTGCTCAGTATTGGGCACAATGGCTAAATACTTTGAATTTTCTGGTATGAAACTATCAAGTGTGTCCAATATTTTTGTTGAAACTGTGTGGCAAAACTCAAGCCTCACATTTGGCTTTGTTTAGTTACAAGTGTTTTAACAGAAGCCAAGAGGAGTAAGACAAGCTGGGGGCCACAGCAGAAGGTTCCTGTGTTGGACAGGCTCCCTCTTGTGAACCAGAGCCCTGCTGGGGCCTTATGGGTGTGCAGGGGTGGCTCTGACCCACTAACGCAGTGTGTGTGAGGGGTCAGAGGCAGAAAAAGTGAACAGTCACATCCTGGAAGACATGCAAAGGCCCCTTTGAGAGCATTCTTAGGAAATGGGGGACGGAGGGGATAGGGAAAGGTCAGCGAGGCTGAGGCAGTCGACCAGCTGAACTGATCCAGAAGGATTCTGGAGACAAAGTGCTAATCCCTTAGGTGGCCCTTATGCTTTCAGCACACTGGCAAGGAAAAATTATCCTTTTTGAAAGAGCTGGGAGGGGTGATCAGAATTACTTAGTGAACCCCAGCTCTGACTCTGGATATGTCACCCCAAACTCACTATATGCCCTGGGACTTGTAATTTATCTCCAAAAGGAGAGAGTCCAGTTGAGTGGTTATGGAAGACCTCAGGCATTTTGGTTGTTGTTAATATTAATTCTAATTAATGGATGACACAGAACTAGTATGACTTGAAAGAAAAATTAGGAACTTGGGTGGAAAATTGTCAATGGAAAAATTTGCACATGTGATCCTCAGATGTTCAGATTTAGAATGTGAAGGAAATCACCAGATAGAGGCATTCCTCTTTACTCTGAAGTCCTGCTTGTTTAGAAGCTCCTTTGACTGAATGTACACACCTTGACTTTCTATCTTCCCAATTTCACCATTCACTTGTGAAAATTCAGTTTAGGGGAGGTCAGAAGTTGTACTTATAAAGCAAGGGAGATAAGAAGTAGGTGAATATTTCTTCTTAGAAGTTTGGATCATGCTGAGGATGGAATTCTTTGCTTTTGAAAGCTGCAAGCCTGTTATCTTGGCAGTAGAGCTTCTCAAGTCTAGTCCAGGAAATATGTGAGGTCCTCCAGATAGGAAGTTGCACTGAGCCAGTGAACTCTGGATTCTTTGTAATTAGTTTGCTATTTGTAGAAAGATAAATACTAGCATAAAAAAAAAAACCCAACCCTGGACATTTGGTATTTACTGAGCGGACTTTTCTGTTGGGGGAAATATGGCTGTAGGAGCATTTATTGCTGTAGGTAATATACCTTGTTTTCCAGCTTTGATTTATAGAGAAAATGCTGTGTAATTTCCCGCTAAGCAAGGAGTTTTCTTCTTGCCTATTCAATTCTTCATCTTTATTTTCACAAGTAATTTTAATATTTAGAACATTTTTCCTTAGGTCTTTTTTCATCTGTATGAAATTATTAAATTCTAATTAAAAATAAATCAAGGAGTTAAATCCAGATTCTAAGCATGGTTTATTACTGTTTTCACCTCTGAAGAGCCATCTTGCCTTAGGTAATTACTCCATTGATTGTGGCCTCAAGATGGTTTTTTGTTTTTTTTTCAATTCCGGATTCACTGTTTGCTAATGAAAAATGCGATCAAACAGCTAGTTGGTTGTTCTGCAAAATTGCAAAACTAGTAGAACACTTACTCCTAATTCACTGAATATAGACGAGACCATGTGGTCATTTCTTCATTGTGTCCATTATTAAGATTCAGACTATTAAAAGGCAAACGACACCTATTGACTAAACTGTGTATATGTGTGGTAGGCAAAAGCGGAGAATAGGAATAGAATTAAATGATTTGAACCTTTAAAAGCAGTTTTGCCCTTTATTGAACAAAATATTTTTTCCTGTTTTAAGATCTGCCTTTAGAATCTTGGGGGGAACAAAAGAGGCTCCTCTCATTCTTGATATTCATCATTGCTTCAAAAAACTCAGTCATTCTCCTTTGCAGGAATTACAGGGATTCTTTTTCTAGGTAAATTATAATAAAAAAGACAATCTGGATTTTAAGTACTTAATCCAGTAAGGTAAATTATTTGTTAAAATTTAGTTTTCATTGATTCTTCATTCATTCAACAAGTTATGAACTCTGAGCTTACCTAGTCCTTAAAGCACCAAGTAATTCCATATAATTCTTACAACTGGGTTCATTGATTATTCCTCTGGATGGCTCACCGTAAGTGCTTTACAGGATTGCAAAAAGGCTTCAGGTTTTTGTTTACTTTGATTCAAGTTGGAAGGTTAGAGTAATATGATGCATATTAACCTTCAACCCACCCTAGGTCTTCATTGCTTTGGAAATGCATGAGCCAGGGCTTAAATGTATTTAAGCCCAGAAAAATTTTACAAGTTTGAAAATGATTCAGAGGTTAAGACATAGAGACACTGACACCTAATCATATTTTTATTTTAAACAGGATCGGAAGAATCAGGTGATATGAAATCATTCATAATTATCTGAAAGAAGCCTGGTTTCACTCAGTGGCTGAGTGAACACCAGATATGCTGATATGTTGTGCATGAGGGGTTTGGCTAACTAGAACATCCTGAGGCCAAAGCTAAGGTAGCCAAGGGGGATTCCAAATCACAGCATTGGGGAACAGACAGCTGTATGTGCAAATGGGAAAAGGAATAATAACCTTAGGAGTTGGAGTATTTGAATGCACAGTTCAAGGTAGTTAAGGGCAAATGACTCGGAACTAAAATTCAAAGATGAAAGCCTGGCAGTTCAAGAACATGTTATAGGACAAAGCGAAAGTCACTTGCAAACCCTATATATCAATTTCCCATGGTCGCCATAACAAATTACTATAAACCTGAAGGCTTAAAACAACAGCAATTTATGCTCTCGCAGTTCTGAATTCTGGAAGTGCACAGTCAGTTTCACTGGGCTAAACCCAGGGTGTCAGCAGGGCTGTGCTCCCTTTGGAGGCTCAGAGTGGCTGCTGGTGTTCCTTGGCTTATGGCTACCTCGCTGTAGTCTCTGCCTCTATGGGCACATTTCCGCCTCCTCCATGTGTATAAAATCTCTCTCTGACTCCCTCTTATAAGGGTACATGTGTTTATATTTAAGGTCCACTCAAATAGTCCAGAAAAATCTTCTTATCTCAAGTTCCCTAACTTAATCACATCTACAAGGACACCTCCCCCTCTTCCTTTTAAAACTACATGAGGTAATATGCACAGGGTCCAGAGATTCAAAGATTAGGACATGGATTTCTTTGAAGAGAGGGAGGGCATGTGTTTAGCTTACCACATCCTACAATCCTCAAGTGATGAGAAAAGCCAGATTTGATTGTCTCAGTGCTAGGAGAGAATGCCATAAAACTTGACCCATGGAAGGTGCTCCAGTTTAATCCCATTCTATCTCCTCTCTGTCCTCCTGGGATGGAACATGGAAGCCGGACAAGCGATTACAGCTGTCTGCTGCAACAGCTTGGTTGTCCTTGTGGGAAATGTGTTGAATAAAATCTGAGAGCCATGCTGAAGAATCTAAGTTGGAAAGGGTCCTACGGAGGTGAAAAGAGGTTAGAGAGGAGAAAAGGGGAGACGAATAGAGAAAAGAAGGAAAAAAGGCAGGAAGGATTAAGACCTATTAGAGGGAAGAGAAAATGTAGAAGACACATCAGATTTCAGTCCTTAAACCAGGGTGTTAACCATTTTGATTGAAATGACCTTATTTTTATGATTAAACATTAATTAAATATTATAATACTTTATATAAACATTAAATAAATATTACTCGTATGGAATTATGTGTGTAGACGCAACTTGAGTAGAAGAAACCAATCCACCTCTTCTGAGACATTTTTTCTTAGTTACCATGTAGAATTATTCACTCTCTGTTGTTTGCTCCCAGAGCACATCACACATTCCCTTCGCGCGCTGCATCATGAATGTGCATTTCATACTTTTCTCTCCAGTAGAATATGACCTTTAGGAAAAGAAGCACTCTGTCCATAGAACTAATATTTATTGCTCACTTGTTGTATAGTAGGCATTTTGCAAAGCACTTTACATACATTTAATCCTCTAAATAGTCCCATAAGATAAATATTTTTATTCCCATTTTAAAGATGATAAAGCCAAAGCAAGGAAAATTGAGTGTTGTCAGGGTCACACAGCAAGAAAGAGGGAGAACTGGGGTTTGAAAGTAGTGGTCTGATTCCTAAACCTTCACTCTTAAGTAAACTAGCGCTACCCTGTGCTACCCTGAACCCAACATATAATAAGATATTCAGTTGAATTGTTTCATGGTCAAATTCTTTCAAATTCTAATAAATAAACAGTTTCTCTAAAGTTTAACCTGGCTTTACTGGAGGGCTTTTTAAAAAATTTATTTTAAAGGAAGGTTGTTGCCTTACTCTTTAGGTTACATTTTTTGCCAACTCAAGGAAAGTGTGAAATGCCTCTAATTAGATGCATCAAAGAATGTAAACTGTAAGATGTTGTGATAACCTCAAACTTCAAACGGGTTCCATTGATGTTAGAGTAAGAGAGGAGAAGGTAAAATAAAGATACTATTTTAAGTTTATTTTCCTAATAGATGTAATTTATTTTGCAGAACTCAAAAAGGGTCTCATAAGGCCAAGATATAAATACAATCTACAAAGTAAATAAAAAGAAGTGGACAAAGTAGAGTTTGTGGAAGGACTGAGCCACCATACTTCATTCATTCAATGAATATTTATTGGGTGCCAATCTGTCTAGAGTTCTCCAAGGAGAAACTCCAAGTGTAAGTTGCTAAATAGTACGTCTAATTACCTTGGCACCATCAGGAAATCTGGGAATGTCACCCCGTAGCTTGAATTTTGGTAATTTTTGGATAACTTATCTTTTTTTCTTTTTCCTTAGAGAAGCTAATAGTAACTTGAGGCTCATACTATTCCTGCTTTCTGGTGATGCCTACAAGGGGTAGTCTCATAATGGTTGGTCAATAAATATTTGCTGAATAGGTGAATGAGTGGACCAATCAGTCAGTTGAGAGAATTTGACGATTCCCAGTAAAAAATAGCAAAAGATCTTAAATCTTATTGGGTTAGAACATTGGTTTCATTCAAAGATTTCAGATACTGTCAAGGAAGTCATCATTTTTCTCTCTCCTATTTCACATGGGCCTCTCACATAGGTTTGGGATTTATCCAGCATAAAGGTAATGTTCAAAAGTGTACAAACAGATGTGACCGCAATGCCTTAACCATAGCACTACAGGTTACTCTGAACACTAACTCTACTAATTAATACCACCGTCAACACAGCCATTACTGGTCCTTGCTATGCCCCAGGCATTGTTCCTCCTGATATGCAGTTATTTAGTTCTCACAGTAATGTTGGTACTAGTATCTGATTTTGCAGAATGTCTGTGATTATTGGTAGTATTCATCAAATTGTTACTTGTCTAATTTCCTTTTTTTTCTGATTGTGGGATTTAGGACAGATTATTTTACTATATATGTAGCAATTTTCTTTTTCTATGGTCTTACCTTTATGTTTTTCATCATTACCCTTACCAAAAGTCATATGCTTTTTTACTTTGTCACTTAATTTTATGCATAAAATTTATACATATATGTACATATACATTTATCTTGTTTAAACCTCATAGCAACTGTATGAGCTAGCTTCTATTATTATTTCCATTTTACATGTGAATAAACTGAGGCTTAATGATGATTATTAACTTGGCCAAAACAGCAGAGCTAGTCAGGTGAAGTTAGAAATAGTGTGTTTCTGATCACAGCAAATAGCAACATTATCTTATCCAGACCAGAAACCTGGAGTCACTCTAGATCCTTTCCTCTGACAATCTCTACATTTCACTACCTAAATAATTACATCACTTCTTGAGACGATTTGATGGAATCCTATGACAGTAGGGTGAAAATTTAAATCTTTCCATGGCCTTCCAGTCCCTGCTTTGCCCCCTGATTGTTTCTCAGCCTCATTTGAACCCTTTGCTCTCTTGTCCTCATTCCAGCCAGACAGCCCTTTTTCCAGTTTGTGGGAGCTACTCTGTTGCTTTCTGCCTCAGGGCCCTTGACATGCTACTCCCTCATTTGGAATCTTGCACGCTCTCCTCCTTACCTAATACACCTGTGCAGCCAAATGAAAGCCGTATTCAAGTAAAATCAGTTTTATTATTGTTATCATTCTAGGATCTCACCGAACAGTGTCCCTTTCCTTCAGAGTACTTAGTTCAGTTTATAATTATATATCATAAATATGGTAATTTAATTAATGGCTGTCTTCTTTATTTCTCTGTTGGGTAAAGGCCATGACAGTTTAGATTATCACAGCAACCCCACACCAGGACTGTGCATATGTTAAGCACTTAATAAATGATCATCGAATGAATGCTCTCTCCAGTATTTCTGATGTTTTGGATGACTTTCTTCTTTCTCTCCTCAGAGAATCATCTTCAACAGATCATCATTTATCTAGAATAAATGGCAAATGGGATTTTCTGATTGTAAAGAAACCTCAATCTCTCTTAAAAAATACAACACACACACACACACATTCTACAAGAAGGAAAGTGCATGTGGGGAAGGCAGACGATTTCATAGTTCAAGTTTTAATTAAATTTGGGATTTTCTCACAGAAGAACTCCTGTTTGCTTGACTATACTTGGTTCTGAGGTATTAACTACCACTATCCCTCTTTATATTCTGTGCCAAGAGGGAAAAATTCTCTTCCTTCATAAATGCTTAGCCCTGTTGATATTTTCAGCCTAAAAAGCATTTTCTAAATAATAAGGAAGAACTGAGATAAATACTGAAGTTCCTGAGGGATAGACAGGTTACAGGGCCCAGGTTCACTCCAGCATGAGGGTGGCAGATTTTTTTCCCCTCTCATCACATCTTCAATCCATTGGTAGTGGCTGCCTGGAGACGTGCGTGAAAGGGATTCTGAGGGATGGCCAGCCTCAGTGGGAAAGTGCGCCATAACTAAGTCATTCAACCCATATTTACTAAGTGTGTGCTCTGTGATTAGCAGGGCTGCTGAGGGGCGTGGGGGGACAGAGTCAGCAGTCTCGCTAGCCCTTCTCTACTCACCGAGGGCTGATACAATTTAGTAAGCATCTTGATTTATTCACCCTCAGCTCAAAGCTTATCCCTCTGTTCCATGGCTTTCCATCACCATTTTGACTTCTGACCCTAGAAGCTGATCTAACAGTGAATTTTGCTTTGCTGTTGGACAGGAATCAAAAGCCCTTTCTTCACTAAAACCCTCACATTTTCATGGCTGGAGCCTCCCGTACACTATCATTTCTCCCCCCCCCTTTTTTTTTTCTGCTTTTTCTTTTGAGAGACAGACTTTTCTCCTACCTAATCTGTACAGACAGAATCATGACCCCCTATTGAGGGCCAGAGAATAACCTGGCCCTTAATTCCTGAGCTGCGGTAGAGTCTGCTAGCTATTTGTCCCACATCCGTTTCCCTTTCTTTTTCATTAGAGATGGCCAGTAACTGGCCATTGGGTGGGGATTTTCACACATTTTCCCCTTTGCCCTGAATTTCAATCCTTCTCGCTAGAAGGTGGATGTGATGGCTGGAATTTCAGGAATCATCTAGTGACTTTGAGGCTAGAAGTCATGATGGCAAAGCAGAAAGATAGATGGGGCCTGGGTCCCTGCTGACCCTAGTGGGGCTGTCCTTCAAGCTCCGGTCTGCCCACTTTCAGACATCATTTTATGTGAAAGAATTAAACCCTAATATGTCTAAGCTGTGTAGCTTGATTTCTACTATTTGCAGCTGAATGCAATTCCTAACAATATATGGGTTATTCAGCTCTGATTTCTCCCAGATTCTGTTATTATATGCTTATTCAGGTGAGACCTCACTGTTCACCCAGGAAGGAATCTTACATTCTGTAAGTTCCATGAAGACAGGGAATGTGACTGTTTTGCTCACCAGTGTTTTCTCAGTGTCTAGCACATTGCCTGATACTTAGCTGTTGGCTGAAAAAAACTTGATGTGTCAGAAAAAAAGAAAATTACAGGCCAATATCACTTATGAACATAGATGCAAAAATCCTCAACAAAATACTAGCAAACTGACTCCAACAATATGTTAAAAGGATCACAAATCATGATCAAGTGAGATTTATCCCACGGATGTGAGGATTTTTCTTTTTTTAAAGTAAAAATGGATGATTTTATCAAATAAAATTATGTTGGCAGAATACAGAAAAATTACTTCTTTTTTATCTTTCCGTATTTATTAAGTACCAAGCAAACTACGACAGTTGAAAGAACTCATTACAAACTACCAAAAGGTATTCATTTGGTGAAATTATCAAGTTACAAAATGCTAAGTAAAGAAATGCACTTCAAAATCCATGAAGCATAACACAAGTATATGAAAGTAGTGGTCTTAATGGCTTCTTTAACAAAAAATAACCAACAAACAAGAAGCACAAGAGAAATATTGTCAAGTTAGAAAAGAATAAATCAATTCTATTGTTCATTGGGATAATTAAACTAAAGTCACTTTAAAAATAACTAAACAAGAAATTAGGATTTAAAAAAATAAGAATATTCCAATACTATATATTTTTTTCTACCAATAAAAGAAGGAAGGATTTGCAGGCCAAGAAATTGCTATGGATCCAGGTGCCTATCAGATCATTTGCACTGAGGTCTTGGTATCAACATAAAAATGAACTTTATTGTTACTCAAAGGTCAGAGCACCTATGTATAACTGAAAAATTGTGCTCTACACTGGAATTAGACACAACATTGTAAAATGATTATAAATCAATAAAAAAATGTTAAAAAAAAAAGGTAAGAACACCTATGCATTATGAAGGAAAAGAAAATAATTTTACCTGTGATAGTGCAAAATAATTACACATTAAAATGACCAAATGCATCTTTAGCATACTTCCAAATAATTCTTCTACACTTCAGTAAATCAGGGCAAAGATTTTGCCCTAATAGAAAGGCAAAAGGGAGGTCTCTGACCAGGTGGCATCTTCATAGCTAAAAAAGAGATACCTACCAGAAAATTTGCATTCATAGCTATAATTTCCATTGTAAAAAAACTAATTATTAGGTTTGCAATTAAACTATTTAAAAAATATAAAGTGATAAATGAATAATATGTCATATGAATAATATGCCGAACTATCACATGCTCTACACATAAATGCTATGAATAAATACAGTCAATTCATGCTACAGGAGAAAGAATTGAGAGATTTATTTTCACATTTCAAAATTCCTGAGTCTTATCAGAGAAAAACAAGTACCAAGAAAACAGACAAAATAAACCTACTCTATATTAGAGCAGACAATACAAATTTGGGCATTAAGTTAACATTATATTTATAGTTTTAAAGCTGAAGACTATGGGGACAAACATATATGTACTTCCATGGAATTATAAACATGATTTTAAAGCTTGTTTTTTTAAAAAGTGTTTTGATCAAATAAAGCCACTTCAGTGGTGGCAAGCCCACCACTTTAAAGGAATAGCACCTTTATTTCAAAGCCTAATTGTGAATATAAAAAGGAAAAGAAGTTTATTTTAATAAATAAATTAAATGCTTTAATTGGACTGCAATAAGATAGCCCTTTGAGCCATTGCCGGTTAAATAATTTCCCTTTTGCTTTGCATATTACACAGTGAAAGTTAAAAAAGGTATTTTAAGAGCACTTCTGTCTCATAATGTAAGATTTAAGCTTGTGTGTATAGGTGTAAATGGCCCTGCAACAACAAAATCCTTGCAAAAATACATTCAAACAAAAGTTCTTGTCTATTTTCTAGCTAGTAAGGAAAAGGGAAGCAAAGCAGTCCCACCTAAAACAATAAACACACACACATACAAACTGTTTATCCTTTCTGGAAAGACTACCAAAGCAAAGAATACTCAATAATATTGTATGTTTAAAATCGCATACTTTTACTCATCTTTATAAGAAGGAAAGATGCATGGATTTTTCAGTATCTGCAAATCAATCAATATGATACACCACATTGACAAATTGAAGAATAACCACCATATGATCACCTCAATAGATGCAGAAGAAGCTTCTGATAAAAATTCAACATCCATTTATGAGAAAAAGCTGTCCAGAAAGTGGGCATAGAGAGAATATACCTCAACATAATAAAGGCCATGTATGACATACCCACAGCTAACATCACACTCAGTGGTGGAAAGCTGAAAGCATTCCCTCCAAGATCAGGAACAAAACAAGGATGACCACTCTTGCCACTTTCATTCAACATAGTTTTTGAAGTATTAGCTGTAGCAATCAGAGAAGAAAAGGAAATAAAAAGAATCCAAATTGGAAAAGAAGAAGTAAAAATGTCACTGTAGATGACATGATACTATACATAGAAAATCTTAAAGAAACTACCAGAAAACTACTATAGCTTGTCAATGAATTTGGTAAAGTTGCAGGATACAAAGTTAATATACAGAAATCTGTTGCATTTCTATACACTAACAATGAAATATCAGAAAGAGAAATTAAGGAAACAATGCCATTTAGATTTCATCAAAAAGAATAAAAAGGTATACCTAGGGATAAACCTACCTAAGGAGGCAAAAGACCTATACTCCCAAAACTACAAGACACTGATAAAAGAAACTGAAGATGACACAAATAGCTGGAAAGATATTTTGTGTTCTTGAATTCAAAGAATAAATATTGTTAAAATGGCCCTACTACTCAAGGCAATATACAGATTCAATGCAGTCCCTATCAAATTACTAATGGCATTTTTCACAGACCTGGAACAAAAAATGTTAAAACTTGTTTGGAAACACAAAAGATCCCAAATAGCCAAAACAATTTTGAGAAAGAACAGAACTGAAGGAATTATACTCCCTGACTTCAGACTATACTACAAAGTTATAAAAAGTTAATAAAGACAGCATGGTACTGGTACAAAAACAGACACATGCCTCAGTGGAACAGGATAGAAAGCCCTGAAATAAACCCACACAATTATGGTCAATTAATCTATGACAAAGAAGGTAAGACTATTCATTAGAGAAAAGATAATCTCTTCAATAATCGGTGCTGGGAAAACTGGACAGCTACATGTAAAAGAATGAAATTAGAGCAATCTCTACAAAAATAAACTCAAAATGGATTAAAGACCCAAATGTAAGACCAGATACTCTAAAACTTCTAGAGGAAAACGTAGGCAGAACACTCTGATATAAATTGCAGCAATAATTTTTTTTGATCTGTCTCCTAAAGTAATGGAAATAAAGTCAAAAATAAGCAAATAGGACCTGATTAAACTTAAAAGCTTTTGCACAGCAAAGGAAACCATAAACAAAATGAAAAGACAATTTACAGAATGGGAGAAAATATTTGCAAACCATGAGACCGACAAGGGATTAGTATCTCAAATATTCAAACAGCTCATACAACTTAATATCAAAAAGTAAACAACCCAATTTAAAAAAATGGGTAGAACACCTAAATAGACATTTCTCCACAGATGGCCAACAGGATGAAATGATGCTCAAGATTGCTAATTATTAGAGAAGTGCAAATCAAAACTACAATGAAGTATCACCTCACATCAGTCAGAATGGCCATATCATTCAAAAATCTACAAATAATAAACTCTGGAGAGGGTGTGGAGAAAAAGGGACCCTCAGACTCTTGGTGGGAATGTAAATTGGTGCAGCCACTATGGAAAACAGTATTGAGGTTCCTTAAAAAACTAAAAATAGACTTACCATATGATCCAGCAATCTCATCCTGGGTGCATATCTAGAGGAAACTCTAATTCAAAAAGATACATGCACCCCAATGTTCATAGCAGCACTATTTACAATATCCAAGACATGGAAGCAACCTAAATATCCATCAACAGATGAATGGGTAAAGATGTGATATTTATACACAATGAAATATTACTCAGCCATAAAAAGAATGAGATAATGCCATTTGCAGCAACATGGATGGACCTAGAGATTATCATATTAAATGAAGTAAGTGAGACAGAGAAAGACAAATATCAAATAGTTTCACTTATATGTGGAATATAAAAAAATTGATACAGATGAATTTATTTTCAAACCAGAAATAGACTCACAGACATAGAAAACAAACTATGATTACCAAAGAGGAAAGAGGTTGTGGGGAGGGATAAATTAGGAGTTGGGATTAACATATACACACTACAGTCTATAAAGTAGATAAACACCAAGGACCTACCATATAGCACAAGGAACTATATTCAGTATCTTGTAATAACCTATCTGAAAAGGAATCTGAAAAAGAATATATATATATATATATATGTATGTATGTATGTGTGTATATATATACACACACACACGTATATATGTGTGTGTGTATATATATGTATATATATATCTGAATCACTTTGCTGCATGCCTGAAACTAACACAACTTTGTAAATCAACTATACTTCGATTAAAAATAACCTGCTGTGTGAATGAATGAATAATAACACAAATTTTCTTCAAATACAAGTCATGAAATACTAAAAAGAATTGGCAATCATACAATTTTCAGAGGGCCAATCTCTCAGTGATTAATTGAATATTATTCTTACCTGAGGGCCAATAGAAATATATGTGGTTATAGTTTTATGGAATAAGAAAAAATAATGTTTGACACTAAAACACAATATAGTCGGACATAACATTGATAATTTGTAAGAAAACTGATGTTGCTATTTATAAACTTTAGTTATAATAATACTGTTTCTTTAATGTGTTTTAGTTGAAGAATATTTCACACTCTCAGGGGCTTAGAGAATAGAAAGTATATTTAAAGTTTTCAACAATGTACACTTGCACTTTATAACTTTAATATTTGTTCAGTGCTTCCTATACATTCAGCTGAGTTATCACTGTTTTATACGCACTAGCTAATTTAATCTAACCAATAGGTGAGAACTATGCTATTCCTGTTTTACAGTCGAAGAAACTGAGTTACAGAAAGCTTAAGTAACTTGCTAGTCTTAAAGCTAAACAAGCTATATGATATTTTATTTGACATTTTTTGGTGATTTGTACCTTTACGAATTTGTTTATCCATTCACCAAACAAAAATTATTGTTTGTTGATTGCTTGCTTAATTGAATACTCAGTGTTAGGCACTGGGCTAATCTCTGAGGAAATAGAAATAGTCAGTTCCCCACATTAAGGTGCATAGCAGTTCAATGTGGCATGGTAAATGTTTTGTAGAGAGACGCACCTGGCTCTTGGTCCTGGTAAGGCTGGACAGAGGAAAGGGGAGAATCCAGAGGCTTCCAGGAGAAAATGGCACCTTACAAGACAATCAAAGTTGGCTAGATAAAGAATGGGAAGAATCGTGTTCGTATCAAGAGAGGAACTTGTGCAGAAGGACAATGGTGAGGAAGCATGGCTTATTCAGAAAATGGGAAGTCCTTAATGTGGCAGGGGCACAGCCTGGAACGGGCAGAACAGAGAGACGTGACTCTCAACTGTGATCAACAGCAGCCAGGTTGTCAAGGGCCTCTGCTTTCGCCCTAGCAAGAGTCTGTAACTAGCAAGAACACCAGAAGAGAGCACTCTTCTGTAGTTACCTTTAGATTTCAATAGAACAGTTCTGACCGCAGCGTGGAGGACAGCACAGTGCAGAGTGGCACCTGAAGACTGGGGTAAAGGTGAGTGCATTAGATTCCTGCCACATTGTTTGTGTTCAGATTTAATTGGAATGAGATGCTCTGCAAATTTTGAACACTTACCATCCTTTAATGCCGAAGAGCTGTGAAGTATCTGCATGTGGTAAAATATTTCAGAGATGGTCAGATCTCTCTTTTCCATCCTAGTGAGGAGGACTGGAGAAATGCGCAATACAGAGTGGTAGATAATGTCAACGAGTTAATTCTAAACTTATACATATTGATTAGATGTGTTTTTACTATTTCTGAATTTAGGAACATCTAATGTCTTGAAAATTGATTCCCAATCAATCAGCAAAGTGGTGCCATGGAGAAACCCTGGGACAGGGTCAGGAATGTTCTACTATTCCATGCTAACGTGGCCTTTCTGTCCATCATAGCCTCCCTCCATCATATTCAATTCTGGGAATTGCTGGCTAACTTCTCAAAAGAATGCACCAAATTAGCTTTTTCTCAAACCTGTGATGAAAGTATTAAAACTTGTGATTGCCCCCAAAACAAGAGATATCAATCAGATCAGTCAGTGGTATCCATCCATGCCTTCCTCTCCATACCAGAGTGGGACTTGGATTTATAATTCTCTATCTGTAGCCCCAAAAACTCTGAAAAACTGAAGTGTTTTCATGGCTGGTTTGGCAGCAATACCTGACTAAACCTGAACGCCTGTGGTCATAAACCTGACCCAAGCTGACAGAAGGCTATTTATAATCTGCATTTCACTTGGTGTGAATAGTCACACGCTTTGCTGCAAAAATATTAAAGTGTTTGACATTGTTTGGAGTGTTACATAATATTCCGAATATGCACTTTATTGCCTTTTTTAATGTTTCCTTTAATTTATTTTTTATTTTTTTATTTTGAGACCTGTAGATTCAGGTGCAGTTGTAAGAAGTAATAGATGCAATATACCCTTTACTTAGTTTTCCCCAGCTGTAACGTTTTGCATAAATACAGTACAACATCAAAACTAGGAGACTGACACTGATAAAATCCACTGACTTTATTTGAATTTCACCAGTTTTACATACTCACTTTCGTTCCTTGAAATTTCGTGACATACGGATTCGTGTGACCACCACCAGGGTCAGAGGCAAAACAGTTCACAAGAATCTCTTGTGCTACCCTGTTAGAGCTGCAGCCACCTCCCTCGCTATCCCTCTCCCTAACCCCTGGCAACCATGTGCATGTTCTCCATCTCTATAATTTCACCATTTCAACAATACTAGAATAATAGAATTATACATCATGCAATCTTTGGTGACTGGTGCTACTCGCTCGGTGTAATTCTTTTGGAGACCCATACAAGTTGTTGTGTGCTTTGTCATATCTGAAAATTCTGAACTCCAAAACACATTTAGCCCAAAGGTTTCAGGTAAGAGGCTGTGGAGCTGCCCTGAGAGTCTGCTGCTGCAGTTAGAGCCCTACCTGCTCTTTGAAAACCACCGAGGAGCTGGGCTGGCAGGACCTGAAGGGCTGCGTTCTCATCAGTGAGACATCAAAAGTCTGAAAATCATCTGAAACAGACGTTTCTGCTGTTCAGTTTGAATGCAGCTCCTGCCACCCATGCCCACGTGACATTTGCCTCACGTTGCAGCCCAGTTATTCAGTGTTCACAGTCATCGGCCTCACTTGCCTTTGCCTGGGTTTCTCATTCTCATTGCATTCCCATTCTGGGCCTAAATTCTAATCCTAATTGGCAATCTGCTTTCCTTAGTCTTGTTTCTGTCAGCCCCTTTCCCTGGAACTGCACCTGGCTTCCTGTATCACTTACTTTACGCTCAACATGCAGCTCTGTGACTCAGGGCTCAGATTTCAGCCCTTGCCGGTCGCAGGCCTGTGTTGTGTTGTCTCTGCCACTCACATTCCGAGAGTTGGATACAGGTCTTCCTTGGAGAGCTTCCCAGTGTGGATTTTCATCATTAGAGTGAGTTTTGATGTCAATGAAATTAAGCCTTGAGTATAGTTACTGTTTATATTACAAAGGAAAATTTGCCCCATTTAGGCTGTTATACAATTCAAAAGATAGTTTGGTAAATACTATAATGGAAATTGTCACTAAATGTAATAAGATAATACTCTATTCTTGACAATTGATTTAAGCACATCTTTGAGAAGTAAGTGTGTGTGTGTGTGTGTGTGTGTGAGAGAGACTCTAAAATGGCTAATGATGTTTAGGGCAGAGGAGACATAGCAAAATGGCCCAAGGAGGGGACTTGATCACATTTGTCCTTGCATCCCAGTTCTCTTTCCAGCTTGCTGCAATGGAAAACATCAAAATAGTCATTGTTAAAATGTCATTGTCCCGGCCAACCTTGATTAATTTATGTCTTCCTTTTGGAGAGAGCTGAACTGAAGAAGTCATTGTGGAATCATTAAGATTTTTATTCCTAGCCCTACAACTATTATAACAACACATATTTAGGTTAAAAGCAAAAACTTCATTTCTAATAATTCGTAGAATTTGTTCGGGTGAAACAATTATTTGGGAAATTTCCAGATGTTTCAATGTGTCACGTTTCCATCTGCTACCTGCTTTTGTGCAGAACAGCCTAGCATTGCTCTATGATACTTTTGGTTAGCACTGACTCGCCAAAATTTTGTTTTGGGAATATCAGTAGGGTCTGTTGATTCCCCGGAGAAAACAATTAGGAACGAAGGAAAATGAGGAAGAAAAGGTAATATCTAATCCTGACTTATTTTTCATCTAAAATATTGTCAGTCCTCTTCCCAAAGAGAGTAAGTGACATGAATTTGGAAACTAAAAAGGAAAATAAGGGAAAAATAAAAACATATAGGGTCATGTGAGCAATCTTTTAAATATTTGTACCAAAGAAGTAGGAAACCAAGTAAGGAAGTTATGTATTTTTTAGGGTGCATGGAAGAAAGGAGGAAAAAGAATAGACCAGTTTTCCCTCTTTAAAATGTTTTCTTTAAGTCTTTTTGTCTCAAGTATCCCCCACCCACCCCCCTTTTTTTTTTGACAACTGAAATTTGTCCCATTCTCCTTTTAGTCTTCTAGGGTAGCACTGCAATGAGTTTCTAGCAACAATTTTTACTTTCAGTTAAAACCATTTCTCTTTATGCAAGTGCATTAGCACTGAAGAAACAGCCGTATTGATAGGACTTTGCTTTTGCTTTGTATGTCAAAACTACCTCCTGAAAAATAATTCTCATTCTACTCTGCAAATCTGCCCACAATGCAAAAAGTCATAAAATATATAAAACAAAAAGTACACAAGGAAGTGCATATATCTGACTGGTTACCCATGATGGAATAGAGAAGTCAGCGTAAATAACATGATAAATAAAGGTTGACGGGTTTCTATTTTTTGGCCTAACTTGTAGACGTGTGCTTATTGTGGTTATTATTAGTTTATCTCAAATATTTAAATCACCACTTCAAGGAGATCTTAGAACCTTATCATTACTGGATGCTCAGAGCAGTGGCTGGCGCTGAATGGGTGCTGAATAAGTATTTACTGACCCAATGCATGCATGAAAAAGATCTCGGTATTTATTTTCTCTCAGTCTTTAAAAATATATTGTCTGACAGTCCCAGAACCTTGACCAAAGCAAGTATTAATTTCTGAGTTTGGAACTAAACGTTTATTTATTTTGAAAAGTGTTTAGGAATGCTTTGCTTGTGGAATTTTAGTTGCACATAATATAACATCCACGGCCTACGTTTATAGCTCCAAAAATAAAGATTTTTGCTATCTGGTTTAATTATCTAATTAGAATTCGGTAAGCTATGTAGAGGCTGCCCTTTGGGGCTCATTAAACCAGCAGGATTAGAAGCGTGGCAAGTGAAGAAAGCACATTTTCCAGTGGAGCCCGTTGTTGCTGAAAGTGGTTTGGTTACTACAATACTGCTTGCAGGAGAGAGTGGCCTTGAGCCAGATGGCAGGCAGGTACACTGGGCGAGCGTAGGCGGCGGTGCGGTGCCCCGCGCGGCGGCCGGGCGGGCGGCAGATCCGCTTACAGCTCGCGGGGACGCAGCGCCCCTCGGCAGCCGCAGCGCCGTTCCGAGGGTCGATGTGCAGGGTCAGACAAGCTTAATCTTTGGGCTGGCTGACCCCACCTTCACTGAAGAAACAGGCTGACTCACAACAGCCTTTGGAGTGAAATCTTAGCTCCCATGGAACGCGAGCTTTTACTGTTGCTGCTGCTGCAGTGTCTGCTCCGAATGCTGGGAATTCAAGCGTTTAAATCTACAGGGCCTTCGGTTTAAATCGTTCTACCAGCTTGAAAATCTCACAGTTGTTAAAAGAAAAAGGGAGTAGGGTGAGTCAATCATATAGAGCCACAAGCCCTTCAAACGGAGTTTTGCTGTTCAGGGAATCATACTAATTTGCAAACAACGCACAGCCTGGGTTTACTAAACTGAGACTTTTGTGATTTTGTTCTGTTTTAAACTTGCCCTGATAGCCGTGCCATGAATTTCTTAACCAGAAAACAAAAGAGGTATTTTGCACCTTGATGTAAAATGCCCACGTCTTGATATCTTCACAATGTGCAAATCTCTTAACAAAAGGCTAGCTCCAGGATGCTGTTAATGCTTACTATCTGCGAAACCACTGAGTTGTCAACATAGCTTGTTCCAAGTGGTTGGATTATAAAAATCCAGGAGAGATTTGTCATTTTGATGCTCCTGACTATGTGGTATGTAGTTCTAGGAAGGTTCTTTTCATCATTTGAAATGGTTTTGTTTAGTCAGACCCTTCCAAAAATGAAATGCATTTCCATGTGAATTTATTGGGGTTTGCAGCCCTACTCTACTCCTGCCCGCCTCCTTGATTTTGGCTCTACTCACTGTTCATTTTATTGGTTTTTGGCAAGTTGCTGAGGGCATATGTTTTGGACTGTTCTTGCCTGATTTGTGAGATTCTGCTGACATCCAGGAAAGTGCCGCAAAAACCTGTTGCTCATATCCAAGCCGAAGTGTTTCGTGGCAAATGCCCTAGCACGGAGCTCAAGTTTCTTGACAACAAGTCTTATTTATGGAGAAACAAACGTAGGCAATATTTTGTGGGACCACACTGTTCTCTTTCTGGGAAGTAACATTTGGCATTTCTACGCAGGAGGGCAAATACTTTTTTAAACATTCTCATATTTAAGGGTGTGACGGAGGAAGTAATTCTGCTGCTGATGGTGATGGTAGCTACCATTTATTGAGCAGACACCATACACCAAGCAATTTGTATTGACTCATCACCACAAAATTGCCAGGGCAGTGCTGCTGTACCCATTGTGAAGATGAAGAAACTGAGGTTAAGCAGCATTTCCAGAATCTTATGGAGTGGTGAAGCCAGTATTTAAACTGCATCTTTCTGTCTCTAAAGTTTCTGTTTTTTTCCCCAAAAGACACCTGAGAGACAAATATTGCCCTTGATTTTGTTTAATAAAGGAAATTTTGTTCTGAAATTTCCATTCTATTTTATAACAATGATTCACTGTATACCATTTGTAGGAGTTGGTGCCATGAAGATGAAGTAATGACTAAGACACATTTCCTGTTCTTTAAGGACTCATAGACTAGAGCAGTGGTTGCTAACTGGCAGTGATTTTGCCCTCCCAGGGAACATTTCCCAGGATCTGGAGCCATTTTTGATTGGCACAGTGGGTGAGCATGTGTGGAGCTATTGATATCCAAAAGGTTGAGGCCAGGCATTCTGCTAAATATCTTACAAAGAACAGACAAACCCCATAACTAAGTATTATCCAGCCCAAATTTGTTAATAGTGGTGTGATTGAGATATCATGGTCTAGAAGAAGAAGACAAACACTGAAAACATAGTAGAATTTATGCTGTTCCTTTAATGATGGTGTGGTAGATTGTATTATTTGTCCAAAATATTTGCTGTCATTCTCTACTGGGACCTCTGTGTGGGAGAATTATACCTCTTGCCCCATTTATACCAGACATGGCCCTTTAACTTGCTTTGACCAATAAAATATGGGTGGAAACTTAAAGAGCCATTGTGTCACAAGACCTTTAAGTTTCAGGCAGGGGCTCCTTCATCTGGGACCTCAAATGAAGACAACATGCAGTAAGATGCAGTTACTCCAAAGACTGGAATTATAAGCAAGACATAACCTTTGTTGAATGCTAATGAGATTTTGAGATTGTTTGTTACTGTAGCGTAACTTAGTCCATACTGGCTAATATGGGTGTGGTTAATATTTCAACAGGTAAGGATGAGGTGGGATTGTAGTTGGAGAATAACCCAAAAGAAAAGACTGGAGCCAAGATATGCCAGCTGACAAAAGGTAAATTTTAATTTTATGTGTGGAAAGTTTAGTAGGAGTGAGAAGGAAGATTAATTCTGAGAGCAGAGGGAAAGATTATTCAGAAAGGGACAGATACAGGGGCCCAGAAGTCAGTTAGGCTAAAACGGTAGTAGTCCAACAAGACAAGCAGGAGCCTGAACATGGGCAGGGTCCTTGTAAATAAAAAGTTGGAAGCTTATGAAAGAATGGGGAAAAAATGATTGAGGCTGAAAATTTATTTAGTATGTATGATGAGAAGATGATTCCAAGAAGATATCAAGATTTTGAGTGATTGTCTTGGAAAATGGTGTCACACAAGCACACATTTTTGGAATGAATATAATAAATCACTTCCAGAGTGATGGGCTTGTCCAGTCGAAGTTGCTCAGAGGCAGTTGGCTGTGAGAGTCGTGACAGTGGGAATTCTGATGTGATTTACATAGTTGGGCATCATCCTTGTATAAGGATGCAACTTGGACAACATTACCTAGGGGTATTGACTGAACCAAAGGAGAAGCTTAAGGGGAAAGGAGTTGGGGTTTGGGACAAAATGAGCCTGATAGGAGGAATGTCAGACATTCAAGTGGAAATGTTGCCAGGCTGCAGCTGAGGGAGCTGTGTTTGGATCTCACAGAGGTAATTAAGAGTGTAAGAAGGCAAATTAATGCCTATTCCTTGGTTAACTGTGAATAGATACTTAAATGCCTTTGCTATTATTCTGAAGCAGTTAAGCTTTGGTTTAAAAAAAAAAGTAGTACACAGATATAAGGTCAGGAATTTACAAATGCTCACAATGAAAGTGTAAGTTTGAAGTTTTCCTCAGTGTAAAACTGAAAACCAGGATACCAGTAGCACTTACTTGAAAAAAACTTGCACTTGGAAGCTTATAAGTTTAAAGTTCATTATGTTTTTGCTATACCTACCAGTTAGAAATGTAGTTACTTCATTCTTTTTTATTAGTTATATCTTTAAGTAAAAATTTTTCTTCATCTGATTATGATCTATTAATCTTCCTTCTCAGTTTCCACATTGCAGGGCATCCCAACTAGCAGAAGATCACAACTGTACCTGAAGGTCTGAACTTCTTGTCCCTACCCTTCTCCACCCCTGCCAGGGTTACAAGACAATACACCCTTTAGTTTTGAAGTTTTGCCAAGGCAGGTCGATGGATGAAATAGGTTGCCAATATGCTGCGTTTCCTAAGAACAAGTCAGATCACCACCGACCTCTCTTCCTCTTCTGACTTTACATTTCAGTATGTTAGGATCCTGGGACATCATGGTAGAGAAATATCTACCCAATGGTCCACCATCAACCTGCTGGTGGCTGCAGGAGTTAGACAGAGTGCTTGGGAGAAGTCACAGGATGCATGAGATAGGAGAGAAAGCATTAAGCAGGCTGGTGTTAAATATCACTCATCTCTGTGAGGATAGAACCTGCAGTCTTCTGAAAGCAGCACTAACCTGAGTGATTTCATCCGGAATAATAATGTCCTTTCATTTCTCACCTAATCTGTTTGTTATTTTGTATTGACTTTAAGTAAAGAGTTTAGGGCCTTTCTCAGCTTTGGAGAGTTTAGGACATAGTCCTCTTTCAAGCATTTATCAAATTTTATAAAATTAGGCTAGTCCTTTGGAGATCTTGCAGTTTACACCAGAGAATGTTGGTTTATCCTTTATTTTCTGTGCCTAAGCATTCTCATTATCATCAGTGAAACATCCCCTCTGATTGCACAGTAAATTGAAATTGTGGAGTTAAGTGATGAAGCCTCGTGTTTCCAGGTGCTCAAGGTTCAGCCTTTATCAGGAGCCCAGCATCCGCATGTCCCCACTGAAGTGACCCACATTTTGCTTCATGTTCCTGACCTTTCCTTTCTATCTCTTTGGACCTTTTGTACACATTGTCACATATATGGCGGCTCCTTGGCATTAGTGGCAGACTGCTAATCTGATTAGTTCATCACTGGAATAGATTACTGGGAGGTGCCATCTGAATGGGCTTTTCTCCAGGGTTGTGTATTTCCCTGTTATTGCAGGCCTTCTGGAGACACAAAGACTTAACCCAAATAACTTTCATCAGCAGAATAATGTTCAGGAAAATGGAGAAGATATTTTTTGAGAAGCCTTTAGACCTCCTTTTAATTATACCACGTTAGTGATCAGCGACTTTGCCTCTCCACTCTGTATGCGTGAAAAATAATCACTGAATGCCATTTGGACGTGCGCTGAGCAGAGATGAAGCCAGGGCCCATAATTCATACTGTGGCATCTTAATTCATGATTAGAGATAATCAAATGATTTAGCTTTAAGCAATTTTCTAGATTCAAATTCTTCCATCATAATTCACATTATAAAAACCTTCTGAAGAAACTGAATAATTCACAAGATTCAGTTAAGATAGATGGGGAGAAGCATTGGGGTAGGTCCTGGTGAGGAGTGTGAAGTCTCTAACCTTGTGATTTGCTTAGCACTCATCACTGCTTCTGCTTCTCTGCCCTGGCAGCACAGAAGAGATGATATGGCAAGTCTGTCTGTAAAAGGCATGGGAGTGAGGTACTGATGTACCGCTGTTGTGCTTAGAATGAAACTAGGGATAATGTGGGTGGGGAGATGAGGAAGAGAAAGATAAAAGGGCTGAGGTTCAGACATCAAAGGGATATGCCCCTTCCATTCAAGAATTAGTCTTGGGCTGAAAAATGCCTGGAGCCAAAGACTGAGGATAGGGCTATGGTGAAAACATCCAACAAATGCCAGGAGCGGGGATGGGATGGAGGAACCCTGGGTAACTCCCTGTATGTGGTGGTGTCACTATGGGAGGAGATCCACTCTTTACCTGCGCTTTGGGGCTTCATGAGGTTCCCCCATGAGCAGGCATCCTTGCAATACGTAGACACTACATATCCTTGGACATCTAACAGCCAGAAGAGGGGCTCCAGGCTCCATATTTTGGAAGCCAGAAGGGATAGAAGGAAGTATATACTTCTGCTGTCTACAGATGAGGAAATGGGATTGGATACATTAACTTACCCAAGTTCCCACCGAAAGAGAGTTAGTAATTTGCGCAATGTGGTTTTCAACTTCACAGCTGGGGCTTTCTGCATTTATTCTGTTTTGTTAAAATTTCAGACAATACCAGCACTGCAAATACCAAAGTACAGCCAGAGGTCCTCTTTTTGTATCTTCTCTGTTCTCAGCTGCACATATGTTCTGGGTCCCTCTTGTGGTGGCTGGGATGCACTAGGCAAAGATGTTGTACTGAAGGGTCCACAGGGAGGTCTTAAGTCCTCAGATTAGCTGGATGAGTGAGGTGTTTTCTTACCATGCTAACAACTCCCAGGTTGAGAGAATTTATACCGTGGTCTGGGAGTAAAGCAGAGCTGTCTGAGGAAAATTGAGATCATCAGAAGAGAACTTTCTCAGATTCCCACTCCCCATCTGTACCATATAATCTTCCTTCCCACCTCTTTCACTGATGAACTACTGTGCCTCAATTACAACCAGTCTCTCCACTTTTCACTGGATCCCACCAGCTCTCTACCAAAGTACTTCATTCCAGCAATTCTTTCTTCTGTCTCTGATCAAGTTTTCACTCTCTCCTGACTCCTAGCAGCAATCGCACTGCTATTGCCCCCATCTTTAAAAATAATCTTCCCTTGTCTCCACTTCCTCTTTTAGCTCCTGTCCCTTTGTAGCAAACATTTTAAGTTCCTCCTTTCCTATTCTTTTATTAACCCACACTAATTTGACTTTGTCCCGGACCATACCACTGAAACCGCTCTTGCCAAGTCCTTACTGCCTCCAGTGGTAAAGCCCATGATGGAGTCTCAGTTCTCATCTTAGCCTATCAGCAGCAGTTGATACAGCTGATCATGCCCATCTCTCTGAAACACTTTCTTCCTTTGGCTTCGGAGGCACCACACCCTCCTGGTGGTTTTTCTAACAGGCTAGACTCTCCTTTTCTGCTTTGTTGCTTCTTTCTCTTGTCCTCGACCTTCCACAGTCAGAGAGCCCCAGAGTTCAATCTTGACCCTCTTCTGTGCCTCCACTCACTTCCTGGGTGTAATTCAGTCTCATGGCTTCTACCTTCCAAAGACTTCCACATTTCTATGTGGAGTCCAGCTCTCCTTTATTTAACTCTCAACTTGAAATCTCCATTTGAAGGTCACTGACATCTCCACCTTTACACAGCCAAAGACTGAACTCTTTTGATCTTCCTCCTAAAAGCTATATTGTTCCCCAACTAATTCAGTTAGTGGTAGCTTCATCCTTCATGCTGCTCAGGCTGAAAACCCTAAGTAGTCTCACCTCCTCTTTTTTGTTCGTATCTCACATCTAACATTCACGACGTCTTATTTGCTCTACCTTCTCACAACCTACATGGCCACTATGCTGGTGTGACCGAATCAGTCCAGCTCATGTGGATTACTGCAGTACCCTTCTCGTAGGCATCTCAACTCCCATCTTTTCCCTCTGGAATCTACCCTTCATGCAGCAGCTATAGAAATCCTTTAGAAATGTAAATCAGATCAGGTTTCTCCTCTGCTCAAAACCCTCCGATGGATTCCCATCTTAATTAGAATAAAAACTGAAGTCCTTACCCGGCACCATTACTCTCTGAGCTTATTTCCTGCTACACTTCCTTGTCTTACTCCCTTATAGACATAGAGTCCTTAGGGTTTTTGTACTGAAACACTGTTCTCCCATATAGCCGTGTGGCTAACTCCTTCACTCCTTCAAGATCTATTCAAATGTCACCTTCCCAATGAGGCCTGCCCTGACAACACCACTTAAAATTGCAGCCACTTCCCTCTTATTCTCAGCTCATTGAATCCCTTTACACTGTTCTGTTCATTCTTTTTTTTCCATAGTATTTATCAGCTTTCAAAGTACCATTTCATTTACTCATTTATGATATCTATTGGTTATTGTCTGTCACTTTCTAGAATTTTAGCCCCACACAGGACATAGATTTTTATCTGTTTTGTTCACTGATGTTTAAAATGCTTAGAAAAGTTGCTGGGTATATAGTAGATGATCGATAAATGTTAAATAAATGAATGCATAAATAATTTCTTTTATCATGCCAAAGAACTACCATGAGGCCAGAAACTGGGAGAATTAAGAAGGGGAGGAAGAAAGTAGAAAAACAGGATGAGGACCGTGGGCAAACCTAGGATGTCAGGCTTGGTCTTGTGCTGTGGAAGTGGGTTTGACAGATGTAAATTACCATGCAGTGCTGAAAACTTAGTTTCTTCACAATTCTGCACAGGATGGGCTTCCAGAATCTCTCCTACTTTGACTTTCCCTTTTGCATATATTTTATTTTGTTTGTTGGAATCCCTTTTTAAAATGTGGTGTCCACAATGAAACACAATATTCCAGATACACTCAGAACAGCATCCCTTTGTCTGAATCTACATGTTCAGCAATGTAGACAAAGCAATCATTGACCTCTCAGGGTTAAATGGTGCATGACTCAGAATAAGCCTGCTGTCAGCCCAAACCACAAGTTATTTCTGCTTATTTTTCTCATATAGATCACACTTAAACAAAATCTTTTCAACTCTATTCTTTTAACCTATGTGTGTGACTTTTATATTTTTTCTGTTAAATTTCTCTTTTCATTATTCTGACTGGTCAGGATCACAATTCAGCATTTTAGTAAATGCTCACAATTTTTCATTTTTCAGAAATCTGACAATTATAAGATTGTTAAGGTATTGATAAAATGTCCTGGACAGGGTCCTTGACAAACCCTATTCCAAACTATTACAAATCTTTATTTCCACAATAACAGGATCTATTTAATACTCAGGATATATAGGTTTAAGCCAGCTATTTCTTAGTCTTATCTGCAAAATTGTTACTGAAAAAAATTTCAAATGCTTTGCTGAAATTCAAATGTACTATGCCTATAGGATTCTGCTGATTTTCCAGTCTAGCATTTTGATCAAAGGAGAAAATGAGGCCAGTTTGGCATAGTTTCATTAGATAAATCCTTCTTGGCTCCTGGGGAGCCTTTTTATGTGAACTTACAAACCATCTTTTATTAATTTTGTGTTGAAGTCAGGCTTACTATCTCCAATGTGAAGATTTGATCTCCATCAGAGTGACATCTTACCTCTGTTTATTTTGTGACTTCTATTTGGAAGGAACCATTCATATACTCCTTCTGGATGAGTGGTCCTTGTCATTTAAATTTTAATATATTATTTTCTATAAACACATGTATGAAATCTTATCATACAGATTTTGGTGTCATCTTTCTTTTCCCATTTCGCTCGGCTGTCTTCTCTCCTTACCCCTTTTCTTCCACTCACACTGTCCATTCACTCCTGCTCCAGATACTCTGTATTAATACCTAATGTACCTATCACATATTTCCGTATATTTTGCACACTCATATAATCACAGATGACTTCTTTTTGAACTGTTAGGTAGCCTGTTTCAAAGAGAATCAGTTTACTTATCCTTCCCTGAGAGATAATATTACCCAGAAAACTGTCCTTGAAGCATCTCTTTTATACTTTGAGACCCCAGCCTAAAAGTAATAGCATCATTCATTTGTCCTTTCCCTCAGTAGGAGTCACTGAGCTCCTCCCGTGTTTCAGGCACTGTCCTAGGTTGTACAGTGATTTGAAGCCTTGCCAAGGTATTGTGTTTAATCTACCTCTCTATCTTTTCTTTTGCCTCTGAGGACAAAAAAACAAAAACAAAACCAACAACTCTCCTGCTTAGAAGGCTTCTGCTATGAACCAAATGTTTGTGTCCTCCCAAAATTCACATGTTGAAACCCTAACCCCCCAATATGCCTATCTATGGAGAAAGGGCCTCTAAAGAAGTAATTAAAGTTAAATGAGGTCATAAGGGTGGGACCCTAATCTGATAGGATTAGTGTCCTTATAAGAAGAGATACCAGAGAGCTTTCCCCAGAGGGAGGTAGTCTTCGGGCCGAGAGTCATAGATTTATACCGCAGATTTGTGGGTATAGTGGGGAGGGGTGAACAGGAGTATACTCTGTGGTATACAGGGAAAATATCTTGATTTAATAACATCAATAAAATTATAATTATTCATTATATGAATATTGTTACCTGTGTGTCCCACTTTCTTTCAAGGCTCGAACATGCAGATTTCTGCTGTAATATTCAGCAGGATTAAATATTAGCATATTACAAGCAAAACTGTGTTCTCCCTTCCCCGTTGGCCCCCATCACCTTGGAATGTGTCTGTAGTTGGAGACAGGGCCTTTAAAGATGTAATTAAGTTAAAGTTGGGTCATTGGAGTGAGCCCTAATCCAATCTGACCAGTGTCCTTACAGGAAGAGGAGATACAAGAAGAGACACCAGGGATATGCAGACAGAGCGAGTGAGGAGGACACCAGGAGAAGGCTGTCCTCCTCAAGCCAGGGAGAGAAGCCTCAGGGAAACCAAGCCTGCAGATGCCTTGATCTTGGACTGCTAGTCTCCACCATTGTGAGAAAATAAATTTCAGTTGTTTAAGCCATTTACGCTGTGGTCCTGTGTTGCGCCAGCCCGAGCAGACTAACACAGGCATGATAAAACAACTGTGCTTGCTTTCTTTTTCTAACCCTCCCCTCTCCTAATGTTTGCAGGTACTGCAGCTACCTTGTGCTTTGTAGGGAATTTGTCCTGGTCTGCTCTCACGTACTCCGAGCACAGTCTCATTTCTGTGAACATTAAGTCCTGGCAAATTTATGTGACGAACACCATATTCTCCTCTGCTAACCAAAAATAGGTTGTCATGGGGTTAACCAGTCATTTTTAAAAACATCTAGAGTACAACATTCTGTCTATTAAAAATCTGTTCTAAAATAGTGCATAACATTGCCTAGGACACACTCTGAAAACACTTTTCATTTATTATCATTTATTGTTCTATTTACTTGAATTTTCCTTCCAAGTTCTGCCTGTAACATTCCCCATCTCCTTTTTATAGAGACAGAATTGTAGTGTGCCCATCCAGATGGTGGGAGGGTGGTAGAAACAGACCCTAGAATGAACTCTTGACTCTTAAACCCACACTCAGTCTTCAAGGCCAAGGCGACTCAGAATAGCAAGCAGAAAGATGAAGCCAGGGTCCAGGATCAGGCCATGTGTCTTTTAAAACAAACAAATAAATAAATAAAAAGATAGAGATGGGAAATAGCTGGAGTGACTCAGAACCTACTCTCTGGAGCCCAAATCTCCTTGGGGTTCCATAGCTAAATTCCCACACTTAGTGTGTTGTTTTGAGCCAACTTCTAATCAGTTCCCTGCCTTACCATGGAGCCTTTGCCCCACAGCTGGGGCTCATTTGGTTGAAATTGTCATCTATAAATTGCTGTCAGCAAGGATCTTTAGGAGCTAATTGGTAAAAGTAACCTAAAAAGGGAACCCCAGAAGGGAACCAGAAAGACTCTGAATTTTCATCGTTTCTCTTCCCCTAAGGATTTGTGCTACCCTTTGCCAAGCTTTGAAGCTTGAGTAATCACTTTTATTTAAAAGCTGAAAACCACCTTAGATGAAATGCCATCAAACTAAAGTTCTGTTTCTCAGTGTTGTAGTGGAGGACGGAGCGGATAGTGTTCGTGATTCAAAGTCCCACTTGGACACACTTCAAAGAGGGGCTCCAGGCAGAGCTGCTAAAAGCTCTGCCAGCATCAGGACATACAGATTTCCAGTCACTGGGGCCTGAGCTCAGTTCCTGCATCTGAGGGGGGTCATAATTGCTGTCCTTTTAATCTTCTTTGCAGCTTGTCAAATGGAGGCCACTTCACAGCAGGACACAGGTTCAAAATAATAAGAGCAAAATTTGTAGTGACTAGATTTTCCTTAAAAAAAGAAAAAAAACAAAGCTTTGCAGTGGTACTGAGACTTAACAAAAGTGCAGGAATTTAAATTGGAATAAAGTTGTCCAAGAACAACTCAGATGATGGAAAAGCAATTCTGGCCTTTAAGAATTGATGGCGAAACAGGTATAATGGATGTGAATGTCAGTTCACAAGCTAAGGTGTACAAAAGTATAACTTTCAATTTTTATATAGCAACTAATTATTTTTTAAAAACTTTTGTTGAAGTGTAGTTGATTTGCAATGCTGGTTTCAGGTTACAGCAAAGTGATTCAGTTATATATATACATACATACATATTTTTTTCTTTTCAGATTCTTTTCCATGATATATTATTATAAGAAATTGAATACAGTTCCCTGTGCTATATAGTACTTGTTGTTTATCTGTTATATACATAGTAATGTGTATCTGTTAATCCCAAATTCCTAATTATATAGCAACTAATTTTTATCTCTAGATTCCACTCCATGAAGGTCATGTAACTTGATCTCAGTTTATTCAAGGTCTTCAATGTCCTGATGGCTGCTCACAGTGACCTGTATACATGACTCAAATAGAAATTTTGAGGTATCCATTATCCTGTTGGGATGAGGTCATTTGCTTGTATGACTTGCTGTCTTAATGCCTTTGGTGCCAAAGCCATTGGCTCCAGCAGTTCTGTTTACTCTTTCCACGTAGAGTCTGAAACACAAGAATCATCAGGTCACTTGATGTGACATACAAGGCCCTCCATGTGTCTAGATCAGCCATTTGGCCAGTATATCCCCAGGATCTTGCCACCTCCTTGGGGCTTTACAAGGAGAGTGTTGGTTCTTCTGCCTTTGAAGTTTCCATATTGCCCCTGGGTTTGGCCATCTTTCAGGGATGGAGCAGGTACTTCCTCTAGACTCACCAATGTTTGTTCCTTCATCATTTTGTCACAAACTCTCTTTCTCTTCCCCTGGCTGGCAGGTATTTCCTACTTTTGAGGTAGAGGCAGGTAAGGGCACTGTAAGAAACTCTGCCTTCCTCAACCCCATGCATAGGGAAGCCCAACATTCCTCGTGTCTCTTGCTCTCAAACATTTGTCTATGTCAACTGTCCTCTCTGCACCTGGAAACTTTGTCTTCAGAAACAGTATCTAGGAAGATATTTATTGTCCTTTGCTTGTTTTGTTATGATATATCCTCCCTCTAAGGCAAGGAGTGCAGGCTTTGTGGAGATTGGGATGAGGGTCAGGGGGGTAAGAAGCAGAGGAGAGATAATGAGGACATTTTTAGGGGAAAATAGTATTAGTTGATATTTCAAAAATGTGATTGTACCTTAGTAGCTTCCTGTTGTAATCTCAGAGTTAATAGGAGGCAGCCTTGGGATAATTCCCTGCAGCTACATCTCTTCTTCTACTTGTAATTTGAGACTTTCCTTATCTGTTCTCTGCCCCAGCCTCTGAACTTATCCACCCCATTCTTACATGCTAGTCATCTTAAACAGTTCTTTGGCTGGACAACTCTTACCCAAAAGCCTCAGGCTCTAAGATTTCTTCTTCCCACACACGGGCATTCCCTCCCATTCCTGAAGTCCTTCCTAATCAGTCCCCAGAGGAGGAGGCTCTCCCTGATACTCACTCTTTTGTGCCGTAGAGTTCTTCTTTCACAGCCATGTCACAACAGTGATTATTTAATCGTTTTTTCATCCACTAAATATTCACCTTCCCCACTGTGAAGATAGGACCCATTTTTCTCTCATTCACTGCTGTGCCTATAGCATTTGGCATATAGCAAGTATGTCACAAATATTTATTAGGTAATGAATTAATGACTGATAAACCAGCTAGACATTGAGGGGAAAGGAAAAGAAGCCCAAACTGGAGTTCCTGCTACTCCAGGCACTTTCACCGAAACCTTATCTGTATCCTCAAGTGAGTCCTTTGGAAGAAAGCTTCATTATCCCTGTTTTGTCATCAGGATTCTGAGAGTCCAAGAGCTGAGTTGAGGGAGTTGAGGGAGATTGTTTCCAAGGTTATTCAGTTAATAAAAGGCAAATGTTTTTCAATTCCCTACTTAATGTGTGTTCTCCTTAGCATTTGGCTTGTCTTTGAAAGTAACTTCATAACTTTTATGATTAATTGATATCTTGTCAAGTAATATTTTCTTTTCTGAATACAATGAATCTCTAGTCAGGTGAATACTTGCTAAAAAGAACTTTTGGCAAATTATGGTGCCAGAGTCAACTGGAAATCCTTCCCTAGGTAGTTAATCATACTCTAGAGATGTACCTGTGTTCTGCCCACTTTCTTCCTTTCTCCTAAATACTAGACCTGTTCCATTTAAAATACTGTATTCATTCCATTTTGGGGGTCTTGTTATCAAAACGTGAGTGTGGGATGAGTATGAACAGAACATATACTCTATGCAAAACAAAAACAAAGCAGAATAAAAACTTCTTTAAAAAGAACGTATTTCTATTATAGTCACTTATATAGTCAAATGTAAGAAACATGTGACAATGTAAGTAATTACTATAAGAGAAATGTGATGGATTTTGTGACAAAAAAAAATGCATTGGGGGCAGGGTGTGATTGGCTAAGGGGACTGGAAGGATTCTTAGGGGAGAGAGGAGATTTGGACAGGGCCTTGAATGAAGTATAACATTTCTGCAGGCAGATAAAAGGTGATCGCGGGGATAATGGGCATTCCAAGAAAACCTAGTGGTTTATTCTGGCTCCAGATCTCCAATTTAGATGACTTCTGAGAAGCACGGGCAGACTTAGGGTCAACTTACAAGTTGGAATATAACGCATGGGGTTTGAGTTACTTTGAGGTTTGAGTGTGTCATGGCCAGCTTAGGTGTACCTCAAACAGAGCCAGAACTCTAGATTAGTTTCAGAGCTCTCTTGATCTCCTGGAAGTGCTCCTGACCACAAGACTAGTCTCTGGGTCAGAGAAGATGAGGAGATCAGGGAGCCCTCCCCAACAAACCTCCCACCCACTCCAGATGGAGGTAATAATTGCCCCCATCCCAGCAACCTCTGCAACTCTTGCTTGCCTCTGTCCTTGGAGTCATCCCTTTGCTCACTTTGTTTACAGGGTCATATTTCCTTCATGCTCTGGCTTCCTTGAAAGCAAGGCTCTGTTTTATTCTCAGTTACCCACTGGTGTCTTCAGCATCTCGTATTTTCCTAGAACCTAGTCTAGGAGGGACTCAGTTAATTGAGTGGAAATGAAGAGACACCACTGCCAACCCAACTCCCTCCTGATCTGTTTTTATAGCAGTTGTTAGCTTGTTCTCTGTATCTGTGAGTCTGCTTCTTTTATGTTATATTCTCCAGTTTATTGTATTTTTTAGATCCAACATATAAGTGGTATCATACAGTATTTATCTTTCTCTGTCTGACTTATTTCACTTAGCATAATGCCCTCCAAGTCTATCATGTTGCTGCAAATGGCAACGTTTTACTCATTTTTATGGCTGAGTAATATTTCATTGTGTGTGTTTGTGTGTGTGTGTGTGTGTGTGTATCTCACATCTTCTTTATCCAGTCATCAGTTGATGGACACTTAGGTTGTTTCCGTACGTTGGCAATTGTAAATAATGCTGCTATGAACATTGGGGTGCATGTATCTTTTTGAATTAGTGTTCTTGTTATTTTCAAATATATACCCATGAGTGGAATTATTGGGGCATATGGTGGGTCTATTTTTAGTTTTTGGAGAAACCTCCATAGTTTTTTCCACAGTGGCTGAACCAAATTACATTCCTACCAACAGTGTACAAGAGTTTCATTTTCTCCACATCCATGCCAACATTTGTTATTTGTAGACTTTTTGATGATAGCAATTCTGACAGGTGTGAGGTGGTATCTCATTGTGGTTTTGATTCGCATTTCTCTAAGTTAGATTTTCTTATATTACTATTAGACATATGAAAGAATGGAGACTGTGTGATTAACTGATCAAGACTGCAGAGTTAATAAGTACATATTTCTGAACTTTGTATTCCATTTTTTTTTTTTTTGGAGCAAATATTATGCTCTGCCTTGTAGAGTTAGTTTCACACCTATGCTTAGAAGGAGGATCTGAAGTTCTGAAGAAGACTTTGATGGTACCCACAAAATTCCCAAATTACATTTATCTCACCCACCACTTGCCATGAATTCAGAAATGTCCTTCTTTAAAATTTCATTGTTTGTTAGGACACAATTTTCAGAAGATTACTTTTAAATTTCATGTTTTCTGACAGTGATTACTTGATAATAGAGCTTACATGATGTGGGTCAGTTATTTTTTGAGCAATAATAATAATAATAAACACTTGATTAGTGCTTTATAAGTGCTTTATCTATTTTATTTTAATTGATCCTCACAACAACCTAATGAGACAGATACTTTTGTACTCATTTTATAGATGAGGAAACTGAGGCAGCTGCAGATTAAGTAACTTCATAAAAATGACAAGAGTTAGTAACTGGCAGAGCCAGTATCCCAATCCAGTAGCCACCCAAAGTCATCAAACATTTATTAAGGGTCTGTGCCCCGTACTGCCATGTGCTGGGAGATACAGCAATGCATGAATCAGAAGAGTCTCTGTCTTCACGGAGATTTTATTCTAGAAGAGGTTGGCAGGACATATACCAATAAATACGTATTATAAGTTGGACAATGAGAAAAGCAATAAAGCAAACAACTAGGGTAATGTAATGAAGTCTGACTAGGTCGAGGGAGGTGTGTGGCTACTTTAGATAATATAACAGGGAAGTCAGTGACAGTTGAAGTAAGACATATGAGAAGGCACTGCCCATCAAAAGTTCTATGGGGACTCCTGGACATGACATGATGCTCTGTCCCCTTTCCCCATGCTTTGACCTATGAGTCTCTTCCATCTTGCTCTTCCTGAGTTAGAACCTTTTATAACAAACTGGTAAGTTTACAAAAAAATTATGGGCAGGGAATGGGGAAGAGCTTGTTCCTTGTGATTGGAGCTTGGGGAAGAGTTCAAAGGGAGAGAGAAGAAGCGAGGCCAAGCTTTATATGTGAGTGTTTGAATTTATTCTAAGTGCAGTGGGGAAAATCTTCCATGGAGGAGTCAGGGAGTTATGTTTTATAAACATCACTCTATTTTAATAAGGATGATCTGTAGTTGCTGTAGAAGTAGGGAAAACAGTCAGGAGGCCATAGGCAGAGCTGGCTCAGGGGTGGCGGTTGCTGGAACTAAGATGGTGACTGGGCACGTGGGGAGAAGGGAGTGGGGGGGAAGTATTTTGGATGTTGAGCCTACAGCTTTTATTGGTGGCTTGGATGTGGAAAGTTGGAAAGAAAGGAAACCAGGGTGACTCCTGCATTTTTACTCACTATTTGAATGCTTGTGTCATTTTACTGAGATGGGGAAGGACTGGGGCAGGAACCAGTCTTGAGAAATGAGATGAAATTCAAGAAGTTTTGTTTAAACTGTGATTTTGAATTCCTTCTAAATATCCAGCTGGAGTCTTACGGAGGCAATTGTATTTGGAGTCAGGCGCTCGGGGTCGTCCATGTTAAACAGAAGTCTCTAGACCATGAGATTTGATAACATCACAATAGAACTTTCAGGGTTTCAACATTTCTGCTCCAGAGGAGAATCCACTTCTTCAAAAATATCCCTTGACATTCAAAGTTTCTATTTTTATCAAAACGAATGGACCATAATTCCCACCACCACCTCAGGGTGGCAGTCGTGTTAATCAGGAAGAACACAGGAAGCAAGCTGTGCGCAGTTGGGAGTTTAAAATGTGCAGATGTGTGCGCATGCGCTATAGTCAGACTTATATCATTCCTGGGAAAAGGAGGCATCAGCATTCTTGTATATTGGAAGCCAACAAAACCTATTAATAATAAGAATACTTAAGGTATTGTTTTTAAAATCTGAACTTTGAGCAAATATAGCGACTATGTCTAGTAATACGGATACACAAATGCACCTCCTTCCGTAGCAGAGTGGTGTAGGACCGGAACAGACGGCCTTGGTGGGAGCATTAACAGGATGTGACAATACAAGTGAGGACAAATTTAGAGCAAATTAGAACAGAAACCATTCTCTTTGCTATATCTAGCAAAGAATTTTCACCAAATTGCGGTGAGGAGGAATTAGAAATTTACATTGGAACCCTACCCCCACCCCATTATAGCCTTTGTAATTTTTGAATGCATTTATACCAAAGTTAACTGCATAATAAAACATGCATCTAGTTCTGCTTCTGGTTCAATCTTTTTAGACTAAGCCATTTTGATTTTCTTACTCACTAGGTCCGGGATAAAGAAACTCTCCAGATTTTATTAGTGCCCTGCTGGCTATTATAGTTAAGATTCTGATGTCTCCAGGGTGGGCAGAACTAGTTGGTGGGACCTCTCAGGTGATGCTGTCTTAGCCTAATTCCTTCCTGGATATGCTACAAGTTTTAATGAACACTTTAAAACATGAACTCAGATAAACTGGTTGTATTTCCGTGTTAGCAGAGAACAGTCCTAATAAGCACATGGGACCTAACCTAGGCGGATTTTGCACTGGGAAGAGAGGATGTGCAAAGATACGGAGCAATCAGCACTTCTAAAGAAAAATGGGCTCACGTGGGCTGTCTCAGCTACTGGGAGAGGAGATTTGCACCTCTGCCTCTTGACTGGAATCCATCTATCCTTTGTAATCAGAGAACCCAACTATGCTCCCTTTAGACCTTGCCTAAGTCACTAAAATGCTCAGGAAGTCAAGCAGAAATATTCATCCTTGTCAGTTAATGTTTACGGCTCACTCACTGTATGCTGGCCATTTTACTGACGAGGCAACTTGCTATGAACCATGCTCCCAGGATGTTGAGGATTATCAGAGCAAAACAGAGGATTTGGCAAATTTGGCCCCCAGTGGCCTGGATATTCTTCTACATTTTCCAGTATGTGGAGAACTGCTGGGACAATGACTAAGCCAGAAGCTCATTTTCCATAGAGTTCTACTTGGTTTCTGTTAGTTTATAGCACAAATCATGCTCTGTAGTTACTGGCTTATTTATATGCCTATAAACAATCATGAGAAAATGTATCATAAAGCTCATTCGACAAAGGAACAAAGCTGGAACCCATGTCAGGCCTTATAAAATGCATTCATGAAAGCACGTGGAGATATATATATACAGAGCATGTTTGAATATTAACGAGAAATAGACTCAAATTATACAAAGAGATAGCAAGGATTAATAGCACATAAAAGCTAAAGGAACCTTACAGATGAGATAGTCAGATGTTTCTCAAATGGTTTTTAAACTGTAGGACATTTTCTTCAATGGAAAGTTTATGCAGAATATACAGAATAAAGCTTTCCTGCCTAAGAGTGTGGTGAGGGCTCTGCCTTCTTAACCTCCCCAGAGGCACTTCCGGGGAACTGGGGAGGCTCAGCTGGATCATTCTGCAAATCTAGCTGCCAGGCGTTAGGAAACCATGGCCCAGAGGAGCCCCAGTGTGATTAGCCCAAGGTCACGTTGGAAATACCGTAAGTAATGACAGCTAGAATTGGTTCTACTGACTCCAGCTCCAATGAATCACATACTAGGAATCAGGTTTTCCCACTCAAAAATTATGTGGAATCAGTGAAGAAAGGACCATATGCTTATTGCTATTACTTTTCTTTAGATCTTTCTCATTTTCCAAAAGGAATTGAATGGCTAGAAGGAAACACAGGCTTTTATAACTTGGCTTTTTCTATCTGGTAGTCCGGGAAAGTCCAGCTTATTTAGCTAAGAACTCGAGTTCTTCCAGTCTGTTCCTAGGTTGTCTCTTCAGCCCTATTAACACCCCCGCAATCCGCCCACATGACGCAGCAGCTTGTCAGCGTCCTGTGCGGGCCTCTTCCCTCTCCCGGGACCCACGTCTTGGCTGGTGCTGACTTGTTTATTCCAGGTGCCCTCCTCCTGTGTCTCTCTCTTTTTTTTAAGTAAAATTATCGTTTTTTGCCCCTTAAATTGAAGTATAGTTGCTGTACAATACTATATTAAGTTGCAGGAGTACGATATAGCAATTCACAATTATTAAAGGTTATACTCCATTTATAGTTATTATAAAATATTCGCTGTATTCCCCATGTTGTACAATATATCCTTAAGCTCCCATGTCCCTTCAGCTCTTCCCCAAAGCTTTTCAGATGCCTTTCTCAGCTCTCACATCCCTTTTGCTATTTCTCTAGACCAGCACTTATCAGAGATTGCCTCTTACTAGTGTTAGTTAGTGTGTGTCTGTCTCCTGCCTTCCCAGTTGTGAACTGCTAAGAGAGCCCTGGAAACATGTCATAGCATCAGGCAAAATGCCTGCCTATATGAGAGGCCCCCAAACTTTTAGTCAGACAGAATTGCACAAAATACATAGAAATGGTCTTATTGTCTTGTTTTGATTACAAGTGACAATGCAGTGACAAGATGCATGGTAGAGATAACCCCAATTATGGATGTATTATAAAAAATAAGGTTTTGGAATTTTATATTTACAAGTAAATACAGGGATATTCAATACTGAGGGAACTGAACCTATAAAAAAAGATTATCTGAAGCTTTGAGTATGTAGAACTTGAGTTGTTCAGACTACTTCTATGTTCCCTACTAGGTTTGTCCCAGTTTTCAAAATTCTTTTTGGAGGATTGCATCTCAGTCAATAGATAATTTCATGATTAGAAGAAAAAATTCTTTTTCATTTTTAAAGTTTTCACAAAATGTACTGTTTTTCTTAGTTTTCCTAGAAATTATGAATGTATTGATAATTAATTTATTTTATGTATCTAAATATATACGTCATACACTCTATGCATCTATGTATCTATCTATCCATCATCTGTATCTCCATCTCTCTAAGATAGCCAGGAGCAGGTTGAAAAAGCCATTGTTTTGGTTCTTTGCTTGATTATAGACTTTAGTAGAAGGATAGTCACCCACCTTGTTGGGCCTTCTGGAATAATCTTTCAAAACATTTTTATTTGTAACAAAAGACCATATGATATTATAATTAAGAGCATGAACTTTGGAGTTAGGCTTCCTGGGTTTGAATCCTAGTTTTACTTCTCAACTGTGTGAACAAGGGCAAGTTATTTTAACTCTCTCTTTCTGTTTCCTTGATTGTAAAATGGAGATAATCATAGTACTAACCTCCTTGGGGTGCTGTAAAGACCAAATGCGATACCATTTTAAGTGCTTAGAATAGTACCTGGTACTAGTTGTATTACACAAGTGCTAGTTGTTATTTTTCTGGAACCCTCTTTTTTGTCCTCCCCCCGCTCCCCTCCCGCTCCCACGCTCTTTGGTACGTTCTTGGGCATTAGTTGTATGGTTGAGATGAGCACAAGTAAATACAGGCATATACACCTCAAAGGACCCTGGTATACACTTCTCTAGGGTAGGTGTTAATGCCGATGAGAAAGTTCTTGTATCAAGAGTTTTGTAAAATAGTTAATGGCCCTGCTCATAACTGGGAGTAAAATATATGGAGGAGTGATTAGAAATGCAGTCAGCACATTAAAGAAATGTTCAGATAATATAGTATGGGTTTGACCATAGGCAACTGTAGTGTATTACTGACGTAGGAGCGGAGCTACAGATCTCAAAAAGCCATTCAGACCGAGAGGTTTGCAGACGTTAAGGAATTGCAAATATATGCAATTAATGGGTGAACAATGGGGAGAAGTGTTTGCTGACTCAGCCCAATACAAAGTTGCATCTGATTGATATTATTTACAGCTCTTTGGGAAACAACAAGCCTCCTGCACGCACGGAGATGGCGCTAATGAGCCCATTGCTTGCCATTAGTCTGCATAATAAGACTAACCTTCGTGGGCATTTTTTCTGAGTTTTGAAACTCTGCAGGTTTTTTTCCCTTACCCTTTTTACATTTCTGAAGTGTATGTGTTTAGTAGAGAAAGGCTCCAAAATTGTGCTCACCATGCTTGATTGGACATGTAGTTTTTCCACTTTGGGTTTTAAATAGATTTGCAGATTTAGGAATCTGCAGACATAAAGCTTCTCTTGGCCTTCCTGAATGGACTGTCTACCGCCTCCTTCGACCAGATAATTCAGCACTCACCAAAACCTTCCAGTTATGTTTTCCATGCTTATTCATAGATACAAATCCCAATCCCTGTGTTTACTTTTATTTTTAATATTCATACAGAAACAAAATTATGGGTCTTTTGTTCATAGGAACTGTCAAGACAAGAAAAGAGCAAGAGGAAATGGGATTTATATATATAATTTTTTTGAACCATAAAATCATGGCATGACTAAGGAGCCTGGCAAGTAGTCATAAGAAAAAGTATAGGCTAATGCCAAATACTTAAATAAAAACCAAAGACCTCACATAAATATTCAGACATCCTGTCTACATAATATCAGACAGCCAGATGCATGAAAGTATCTGCATAATGGACTGAGGTTTCTAGACTTAACTGAAACGTGTGATGCCATTTAGAGGTAAACCTTAAATGATTACGTTCGTTCTCAGAAGTCTCTAGTGCTGTCTTCCATGTGTGAGAGCCATGAAGCTGTTGCAAGGTTAGTGGCTGGCCTAATAGCATCTCGCACTAGGTTGTCCCTACTTATCTGCTTGTCTCGTCATGATACTACCTTGACGAATGGATCTTAGTGACCTACTCAGTTAATTCATCTCAAAAGATAAACAATCGCTTCCAGAGAATAATTTGCTAACAATGCCTCTGGAAATTATATAACAACATTTGGAGGAATTGGTTTTGTTTCTAGAGGAAATCAAGAGAAATCTCTGTTGTGTTACCTGGAGTTACTATTAAACGTGACCATGAATGTTTCTTAACCAATCTGAGCCTTGGTTCCTTCCTAAGTAATGTGGGCATTGCTAGAGCAGTTCTGGGGTTGTTATGAGACTAAGTAAGAAAATCTGTGCTAAAATGCCCAGTGCAGGACCTGACACCTGATAAGTGTGCAATAAGTGATAGTTGTGGGGTGGTATCACATATTTAGGCTATTGATAGTGTTGTGTTACTGCACTCAATCACACGATAGCCGTGGCATGAGTGTTTGAGGCTTTCTCTCCCATTACTGAGTAAAGTTTTATTTTTAATAACTGGGACTTGAGGATGCTCCATTCTGCAGAAGCTTCAGTTGAGAATGCTTGACTAAAGGGCTCTCTCCTTGAGGGAGCTCAAGTTAATAGTTGATAGCCCTTCTGTTAGTCTCCACTGCCCAGAGGAATTTCTCTCTCTGCTCCTAGAAAGGGTAAGAGAGGTGGACACAATGTTTTATCAGATTGGGAAATGATTATTGAAGGTAATGCTTACTACTGCATGATTTGATTTTCAACTTGACAAGGACTTTGAGAAATTTAAACTTCTAAGTAGTTTCCATGTATTAGATTTTTTTTTCTACTTAAATTAATGTATGGGGGAGTAAATATCATATAATAGATAGATAGGTTGCTTGTGCCTGTGTGTACTCCTGTGTTTTGGGGACTCTGAATGTTCAGAACATTGGTGGCTACATGGCTAGGAAACAGACATGAGTGAAATGTATCAGGATGGTTTGAACTATGGACTTCTGCACTTTGATCCCGAGAACTCCAAGATGAGGGTTAGAACTTGAATTCTAAGCAGTGCAGAAAAAGAGATCTTCCTGTTGCTCTGGAGACAGACTCTCATCATTCCTTCAGCTTGAAGAATAGGATCTTGGCTAGGATCCAGTTTTGAGACAAAAACTACACTTCTTATTTTAACAGAGAAAATTTAATGTGAAGACTTGCTAATTTGGTATTAATGAACTAAAAATGGCCCAAATGAACATTTACAGAGGTAGTCCCTGTCCATAGGGCTGGCTGTGTGTGTGTGTGTGTGTGTGTGTGTGTGTGTGTGTGTGTGTGAGACTCCTGAATTTCCACAGGGTCTTGCATTTAGAAGGGTCCCATGCTTGGTTTAACACTCCACTGCTGCCATCTTGAAATTCTTAATAAGTTTTGAACAAAGGTTTCACATTTTCATTTTTCAGTGGCTCTGGCAAATTATGTAGTTCAGTCCACCTGCAGGAAGGAGTTACCAACTTTAGGCCTGGGGGAACAAAGGGAAGAAGTTGAGATTATTAAACAGAAGATCTTTGAGATGTGGATGCCAACCTGCTGCTGGTGTTTCTGAGTTCAGAGAAGGGACCCTGAAAGGCTAGGGCATAGACCTCTGAATGGATGCTGAGTGTCTGGTGCTGGAGTCTTGGAAGGGGCATGCCAAGACTGGTTCTAGGATCTCTGAGATGGCACTGTGAGCCTGCTTCTAGAAATGTCAGAACTTCAGACTTCTACCACTGGAGGGGATTGCTATTCATGGTTTGAAGAAGTATTGCTTAGTGATGTGAATAAAGCCAAAATCCAAACGGATCAGGAAACAGAAGAGATTCAGGAAGCAGACGAAAAGGAGCCAATCCCCTCTCCCTTTCCCAGCCTCCCCGTTCTCCTCTTGTCCCTGACTTCGTGTTTTTAGGCAACCAGCTGGCAAAGCACCGCCGTGTGCTGTAGAGTTCTAGTTCCAGAGTCACAGCTGAAGCACAGAAAGGTGTGTGTGGAGGGAGAGCTTAGCAGCCTTCGCGAGCAGTAAGAGCCCAGTAAGAAACGTCTCAAGTCTCTGTCCTCCCAGCGGCAGCCCTGCCAGGACCTGGTTGGACAGATCTTCTGATGGTCATATGAACCCTCAGAAGACTCAACTGACATGACCTTTCCAAATAGACCTTGTATTTGTAGCTCCATTTTGCCCCGAGACCTTTATGATAATTTATGTGCTATGTAATTCTGGTTCAGATACACACGTCAGAAAAGGGGAGGGAATTCTTCACTGTGAAGAATATTGACTTTCCCTCTGAGTGCTTCTTGGAAGGAAACATGCTATTTTAAGTAAGTATCAGACTGCAGGCTTCTCCCTTTGTCTTCTCTCAAATGTAGAGTTGTGTTTGTGCCAGTACTTGGGTAAAATTGGATAAACATGAAAAAACGTTTAACATAAAAGTTTATATCTAGTACAATTTTTTAAAAAATTCTTTACTCAGTTAAAGTAAGGATTATTATTTCATTTTAAATGAAACATTTTCCATTTAAGAATTCAAAGTTCCCACAAAGAAGGCCGCTCGGGACAAGAGGGTGTGTGTTTTTCTTGCCCCATCCAGCTGAGCTCTTGCAAGCCCCCTACATTGCTCTGGCAGCCAAAGCTGTGGCAGTAAGGGGTTCAGCTGTATAGTTTGGTGGCCTAAAGAATGTTAGGATCTGTGATAGCACTTTATCAGTGGCGTCCTCACCACATATCCCTTCCCCTATAGCTTTTATTTTTAATTTTGCTTTTCCTTTAAGTGTAATTCATTTACAATATTGGTTTCAGGTGTACAGCAAAATGTTTCAGTTATACGTATACAAAACAGCTGTATATTTTTTTCCAGACTCTTTTCCAACGTTATTAAAATAAATTGAATATAGTTCCTCTGTGCTGTACAGTATGTCCTTGTTGTTTATCTATTTTATGTAATGTCTCCTGTTCCTTTTTTAAAAAACAACATATGGATTATTAAGGATAAAGTGTTTCATCAGAATGATGATGTCAAGCAAGGTAACTACATGAACTTACGCTTACTTTCATGAGACTGGTTTCTCTACCTCTAGGGCTATCTTCCTAACAACACCTTTGAAAATCAGATAGGTCTTTGGTCTCTAAAAGGCCAGAGGTATGGAAAGTATCTAAGGGAGGGAGAGAAAGCCTGGGACAGAATTATTTTGTTACGGCTGTTTGCAGATGGAGAACAAGTATAGTAATAGTTTATATACTTGTTGTCCATCATCCACCCCCATCTTCCTCAAAATGAAGTGTAAGGCTCCTCAGGACAGATTGTCAAACGTTTGCCTGGAGCCACTGAGCCGGGCCCCGCTGACGTGCTCGGCTCAGAGCTGTCATTAAGGGGGCAGGCGGGCAGGCCGACAGGTTAACTTGATATGCTTGATTTCAGCATCATTGTTGGACCGAGGGCAGTCACAGCAAGGGTGCTGAATTCAGAGAAGTTCTTGCTTGCAAAATGCCAAAGGTGGGTTTTAAACGAAAATACTACGGGAAATGCATCGGTGAAGTGCATTTTCTTCATCAAGTGCATGATTTACCACAAAGCACGCAGGAATAAAGCTACCCTCCTGCTGCTCCGCTTGGCCCTCTTTTTCATTTACCAGCAAGGGTCCCCAAATTGTATACACACGTAGAGGCTTTGTTGCTCCTCCGGAGAAGGGAAGAGAGAGACCCAGCTGAAGCAGCTTCCTAAACTCTTGCATTATTTTGCCCTGGTGGTTTTAATTAGAGAAAAAATAACTGCATTGAGACCATCTGCATATTCATAATGTGGAACATATGGCTGATTTTCAGGATTTTGAAAAAGAAAATGCATTAATAACCATGCTTCTTTCCATTTTTTTTTTTTTTTTTTGCATTTCAGGCTATTTCTTTGAAAAATAATATATTTGAAAAAAACCTGTTTACTCTTTACACAAGCCAGATGTGCTCACTCCTTTAGGCTCTGTGTGTTGTGTCTGCTACTATTGGACATTTCAGCAAAAAATGCTAAAACAGAATATGGTTGTTTATGATGGAGAATGCCCTGTAAGTGAGTCCGTAACACTTTGTAGATGTGTATTTACATCAACACGTTGTCTTTTGTTAGGCATATGTTACTGGAGTTGTATTTATGAGACAGTCTTATTAGAATTTCCTGAGAGCATGATGAAGACCCAAGTCTAGATGGTGTACACAGGGGTGTGTGTGTGTGTGTGTGTGCGTGTGCGCTTGTGTGGATGAGGATGTGTGTATCTTAGATAGGACACAGCAATGTGCATCTAGTTTTGACCAAGTGAAATAATCATCAATTGTGAAAACTAAAATGATTAAATTTATAGAAAGGATTTCAGACTTAATGTTATGCTGGTAAGATAATAAATAAGATGGAGTGACTTTTGAATTTTAAATTCTTACTGAAAGATAAAGCAAACTCTAGTTATAGTAGAAGGAAACAGAAAACCAATAAAACTTTTGGTTTCTTTGTCTGGCTTTTGGATAGTCAGTGAATCAATAAATCTAATTCCCAGTGTAAGGTAACAAATGAGAAAACGACCGAAGTGCTAGAATTGGCATAACTATCTTAATAACAATGCAGAAAAAGGTGTAAACAGAGTGGGGGGAAGATTAGGAAAGAAATGAAATTTTGTTCCTCTGAGACCAAGCTGCCATGTTTGTAAAGTAAAGGTAAGAAGACACAAGGGAAAGGAAAATTAGATGGCAGAGAGTTGTTCTGTTGTGAAGAATTGGAGGAAATCCACCTGCTCCCCGGGAGTCTGCTTCTGAGGCATGCGTGTCCTGTGGACATGGTGCATCTTAGTTATTCTCTTAAAGCTTCTAGGTTCTTTAAGGCCCCCAGGGCTCAAAGACGCAGTTTCTTTCTTCTGTGTTGCCACACTCTTTTGAATTTAGCAAGAGATCTTAGGAACTGTCTAGCTCCATGTTTGTAACTTGTGCAGTTTACAGATAAAAAAAAAAAATGGAGCTATTTGGAGCAAGTGTTGCTTATTAAAAAGAAAACACTCCAAGGCAGTGATCGACATTAAAATAAACAACATGCTTATATCAGAATTATGCCAGAGTCTCTGTTTTGCAAAAGGAAATGATGTGACATTTCCACTTAGCAGTGAGGGCATTGGAAATTTCCAGTATTTCAGAATCTGTCTGTGATGACTGTCAGATTGGGAATGATCTTGCTTTTATGGATTTGGTAAGTAAGTGACTTCTTTTCAAGGAACTGACTTAATCTGAATGAATTTTGTCCCTTTTCCCCGCTTCTAGTTAGAACATCACACCTATGATTTCACCAATATCCTGTCTTGAAATAGACTATTTTAACTCAGTTCAATTGCCATAGCTCTTTGAATAGTAGAAAAGGATGTCTTCTGCGTTTTTTTTCTGTCCTCTAATTTCCAGTCATGATGATACAAAGCTAATCATTTTCATATGGTTTTGAAATATGGTCCCTTCATATGTACTGTCTTTATATCTACTTATAAATTCCCTTGGCTTTCTTCTTTACTGTGAATATCAAACTTTTTCACAGTGGATTCAATCTGCTGTTTCTTGTGCATATATTTATCTTGGTTATAGGCAGTGTAATGTATGTATTCATTTTGCTCTGGGTCTCATATTGTCTTATTCATCTTATTCATGACTTTTTTTCTCTATGAATTTTATACTGTTTTGAACTCAATTAGAGTTCATAAAATTGTCCCCATTCTTTTTCAGGGGACAGAGTGTACTTAGATGTAGCAATACCATGTTTTAGTAAAATATGGGCAATTCAATCAGTGTGACTTCTCCTTCTTACTTTTTTAAAATTTGATTTGGCTTCATGTCAATCCAGAAGTGAAAATGGAAGATCTTCATAATAACTGTTTTCCTTTTCTTACTGACTTGTAATAGAATGTGATGTATATCTTTTGGTTCTGTGAATTTAATTCCTCAAAAACCTCAGTCAATTCAATTATTCAATATGAAGTGGCCCAAACATTTGAAATAAGTTTTCCTTTTTCTTTTATTGTGGTAAAATATATATAACACAAACTTTACCCATTTTAATCATTTGAAGTGAACAATTCGGTGATATTAGTACCTTCACATTATCGTGCAATCATTACCACCATCCGTCTCCAGAACTTTCCCATCATTCCAAACTGAAGCTCTGTACCCCATAAGCAATAACTCCGCATCTGCCCTGCCCAGCCCCTGGTAACCACTATTTTACTTTCTGTCTCTATGAATTTGACTATTCTGGGTACTTCATATAAATGGAATTATATGATATTTGTTCTCTGAGGCAAATGTTCCCTTTTTAAATGGATATTATAGCATTAAGGAGATGACTTGGCCCCCTCAAATTGCTCCTTCCCTTCCCTTTAGTTTCCAGCTGTGCCACCAGTCGGTGGAGTGCGGTGGGTTAGGGCTTCCTCGTGAGCCACAGTGAGGACATGCATCAGTTCACGTTGTCGAAGACGGATTCATTTCACATCTTGTCACACTGATACGATCACACTCATATAAGCATATTTTTAAGTTACATAAGTTGAGGAAATCAAAATATTTTTAAATGAATTAACTGAAATTATTCGCTGTGCATCTTGTGTGTGTGAATCTGTGTGTGTGTATGCTCATAAAGGAAATGGTTTTATTTGGTAATTTTAATAACTCATTTCCATTAAGTCATAGTATAGTTTACAAAGTACTTTTCACAGACACTTTCCTATCAAGCATTATTAATGTTTACTAATTAACAAATTAATGTTTAGTCCCACATTTAGATTCTATAATTCAGGCTCAGTGAGATCAACTCCCTCACATCCACAAGACAAATGAGTGGTGGTGTGGGGTGGGCACAGTCCCATTGTGTTGGTACCACCTCCCTCCCTCTCACTAATCACCCCCCAGCCGTGCAGGAAGCCGTGGCAGGGAGCCCCAGTTTGGTGCACTAATCAGCAGATGCAACGCTCTCCTTCATTTAATTTGACTTTCCAAAAGACCCTTCCGTGTGTCCAACACTCTGCTACTCACTCTAAGGACCAGACACTTGACCTACACATTGTGAGTCTCAGCCAGGGTCAGAAACTTCCCATGTCTGGCAAAGAGCTTCCCCCAAGCAGCAGTAATTAAGAATCAGGAACTCTCTTCTCTCACCAAAACTGGGTCACATTATAGATAGTGGGGAGAGATAGCGTGGGACTAGTTTGGAGTGGCAGCTGGCCAAGTTCTATGGCTGGCAACAAACGTGGAAAATGGCCTTATGTTAAAGTCCAACATGAAATTGCAAACAAAATAATAATACTAAATGCTGCCAATGGTATTTAAAAAAACTTTCAAAATGTAAGGAACATCGTGTAAAGCATCTCGGTTTACTCTGTGGTCTCTAGGCTATATCTCTGTGTCTGGTCTGCACAGGAAACACAGCGAAGGAAGGAGGCATGAGGCAGAAAGCTCAGCTCGTCTCTGTGCTTTCTTGACTCTTGAAACCTCGCATTCCCGAGAGTATCATCAGAGAGGTTTTAAAATTTCTTTTAAAACTGTAGCTTGGCAGAGTTGTAGAAGTGTTTCATTTCTTGAGCCCTTGCTGGACATGTGCTTTGACAGAACCGTGCTCTGCGGGTCCTGCAGAGCTGCAGGCGGGGAACACGTTCTGCTGCCTGGGTTCATCCCTCGGTTCCTCCTCATTCTCTCCTATTTTACTCGGCACTTTGATCCTTTCTCTTTTCCACTCCAAATTGGTCCCTGTGTATCCTGTGTCAATTGGCACACTTCTATTAAAGAATTATTTTGCTAATAATATCCTAGCTGTTCTGAATTCTACAGTCTCTTTCATCCTATTTGCGTTTAATGTTGATTGCACTAAATCCCACTGTTGATTCTTGCTAATCCCAGCTTGACTGCTTAGCTTTCTGTTCAGTTTATCTATAGATTCACCAAACATCCTTACTTCAAAGAGGTCACATGTTTGCAAAAAGTTGTTTTTTATTAAATAACATTTTACTTTAACAATTTGATACAAAGAAGATAATTATTTAAAAATTCACAGTGGTTTGCTGATTTGTTAATGTTGCCCAGTGTGCTTAGGTGAGGTGAAACAGCTTTTAGTTTGAAAAAATAAATCTTACCTTAATGGAATGGTTCAAAAGACTCTCTTTCTAACTAGCTGTGCTATACTGGATGAGTTGTTAGACCTTTCCAGACATTTATTCTGCATCAAAAATGAGGAGTGGAAACTTCCACTTGCCTCTGGGCATCAAAATGCAACAATTTTTATGAATTTACAAAGAGCGAACTTGGCGTGTTGCCTGAGGACTCCTAGCAGATACATTTCAGATGCTCTTGGCTGTGTGTTTCTAGAAATCAATTTCCTCATTAGTCCTCTTTCAACTTATTTTGAAATTCAGCCTCTGGATTTCTTCCGTCTCCTTCCCACTGCAGCCCAGCTCAACTTGTTTATTTCTAGAAGCTAGCAGCTTCTGTATGTGCATTGAAACAAAGCTCTACCAGCTTTTGAGAGCTACACATGGAATTTCGGTAAGGGGATTTCATAGAAGAGTAACTTTTATGGCAGTGAGCTGCTGTCCTTTGTTTTCTTTTTCAGACCATTGAATCATTGTCAGACATAAATATGATTTCTGTGTTTTGTTTGGCTTGCATGACTCGGTTTACATGAATATTTTATCTTTATATATTAACTTTATCTGGAACATGATTTTTTAAAGAGTTTGTTTGAGTAAGACTGTTTCTACTATGCACTAGGCCTCATTTTCCTATGGAAGTGTGCTTTCAGTGTTACACTAGAAGTCTATTGGAAAACAGGATTAAAATGAAAGCATTTCATTTTGAAAGCAACTTTTTAGTAATACTATGTATGAAGGCCTTGATTAGGTTTTTAGGCTTTTCCTCTCTCATCAGGTGGTTTACAAGTTAGAGAGGAAACTATATTCCATAGAGGCAGGGTACTTCTATATTTCGTAGAGGAAGATGTCTAGACTTTAAATTCAGTAGCTTTGAACTTCAGTCTCAGGCCACTCTAAGCTGAATGACCTTAGAGAAGTCATTTTACCTCTTGGAGCCTCAGTTCTTCACCTGTAAATTGAGGGCAATAATAATTACTTCCCAAGATTAGAGCTAAATACCATCTAACCCACAGGAGGCACTAAACAAACAGTATTAGGATGGATGAGTTTCTACTAAGAGATGAGAAAGATTTTAGTTCTCTTCGCCTCAGGGTACTATTTGGTTTTTTCTTTTGGACTCAAAGTAAGAATTCACTGGGTACAATTGTGCAACTTAACTATCATTTTAATAAATTTGTCTTTAAATGATATCTACTAATGATTTCCTTCATATCCCAAACCAGCTTTTTATCACATTCTCAGCCTTCTTAAAAATTAACTGTCAGCAAAGTAAGTGAGTGATGTTATCAGATACTTTTTTGTTTTAAGCCAAACAATCCCACCACTATGTAGTTTGAGTTTCCATTATATGCTTCATTTGCTTCTCTGCTGGTTTTCTGACCTGAATCAAAAAATTTTCTCCTTTTCTCTCCCTCTGTCCTCCATGCCTTTTTTTCTTCCTCTCATTTAACATGTATGTAATGAGTGTACTTACTGGCCTGGCACTGTTCTAGGCCCTGGGGTGAGCAGTAAACAAACTAGGAGGCCTTCTTTAAATGAGATGGTCAGAGAAGGCTTCTCTGAGAGGGTAACATTTAGGTGGAGCAGTCTTTATAGTGTGATATTTAATATGACATAAATTTCTACTGAAGGTAATCATTTTTCTGAAACATAAAGTCTGCAATATAAAGCAAAGAATACACATATATACCTGTGTAATCTCTTTTTCTGTCTATCTGTCTGTCTCTCTGACTAGATAGCTAAACAAATTCTGATTACAAGGGGCATTTCAGGAGACCATAGAGAGAGGAGGTTATATTCTAGGCTGGTGAGGAAAAATTAAGACCAGAAGGTCTAAATACATGCCTATGTTTATGGTGCCAGGGTTGACATTTAAACCAGGCCTTGTGATTCTTATTTTGGTGTTATTTCTAACAAACTACACCACCTCTGAATCTTTCAGAGTCCCCCAAGTTTGACTGAGTTGACAGGAGAGGTAGAAAGCATTTACCATCTTCTGGGAGCCATGGCAGGTGTCACAAGCAAAAGATGATCCCCGATCTTGGGGAGTTTACAGTCAAGTGGAGAAGACAAACCATTTCATTAGTCCTGGTGCCTGTTCTGTTTCAGGTATTACCTGGGTACAGAATGGGATCTAGTGCTTAACGTGATTTAATTCTTAAGTTTACAAAAGTCAATGATTTTTTTTCACTTATTCGTTCTTGAACAAAGATGTGATAATATTGCAGGACACTATTATATCGTTGAACCAATGTTCGTTGACAGTCTGCTATATACCAGGCATTATACTGGAAAGTATATGGACACTTGTGACTTTTCTCACCTTTTATAGAGTGTGAATAAAAGCATTTTAAGAAAATTTGGCTACATTTAATTTGCGTGATGTATGCGTTATTCATTATATACATTGCATGTATTATGCATACATTACATATATTATGCAATCATTCTTCATTAGACACAAATGCAATGTGATTGCTGTGCAAACCCAGCTTCAGAACTAATTTCCTACCCACCCACTGTACTGCCTGCTTCTACCTTAACCATTCTGCTGGATCCCCCTGTGTGGTGCTGGGTCTGCCGTAGTTCATCACACCCAGCTCGTAGATGTGAGTCTGTAGATGCATTTCCTGGCCTCTTTAGTGTTGGTTCATCCCTGGACAGGGTCAAGATGAGAGGTGATTGAGAAGTGTCTTGATTCAGTTTTAACATCGAAGTAAGAACAGCAGCAAGACTCAAATTCACTCCTAGCGCTCTAATATATTAGATACAAAACTGATCAATGCAATTAGAATAATACTCGCCTGTATCACGAGGCTGCTGCGGGGAATGAGAGACTAGCACGGGGAACAGTGCACAAAGTGCTGTTTAATATTATCTATCACCACTTTTTCCTATGATTTGTTTTGTGCTTACACTTTTTCATTCAATACCTTATTGCGTCTTTGCAAACACCTGTAAGGGGGACAGAGCAGGCGCTAGAACCCCACTGTACTAATGAGGAAACTGAGTTTTGCCTGAGGTGACACACACGGAGGGAAGCAGCCCCAGAAGCCCTCCCATCGCCTAGCTCAGTGCTGCCTGGACCCTTGTGAGCTGCAGCCAATGAGACCAGCTAGAGGAAAGCGGTTATTTCTACATTATTTCTAAGTGGTTACCAAATAATATACAGTATGTCTCCTGACAACCCTCCAGTAAGCGATTTCACAGCTGTATATTGCTTGATATAATTTAAAAGTTTTTACTTTCAGCCAGAGTTTATTTCTGTGCTCTTTCTCCATCATCTGTTAAAATTGGGAAAGTAAAGTGAAAATTTTAAGGCTAAAGGGTCGCTGGGAACAAGGGTTCAAAATAAAACTGGCTTCAGAACTGCTCCCAGTTTTATTAACGTGCGTAAAACTGACACATGGTGGTGACTCTGTGTGGTTTTAAAGCTGTCCTCTATGGAGGTGCAAAGACAAGGAGGCAAATCCAGGAGTGGAAAGAGGACAACCAATTTCTGACTTGCTCTGTGACTTTTGACAAATTATTCACTATCCAGACTTTGTTCTCTTTAAAATGCAAACTAGGGCAAACACCGGGACAGGAATGGCGTGGGGTACTGCGACTTCCAGCAATCAAAACATATGCTGAAGCAATCTGTGCAGAAGCAATTTTCCCACATACACCCAGGATGCTGGAGGGATTCAAGGGCTCCCAGCTCAGATGCCCGAGGACGGATACCACCGCAGGCACTGAGGGCGGGTGCTGTACACCGATTTCTATTCACTGGCTGCTTTGGGACATTGGTGATTTTACGAAGGGACCTACTCTGGGTATAGCTATTGCCCTTGGTAGATGCATATTACGCCTCCCCCCATGGCCTCCAAAAGATTGCTGAGGAAGAGCTTGAGAAATTATTTTGGATTCAATTCATACATGAAGTTTTCCTATGAAAGGTCCACAGCCAAGCTCTGGCTGAGCCTTGTTCACTTTCTGGGAGCTCTGAGGAGGCCTTTATTAAGGCATTTCTGGCATATTTTAAGTATGTGAAATATGAGGAATAAAGAAATGTATAAAGAGACTGTACTTCTTTCATATACATGTTCCTCTTCATCAACGTGGCCGTGATGCTTAACGCCCTTAAGTAAGAATTTTACATAATTCCACGGAGAAACAGAATCATCTCTCAACCTTCCACAATTTTAAATCTCCTCAGAACAATCATTTTAGAATAAAATTTGCTCAGGGACTGATTCATACTTCAAATTTATGGTGCCCTTCTTTATTGATATTCAGTCCCCAGGTGATCTCATCTAGTATCACGGCTTTAAATATCTCCCCTGTGCTGGCACTCCCTTATTTATTTCTCTGCCTAGACCTTTTATCTGAGCTCCAGATTGTATTTCCAATCACCTACTTCACACCTCCACTTGGTGTCTAAAAGCATCTCAAGCCTAACATGTCCAGACAGAATTCCTGTTTTTTCCCTACTAAACCTGTTTCAAAGTCATCTCCAACTCTGTGAATGGTAACTTCACTCTTAAGTCTGTCCAAAAATTTGAGGTTATTCTTTATTCCTTCTTATTTCACAACCTGTATTCAACTCCTCAGCAATTCCTATCAGATTTACTTTAAAAAATATTTCCAGAATCTGACCACTTTGTGCTACCGCCACTGCTGAGCCAGTCCAAGCCAACATTGCCTTTCAGCTGAATTACTGTACTAATATTCTGACCGGTCTCCATGTCTCTTGTCACCATGGAGTTTCCTGTGTGATCCTTTTAAAATGTAAATCAGAATCAAACCTTCCAGAATCTCCCCAACATATGGACATTAAAACAAAACCTTTAAAATGATCTACAAAATCCTACAATATGTACAACCTTCCTACCTCTCTGTCCTCATTTTCTAGTCTTTTTCTTACTCTGTTCCAGGTACTGCGACTTGCTCTTCCTCCACAATGCCAGGCACACTGTAGTCTAAGGGTCTCTGTATTTTTTGTCCCCTTTTTCTATAATGCTCAAGGTGACCTTCTACACATGTCTTTCAACCTCTGGATTCTGCTAACTGCTTCCTCCCCTCATTGCCGCCTTTGGACTAGGGGTGGTAACAAAGAGTCTGGAATAATACGTTATCACTTGTGGTTCTTCCTAAATCTCATCTTAGTAAATTGTCCTTTTGTAACAAGCCTCCTTTGAATTATTCTACTATGCATATGCTATCTCTCTCCTGTTGTGAACCTGAGTGATGCAATAATTAGTATTATATTTAGTATTTATTAGTATTGGAAGTGGCTGTAGGAAATAGTCCTTCCAAATGGGATTCTGATATTGAGTTTCTCATAAGCACAAGGATAATCATCTTGCCAGGGGAAGGTGGGACATCTGTACAGTGGTATTTCTATTACCCAAATTATCACTAATGGTGGTAGAATGATGTGCAGATAGAAGGCACAGCAGTAGGAGATCACTATGCTAACAACAGAGATTAGAAAGCATGTGGAATAAGCTGGCTGCTTCTTCCCCTCAAGGGCTTACTTAGGGAAAAAAGAAATTAAGAGATACAAACTTATATAACACATGTGGAGAACGAGAAAGCCTCTATGGAAGCTATTGTAAGGCCTATTTGGCTAAGGCCCAAGCCCAGGATGTGATTGTAAGAGGTGGAAGATTGCAGGACCAGACAAATTCTCAAGTCTGTCAGGTCTCTCATCTAAGGAACCTAGTAGAAAAGTAGTTGTACCCTGAGGCAGGGGATTGGGACATTTGAGCAGACATTGGGCTGAGAACTTTAATCCTCCAAATTCTCTTGAAATTCTCTTGCTGGGGAGGTAGTCTCTGCTCCATACCTTCCCTCTCATTAGTCTTCTTCTGCATAAAAGCTTCTAAATGATTGAACCTAAGGTAGTTGCCTCATTAACCTGGTGCTGATTTTCCTCAGGACACAACTTCACCAACTCTTACTCCTTCTAGACCTATACTGAAAGTTATTTTCCAACACAGCCCAGTTTGAGAAATTCAAGACCTGACTCCATGAGGAAAGAGCATAAAGAAGAGGAAAGAAGACTTGATCAATCTTGTATCGGATGATGCCTTTTTAGTCATACCCTTTGGGAGGACCCAGGGGACTCCCCATTCACCAAAGAATTAAGAAATGCATTGGTGTGAGGCACAGCAGTATGCTTGAAAAATTTTGTGATGGCTCCTTTAAGGAAAGAGATAATGGAGGAGATGATGCAATGTAATGGGTTCACTGATCTCAACGTGAATAGTGGAAATCTTAGATTTGTGGAGGACATTTAGTGGCAATTAACTGTCAGAGAAGAGGTGGCTGCTATTACTAAAATAGCCATAGGATTAGAATGATCATCATAGAATTTGGATCTAAGGGGTCTGTGACAATGCTTAATTAATGAGGGAGTCCCTAGTAATAAAATAGATGGTAGCCTCCTAATGGACTGTTTGACATATATAAGTGGAAATATTTTTTGGTCCACAATACAGAAACCTAACTTGAATCTCTGAAGTGAACTTCATGCCTCCTATCCATTCTGTAAATCTAAATTGATTCAGATTCTCAAAGTCTCTTAACTGAGGGGTAGTGTATGTCCCTTTGAGGGAAGACATTATAATATGGACTATCAATCCTGTAAATCTTTTCCCAAGACTTCCCTGGGAGCTCTGGAACCATTTATTACGGTGACTGTTCACTGAGCAAATGATAAATGCCCAGACTTTCTGGGAGTTGCTAGACATTGTCTACGAACTGAAGCAAATCCCCTAAGACTCAAAATAGCTGTGTCCTAATGAGCAGGGGCTCACAGAAACCAGGTAATAGATAAAATCTGGGCTCAAATTTAATAGCAGTTCTAGGAAGACTGGGGATAAATACTACAATTAATTCCTTATCCAGAAAGTTTAGAGGAATTAAAGTCTTTAGGAAGAGACAAAGTTTCCATATTGGCACCTTGATCTATGAAGTGGTGGATGTTATGGCAGAAAAGACCAAGTAGAGATCCCTGAAATGGCTTCAACCTCCTACTCCCAACAGTAAGATGATGAACAAAAGCAATGTCTCATTTCTGGGCATATTATATAGATTAGTGTCTGTCTCAATATTTTTAGAAACAATGTGGTGATTACACTTACCACGTACTATTTAACATGCTTATTTGGCTGATACAAAAGCCAGATGTATCATGGAGAATAATAATAAACTATAGCAAACTTAATCATGTGGTGATTATACTTGCAGTTGTATTATTCCATTTCAATCAGTGTGGAAAGTCATGAGCAATTTGCATTTACATGGCAGGGACTACAGTATACAGTTACTATTTAGCCCAAGGGCTATGTCAACTCCCCTACTCTATGTTATAATATAGTCTAGATGAACCTTGATCTTCTTGTTATTTCACTGAACATCTCTCTCGTTTACTACATAAAGATGATATTGTTAACTGGGTCTGGTAAGTCGAAAGTAGCAAGCACTCTAGATATCTTAATAAGACATATGCATTCTAGAGGAAAGGAATAAAACTATAAAATTTCAGGGTCTGAAATCTAAGTGGTCCAGGAGGTATAACATGACCTCTTTCTGAAGTAAAGTTGCTAAATCTTACATAAAACTCACCACTTAGAAAAAGGTATATACCTAGGACCAGTTAGGATTTGCATGCATATATTAGCATTTCCATGATAGGCAATGCATGTATTTGAGTATGATCCTATCACCCATTTATTGGTAATTTAGAAGGTTACAAGTTTTGAGTGGGACCTATAGGAAGAATGGGCTCTGGGGCAAGTCTAGATTGCAATGCAGGCTGCTCTGCTATCTGAGCCTCATGATATAGGACCCTATATATAAAGGACATGTTTATGGCAGATAGAGATGATTTTTGAGTTGCTGGCAAATTCAGTAGGAAAATCAACAGCACAGATACCCAGGGATCTGGAATAAGGCCATGTCCTTCTTTACTGACAACTATTTTCCATTTGAAAAGTAGCTCCTGGCTTGCTACCAGACACTGCACACTTGACCATGGGAAATAAAATGACTATGCAATCTGAACTTCCCATTATATATGAAGTATTATTTCTTCCACAGAAATTAACATTGGCCACAAACAATAATAACATACTGTAAACTTGAAGTAATATATATAAGCCCAGTCCTGAGCATATTCAGTCAACTGTAGAAGCCAATGGCTCAGACTCAATATTGTACCTGCTTCTACTGCTTTGCCATCTTTCCCTCATTCACACCTATGACTTCATGGAGAGTTCAAAATGACTAGTTAATTGTGGAAGCAGAAGCATGGGCCTGACTTATGAATAGGTCTCCATGTTAGCTGGCACAAGCTGAAGAAGGACAGACTCTGCACAACAATCACACTCAGTGGTGACCTTGAAAGACAGGTGACAGTATGATGGAATTATTATCACTCCTGATAACAGCTGATGGGACTTCATGTACCTCCTGAGATGAGAACATGTATTTTTCAACTAGATGAAGGACAAGAGTGAATTCTGAGGGGCAAAGCAGGTAGACTGTGCTGAGTATCTTTCATTTGAAATTGTAAATCAGCCTTCTCCCTTCTGAGTTTCCCTCTGCCCTAGGAGACTGATTTGTGTGGCTACAATAGGCTTCTTTCTCTGAATAGGGCCAGTAAGGCTCCCAGGAAGATCAGAACTAGAGGGAGGTCAGTGTGCTGATTCCCACAGCTCTTTTTTTGTGAGTTCACTTTAAACTAGCTATGTCTCTTGACTCAACATCAAGGTAACTTTTTCTACATGCCTCCCCTTTCATGGTGTGGTAATTAACCCCTCCCTTGTCCTTTTAGGCCTACAGGTGATTATATCACTGTTCTACCCCACTCCAAGTTAACACACAACCCTGTGGTTCCAATCTACCCTACTTATACTTTTGTAAACAGAACATTAATTTTTAAAAATCCTATAAAATTTTTCCAATTTGAGAGTGCCATCTGTTTCCTATTGGGAAATACACCTCATGCAGTCATCTTTCCTCTCAGCTACACACTGTTTATTATTTAGAGCTCATGCATTTGCAAATGACAAAAATATTCCAGCCAATCTTCCCTAAGCTAAAAAGCATAGGAATTTATTAGCTTGCATCACTAGAAGGTCCAAGGGATAATAATTCTGTCTTCAGGTATGCTTGAATCCAAGAACTCACATGATATTGGCAGGACTCTCTCCTCTTGGCCCTTCTTCGTATTGCCTTCCTTTTGAGGGAAGTCCTCTCCACAAAGTGACAAATATGGACATGGGCAGTTCTGGCTTTATAGTGGCTTCACAGATTGCAATCCCAGAAAAAAAGACCACAAGAGACACGGGAAGTGTCCTAACACATATCGTGATGTGATTCCAATGGTGAACTGCTGGGTGTAGCTGAGATTGCTTGCCTGGCTGTCACATTGGCAGTCATGTAGAATAAATTAACTAACCCAGTGCAGTTTGACTGAAGAGTGGCTGTATATAGAAAAAAGCCATTGCCTGGCTCAGAGGAGCACCATCTCCCAACCCTCAACTGGAACGCATTCTCTTTGAAGTACAGATTTGAAAACAACGAAGAATGCTGATAATAGAGTGAGTAGGGCAAAGCAAAGGCCAGCATCTGTTTTACCTGGAACGCTCCTCTTGCTGGAATGCAGCGTCACTTGTCTGCCTCAGAATAAGAGCTGATTTAGCAAATCCATTTGGAATGGCCTCTCAGCTTCTATCTGATTGCCAACTTCAATAATATTGTAAAGAGGGATTCCCTCGAGTAAACAGTGAGGTAGATCTGTCTTAAGGACTTCATAAAAGGCAAGAAAGCCCTTTGGCAACCTTGCATTTCTTTGGCAACCCACGCTGCAAATATGACTGGGAGCGGTTTGCACGAGCCTTCAGGATGAAGAGGACATTAAGGGAGCAAACTTGTCTAGGATAGGGGCTGAGTTCCACCTTCCATAATACAGAATACATAGCACAGCTGGATTATAAGAGCAGAGGAAACAGACAGGTAGGATGGAGTGAGCTCCTGAGGCGATCAGCCCCATTTACGTAATTAGTAGAGCTATGGGAAGCCTTCAGGGTTTCTTATTAAAGTACACCGTGAGGGTAGCATGCCTGGAAAAGAGCTTTGGCCATGGTGTTAGTAGACTGGCGAGAAGGAGGTTATTGCTGTCTAGGAAAGGTGTGCCGGGGGTCTAGACAAGGGAGTTAACAGTTTACTAAAGAGAAAGTAAGACAAAGAGGTAAAGAGATTATTCTATGCCAAAAACAGAATAAAACGTGCTAAGAAATAGCAGACAGAATTCGTTTGCCTCTTAAATTCTTGTTTGCACACATCAAGCCAAGAATCAAAGGCCTACAGAAATCCACATTGCATCTTTCACAGAACGTATAACATTTTGTGACTGGAGCTTTTGGCATCTTTTACTCAACAGATGTTTGTTCAAATCTTTATTACTACGTATTTAGTACCCACTAGGAACGGTAGTGCAATAGTATAATGGACAAATATAGGTTTTGGTGTCTGGTAAAGTGGGCTTTACAAACCTGTTCTATCACTTACTAGCTTTGTGCTTTTGGTCAAATATCTGAACTTCATGTGTAAAATGCAGAACACAATTCCTACCTCATAGGATTGCTGTCGATATTAAATTAGATAGTGTGTATACAGTGGCTGCTGCAATAACCTCTCAGCAAATGGCTGTTGATGTTGTTACTGATTCCTTAATTAGAAGCCCTGTTAAAACTAGGGTGGAATTACCACAGCATTTAGAACAATGTCTGGAACATGCTAGGTGCTCAGGAAATGACAGAAGCTCTTATTATTTGAGTATGCATGAAATGTGATACTTTATTGAGTAAATCAAAGGTGAGTGACTATGGCATGTGCAGATTCTTTTACAACCTGAAATAAGGAATTTCTAGTAGAAGGTAATAATATCCTAAATGTGAAAGAGCAAAAGCTCTTTGCTTTTGGAACATAATGGGTTGGTTTCTTTAGGTAGAGATGTCCACATATAAACCCATGTATTGTATCCTGTTAAGTTTAGCAGTGTCTTTCGCTTGTAATTATCTTCAGTTTTGCCATTCACTTGAAGAAAATGTATTTCTACGTTGGCCATTTTACTTTCTCAGCCTGAGACATTAGATTTTTTGCTAACTTTCCTCTCTCAGTTATTCTGGGTTTGTATTTGCTGTAGATTGAGTGAGCTTCTGACACATGGCTGAGCATATCTAATTTTCCAAACGAGACTAGGCTAGACATAGAGGCATCATATTTGCATAATGGCCACAGTACAGCTAAACTTAAAGCATTTTCCTTTGTATAACAATGACATTCAAATCATTATGCTGCTCAGAATATAGCAATAAACTAACCCAGTCAGGTGTCCTAGATTAATATACACACTGTGGTTCTCTTCTCCCTGAAAATCCTGTTTTTCCAATTTTTTCATGTCACAATCCACATACAACATCTCAGATGATTATGTGTGTGTTTGTTTGCATATATGAGATTCTTGCTTAAAACAAAATAATCTATTTTCCTGATTTGTTTTTACTTCTATTGCAATTATTTTCTCAATCTGTATCCTTACTGATGCAATTTAAATGACTTTTAAAGCCTAGTGAATATGAATATATGACCAGTAACAGCAGTGATTTGTATCAGTGAATCCTAGGGGTTTTGTATGTGTCATGTGGTTTCAAAATTTTCTTTTTAATTAGATAAGTTGAGAACACATATACTGTTCTGGCTGCCCCAATGTCATGGTGCATGGTATATGGAAAAAACCTATAGCAATTCATCTTTGTTATGTTCTTTTCTTGCCTTGAATGATAATTATGAGCATGAAATTTGGCATCATATAGACCCAGGCCACTGCTTTGCCATTTACTAGGTGTCTGAATTTGGGAAATTGAATCTCTCTAACCCTCAGTTTTCTTATCTACAAAGTGGGGTAGTAATACCTATCTCTTAGAATGGTTACAAGGACTAAATGTAAAATCATAGAATATGACTTCCTACTCAGGATGGCTGAAATTAAATTCTGGCTCTTGTACTGGGTGTGTAGTGATATCAGGCTGTGGTTCTCATTCACATTTCCCTAATAACTAGTGATGCTAAGCATCTTATAAGGCATTTATTTGGTGAAATTTCCTTTTAAATCTTCTTCTCTTTTAAAAATTGGCTTGTATGCCTTTCAATTATTGACTTTTAAGTATTATTTATATATTCAGAATATAAGTTCTTTATCAAATATAGGTTTTGCAAATACTTTCTCCAAGTCTGTGGTTCATCTTTTCATCTTCTTAACAATGTTTCTTGAAGAGTAAAAATATTTAATTTAATGATATTAGTTATTTAAAAAATAATTCCTTCTATCAAATAAATCTTTTCCTACTTCAAAGTCACAAAGATTTGTTTTCTGTATTTTATTTTTAAAGTTTAAAAATTTGATCCATTATGTTTACATCTATGATCCATTTTGAGTTACACACATATGGTGTAAGATGAAGATACAGGTTCATTTTTTTTTTGTATAGAAACCTAGTGTTCTAATACCATCTAATACCATCAATCTTTTGATTACTACTAACATGTACACCTTACTACATTTCTTTCTTATTTGTAAGTGGATTTCTTGTAGGAAGCATATAGTTGTATGCATAGTATGTACAATTTGACAATCTCTATCTTTTAACTGCTGTGTTTGTATCATTTATATTTATATTTGGTCTAATTTTTCTGCCCTTCTTGGTGGCATATCGCCAATCATATTTTGAAGGCAACAACTATTAAAACTTGACATTATAATCATTTCTCCTTACTCTGATTCTAGGCTAAAGAAGCAAATGTTTCGTTATAATTTTTCATTTTATTGGTTTTCTGCAGGACTATAATATGTTGGCAACCAATAGGAGACCCTATAGTCTACCTAAAAGTTATTTTTCTCATTGTAAATCTGTTCAATGATAGTCTTGGTACACAGCTACCTTTGGAACCATGGTTGGCCCCAGGAAGCTATTCCCTCTGAGAGTGCTCATATCCTTCAAAGCTGACATTCATGCCTTTACACATGATTATCTCATTGAGGTACTATTACCCTTTGAGGTCCTGAATGAGTGTTCTGCCCTTCCGAATCACTCTCTCCACTTTTGCTCTACCTGAAACGAAGCCTGGTTCTAAACGAGTGTTTCTTAAAGAGTAGTCTATGGAGCATTTATATAAGAACCGTCTGGGGTATATCTTGTACTATAGATCCCTGGACCCAAACTCAGGATAATTGAATTTATCTGTATTTTAATTTTCATGCACACTCAAGTTTGAAAACCATTATTCTATATCATGAATTCCGATAATTAAAGCTATCTAGTATGCATCCTCTATTTTTAATGATATTTATAAATTTTCCATGTGTTACTATATTAAAACTCTTATGGAGATAACAAATATAGGCAAACATAGATGTTAAAGCATTGAAATTTGAAATAAATGAAAATGGAGGTTCTAATATTTTGTGCCTATATTCCAATGGTCATATTGTATCAATTTACTTTGCAGACCCCTGTTCTAAACCTTGGGGGAGGTGGGTAAGCTGAGGTCTATTTTCAATAATTATATAAAAAGGAACCAACACAAATGCTCCAAATGAATTGTTGGAGTATTGATTCCCAACTGTGGTAATATCCAGGCTACATTAAATATGAATCTGGGATGAGACTCAGGCATAAGTAGTTTTAAAGGCTCCTCATGTGATCCCAATGTGCAAAAAAGGTTGAGAATAACGTTATTAGAACAATGCTTCTTTAGCTTTAGCATGCATGGGATTCACCTGGAGAGCTTGTTAAAATATAAATTCTCAGGCTGTACTTGCAGATAGGTCTAGGTGGGGCTGATTTGTGTGGTTTTAATAAGCTCCCAGGTGAAGCTGATTCTGTTGGTCCATGGGCTACACTCAGTAGCACTGTATTACAGTGATGGTACAGCCTCCCTAAACTTTTAGACGGGTCTTCACCTCTGATATTATTGTCCAACTTTTAGTAACTAAAAACTTAGATCCAGCCTATTCCTACATTAATGAATTATTCCTTTGAGGAGAAAACAATTACCTAAAAATAGTTTAGGCATAGGCTCTATCTTACATATTTGAGAAAGACCACTTGTCACTCACTGTACATTAGGTCATCCATCCTGACCCTAAATTCTGTGATGTAAATTAACATCATGGCCATACGATCTTGGCCATGTGTTGACCAAGACACATTAACAAGCTTATTAACCTACCTTTTCCCCTTCACTGAAATTTTTGTTTAATATCATATATTCTTGGTATCAGTGGGGCCTGATTCCCATGATTAAATGCCATTCCTTTTTCTGGATTCAATCTTTCTGGACTTTATTGGTACCATTTCTCAAATTTTAAAAGTAGACTCAGAGGTCATAGGAGTGAGGAGACTCAGTTCTAGTCTAACTTTGCCATTAATTCTCTGTTAGTCTGAAAAAGCTATCTTAAACTTACTGGGCCTCATTTTCTTCATCTATAAAATAAGGAGTTGGACAAAATGAACATTTTTAAGTTCTTTTCCAGTTCTAAAATTGTCTCCTCTGTAATTTCACAAAATATCAGACCCAGAGCAAAAAGTTATTTATTATGTGAGTATGTGTTGGTTCAGTGATTCAGTATATTAAAAAAAAAAAAGTAGTTAAAATGCCTAGCTTTCTGGAGCTTTAGCTTCTCAAGTTTTAGGGCAGAGCAAATATAATTAAAATGGGTACAGTTCCATGGTGGCTTTGCATGATCCAGCTGTGGGTAGGAAATCTCTCCACAGAATCAACTTGAGACAATAAAAATCATCAGTTACAGTCTTCCTTGGCAAAACAAAAGGACTCTGTTATGCTGGCAGAAATTGTATTCTTCTGTATAAAAGTCTATGTGCCAAAACAAGTGACTTGATAACATTATTGCCAGATTCAAAAAAGTAAAATTAGTGATTTTAATAAGGGTATGAATTGGAGCTTCTAACCTGTTAGCTCCAGGTAGAGCTGTTGGGTAATTGACAGTCATCTACTGCAAAGGAGAGCTAAAAAGGTGGGATTTAGTTTATTACTGGTTTTAAAGACTAACAACGTAGTAACACACAATGCTTGGAAAAAAATTAGAAACTCTTTAGTTTGTTTTTTTTTAAGTAGATTATAAAACTTACTCTTAATTACTCAATAATTTTACATCTGTATATATTTCCTAAGGAAATAATTAGAAATATGATAAAAGCCCCATTTATAAAGATGCTGAAGGTAGGTTTATATACACATACAATAGGAAAATATTGGATGCAACCCAATGTTCAATAATAGAGCAAATTATTTCATCCATAGGATTGAATAATATGAAGACATAAAGTGAATTATAATGATTGTACAAAAACATTGAAAAACAGTTATAATATGTTGACTGATGAAACCCAGGTACATAATATGCACTGTAATAATCAAGATACAAAATCTTGAATATAGAAAAGATGGAAAGTGACATTTTCCTTTACTTTTCTAACTTTTCTCAATGTTTATGTGTTATCTTTATATCATGCTGGTTAAGAACACACACTGTGCAGCCATATGCCTGTGTTCGTATCTAGCTTCAAATTCTAGGTGAATTTGGAAAAGGTATTAACCTCTCCTCTCAGTTTGCTCATTTATGAAATGGGCATGATTTTAGCAGTTTTCTCATAGGTTGTGAAGATTTAATAAATTATGTATAAAAATCACTTAGAGGAAATGGCATATGGCAAGCACTGTATAAGTGTGCTATTTATTATTGTTTAAAATGTGTCTTGCTTCATCTATAATGTCTTTTATATTGATAGAAATATTACACTTTTTTTAAAATAAAGAGAATATAAAAAGTTTCTTTCTCAGGTCCCTCTGACACATATACACCAATTCCCCACAATTGAGGAAAAATTGCTGGTAAGGTTATACATAATCTCTGCTCTGCTCACATTCTGCATTTATATCCTATTTCTTGGGAAGTTTCTTACAGTACACTTAAATAAACCAATTGATTTACAGTTACTCACTTACATGTGAGGCTTCAGTGATTATCATTGGGCTCACTTAAAATGAGACACTAACTTTTGTTTTTGCTTGAGTCTCCAAAATCATCAGAGAATCTCCGAGTGTCTTTGACATGCTGTGATCCTGGTCAGCAAATGAGGAAAACTTATTTTTATAACAACAATCCATTATAGGCAATTTCATTTCCAAAAATGCTGAATGCCAGAATCTAACTTTACTTCTTCTAAAACTCCCTGGCACAGAATTTGTTTCCATAGTTATGAGGCAATACAGAAGTACTAAAACACAAACTCATTAAAAAGAAAACAAAAAACTTTTAAGGAAACTTTTAAAATGAGAAAGTAGTTGGAATATTTGGAAGATGAGACCTAAGTATGGATAAATATTAGTAGTGACATGTAGATATTTCTAAACATTTAGTAACACATTTTAAATTAGAAGGAAAGCTGGAAAGAAATTCCTTGATCCACTGTGCTTTAGTTCTAGAACAACTGTCCAGAGGCAGCGACTCTTTTTTTGCTTTTATTTTCAGTTCTTATTTTTATTCTATATACTTAAATAATGTTCTGGTACTACTATGTCTTGATTGGCCAGTTTTTTTCTAATCTGGGAAACTGTTTTATCTGGCAAGTTAGTGCTTTTGTATATGTAATGGTTACTGATATATTTAAATGATTTCCACAATCTTATTTTTTGATTTCTTTTATTCCAATGCTTTTCCCTTTCCTCTATCCTTTTCTGATCTTTTGAATTTATCAAGATTTTATAAATTTTCTTATTTGCTTCAACTAGTTGTATATTTGCTGGTTACTTGTCTTAACAAACTTACATTGACTGCTCTTCCAACACTGAACCAAATTTATAATTAACATAAACCCACTTTTCTCACAATTCTTTTCATATATTGCTGTTTCTGAGTTGCGAATACTTTAGGTTTTTGTTTTGGTTTTGGTTTGTTTGTTTTTTTAACCAACATTTTTGGGATTTGCTATCTAGGTGATTGCTAATTCTTAAAATTGGTTGAATCAATTGAGAATTGAAACACTTCTTCAATTCTTTAGAAGAGTTTGTGTACATTAAAATTATTCTCCCTTAATGTTTAATAGAACTCAGTAGAAAAATCTTGCCTGGAGTTTTTGTGGTAGAAAGTTTTAAATTACTGACTTGAGTAATTTAATATTAAAATGTTTTAAGAACTTATTACAAATTAAAGTGTTTTTGTCTGTCAAATCTGTAATGATAGCTTCTTCCATGAATGACTAAACTTGTTGTTTCTCCCTCTCTCTCCATCAACCTATTACTTTTAAGTCTTTTCAATTACTTTTGACTTTGTTGACCCTCTCTACTGTGTATTTGTTCTCTGTTTTGTTAATATCTTCTCTTCTCTTTCTTTGATATTATTGATCTTCCAACTTCTTGTGAAGGATTCTTGGCTCATTTACTTAAAACTATACAGTTTTCTCTACATGGTGGTTTAGTTGCATCCTGTGAATTTAGGTATGAAGTATTTGAATCTTATTCAACGAAGTGGATCTGAGTGGAGCCAGAGGAGGTCTGTGGTGAATGCTGTGATGTGCCCCCTGATCTCCCTTCAGAAAGGAATAAGCTCACCAGTTGCTGAGAGCCCTCCAGGCAGAAATCCTTCCCCTCCAGGCCCCCTGCATCTACCGCCTTGATTGATGAGAGCTGCCTGTGCAAGGTGATGCTTCCTTCCCTGGGCACCTGCAGCCAGTGCCTGACTGACCTGGGCTGTAACTTCCTGACCCTCCCTTCCCAACATGGGACAGCACTCAAGGGTCAGCTTCAAAACTCCCCTTAGAGTCAGCTCAGGTTTCTGCTGCTATTTCATCACAGCTGTATCTCTCCTGTCCAGTATTGTTTTCTTCCCTTTCTTCCCTCAGATACTGTTCTGGAGTACTCTCTAAAAATTTTCCGGCAGAGTAATCTCTGTGTCATTCTTCTTCTAGAGAATGACCTACAAGAAAAGGCTTTCTGGAGGAAAGGATATTCAACCTGAGAACTAAAGAAAGTGTGTATAAGAATATGTACAATAAGTACCAACAGCTCACGTGGTTGGAGAGTAGGTGTGTGCATACGTGTGTGTGCTAACGTGGACGGATGGTGGGGAAGGATGTGTTATAAGAGATAGAACGAGAAAAGCAAGCTTTACCTAAATGACAAAGGCTCTTATAATCTACCTTGAGAAGTTTGGGGTCTTGCATCCCACTAACAGTGCTGTGGCTGTAGGTGCTAGGCACAGTTCACTGATTAGAAGAGCTAGGTGGGAACTCTACCAGATAGAATTCAACAGTATAAAGGGAGACAGATCTCATTCAAATAGTAAAGATATTATCATTTCTTGAAGCATGATAGCACTTAGCCAACAACAAATGTTTGCAGAGAAAATGATAACTAAATGATTACAGAATTTCTAACTACCTAGTTCCTCATTAGAAGTCCATCTCACTGTTGACTTACCCAGCAGGATTTTAGACAATGTTTTTGCTCTGTTGGGGCCATGCAGCCTTCTACTCTTATGACTTGCAGGCAAATAGCACCCACTGGGAAAATTCTACTGCACATTGTCAGTTTTCAGATATGCAACCAGATCACTGCTGTGCTTTATTAAAGGCATAAATCTGAACTTGTGCTGAATATGTACAAAGGAAATTTGATTTGTACATCTTTATAACATCAAAGAGTTACTCCAGTTTCCAAAGGCAGCCTACTTACTGTCTCATTAAAAGATCAGCACCACAGTAATATTTTCCAATAGGTGATATCATTGACAGGTCTGTGTTTCCCATGTTTTAAATGCAGTGGAGAATTCAACAGAATCATAAATAAAATCCAAGCTAATACCTACTTCTTCAGTTGTCAATAATTCATCAGACATGGGAAAATAATGATTTTATTATGACAAAAAATCCAGTTAAAATTAAGCTTTTTGGATAGAAATTTCTTTCTATAAGTATTTAGAGAATCCAAGTAGAAGTGGGTGACAGAAAGAGAATGAAAAGAGGAGGAAGAGAGGAAAGTGAGGAGATATCCACCTGTGCTTGATTGAAGAGAAAAATAATGATGTTTTTCTAAAGATTTGAATAAGCACTTCAAAGATCTGCCACCAGCAAAAAAGTCAGCAGAGTCACTTTGTTAATGAATTCAGCTAGGAAAGCAGCAAATCCTGTTGCATAATAAAGGACTTCAAAAGCAGTGTTGCAACTCCTGAGTGACATGCTGTTAACCTTACCAGTTCAGTGTATCCAGGAGAAAACAATGTTTGTGTGTAAAGTTTCATAAAAAGAATTGGTAGGCACAGGGATATTTTGTGGTTACATTCACTTCAGAGTAGCTGCTGCAAGAATTAAAAGCACAAAAATTCTGTAGCCCAACACAAGAGAAGTTATTTCTCACACATAGAGAAATCCAAGGATGATTAGTAATATGTTCTCACCTACCTGCAGTGGAGGTTGGGAAATTTAATCTGTGCCTGCGAAGCCACTTCTCAATGTCATCTCTGGGCTCTGGCAATTTTTAGTGAGCAGTTGACTCTCTTCCATGTGAGCCATCACTGTCTTCAGAAAATAGCAACAGATCCCCTCACCCCTTTTTTTAAATTGAGCTATAGTCAGTTTACAATACTGTGTTAATTTCTGGTGTACAGCATACTGATTCAGTTATATATATATATTCCTTTTCATATTATTTTCTATTATAGGCCATTACAAGGTATTGAATATAGTTCCCTGTACTATACAGTAGGACCTTATTGTTTATCTATTTTATTTATAGTAATTAGTATCTGCATATCCCAAACTCCCAAGTTATCCCTTCCCAACCTCTTTCCCCGCTGGTAACCATAGTTTGTTTTCTATGTCTGTGGGTCTGTCTTTGTTTTGCAAATAAGTTCATTGTGTCTTTTTTTTTTTTTTTTTTTTTTTTAGATTCCACATCTAAGTGACATCATATGGTATTTTTCTTTCTCTTTCTGGCTTACTTAGAGTGACGATCTCCAGTCTCCACCCATGTTGCTGCAAATGGATAGATCCCCCTTTGTTTTACTTTTCTAATAATTTCTGCATTGGAATGCACACTTCTGATCTATGTCCAGTCCTTTACGTTCATTTAGAAATAAAAAGGATTCTATTCAGTTCATTTTAACACAAATTTTTGTACTAAATATTACAGGGATCTAAGATTGTTGAGGCACAGAGTCTGTGAATATTAATAGTGAATAAACTATTGTTAGGATCCTCAGGGAAAATATAGAGAATATGTTCTAATAAGATTCAATTTCAGTGCAGAGCTGTGCTAGTCTCTTGTAAGAGTGTGAGAGGTTTACTTTTTTATATATATATTTTAATGAAACACCTTTCATTGAAGGATCAATTGTCACAAATTGTCACAACTGTCCTGACATTCAAATTGTTTGTTTATGTCACAGGTCAATAAATGAAATAAACTTTGTGAGATTTTAGTGACTCTCTAAAGTGTAACCATACAGAGACCTTGATATGCATCAAAAATGTCTGATTTTAAAGTAAAGTCTTCTCAATTCCGTCTTTCCAAAGTGGAGGAATAGCATAAGGCAGACTCAGAGGAGCCAGTGTTAAAATAACATAACACATGGGGTCAGTCTTTTATTGATAACTAATAATTGATAACTTCTTTTAATGAGTTTTAGCTCAAGAAGTTTCCCCCAGACTAAGGAGGATGGCAAGTCCCACAACCACAGCACACACAGTAAATAGGTCTCACCTCTATCCTCACTGTCTATGTTCTTCAGTTCTCCACAGGCCAGGTTTAAAACTCCTAATTCTACTCTTATCCTTTTTGATAAAAAAAATCAAATGCATTTTGGATCTTCATATGGAATTAGATATTGTAATGGAAAGAATGAAATCCAAAGGGTCTGGATCTGCCATTGTGTAACCTGAAATAGGCATTTAATCATCAGAGTCTTAGTAGTTTCCTCATGTGTGAATTCAGACTTTCAGATTAACGAAGCTTCAGTGGCCTATATACACTGTTTGGGGAGTCTATTATTCTAACACATTTCTGTGTAATTATGTTGCCCATGCAGGGAATTCCAGTGTAAAAAGAAAGTCCAGTGGATATAGAATATTTCAATAATGGCCCTTTTGTTATTTAGATGTAAATTTACCTACTTGTTCAGTTTGGAAATCAGTTTGCTTATGCTACCTTCTATTTGTCTTTAGCTTCTTCTGTGCTATATCCTTCTTATCCCTATGAATGCAAATTACTGACTACCTGAAATTTATTTTATAAGCAACAAGCTTAAAATTTTGCACAATTCTTATGTTTGGCAAAACTCTGCAGAGGAAGATAACGTATTGAAAAGAAATAGGCTTGGTTTTGGGAATACTTCCAATTTTGATTCCTTGGCAGGGTTGGACTTCCACTGGAAAATAAAATTAGCCAAAGCTTTAGCTCAAAATCTTTTGAAAGATAAAGCTATGGGGATTACTCTAATGTATTCAAGGTGTCCATGTACTTTGAGTACAGCTAATAATAAGCTCCCTGGAAAATATGATGAAGACACTGGCAGATTATCAAAGTTCAACAAAATCAACTTCATGTACATCCAAGACTACCATTTCCAAAATAGGCTGGTGGATCGAGGTTTACTGTTTCATTTGGAATGGTAACTATCGGAGTGTGGGAAGCACTTTTCATAATCACAGGGATGGGACAGTAAGCTTTGCCTCCTACATTCAGTATGTGTCCTGATGCTGCTTTGTCTTTGCATCTGAAATTCCAAGTAGCTTCTTCCAGAGCAAAAGGCCACCCAGGAGCTGGAATGAAAGGAGAATGGTAAGGAATTTGTGGTGAAATTTGACTGCAGTCCCCAAAAGCCCCTTTCCTGTATTTGTAATGAGTATAGAGTAATACTTGAGTGCTTATAATGGGATAGATATTCTACCCAATAAACTCGGCCTCTAGGGATTCTGGAATAGCATTGTTTTCTTCTCAGATTGACTGGGCTTCAGAAGTGACAAAAGAAATTTCTTCACTGTTCCAAAATACAGAAAAACTAATAGAAATATTTCAAATCATGAATTTTCCTAGTAATCTAGCTACATCTAGGATTCATAGAGAGGGCTTTATTTTCAGAACTGAAGAAATAGGCTCGCTTTCTATTCAGGAATTATATAACTGCTAGCAGTCGTTTTCAACTAAGGAGGTGACGTGAAGATTATATCAGTCACTTGTGACACTTTTTCAACTCATGCATTCTCTTCTCTCAACAGGCACCGTTTCTCCCCAAGATTTTGGTGCATTCTTGCCCATGGGCAGCACGGCTATAATCTGTCACTGTGATTAATAGTTACTTATAAGAGTGGGTTGTGGCGCCTAGATATTGGAGTGGGAAAAAGGTTGAGAAACAGTTCCTGTGTCTTGGAGCAATGCTTCTTGACAGTGTCCCGAGTTCTTCAGGATTTATGAAGTTAGTAACGGAGATCTGTAGGCGGTGTTCATTATTTTTTAAAACAACCTTATGGAAACTATAAGCCTACTGACAATAAAGCTGCTCTAGCTGCTGGATAAAACTTTGTCTCTTGCTACAAGCTGAAGTTGTATCAACTCATGGTGATGAGCTCACTATCTCCAGCTGTTGGGAAGCTCTTGATGAATGCTTCCAAATGCCTTGGTGAATAGAAATGGAAAAATGAATTTCTATTTAACTAAGTATGGTTATTTGATACATAGACTGTTTCAAAATATAGAACACATAGAAAAAAATAATTAAAAGGGCTTGCAGCATCTCAAAGTTTTGGCAACCACTGGCCTCAAATGAGATAGAATTATCTCAGAAGAATTTCTACTAGGAAATATCTGTTGATTTCTCTTTAATCGGTAACTTATTGATAGTAACATCTGTATGTATGTTATGGCACAGATACGTATATTGTTCTGAAATAGAACTAGAGAAAGAACATCAAGTCTATTAATTAAGGAGAGGGTTCTCCATATATTGACAGCTGTAAGCACTTATTAATTTTAATTATGACCTTTAAAAATTATTCCAGTTTTATTTATCTTCAGTAAATTTGAATTCCACACCCTTGCTTTTCCTGGGATGGGTGCCGTGGGTGGTGAGATTGTGGGAGGCTCAACTTAAGAATGCATTTTTACAAAATTACTCTCATCAGTAAGTTCTGGGTGTTACATAAGGTATGAATGATTGACCTCAAAAATAAATCTGCAGATATGATTCTCTTTAATGTAGTTGTCACTACTTTTTGTATAATGGTTGATAAATTAGAGTCTGGACATTTGGATCTCTTTCTTTCTATTATAGAATTAGTAAGAATTTCTATCAGCCACCTATTAGGAAAGTTGTTGCTGAAGCAAGAAAATCATGAAGCAGAGATAGGAGCCCTTGAAAGCGGCCAGGCTTTTAAGTTTTAAGGAGCAGAAAGCTCTTTGTCCTTTTCTCTACTTTCTTCATAATTCCAATTAGAATTAGAGGCAGAAGGACAAAGAGTGACAGGGCTCTGTAAAATGGCAGTGAGGAACACAGGCATGAGAAGGGTGACGTAGGTTCAAGATGAACAATTATCTGGGTCTGTTGGTGGGATCTCCAAGGTATCAGCAAGAAAACAATGAAAGAAGGTTGACTTGCTGATTTTCCTGGAAGAAAGATGTTGTTTAATTCTGAAACTAAAGTGCATTCTAGAAGAATTCTGCTTTTTCAAACAAGAGTTAACAAGTTCTTGAGACTCCTGGTCATCCTTTTAAGTTGCTCCAAGAAAGAGCAAAAATAACATTATAAATATCAACCCCAATCCATTAGCATACTTATTTAACAATTGTTTGGCACTCTTGCAGTGACTCTGGGCTGTATCATTTCAGTGTTCAGTTGGTGGTCATAGCAACTCTTCAGTCAGATTTTAACAAAAGGAGGTTGGGCAGAGAAAGAAAGAAACGAAACTAAGGATGCCAAGCATTTGCTTTGTGAAATAATACTATAGGGATTCATCTTTTTGAAATCCCGTTCTCATCTCTGCCTGCTTCCACTGTAAAGCAGGGAGATGAGTCGGGAACTTGAAAGTTTGACATCTGTCCCACTTCCTGTGTCTCACATCGCCCCTTGGTCAGCGTGTGCAGAAAGCAGAGGGGAGGAAGCCCAGAGCACAGCAATCAGAGAACCAGCACAATACAGAGCCTTTATTCTGTGGCCCATCGAGTCAGAGGGCTCTGTCGGGAAGGGAGTTTGTCAGGTTTACAGGTGCTGTGAGAACCTAGCAAACAGTTGCAGGGAAAAGTCAAGAGATCATTGCATTGTCCGTCTGTCAGCAATTCCAAAGTTACCTTTCCCCTGCTTTGAACTCAGTGAGTTTTTTATGCTTTTTCTTCCTCCCCATCACAAAACTCAGTGTAGTGCTCTGTATGTGTAGTGCTCTGTATGCACATTGGCCTCTCAACAATTGTGGGCAGGTTGGAAATATGATACATTTGAAATAATAGAATGGGACAGGGTGAGGATCTAACGTAGGAACCCTAACTGATGAATGGTCCCGAATCCTCCCTGGTGTTGGAGCAGGGTCTGCTTTTGGCAGGGCCGTGCCTGTGAGGGGCAGGACTACTCACAGACGACTAGCTTGCAGACTCTCTCTTGCCTGAGAACTTTTGGAGCTGGGCCGCTGCGTTAGACCCTTCCTCCCAGCCCTCCTTCCTTTCCCGGGTCCTTCCGCAGGAGTCGGACCTGCAGCGCCCTCTGGAGGTTCCCCGGCTCCTCCCCTTTGCCCCACACGGGGGATTTTCTCCAGTGAGTCTCTTGCAGGTCTAATGCTGTGTTCGCAACTGTTCCTCAGAGGAGTTGAGCTGAAACAAGGGAAAGAGACTTTCTCCCATGGTTTAGAGCTCTACATTAGAATGTAAATAATGTGTTAGGAAAAAACTGAGGGACAAAAAGGAGATACTCAAGTGGAATTCCAAATTGTGCTTGGTTCCCCTCTCTCCCTTAACCTTTTGCCTCTTCGCAGCCCGCTGGCCAATATTTCTGTAAAAGGCAAGATGGTCTCTGCGGCAACTACACAATCTTCCACTGTAGAGTGAAAGCACCCAGAGACACCTTCTAAAGGAATGGACACGGTTATGTTCCAATAAAACTTTAAAAAAAAAAAAAAAAAACCAGTGGCAGGGCTTATTTGCCCTGTGGGTCCTGTTTTGCCCACCCTGGGTCTTTCAGGTTAATATTGGAGATTTCCTTTGGCTGAATTATTCAGTTATTTACTTAGGCCCCTGGAAACTGATCATTTAAAGCTAAAAAGAACAGAGAATCTGTGTTCTGCATTGGTATCTTCTCCTTTAGAAGTACCTCACCCTACAGACAGCATTCAGGCTCTTTCCTGGGGAGCTCGTGAGTGTCCCATGGTGCTCACTCCCCAGATTGCTTTCATTTGCTTACAAATTTGCTAAGCACTTCACTTCCTATTCTGACAAAGGAAACTTCATTTTTTTCTTGTTGCTGGAAATTTTAAAGCTGAAATAAAACAAGATGATGACTGCATCTTACAAAAGCTTCTAGCAACTACAGTAAGAGTCACCATGACAACTCACATCTTTTTGGATTAAAGCATTTTGGAGTAGGAGTTGATGAGGAAAAAAAAACATTGCATGCAGCCAACTGAGATTTTGACTTTAGCTAGAAAAATACCCTGGGGTTTCCCTAGATGTGTAGGGGTTGGGAAGCAGGAAGCAGAGCTGATAAAGGTCCCATGGTCAAGAACAAACCCAGGTAAGAGGTCAGTCAATCAAGTGGCCAAGTACGCTGCTGCTGCAAGTGAGATGAGAAGGTTTTACTTCCCTGATTACTTAATTGGTGGTGACTTTCAGTATTTTGTTTTATATACTTAAGGTCACTTTATTTAGATCCTTGCCTGGATACTATACTTGGATTGTACCATTCTGGAAGAAAGGATTTGGAAAAGGGCACTGGACCTAGTGGGATTCCCTTTGGCACTTGTTGTTCCAAACATTAAGACAGAATAGCAGGAAATGGCCTCGGCTCTAGAACAGTGATCTGGGATGATTGGCCTTTCTCTTGAGATCTGTGACTCAGAATGGACTTCCAAGCCATCCCTTTGTCTCTTGGCACTTCACCCTGATGCCTTTGTCCTTCCCTCCCTCTTCATTCTTGTTGAGGACTAGCTAGCAAAATAAGTAGTAGGTGATAAAGCTTCATTTACACAAAGCTTCTTAAAAATACTATCAAGGTGAAGTGCTTTTAATGAAGCACCCATAGGTGTGAGGGTTAATCATCAAATTGGTGATTATATCAATGATAATGATATAATTAATATAAATCATTAGTGACAACAATAATAGTTAAAGTGATGGACTAAGCATGATCACAGTGACCTCTAAAATAATAGTGAAATCTGTATCAGCACATTTGATTTTTACAGTATCTTGTGTACTCAGCATTTTTAGATTAGAAAATTTAGGCTCAGAGTTTAATTCTGATTGAATGATTCTATCAAGGGCATAAAGCTGACAATTCATAAGGTTGAAATTGTTGGCTAGTCTGGCCTCTGATGACTGAAATGGTGGTTAGGCTTAGAACTCTGAAGCCAGGTGATCTGGGTTTGAATCCTGGTTCTCCTCTTTTCATGGTAAGCTACTCAGCCTCTCTGTCTCTGCCCCACAGGGCTGTTAGAAGGATTAAATGAGTAGTATTTGGATAATGTTTAGAGCCATGCTTGGCACACATACTAAATTAATGTTTGTAAAATAAATAAATATACCCCATTGGTTCTGAGAGTTAGCCAACATTAGGAAATCTACCTGAACTTTCTAAGCTTCATTTACTATTAATCCTCAAAATGGAGATAACAAAAGCATCTACCTTACAAGTGTTTACAAGGCTAATTGGACTCAACGTAAGGTCTTAATATAATGCCTGGGGACTTATTAAGGGCTCTATTTTTGTTAGCTATTGAACTAGTCTGGTTCTCTAGAGAAACAGAACAAATTATGTATATATACATATATAAAATTATTTTTATATATATATATATATATATACATATAAAAATTATTTTTATATATACATGTATTTTTAACTCAAAGGAGTTGCCTTATGCAGCTATGGAGGTGGAGAAGTAAGTCCACGATCTGTAACCAGGAAGCTGGAGACCCGGGAGAACCAATTGTGTAAATTTCAATCTGAGTCTGAATCTAAAGGCAGAAGAGCAGATGGATGTCCCAGCTCAAAGACTGTCAAGCAGAAAACATTCTTTCTTTATCAGCCTTTTATTCTATTCAGGCCTTCAATGAATACCACCCGCACTGGGGACGGTGACCTGCTTTACTCAGTCTACCAATTCAAATGTTAATCTCACCCAGAAACACCCTCCCAGACACACTCAGAAGTAAAGTTTCTTATGGACTGAATATTTATGTTTCTCTAAAATTCATACGTTGAAATCCTAGACCTCAAGGTAAGAGCAGTAGGAAGTGGCTGGGGGAGGGGGCTCTTTGAAAGGTGATTAGGTCATGAGGATGGAGCCCTTATGGATGGGTTTAGTGCCCTTATTAAAGAGACCTAGAAAGATCCTTTGTTTCTTTCACCATGTGAGGTAACAGCAAAAAGACAGCTTTCTAGGGCATGGCCCACAACAGACACTGAATCTGTCTTGCCCTTGAACTTCTAGCCTCCAGAATTGTGAGAAATACATTTCTGTTGTTTGTAAGCCACTCAGTTTATGCTGTTTTGTTATAACAGCCCCAAAGGACTAAGATAATGTTTAACCAAATATCTGGGCACACTGTGGCCCAGTCAAGTTGTTGCATAAAATTAACCAGCCAAGCTAATATGGTTATTTTTATTGTTTTTTCTTTTGTGGAGCAGAAATCTATGCAAATAAATCAACCACATCATCACTGAAATATAGACCACTATAAATGGCTAATGTGGATAATGTGTATAAAAATTTAAATTTCTTAGGCAAACACACACGTTATCCAGAGATTAATCTGCTTGGCTGACCAAGTAGTTTCAATTACATTTTAAGGACATTTCTGCTAATAGATAAACATCTTGTTTAGGCATGAGATAACTTAAGAGTAACAGGTTGATTGAAAAGACAGTAGACTCAAAATAGACCCATGTGTAAAAATATTAGGACCTCCCTGAAGTGTCGGAATTTTAAGACATCAATTGGACAGCAGCCTTTTAAAACTGCTAAATTAAGGCAAAGTTCTTGCCAGACAAAGCACCTTTGCCTGTGAGGGGAATTTGAGAAACGCCACAGATGGTTTCCTAAAAAAGACCCAGTTGAAATTCCTACAACCTGAGAACAAAACTGCAATTGCGGAACACACCTCCCCTCAGCTGCCACTATGAATGCATCGACCCACAACCCTGCCACCTGGGAAGACCTGGGCCTAGTGCCCCGGTCCAGCCCCTACCTGCCTCTCCAGCTCCGTCTCTGTCCCCTCCCCTTTTCTCTCCTTTACTTACACTGGACTTTTCTTAGTTCCGCCGGTCAGCCGTGCTCATCCTCACTTCCATGATTTGATGTGCTCCCTTCCATGGTGAATGCTCTTTCCTCACTCCTGCTTAGCTCTTCCTCATCTTTCTGTCCTAGATTAGGTACCACTTCTCTGAGGGGACTTCCTTGATCGCCCAGGCAAGATTCAACCTCTCCAAGAGCATACATAGTCCTATCTTCTAGCATCCATCTCGCTCTCTGTTTTTTTTAATGGAGGCACTGGGGATTGAACCCAGGACCTCCTGCATGCTAAGCACGTGCTCTACCATTGAGCTCTACCCTCACCCCAGCACCCATATCTCTAAATTATTTTTCTTACTATCGATTTTAGTAACTATACATACTAAGATAATGTAAACTCCTGAAGGGCAGGGCCTGTGATCATTCCATATTCTCTGTTCCTATTACTGCACATAGAAGTACTTCATTAAATACTATATTTAATTGAATAGAAGAGGCATTGATTGTAAGACACACCAGAATTTCATATATCTGTAGGAAGAAAAACACTTCCAATTAAACAATGACATGATGCTTTTTTTTTATCATTTAGAATTTTTATTCTATATTTAATACAAGACATTATTCAGTCATGTACACAGATTTTTTTTAATCATATATCACTTTCGTACATATATGAAAGGAAAAAGTGGAATAAATTGGTTAATACATTTCCTAAACATCTTCACATTCAGAGTCTGACTTCTGATGATTTTATTTTTTATTGTGGTAAACTATGTATCACATGAAATATAGCATCTTCACCATTTTTAGGTGTATAGGTCAGTGGCTTTCAGCACGTTCCCATTGTTGTGAGATTTATTTTTTGACACTTTCTTTAGGAGTTCTTTTCTCCTCTGCCCACCCCACCCCAACCCGTCTTCCAAGTATCCTCTGCCATCAAGAGCATTGGTGATAGCACTTCTTAAAAAGATGATCCACCATCGTCTCTGAGAATTTCTTGCAAACTTCATACCCGTTCCTCATGTATTTGTATACACATGCCCAGGCAATGACAATTCCATCATGACTGCTGCTGGGCCAAAGTGATTTTAAGATGTATCCTCTTTCTAGAGATGTTGAAAGTGAAAAAAGTGAAACAGCAAACATGGTATTTGTTAAATAAATACGGGAACCTCTGTAAATATATGTAAGAAGTTCTATACGCATATATATGCATATAGGTAGGTAGCAATGACATTTTGTGCTCAGTATGTCTGTGAGAAATGAGGAGGACACATCTGATTGGGTATAGACAGGCCTTCTTGAGAACTTTAGAGAACTGCACCCTCCCCTTCCTCCTGCTTCCTGTCCCTGTAGGGCTGGAGGGAGGAGGGGGTTGGGGCTTTCGCTCACATGGAAGAAACTTGGCCACGCCTTTCTCTTGAGCTCTGGCACTTTTTTCCACCAGCCTCTTGCCTTCTCATTGTAACACCTGACTGAATTTATACCCAGTGACTTAGGATCCTGGTTTTGTGAAGGCTGAAGGACACCATAGATTGTATCTACTCAAATACCTTTCTTTTATAGAAGAGGGAAATTGATAACCGTAGAGGTAAGAGGCAACTTGTTCACAGTCACATGTGGACAAATGAAGAGCAGAGAATATTGGGTAGATACTCCAGTGAAAAGTCATAAGCTAAGCATTTAGGAAGTCTACACTCATGCTACTTACACTTATAATACACGTTGTTTGAAAAAATCTGTTATGGGATGAATTGGGTCCTCTTAAATTTCATATGTGGAATTCCCCACCCCTAGGGCCCCAGAATGCAAGTGTATTTGGAGATAAGATCTTTAAAGAGGTAATCATGGTTAAAATGAGGCTGTTAGGTGGACCCTAATTTAATCTGGCTGGTTATCTTTATAGGACAGAGATTAGGAAATGCAGAAAGAGACACCAGGGATGCAGGAAGAAGGCGACCATCTACAAGCCAAAAAGAGAAGCTTCAGAGGAAACTAACCCGACTGACACTTTGATCTCAGACGTCTAGTTTCCAGAACTGTGAGAAAAGAAATTCCCCTTGTTTAAGCCACCCTGTGTGTGGCATTTTGTTATGGCAACCCTAGCAAGGTAATACAACATCTTAGTGAGGGAAGAAAAGAGGGGATTCAGGAAGATAATTGCAAGCGATGGAGGGGAAGTGCACTCAAATGTTTTAGTTACTTACAGCAAGACTGGGCTGTTAGATAGTATTGTTCAAGAAGTCCCAAGAGAAACTAACCCTCCATCAGATCACAATTCTCTCCTTCCCAAGGCACAAGGAAGCCATGCCCCGAAGGCAGGACTACAGCACTGTGGTGAGCGTAGCTTGGTGTCGAATTCCATTAGAGAACTCTGATTTGCTGGGCTGGGGAACAGAGTGATGCCTTCTCTCCTTACCCTGACGTCACACCAGTTTTAGCCTCCAGTTGGTTATGCCAGAGGAATGTACACAGAAGAGAAGAAAATGCCAATCTTGGCAGTTTCAGGTTTTTGCATTTCTTCTGGAGTAAATTTGTGCTATTTATATTTCCCCATAAAGTCATCAATTTCATCAAAAATTTTAAAAGTATTAGCACAGAATGGTACAGAATTTTTTCTTTTCTAATTTAAAAATGAATTTTCTGTGTTTATTACAGACTTTTTTTCATTTCTTGTTTTGTCTTTTCCCTCTTTTTTTTTCACTACTCTTTATTGCCTCAAAAGTGAATGTTAATTCCTTTATTGTATCTCATCCCCTTGGAATCCTCAGACCACCTGTGCTCACACGCTGCCACCGCCTCTTAACCTGTGCTCTTAATGTCAGTTTCTTTGTGTCGTAGAAGTCACGCTCTTTTCCTGGCTTATTGGAAAGATTCTCACAGTAAGTCAATTGCAGACTCGTGCTCTTCTGCTGAGTCTTCCTTATCGTGCTCTGTTCTCCTGTCCTGCAGCTTTTCTTCATAAGCTGCATTTTACTAGCTTGCTGTTTACTCTTACTTGAAAGAAATAGATATATTTATACCTGGTGTTTATAAGCACATACACTAGGTAGATTGCCTTGATCTCACTGACCATCCACTTGAGCGTTTTTTAGTCTTCTCATGGGCATGACAAGAGAACAAATTGTTACAGTTTCCATTTCCATTTCTGGAATTTGGCAGCCTTTTACTGGATAAACCCTGTTGAGGTTCAATCATGAGACACTCCTCCTCCAGCTCCCCTACCCTGACTTCCTTCTGTTACAATTGATGAAAAGAAGAATAGTCAGAATATTCTACTCCTAAGACTCCCTACGCACGTGCTTAAGACCTGTTTCTACTTTCCAGCCTGTTATTTTCTGAGTGTTGCCGTCTCTACATAGAGAATGGAGAGGTATTATAGAAAGAGAGCTAAGATGTCAAGGGAGAAGCGTGTGAGAATATTATCTTACTCACCTCAAAAAATAGAATCCATGCAGCAGCAGGATTCATGCTCAATGTTTTAGTTAGTTCATATCCTCTTTCTGAGTGGGGCAAACAGTAAAGAAAGAAGGAGATATTTTTCTTTCTATCATCTTGCTTTTCAGAAAAACAGGTTTGCTCTCTTTTCAGAAGCAAAGTGTTTGGCGGGGAGGGGCACTTTTCTAGTCACATTTCATTATTTTAATTTTAGCTTTAGGCAAATGTATGAGTTTTCATCTTTTTCTCTGACCTCTAAGTGGGCAGCAACTATGTCTTGCCATTTTACTTCGACATATTCACAGTGTCTGGAATATCTTAGGTTCCCCCCAAAAAATTCATTTAATAAATGGAAGCATGTCACCATTGTTGTATTACTGGGGTATTAGGAAAAACTGTACCAAGGACAATTAGCTGGAAGAAGTTTTAAGCTAGACTTTCCTATTAAGATGGATTTCATTAAAAATATCAGGGCCAGTTTTATTTCCTTCCCACCTAGTAATATGACAGTAACTCTTACATAGGCTAATGACTTGATCTGGAAACTTTGATATGCAAGAAATTGTATTAAGATCAATCATTCATTCCACATACATGCATTGAATGCCTTTTTAGGGTGGCTCTATGCCCAGTTATAATTCTTTCTATAGAGGAAGAATGAGAAATGAGGATTTGGAAGTGCCCATATAAATGTGAAAAGCACAGGTTAAATATATATATTTTTATATCAAAATACTGCAATGTGTTGTGAGATATAATAAAGTTATATAAAATGTACAGTGAGACACGGAGTGACATTTGAGTTATGTTGTGGGTCTTCAGAGAAAACTGTAAAAGCTAAGAGGTATGGAGGATGGAGATCTAAGAAGAAGAGCATTTCTGGGGAAGGTAGTAATACTCAGAGTCTGGAATAGTCAGGAATTTGCATGGAGTTAATTGTGATTGAAATAAGAGGATGGATAACAACTGGAAAGGTTTGAAAATAGTTACCTATGGATCATGGAGGATAACTTCCCTAGAATTCATGGATGGGACTAGTTTCAGAAGGGTGGTAGATCATAAACCAGTATGCCAATGACTGGGGAAGATTTTTTTGGTTTTTCTAATTATGTATCTGCCCTGACAAGCGTCAGATTCAATGCAGATAACGTAGTTGAACACATGATCCATAAATGGGTCAATGCCTCCAGAAAGCACTGTAGTGTAAGACCAAGAGAATGTTAAGCCCCAGTTGCTTCACAGGTGGTTCCTATTTACAGTTTTGCAATATGATGAATGGTTGGTAAAATGGAAAATAATTTTATTTCTAACTGTTTTCTTAATAGTTATCTCACTGTTGATACCAAACAGAAATATCTGCTGGGTTCAGGTTCAAGCTATTAGATTTAAAAACCTAGTTATAATCTTTTATTGAGGAGAAAACTGGACAGGGGGAATATCTAGTAAAGCAACTGATTTATAATTAACATAGTTTTCCTTTATAAAGATGATACAGACAATACTTTATTTTGAAGAATTAATTGTAGGGTTTGATAAACATTTGATTCCATTACAAATGACTAGTTCTGAACTATTTGATATTTTAAAGTATTGCTCTGTCTCCCTGCTTCCCCTTTTAGTTTTGGGTATTAGGGTTACTACATCCCAGGATTGGGGTCCCTAGACTCCTTGGACCTATGCTGTCCAATAAGGTAGCCATTAAATCGAGTAGCTATTGAACATTTGAAATGTGGCAAGTCTGAAATGAGGTGGGCTGTAAGTGTAACATGCACATCTGATTTCAAAGACTTAGTTTAAAAAATATATCTTTTTTCATAATTAAAAAAGGTTGAAATAATTAATTTCATCTGTTTCTAATTTTTGATGTGGCTACCTGAAAATTTTAAATCACATATATGGCTCACGTTATATTTTTATTGAATAGCATTGCTTTAGACTACAGAAAAATTGCCATAGGATTGTATAGTGATATAATTTGCTTAGATGTCAGTAGATATGTGAGTTTTAATAATTCTGTTAGCCCAAAACATTCTGATAATAAATGTCTCTAAATATGTACCTACTAATTTTTTTCTCACAAAGGTTAGGTGTTGATAAGATAATTTGCTCTTAAGTCTTTGGCTGAATGACTTCTTGCTGATATAATGATAATTTGGGGTAATCCAGCAGTCACAATTATATTCCAGGCAAGATCATTAGGCTAACTGATCTTTCAAGTTTAGGGAAAGATAAATTTCAACTTCTCTGATGGAAATGGCTTTGAACTAGAAGTCAGAAGGCCTGGGTTAGAGCCAAAGTTTTCTTGGCCACTTATAAACTGTCTGCATGTTCTCCAGTAATAAATTATTTTGCTGGGAGCCAACATTGTGTTTCCAGATATATGTAAGAAGGGAAAAAAATTGATCATAGCCACCCAACATATCCACAAGATTATTGTGGCAAATTTATGTATAAGATGATAATTACAAGGTGCACTTAAGTCATCATGGCTTGCATGTTCGTGGGAAGTTTTGCCTGTATGAAACTTTGCAATGATTTTTAGAGAATAATGGAAACCTGTCCCCCGATGCCCATCACTGGATAGTACAGACTGTAATTGGTTATCACTGGTGTCCATCACCTTGGGAAAAAAGAAGCTGGCAGGTTACCTCAAAGGACAGATCTAGTGATCTGTTGATCTTGATCCTGAATGAATCAATTAGTTAAAATCCACCCCTTTTAAGATGGGGGCAGAGTGTGAGTTACAGAAAATCTCAGGCTTTTGAAACAATTAAGGAGAGAGAATCAAGTGGCTGAAATTTGAGAGTCCAGTGTGGGTAAGAGTTGGTTATTAATTAATTCTGAGTTGAGTAGCAAATAAAAGGATCTTTTCTGGGTGTCTTTAGACTGATGTTTATATCTTAGGGGTGTGAATCTTTTACTGTTTTAGTAATTGGGCTCAGCAAGAAGGAAGTCTTTCTTGATCTTTGGCCAAAACTATCCCATGAAATAGACCAAGAGAAGGAAGTATCATCTTGTGTCATTAATTGCCACTCAAAGGAGCTATTCTATAAGCATCAAAGTCACATCTATTCTTTTGGAAACATGTTTGTCTATGTGTTTTTCCTTTCTTTCTTCATTAAAAGTAATTTAAAAAGCAAAATAAGAAAGATTTTCTGCTGTATCATCCTTTAACTCTTTCTTGCCTCTATAATATTTTACTTGGTTGAAATACATTTAGAATTTCTGCAGTGCCTACAGAAAAAAGGGGCAACCCTTTTCAGGATGTGGCTTCTATTTATGCTCCAACCTTGTATACATAATTATCTGTCTGTATTAGCCCTCTGTTAATTTCATTTTGTTTTGATTTAAATTTATAGTTTTTCATGCTTGGTTTATATGCCAGGCATTGTGCTAAATGATTTGCATGCGTTATTTTACATAATCTTCTCAAAACCGTAACATTTCCATCTTAGATTTGAGAGGATTACTGACGGAACCTAGACTTAGGCTCAAATCTAACTCAGAGCTCATCATTTATTCCACGCCTGTGCTCTGTGCCCAACATAAGGAGCTTGGAGAACAAGTAATGTCACATAACATTTAGTTTTGCATTTAATTCCTTCACCTCGTTAGCCCATATCAGCAATAAGTCAAAAAGAGCCTTCCCCTTTACGCTATACATCTTATTTTCTTTACTTATAAGCTCCTAGAGGGAATGATCCCCTACGATGTTTGTTGGTAACTATTGTGCCTAAAAGAATACCTTGGACTAATAGGTGGTAATAAAATTTTATTGATGATGTTAAGTATGAGCATTTGGTATTAATAGGTGATTTCAGTTTCTGTTCCCTTCCCACATATGTTTCTTAAAACTTCAACTTTTGAAAGCGTCCCACGTTCCTCTATCCAGGCAGTTTGACTTCATTTCCGTGCTTCACACTCTGAATCTCCACAGGGTGGGACCCTCAGCTAGCAGAATCTTAGAGGAACTATTCTTCTTTTGAAATAAAAATACATGCCAATCCCAGGGAGTGGGTTGTATCCCAATAAAAGGGCAGAGCTGACACTGGGCACATCTGTTTAGGAAACAAAGTGAAGTTCAATGCTTTTCTGAACTGTAGTTCTTAGATAATAGAGGCGTTAATTAAAACCCGCCCCTTGTAGCTCACACACAGCAAACAGTGGTACTGCACTCAGCCAACAAGAGGGTTTTACCGCAAAGCCAGAGATGATCTCATCTGTGCCTCTTCCAATCTATCAACTCATCTAAGCTCTTTGAGATAATTAAGTGGCATTGCAAGGGGAACAGCAATGGAGTGGCTGACAGTGTTTTTTAAATGCCTTCATTTGCTTTAGTTTTAGTTCCAAGCAAAATGCTGTAAATCCTGCACTGTATTTATGTTTATAATTTAAATGCACACAGCATTATTATACCTTACTGTACCACCAGCAGGAGAAACCCTCTGATAATATATGGCCAGAACACTGAAGAAACTCTGTCCTTTATTAGAGCACGTGCACACACCACACCCACATGCACTTGCACAAACACACACACACAGGCTTGGTTTATATTTGTGAGCAAGGGAGTACACAGATACCACAGACACCTGATACTAGAGTAGGCTGTTCAAGACCTAACCCTAAATTTGAGTCTACAGGTCAGATTTTATACCTTAAAACTTTGCGAGCATCACCTTGTTCTAGGTGTGCTTAAATTTAAGGTGACCCAGGCTTACCTTTGGCCAACAAAATAAACGTGTTCCAGAAATCGAACAAATCCATATTTTAAAAACCTATGTTCTCTCAAATTACTCATCCTTATTGTCTTTCTCCTCATTATCAAAACACACTCCTGAACACCAGTGATATTGAAAATATCTGATCATAAGTGTGGCATGGGACATGGATTTATAAGAACAGATGGCTTCACTTTTGCCAGGCTTTAACCCCTTAGGTGCTGAATCCTAGAGAGAGAGCCGCAGTCTCAGGGAAGGGATCAGGAGGGCTGCGACGGAGGCACTTGGGGAAGAAATGGGCTCAAGACAGCAGCTATTTATCAAGGGTATGGAAGCATTGCGGTATTTTCACAGCTTATCACACTAATGTTAACGTGGCTAAAAGCTCATTTATGTTAATAGATGGTACCTAGAATCATGATGCTTAGAAATATAGAAGGTTCTAACCTAGCGGTAGAACAGAAGGCTTTAGAAATTCTCCCAGCTGTTGGAAAGAGATTTCAGGCTTGCTAATTAATCTTGAATGTAGGTATGAGTAGTTTTAACCCTTGTTGTCACTGAGAAAATCAAGAAGGGAAAAGGTTGATATTTCTTGTGTCTCCAGTACATCACAATCTCATTTAATTTTCTCAGTATCCTTCTAGGAAAGTGTATTAGTTTGCTAGGGTTACCATAACAAAGACCCACAGACAGTGGTTTAAACAACAAATTTATTTCTTCACAGTTCTGGAGGCAAGAAATCCAAGGTCAAGGTGTTAGCAGGTCTGGTTCCATTCTGAGGTCTCTCTCCTTAGCTTGTAGCTGGCTGTCTTCTTCCTGTGTCTTCACACGGTCTTCCCTCTTTGTGTGTGTGTGTGTGTCCCCCAACCTCATCTTACAAGGATACCAGTCATCTTGGACTAGGGTCTCCCCTAATGACCCCGTCTAACTTTAATTATCGCTTTAAAGACCCTGTTCCCAAATGCAGTCACACTGAGGTACTGAGGGTTAGGACTTCAACATATGAATTTGGGGGAGGGGCCCAATTCAGTCCATAAGAGGAAGTTAGTAATATAGACCTTCTTTTTGACCAAAGTTTATAAAAATATTTTAAAAGGTCAATTTTATTAAGGTGTATTTCACATATAAAAGTATACCCATTTTAAGCCTACAGCTTGAGTTTTGCAAATATGTACATCCATGTAACCAACACCATAATCAAACTACAGAAGTTTCTATCATCTCAACAAATTCCCTCTTTCTTGGCATTTCCCCTACCTTCCTGGCTCCAGACAGCCATTGATCTGATTTCTTTTCTAGTGTTTCATATAAAAGGAGTCATAAGGTATGCATTCCACTATGTCTGGCTTCTTTTCTGTAGCATAATGCATAATGTTTTGAGATTCATTTTGTTGGGTATATTAGTAATTTGTTTCATTTTATTTCTGAGTGGTATCCCATTGTGTGACTATACCACAATTTGTTTATTGTTTACAGCTTTTGGGTATTATGGATAAAGCTAATATATATATATATTTAAGTGGAGGTACTGGGGATTGAACTCAGGACCTCGTGCATGCTAAGCATGCACTCTACCACTGAGCTATTTCCCTCCTCTCCTATTTTAAAGATTTTAGTTTTTTTTTTTAAAGAATAAAGCTAACATGAACATTTATTTATAGGTCTTTGTATGGCCAGGACATGTTTTCATTTCTTTTGGGTAAATAAAAAAAAAAAAATTGCTGTGTCATATGAGAAGTATACAGTTAGCTTTTTAAACTTTCTTTCAGGAAGAACTGCTAAATTGTTTCCCAAATTGTTGAATGATTTTACATTCCCACAATGTATGAGAGTTCTAGTTCCTCCATATTTCCGACAACACTTGGTATTATTGGCCTTTATAATTTTAGCTACTCCTGTGGACACGTAGTGGTAGCTCTTCATGGTTTTATTCATTTATTTATTTATTATTTTATTTTGGCGGGGGGGGTAATTAAGTTTTTTTTTTTTTAAGAGGAGGTGCTGGGGATTGAACCCAGGACCTTGTGTATGCTAAGCATGTGCTCTACCACTTGAGCTATATACCCTCCCCTTAGCTCTTTGTGCTTTTAAACTTGCATTTTCCTGATTACTAAATGATATTGAGTATCATTTCATGTGCATATTGAAAAATTATATATCCTTTTTTGTGAATTTTCTTAATTTTTTTTTCTGATTTTCAGTGGATTGACTTCTTAAGTTTTTTGAGTTCCCTATATGTCCTAGATCCAAGCCATTTATCAGACATACATAATGTAAATATTTTCTCCTATTCTTTGACTTTGCCTTTTCAGTTTATTAATGTCAATTTGAAGAGCAGAATTTTTAGTTTTGATAAAGTTCAACTTAACATGTTGTCTTTAGTTATGGCTTTTTGTATATGTTATGGATCTGGATTTAATGTTTATATAAGGCAAGTGTTATAGATCTGAATTTAATGTTTAAGTTTACAATACATTTAGAGTTGTTTTTGTGTGTGGTATAAGGTAAGGGTTGAACTTTGCTTTTTTCATATATCAATTCCAAAACAATTTGTTGATAAAACTGTTCTTTCTCCATTGAATTAATATGGCACCCTTGTCAAAAATCAGTTGATTCATGAGTATATGGGGGAAAAACATACGTTTAATTCTTTCTATAACCTCTCTTTTGTTCCAATGATTAACTTTTATTCTTAGGTCAATACTAAACTGTCTTGATTACAGTAGCTTCAAGTAAGTCTTTAAAATCCAATAGTATGAGTCCTTCAAATTTGTGCTTAAAACATGTTTTAGTTATTCTAAGTCCACTTTATTTCCATGTAAACATTGGAATCACTTTTCAATTTCTACAAAGAGGAAAACTAGATCTGGCCTGAAACTGTAATAAATTCATAGATCAATTTGAATAAAACTGGCATCTTAATAATACTGAGTCTTTTAATCCATGATACAGTATTCTTTAATTCCTCTTAGAAGTTTGACAGTTTTAAGTGTACAGGGAGTGAATGTATTGTAAAATTCACCCCTCAGAGTTTTATATTTGCTAGCATTATTGTAAATGGTATCTTTTTTCTAATCTTCATTTTTTGGTTACTGAATAAATCAGTTGATTCTATATATTGATCTTATGTTCAGCAACTATAACAACTTATTAATTTGGGGGCTTTTTGTGGATTTCGTAGGATTTATGCATGATTTTGTCATCTTTGTTTATACTGGGATGATAAAATGGTTTCTGTTTTAACTACAGCCAGGAGCATAATGCTTCACCCCTTTTTATAGATAAGTAAACTAAGATCAGAAAGACTAAGAGTATAGTTATAAAGAACAGGAATTTGGAATTTAGGTTGGAATCCAAATTTTAACTCTTCACTAGTTATACAAACTTGGGGAAGTTATTTAATTTTCTGTCATGGTTTCCGTATCTCTAAAATGAATCTGCTGCTGCTGCAGATGATACATATAATGATGTAATATTACAAATTATATCTTACTATTGTTGTTATATTAACCGACATGATACATATGCAGTGCCTGGTACAGAGTGAGTCTTGGATATGATGTCAGCTAACTAGTGATATTATCCATAATCACTTTGGTAGAATTCTGACTTCAAGTTCAGGAATGTAATATTAGTGAACAAGATAAATGTTTTTCCATTATTTATCAAAACTAAATTTTTTCCTTTATGTGTAGTTTACTGTATAGGAACCATACCATAGTAATGGTGTTTAAAAAAATGTATCCTGAACAGGAAAAGAGGTGTATTCTGGCCCATAGGACAAATCCCCTTGAAGAGAAGACAAAATATACTCATGAGAACTTGAGAAGTCTTGTTTGTGTTTGTGGAGAAATTCTGACAGGGAGATCTGTGGATAATCCATTACAAATTCTCAATTCAGAGTATCTATTATTTAATTAATCACTGTGATGGATATCTTCAACACTAGGTAATAATGAACAAATTCATAGTACTGAGACAGTCACTCAAAACATAACTGTTAAAGGACTTACCCACTTTTCTTTTTAGAACCCCATAAAATCTTGAATGATCACAAATAGGGCTCAATGGAGAAAAATCAGGAAAAGCTAGCATGTTCACTGTTGAAGGTTTGCCGATGTCCTAAGTTGATCCTTAAGAACGTAAGTGTGACAGGTAGACAAGAAATAAGACACAGATTTGTCAGATATGGAAGGGAAGATTTCAGCTCAGCAAGGGGAATTTAGAAACCTTTCTCTGCTGGCTGAGCACAACCAATGTGTCAGCCAGTAACATCCGATTACACTCAGATGACAACAGTGCCGGTTAATTAGCTCTTGTTTACGTTTTGACTGTTGCAGACTTAAATTATATTCGTATTGTCATACAGAACAAACACCTAGAAATGTTTGCCCTTGATCTAAACACATCCTTTCCTTTCGCAGTGACACTTGAACTACATGTGAGAACAAAAAATTTTAAGAAGTCAGGCATAAAAGGTAGATCATCTAAATCAGATAATTAAAAACAAATCTGATTAATGATAATTTTGGCTTGAAAACCAAGTACCCTGTTTCAAGAGAAGTTCAGGTTGACAAAAAATGCAGACATTACCTCTGAAACTGACAATACAAAATGCCATGAATATCTCTGCAGATTCTTCAATCCTCTCATCACTTTGACTTTTTAAAGATTTAATACTAATGAAGTATAAAGCATTCTTTATGTGTAATTCTTGAACTAGAATGAATTTCATTCTCTCATTACGATTAAAAAGCTTTACCTCATCCTGATCCTTGTAAATTTTCTTCCAACAATGCTTATGAAAGGTCAAGAAAGTGTTTTTCTTTTTTTTTTAGGAAGCTAGAGTAACGTATCATTCGTAGTAATTTAAATGGCAGAAGAGTTTGTATTTCTGCAGTACATCCTGGGTAGCAGGGCTGCTGCTGAGGTGCTCAGTAAAGCATTCTAGGGGTGCTGGAATATTGTCCTTATTTTATTTTTTTAAAAATATTTTGAGGGGGAGGTAATTAGTTTTATTCATTCATTCATTTTTGTTGATAGAGGTCCTGGGGGTTGAACCCAGGGCCTCGTGCTTGCTAAGCATACATTCTACCTTCTACCCCTGAGCTATACTGTCCCCCTCATCCCCAGGATATTTTCCTTTTGAAGATCGGTGTTCCATGGTTGGCATGCTCTAGACACTGTTGCACTCATTTAAAGGCTTCTAGGTTAGAATTAAGCATGGGCAAAGCATCTCTCCAGGGAAAGTGTATGTACTGGAGATCCTTGCTTTTTTCTCTACCCTATTGCTTTTCTATTTTTTTTTCTACTCCCATCTTTCTTCTCCAAATACCATAAAGAGACACCAGTCAGAAGTATAAATATGCTTGCTTGGTGTCCTTGATTAGAAATGGTCCAGACATCAGGGAGCAAAAACCAAAATTTATATAATCCTCAATGCTGACCGTTTTCAAAATAGATTGCAACAAAGTAAACTGTAAAACATAATTTTAAACATAACCTTCTGTCTCCAACATGCTGCCCTCGTATCACTAAGATAGTTTAACATCGAAATCAGCTTAGGTAATCATAAATCATAAACGTTAAAGAGCTGCCCCTGGCAGCTTGTTAGTTCCACAGCTTACCACAGAACTTCAACCAACATGACATTTGATCCCAAGTGTCCAAGGAGTGGTCAAGGTTGATCAGTCAGCTTTCAACAGAAGAATTTGCCCCTGATGGAGTGGTAACTATAATCATATGGTATTTTTAGGAAAGTGATACACTGGAAAATAATATCACAATTATGTATTTATGAAATGTTGGTTTCTACAAACTGGAGATTTAACAATGATGTCTAGAACAAATCATTACATTTCTAAAAGAAATAAAAAATGCACAGAGATAGTATCAATCAAATGGATTCTGAAAAATCTCAGTCCTGTTATCTTCTTAATGAATGCAGTACAGTGTCACAAATGCCCTTACATCCTTGTCACACAGTGTGAATTGCAAATAGAAAGACCAAAGAAATGTTCAATTGACTTCCCCTGAATAAGGCCTGATATGTGAATCCTTTGTCCCTTTCTCACTTACTAGATGCCTTTCAGAGTAAGTTCTCATAGTCTAATAATCAACCCCAAAATACTCATAATGAAGGGAAGACAATACTATTGCCATTTTCACAGTCACATTATGATATTTTTAGTGTATTGAGTACAGTAATTATTTATTAAAAGTAACACATGAAAGTATGAATAAAATATCTTTATGTACAAAGGAGGATTTTGACCTGGTATTTAATAATACACTCGCAAATTTCCCCTACATTAGTGGAAAACAATAAATACAAACATTAGCTAATATAAGAACACCGAGAAAGTGGGAACGTCTCCATGAATAAAAACTGTTGGTTCTGGAAACTTTAAACTCAAGGGACAGCCATTTCATCAGTGAAGCCATCGGCCTGGGCTGTCAGGTTAACTGCTCACAGACGCCCCTCCTAAAATTCATTCTCCTAGGATTGTTCCTGTAAAATGCGCTAAGGTGCTTTTCCACATCTCAGAGGACAGGAGAGGCCCAGGATTCTTTTTGATTCCATCAGATTATTGTGTGTCATCTAGTTTATGGGGACAGGTGACAGATGCAGACTGGCGAGCAGGACTGAGAGTCAGGATTGATTCCACAGGGCTTTCTCCCTTTCTACCCCTGGAGCCCAGAAGCTGAAGATTAAGCCTGTGGGGGGGAAACAGAACAGTTCAGATTCCAAGAAAGTGAAGCAGCAGCAGAGATGCTGGGCGAGATTGTCTCTTGATAAGAAAGATTAGTGACTAGCTGAAGTTTTCCCACTTAGTAGAGTCACTTGAATGTCCCAGAAGCACTTCAACCTCAACAAGTCTGAAAGGAAACCACGACACTGCCTCCCAAACCTGTTCCCTCTCACTCTGTGATTCCAGTCTTTGCTGTTATCTCCGTGATCCATCCAGGCACTCGACCTGGAAGTGTGGGCATTACCTATACCCCTGACAGTCCTCATTCCCCAGTGTCTACATTCATGCAATCAGCACCTCTGGAGAACTGTATCTTCCAGACATTTCTCTGTTCAATTCTGCCTCTTCATCTCTCTCCCACTGTACCTGCAGACCTGGTGAAGCCCTCATCCTTTTTCTGGGGTATATTGCAATAGTCTTTTGTCTTCTCTGCTTCCAATCTTACTCCTCTTGAATGAATCTTCCACATTAAATATTCAGTGATGTGCCTCGAGCACACATCTCATCATACCCCACTTTTGATGAAAGCCCTTCACTGTTTCTTATCACCAGTGGGGCATCATTTGAGGTCTGTTGCTCAGGGTGACATTGTGAGTAATTATTTCTTGGCAACTTTCATGCTTTGCTGCTGTGTACTTATCATGAAGAAGAGTGAGCAGGCAGCTTTCCACTTCTCCACAGGATGGAGAGCCAGGGCTTTGGTTTATGACTTCAGGTTTCCTTGTTTGCAGGACAGAAACATCATTCTCTGCAGGTCCAAAAAGGAGCAGGAGAGGGAAGCTTCTGTGTCTCAAGTGGGGAGGGCAGTGGTCCACTGTGGCAGGGGGAGGATGCTGTGGTGCTGCTGATGGCAGTGCTGGTGGTCTGCCGGAGTCTGGGAGGAGGAGGATGCTGGGGTGAGGGTGGGCAGTGGGACCAGGGTCGAGACCTGCATGTTGCTCCTTCGCAGCGTGGTTGGTGGAGGCAGGTCCTTCGGGAGGGATGGTTGCACTGCTGCCTTACATGGGGCAGACCTGGACATGGGCTGCTGTGGCTTGGGGTCAGTTTGAAGACTAGAGAGTTGGACATGGGATTTACATCAAGACTTAGGCTGTGGAAAAGACTACTAAGTGGGATATTTCTAATGTCCCCCCAGAGCATCTGTGGCTGACAGGTGGTCCAGCACAGGCCAGAGCATGGGGTAGCTCTAGAAGGAGAGAAATGATTGCAAGGATGACTGTGAAACAGTCCCCACTCTTAAATTCTGGACTTATTTCCTGGGTGCATTTTACACTCAAGGTCAGAGAGCCTTCCAAAATGAATAAATGGCTTCTTGATGGCATTAATAAAAAGGAAAGAATCTGATTTTATTCTGCTTAGAAAAAGAAAATATTTCATTCTCACCACATGAAGTCGTTTCTGATTTAGCTTAGCACAGGAAGCAAGACCTCCCACTATGTGGAGCCCGCAACTGCTTTGGCCCCACCGCCCAGCCCTTCTGGCCTTGAAATACATCTTCCAGGCCCAAGCTTCCCGTTATCTGAGGTGAAGGACCAGGGTGGTTTTCAAAAATTTCTAATCAGCTGCAAACTGATATTTTTTAAAAATACAATAACATGAATAAAATATTGAAGCGATATCAGATTGCTATCCCAATTTGAAATGCTTACACTCAGTTTCTGCACTTAATTTCCTTGCGAAACAGAATCACGGTTCACTGACCCTGCAGCAGATGTGTACACACAGCTCCTGGCTAACCAGTTACTCGTGATTTTTTTCATATACCATGCAGTCTCACAGTTCTTTGCCTTTACACATGCCATTCTCTTTTTTTCTTATCCTGTAAGTCTCAACTCAAATACCGTCTTTGAGAAATTTGCCATTAAACTTCAATGGCTGTCTTTACATACCACTATCTTATTACTTACCATATTCTATTAAAATGATCTTATTTGTCTTTCTCTTCACTCCTCTAAGCATTGTGAGGACAGTATCCATGTCACATCCCTCTTTTTTAAATTTTTAGTTTGAGTTATTTATTTATTTATTGAAGTATAGTCAGTTTACAATGTTGCATCCGTTTCTGGAGTACAGCATAATAGTTCAGTCATTCACATACATACATATATTTGTTTTCACATTCTTTTCCATTATAGGTTACTATAAGATGTTGAATATAGTTCCCTGTGCTCTACAGTAGAACCTTGTTGTTTATCTATTTTACACATAGTAGTTAGTATCTGCAAATCTCAAAGTCCCAATTTATCCCTTCCCATCCCCTTTCCCACCTCATCCCTCTTAATACTTGGCCTAGTATCTGCAAGGAGCGAGATCTCTGTCACTTTTTCTTCCAACGGAACCATAATCGTCTGTGGGTGAGTTTCCAAGTGAAGTTAAGAGTTTGCAGCATCGATCAGCTAGGTAAACATCTAGATTTGTTGAGCAGGATAATGCTCATGATGAATATTGCATCAATCATTTTTTTGCAAGATCGGAAACCAATATAGGAACAAACTGGAGTTTTCATCAGCGTGTACTCTACACTGATAATCTTCCTCAAGAAATGGATTTTGCTTGCTTCATTAGTGATTTTATTTATTAGTTGATAGTTTCAATTTGAATCTCCATACCAGTATCAGTGTTTGCTCTCTTTCAGACATTATAATCTCTAAAATTCAGTGTATTGGCTTCAATAATAATAGAGAACTTTATGGTCACTGAATCTCTCACAACCCTAACATTTTATAAATTTATAATTCTTCTAAAAAATTAATGGTCACTTTAACAATAAAGTATCATGTTAGCTTCATTAACCATACTGACAACACTTTATAAACAAAAGAGCACAGTGGTCTTAGGAGAAAAGATCATTCTGTCCTCATTATATAGATGTGAAACCCAGTGCAAAGCATTGCTAAGAAATGCGTTCAGGGTCATGCATTAGGATCAAAAAATAAATCTCTTTTTACTTATGATGTTGTCTTTTCAGCCCTCATTATTTCATTTTAAAATGTAAGAAAAATAATTGAAAAACGAGTTAAGTTCTTCTGGAAGTTTACAAAGATGCTTTTAGATTATCAAGGGTATCATTTAGAAAATAATGGAAGTACAGTGAATTGTACCTGGGAGAAAAATAGAAGTGGGTAACGTTTCACTTTGTTAAGGGTCTGTGGGATGAGACTTTCATACAAGCCAGTGGTCTTGCTGCCCCTTGGTTTTTCATTGAGCTGAAGTGCCCTTCCTTACTTCCTAAGCTGTCAGGTGGCTTGGAACAGGGCTGACCCAGATGTACCAGGTCCCCTCCCTTCTACAGCCCAAATTAGTCTCAGAACATTCAAATGGCTTTCTGTTTAGTCCTAAAATTGTACCCCCTTCCACATTTAACGTTATCTTAGACATGTTTACACGTAATTAAAAATTGTCTCAAGAATTACTTTTGTTGGTTGTATAATGTCATCGATTGGCTGAAACATAATTTATTTGAAATTTCCATACCATTAGACATGCTGTTTCTAAATGTTTGCTACCGTTCCTTGTATTTTAATCTTTAATCACATTCAAATAATTTCCTTATGAAAATTTCCTAAAAGTGAAGTTACTAGCTGACAAATGTGAATATTTTAAGTCCCTTAGTTAGTATTACCAAACAGCTCTTCAGAAAGATTAATCCAATTTATATTTTCAAATGCAGCATATGAAATATTTGCTTCACCAGTATTATTTTTTAAAAATAAAAGAAAGAAAGCTCAAGTAAATTGAAGGTTATAATTTTTTTGGTCTTAATTCACATTTTGACTAGTAATAGTATGGGACCTCTTCTCTACTTTTATATTACTATTTCTATTTCATCCTCTATGAATTGTCAGCTCATTTTTAAATTTTCCAATTCGTATAAATGTCTTTGTATATTTAGGATATTAATTAGTTGGCCTCATATTTATGACAAACATTTCCCCAATTTATAATTTGTAATTTTATTTAGGATAAGTTTTTTTAATGTTTGGAAGTTTTAAGTCATGATGTGGTAGAATTCCTGCTTTTACCGTTAAATTTTCTTATATTGTTTCGTGTTTTTAAAATTCTTAATCAGACGTGTAATAAAATCTAACTGATCTTCTTTCTGTTTTTTTACATGCAGTTCTTAATACATTTTCCCTATATAGGTATCATTAGCTAATGTCCTCACTTTCACACTCATTATTACCCGGTTTGTTCAGACCACTTGTTGGCATCAATAAGAAAAGTATGTGCTTGCCTGCTCTACATTTTCACGGAGAAATTCTGGCCTCAGCAGAAGCTCTATGTAATCAAATCAATTCCTTTAGCTATGTTATCCTTGTCACTCCTTGTTATAAGAGAATTAATTTCAGAAGAAGATAACAGACTATTTGCATTGTAAATGGGCACAAATATGTGTAAAAATACATACAGCTAATATGTCTCTAATCTTTGATTCCAGTGGCCTTCAAAACATAACACAAGTTGTTTTTGCACTAATAGGCATTTTGAGGGTGCCATCAGCTACTAGCTGGGACCAAAGTGAGTTATACAGGAAAAGTTTAAGCTAAAATAATCATTTTTTTATTCTCAAGAAATCATGGTCCCTAAATTATAGCAATAAATCTACAGTGAAAGGATAATATTTTCTGAAGCTCCTATCAACCTTCCTCCTGTGGACATAAAAGTCTCAGAGATTTTAGAACTAGTTTGATGAATTGTATCAATCATGTCCATATAGCTGTAAATTTTTTTCTCTAATTATTTTCTTATTTCTTGTGTCTGATTTCATGTTCTCACTAGACAAAGCTTTGCAGCGAGGGCAAGGATCATAGATGAAAAGTATTTTGGAATTCCTGTCTGCACTGCCAAATTACATTAAATATAATATTCTGCACAAAATAGATGATCATTATATGAAGCAGTAAGCATTAAATACATCTAAAAATTTCTACTGAGATGAAAATTTTAAACATGAGTGAATGTTTCTATCAGGGTTTGCTGTTGAGTACAGATCCAAAGACTTCTCAACTTTGTTTTCTCAACTTCTAGTTCTGATAAATACATTCCTACTTATCCTGAATTTCTGAGTTTATATCTGATTTCTAGCTGATAACCTAGAAAGCAATTACTCACTGGTTACTACATTTAAAGTACAGTGGTTGCTAAGAGAAATATATTGAAAAAGGGTGAGACAAATAGGCAATAGAATTGACAGATGTCAAATGTGCTTCTTCCCATTACTTTCTGATATTTACCCTTCAGAACATCGTTATATAATTCCACAATTACTCAGAAAGGCAACAGAAGCAATTTGCCTCTGCAAATCAAAAGACATGAAATCAGACACTAGGAATATTTTTTTAAAGTACAAAAGCTGAAAGGAAAGGGAGTTGGAGGAAAATTCATTTTGTCCTCGTCTCCTATACAACTCTTCTTTCTTTCTCTTTCCAGCTGAACAGAAGACTTTGTCTTTCTCCAAATTGGACAATTAGTCACTAAGATTTGAGCATTCTGATCATCTAGAAAGCATCCTTGTACCAACCACAGGGTTGCAAAGAAACCATAGCTGGTATGGAAGGAGGCTTTCCATGCACTAGGGAGGGCTGAACCACAAGTCTCCATGAATTTCTCAAACTTCTCTGCTTCTTGACTCTTGCATCTGAGAGTCCTTTGCAAAAGGACAGGCAAACTTCCCGATTCCTCTCATCCTAACCCACCCCTTGCTGGCTGGAGAAGGATGAAATTCTGACACTGATGCATATGTCTGGATGACACACACCCCTTTGTCTGTGTCTCCGCTCCTTGTCAGAGAAGTGTGGCTGGCATCACTTACTCAACAGACACTCGCTGAGTATCGGTGACAGCGCTGCATTAGTGCTGGGAAGTAGGCGTGGGCAGTGGACATAGCAGTGATATTCCTCCCACTGGACATTACCCAGCATGACTACCATTGTGGTCAGGCCAATTCTTGGCATATACCTATTTATTTGTTCTTTTGCCTTTTTACTATTAGTTGCCAAAGGCTACATTTTCCTGCAGGTTCTAAAAATTACCAAACGCTAATTGGGAGGGCACTTATTCAATGCTTCTTGTGAAAACTAAATTAAAGTCGGAAGGAAATTTTCTTACCCAATTCTAGGAAAGCAAAAGACAATCGCATGCTGAGCTGAGAAGGGTAATTCCCGCAGGCCTGAAATTGGCCTGACTGTTGTACTGAAATAAGACATGCACCTACATTGCACTGACTCCTGGTCAAAGTGTGGAACCTGCAGAATAACAGTTGCTGCAGAAAACCAGTATCCCAAGTTTTGAGCAGTTTTAATTATTTATTGATCAGCAATAATTGTAATGAGATTGATCACTTTGCATCTGCTCTCACTGAGACACCTGGAGGGCTCTGTCACTCATGCAGTTATATAGCTGGAATATGCCTATGTGACTATCTGGGTACAAGAAACCCTAGTGGAGAGCGTACATTGGATCACCTTGTTTGAGGTACTCTGTGCACACACCCATGGTTCCCGGTCCCAGAGAGAGAGCACATCCCAGTACGGTCCTTAGCGGGGAGGACAACTGGCCCTCCTACCTGGCATCCCTGGACCCCTCGCCCCGAGCCAGCCTTTGGCTGTGACGCACATCCTTACTTTAATGCAGCTGCTGCATCATACTCTCTTCCTGCAATAAACTGCAAGTTTGTCAGCACTGACATTTTGGGTCCTGCGAGTCTTCCTCAGCAACAGAACCCTGTCTAACCGCCACTGTTAGTTAGTGTGTGTACTGACCCAGGCAGAGGCAAACTGCATCTGTGAGAAAATGTTACCAACAGGAAGAAAGAGCGAACTGTATCATTCCTGAGGTAGGCAGGGCAACTGGAAGAATCTGCTACAGCCCCCAAGACACTCATTTCTCTGGCAAGTCTTCTTAGAGTTTGTTTTTCAGACAAATGGAAAATGATGGTTTCACTGACACAAGCCATTAACTTTTCAGCTTTTAAAATCTTTAAAAAATAATCTGAGCTGCAGCAAGCTAACAAAACAGATATTAATGAGCATCTCAGTGAATGAAATTAGAAAACTTACATATTTATTGCCCAGGTGTGGGGAGGATTCATCAAGCTGTCAGTTCTTGGTTTTTCCTTGTGCTGAATGCTCACCTAAAAGCAGAAGATACATTTGGATCTATAAGCTCAGAGAGTGAATAAGGATGAAAATAAAGTTTCTTGGCTTGTTTTTTGTTTTTCAACGGAAGTCTAATTTTCCTTCCAGAATGTCATTAGAACCGCAGTTTACGTCTTGGTATTGCCTGGAAATTGTTCACCAAGATTTATGAGCTTTTTTCAGCCATTGTTTGTTTTCACCCTAGAGGAGCAATGCTTACTCACTCCCTGGGAGTAGGGGGTGTGAGTTGGGAGGTGAAAACAAGGGAGGCCCCTAGGGAATGAGTTATTGACTTTTGCTTGTTCTAGGAGCTGGCTCTGCCTAAGCAGAGCTATGTCATATATTGGAAGTGCCATTTTATCAGGAAGACGTTCTAGGCACCTCTGTTGAATTAATTCAGTGAGAGTTTCGTGAAAATAAATGTATAGGTCAACACAAATACTTTGGTGACATACAAAACAGCCCAGGGACCATTACAATAACAGCTATTCCATCATCCAATCTAAAGATAAATATTAACTGAGGATGATGGGAAGCTGGGAGACCCCAAGCATTCTTCCATTCTCCTGGATTTGTGGTCACAGCATTTCCCATTACCTGTGTCTTTCAGGTAGATTCAAGTATCAACATCAGCCACATGATATAAAAACATCAGGGGTCAAAGTCTCCAGCTTTGAGAATAAATGTCATCGTTTTGCTCCAGCTTTTATCTGCCAGTTAGGAAACCAGTCTTCTGGGGACTCCACTGATCTCACCTATCACCTGCATGGTCCTGGCGATACTAAGCAGTGCTGGAGACCTGTGAGGACAACCCCAGGACTCCCCTTCAAGAGCTCCTTAGGTCTTGTGCCCTGAGGAATGCCAAGCACGGAGCACAGCCCTCACAGCCCCTGCCCCAGCACAGCCCTCTGCTCACTATTGTGTATTTTGCAAAAGGCACAGCACCTCCTGGAATCCATGGCTGTAAAGTACAGGAATGAGAAGTAAAAAAAAAAAAAAGAGAGAAAGAAAGAAATATTTATTGAACCGCTTCTGTCTGCCAGAAGTCATGCAAAGCAAACCATATGAAAATCATTACAATTCTTAATATCTCCCTTAATATCTTCTAAAGTCTGTCTAACTGGGAACAGAAAATGTGGAAAGATTCAAAAATCATAAGATTCCAATAAGAGTTACAATAATGATACATGGTAAAAGCAAGCAAAATACATATAGGCGTAGAACAAAACAACTGGAAGGAAATACACCAAATGCCAATACTGATCCTATCACGGTTGTCTCTCGTATGTAATTTTTAATTCTATTCTCTATTTTTCTTTATTCTCCCTTATGCATCATGTGACCAAATACTAAAATGGCAGTTTAAGCCATGAAGAGATATTACAGGGCAGTGATGCATGTTGACTTGCCAAACCAACAATAAGAGGCGAGAAAGACCATGGACATTTGGGACAGTCAGGGAAGCCTGGTGTAAATGCAGAGACTGAGTCCAGTATTGAAGGACTGAGAAGACAGAATCTATGTATGGCTTTCTAAATCTATGAATCCTTAGCTTATCTTTATACTTCAGTTCATTTCTAGTTGTTAATGAACTTTTATTTGTAAAAATAAACAAAAAAACTGTACATTTATGAGTAATTACCATAATATACTAATTAGTATTAGTATACTAATAATATATGAATAATGTTTAATGACCAGCTAGAAGGGGGAGGTGGGAGTGACTAAGGGGATCAACGCACTGTCCCCTCCTTCAGGAGCGCTTGAGGTCAGTGAGGAAGACGGGGGATAGGAGATGAGTGAGACCTGGGGAAAATATGTTATTAAGTGGTTCAGAAATTGAGCAAGAGAAGGCTGGTACATCACAGAAGGCCTTGTAGACATGCTAAAGTATTTGCACTTAATCTAAGGTAACGCAAACTAATCAGAGTTTTCCAATCAGAGGAAAATTATAATGAATTCAGATCTGCTTTTTTCTTTTTCTAAGTAGTTCAAAATCAAATAGTGCTTTAAAATTAAATTCAGTGATACCATGTTTTCTTTCTTTTGTGGAATCATGTATTCCTTAATTTCGACTAGTTTCTTTCATAATTGTTATAGCCTTACATGTTAAAATGAGATAATGTCTATTAACTTTCTAAGATGTGCAGGTGGGAATTACGTTTAAAATGCATCATGTCACATGCATATTTTGCAGTCAATCATTGTGATGTTTAATTTGGCAAGATTTCTCACTAAACCTTAATGAGATCTTACATGTTCTCACAAAGGACTCCTTGATCTGCTATTTTTGGCGCTCATTTTTTTCTGGAAACACATTCTTGTTTATAGCCTAGAAGGCTTTCTCTTTTACCTTAAAGAAAGCTTCCAATTGAAATAATCACATTTTAAACATTTATGGGCTACATTTTTAACAGAAGGACCTTGCTTGAGAGAGAACATATTTAGAGGAAGCAGGAAGTGTGCGTGGTTGAATATCATGGCCAGTCAGAGAAGGAGGAGGATTTGGGGCAAGGAACTGCCTTATCAGGAGAAAATATTGAGAACAATAATCATTACTCATAAAGGCTTGTAAAACCCAGAAAAGTTAGCATCCTCTGGCATTCCACCTGAAGGTAGGTTTCTGCAGAGCTCTGTTTCCTTGGAGATATGGTTTATTGACCTCTAAAATGGCAAAATTTATTTTGAGATTTAAGACCAGAGTTTATAAATTGAAGTACTGACCAATCCAATGAATTCTTAAGACCACTGAAGCTCAAATGTCATGTTGTTACCCACTTCAGTATATTAATTAACACTGTTTCTTAGGCCAAGCAGCAGCTAACATAAAATGTAACAATCACCAATTCTGAGTGGTGGGTAGTCACACATTTGTTCTATCAAATTCTTTTCTGTATTTTTTAACTGTTTAAAAAATTTATATAGGAGATAATAGAAATTTGGGCTAAATCTGTAAACTTATATAAAACCTCATTTCAGATTTATTCTAGTTGTATTTTAGGAAAGATGCCACTAGTAGGATGTTTAAGTAAAAATATTTCTAATAATGTAACTTCTGTTGCGTGTGGTGAGCCTAGTTTTATAAAGAAAGCACGTTTGAATAAGTTTTGAAAGACGGTGGGAAGAGATTTGATTGCATGTGTTTTAGGAGTCAATAAGTCCTGTTAATGGCGGACAGACTTTAACAAAGACTGTGGTAGTACAAAGGGCATTTGGAGTTCATTATGTTTGAGATGATTAACTCTAGGCTATTGAAATCAACTCCGAATCACCAATCTCAGTTTTGCCCTATAACCAAATATTTTCTATGTTAATCAGCTAGGTTGACCTTTGAGAGGTTATTTCATTAAAAGAGATGTGCTTCCTAATTTAAGGTTGGCAGAAATAGAAGTACCAGAGACTAGATCTTACTATTTCAATAATAATATTTCTTCCTTAGACCTGTGACCTGAAAAGTTACTTATGAAGAAAAGGAAGTTTGGAGAGTTAAGAGTCTTAATCATCCCACCACGATTTATCCACTTACTACTGTAGTTACTATGAGAGTGGGAGATGGAATTAATCTTACATAGAATTTGCCTTAGGCCTTAATGAAGAATCAGATACCACATGTGCAACCAAGAAATACAAGGTTCCCTGGGGATTTCCCCTCCTGGAAGCCTCAATTGTCATTTCCCTGGAAGAAGCAGGTGGTGGAGCAAATGGTCCTGGTCCCAGCCCCCTCCTCACAAGGAGACCAAGGGGCTCCTATGCAGAGGCTTCCAAACCACAGCTTGGAGAGCCCCAGAGGCTGCTGTATGTTTAATGAAATTTCCAAGGGAATAAAGGACAGTGCATGAAATCACTGTGACGCTGCTTTACAAGCTACAGGCAGACTCAGAACTTTCCTTGATAAACGGTGGAGTCACACTCAGGGTCCTTCATGAGCTTACTCGAGACTAGTTCACATTTAGCCTGACCAGTAGAATAGACTTGGCTGCTTAGTCAAGGCTGGAAAATAGCCAGGGGACACAGGTGAGTGGTCTCTGATTATTCTATGGGCGAATTTTACTGTTTTGTTCATTCAGATGGTTATATTCAGGAGAACAGTGGGGGAATAAAGAAATGTGTACATCAAAGAACAGAAGAGATACAAGGATGAAAGCCTCTCAAAGGAAAATGGCTCATGTGAGGGGTTTGGCCATGTCTGAAGATTTTGGATGCTCTTGCTTTTCAACTCTTCTGTTTGTCTGTTGTACTTTGTTTGAGTTGGAATTTCCTACCTGAAATTGGGACCACATTCAGCCTTTGACATCTTGCTCTTGAATTGGGACTATATTTATAACCTTATATTTTACAAAATTGTTTTTTGCAACATATTTATAATGTCATTTATCATTCAATAGTTCTCACTTTACATAACATGTGTTCTGAGACTATGTTGTTTAGGTAAAATTGAGAGGGCAGAATACTTTAAGTGTTTTTATTGTCACCTGATATTTAAATTAGAGCTACATGGATTGTTTTGTAAAACTAATTATTACTTTGTATTTATCTATTTTTTCAAATTGATGTTTTAAATACTTGGTCTACTCAAAATGAAAAAAGTAATCTACTTTTTTAATATTTAAAAGCTATCTAGCCTCTCATTTTTCATCGCCCTTGGTATAAATATAACTCATACAACCATATCTATATTTTGAAAACTTTTACATTTCAAACCAAACAAAATCAAAACCTAAGAAGTTGGAAAAAAGAAGTATAAATTTTACCAACAGGAAATTATGTTTTGTTCTTACTGAGAAGTTCAATTAAAATTATATGAAATGGTGTAAAATATGATTTACATTTTATATGATGAATCCTGGTTCCATTCGACTATATAGTCATTACCAAAAATGAAACAAATCCACAGCAATAATAAAATTTTAAAAACCCTGTAGCATATAATTTTTTATGCCACTACTGCAGAATAGAAATGCCTCGTCACCACCCATTCTTTAGAACATATCTATACTCAACCTCTGAAAGCCACAGTCTAACAGTCTTACCAAAAATAATATTTCCTTTCCTTCATAGGAGAATTTTCTATTTCTTGGGGGTTAATAATCAACTATTTCTAAGAAGTTATGCTTTTTGGTTATGTTCACATGAACAAAATCCAAGTTAGATTTTGAAATAACCATTTTTCATCTAATCAACAATCTGGGAGCTTACCAGACTCATGAGAAATTGTCTTAACAGTGAGAAGCTTCACACTCTCTTTATCGGACTGAGGCCTATTTGGAACAGAAAACGTTTGAGTTAACACCACAGTAATTAGCATTACATATCTGTAAAAGAAAGTAAACATGATATAAACAGAAAGAAGAAAATACACATGCATAGATGTATATTGTTTTATGTGTTTCTACAGCAAAATCTGTGTCTCTTCACATACAAACTCACAGACACTTTTACAGCAATTTCACTTCTGGAATCAAGCCAATAAACCTCTGTCATTCTGTTCCAGTGATGATCATCAGATAAATTCAACATCAAGATGCGTCACATGAAACACCTGTCACAAGCTCCATGTTGCACATGCCCCCAGTTCTGTGAATTGTGAAGGGGAAGATACAGAAATATCTCCAAAGCTTTTGGACTGATGCTGAGTTCTGGGGACATTCGTTTTCATGAGGTCATGATACTGCAGGGTAGTGTCTGAACTGTCTATTTTAATTAAGACCTCCCATCTATCCCTTCTCTGATTGGAAATAGTTTCAAACCCCAATTCCTCTCCTTGGGCATCTCAGGAACCTCTACTTTTAATTAAGGAGGGTAGGTGATGTAGGGGCATTTTCTTAAAGTTCACAATCCAATGAACACACACGAACACCCATAAAAAGGCAGGCTACAAAGTCAGGTCAACACAGAAAAGTTAACCACAGAATGTGGTTTTGACATTAAAATATTTTGTCTGTGCAGCACCTTGAGTGTAACAGTTGGCTGGAGTGCTAACAACTGTTTTACGTGTTTTAATAAAGTCAAAGCAGAGAAACCATCTGCTGTTAAAGGAAAGCCATCCAGAGCCATATCAAGGTGCAGCCATGATTCTTCCCAAATTGTGAGAAACATATTGAGATTTTCAATAGGAAAACTATTTTAAAACTCTAAATATGTATTCTATGAATTTTCCCTCATGGTTATAGCCATTCCTCTATCTTCCATTTCAACGTTTGATTTCTGATTTTACGACTTCACTCAAGCTTAAGAGCAATCTTCGCTTTTAGTTGGAATTTCTCTGTTGAATAGAGAGAGCTCTCTGATAATAGTTAACCAAATGCTGTATGTCGTGCTTTCTACACAAATATTTTAAGAAACAAAAGAAAAGGTATGAGTAGAGTATCAATACTTTTCCCTATGTAAACAATAGGGTCAGAGTTTCTAGGGGAAACAACAGAAATGTGGCATTACTTACTGGTCATTTCCATTTTCCGGGGTGCCTAGGAGAGGAGGGAACTGTTACTAGAGTTGCAGGGAGCTTGGCCACAAAAAAATTTAAGACCCCTGCCCCTTTCTGTGCAAAGATGTTTCTAAAGCCAATTTTTAACTTATTCTCTCCCCGCACCCCACGTCCCGTTGACCATTTTCTCAGACATGGTTACTACTCCTTCTTCAGTCTCAGCTAGCACATTCACGGTTCAGTCTCAGCTAGACCAACCCCACTGAACTTGGCTCTGGACGAATTTTAATCTTATCATTTCATATTGCTGTGTGAAACTATTATCTGTGATCGCACATCCTGCAGACACCAGAAAATGTCTCAGCTTATTTCAGTATCTCTGAAAAAAAAAAATTCTCCTTAAAGTATCAAATTACCTTTATAACAGAGAATTGAATTTTTGGCTTTTCTTTATACGTTGCTCTCTCTGGGGACACAAATCACTGTATTTATGGTGCACCACGATGCAGATATTGCTTCTAATTGCATCTGAAGCTCAAGGATTCAGCCTCTCAAAAGAGCCCTGCAAAATGTCCATGAAGCTGCTAACTGCAACTAATCTTCCATCTGCTTTGCTGGCCTGCTCCACGAGGGTCAGGTAGGAAGCAAGTTGGGCTTAGAGCGGGAACTCAGAACGATTCATTCTGCTCGAGAGCATGGCCTCTTGGGAGCAGACCTGGTGGTCAAACCTTATATGAATCTGTGGCCTGTTAGGCAAAATATGTAATGTAATCACTTAAGGTTCCTTGCTTGGTTCCGGATTTTGTTGTAGTTTTATTCCATTGCTACTCACTTCCTATCTCTTGGATATCCTTTCATCTCTAATCTGTCTTCTGTTATCAGGATATGCCCTTTGAATATAATTCTCCTGTCTTTGCCTACCATTGTTTTATAAAGACCTTGATCTCCACTAATGTTTTGGCTACTTCTACTTCTGTCCCCTTGGCAAAGATGCTCCAACATGAATCTTAATCCCTTGAGTTTAATTCATGGCACCATATGCTGTTCACCAACTAGATCTAAGCTCATCTTCCCTACCATCAGTACAGTTTTAACAGCATTTTAAAATTTCCATTATAAGTGTTATGTATGATACCACATGTGATGCTCATAGCTCTGTTTTAGAATGAGTTGATATTTTTTATGCCTTTATTATTTTCCTTAGAATACTATGAGTTCATTAGCAGATATGCATACTAACAGACGACTTTCTGCGTATTTGCCATTCTCATTTGAGTTAAAGCTCAGACTACTGTCAGCATTATCCAGATAAGCTTGTTTTCATACCAAAACCTCTGATTCGTGTTGGCTTCCAGAGAGCAGAGTGGGTTTACAAATTTTCCGAACTTAATGAAGTCTCACCCACATACCTGAAGAACGATTAATTGTGGTGTTTAATGGTGCTAGTTTAATGATAACAATACTGTAAATTCTGTTTAGAAAACCAGGTTGACAACAATCAAATAGATTTGGTTAATTGTACGATTGTCAAACTTGGCTATAAAGTATTTTATGCCTTCAGAATAACTCTCCATAGTGGTAGGGATTGTACACTTTTTTTCCTGCATGATCCAGTTCATCCATAAAGTCCTCTTTCATAGAAAATGTCAGCTTTTCAGATAACTTACTTGCAAATCATCCTAAGCAAAGCAGTTTTTCACTACAGGGTATTCTTACAAATGAATTTAACCCACTAATTTTTTCCCTACCCTCGATACTCAACACCCACTGGCTTCCAATTGCTTGGTTGGTTGCCCATAGAAGATAGTACTGGTGGTTTAGAAACATAGAGAAATTAAACTGATTTGTAAAAATGCTATTTCCCCCCTGGAAACTGAGTGAGGAAACATATTTCAGACATTATTAAGAAGTTTATTCACTAACTCCCAAAGGGAAAGACATTGATTTGTTTTCCTCTTATTTTCCACCAAAAGTAAAATGAACACTGCTGTTTCCATCTTATCACTTTGCCTTGCACTGTCGGGCTCACGCGCTAATGGTCTCTGGCCTCGGGAACAGTGTTCGTTAGTGTCCTGGGGGCACACTGTCCACGGGGTAACAAAGAAGAGCGTGGCTTATGTATCTTGTAAAAATAATTGATTTTTACTTTTTAATAGTATATGAGGCTTAGAGTTCAGTCAGTGAAATAATTAGAATTAAAGTGAGGAAAAAGATTCTATTTTACTGAAAATTTAAAAAAAAATTGACTCAACAAGCATATCATAAGGCTCTGCTATATACTGTGCACAAAGCAATGTGAACGACACATAGTTTGGGACTTGGAGGGGCCACCTGATGGGATGGACGGAAGGTCTGTGTCCCCCTACAATTCATAATGTTGAACCTTGACACCCAATGTGATGGTATTAGGATGCCGGACCTTTGGAAAATGATTAGGTCATGAGAGGCGAGTCCTCATGAATGGGCTTAGTGCCCTGATAAAAGAGACCCCAGAGAGTTCTCTAGTCCCTTCTGCCATGTGAAGACACAGGCGGATCTAAAAACCAGGAAGACAGCGTTCATCAGACATTGGATCTGATGCTGCCTTGATTGAACTTCTCAGTCTCCCGAACTGTGAGAAATAGATGCTGGTTGTTTGAGCCACCCGGCTGCGGCATTTTTGTTGTAGCAACCTAAACAGAATAAGATGTTCAACTTGCAGGGAAAGCAGGTATATGGAGACATCCCTATACTATAGTGTGATGAAAAATATCATTAAATTCTGTAAAATTAGACATACAAGAACACACCACTCTGCTTAAAGAGATGGTGTGTTAAAAATATACATTAAATTTGCTTTTAAGCCAGATCTTAATGGATACGTAGGAGATGAGGTGTGTTATGAAAGTTAAGTCGTGGGTAGGACATTCTAGGAGAAGGAATGACCTGGATGAAGGCACGGATACACAGCACTACAAAATACAGCCAAGAAGGTGGCTGAAATGGAAAGATGATTGGAGTTTAAGACAACACAGAGGAGTGCTGAGTCATGGGAACTAAATGGGGATTCAGATGAAGCATCAAGTAAAAAGAGAACTCAAGTTCCTAGAACAAAAAAACAAAGACTGAAAGAAATCTGAATAACACAGGAACTTTAGTTAATAATTTTGGTTAATTCATTGTGACAAACATAACATACTAACGTAAGATGTTAATAATAAGGATGTGTGGGAACTCTCTGTAACTATCTTCACAATTTTTCTGTAAATCTAAAACTATCTTAAAATGTAAAAGTTTATTTTGGACAAGTCTTGAAAATATAATGCCATTATGGGAACCAAAAATATTCAAGAGGCAGGGAGAAGAAGATGACACAGCAAAAAGAAGAAAATGAAGACTGAGGGTGTTAAATGAAAGAAGAAAGGCTTTTGGACGCTAATGGAGAGATTAAGGAGGATAATAAAGAATTGTCAAACTGGAATCCCTCTAAAAATTGCAATTGTGTTCAATCCCGAGGAACCGATTCAATCAGCAGAACATACAGTCATGGAAGACACCTTCATTGGAAGGAAGCTGTGCCTCCCAGGAGGGAAATCGGTCACAAAACACTCTTCAAATCATGGGTCCCTAAGTGAAATCCTCAGCAATACTTGCCTTCATTCTCTGTTACATGGAAATGGAACAAATCTTAACTGTAGCTAAGACATGTCATTTTATGGCTTCTTTTCTACCGTATTTCCCCGACCACCCCACAAAATGAGGGCTATTTCATTAAAAAGAGCTTCTCCATGTTTGATCATATCTGCCACTAGTAGTTAATTCCTGTTCCTTACATTCACCAGCGTTCACTGGATTTCTCTGCCCCTCTTCCTCTATTTCTGTGATCAAGCAGTACGGCATTTGGTTTCTGTGTGTAATTCCTCTCTCCCTTTAAGAGTGTAAATTCAGGTTTAGACTGAGCATGTTTATTCTCTTGTTAGGAAAACAAAATGAAACAAAACACTGTTACCTACCTGGGTCTGTCTTCCAGCACATTCGATACAAACCCACCAGGACAAAGACTGAAAGTGTTATGACAATCAAAGCAATAACCACAGGCAAAATAATACCTAAAAAGTATTGGAGACATTGTCAGTTAGAGTGGCTACTGAATTTCACAACAAATAGTTTATGAACTGAGCAAAAGCATTCATGCTTCCTTTCTTCTTTAAACATCATTCTTATTACAGACTTTATATTTTAGATGAAGAAGATGCGTCCGATTGCTCTAGTTGTCATTTCTGATATATCCACTTGATGTCAGTCTTGTAGCCCTTCTAAAATAAAACTCCAGCCCTAAGGAAGGCAGCTCCCACCTTCCTGGAGACTGGAGGAATGAGGAGATGGGAGACTGGCCAGGCAGATGTCCTCTAGAACTATGGTCAGACCCACATGCACACTTTATATTCTCTACTGCTTTATAATGAAGTTACTAACATATCTGTATTTGAATCTGTATCTGTATATCTTGGATGAAGGCAGTCAAAAGGCACAAACTTTCAATTATAAGATAAATAAGTTCTAGGGATATAACGTACAACTTGATAAATATAATTAACACTGTTGTATATTATATGTGAAAGTTGTTAAGAGAGTAAATCCTGAGTTCTCATCACAAGAACATTTTTTCTATTTCACTAATTTTGTATCTATGTGAGATAATGAATGTGCACTAAACTTACTGTGATAAGTTTCATGATGTAAGTCAAACCATTATGCTGTACACCTTAAATGTATATAGTGCTGTGTGTCAATTATATCTCAATAAAAATGGAAAAAAATATATCCCCTACTGGCCCTATTGGCAATGTTCTAGTCATAAAGCTGGCTTCCTAAAAAATTCATAGATACCTTTCTGTAATACTATCCTAAAACTCTAAAAAGGCACACAGTATCATAAATGGATATAAATGGCTATCACCATGGATTTAATTTCTAAACATGAACAACATGGTCCAAGAAAGATAAGCATGTGTGTGTTTGTGAATACCTGCTTGGGGGAGTGGTGTTGATGCAGTAATTAGAGTTAGTTTTTCCTGTTCTTATTAAGAGGAGGGTTTTGCTGTTTGTTTATTTTAGCATCTGCCTTCTTTTCTAACAATCGTAGTCCAGGTTAAAACGAGTGATGAGGGGAGAAAGCTGCCATCGGGACGTAAGGAGAGACACAGACGTTAAGGTTCCCATTTAGTCGGGTAGTCTCCTCCGCTTGCTTGTTCTCCTTAAGTTTATCAGGGGTTGAGAACAGCTATCCAGTTCATTTGTTGGGTGGTTTACACTTCCACTCTCATGGGTAAGAGTTTGTTTTAGTTATGTCCTGCTGGGTGCACATTAGACCTTGGTGAGATCGTTAGTGCCTCCCAAAATGAAGATGCCATGAATCAGCAGGTCAGTACATGCAATGTTGACTTACTGAATGTAATGACTTTACCTAAACCTAAGATAATCTTTTATCATCACAGCTTCCTGTATATTCATCACATTCTTAATTTCCAGGGAAATTATGAATATTCTCTATTCAATCCTAGTGTACGCAGTGTGTTGTATAACACATGCTCTTGCTAAAATGGAACACTTCTTAAAAAGCCATTTTTAACATTAAGGTAAAGTCCTATAATGGTGATAATTCATTTTTATGGAGATCTTTCTACCTGTGCACTTTGGCTTATCTAAGACTAGTCCCATCAATTTACCTTGACCCCTGGTGGTAATTGCTGAGCACTAAGGTAAGAAATAAAAAATCCCCAAAGTGTACTCATTAAAACCAGACTCAACAGGAGGAAATTTTCAAAGCAGGTGGTAGTTATATAGGATTATAATGGGATTGCAGGTTCAGTAAAGTTGAAAAAGGCTGTCTATGATTGACTCCTTTCCCGTATTGACAACATTCAGACATTCTGCAGATCTACTGCCACGAATGAAGGTATGTCTGTTACTCACTGGAATAAGAGGGGTTGGCTGAAGACGCGCTTGCATTTTTTCCATTCTCAGAACCTATTGGTGAAAGAAAAGAAAGAAATCGAGAAAGAAAGAAAGAAATCGAGAAAGAAATCGAGAAATCGAGAAATCGAGAAAGAAATCGAGAAAGAAATCGAGAAAGAAATCGAGAAAGAAATCGAGAAAGAAAGAAAGAAAGAAAGAAAGGAAGGAAGGAAGGAAGAAAGAAAGAAAGGAAGGAAGGAAGGAAGAAAGAAAGAAAGAAAGAAAGAAAGAAAGGAAGGAAGAAAGAAAGGGAGGAAGGAAGGAAGGAAGGAAGGAAGGAAGGAAGGAAGGAAGGAAGGAAGAAAGAAAGAAAGAAAGAAAGAAAGAAAGAAAGAAAGAAAGAAAGAAAGAAAGAAAGAAAGAAAGAAAGAAAGAAAGAAAGAAAGAAGTAAACCTTTGGTTAATGAGTACCAATCCTTACAATCTTCCCCACACCTCTCCACTCCTCATTTATATGGGCGTCTGAGATCTATAGCTATGAAGCTTCAAAGTGAAAACATTTTGTCTGAAAGAGCTCTGTTTTGTGAATCAAGAATGGCAGGGAGTGAACATACACAATCTGATGTGTGTGGACACGTGCATATACCCATGATACCAGCACCACAATCAAGGTAGTAGACATAGCTGTCACCCCCAAAAGTTTCCTCTTGTCCCCTCCCTTTTTTGTGGATGTGCAGTTTTTTTTGTATATCAATTATACTTCAATAAGCTGTTTTTTTTTAGACTGGTGGGATTTTCTTGGTGAGAAGGGTTAAGTGAAGCAAGTTTCCACTCATGCACACAGAAGCCATACTTTGAGACGGTGAGATGTTTTCTGGAATTACTGGTGTTGAGGTTAATGAACTGGTTTGGAGAGGTGATGATGCATCTGGTAGTGAGATGTTAACTGTAAGAAAATGATAAATATAGAGTCAGATTATAGTATTTACTCTTCTTACTGAGTTTTTTTGCAGATTCAAACAGCTTGCATTTCTGAAGATCTGTAAAAACTGTTTATTGTTGAATAATGAGGTATATATTATTATACACTAAATCGTGAGTTCATCTATCTCCTCCTGTAGAGATGATTAAATTTGGAATCACAAAACTTTGGTATTAGTATTATAGCTTCAAGAACTGGCCAGAAAACTTGAGTAAGTTTCTCATTTACTACTCTAGCAAAAGCCTGTATCACCTACCGCACAAGACTCTTTACAGGATGCAAATCTGTGCAAAATCATTATTTACATTTTAGCTATTACAACTTTGGGTGATAGTGATTTTTAATCATACATATTTAAATGGACATAAATGCACTGGACTTTATATTTTATATTGTTTTTTAGTGGTTAAAGAGAAAGATTACAAATGAGGCTTTGTTTGGAAGAATTAGGAGGAAAATCAAAGAAGGTCCATTTATTTTCATCTTTGATGGTCAGCAGTGATTTGTACTTGTGTGCCTTCTCTAGAGTAACAGCTGCTTGGCTGCATTTTCACCACTGTCCATGCTCTTTTTTTTGCACGGAAAATGTTAATTTTAAATGTATTATTATTGTTTGTGTGCTTCAGTCAACATTTGCCATCTTCAAGCAGGACTAAAAGAAAAAAATAAATAAAAATTTATTATTCTAAATTCATAAATCTCAACACATTTCAAAGAAATATAAATAATTACATATTTTCTAAGTGTACAGCATTTATTCTTGTGAACCTGGGATCAAATGTAGTTTGTATTTAGAAAAATTTTTGGAAAACCATTCTCTTTTTCTTGAAGTATGAAGTAATATCTTTTCATCACGCTTGTTTGCCTTGTCTCATCACTGAATTGCAGGTTCTTGGAGTGTGAGGGCTGTAACTCCCACCACCTACCACATGAAGCTCTGACCACCGTGGGTGTGCAGTAAAATGTAGCCGACTGCTTGGCTGAACTAAGAGCTATCTCTTATAAACACAGCCCCCTTAGGAGTATTAAGGCCATGCATAATTGCATGGAAGAAATTGATACTGCTTCTGGCTGCCTTAGATCTTTCCTTCCTTGCCACCCACAGCCCAGGGCGCACTGCATGCTTATGCATTTTTGACATCTGTGGGCGAAGAATACTGTTAAGAGACTGTACCGTTCTTGCCATGCAAGAGATCTGTGGGAGGAAGCTAGATATATGCCCATAAGAACAAAGAAAAATGTCAGGCTAGTGCACGAAGCAGGCAGAAAAAGGAAACTTAAATACAAGAGTGGGAACTAACTGAAACCTTGGTCCTTAGCTGCTGATTCCAGTGTCAAATGTTCTAGTGAGGATGAATGTTCTTTTGGTTGTGTCGGTAGAGTATGAGACGGCTGATTAAATAACCAATGGCATTAATCCCCCTGGGCTTTCCCAAGGGTTCGTCCTCAAGGCTCCACACTGCACCTTATAACCTTCTTGTAGGCTAGGCGGCAGCTACAGTTCTGAGTATCATCTATCTGGTTCAGATGAATCTCCAAGTTTTCCTCCTTAAAACGTGTTGACTGTCGTGTGCCAACTGTTATTGCTCAGGATCCAGAGGCAGGCAGTAGAATTAACCCTCCTTAACAAAGGACTTACTGGCTCCTTGAAACAGACTTAATTTTTTGTTTCTTTTAACCTCAGCCTCCAGTTAATAAATCATTTCAGAATTCAGTACACACACACCCACACATGCACACAATTCACTTCTATTACATTTAATGCCTTCTGGTGTTCTCTTTCCTATCCTCTTTAATTTTTTAAAAATACTGTTTATGATCCACTAATGGGAATTAACTTACAGTTTGAGAAACTCTGTCCATTAGCATGATCATATTGATGAAATTACAGGTCTTGGCTGAATTCATAAATTGTGAGCTTAATGTGATTCTTTCTGTGGCTAAGATAGAGGATCCATGCCACGATCTGTGGATTTCACTGAGACTCTACTGTCCTACATTATTACTAAAGCATCCTTGGCAGAAAAGGTACAGGAGAGGAACAGTGGATGGTCAAGTGCATGATTCGGAAGACTGAGTACCTGGACTCTAGCATTTATTTGCTGTGGCATCTTGGGCAAGTCACTTATGCAATTTGTGTCTGAGTTCCCATATCTACAAATAGTGATTACAATTATTCCACGTCACAGTGTTGTAGTGAAAATTAAATGAGTAAAAATAAATTTGAATTGCTTAGAACAGTTCTTGATACTATATGTTTGTATTATACGATTATAAAATTATAATATGTTATGTTATATTAATATACTATATTAGTTTATAATAACATCCTAAGATTGTATTGTGATTAGGCACCTAGAAAGTTGTACCTTTCAACTAAAGTCAACTTATCCTCTGTCCTCAAATATTCTAAATGTAAAGATAAATGAGCAGACATTTCAGCCACGTACATGTTTTCAGATGCTTCTTTGCTCTGGTCAGGAACAGGAGAAACTGGAGTATATGGTGCTCTTAGACGACATAGATTTGCTCTTGGACCCTGACTTTTAGTGACTGTAATGACTACTGAATTGCAGATAGGTCATCTTATGGTTTAAGTTTAGTTTGCTAACTTCAGGCTGGAACTTGGAGCAAGCTATTTAAGGCAGAGACCCTCAAAACAAAGTCTGTTGTCATAAAGTGTGTCCAAATTTACCCCATTAGCATCTACAGTGGTACATAGTTGGCCTGTGGTGTAAACCAATTACTAGGTAAATCATTTGCACTTTTAAAGACAGAAGACCTACTGATGTCCTAGAACACCTGTGGTGGCTTTGAGAATGTGCCTCACAGAATGCAAACTACAGACAGTGTAATCCACCAAGGTTCCCCACCTGCTCTCTGAATTCCATCGCTGTTTGCCCTGATGCCACGCCTCCTGTAGGATGCTCTCAGCCAATGGTTGAGTCTGGCAAGGATATGAAAGCAGACCTGCTCCTGGGAGCCATGATCTCCTCCTAGGAGGAACTTGGGCTGGAGGAGTCCCTGATAGCCTTCATGTACCTTCCGTAGAGGAAGGCATATAGTACACAGGTATTAATGGGAGATGAGTGTGAGAGGCAGTAGAGGATAAAACGTTCTAGTGTAAGAAGGAAAATAAAACCATGTCCTATTTTTAGTTCCCTTACCTTTCCTACGCTTCTTTTTGATATGGGCACATTTAGTATGTGTCTGAGGGGCTAAATTCAATTGAATTGAATGATTATCAATTGTTTTCATTATTTATAAATAATTGGAACTGGTCTCTAATTGCAATTTGATGGACTCATGTTTCATTAAAAAAAAACTTTTCAGCATTTGACATAATAATTCATTCACTCCTCCTTAACACATCTTCTTCATGTGGCTTCCAGTAGAGCACACGCCACTGGATTTTCTCCAGCCTTACGGATAATTCTTCTCAGTCTCCATGGCTGGTTTCACCTCTTCTTTCTGACTCACAATCTAGGATGGTCCCAGGACATAGTCCTTGCCTCATCTCTAACTACACTAATTTCATTGGTGATTTCAATCAATTTCAAGGTTTAAATATAATGTCCATGCCAAGAATCCCCCCAAAGTACTTCCATCCCAGACCTCTTTTCTAAACTCCAGATTCATAATAAGGCAAATAATAAAAATCTGAAGCTGAACATGTCCAAAACTGAACTTCTGCTCTTTCTGCAGCCTTCCTGTCCTAGTTGATGGTAGGTCTCCCTTCCACTTCTTCAGCCAAAGACCGCAGAGTTATTTTTGATTTCATCGCTTTCTATCCTGTTCCACATGCAACCATCAAGAATATCTGTAGGCACCACTTCCAAAATGTGTTCCAAGTTTGGAGATTTCATGCCACTGACCCTATGGCCACCCTGGTCCAAGCTACCATCATCTCTCTCCTAGAAAATCTACAAAAGAGAACCTTGCTTCATTTGACAGTCTCTCCTCAGCTCTCAGAGCAAAACTTACAGAACATGAGTCAGATCACGTCACCCCTCTGTTCAAAACCCCCAGTGCTTCTCCCCTGCACTTACAGAAGAAGTCAGAGTCCCTGTAACAGCCCACCAAACCCCAGGCAATCTGCCTGGAGAGCCCCCTGCCTTTCTCCCTGCCCACCTACTCTTAAACACATCAGGCCTCTCCTCAAGTCCTAGCTTCATTTCGATGCTCTTCCGCATGTATTGGGTGGCTCACCTCCTCTTTGTATTTGCTCAAACCCTTTTTTGTAAGACTTACCTTGACCACTTTTTTCAGTGCCACAAAGTGGTCCCCACTTCTCCAGCCCTCATACTCCCTCCACACTGCTCCACATCTTCTTTTTCTCATAGCACCTTCTACTTTACTTTATAATTTAATCAATTCATATGTTTATTGATGATAGTTTGTCTGCACTCCTAGAATATAAGATCCTTGAGAGCAAGGATCTTTATTTTGCTCACTGATACTTCCCAAATGCTAGAGCAGTGTGTGGAATGAATGGCCAAACAAAACATTTTGGTGGCAGAAATGACTCCAGTTAAAGAGGAAGTTAATTAATGAAATCTCCTTTCTTATCTTAATATTAGGGCTGGTACTTATTTAAAATCATTATCATTTCATTTTTGTCATTCATTCCTCAATAATAGGAAAAAAAAATAGACACCCACTCTGGGTCCAACAATAGATGCTGAAGGAAATACAACAGAGTATGTGGCATAGTGATTGCCTTTAAGGAGCTTGAGTAGCAGAGGTGAGCTGCACAGTTGACAGATGTGAAAGAAGAGATAATAAGACACAACAGTACGTCAGGGATCAACATAAGAGATACCATGTTATTGCTTATTGGATTTTACTTATAAATTAATTCTTAACAAAAAGGATTTGAGGAGCTTAAGCAATGGTCTACGCCATAAAATGAATAGGAAATCAGGACAAAGGCAAATGGAAGAAACAAATATGCTCCTTCTAAGAGTTCATACCAAGCATTCATACAGTTGCTGGTTTGGCCATGAGAGCTGACTCTGAGCATCCCGACTCCCAGGGAAAGGGAGCACGGCGTACTCTAGGCTTTCATTATCAGAGAGCAAAACGGTCTGTTAGGTAATTACGTGGCACACACGCAGTACGGTCAACAAATGCTAGGAGTATGGCTGGTCCCATTCTGTGTTTTGGGAGGGGAATATATGGCTATGATCCCCTGAGGTCTCTTCTAGCTTTAAGATTTTAGATTCTGGTCAGGGTTCCTTTCAGTCTAGATTTTGTCATAGCCAGTATATATTTCCACCCTTCACGGGACACCCCGTCTACTTAATGAGCAAAATGTCTAAAGGGAATATTCCTGCCTTCACATGATAAAAACTAATTTCTGCTCTCATCAGACCTGACCTTCTGACCTAGTTGTACTCTCAAGGTTACATGAAAAAAATTTTTATCTCAAATTTCTTTGACTTTGCTTTGGGCCATCATGTGACTCACCTGAGGTAACAGCACCTTCTCATCCAGTAACAACGATGACTAGAGATTTCTTTACTTTAGGGAACTCTGTAGAAGTGTATGTTGAAGAAGGGAGATATATTTTTCTTTTGTGATTTAATATAAATAGTTATTAATTTCCAGAAAATTATATACAATATAAAAGAATGAATGGGGCATCGTGCTAATTACTTCCATATGTGCTAACTCATCTTATTCTCGAATATTTTTATCCTGTGCTTTAAAGATGAGAGATACCGTGGCTCAGAGAAATAAAGTAACATGTCTGACAATACGTGGAAGAGCTAAGACATAAGCCAAGTATGACTCAAAATCCTTTCCGTTTCCTTTCCATTACATCATGCAGCCAACAGATTTTAAGTGAGTTGAGTTCATCTTACTTGTGAATGGCCTCATTATCAATGAGATCAATAATTTTTTTCTCAGCATTCTGAAAGTTTTAGAATGTTCTCACCTGTCTCCCAAAATAGGTACACATCTTACATTAAATTCACAATTTGGATACTATGACCTGAAAACACTGAAAAGTTTTCAGTATGTAACTGAGCTCGTGCCATATGCTTTCTGAGAAGGTGAATGTGAGTGATCTAAAATGTGGACATGAAAGTATGAAGAAGGATTTTATTTTCAAGCCCTTTTGGGACACTGTATGCCAGGCATTGTTCTAAGTGTTTTATACTCACTATTGTATTAATAATGTTTGCATTTGCATTTCATAAAGTAGAAACTGAAGCTCAGAGAGTTTAAATAATTTGCCCAGGGTCACCCACCCAATGTATACTACAACCACAGGTGAAGGGAAAAACCCCTCTCCCTCTTCTGATCTTAACATAAGTTTATCTGAGGCTGGTCTATGACACATCACTTCATACATGACTACTAGAGTTATTATAGTTACTTCTAATATTGGCTATTCTGCTTTAGTAACCCTTAATGGCTGGCTCCATGAATCACTCATAACTCTTAGCTAGAGTTACATGTGATGGAACAGAATGAATATGTGTTGAATGCCTCCATTAGTCGGTGGTTGGCTGAATATACCATTCTGTATATTTAGCAGAGGATTATACTGAATTTGGAGTCTCACCAGGTATGTGACAGTGGGCAGTCGAAGTTTGACTTTCCCACATCCTTTAGATGTTGAGCATGAATTCCTCATGCTTAGCATTGTTAAAAACACAGCTGTCCACTCATACTACCTTTGCTCTGTTGAATAGAACAAATGGATATGTCTTCAGACCTTGATTGATCATTTCCACTATGACCAGGACTATCTTTCTTACATTTCATATGATATAAAGTTAAATGTTATATCTATGTATAATTGCTTATAATTTACCTTTATATACAGTTGCCTTACTTATTCTGAATTCCCAAAAAACATCCTACATAAAGCAATCACCAATTTCTAGATCCTTGATAATAACTTTTCAAGAGAGTGATAAAAACGTAATTTTTCAAGCAAATTAAAGCCAGATGCATAGTATGAAAGAAAATATCAAATGTGAGAACTATGTATGTTCTAGTCAAATACTAAATATCTATTAGCTCATATTTATTAGAAGGAAGCAGTACTAATAATTCTGCAGGCTAGAATTCTACTTCAACTTTACCTAAAAGAGAAATACTAATTATTTTAAGGAAGATGCCTATCCTTGATCATATGGGTGAATATTTGTTAGTTAGTTAGTTAGTTTGTTTGTTTAGTGAATCTGGACTTAGTCTTTGGCCACAACACATATCTGAAGTTTGAGACTGGCCTTTCTTGTGGCTAACAGAACCAGCCTCACTTCTTTCTGGTTGGCTAGTCAAATCAATAGTTTGTCTACTATTTGTTTTAGGAGAATTAGTTTCTATAACTCAAAATTAAAGTAGTCTAACTGGGCTTCTCATTACATTTAAAAAATCAATTATAGTTAAACCTGGCATTTTGTAAATACAACTCTTTTAAACAAAATAAAATATGCTTTAGTCTCTCCTTAAAAGGAGCCAACAATTTGGCAGCTTCCCAATTCTCTTCCATCTGTAGCTTCTCCTCGATAACCGGTCCATGAAGCAGAGGGAAAGGACTTCTCTGGAACAGCGCAAAGCAGCAGCCAATGCCAAGCTGCCCTCGTTGCCTGGATTTACTATTTTTATGTTTTGTTTTGCTTTGTTTTTCCCAATGCTTTTTCTAGTGCGTTTCTAGACTATGTAGATGGAAGTAAGAATAACAAGTATGGTGATAAGTATGGAGTTAACAATATAAAAATAACTTCTTTATTCACTTCATATATTATGTAGAAGATAAATCATTAAAAGTTAAAAGCATAATAATTTCAGTTTCTAATTCCTTAAACATAAAAGGTAGAAGGTAGACTATGACAATTATTTAGAATGTTTGCTGTGAAAATGTTATTAGAGTCACTCATAATTTTCATAGCTTTATTTTTCCAATTTCTTTAAAGTTACATGAACTTCTAGGTTTATTTCACATATTTCTCGTTTTATATATACCAAAGGTGATCACGATTGAGAACCTAAGAGATTTGTTATTTACATAAGCATGAGGAAGGATGTAGGAAGATAAAAAGCCCCCAATATTTATAATTCCAAAACAACAGGAAGATTCAACATTACCATCTTCCTCTGCCCAATAATCTTTTTCAATTTCTGTCGTTCCATCATCCAAAATTCATTCAGTTTAAAGCTAAGAATGGGAAAGCATAGGCACTTCTCAGAGTGATAACACTTTAGGCTTAACATTATAAACTGTGGTTTATAACATCATCTCTTTGGAGGCCAGGACCGGGCTGTGTTAAGACAGCAGAGAAGGCACAAACGCACACGCTCTACTGCTGGGAGAGGGCACGCTGACCACGGAAATAGACCAGGAACAGAAGGTTCTGGGCAGAGGAAAATTCCACAGATTTTACGCTTTTACCAGAGCTGGTTCCACTCACCCCAACCCCAGAGCACTCAGGCACATCGTTGTATGTTCCCCTGGTCTGCATTTTTTAACACACGATCTCCTAAATATTTTAGTTGCCGTGTAATGTTTTCCCTCGTACTGTTTCACCCTGCCCTCAAACTGATTGATCTATTTTGTCTCATTCTTGGGATTTTAGCCAGGAATATTTTCAGAGAAAAGAAAATGAACTTACCTGATGTTTCTGTTGCTGTAATTGAACTCGGAGTCCCAGCTTTAGAGGAAAGAAAAGAAAAATTGCTAAAATTAAATGTTGCATATCAGATCTCCTCTCACAATTGTTTCAGGTGGCAAATGGATATAGATCTTAGCTTGCTTCTGATTTTCTTTTCCTCAACTCATAAAATCATAAGGCTTGCTGATTAGAAGAAACTTCAGAGCAGGGGTCAGCCAACTGTTTCTTAAAGGGCCAAATAGTATTTTAATCTTTGGGAGCCATAAGCCTCTGTAGCAACGACTCAACCTTGCCATTGTGGTGTGAATGCAGTCATACATAATACCTAAAGAATAGATACGGCTATGTTCTGGTTAAACTTTACTTAGAAAAATAGGTGGGGGCTAGATTCAGCCTGTGAGCCACAGTTTGCTGAATCCTGCTTTACCCAACATCTTGAATGCTCCAAGGTAACCCAGACAATGACAGAACTATTGGTAGGTACTTTGTGAACAACACTACGGTGTGTCTTACTCCTCCTAAAAGATACGATGTACCTCCTGATCAGAAGAATATTCAGAAAGGTTCAGATACCTTTGACACTTAAGGAATTCCTTTAAATTTAATCTAGTCCAGAAGAGCTTTCTACAAGTAAAATCACTTGAGAGAATTATAATCAAAATCACTTCAACCACTTTGAGTGCTTACACCATGAACCAAGACTTGCCACATGAAAAAATATAGAAAAAAATGGAAACAGATAGAAGCCCAATGATGATGGTTTTAAACTTCCATTTCCTTCCTCTGTATCTTCACTTGACTGCCTTAGCAGCATCTCAGATTTGGCATGTCCGAAACAGAACTCCTGACTGGTACCTCAAAACCACCTCCTCCCTCACCTTGGATACAAGCGTGGTACCAGCGTCTCCCAGGTGCACAAGCCAAAAGGTAGTGGCCTTTCCTGATTCTCTTCTTTTTCTCACTCCTATTAGCTCTAGCTACAAAATATATCCCAAATCTGTCTCACTATTTCATCAACTACCGTTCACCTAGCACCTGTGTCTCTTCCCTCGGTACCTACAACAGTCACCTAGAAAAACCTTTTAACACGTAAACTCAGCTGCTCCAGTGGTTGCTGATTCTTGTCACCACAGCTGGCACATCTTCACAGGACATGGCCTCCGCCTTGCTCCTCCACTACCTCCAGCCATTTCGCCCTGCTTGGCCTTTCTGTGGTAGATGAACGTCCCGGGGCTCCTCCTGCCCCCGGTTTCTCTGCTGGCTCTTCCCGGGCCTCAGTGCTGTCCTGTCAGGCCCCTCCCGCCTTTTGTGAGCAGCCCTCAGAGAAGCCTTCTCCAACCGCCTCATCTGAAGTTGGCCCTCATCTCCCTCCACACTAGTAGACCACTCTGCTTCATTCGCTCAACAGTACTTTTATCACTCCAGTGGCATTTCTTTTTTTAAAACATGTGTTGCCAGAATGTAACCCCAGGAGGACAGAGATTTCGTGTTTTACTCAGCTGCACTTGCAGTGCCTCACGTCAGGTCGCTAGTGAAACACAGGGAATGAAAGAATACCAATAGAAAGTAACAATAATAGAAATAAAACTAATTCTACATATTCGAATTCAGTTTTTAAGGGACAATGAATGCCTTAGTTAAAATTACTAGCTGGATAATAATAGCTACCATTTTTAAAGCAATTCTTATGATCAGTTTAACTGCTGATGTCTACAAGAAAGATGGTATTATTTCCATTTTGCAGGTTGGCAAATATTAGCCGAAAGAAGCAAAGCTACTTTTTCAATAGGAGGGCCATGATTGTAATTCAGGTCTGTTGGTTCTAAGGTATGTCCTCTTTTACTGAAATAGACAGATTTCCCTTCCAATAAACTATCTGAGTGGAAGGCGTTTGTAATTAATTCCTTAATTCCTACTTTTGATAACTAGTTAAAATGCTTGTGAACATGGCATAATGCTATATTTGGAAGATGAAGTTAAAATATTTATCAGTGGTCAGAGGATTAGAATACAAATGAGATCAAAACTCGTTGTTTCTCTGCTTTTAATATCGGGTCATAAACTTTCTTGCTGATAGACTTTATTGAGAAAGAAAAAAAATTAAACTCATATTGGATGAAACCTTCTGACAATCCTTTTTTGCATTTTTTTCATCCTTCAAAAATGCATAATTAATTTAGAAGGACATTGCATAAAAGAAAAATAATTATGCCTTAAAGACATAGCTGAATATTAAAAAAGTAACTTATACTGATACAGGACTCTTATATTGAGACTTAAAGAGGTCCAGGCTTTTACATTTGAATAAATATATTGTTATTTGGAGGACAAAATTCTGCAAATCTTTAATCAATATTGGAATATATATATATATTATATATATATATTATATGTAATTTTTTCTAAAACCCAGGATATATTTTTTGAAGATAATAAAGTGTTTTTGAAGATAATAAAGTGTTTTCATATGGCATACTACTTTGAAGTCAAATAGCAAATGATGGTAGTGCATTCTGTTAACCTAGTCTCAATGGGTTGGCAACTTAAAATCTCTGCTGAGTTTGACTCTCTAATATGAAACTGAAGCCTCATGAAATGCAAATGAACTTCAAAATGTTAAACTTTAATCCACAGTTTAATCCAAAACTAAACTTGGCTTAGACTATTAGCTTTTAAAACAGAAAGCTTAAGCAATAATACGACAAATAACTTTGCTAAATAGTCTTATCTTACAAAGGCCACCGTGCTTCTAGCTATATATATAGCCGTATGTAGTTACACACATAGAACATGATTCATCATTAACAGGCCTAGGAGAGAAAATATAAACAGCCGTGCCCATATATAATTCTTTACTGATTTACATAAAAATAACTTACTATGACCAATTCAAATTTTCCTTATCATTTTCCCAAAATAAAGCATTGACTGAGTCATTGTATGTGAGATTATTTCTGGCTTGGCTAAACTATGATTTCTGACTAAGACGTCATTATCCTGAGGATTCCTCTTATGTCTCCCTACGGGAAATTATACAATTAAATATCATATAAGAAGCATTGTAATTAAGTTCTCAAATAAATGCCATAGATAAATAGTGCCATTCACAAAAGACTGGCGATCAGATAAATTGGTGTTTTCCAAAGGATGAGAGGCATAGCATTGTGTGAGAGTCTATAAGGCAGTACTGGGACGTGGCATTAAATAACATTCAGTGAGAAAGTGATTTCTTTCCAGCTTTTTTTTTTTTAAATTTACTTTCTTCAATGAAGAAGTTTCAAAATTTCAATTTGATGCAACTATGTCATTAATACCTAATTGGTGCTTATCTTTGTCCCCCTACAGGGGAAATGCAAACACAGTTCCCCACAACCACAAATGATGCAGCCGAGTTTCCCACATTTGGGGAAATCACAGGGGTCAGCATATCCAGAGTGCAAATGGATGAGCTCCCCCGCCCCCCTCCCCTGGAGAAAACCACCTTCATATTCCTGGTATGTCCCCTGCCAGGGAAGTATTTGATTTATTTTTTAAACAAGGACAAGCAAGCCTCACACTCAGAGCCTTTGGCCAGAAACAAAATCTAGCTAGAATTTTATTTTATTTTGCTTACATCAAAGTGATTTTATAGCTGCTATTTATGCCATGTAAAATTGGTTTTTCATTTATGATGGTTTCCTTTTCAAATAAATTTAAAAATAGAAAGTGCATCAATTTAAAGAAAATACTAAGTAAGTAATAGTACAGATGGTACACATATCTGGCAACACTCATTAAGTTGTGGGAAATACTGAGGTAGTATCTTGTAGAGAGGCTCTTGGTGATTGTATAGAATTTGAAGGACAAGGGGAAGAAGAAAGGACCGTACACACGAGGAGGACAGGATGAACAAAACACACAATAAATCTGCCATGGTGGCCAACAACAGAGATACCCGCTGGTTAGAATCACAGGTTTATTATTCAGTCAGGTAGTCAGTTGTCAATCCCTTGTGTTATATTTATTGAACTCCTACTTGTTGAACATATGACGGACCCACTTAAAAGCTAGTTGTTTTCTAATTCCTTTAGGATACTTTATGTAAAATACTTGTGATGAGAACAAGTATGGGACAGTGATGTTTATGGGGCTGGGGGCCAGACAAACAGGGTTCAGATTTCATCTTTTAATTTAACCTTGGCCAAGTCCTTTAGTCTTTCTGAACCTGTTTCCTTATTTGTGAAACAAGTATCATAAACACCAACTTTGCCTGGCTTTTGTAAAGGATTATATTAATAAAATAACAGCTAAAATTCATTGTTTACTTTCCAGATGCTGTGTTAAGCTTTATATGCTTTTATCTCTTTTAATCTTCTCAAGAATCCTGTAAGGGTGTAACCTTATTATAATGATTTTACAGATGGGGAAACTGAGGCACAGAGAAGTTCAGTTGCTTACCAAAGGCCACGGTCCAAATAAATGGCTGTGCTATTATTTGAACCTACGCTATCTGATTTCAGAATCATTGTTCATAACCAGTAAGCTAACTTCCTCTTGGCTTTTTTTTTTTTTTTTTAGGAAGGGTGTGTTGCCTTGAAAAGCACAGGCGTGGGCGGAGGTCATTCTCATGTTCAGCCAGTAGTATATCTGAAGAGGCTATTTGGTTATTGTACAACTACTTATATTTTTTCTATAAAAAACTTTCCATACTAAACTAGGATAAACTATGCAAAAAGGGAACATGTATGATAAACCATTTATTACATATAAATGTTATTAACTCTGACTAAATAAACAGCTGATTACTTATAAATGTTTCTCATTTCTGCTGAACAAAAGTCAGATTTCCGATTATAAATCAATAAAAAAATGTTAAAAAAAAAAAAGTCAGATTTCCCCTTTAGATTCTAAGCCTGTAACATTGTATACGCTGTGGTGGCAGAAGCTCTGGTGTGGAAAGGTATTTTTACCCCCGTCCCTTAATAAGGTTACGTACTGACACTTGTCCATCTCAGTTTGTCTTCTACCTTTCACCTTATTCCACATTCTTTCCCCAGCGTGGTCAGAATTCACCAAAGGGAGAAAGAGCAATTATTAGTTAATTCAAAGGACCCTCATTCTTTATAAAGTCAAATCACTGAATTAATGAAGATTTTTATCTTAAATATTCTAGTATTCTAGGAATTTGTCTTCTATGGGCAGAATAAAAAAGTCAAACAGGAGAAATACCCACAATTGTAAGAGAATCGGAAACAATTAGAAATGTTTTGAGGACATGCTTCTTTTTTGATCTACATTCCACCTCCCTAGGGAGTAAAGCAATAAACCTTACTAACTCTTCTCTACTCCAGATCAGGCCTGCATTGGAGGACATGTACCCAGAATGCCTTTATCTAATAGTCCCTATCCAAGGACTCATTGCCCATAAGTTTAAGACGGAGATGCTTCTTCAGCTGTTCAATCTTCTCCTGCCAATAGATTGTTTTGTTCTCCTTCTGTCTCCCCTGTGTTGGCTCCACTAATTCTGAATGTTTATGTGTGTGAGGGGTAGAGATGGAAAGGGAGCATTGTCTTGCTAAACAGCAACCTGGGCCAGCTCTTAGTTTCATCGTGTGCAGATGGAAATGTGTGCAAACCCATTATACGAAGTGGGGTTCATGCTAAGCAGTAAGCACCTTGAGGAACGAGGGAGATCTAGGGAGGAATGGCTGCCCAAAGAATGAGCTTGACAAAATATCTAAGGACTTAGTACAGAACTGCTTAATCAAAAGGCAAATGCAAAGGGTAGTAAATACCCTTCTTTCATTGCTTTTCAAGGTATTTCATTTTTCAAGAAATGGCACTGTGAGTGTATCTTTTTAAACTACTTGGAAGAAAGTCACTTCAAACTGTGTTTAGAAGCAAAATAAATACAATAGTCCCCAGAAAGGAGACACAGACGGCATTTTATTACATGAATCAAGGCAGAATTAGGAATTTTAAATGACCCATGGGAGTGACCACAGACTTCTGTATCAATGTTAATTTTAATAAACTGTGGTCTTTGACATTTTCCTCATCAGGCACTGAATGGGTGGGTATTACGACAGAGTACAAATTATTTGAATTTAATCTTCATCTGCTACACATTTTGAAGACACATATTCACTTTTATTCTTGTTTGTATTGGGGACAACCATATTATGAGATGGATGAGGTTTTGGTTTGTTAAAGGTGACTTTCAGACATTTATTGCCTGCAAAATGGGTTCTACTGATCAGAGCCCAATACACTTCCACAAGGAAATGTTCTTCACTTGAAGGAGAAATGACCCTGTTCTTCAAGTTCCTCTGTGTGGTGACTAACTAAATAAAATTAATAGTTTACAATTATGGTGTGAAATTAGACCTCTTCTGGATAACCTTCCTTATGTCGTGCCTAAGATGATTACAGTAAGAAGCAGGGAAATGGATGCTCCTGATGTGTTTCTAGACAAGAGTAGGTCTTGGACATCCACACTTCCCACCTGCTGTCTCCTTCGACCTTGGAGGTCTCCCAAGAAGAGACTCGGAGACTATGAGTCACCTGTAGTTGCTTCTTATTAAGGACTAAGGGTATCCCCCAAATACATCCATTATTTATAAGGAACAGGATCTGATAAGGCTGTTATAGAAAATTACTAGCTTTTCTAATCAGGATATTTTGACTAAAAGGACAGATTACTTCAAATCACAGAGGCCAGAATAGGGGAAGTGCTTGCTGTGAAGATACATGTGGACTGGAACTGGAAAAGTGTCAGGAATCATGGGATTTCTAGGTTCTGCCACTCTCTCTGTCTCCCATAAACAACTCAGGCTTGCTCTTGGGGTCTCTCCACTTCCCCACGTGGTCTCTCTCCATTCTTTTCTACCGACTCTACTTACTCATAACACCTGCCTCCTTGTGTCACAGGCATGCGCAGGAATCCCCGCGGCTGTCTCAGATTCACTTTACTGACACCTTGCTACTTTGGTTCCCCACTGCTTATCACTTGCTTGGTTTGTTCTGGGTTTTCTAGTTCAGATTACCCAGAAAGGAAATTTGATTGGCCTAGACCAACATTTTCTTTTTGTTTGTTTTTAAACAAATCTTTATTTGGAAACTCACCACTTAATTCACTCATTTTAAGTATACAACCCATTAATATTTAGTAGATTTATAGAGTTGTGTAAGCATCACTGTAATCTAGTTTTAGAACATTTTCTTCAACACAGAAAACTCCCTTGAGCCTTTCTGTGGTCAATCCCCAGCCCTATTGCCAGCTGTGGGCAACCACTCACCTGCTTTCTGTCCCTACAGAAACATCTTTTCTGAATATTTCACTTAAATGGAATCATATATGTTGTATTTTGTGCAAGGCTTCTTTCACTGAACATGTTTTTGAGTTCATACTGTTACAGCATGTACAGATATTTTGTTCCATTACATTGCTGAATAGTATTCCATTATATGGCTAACCCATTTGGAATATTACAAATGCATTTCAAGTGGAAAATCCAATGGGATATTCCATTTCACCAGTCAGTGGACATTTGGATTATTTCCAGTGTTTGACTATTATGAATAATGCTGTTATTAATATTCATGAACTCATCACACGCTGTTTTGATTATTGTAGCTTTAGAGTAAAGTTTGAAATTGGCTGTGCTTGGGTCTTCCAATTTTGTTCTTTTTCAAAAGTGTTTTGGCTATTCTAGGTCATTTTCATTTTCACGTATGTTTTAGGATTGGCTTATCAATTTCTAGAAAAATAAAACTTGCTGGTATTTTAACAGGGATTGCATTCTGTATTATCTATTATGATCAATTTGGAAAGAATTACTGTCTTAAAATATCAAGTCTTCCAATCCATGAACACATCTGTTTGTTTGTTTGTGTGTTTGTTTGTTTATTATTTGCAATGTTAAACATATGTTTGTATTTTAATCAAGTTTATGCCACTGCCTTCGATTTCAATCTGATTATGCAGTGTTTTTTTCCTTCCCCTATTCGGCCTTTGTATCTCCCTTTTTCACTTTAAGAACACATCAAAGTGGTTTTTTTTTTTCAGTTTTGTAGAACCAAGTACTTAGAGTTGTTACATCCATTTCAATGAAACAAATTCATCAAGTGAATTTCATGATTTCTTTGCAGTGCTTTTCTTTTCTCTCCCTTTCTTTATCTGTCCTACTGAGGAGGGTGTGCAGTTAGGACTGTGTTGTTTAAAGTACTTGGATTCTTTTTTTTTTATTTTTGTGTGCTTTATTAACAATTTGATATATGGCTAGGTGAAGTATTTCTGTTTGCATTTAATTTTTGTCTATTTCTGTCTTTGTTTAATCTTATATACTTAGAAACAAACAAATTTGTTATGAAAATTGATGAAACATTATTATAATGTAAAACTTAAGGAAGCAAATGTTCAAAACATTCATCACATGACTTTTAAAATTTTTAAACATACAGTGGCAACAGCACTCACATTCTACTTTTTCCCCCTCCTCACAATTCCCTCTTTCCTATGAACTCTTGAAATGGCTTTGTGTGACTAAAGTCAGAATCAAAATGATGTCATTTTTTGCATCTCTTTAGCACTTTCCCCTGGCAGGAAAGTTTTAAATTCTGATTTCTTTGCTCAAGTACCAGATGTAACTGTACTAATGAAAATTTTTCTATTTTGATCCTTAATGGGCTTATCTGAATCACTAAGATGAACAAGTGGTCTTTTCACATAATGCTAAAATACATGTATTATGTAAATTCTGCGTGTATCACATTAAAAGGGCACAAATTGCCTTCTCCTCACTGCTCTGCCACATCTGGCATGATGACTCACACTCACCACATCTCCCAGATGTGCTCTGCTGCCAGGCTCCACATTGTGAAAGTCCAGAGCATGTGATCAGAAGGGGCTCAGCTCTGCTTTGGCCTTGAGGGTTCCATAGTTCTTTGGCTCCTCTTGCCTGAAACCTAACCCGGTGACCAGTGTCCTTCCTGAGGTCCTAGACACCCACCAGAGCCCTCCAGATGATGTACCACGTACCACTGATGAGTCTTACTCAGTTCAGTTATGCTCATGTGACTATCTGACCTAGGACAAAAAGCCCTGGGAGGTGGCAGTGTGCAATAAAGAAAACAGGGTGAGGAGTCAGACATGCCAAGTTGTTACTTCTAGTACTCACCAGCCCTACTGATGGGGACAAATCTTTCCTGATAATTCAATCTCACTTACCTTATTAGATCACTTGTTTATTGTAAAAGGATATAACTCAGGAACAGCCAGATAGAAGAGATGCACTGGGCAAGGTATGGAGAAAAGACATAGAGCTCTCACGCCCTCTCCTGGTACACCACTCTACTCAAATCACCATATATTCACCAACTCAGAAATTTCTGTTTAGATATTTAATTTTTCCCTCACAGAAGTGTAGAATAGCTCAGTGTACAAATCATGCATTTTTATTGTTAAATTTACTCTCAAATATTTTACTCTATCTGATGCTATTATGAATAGAATTATTTCTTTAATTTTATTTTTGGATTGCCATTACTAACATACAGAAATATGACTTATTTTTGCATAGCTTGTATCTTGTGATATAGAATACTCTTTATTAGTTGCAGTAGTTTACTGTGAAATCTTCAGGTTTTCTATACAGACAATGATGTAGTCTGCTGAGAAAAACACTTCTATTTCTTCCTTTCCAATTTGGATGAATGGCTGTATCTCTATCTATCCATCCATCTACCTATCTATTACTTTATTGTACTGTCTAGAACCTCTGGCTATAATTTTAAATAGAACTGATGAGAGTGGACATATTTCCAGATCTTAAGGGAAAAGTATTACATCTTTCACTATTAAGTATGAAATCTGCTGTATATTTTTAAATAGATATCCTTTATCAATTTGAGGAAGTTTTATTTTATTTCTAGTTCATTGAGAGTTTAAAGAACGGGTGGGTGTTATATTTTGTCAAATGCTTTTTCTTCATCTACTGATTCTATTAATATGATGTATTACATTACTTGATTTTCATATGTTAAACCAACCTTGCATTCCTGGAAAAAAATCCCTCTTGCTCATGCTTTATATCCCTTTTCATATGCCTAATTTTTTCTAATATTTTATTAAGGATATTTGCATCTGCATTCATGAAAGATATTGGTCTGTAGTTTTCTTTATTTGGTTTTTCTTTTCATTCTTTTCTAGCTTTTAAGGTAGATACTGGCCCCAGATAATTAAGGTATATACTGGCCCCAGATAATTATTTGTGCAAAGTTTTCTCTACATCCCAAAAGAGTTTGAGAAGAATTGGTATTATTTCTTTTGAGACTATTTTTATAAAATTCACACATGAAGTCATCTTGCTTAGAGTTTTCTTCATGCAACCATTTTAAATTTCTAATACAGAATCGTAAATTGTTTTAGGTCTTTTCCTGTCTTCTTGGATAAGTTTTAGCAATTTGTTTATTTCTAAGAATTTTCCCATTTCATCAAACTGTCTAATTTTTAAGCAAGGTCACCTTTTTGTGCCAGATGATATCATAGATTACTGCCCAGTCTTGGATTGATCCTCTTTGCCATCCACTCATTTGTGGCTATGGAGGAATAGAGTATCACTGTACAAAGCAAAGATGCCAAATGGGTGTTCCATTTGGTAGAGACTAGGAAAGAATATAAGTGAGGCATGGTTCTTTGGTAGCTGTGGGTTGGAAAACGTTCTGAGTGTGGTTCTATCCAATATACCAGTTTAACATTTCAGCACAAATTCTTATACTTACTCTTGGGGTGGGAACTTTGTAATGTTGAAGCAACAGTTGAAAGTGGACATTTTCTCACTGTTGTATTTGTAATATTGGCTTCAGTCGTCATGACACCTTTGGTTGTGGTTCCTAATTATGTAAAAAGAATGAATAGCTATCAGGAGTATAATCAATCACTAGATAGTCTCATTAATATTAATATAAACATCCAGGTACAACTTGAAGATTAGTCACTTAAAGTCTTCTGATCAAGATACAGAAATCCAATGTTTTGATGTCTGCCTTTTGGTGAGTCAGTTAATTACATTTTTTAAAAATGGAAGGACATTAGACTCTTCTACATGCCTGCTATAGGTTATTTCATTTGATCATAACAGTAATTCTATGAAGTAAGTAATAATTATGATCATAATTTTATGTATGACTCAGCAGAGTTAAATAATTTTCCCACAGGAGAGAGCCAAGCCTTTCTGATACAAAACCTAATTACTCAGAAAGGGGGTGGTGGTAAGGAAGTAGTAGTAGTTGAAGATGGTACCATGGTTCCCATGCTGTCTGGGAGAGAATTTTCAGGTAGGTGGAATAGCTAAGAGGAAAGAGACAACAGGAAATAAATAGAATAAACTTTAAATTATACTTAGTTCATTTTCTTGGGGGAAAAAAGGAAATTTAACAACAAAGATAAGCTAAGTTTTCAAAAATAACATTGAAATAAGATTAAGCACAGATATTATAAAAACAAAATGATTAAAGCCCTTTGGTCTTTTCAAAGTCTAATATGGGAAACACTGAGTTAGTATGAAAAGGGTAAGGAAAATGCTTAGTGTTAGCTAGATACGATGTTGGCTGGAGATGGGGGAAACCAGTTTAATAGATTACTATCACGAAGAGGTTTGGAAGCCTGATGACTTGTGTCTGTCAGAAGTGCCAATCAGCTTTCATTCTATGGCAACAAGCATCTACAGTGCAATGCAAATTCTTAGTGCAGTTGAGAGATTCATTCTGGAGAAAGCAACAGTTTGGAAGAAGACCTCATAGACAGTGGGTAAATATGTCTTCAGGCAAAAAAGCCTTTAGGAATCAGTGTACTAAAAAAAGTGAATAAATTTGAATATAGGCTATAGCATTAACACCACATAGGAGGAAGAATAAGCGGAAATGGGCACAAACTTCACAGGAATCTTGAAGTGTTAAATTGAGATGGAAACACTTGAGGAAGTAAAAAAATGTCTTACTGCAGCAGGAAAGCAGAAATTGCTGTTTGTAATAGCATGGAAATGGGAAAGGTGCAGAAACTCAAAATCTGGGGATGAAAGAACCTGTGGGGATAAAGATTTTGCTTCTCACTGGAACTTCAAGAATATGTGCTTAGAAATATCAGAACAGTTCTTTAGAAATCTTCAGAGAAGAATTCTTCTGCTTGAGCTAAAATTGGAAACCATATACAAGCTATCCTGATGGCCTAAAGAATTTTCTAATATAAAGCAGGCTCAACCGTCTTAGTGATGGAAAAAAAGGGTATATAACTAAGAAAGATGTGGGGAAGTGCCAGACTACAAAACTACACTAAAGAGCAGAGCAGAATGATGGAATATCTGGAGATACAATGCCAAAGATTTTGCTTAGAGGATTAGCTATTATTACTATGGAATATACTTCACAAATGAGGGTAGAATTAGAGCCCTCGCTCAATTAAGGACATGTTGTCAATTATACACCGTCAACTAGACAACAGAAGATGAAAATGCTTAGAAAGTAATCAAAATATTGAGAAATAGACATGACAGACCATGAAAATAAAATAGAATGAAAGATGAATAGAGTAAAAGATGAATAGAGTGAAAAATGTAGCAACCAATGCTGCCACAGCCATAGCTTTTCAAATTTCACTGGTACACTGAATGTTTCAAATCCTAGTCTGAGGAGGAAAGAAAATGCGTGAAGGACATTTATTAAGATATGAGAACTACAGTCTTGTGTTAACATCTTATTGGAAAAATGTTCCCAGCTGCACTTAGAGTTCATACATAGTAGATTCTGGACTCCTGCCAAGAAGTGATCGACACCTCAGAGAAAAAGGAAACCAATCTTAAAGCTGTTCTTTAAGTCCGTATGGTTTGCTCTCTTTCAGTTTTTCTGTCCGGCTATTTTCTCCTAGATAACACCATGTGTCTGCTTTAGTCTACAGGTGTGAATTGTACTGGAAATCTGGGTAATAATACATGTATTAGGTTGACATACATTATTTTGCTTGAGAAATACTAATTTCAATTTCAGCATCAAGATAACATTGGCTTTACTTTTAGGACCTGTGTTTTTGAAATTTATGTTCTTTTTTCATTTTCTTGATTTTAAAAAATTGTTTTTTATTGAAGTGTAGTTGATTTACAATGTTAATTTCAAGTGTACCGCAAAATGATTCAGTTATACATATACATACATATGTATATATTTTTTTCAGATTCTTTTCCGTCATGTTATTATAAGAAATTGAATATAGTTCCCTGTGCTATATAGCAGGTCCTTGTTGTTTATCTATTTTATATATAGTAATGTGTATCTGTTAATCCCAAACTCATATAAGGAATTTTAAAATCATGTTTGACTTGTAATAAGGAGAATCTAACACAAGAGATGCTTAAGAAAGTTGTATCAGTACCAGAGTATAAGTGAAGAGAAGAGATCTTCATTCCAACCATAGCCTTAAGTGAGAAACACTGGCTAGAACCAAGCAGAATGAGTGTGAAGAATATGGGCTGTTTTGTAATTGGTCTTGGAATTATCCATGTGAGATTCATTTTGTATCTTTTGGGAGGTTAAATTTTAGGGAGTAAGCAACAAATGTGGATATTAATTATATGAGGAATTTAAGATGTATTTACAACAGATTGACTTGAAAGGGAGAGTATATAGAGGATTAAATTGTGCAGGGAAGAGGATTAAGCAACTTTACCCTTTGAAATTATGATTTGACTTACAGTATTATTTTATCTAATGCACACAGCAAAAGCTTCTTGTGTGATCACTTTGTTTTCAGAAATAGAATATGGGGTAAGTGACTTTTTGACAAAGTTAACATTTACTAAAAAAATACGCTACAGAATACTAGTACTGTGGCACACTATTTGGTTATGTTTTTAAAAAATGTTTTTATAGTCAAATTATTTGGAGATGCATAAACTTTTTAAATGTCAAATGGATATCTTTATGTTAGGATTACCGAGATTAAAAAAAATGTTATTGTGCATTATAAAACCCCTAGGAGGATAGTATTTTCTAAAATAACTGCCCAAGTAACTCCATTTTCAGGGATCATTTTATAGACCAGTGCTTCATAGGAATTCTGTACCCATGACAATGAGGGTAATCTGGGATGAACTTAATTAATATCCGGATTCATTTAAGTGACTTCTGAGATAATATTAAAGAGCCCATGGAGAGATTGTGAGGAGCCTAAACCAATGGCCCTAGAGGGATGTGTCAAAGTAGTGGTAAAGACTGGAAAAGAAGGTTCTTAAGGTTTGCTCAGATTCTTCCAAATGCCTCCCTTGGAGTGAAAAGCAATACCCCAGAATACAATTAAGTTTAAATGCAAAGCCCAAGAGAAAAAATAAAGATGTGAAGGAATGTAGGCTAAATGCCTGAACAATTCAAAGAGAAGGTAAGATTGCATCTCCTCCAGTACTCATTCCTAAGGAAGAGGACCTCAGATAATGAAACCAGACTATCATGGGATCCCCAAAGATTCTGAAGAGAACAAAATGGTGGTGGGGAAGGAATGCAGGTGGAGTAGGGCCAGAGCTTTCAGTGGAGACAAGAAGAGGAGAAAGTTTCATTTCTACGTAAACTTTATATGTCCCTTTCGTTTCCATATTATTTAGAGGGTGGATTAAAGTTGGAATTAAGGGCCCCTTGGAATTGTGTGTTTAGCAATTTCCTACACCTTGCAAGACCATCTAGGACTTGGGTTTAATCCCAGGAAAGTAGGCTGGAGAGGACCACTGAGAGCTCCTTGCTGGCTATGCCTGGTCTAGTAGGGTGTCTAGGTGTCTCCAGATGTATCGATCTTCTAGCCCAGTTCACCAAGGTAAGTTCATATAGGAACCTGGGACTGATTCCAGGTCAGGAATAAACTTAGACTTGCACTTAGAGTGGCTTTTTGCATTATATACCCCAAATCAAGTGGGTTGGGGGATTTGGTGATTCAGAGCAATGTAGTAATTTAGGCTTTCTTTTTTAATCCCTTTGTTCTTTCTTAGAGACTTCACTAACAGATAGATGTTGACTTTCTACTTCCTTAAAGTCTATTTTAATGGTGTTTCCTGGAGCCAGAGCAAATCCTGGTAGGAGTTGCTTCTTTATTTTCTCAGATCTGTTTACTTATTTACCTATCAGGTCCGACACATGAAAAATCAGCATAATGCTTACGGGGAGGTTAAAAGCTTCTCAAACATTTGAGCTGCCCCGTTTGAAAACTGTAGTTCACAGTTACCAATGAAGTTATTCCCAGCTCAGGAGGTGAGTGAAAAAGAGTAGCTTTGTTTGTTATCCAGTTGTAGAATACACAGTTTTTATTTTACTATGAATATGATATGTTTATGATAAACAAAATAATGACTTATTGCAGGAAATTTTAACTGTGCTACTAAAGCCCTAAGGGCTCCGTGGGGAAGCCTCACAGACAGTCTTTACTGGTAAGAGAGAGAAATGGGGAGAGGCGGGTAGAAGTCCACCCTCACACATCACCACCACACTGCTTCCAACCGGGCAGGGTTCAATGTCTGTTTGCTATATGCACACTCTGGACTTTCTCAAGAGACCTTAGGAGACCTTAGGAGGAAACATCTCTGCTAATTACAAACAATTTTAGTCAACAATTGCCTTAATAATGAGAGTTCTAAAATTAGACCTTGCGGGTCCACACAAGATGAACAACATCAGAGTAGACAGCAGATCTATTGTTATTGTGAAATTCATGTGCTAATAGTATTTCTACGCTCTGCTTAAGAGCATCGCTTTTCACCTGGACTTATTTACTCTTTTATAAACACAATTCTAACAAATTTGGTGTGTGTGTGTGTGTGTATGTGTTTTCCACTTAAAGGAGCAACTTCAAAGAAATAACCATTCATAGCAGGCTGGCAATCTCACCAAAAGTATAGCCTAAAAGCAGGGAAAGAACAAGAACATGTACCAAAAAAGGTAAAAAAGGCAAAAATTACAGAATTCTGTGACTATTTTGTGCAGGAAGAAAAAAATGCCATATAAGGCTCATTAATACCTGAGGGGCTTACTATTTAATAGCCAAGTGTAATAATTGAGACTAAAATAATAATACGGAATGCTTAAGAAATAGGTGATTGTGAACTTGTTCATTGGGGAAAAAAATTGAAATTAAAGGACCAGCTTTCAAATTCCAAATTGTTATTATGAATTTTGTGCTTTTTTGTTAAGTCATTTAACCTCTCTGAAACTGAGTTTTCCTATTTTAAAATAATGATTTTAAAATAATCTTAAAAAAATGATAATACAGTCTGAGGTGTGGGCAAGATGATGAAGTAGGAAGACCCTGAGCTCACTTCTGCTCATAGTACAGCAAAATTACAACTATTTACAGAGAAACTATCTGTGAAAATTACCTGAAGACTAGCAGAAAAGATTTTCCACAACTAAAGATACAAAGAAGGAACCACAACAGGCGCGGTAGGGGTGGAGATGCAATACAGTCAAGACCCCCAGCCCCAAGGATAATCACAGTTCCAGAGGTTCTCCCCAGGGAGCAAGTCTGACTTCCACGTCGGGCTCCCCCGCCTGCGGGTCCTGCACTCCCAGAACCGTGAGCCCCCAGAGCACCTGGCTTTGAAGGCCAGCTGGGCTTGTGCAAGGGAGAGCCAGAAGGCTGTAGGAAACACACTCTACTCTTAGAGGGCACATGTAAAATTTCACAGCACAGGGGCAGTAATTTGAAAGGAGCCTGGGTCAGACCCACTTGCTGATCTTGGAGAGCCTCACAGAGAGGCAAGAAGCAACGGGACCTTCCTCTGGGAACACTGATGCTGGCAGCAAACATTTTGGGGAGCTCATTCTGCCTTGTCTGCCACGAGGACACTGGTGCTGACAAGCACAATTTTGGAGTCCTCCCTCTAGCCTTTAAGTGTCAAGGGCTTGCCCACTCACCATCGGGCAGGAACCAACCCCCAGACCCTTGGAGCTCTGCAGCCAGCTGCTCTGGGACCCCATGCCACCTACCAACAGCCTGTCACCAGCCCTGGGACTCCCCAGGTTGTACAGCCAGCCACACCTGGACCTGGTCTTGCCGACCAGCAGGCAGGCACTAGCCCTGGGACCCTCTGCGTCACACAACCAGTCATAATGGAACCTGGCTTTACCCACCAGCAGGCCAGGCAGGCACCACACGAGTTAGGGCCTGACAGCCAACCCGGCTGGGGGCCAGCTCCGCCTGCCGGTGCGCCCACAGTGGTCAGCTCCACCACAACAGAGGGGCCTACACAGTCAACACTGGGGTACCCTTACAGCATGACAGCCCTGGTGAGCAGAGGTGGGTGTGCCGCTGAGCCCCACAGCACGTCTCCTATATAAGGCCACTTCTCAAAGATTGGGAAACATAACCAACCTACATAAATAATGCACAGAAATAAACAGAGAATTAGGCAAAATGAAGAGAGAAAGGAATGTGTTCCAAAAGAAGGAACAAGACAAAACCATAGAAGAACAAAATAAAATGTAGATAAGCAACATACACGACAAAGAGCTCAAGGTAACAATTACAAGGATGCTCAATGAACCTGGAAGAAGAATGAATGAACACAGTGAGAAGTTTAACAAAGAGTTAGAAAATAAGAAGATGAGTCAAACAGAGCTGAAGAACACAAGAACTGAAATAAAAAAGACACTAGAAGGAATCGCCAGTAAATTAGATGATTCAGTGAAAGGGGCCAGAGAGCTGAAAGACAAAGCAGTGAAAATCACCCAAGTTGAACACAAAAAGGAAAAAAGAATCTTAAAAAATGAAGACAGCTTAAGAGACCTTTAGGACAAGATCAAGCAGACAAACATTCACATTATAGGTGTCCTAGAAGGAGAAGCAAGAGAGAAAGAAGCAGAGAATGCCTTTGGAGAAATAGTAGCTGAAAACTTCCCTAACCTGGGAAAGGAAACATATATTCAGGTCCAGGAAGTACAGAGAATCCCAAACAAGATGAACTTGAAGAGGTTTACACCAAGAAACATTATAATTAAAATGGCAAATATTAAAGATAAGGAGAGAATCTTAAAAGCATCAAAAGAAAAGCAACTAGTTACGTAGAAGAGAACTCCCATAAGCCTATGAGCTGACTTTTCAGCAGAATTTTTGTAGGCCAGAAGAGAGTGACATGATATATTCAAGGTAATGAAAGGAAAAAAAAAATCTACATCCAAGAATAATCTAACTGGCAAACCCATCATTCTGATTTGAAGAAGAGGTAGTTTTACAGACAAGCAGAAGCAAAGAGTTCAGCACCACTAAACCAGTGCTACAAGACGGGACTTCTTTCTCTAAGTGAAGTAGAAAAGACCACAGCCAGAAATAGGAAAATTATGAAAGTAGAAATCTCCTTGGTAAAGGCAAGCATACCCACGGGGCACTGCTTGCCACAAAGGCCCCATTGTTAATGCGTTCTCGTGAAGGGTGGGGTGCAATGCTGCCACAGAAACCTCCTTTTCTGTGAGACCACAGGGTGTGGTCTGATCACAAAAGCCCGACTGCTAATCAGCTCTGTGAGCCGGCATAACAGGGGGCAGGTGATACCGCAGAGGGCACTTCCCGGAGGACAGCTCCTGTGGGGGAACACCCAGCGGCCCCTCTCCCCGCAGAAGCCCTCTAGTCCTGCCTACCACAGATCCCAACTCGGAAACGGACCTGGGGGCTTCTACTCTGACAGCTGGGGAGCAGACCTGGCCCCTGACAGAGCTGTGACAGCCACAGAGCAAAGAGGAGGCCCCACGCAACCTCCAGTGCAGGCTCTGGTCACAACACCAGTCACAGCCCCCGTCAAGGGGATAGCAGCCAGCACACATGGAGGAAAGTCGTGGCAGGCATTCAGACTGAAAACAGCTCTCACAACAAAATAGATGCACACAGTCTATTCAGGGACGTTTCCACGAACAAACAGCTCCTCGAGATCACAGTAGGTAACTGTTACTCCTAAATTCATAGAGTTAGAGAAATACAAGTGAAATGAAGAAGCTAAGGAACCACTCCCAAGTAAAAGAAGAAGAGAACTCTTCTGGAAGAACAAACAACAAACTAGACCTCTATGTCTACCAGATCTTGAGTTCAGAAAGGAGATGACAGAGGCAAACATACAGGAAAAGTAGATCAACCACTTATAAAGCTAGTAGGAAGGTTAAAAGACAAAGTAGTAAAATCATTATACCAACAATAGGTATTTAAGGGATACCCCAAACAAAAAGATGTAAAAGTTGATGTCAAAAACATTAAATATATATATATACACATATATATATATTTATGTTGTTATATAAAAACTTCCTGGTAATCACAAACAAAAAGATATAAAAGTTGATGTCAAAAACATTAAAAAAAAAATATATATATATATACACATATATATATATTTATGTTGTTATATAAAAACTTCCTGGTAATCACAAACCAAACATCTATAATAGTTACAAACAAACAAAAGAAAAAAAATCCAAACAAAACACCAAATATTGTCATCAAATCATAAGGAAAAGAGCAAAAGAAGAAGAAAAAAAACAAAAAAGAACCAGAAAACAATTAACAAAATGAAAATACATACACACCTATCAATAATTACTTTAAATGTAAATGAACTAAATGTTCCACTCAAAAGACATAGAGTGGCTGATTGGATTAAAAAACAAAAATAATAAGACCAACATTTATGCTGCCTACAAGAGATTCACTTCAGATTTAAAGACACATATAGATTGAAAATGAGAGAACGGAAAAAGTATTTAATGTAAATGCAAATGAAAAGAAAGCTGGTGTAGCAATACTCGTAACAGACAAAGACCATAGCAAAAGATGAAGAAAGACTTTACATAATGATTAAGGGATCAATCCACAAAAAGATAAAATAATTGTAAATATATATGCACTCAATATAGGAGCACCAAAATATATAAAGCAAATATTATCAAATGTAAAGGAGAAACTGACAGCAACACAATAGTAGAGTACTTTAACACCCCAAATGCATCAACTACCAAAACTGAGTCAGGAAGAAATAGGAAATCTAAACGGAAACAAACAGACTGCTAAATATTTCTCCAACAAAGATGTGTTTATTTGGGATCAGAAGAGAATTGCAATTCAAGGTCTGCAAACATGCAAGTTCCCCCATGACAAGGGAAGAAGAACACTTTTATAGATGGGGAAAAAGAAGTTGGGAGGGCAACAATGAACAAAGAGTCCATGGCTTTGTATTGGCTGACTCCTTGCCAGGAAAGAAAAGGAGTCTTCTTTCTATTGAGCTCAGCTATTGTCCCACTGTTGTCCCAAGGTGTGAGAGCTCCCCCTCTTGGTGCATCAACTCTATTTAACTGAGGTTTCTGTTTATTAATTTTTGAAAATACTCAAGAGAAATGAAAACACATGGGTACCTGAAAACTTGTACATGAATGTTCTTAGCAGCATTATTTACAACAGGCAAAAAAACAGAAACAACTCAAATGTCCATCAATTAAGAAATAGATAAGTAAAATGTGGTATAGCCACACAATGAAATATTATTCAGTCATAAAAAAAGAATGAACTACAGATACATGTTATAGCATGGTTGAACCTAAAAACATTATGCTAAGTGAAAGAAGCCAGACACAAAAGATCACATATCATATGATTCTATTTATGTGAAATCTCTAGAATAGGTAAATAAATCTATAGAGACACAAAGTAGGCTAGTGGTTTCTAAGAATTGGGGGGAAGGGTAAATGGGGAGGGACTGGTGATAGATGCAGGGTTTCTTCTTGGGGGGATGAAAATGTTCTGGAATTAGATAGCGGTGATGGTTGCACAATCTTGTGAATATACTAAAACCCACTGAATCATATACTTTAAAAAGGTGACTATTATGGTATGTGAACTATACACATTAAAAAAAGGTGGCAAAACAAAGCATTACTCATCTTCATCTTTAACTGTTGTGGTTAATGAAGAAACTATTGTTGGTGGTTTTGGAGGTGTTTTTAAGGATTCCTTGTTGGTAGTTCCTAGTTTGATAAGATAGATGACATTATTATTAATTGCAGTTTCATCTCCCCTATCATGGAATAAATAAAAGTAAGTCAAACCTAAAGGTGGGTAAGCCTTTGTCTTTAATTTTGCCATTTTCTAGCTTCTTTTGGTCAAAGTGAGGAACGTAAGTATATAAGGGCTGAATGCTTGGGTGGCTCTATGAAAACACATACACACACACACATTTTTGTATAGTAGACCCAAAAGCAAATTTTCACTGCATATTGTTACCTGGGTATCTTTAAATATGCAAAAAAATTGTAAAAAATGAATGAGTTAAAATAATTTTATTTTTCAATGACCTGATCAATAGGACATAGGAGTAATGTGCCTTCTTTTTTCAAAATTAATTTCATTTTGTTGACTTAGTTATGACCTGAAACTTCCAAATAAACATAAATCATAAAAGAACTTACAAACTCCTGTAATTAATTAATTTTTTCACTTATGAAACAATTGAGTTCCCACTCTGTACAAGGCCCTCTACTGGACTCTTAAGGGAAGTATCTAACTCTTAGTCATCTTTTTATTCTGAGTCATATGAAGAGTCATTCCTGGCATACGGTGAGCATGTAGTAAACATTGTTTCAGATGAGGTGGCACTCACACAGGACAGGAGGACCAACACAAGGACAGAGATCTACTTTAAGTAGTGAACACAACTTACCAGTTTGATACCCGTAATAGTCAGCATTCCCCTTTTTCTTAACACACGTTAGCATGTCCCTTTGTGATTAGGGGCAAGGGTGCCATTTTTACTATGTGGCATATATAGAATCTTGGTTCTTATATATATGCATGAGGGAGGAACTATCTGGATCTGCACGGTTTACCTAATACTTTCAAACCCTAGTCTAGAGGAGCGTTTTCAAGGGTAAGCTGGCTGGAACTGGATGTCAGAATAAACTAAAGATCGTAAGAGGAAGATAAGAACTTTGGAGGACTGTTGAGGACAAATGCTTCTAAGCAGGTGGTGAAGGTTTTGTCTACTGCTCACTCTTCTGTCCTCACTGCTTTTAGGGATTATAGGTTATTACAGCAATGGAAAGGTGCTGTAATAAGCAGATTCTATGAATTATAATGTGGAGGGTATCAAAACACTTGAGATTTCCTAAAAGTTTTCTACACCCAAATGTGATTGTATTGTAAAAGAAGAAATCAACAAAGGAATCATTATCCTTAAAAGCTTAGGTTTGAGATTTTTGCATTGCCCGCTCACATGATCCCAACATCTTAAGGTAAATATGTTAATGGTATAAATGAAGTGTCCCCTCCACCCAGACATGGTGTTTTTGTTTTCACTTCATCACTACTCTTGGGTTCTTGGTACCAGTAACAGACTTAATTGAATTTTTACAATCACCCTGCCATGAGTTTTACTGGCATACGTGTCCTATATTTCTTAAAAATTCAAGACACAGAGATGATTACAGGAAATAATTAGGACACATAATGGTAAATAGAAAAAAATGTCAGATGTGTAGAATCTTTGAGTTTCTGAAGCCCTTGACCCTTTTCTTTTAGACCTTGGTCTAAAAGATCCTGACTTCATGTTTGATACAGGGAAGAGATGTAACAAAGTTGAGCTTTGGCACAAGTATTCAGCTCAAGTCTTGTATTTGGCTTCAGTTTCAGCTTTGGTCTTTAGAAAACGGAATAGCTAAGTGGCTATACATTTCTGGTGCTCCTGAACTTGTGTGTGAACAGTGATCTTGTGATGTTGCTGATGATCTCTAGATCCAATCAGTGTAACAGTATTGAGAACATAAACAGGACACAATTTATTTTGAATTTGTTATTAATGTATGAATATTCACTTTCAAATACGGGCAAGCATTCCACATATAATTTTTAGTGAAATTCTTCTTATGTGCTAAATATGTTAAAATTCTATAGTATAAATGCATCCTTATTATTGCAAAATTAGAATGTTGCAGTAACTATTGAAATTTGTGAGTTCTGTTAATTTTATGCACAAAACAATGATTAAATACTATAAAGTAGTTAATGAAAGAAATAGACTGAATTTAATATGAACATTAAGAAATGCTATGGCTATATAAATCTTTAGGGGTATTATATCATTTTGAGTCAACAAATATTTATAAAAGATTAAATTAAAAGAATATTATAATTCTACTCTCTATAAAATTGTCTAGTAAGCTATCATTCATAACACTTTCCAATATAATCTTTTAGAGCTATATTTAATTCCATTTTAGGACACAAGGGTTTTAAGAATGTCTAATTTGTAAACATTTCATATCATTAGAAGATAAACTAAAAGTAAAATGTCAACTTTATCACTTCAACATTCTATGAAAAGGAAAAACCAAAAAAAAGTCATGTACAAAGATATCCCAGGTAGTTCATCTTCAATTCAAACTTAACAAAGAATATAAAGATAGTGGATAAAAGAAGAAAGACATGAGAAAAATGAGGTCCCTAAACTTATTTTTCCCCCATGAATCATATAAGAAAATTTATAAGAATGTCTTTTAAAAGTCTGTTCTTTGTAGTCTTCTCTTAGTTAACTGGCACCCTGTATGGGAGAGATGGCCAAAAATACCTGGCCGCTCTACTGACCTCAGCTGAAATTGAGTATCTATTTAGTATCAAAATTCTGAAGTATCAGTGCTGAGAAAGTTTTATTTCTGCGTTATAATTCAGCTCATTAAATTTTTTTGACTGTTCATTGTTTTAAAAATTGAGCTGAATCATAATTACATTTCAAGAATGACATTTTGGGTTTATTGCTAAATCTTTGAAGTCCATTTCATGATGATGATATTCAGTGTCTGCCAAATGTTGATTTCAACTCTGGCTACTTGGCCTTAGAACAAAATGGGAAGAGCACTTGATACACATCTAGAAAGAGATCAAGTCCCATCTCTCTAATTGGGTGAACCTTTGAAATCAAGCTCTGCTCTGGGCAAAGCTCTGTCAGTCACCTCTGCCACTGTGACTGCGCTGCTGTGAGAAGTCCCATCTCAGCCGCACATTTTCTACTTTTCTGACGGTAGAATTTCTGCCATCGTCAGAAGGAAGAAAATGTACATGTTTTAGATAGACATAAGCACTAGTTAATCAAATGACTTTTGATCCTTAAAATCTGAGTGGGAAACCTTAAAATGAAAATAAAGAAGCTTCTCCACGTTGTATTTTGGAGGGGGGGCATAGTAAATCATTTGATTGTCTCTTAAATGATCATGGTGGCCATGAGCAAGGGGCAATAAAGAATCATTTCACTATAGGTATACTTTTTGTGGTATTATTGCACAGTCTAAAAGTGGTGATCTTGGAGGATGAGACAATGTATAAAACTCCCCCAAATGTAAACTCCTCACAAGCTTGAAGCCAGAAAGCCATATATAGTGATATACTGCTTAGAATATGAGTGTTTGAGACATATTTCCATGTTCTTCCTTACCTGTGCTTTAATCATAGTCTTTAGGAACCTGGGCAATATCCGTATACAAAACCCAACTCACCTACACTCTTCATACACAAATGGTGATCAAGTAAGCCAGATAAAAAGTAGTTCCTTTCTCTCCTCTCTCCTCCTGCTTGTTCCTCTATTTTCCTACAAGCACAGCGGACCCCCAGCTGCCGGGCTCCACACCCCACTTCCACCACGTTGGACCTGTCTCTCCTCCTGGACCGCAGTCGCTCGTGGGCATCAGAGCCTGCCCTTTGTCCCCTTTATCTTCATCTGTCCTCCACCATCGATTGCTCTCTCAGCTAGTTTCCTGAGACCCCAGAACGTCCTCATTTCCTTCCCTTCACCCCGCTCCCACTGCTATATTCATGGTTACCAGATTTTAACCCTTAAAACCTTCAGAAATGGAGTTTAAATGATATTAATGCATTACTATTACTTTGGGAGATTTGATAACAACATTGTAGCTTTGTAATAAATTGACCTTATTTGTTGTGATGCACTCTTAGTGTGCAGAGGTAAAATGGCAAAAATCTGAATTCCCTTCAAAATATTTGAAAAGGAAATAAGAAGAGAGAGAAAGGAAAAAAGGAAGAATGGACGCAAGCAAGGAAAGAAGTAAAAAAGGAAGGAGAAAGAAAGGAAAGGAGGAAGGGAGAAGGAAAGAAAGAAGAAAAAAGGGAGGAAGGGAGGAAGGAAAGAAGGAGAAAGAAAAAGAAAAATGAAGCAAAGGGGGTAAAATCTTGATAAGTATTGATTCTGAGAGATGGGCATGGAAATGAATTCCAGTACTCTCTGCTGGTGGGTACATCTGGACGTTTTTATAACAAAAATAATAAAAGAAAATCTGCTCTGACCTATTACAATTTTTACAATTGAATTTGAATAATTTGAAACTCATCTGGAGAACTTTTGAATAATACAGACAGACCAGAGTTTAGTTTTTATTAATTAACATAAAGTAGTAAAAGTGCCCCCCAAAATGAATTAGGAGAAACATGTGTGTGTGTGTACATGATTTTGAATGCACACTTGTTTCAGAGAAAGGTGCTTCAGTGCCCCACTGCAGGAGCCACCCGTGGTCAAGCTGATAGAAAGTCTCCCCAGTTATCTTTTACATGAGTAGGTATAGAGTTTCCCTTCCAAGTCAGAGCAGTATAATGCACTTCTGGTACCAAAAATGACAATTCCGAATTCATTCACCGAGCCCGAGCCCCCCACCTCTGCCCTTTCCCGGTCACTGAACATAGTGATTAGGACTTGTGTTATTATTTGGACAATGTTATTCACCATAGATCACTGTAGGCAGGACTAGAGATCTTCCCACTGAGAAAACATAATTTCCAAGTAGTTAATATAAAAATTGTTGAACTTCAACCCTTTGGGTGTTCATGCAGGGTCAGCACCTGCCTTCTCTGTATTGGTACTTTTGGGAACATATGATTGATTGCCAAGTAATATACTTTTACCAGATTAGTGCAATTTTATGCCAAGGACTCAACTGGCAACTCACAAAAAGAGAGGGAGAGAAGGAGAGAGAGAGCAAGAGGGAGCAAATAGTTACACCTTGTAAAAGCACTAGAATACCACCACTTAAACTCTGGGAATATAGGGCTTAGACAATTTTTTTAAATAAAATATAAAACACAGTATGCACGGTGTTGGCTAGAGGCCTCGTGGGCCCTGGTTTCCTGATTGTGTCATTTGGACTTTCTCTTGGTTGGCAACAAAATGTGTACCACATTCTGAGAATAAAATCCCCTGTGCTGCCCTCACTGTGTACTGCTTTCTGCTGGTTTGGTAGAGAAGTTCTAAGGAGAATTGGTTTGTCTTCACGTTAGAATTAGACATTTCAGAAATAATGGACTCTATTCATAACACCGTTTTTCTCCATGAATCACCATCCCATTTGAGTCCAGTGAGCTAGCCCTCATCAGTCATCTGCATGTCTTAGAACAAAAGTTAAATGAAGAATAGAGAGGCAAGGAAGTCAGCAGTGGGAATGTCAGTTCATTAGGGTGTTTGTTTTTCAGATCTTTCTGTGACCTCAGCTGCTAACCAGGTCTCTGCCCATAGGCAATCCATAAACACTTCTGTTGCCCCCCTCCGCTGATTACTAGACCTGAATGATATGCCTCATTTTATGTGTTGCAGGATTGACAATGCAGTTTGCACAGAATTGATAACCCCTGAAGTTTTTAATTGACTGATCCTAATGGCTCATTGTATTTTCATGGATAATAAGGCCATCCCTTTAATACCAAGGGCCATAAAATATGATACAGTTGTCACTCAGTCCAGTAGCAATCATGATGACATTGCTACTGAGGTTTATAAATTAAATCTATTATCAGCCTAATGTAACTAATAAAATCAGTCTGTTATTAATAAAGTTTCACCTTATTAGCTGTGCTGCTTAAGTGGAGAACTGGAATATTTAGAAAGGTATTTTTATGACTGAGGAATGATCATTTTTTTCTCTAAAAATAAACTTTGTATATGTAACATTCACACTACGATCATTCTCAAACAGGAAGTAATCCAAAGGGATGTAATCAAAGAAACCCACTGTGATCTCAGGGTTTTGTAGTCAACACAAAATAACACATGAATTTCAAAATAGTGAAATAGCACAGACCATCCAAACAACAGATAAAAGATCCCAAATTATTTTCCTATGATTAAATAATAAAGGTGCTACTAACTTTATTTGCTAAATTTAGAGTAAATTTCATGAAGAATTAATCCTACCTTTAGGAGTCGTTCCACCTGTTGATTTCCCAGCAGGACTTGTCAATGTCACCTCACGTGATGTTGGCATGGGTGTAGAGGTTACTGTAGAGGTTATTGTAGAGTTTGTCGATGGTGATGAAGCAGGAGGTTCTGTATTTTTGATTTGGGGAAAAAAGTAAATTGCGTTAAAGTAGTTACATTAAAATTTACATTTATTTTGCCAATCAACAGACTAGACTAGTATAAAGTAAACTGTATGTATACTGCTGCAGCAGGGTATGGGTTTGGAATTAATTTTCTTTTCTTCTTTTTAATTTTTTAATTGAAGTATAATTGATTTACAATGGAGTTATTTTTCTAATTATAATGAATTCAGCCTTGAGTTCAGTATTCATTCATTAAATCCATCTACTTCTCACCAATGGCATGAATTTTCAAGATGGCTGGCAGGAGCCATGTGTGGTTCCATAGTAAAATAATATCTGACAGAACTGGGGAGGAGTAAACGTGTAAATGTGAAATTTAACAATATTCTTAAGCCAACTAAATGAACATTGTCAGATGAAATAATTAAATAGGCATTTTCTAGGCAGTGGATATTCTGCTAAATGTTTTTGTAGTATGTTAATTTAAAGTTACTAAGTACTAAAATGTCATATTAGTACATCTCTTCTTGGTATATAGCATTTTCCTCTTTCTCTCTCCTGTCTGCTCTCTCTCTACACATATGTATATGTATACATACATATATACTACTTATATATATACATATTCCAAAAAGACAATAAATTTTAAAGAAATTCAACAATTGCAACATATCTTCATTTTTGGCTATGGAGCCACCATAAATCTGTGTTTTCAAATGATTTATTTCTCTCAATTGTAATAATCAAAAACACAGAAGTAAAGGTGATACATTTTATACATTGTTATGTATATCATATATTTATTTTTAATAATTTTTGGCAATAGAAAGTCAACATCTTAGAATTTTTAAAAAATTATTATAATTCTTAAAATTTCCATTGCAATATTATTTTTTTCAAAGTGCAGTACATAGGACTTAATACTCAGTGATCTGTGGAAAGATTTGTTTCACACAATATTACTGTAACTTATTGGTATTGTATAATCTTTTTAATCCTGTATTTGTTGGACTTGTCTCTGTATACTCACTGTTAAGTTGAAGATCAAAAAACAGCAAACAAATGTCTACAAAGAATGTGGAAAAGTATTCCTGTTCATGGGAAGCATTATTTTTATGATGTTACTTCATCTGTATACAGAACAGTTGACCCTTGAATACCTTGAGCGTTGGGGGTGCAGACCCTCCACATATTCGAAAATCTGAGGATAACTTATAGTCAGCCCTTCCTATTAAAAGTTTCTATGCATCCAAAGATTCAACCAACTTCAGACTGTGGAGCAGTAGTATACACTATCGAAACAATCCATGTGTAAGTGGACCCAAGCAGTTCAAACCCACGTTGTTCAAGGGTCAACTGTATGTAGAGTCAGTACGACATTAGTTAAGAGGATGGACTTTGAGTAACAAAGACTTACTTTCAAATCCCAAACTGGGTATGTCATTACAGTAAATGTATGTCATTAATATGACTTCTCAAATTTAAATTTCATCCAAAATTTTGAATCTGAGAAAAGGCAATAAGCTGGCAAGTCAATGAAAAGCCGTATTTCAGATGTCATGAGCTAGAGTGTACTTCCTGTTTCATTTTACAGACTTGACAGGCTTGGAAGCATTAGCGCTGACTTTGTTTATTATAGGCAGTACAAGAAATTGCTTGAGGTATTCAGCGCATACAGAGTGTTCAGCACAGACGGGAATGACAGAACTGCCTTTTCACAGGCTTTACGGAAATCAAGTCAAAAGCTTTTTTCACCTCGAGATACAATTCACACCTTGGTCTTACTTTCCTCCACTCCCCCAGCGCACCCCCCGCCCCCAGCAATATGCAGCAGGGAAAGGAACACAGCATGCACGAGGTTACCTTTGCTCTGTTAGGCATTTTGTTCTCATTATCTTTCCTTTTGGCCTAGTGTCCATGATGTAACACTAATTTCTAAGGTTAAATTGAGGTTGAGGGAGTAGATACTCAAAGAAGCATATCCCACTTGGACTGAAACTCTAACCTGCAAATAACTTGAATGATCTCTATCTGTTGACTTGCTTAATAGCAACAACCTTAATTTCTGAGCATAATCAACATTTCCAGAGATATTTATCGTATTTCTTGCCTCCTTCTCTTACTTCCTTATTTCCTTCTTTCTTGCCTGTTTTTGCTTCCACACACACTTATTGGGTAACTAATATAAAAAGCACAGTTAGATACTGTAAAAGACGCTATGTTGTACCACATCACATCACCCTTGCCCAGCTTTGCCTCTGGAAGGGAACATAATGCCTGCACACAATCAAAAGTAAAGAATATCCTGTATGAGTTGTGCAGACCAGTGTTTTTCAAACTCCAGGCCATGATGCAAGTAAAGAGTAATTTAAATCTATTTAATGGATTGCAGTCAGAGCTTTTGCCAAATGAAAGAGAAAAGAGACAGTATTAGAGTAATATTACAACTAATGAGGGCTAGTATTGTTTCATGAAACTTTTGTTTAGGAGAGTGTGTGTGTATTTGAATAAAATGTGTGTCAGTGCAAAATACATTTCTTATTATGATTCCAGCTAAAAAAATTTGAAAGCTAAGGGACAAAAAATAGTTGGGGCAAGAGTTGATAAGATAAAAGATGACCGCCTACTGGCATGAGCAAGGAAAACTTCATGAGAGAGTTGACATAGGAGCTGGAGCTGGAAGAGTAAGTGATGTGTACACTCAGGAAGAGGAAAAAGCCTGGGCAAAGGTCTGAAGTGGGGGAGTGAGAGGTATTTGAGAGGACTATAACCAGTTCTGTTTGGCTGGATTGCTGTATGCCATGACAGGACATGATGGACGTTGTCTGGTAAAATTCTGGAGGCCAGATCATAAAGGACCTTGAGCATCAAGCCAGGGACTTGGGACCTTATCTACAAGTCAGTGGGGAGCCCTGAGAAGTGATCAAATGGAAATTCTACTGTTGGGAAAATGATGGAGAAATGAGTGGGGCAGAGAAGGAAAAGATACCAGTTGAACTCAACCGCAACCCCCATTTTTCTGTTTACTAATGTCATCAGCCCTCCTCAAGTCATCAAGTGAGATCAGTGAGTTCACACCTGTAAAATGACTGCAGGCAAACTACGAGGTGGCAAACTTTGAGCTACTTCTGTGGTAAGATTAAGATGCACTGTAAGGCTTTTCCTCCTCACCTTCCTTCTACACATTTTGCCACTGATTTCCCTAAGTACAATCTTAGTCCATTAGCATGCACTTAATGTCTCCATTATTAGCTCTTCATATTGTTCAACAGAGAGAATTCCCTGTTTTGGCAAGGACTGGCAAACAACCCCTAAAAATACTGATTGTCACTATGTGTCAGGTAACATGTAAGTACCCTGTGGACTATCTCGTTTAAGCCTAAGAATGACCCTACAAAGCTCAGTCCCTTTAAGATCATCATGTTAAGAGGACATTGAGGCTCAAAATTGGTAAGCAGCTTGCCCACATTATACACCAGGAAGTGATACAGCTGGCATTTTAGTCCAGACACCCTTGACTCCATAGTATATATCTTTAACCATCAGACATCTGGCCACAGGAAGGTAGCTCCATGCAAAGCCACGTGCCCCTGCTGCACCTGCTTTCTGCCTTTGACAGGGTATGATATTAACAGGGTGAAGTGATTAGATATACAGATGCTTTGTCCCTATGTACCTAGGATGAGGAAAGAGACAAAACATGACCCTTTTTTTTTTTTATCAATAACAAGCATTCATTCTGTCATACACATACATAAACACAGATATAAAATGTTTTCATATTAGACTTAAAGCTTTAAAGGATGTTTTCAATCTTTTAAAACTATTTAAAATTGAAAAATAAAAATTTAGATTTACTCAGTTTGAAAAATTCTGCAGATAGGAACTTTCTCTTCTGATACGGTAGAAAAAGAATTAGTTCCTCTAACTACCACTGTTGAAAGTTTTATCGACCAGGATACAACTAACCACCAGTTACGCTTTACTGTATTATCTGTAAATTGCTTCTAGGTCTGATTTGATCTCATAATACACTATTGAGGAAAATAATTTATTCTGAATCGTTTTGTCTTCACAGGACATGGTGAAGTAGCATTTTTCCTCTCTTTATCTCCAGAATGATCAAAGATAAATTTAACAAGACCTGCGCTTCATGGCTTTGCTTGTGCCAAGCCAGATAGTGCTGCTCTTGGGATGCTGTAAGAGAAACAGATGGCATCTTGTCCTGATTCCACCCTCTACCCACACACTCCAACTGAGAGCACATGAGGGATACCATAGCACCAGTTTCCTATGTTATGAAAGGGTGAAGCATTATTGGGGTTTTAACAAAATAACTATTTTAATTGTAACAATTTCAAGAAATTGGAGAATTCACTTTATGGCTAGAAATCAAGTATCATATTTTCTCCTGTTTTCAAATGATCAAGTTATCGACTCCAACCTTCTTAGACTTGCTTTGTAATTACATTTCTAGGTAACTCACAAATAGTCTGTAAGTTAGAATTTCACTCATACTCATAATGAACAGCAACTTCTCTGGTGATCTTTTTCCCTACCTAGTCTATGTCTAAAGTCCACTGAAAATCCACTACTAAAGAAGACTGATCTTACTTTTTCTAGATCAATACAAACACTGAATGACAGTAACTTAAAATTAGAGCACTTGAGACCTGGAAGAACTTTAAAAAATATATCTTAATGTGATAGAATCCCCGCATTTTAAAGCTTAGAAAATGTATGAGTTTAATGTAGTTTCAAAAGATCATAACACCAATTAGTTAAAAGTTCCCTTGATCCCCAATTACATTTAAAAAATCTTTATTATATAAAAAACCTTTTTTGTTTCTCCTGATTCTACTATTTGAGTATGTGGAATGCCCTTTTGACAGAGACAGTGCTGAAGTTTCCCTTCGAACTATATGAGAAAATGTTTATTTTGCCAGTTTTAACCATAAACAGAATTTCAGAAGAAGGTCAAGTTCTTGAAGGGAATAGAAGGACGGTTTCTTTAGAAATATATAATTACAGTATATTCAAAATGCTAATTACAAAATTATTTTATAAGCCCTCAAAGTAACATTATTAGGTAATAATTTCATTATCGAGATCAATTGATCCATGGAATTCAAGGTAAAGTAGATAATTTTGTATTTCAATAGCTTATAACATATTATTCCTACTATTTCACATTGTCTTCATGCAAGCCACTTGTTATTTATGCCATCCCATGGGCTTTTAGAAATTTTATACAGGTTTTATGTTGAAACGAAGTAGCTGTCAATTTTCACTTATTATTTGTGGATATTAGGCCCTATGTATCCCAGCTTGTGATGAATATAGATCCACTTCTTACATTTGCATGTGATAGCAATGCGTAAATTGGGGCATTATACGTAGTGAGAAAGTCCTTTTCCACAGTACTTTGTCAGGAATTGCTAGCATTGTAATTTTCGTTCAACATATACCTTGTATCTTGTCAGCAAAGGAGTAGCAGTGAATTAGCAAAATTTAAGTTGAAAATTTCAACTTTCCCTCACACATTAAAAATAGACTAAAAAATATACATATACAACATAGTACACTACAAATTTATATATAAAAGTAAAATATATTTATATAGTAATATAATTAAAATAAATAAATAAAATACGGTACCACCTTCAAGATTCCCATCAAAACACGAGCCTTCCTGAACAGCAAGGCACCAACTCCTTTTGGTTGTCAGTGTCACATCAACACATCTTTGTGTTAATAGTGATCCTTGTCTTTTGGCACAGCAAAGGTCACTTTGCTTCATTGCCAACCAAATTAAATACAGTTAACTTTTCTCAATTAAAAAGAAAACAACAGTTACTGTGTGATGATGTATTCTCGATGACTTCTATTTTCATTGATCTAAAATTTTTATATCTTAATTGAAATGTGTAAGTAACTTACTAGCCAATGAATTATTTACCTCAATCAACATTTATTAAGCATCCATTTCAATAAGAGCTAAGCAAAAATTAAAAATACGTTTTTCTGAGAGGAACTTAAGAGTTTATTTTGATACTCAAGCTATACATATATGAAACAACTATCAGGTTATGCTAAGGCATCATATAAAAATGATGCTAATTAATACTATGCACAGCTGGTTCTATACAATGTTAGGTGATGTCTCTCTGTTTGTCTGGAATAATCAGAATCATCTTCTTGATTTCAAGATTTCAAGAGGAAGAAGAGAATTGAGCACAACAAGGAAAGAAAAAATATTTCACGGAAGAAAAGGAAGAAAAATATTCAAATAGAAAGGGAAAGTCAATAGTGCCAACTAAAACAGAGGCTATGTAACCCTGGGTCTGAGAGGGTCATTGATGACATTAGACACTTAAAAGCAGAATTTTTGTGGAGAGGAAAACAGGAAAATCCTATTTTCAATGTAAACATCAGAGCAAGTGGCAACTCTTGAAACAGGATTTGAAATTTATTTTTTTTTCAATTAAGGCTAACTAAAGAGTGAAGCAAGCACAAAAGTTTTGAGAATGCTTACCTTTCCACCTAGGAATTTGGGGGATACGTTAGAGGAAAATCTCATCTCTCACAGAGAGGAAAATATGCAGAGAAGTGGGAGTTAGCTGTGCTCAAAAGAGGAATCTCCTCAGGTTGCCAGCCATCTGTGAGGTGGGGAGGGCGCGCCAGGCCTGGCGGGCTGGAGCGGGGACAGGTGTCTCAGCCACCTGGCCCCTCGGGGGAGGACAGGAAGCCAGCCTTACATCGGTGAGTTTCTTAAACAGAAAACAAAAATATCTGCAAAATGAACCTGAGGCCCTGAGGTGTTTTGGCTGACAAACGGGCGGAGGCTCACAAGGCAAATTTCCTCCACTCACCCAGGTGTCAGGGTTGAGATTACGGGCCATGCACGCATTTTTCCTTCACAAGATAACTGTGATTCTTTAAAAGTCATGTTCCATAATAAAGAGCTATTCGAGACTGTGGACTCTATTATAAGGGGGCTTTTTGTATACTGTTTGAGGAGTTTCAGCTCTTTGAGGTATAAAAAGGCACAGGTTGTGTTTAATATTTTTGGAGGTGGCAACAGCAGGGGAAAGGGGCAGCCTGGCCATACCCCTGGGCTTTCAGTTGGCCACCCCGAGATCCCTCCTACCAGGATCTGCCCTGACCCCAGACAGGAGCTGTGGCTCTGCAGCTCAGAATGCATCTTCCAGGGAAACGAGATGGCACCAGCAAACTTTACAAGCAAGTCTCTTGGGGCTTGTCTCAGCAAGGGGATCAATTTGGGGGCCCTCTCAGTCCCAGGAGGAGTAGCCAGCACTGTTCTGTCCCTTCTCTGGGTTTATGAAGGGCTTTCTAAGATACAATTTTTTTTTAGTATCCTTTTCACTATGTTTGTTACTTGTTCTAGATTTAGGGCAATGCTAGCGTTTTTTTGTTTTTTTTTGTTTTTTTTTTCTTGTTTTGAGGTAAAGCAACAGTGATATGGTAAATGTATTATTATTTGGTCTCATTTTTAAAGCAGAATCACCAATTACCTTACCTTGATCATATCAGAGAACTATTTTTCCCTCTTTATTTTATTTGCATCAAATTATTTTTTAGTGTATATATTTAGTGTTCCCTGTGAATGCAAGAAAAAAACACTAAATAAATGAAAAATTATCTTGGGAAGGAATAAAGCAGGGACAGTGTAGTGTAGGGAGTAGGTGACCACAGGTCTCCAGGACCGGGTTGCCCAGTTTGAGTGCAGGCCCAATGATTTACCAGCTATGTGACCTTACACAAATCATTTAATCTCTTTAGCTTCTGTTTTTAATATCATAGAAACATAACCTATAGAGTTTCTGTGCAGAACAAAACATTAATACATATAAAAGGTGGGGGTGTAGCTAACATCTGGGTTACACTAGAATTTATCCTGATTAAAAACTACAGTAATCAAAACAGCATGGTATTGGTACAAAAATAGACATATGGATCAATGGAACAGAATAGGGAGCCCAGAAATAAACCCACAAACGTCTGGTCAATTAATCTTTGACAAAGGAGGCAAAAACATACAATGGAGTAAAGACAGTCTCTTCAGCAAATGGTGTTGGGAAAACTGGACAGCAGCATGTAAATCAGTGAAGTTAGAACACTCCCTCACACCTTACACAAAAATAAACTCAAAATGGCTTAAACATTTAAACATAACACAAGACAATATAAATCTCTTAGAAGAAAACATAGACAAAACATTATCTGACATAAATCTCAGCAATATTTTCCTAGGGCAGTCTACCCAGGCAATAGAAATAAGAGCAAAAATAAACAAATGGGACCTAATTAAACTTATAAGCTTTTTCACAGCAAAGGAAACCATAAGTAAAACAAAAAGACAACCTACGGAATAGGAGGAAATATTTGCAAAAGATGAGACTGACAAGGGCTTAATTTCCAGAATATATAAACAGCTCATACAATTTAATAAGAAAAAAACAAACAACCCAATCCAAAAATGGGCAGAAGACCTAAACTAGCAATTCTCCAGTGAAGACATGCAAATGGCCAATAGGCACATGAAAAAAATGTTCAATATTGATAATTATCAGAGAAATGCAAATCAAAACTATAATGAGGCATCACCTCACACCAGTCAGAATGGCCATCATTTAAAAGTCCATGAACGATAAATACTGGAGAGGGTGTGAAGAAAAGGGAACCCTCCTACACTTCTGGTGGGAATGTAGTTTGGTGCAGTCATTATGGAAAACAGTATGGAGATTCCTCAAAAAGCTAAAAATAGACTTACTATGTGATCAGCAATCCCACTCCTACACATAAATCCAGAGAGAACCTTAATTCAAAAAGATACATGCACCCCGATGTACATAGCAGCAATATTTACAATAGTCAAAACATGGAAACAATCTAAATGTCCATCAACAAATGACTGGATAAATAAATTGTGGTATATTTATACAATGGAATACTACTCAGCCATAAAAATAATAAAATAATGTCATTTGCAGCAACAAGGATGGGCTTGGAGATTGTCATTCTAAGTAAAGCAAACCAGAAAGAGAAAGAAAAATACCATATGATATCACTTATATATGGATCTTAAAAAAAAAAAAGACAAAAGAACTTATTTACAAAACAGAAACAGATTCACAGGCATAGAAAACAAACTTATGGTTACCGGGGGGAAGGGGGTGGAAAGGGATAAATTGGGAGTTTGAGATTTGCAGATACTAACTAATATATATAAAATAGAAAAACAGCACACTCATACTGCATAGCACAGGGAACTATATTCAATATCTTGTAGTAATTTGTCAAAATTACTATACTTTAATAAAAAACATATATACAAAAAAAACTTCAGTGAAATGAAATACATTTTAGAATTCTACCATCGGGTTAGACAAATTTATGTTTCTTATTTATATTGCCCCTAAATACTTAACTATTTACAGAGCCATGCCCAACATAGTCAGTAGGTTCAAGCTACTGAAGTCTTCCTGGAAAAAACAAGCTTTTCCCTAAGTCATAACCTGATTCTCCCAATTCTGTCCTGACTTTGACAATCACTTTACCAGATTTTATCAATTATTTTTAGTATTCTCTTTTTCTAATATTTTCATACCATTCTTTTCAAGAAATTATAGTAACACAACAGAAAGATTGCAGGATAGAATAAATAAAACTTGTAAGTTCATTTCATGTAGTAGAAGAAAGCAGTTTTACATGTTGCATAGGCTCAATCTGTAAAAAGTGTTAAATATTTAGCAGTATTCTGTTTTCTCCATTAGTGGGTGCAATTATTATCTTGCTGGAAAGGGAGCTCACAATTTTCATATAAGTGACGTCTTTATCTTCAAAAAATTGGGGGACCACTTCGTTCTGGATTTTAGTACATCAATCAAAGTACAATTTTGTTAATTTGACTGATGGCTTTGTGTAGCATCACAAACTGAGCCAGAATTTGATATCTTGTCTGATCCACTCCCTGCAAATAGTCAGGGACAGTCTTTAACCACCCATGACTCATAATTTTTAATTGGAAACAAACAAGCAAAGACTTACAGAGCAGGGGATTTATAGCCCCTTATTTCTAATACGTGCCAATTCTAAATGCTAGAACAAAAGCATACTTTTTCTTCCTGTGAATGTTTCTCCAGTTTCTCCACAATGGAGATGGAAAAACTGCTCTGAACCACATGCCCAGTAGGAGTTTCTCATGTATTTATATAAGAACAGAGAAGTCATGGTGTCTACTTTCTGATGTTGAAGACTTGCTTTTATATGGTGGATTTTCCAAATTTAAAATATTTTGAACATTCCTTTAGGATGCCATCAAAGGAGTCACTTGTGGTGGGTTAATTAAATCTAACACATTTAAAAATAATTCTGCATGTTGTGGGACAGATGCAGCCTTTGGAAAAAGAAAGAGCTTACACTGAACATTGCAACAGATTTTTGTTATTTAATAGTAGGCAACAGACACGTTTACAGAATATGTTTTTAAAGCATGATTGGGAAATATCTGCTCTGTTGACAGGGGAAGAAATCAGGAAAGCCCATATTTAAAGAGAAGGAGAATAAGAAGGAAACCGTGTATGTTTGCTTCTCAGTTGACTCAGATTAGTCTCATTATTTAAAAGTAGTGCCCTCTTGTATAATATTGTTCAATTTTAACTAGAAGAATGAAAAACTCCAAAATCCCTTCCCAAACACCAAGATGAACACTAGGATGGAAAATTTGTTCTTATCTAAGAAGAAATGATCAAGTGTACACTTACAAGAGGTGATTTTGGGAATTCAAAAGGATGTCCAAAACTGTAAGAAATGTAAGAGAAAGATGCAAAGAGAACTGAATTGCTCTGCCCAAGAAAATAGAAGAGTTTTGTTTTTTTTCACCCTTGAGATTGTGAGAGCAGAAGACATGGAGAACAGGAGAGAGAACAGGCCGAGAGAGAAGGTAAAGCATCAAAAAGACTTAAGAACAGGGATGCCTAAATTCATCTTTACCTTTGCACCGCCCTGTTGTGAAACCTTCCTCCCTTCAGTAAAGTCAGCTGTCCACACGAAGCCTGCAACTACCCAGCAAGGCTTTAGTTAAGTGGGTCTTTCTGAGCTTGCATGAAAGAAAGGGAAACTCCATTTTGGTTGCTGCCAGTCAGAGTTAAAGAAACTGTCCCCGGAAACCAAAGGGAGTACAAGATTTGATGGATGCAGGAAGTTGGAAAGAAAGGTGAACATACGAACTTAATCCTCCCTCCATCGAAAGGATTTGAGGAAATGTGGGGCATTGGGCTTTTTTCCAGAGCAGAGAGTAAATCTTCAGTCTGAACATATTTTTATGCTAAAGGTGGAGATAACCAAGTGCTATCTGAGTTATATAAAATTACTTTCTTATTTTATTAAGTGCTGTTTACTAGATTCCGAATCAAATTTGCTGAGTCACGAGTATGTGTTTGCGGCAGAAGATAACTGCAGATTTGTTTTATAGCAGATCATTCTAGAGTTGGCTATAAATTGTTTTCTTCACAGACATGGCGGGATGAATAATCAGAACAAACGGACTGGAGCTATAGCATAAGCACTTCAGTGCAGCAGCAATAATTACTTAAATTTGAGGTATCACCAGTATTAAGTAATAAAACATTTTCTAAATGTGAAAGCTACCATTAGATCACAGTTGACATTTATTTGTAAACTGATTTTTTCTGGGTTTGAAGATGAATTCCTGCCAGAACAATTAAATTTACTTTTCTAACAGAGATATTAATAAGAGAAAACTAATAGGTGTAAACTCTCATTATTATCAATATGTAATTCATTTTTTTAATCCAGAATGCCTAAGTAATATGGTGCTCTGTATAACTAAGCATTTTTATTAGTTTAGACTCATTATGTAAAATATACCAGAATAATCAATTTTCAAGCAAATCTCTAGATAGCATTAACATTCATCTGTGTCTCTCCCACTACTTGATAATAGACACTTATTAACTGTTTATTATATGCTAAACATAAAACATAAGTAAGTTTTTCCTGAATAGCCAGAATCTTCAAAATATTATAATTAATCTATCATTTTAAATAGAATTACCACTGGCTAAAAATAGAATGTAAATAGAATGTTTATATTGAACATATGATCTACTGTTGAAACTTCATATTGAAATAAAATTTCTGAGTTTCAATTTTTTGGTGAATCATTATTCTTCATGCTTTATTACTATTTGTAAAGATAGTTCTGCTCTTTTGTGAACTCAGTGTTAAATGCTGGATAAACCTGGATTTATGGAGTTTTTCTTTGTTTTTTTTTTTTTTTTTTTTTTTTTGGTATAGGGTCACTTTAAAATCTGGGAAGAATTCATGGGATATTTTCTATTTTCCTGGCACTTTTCTTATCTCTAGTGAGACTTCTGTAACATTTTAAAGCATTATACTTCCTATTCTCCTAGGTGAGAAAAGTTGAAGTGAAATACATTTGCTAAATTCAGAAAAGTCCCTTATCAACTATCAAAGTGTCCTCAAAACTCTTGTCCATTTTAATAGCCACCCAGTGAGGAAAAAAAAAAAGTTGACAGAAGGGATTGCCATACTGTAACAGTCTCCTAAGGTTTAATCTCTAGGAATGTGTATCCAAACTTTCATTTATTCCTGTACCACTTTTATAGTTTATTCACATTCTTTACTCCACCTACTATTAGTTTCTTACTCTTTTACTTAAAACCAAATTTATTTATTAAAAATAAATTCATTTTTTAAAAAAATATTATAATACTATTACAAAAAGAAAGTAAGATCACTGGTCAGTAATTGAATTAACCATAAAAATAAATACTGTGGCAAAAGTCATATTCTATAGAGATGAACTATGATGGTTCCATGCTTGAGTCCTACTTTCTCAGTGTTGAAAAGTGAAATTAGTGTGTGTTAGGGTATAGTAAAGACATAACACCAAACATACGCTTAGATCGCTGTAAGTATCACAGAGATTTGAGTCAATGCTGTTTAATTCCATTTATGCCTACAATGATCTCAGGTACCACCAGCTGTACCTATCACACACCCCGGAAATGCTGCTCTGGGTGAAAGCCTTTTAAGGCCACACAGCAGGTCTTAAAGTACCTTCTAATGCACTAAATTTTAGTTCTCCACATGGCAGAAGGTCAGCCCCGACTCCATTTTTATTTTTCCTGTCTTATCTCACACCATCACGCATTATTCCCATCTTTCTTTAATAATCAAGGTCAAAGGAGCCCAATGCTCAGCATTGTTTAAGGGACTGGTAATAGAGGTAGAAAGTAAGGGCTGGGTAGGTGATCAATAATTATTCGATGTCTCAGATACATAAGTGGAGAAAATGCTATAGTTGATCCTTGAACAATGCGGGGGTTAGGAGTATGCAGTCTGCACATAAGTTAGTCTGTCTTCCTTATCTGTGGTTCCACTGTATTTGAGGTTCCACATCCATAGATTCAACCAACCTCCACTTGTATAATACTGTAGTATTTATTATTAAAAAAATCCACATAGAAGTGCATCTGCACAGTTCACACTTATGTTGTTCAAGGATCAACTGTACATAAAAAAGGAGCCCCAGGGCCTACAATAATCCCACTAGAATCCAAATCAGGTTTTTAAAGGACAGTGCGTTGAACTGCATTTTTAATATCTTGGATAATAGTAAGGAAATATACAGTATAAAAATAATTAGATACATTATTATTCATTTACAGGATAAAGTTTAGTAGGAACAAATATAAAGTGAACAACAAAAGAGCAAAAACAAAAAATGTACAAAGTTAGTAAAATAGTATAGGAACAGATACACATCAGACAGACATAAAGGCAGAGGAAACCCAAAGCAAGGAATGAATAATTAATGATATTTTACCTTAAAATTATACTTGTTATGCATCACACACTGCATGATGAGATCATTCCGTACAACTAAGAAGCAGCTATTGCTACTTTGCTCCACAGCAGTTAGAATCTTATTACAACATGCATCAGTTTCCATCTCTGTAGTTTAAACAAGTAGGAGCAAAACTGTCAAAGAACAGAAACTAATATGAGTAAAGAGGAAAACTGGATTCCAGGAGGAGAAGAAAAAGGAGTTGGAATGATTTACTGTTTAATCTGAGGAAACAATCTCTGAAACTAACTTAATCCTTTCCACGTTTAAGTTTCTATAGTATTGTTTGTCTTTTTTAATTTCCCAATATGTGAATGAAAGTTAAAGGAATTTCACCTTAAAATTTCAGTTTCACAAGATGACGAAAATCAGTAATTATTTTACTAATATTCAGAGAAACTAAATGGACAAATATAGTTCATTAACAAATTAATTCTCAGGGAAGCACATCAAGACATGTAAAGGACAACTATAAGCCGAATTAATTAGTAAAACACATCTGCCATGAAAATAACATGATAGCTTCCATAACTACAGTGTATAACTTTTTAATTATTTATGTCGGAAGAATAGAAAAAGACTGTATGCTTATAAAATGTAGTAGTAGTAGTAGTGGTAATAAAGTATTACAAAAAAAGTAATAGAGCAGCATTTTAATTCTACCTGCACCAGTTCCTCAACGGTAAATTAAAGCTCTGAACCTTATAAATTTAATAGGCAAGGCATATGATCATAAAGATGTTTTTGGCCTTCGGGTGCCTGTGAATAATGGATCAATTAAATAAATTCAGCCAGTATTAATGGAACATCTTCTATGGATATAACTTGACACAAAAGAATTTACCTTGCAATCTAGAAAAACTCCTTTGATACAGGGTGTTCTTTCTTCTCACCTTAATATCAATCAAATTTGTGTCAAAAACTTGATGTATTACAAATTTTATTGATGACACCTGAATTAGTTATCTATTGCTACACAATAAATTATTTCTAAGCACTTTTCTTAGAACAATAACCATTTATTATCTCTCAGGGTTTCTGCAACCAGCTCAAGGCTTGATGGTCTGGAAGACCCGTTTACAAGGTGGCCACTCTCATTGCTGGCAAGTTGATGCTGGCTGTTGATGGCTAGTCCTCAGTTTTTCTCCACTGGGTCTCTCTGCCTGAATGTTCTTACAACAAAACACAATGGCTGGCTTCCCCCAGAGAAAGCAATCTAGAGACCTGGGTAGAAGCCATATGTCTTTTACTACCTATCCTTGGAAATCACACATCACTTGCATTGACTTCCAAGACTCACACGACTCAGTCCTAAGTGAATGTGAGACTGGTCCATCCAAATGCTTAACTACCAAGAGGCAAGGATCACTGCAGGCCAGCTTGGGGACTTGCCACAACCATCCTTACAATTTGTTGGAGTACTTTCAAGTACAAAGATTAGTCAATTTTAAAAGGTGAATTTCTGTATTCTAGAAGAAACATCAAAGTTTTGTTTAAAATCTGAATCTGCCCACTCAGATTTCCCATTGTTCCTCAAAAGATAATCTGGTTTCTTTGCTCTCCCCTAAACATGGCTTTTTTATTTCCTACTTTGTTCATGTTTTTTCTCCCTCTTTTTTATTTAATAAAACTCTTATAGAACATGGATATTTTTTAAAGCTCAATTGAAGTTGTACTATCTGCATGAAGCCTTATTTATTGGTTCTATCTATGATGACCATCCTCCCTTCAAAATTTCTAAATGTACAATTCTTAAATCACACACCTGAACACTTAATGAGTCCTTTTCATTCATCTAATAGACAACAACTGAATGCCTATTGTGTTCTAGGGCTGTGCTAGGTGATGGCATAACATCAATTATTTATTTCCCTTATCAATCCAAAGAACCAAAGAATTCACTTATGTATCTTATATTCATGATGCTAATATTTAATATATATTTTGCAAGTATATTCTTCCAGTTGTTAAATGTAAGTTTTTTTTTTAATGTCCCCAAGTGTGTATTTTGTATGTAGAAAAGGTTTTGCAGAGGCTAATTTGGTTTTGGAAGTTAATAGTCAGTTTTTTTTTTAAACTCAGAATAAAAAGTCTATTTCTCTCTTAAACTTTTAAGTTCAATTTACAAATGTTATTAATCTATTTATTAATACAGCAAATTTAGCAATCACTTTAGGGTCTCTTTAACATTTAATTCCATTTATGTATTTGGTTAAACTCCCTTAAGTATTTAAAACTCTATTCATAAATTGAAAATAGTAACCATATATCAATCTACCTGCTTTTTAGGGTTTTGTAGAGGTAACATATGTAAGAGTACTTTGCAAAATCTCAATTAATAAACAAATATGGCATTATTGTTGTTAAGTTATAATATCAGATGTGCTACAATGTTGAAATGGTTTTATAGAAAACAAAGCACATAGCTTTGCTCCTAAGAACTTTTAATAAATGTTTTGTCAGTTTTTAAAAATAGTTAAAAAAAATTTTAAGTGCTTCTCTTACCCTGAATCAGAGGGAGATAGAAGAACATTGAATTTAAATAAAACTAAAGTCTGAAGGAGAATTAAACATTGTTCCATCTCACGACAGCCTGTCTGAAACACCAAGAAGCATACAAAGGTATAACTTCAATGTACCCTTCAGAAGACAGGTCCCCCATAGAGAGGACATGGTGGAGACTGGAGATCTTGGGGTACACTGACATCAGGGTCAGCCTTCAGTCTAAAGGGAGAGATTTACAGATCATCTACTGAATATTAAATTAAATATGATGAATGCCTCTGACTACCTAATAATTCCAGGTAGAAACATCTTACAGAAAGCTGCTTCAACGCAAGAGGACAAACATGAACAAAGACTAGTCTTATGTGGAAGGCCTTTGACCCTAAAGGGCAAAGGTGAATGTAACGTACAATTCAAGAGAATAAGAGAATAAGATTGAGAGGAAATCGATAAGAACAAAACTAAAAGTTAAATGCACACAGTGTGTCTTCCCTATTCATAAGGGATTTGTTCCAGACCTGCAGGGAAAATGGAGAACCCACAAATAGTGTATGATTAATGACAACAGAGATTTATTTGCTAAAACAAGATTGTTCCTGTCACAAAATGCTGCAGAAGGCTGAGGACGTTTCTCTCCATAGCTTTCTTTTCTTGGTATTTCTTAAAGTTTTCTCATTAAATACATTCAACCTGTGTTGTGTACTAATCACTCTTAAGACTTTGAAGAGTCTTCTTTGTAGATTAAGATACCCTATTTCCCTTTTAATAGATCCCAGCTTCAGTTTTAAATTTCTTAAGCTCAGGATCTTCATTTTATTCATTCTGCCTAACTTTTGCTACAAACATAGAAAATTACATAACCAGAAAAGTGCAAAAATATAAATATACATATAATGAATAATGAATAAATATTGGCCAGAACTTGGTGCATTTACAACCTAGATAAAGAAATAGAATATTACCAGCAGTGCAGAAGCTCCCTGAGAATGTTCTAGGAATTCTGTCCCTCTCCTATTGCTCTAGAAGTAACCTGTAGCTAATCTGATTTATGGTAATTACTTCTAGCCTTTATAGATTTATTGTGTATGTGTATATCTGAGAATAATAGAATTTAGATTTGGCTGTTCTTAACTTTCAGGTATTTTTTTGTGTTTTGCTCAGGATTATATCTTAAGATTTTCATTTTATTGATTATAGCTATAGTATGTTCATTGCCGTTACACTATATAGTTCATTGAATGAATAAACCATGATTTACTTATTAGTTTTGCAATTAGTAGACATTTGAGCTGTCACTAATTTTTGACTAGCATAAAAATGCTGCTGTAAGCAAACTTGTATTCCTATTCTTGAGCATAAGTGAAGTACATGTATTCCTGTTATGAAATTTTTTTGATTGGGTTTCTATTTTCCTTACTGATGTGTAGTTTTTTCTGTATATTCTGGATGAGTCTTTTCTGTCAGTTATAGCCATGCCTTCTCCTATTTTGAGGCTGTCTTTTCACTTTTGCTACTGTGGCTTTTGATACACTGAGTGATTAATTCTAATGCAATAAAATATGTCTTTACCTTTACGGTTAGTGCTTTTTGTGTAGTTTCCTAGAATAAAGGTACAAAGATATTCTCTTATATTTTCTTCTTAAACTTTTGAAGTTTATATTCTACATTTAAATCAGTAAGTAATTCATCTGGAATTGTCTTTCGTATTTTTCTGAAAATGGCATAGAAATCCAGTATAATTTTTCCCAGTGGCTACCTGATTGTCCCAGCAGCATTTATGGAAAAGGCCAATCCCTTCCCCACTGCTCTGTTGTATATCAAAGATCAACACATCTGTAGGTCTTTCAGAACTCTATTCTCTCCCCGAATCTATGGGGCATCAGCGCCACTATTGCTTGGCATGTCTTCCATGCACCAGTTTGACAGTGTTAATGATTATACCTTTGTTATAAGATTTGATAACTGACAGACCAAGTTCTCCTTTCTCATTTTTCTTCTTCAAGAATTACTGATATTTTCTTGACTTTATGCATTTCTATTAAAAATTATAATCAGCTTCTTATATTGCACAATAAAATCTATTAGGATTTTAATTGGAATTATATCAATCTATAGGTCTATTAGCAGAAAATTAGCATCATTAAAATACTGGATTGCCCAATCAATCAACATAGTATGTTTTCCTAACTTTTAAGGTTTCCTTTAATGGCACTCAATAAAGTTTTATTATTCTCCTCAGAGAAATCATAAATATATTTTATTAGAATTATCTATGAGTACTTGAATTTTGTTTCTGTAAGTGGCAAATTGCTAAACTTTCTTTTTTAAGTATTTGTTGCATAATAGAAATATAACTAATTTATTTAAGTTCTGTATTCTGAAACTTGGATGAATTCTTTAATTCTAATATTCACCTATAAAGTCTTGTGGATTTTCTTTATATAATCACAGCATCTACAAATAATAGCAGTTTTTATTTTTCCTTTCTAATTATTGTATGCTTATTTTTTGTGCTTTACTGCACTAGCTAGCATATTAGTACAAGGTTTTATAAAAGTAGCATCGCTGGGCAAGACTGCCTTCCTCTCCCTCTCAAAGAGAAAGGTGACACTTCTCCATTATGCATGATGATTGCTGTAGTTTTTGAAGCTACCCTACCAGATTAAGAAAACCCCCTATAGTCCTGTTTCCTAAATGTTTTTATCAAGAATAAATATTGAACTGTTAAAAGTGCTTTTCCTGCATCTGTCAGATGACCATGTATTTTTCTCTCTATTCAATCAGTGTGGTGGGTCGTGTTGATTCATGTCCTAGTGTTAGACCAACTTCATATTGCTAATATAATCCCAAATTGGGGACAGTTAAGGACCTTTTAAAAATATTTTATTGGACTTTAAATTCTTTTTTTAAAGAATGAAATTGGCTTATAGTATTCCTTACAATATTCTGGCAGGTTTCGATTTTAGCCATATGCTTGCCTGATAAAGTAAGTTGGGGAGTAAAACCTCTATTTCCATTCTCTGTGAGAGTTTATGTAAAACTGGATTTATTTATTATTTGAATAATTAGTGTAATTTTCTAGTGACATCAACTGCACTGAGAGTTTTTGTGTATGGGAAGATGATCAATTGCTGATTCAATTTCTTTAATGGTTAAAGGGTTACCAAAGTTTTGTATTTCTTCTAGAGTTAGTTTTGATAAACTATATTTTTCTAGCAATTTATTCATTTTATGTAAATTTCCAAGTTTTTAACATTAGGCTTTTCATAATATTCATCTACTAAATTTAAATTTTAGCAGAAACTGTAGTGATATTTCTTTTTTCATTTTTATTGATTTGTTTCTTACCTCCTTTTCCTTGATTCATAGTGGCAGAGGCTTAGCAATCTTAAGAAAATATATAGAAATCCTTTGCATTATGTATTTCTTTTCTATTTCATTAATTTTTGCCTTTACTTTCATTATTTTCTCCCATATACTTTATGTGAGTTTATTTTAGTCTTTTAAAAATTATTTTCTTTCTAATGTGTGCATTTAAGACTATAAAGCTCCCCATCACTGGTTTAGTTGTATCATGCATACATTGTTGTAAAATATTTTATTTCTCTTCATATTCTTCTAATTTCCATCATGATTCTTTTTTCTATATCCATAGGTTATTTATAAGCAAATATCTTAATTTCTGAACATACAGAGATTTTTTACTGTTCTGATCATAATATTGATTTATAGTATAATTACATTAAACTCAGAGAAAATACACATTCAGGTCTTTAGTTGTTTCAAAGGAAAAGTTTGTCCAAGACATCTGGCACAATATGTGAACATTAAAGTTTTAATCAGGTACCAAAATATGTGAAATTACCAAGGGGCAGGATAAACAATCATATGTAGAATTTCAAATAAAGTATCCAAAACTTGCCTGTGAAGGCTTCAATCTCCTAACTCATTCTATAGCATAAAAAGAATGAAAATGTGGAGAGAAAGATATAGATATTATATGAGAGGAAGTTGTCTTTGCAGAATCTTTCTTTTGAATCCCATTCTAACTTTCTTCACCCCTGAGGAGCAAGGCTTGTCTGCCCCTCTGCGATTCAAACCTACCTTACTGTGTGGTCCCTACATGTGAAAGGCATGGTAGCCTTGGATCTGACTTATCCCTGGGAAACCAGGAGAAACGAAGAATTGCTGTCTAGCAGTTTGGGGGCAGTACCAGGAAGGTTATTGTTATGTTGAGAATAAGCCCGCCCTGACAGGGAGTGTTAGAGAAAGAGACCTAAGGCTGTTTCCTGTGGACCAAATGAAGAGTGAGAATGAGGGCGCGGGCTTAGAGAAGTTTTGAGTCCTGTTAGGGCTGTGTGCAGAGTTGGCCACTTTAGCATCATGAGGCTCTGAGTTAACGGAGGATTACCAGTGCTTTGGAAAGAGTAATCGCTGGACTCGCAGACTAGGATCCATCCTCGTGAACAAGGAGCTACGGGGGAGACAGGCTCAAAAGCACACCTTTGAGGAACCCATGAAAATGCACCATTCAGCTACTGGCTTTAACCACCTGCCAGGCTCTGGGCACAACATATGGTGCCAGGTCTAGTAATAAGTTTCATTCAACTTTCTCATTCCTCTCTTATCCTGCTCCCAATATGGCATTGTCAGAAAGGGACTGGAGAGGGAATAGGGGACTGGAAAATAGAGAACTTGTAAAGAAGCCACTTTGTAGAATTCTATCCCCTGCTGGCCTGAGCTACAGGAGAGAATTTTCAATTATTTTGGATCATATATTCAAATTTTAAATTGATACACTGCAAATTTAGTTGTCTACAGAACTGAGTGAGCAAAAGTCATGGCCCTTCAATATTTTTATTGAGGGCAGGAAGTTTATGTTCACAAAATAAATTGTAAGAAAGTGATGGGAAACTAAAATAAAGCAGAATTTTAATCACAATTTATAATTTGTGGTTCCCAAATTCTTTAAATTATTTTCTAAGTTTTATGCTCTCTTAAGACTGTGAAACAAGAGTAGTGATCTGTGCTAAGTTAATTATTTATAGCAATTTTTAATAAAAACATTCATCTTTGTGGAAATTAAAAAAATAATTTGGTGACTGGAATGTCTTTAAAATTTTAATACTGAGCTGGCAAGCCTAGTTAGTTATAGAAAAGTGTCCCAGAGCCCTGTCCTTGTGCAAAATCCATTGAACCATCATAAACATGGTGATAGCTTTGCAAACTGAATACCTAATGCTCAGATGGAAGCCTACAAGTTCCTGAAACAGGTGAAAGGATTACCCCAATGCCCACAGGGGTCTGGAAGAGCAGTAAATGAGAGAGTCAGACAGGGTATAAGTGCACACGCACTTGTAGGAAAGAGAGCATTCCCTGGTTTAAAGGGGGCACTTACTACTCACGCTTAACTGAACGCTGCCGTGAGGAAATATGAGACCTGGCATTGCCAGAAGAGCTGCAAGTAAGATTTTCTCTTTCTTTCTTTGTTGTTGTTGTTTTGTGAAATTAGAGTATTTTTAAATAACAGCCTGTCGTCAGAAAGCATTGTGTGGACAAACACCACACATCTGCAGAGGTAGACGTTAGTTTGTGAACTCTGAAAGAGAGGCTGTTGACCTCTTCCTGTAACTCATCCTGATTTATTAAGTAACAGCAGGGTAATGACCAGTTTACAAACTCCAGTTGGTTGTTCTCTAATACTAGAAATTTCCCTGGATTTTTAGCCCAGGTTCATAACCTTGTAGTGCCTCCATTTCTCTTCATGCTCAAATGCTCCTCATTGAATCCTCCCTACTTTCTCAAACTCCTCTGGCTCTTGCCAGTTTCTCTAGGGACCAAAAATACTTGCATTTGAATTATCAAATACATCCTGACCCCATTTGAAACTGTGATAGGATCACTGTAGCTGTTTCCCTAATCAAACCATTACTCAAGGTGGCCACTTTTCTTGAGCCTATGGTAGAGGTTCAGGGTCTTTTGGTGCTAATGAAAACAGAAAGGAAATTAATAGTAGAATTGAAAACAATCAATAAGATCTTAAAATGAGAAGGGAGTGAAGAGTATCTCCTTATGAAAAGATGGTCCAAAAGGCTGGAATGTAAGCCTGTGTGCCTAGGGAAATTTCAGTGTTTCTACTAATATTTGTCCTGGCCAAATTGAATTTCCTATTATCCCAAACTAGTATAAGCAAAAAAAAAAAAAAAAAAAAAGAATTAGATTACACTGGATCAATACCAAAATTTTCCCTGCAGGCACTACACCCTAACACTTTTCTGAAAGATAAACACCTCTGGTTATCTCCCGGGTATGGGACAGTGAAAAGAGCTCAGATGACTAGTCAGGAAATTTGAGTCTAGTCCAGAATTTCTCAGAGTGTGTGTCATTATATCAGTATATAAAAATTATCTGCAGTAATTGCTGGAAACACAGTTTTCTGGGTTTGACTGAAAGGGAATGACCTGGAGATCATGAGAAATGAGCACTAGGAAAAAATATTTTAATAGATACTTTAGGTGACTCTTATAAATAAGAAGCATCAAGGGCTACTAGTTTGAGGGACAAAGTGTGTGTCCCTGGGCTTTTCTCCTCTGATAATGAGCATAAATAATACCAGCCTGCCCAATCCCCTGGGTGATGGCAAGAATTAAACGAGATATTTGATCAGTGGAAGTGCTTTGAAAAATTTAGTGTTCAGCAAAAGCAATGGATGAAGGATTGAAGAACTGGCAAGAGATACAATGATAAGAAAGACGTTCACAAGGTACGGGGCTGTAAGAGCGGCCAGAGGGCTTGCGGGGAAAGCTCCTCCCTACTCATCAGAGCATGGAGTACGTCTCCCGTCTGTCCACCAGCCTCCCTCCCCGTCTCATTCTGCATCTTTCTCCATCCCAACCCTGTCAGAGAAGCGCTCTCTTTCTCCCAGTCTCTGCCACTTTCTCAATCTCTTTTATTCTCATTCTTACTCTCAGTCTTTTTCTGATAGCAATGAATTACCTTCTTTCTCTCTCTCAATCCTGTTTTCTACCCCTCCTGCTACCAAATCTCTACAATTTAGATACAAATAATGCCACATAGAAAAATAGAAAAAAATGTCTTTTGTTGTGCACTCAGAAATGTCACTCATGGCAGAGAATTGGCTTTTCACATGCAAAGTAGATGCTTTCTAACAGCCCTATCTGAAAATTCCCAAAGGAGGTAAACATGAGGGAGATAGAATTAAACATCTTGCTCCAGAATGAACATATCGAGGAATAACAGAATGAAAATGAAGCAAGATAACTGGAGGCCAAATGTACAGAAAGTGCTTGTTACAGTAAGATCATACGATTGTAGATCTGAAAGAAAACTTCAACATCATTTTGTCAAACCACATCACTTCACAGATCGGGAAATTAGAGCCTTGAGAGGTAAAAAATATATCGCTTGGCTCAATCACATAGCAAGCTTGTGGTCGTTGGTGACTAAAAACCAAGGGCTCTGGCGTGTGACACCAGCCAGAGCTCAATGAGAAAAAAATATAAGAATATCATTATATTCCAAATATATAGAGAGAGCTAAGGTAGATTTTCTTTTATGTAACATGCTGGTAAATAGTATATGCACTGTAGGAGTTTTGTGTCTATTAGACAAAGTAAAATGATGTTAGTCCCATGTCAACTCTTCACAGGGTATTTTGACTAGCTATTAATCAGTGAAAATTTTAACACCTGGGAATAACTGAATTCTTGGATGCCTTTACTTCTGAACAGGATTAGTTAGAATAAAGTCAACATTCTGAACTAAGGCTTCAGAGATAGAGAGGTAAAATCTGTAATCGATGTGTCTTGAATTTCCATAATTTTACATTTTATTCTAGTTGGGGTGAGGATTAGTCAGAACTAAATGATTCAGGATTACCTGATGAATGGTGCATGGAATAATAGGATACCAGTATTTTCTTGTGAGTAAGACACAGCAATGATTCAACACTTGCGTTCAGATAATCACTCCATTCTTTTGTGATCTGGGCAATTGATATAAACCAAAGACAGGCACAATAGTAAGACAGTGGTCAACTTCATAAAGCAAATCAAATAAGTTCAGCCCACCAAGAGAGTATCCCAAAATGACACTCACAACTTCTCTATGACCCAGGTCAAGGATAAAAATTACTATTGTCCTCAAGTCACTGAAAACAAAGCTAAGAATGCCTTGGGTATTTCCAACTCTGTTGACTTTTGAAGAAATACAGTTCTCCAAATTAAAGCCAAGAGTTAGTTAGTAAGACATCACTGAGGGGAAATCCATCAATTATACATTGTCCTTACTTCCAAGAGATTTATATTCAGTCAGGTTGTAATCGACCCTAATAACAGGTTTTTAAATTGTTGGCAGCATTGTCATATTTCTTTCTTCCACTTTACAAATCTATAGAGTTTTAAACTTTAATTGTCATAAAACTTGCACTCAACAAATGAGGCTGTCAGAAAATGAAAAAGGAAGAAAAGAAAAAAAAAGTTTATTTATTCATATGGTTCAATTATCCTAATCCCACTAATGCAATTACCATGAAAAATCTTTAAATTAGTTAATTCTGTGCATCTAAAAAGGTAATTCTCTACTTTTTAAAATGGGATTTGCAGGGAAAGAGGTAAGTGGGGGATGTTTCATTGTTGGACAGAGGAGTTGTCACAATAGCCTTGAGCTGACAGATTCAGGAGTGGCCTGTTCCCTAGGGACAGTGTGCAAGAGTTCAGCGTTTAGGTCCTCACACTTGCTGAATGCTCTAGGAGAATGATTTCACAATTCCTACCACAAAAAATTATTTCTTTTCCTACTTCAGTTAAAAATAAGTTCAATGTGTGATACAAATAATTTTCTGTGTTTCGTGTGTGTGATTTTTGTAACTCTAGCATAATTTCAACACTTGGTGACTTGAATGTGTAGCAGCCATAAAAAATATGTAAAGGTGTATGACTAAGAGAGCAATGATGGACTGGTTAAAAGTTAAAAGTCCAGCCAGTAAGGAAGAACCTTCAAATTTAAGAAATGCATTCCTCTTCATCAGTTGATTCTGCAAGTTAAATGCTAGCTTATACAAACTAATAACCACATTTTAATAATGATTTATAGTTTCTAAAATAGATTTCCTGATTATCGTGTATCGCCAATACTGTGTCAGCAATGATCATTTTTCCCATTTTTAGATAAAGAAACTGAGTGTAACAAGCATTTAGTGTCTTGGCCAACTTCAACATACTAGATCCAAAGTTGGTTCTCATGTTAAGACCAAGGTTCCTTCTACTAACATAGTCCATCTCTCAGATTAAGCAATGCTCAATCCTTTAAGATAGGAAATAATATTCAAAGATGTTGATGATTCTCAGACCAAAAAAATTAGAGTTCTCATTAAACACAAATACAATTTTGCTTATTGATTTGAGTGATTAGTTTATACAGTGCATTAAATAACATATACATCAGTCTGTGTATGCCAAATTATGCCTGTATAAACTGTGGTTGAGAACATAACTAGGCAAACATATTTCTAGTATCCTATATCAATTCTATTGTGAAAATTTTTCATGTGCTGGTTTTTCTCTTTGTGAGAATCAACATAATTATTTAAATATTTGTTGATTTTAGATTGGAATCAATTTGGTGATAAAATCGCTTACCTAAGGAATGGGATGTAATAAACTGTGGGACTCTGAGTTCCAAAACTCAGTGAAACTTACAGAGTTGCCATACGCTGGACACTATTCTAGGTATTTATGTATATTACCTTACATGATCCTCCCAATGTCCCTGTGAGATAAGATGATACTCATTTCTACTTTACAGCTGAGAAAGCTGAAGGTTAAGTAATTTGCTCAAGTTCACACAGATAGTAAGTGGCAGAGCTGGAATTTGAACCCAGACAGTCTGGCTCCAGAAGAATTATAAATGTGACACTAAGTAATTAATTCACTAATAGTTATTTCCTCTTTGCTTCTTGCTGTTTCCTCTAAATCCCATATTAGTTGCATTTACATTTATTTTAGAGCCAAGCACACTTTTTTCCCTAACAACATAATAATGGGTAAGTAGGGAAATGCCTAAAATTCTTTTCAACCCTTCCTTTAATAATTAATTGAATCCAGGATATTAAGAGGCTAATGATCACTGAGTAGAAATTCATTCATGGCACTGTGGTCTTAGTTTGCAGTTTAAAGGTGCTGAAGGTGCCAGGAGAGGCAGCAGTGCTTCTAAATTAGTCAAGTGGGAAGTCTCTACTCTTACTCTTTTCCACCAGGAAGACTCAACTTACTGCAGTTTCACTACATTGGAAAGTGGCAAGCTATAAGGGAAGATTTTGAAGAACAATATTCTCTAGTTTGATATTAAGCCATATCACTCTAGGATAACTTTATACCATCTCCAAATCTCAGTGTCCTAATTAGTAGAATGGGAATGACAGAGTTGGCCTTGAAACATTTTGATAGAAGTAACGTTGAAGTGCCAGGCACGACAAATGGTGGATGTCAGCAGACGCTGTGACAATACTTATCTGGGAGATGTAGACCAGACCCAACTGTGATCTCCATTCTCTGGTTTTTGACACACCTAGTTTAGGTTTAGGCCAGAAAATGAGTGATTAACAGAATAAAAAACAGTTTACATGTCAGATGAGCAGTACGCTCAGAATAAAATCAACAATATTGACATTTTTGACTACTAACCTCACAATATAATTCATTACTGACTCCATACAAACAGACTAATGATGGCCTTAGAACAGGACCTGTGTGGAATATTATTGAACTTATTCAACAAAAGCTTTCAAGATTTTTTTTTTTTTTTTTTTTAGGTGAAGGGGAAGAAAGGTAGTGAATATCAGAGTGTCAGAGAAACTCTGGTAGAACATATATACATTATCACCCTAACCAAAATGTTCCCATCAAGAAAAATAATAAATCCTGGATGTTTCAAAACAGCAGAGCCTGAGACAAAGGTTTGTATGCGGACAGTCTGTAAAGGAAAGTGATCTAAGGAAAGTGATCTAAGGAAAAGGAGTAGAGGACTAAAATAGTGGAACTAGAACAGCAATAGAAGAGGAAAGCATTTATTCACCGGCCCCATTCTTCTTTTGGGCAAAGGATGTCTCCTAGAGTGCTAAGGCAGCTGCACTTCTAGCTCAGACACATACCAGTGCCAGGCAGGGTTCTGCAGGTGAAACATGCCTTAGTATCAGAACAACAGCAGACAGGAAAGCAAGAGATACACGTTCTCATGAGACAAGATACTGTCAGGTGACACCTGACAGGTTGCCATAGCAATGGTTGGACCAAACATGTCCAGAGAGGATGTAGGAAAAGGCACAACAGGTGTCTAATACTCATATGGTGGCTACTTCTATTCAGAGATTAGTTATGATTATCTTTACCGTTACAGCATTCTGCAAGACACAAAACCTCTATTCAAGTTTAGAGCATTATTATTTTTATAGTTGCTGAAATTTGGGAATCATATAGTGTATAATTAAAGACAAAAATATCTTGGATGAACAACAAAGCTGGGACACAATTTGACCCATTCTTCCAAATCCAGACTTTGGTTGGAGGAAGTGACATAGTAATGACTTTCACAAGCAGAAAAGTACTGCATCTGAGCACATTTCCAATCATAGAATCCAAGTTTCCTGTTTTAGGAGGTTTTAGATTCTTACATTCCAGCCAGTGGTATCCTGACACTATACCACTGGCAGTTTTGCCCATGTTTTTAATTGACACCACTGTTTCCCATGCTACTGATGATTTTGTGTGCAACAGGACAAAAAGGATCTTATTTGCTAACTAAAAGAGCTTCTTTTAACACCAAAAAGGCATTATTATCTTAACCTGATAAAGCTATAATGACCCACAGGAATTCAGTAACAGGAAAGGAGACACTTACTACACAGGAATTGAATGGAATGTCGCTTAGAGTAAATTCCTGCTTTGACATTCAATGTTCAGAAAGAAGCATCTCAAATTTCTCAAAGGTAAAGAGGAAATTGGAAAGGGTGACTAAGAAAAAAAAGAGTATAAACAACATGAGTTAGATAATTACTCACAAGTTAAAATATTTATCTGAAGCTTGAAATATAATTTCCTCAAAAATAAGGAAAAGATGGGCAATTATTCAGTAAGTTAGAAGCTTTTTGAAACCTTCAAATATTCTTTTTTTCCTCAGTATTTGAATAATTACAATCAGCAAGATAAAACTGCCAGACAACTTGCTGATGACAACTGTTATGAATCTCTTGAAAATAAGAATATTAGAATGATCACTTATACTTTTAGGTAGAGATCATTGAAGGAAAAAAAGAAAAGAGTAGTGAAAAAAGCATACTAAACAAATGGCTTGGAGACTGAATACTCTTCCATAGAATTTGCTTCCATATTGGTTCACTCTTCCTATATAATACATCACCCATTTCATATAAGACCAGTTGATAGTGATTAAGCTAAGCAGAAGTAATAAGTAAGATAACACATGAATTAATGATGTACAATATTTAATTTTCTTCCAAATTTTCTTTGGTGAACTTTGCTTTTTTTTTTAAAAAAAGCCAGTTTGTATTTTTGAGAAGTTGGTTAGGAATAAGGTTTCTCCTTGAATATTTATAACCATAAGAAGATATTACATAAAGTATTTGATACCCAAAAGGAGAAGTAGAGTCAATCATATTTAGATATCCTTCCTCCTAGTGATTATAGTCAGAGCAGTTCATTCTTCCAGGTTTGCTGTAAATTACTGTCACCTGGCACTAGGTTATCCACCTATCCCTGTCATCTTCACTTCTGCTGGAGTTTGGGAATTGATTTACTTTGATAAGAGCCCCCTTTTTTTATATTTGTTGCTCACTTTCATAGCCAGGAACCAAAATAATCCACCTGTTTGCACATTATGTTCTGTGATTCATGCTTGTCCATAAGCTTTTTACAAGGACAAGGTAGTAAACTGGTAAGTGATGACTATAGGAAAAAATTAAAAAATGAAAAAACATTAAGACAACTACTATATCATTCATTTTTGCATTCATTCAGATAATTGTATCCTTATTATGTGTTTAGAACTGTTAATGGACAAACTATAATGAATATGACCCTGACTTTCAAGGTACTTACAGTCTGGTAAAGGAGATCAGATATGCACACAGATAACTATGATAAGGTTGGAAAGTAAGTGCCATGAGAGAGTTATAAAGATGGGCATCCAGAAGAGAAATAAACTGTTTCTCTATGTTATTAAATCTCCCAGCGGGCAGGATGAGACTAAAATACTCTTGGGAGACAAGCATAAAGACCATTCAACCCCTCACCATCATCTGCAGCTCCAGGGGCATTCCAACCACCCAGCAGACAATTTTAATTTACCACTGGACATCTCTATTGAGTATCTTATTAGGATTTCACGCTCACTATGTTCAAAATCAAATTCATCATTTTCTCCCTAAACCATCTCCTCTTATCTTTTCCAATTTCTCCTCCAAGTCCATTTCCCTATTTCTGATATTCTCATGCTCAAACACACTTAGAGACTCTAAACTAATTAGCTATATGAGTCAATATGTCTCATTCCAGGATTCAACATATCTGAGGGCTGTATTTCCCAACACTCTGGTCACTCTGTCCAATCTGTGACCTCCCTACATCTTTATACTAGAACATACTGACTGATGTTTTAATGTTCCTACTCAAGAAATTTCATCCATCTAGAATCTCCTGTTTTTTAAGTTTCAAAGTTTATTATAATTTCCACTTTCATATGAAGGCTTTTCTGATGTCCCTATACTCAAAACTAAGCTAGTTGTGAATTCTCCATAGCAGTCTTTATTTACCACTTAAGGCTTACAATAGAATCAAATTTGTAATGATTTGGCTTATCCTCCTGTCTCCCCCTCTTCTAGGGCAAAAGCTGAGTCACTGATGTCTATAAACCTACAGTGTTTAGCATAATATCTGTCTTATAACTGTGTTTAATCCATTTTTTACCCCATGAAATTGAATGTTCAATCACTAACAAATGAATTTCTACAAGCAATTAAATTCTTCTTCAGAGACCAATAAAGTGATGTTTGTTCCAGCTTGCAAATGCCTAAAACATTTTAATCCTTCCTAAATTAATGTAAAGTTCAAAAAAGCAAATGGCACTTGAAAAGTAAATTGCTTCCAGAGCCTCCTTTTTCTTGGAATCCTTCTTCATTTAATTTTACTCAGTCCTGACAGTGAAAAACTCATCGATCTAGACTTAAAAGCCAAAGGAGCTTAAAAGCCACTGTAGGGGTCTGTTCAGTTTTCAATACAATTTAGAAAATCTTGGGAAAGAATGACAGTTCCTTTTCAGGAACCTCCCATACATATTTCAATAGAACAGCTTTCCAAATTGGAGACTGTAAAATATTATACCACCAACCAAGTAATAGAAAGTCACTCACTGTCATGTACAAAGATTTCCTTGATTTTCACAAAAAGCACAAAAGACTAGATTGTATTTATTTAAATCTGAGACTGACAAAAAAGTCAGAAAGAAAAAAAAAGTAGTCAATTTCTTTAAAAGATTATTATTTAGGAATAAATTACTATGCAAAAAAGCATGGATCTTCTTGACAACTTGTGAATTTAAGGCAGATGAACTGCCTCCCTCTGTACCCCTATAATCATCTCTGCTGATGAAATATGTTAAGCATTCTAAGCTTGGGGAACATATATAGCTTTGAAATCAATGTGTTTCCGGTACAGGGGGTTAGGAAAAGAACTTAATAAATCAGCTTAGGAAATGTTTCATTTCCTGTGCCGTATCTGGGGAGGAAAACATAAAACAGGCAGAGCCAGGGGCAACAAAATCAAACACACGGATGGGAAAATCTCTTACAGGTCCTTCTAGGCACCCCTTAGATGGTCAATTTATGCTCCTGAGCTAGAGCTTCTTTTTCTAGGATAAATAAGGTAGATTTTACAGACACTTGCCTTAAATTAACAAAGCCTTGTTGGCAGAGGGTAAAGGCGATAGTCATTATGTAACAGTTGTCTCTGCTCACATGAGAAATTATCTTACTTGGGTGAATAGTTCATTAGAAAGAAGATACCAGTAACAGAGAGACTGGGCTCATTACCAGTGATCTAAAGGACATTGGTATTTTCCCAAAACAACCGTAAGAGAAAAATCTACCAGGTCCTTTCTGGGTTATCCTTTACATTTTCATCTTCCTTATGGCCAGATTTTGCAGGCTGCTTCTATTGATTCTATCCCACTTTGCTTTCAGAAGGACATGTCATCCATTCAGAGTTTAACACTGCCCGGGAAAGTAGTGTACTTAGTGATGCTTGCAGACCTGGGATGGGGAGCCACTGAACCCAGACGTTCAGAATTCATATGGACCTGACACACGTTTATGAACAGTGTTTCTCACAGCATCGGGAGCCTATCAATCTCTCCCATGCATACTGTAGAGTTACTTACAAGCTAGTGCATTGATTTCTGTGTCACTTCATAAATATTATTTATTTTAAAAAATCGTAACTTAGTAACTCATCTAAATTTCCTGGGCTTGATACCCACTGCAACTTAATGCTGGCAACTCCCAGATGGATGGTAAGCAAATGTGTGTGATTTTGAAGTGTTTGGGAATCTGTCCTAAATTTATGTACACATTTTGAGAAATTAATGATAAATATTTTTCAAGGGTTGTGCTTATTTTTTCCTACGTAATCACTGTAAATTGAATTTTGTATGCAGTAAACTTTTGTAAAGAACACATGCAAAATAAAATTAGAACTGAGTTTTTTCCCCAGGGCTCCTCACAGGCAGAATCAATGTGTCCCAACTGTGTTCTTTTATGATAGTGTGTACTTTGGTTTTCACACTTATTAAATTGGTCTTATATTAGAATTACACAGTTATTTCTCCCAATAGTACATTTATCACTGTGGGCAAGGACAATGTCTTACTCTTTTTTTTTATTCCTTGTACATGGAGGGAGCATAATAAATATTGATTAAATTTAATTGCTCACAGTAAACCCCTCTCGAAGGGTTAAAAGTCATATGTAATCATTTCTTGCTACTGGTCATTAATATAGTCAGGGCTTAGGTAGGTGCGTGTATATCCTTTACCTAAGTTTCAGAACCTGCCGTCAACGGGTAGGGTTTTTATGTCTATAAATTCACTGAAATGTTATGCAAAATGTTGTACATATATGTGTAGGTATGTGCTCATTTCTAAGCAAGCATCTATAAACCTTAATCAAATGACTTTCCTCTTTTCTCACTCTGCTCCTTCAAGATATTAAGATTCACTTCCCTAGGCAGCCTTCTCCAACTTCTCAGTTTATTAGAGCCAAAAGATAATTGGGACAAATACAGGCCAACATTTGAAATGCAGTATTTCTGATTACAGCCTTTCACCCATACGTGACGATCTTGTTACTTCTAGACTTATGTCTGAAAAGAGCACATTTTTGAGAAATAGTATGTTTTCAGCCAGCATTTTCTCCCTAGATTTTTATTCTCCAAGAAGGCTAGTGTATAATCCCAGTGCCTTTCTGATGCCATGGAACACACTTCACGGCCACTGCAACACCAAACATTTTCCTTCAGTGAAACAAGCATCCTCTCTGTGGAGCCTTCTCCACGACTCCCACTCACCATCCACACACTCGACTCAGCAAATGAGCTGCTGCATCTACGTTGCCGGGGAAGTTCCCTGGAGGTAAACTGAGGCTCAGAGCTCCCCTACTAGTATCCACACCAACAGAGCAATAAGAGAAAACAGTACCTGTTTTGTCCTCACTGTTACAAAGACTGGACAGAAGAAGACAAAGGATGGTCACTTGAAGCCGTTTCATGGTGCCTGTGGATGGTCACCGTGGCTCCTCTCTCCCGAGTCAGGCAGGGACAACTCCCTCCTGGCCTGGCAGGTCCTTCTTAGCAAATGGAAAAGGTGTGCTGCATGTGAACAGCCACTGCCCATTCCTACTTATTGCAGGGGCTCTGATAAAGAACGGGAGGAAATGCACACATTCCCTTTGGGAGTTCAGCAGAGAGGAGATTTATTGTTTCAGTCCCTTACAGGAACTTTTTTTTTTTTTTTTCTCTTCCTTTGGCAGCCACTTGTGTTTTTGTTACTACATTATTTTGTTCTTCTTCAACAAAAAGGTCAGGACGGGTTTTGAACAGAAAGAGATCTTTCTTGGGAACGGGTCATACAGGCTTTCTAACTTTTGTTTTGAAAGTGTGTTTTTGAGTGATTATCAAGGGGCCTCATTAAACAGCGACTGGGTTTGGATAAAGAGGCTTTAGCTGCCTGAGGGTTAAATTTTAGAGCAGAATCCACAAGGAATCCACTTTTCTTCTCTCTTTCCAACTTGAAAGCCCAGATTGGGAAAGACTACCTTTCTGGAGAAAAGTGCAAAAAACACAGATTACACTCTGACTTGGGTAAGTGAGAGACTTCTGACAGGTGGTCAGGGGGATTTTTCAGGCTATTTCTGATAGAATTGAGCAGTGATGTGTGAATGTCCACTGGTCGTTCCTGGTCTTATTGTTGGAACTTGATGAAGAAAAAGGAAAAATTACTTATAAAACCCCATGGATACTCTTCTCTAGGAAATGTGATTTGAACAGCACTGGGGTAACCAGTGAGGTCAGGAGAGATGGAGTCTTCAGACCAGAATGCCAATCAGGCAAGATACTGTGTGTATCAGAGGCCTCTTTGATGTCAGGAACAATTGATTAGAACATGATGATGATGCTGCCATAGTCTCAGCTAAAATCTCTGTGTATGCCGAGTAATTCTATACTTTTCCTCAGCCACAGGCTGCTCATCTAATCTCAGCCAATCAACCTGTCATGCATCTTTAGGCATGAAACCTCCAGGACAAATGGGTGTCGATGGATCAGTATAGATTCATCTGCTCCACCAAGAAAATTATTCCAAAATTATACCTTTACCTATTCATAAGGAGGACGCACGTTTCACTGCTGCACGGTGCTGGGAAGGACCCATTATAAGGGTGGTTAGACCAAGTCAACTGATCAAAACACTAGCTTCTTTCATCCTAAGTTATACCAAGTTTCAGAAGAGCCTCCAAGTTTCTATTGTGTGTATACAACTTAATTTTACCCTTGTTTCTAATTAATTTTCTAAAACAGACAGCCTTTGGAGTTGTTACTTTATTTGGCATATCCTGGAGAGTATAAAGATAGCAATGTATGTGAATAGATGTCACATGTACTTTCCAGAAATAAATTGGGGTGTGGCCATGAACTCACAGTGGAACACTCGCATGGCCACACTTCCTGCTCCTTGTTCTGCTTTAACTCTGGAGTTTTCAACACATATGGTTACCACTGATGTTGGTCACAATCACTGCTGAAGGGATTCCATAGCATTTTGACTTCTTTGATTTTCATGGCTGACTGCTAAACATTTATGAGAAAAACTAGATTCCTATTCCAAGAAGGCTTGATGGTAGAATATGATGTCTATTTAAAGGATAAGACTTGTAGATGAAAAAATAAAAAACAAAATCTAAGAAATGCATTTTTAAATGGCTAGGCAAAAAAAAACAAAGGGAAAAATAGAAGTAATATGATGGATCAGCTTTGTCTTAATAGATCAGGTTTTTTTTAATTGACATATATTCAGTTACAATCTATTGATTTCTGATGTACAGCATAATGTCCAGTCATAGAGATATATACATATATTCATTTTCATATTCTTTTTCATTAAATGTTATTGCAAGATATTGAATATAGTTCCCTGTGCTATACAGAAGAAATTTGTTTTTTATCTAAGAAGGTATTTTTAAGGTAAAAATAATTCATTGAAACAGAGGTGATTACCAGAAGAGACAGACAGATCAATGACATAAAACGGAAAGTACGGACAGAAATATATACAGCTGTCTACATATTTACATAGATGTATTTCCAGATATGTTTGTGTATTAGACGTGTGTGTGTAGAGAGATTAGATATAGGTGAATTTAACATATAGCAAATATGATGAGTAGGATACGTTCTTTAATAAATGAGTTTTGACAAGTTATTAATAATCTTTTAAGAATTAAAGTTAGGTATCTATTTTACTTCAAATACCAAAATAAATTTCTTACATGTTAAAAGAGAACGTGGGTGACTATCTGCATATAACTGGGGTGGAGAGTACACTTTATGCATGACAGCAAAAGCACAGTACATAAAAGAAAGACTTGATCTGTTTTCTTACATATAAGTTAAAAGATTTTTGACTCAACACACCATACAATGAAAAGGCAACTTGAAAAACAATACATAATAAAGATTTGATATCCTTAATATGTAATGACCTCTTGACCAACAATAAAACAATGACTCTGCAACTGAATAATGGACAAAATAAGTCATCAAAGAAGAAACAGAAGGCCAATAAAATGGAAGAGTATAGTTATCTCAGAAGAAATCAAAGAAATGGATATTCAATAATTGAGATAACAGTTTTTGTCTTTCAAATATAATTAGGTATATTTTCTGACAATACCCAATTTTGATGAATGTTCAAAGAAAGTTACTGTCTTATTCTTGGTGTATGTATAACCTTTCTGAGGTGTGACTTGGCTGTATACATCAAAGTTATTGATACATCAAAGCAATGTATGTCTAAGTTAAAGAACCATACTCTGAACTTGCAATAATATGTTTAGGAACTTATTCTGAAAATGAAGGTGCTCGTTAAAGTTTATGTTATTACACACATTTGTCAACAACATTAATTATTGGGGAATAAGATGCAATATTCTGCCACAAAATAGTATTAGAGAAATTTTTATAGATGTGGAAATATATTCATGATATTTCTTTGCATGTACATATGTATTTAAATGCACATATGCATATATATATATATGTTTGAATATATATATACATATAAAATAGAAAATGTTAACAATGCTTATCTCCAGGTAGTGAATTATAGATGGTGTGTATCTTATATTTGTTTATTTTTCTTACAAAGATTTCAGAGTAAAACATTATTTCTGTCTTTAAAAAAACAAAGCTTTTGTTTAATCTGATACTTTTTGTTTAATTTAATATTTTGAGTGGTAATATTTATACAAACATTTTGTATTCTAACCTCCTTGAGTATTTTAATTATTGAGAAGTGTGTGATTTAAGAGCACTTTAATAAAAGAAAATACGTGAAGAGACCTACACCACCTTAACCTGAGAGATGAAAAGATGTTTTTCCTTGTGTTTTTTCACAATCCATCTTCTGTATCCTTGTTGAATCTGAAAGGTAAGCTGTTGTGAGGTCATACCAGAGCAATCTCAGGATTCTATCCAAGTACATCTCAAAGTTGGCCACTGACATCTGTGATACTGAAGAAATTGTATAATGGAGACTCCAACACTGATGAGGCTAATTTAACTTGTGTGGTGCTGAGATTGATTCAGGGGGCACCATTAGTAAGCACCCAAATTAAACTTCCTTTCCATATTTGCCTTCTTTCTCTCTGCCAGCTTGTCACAGAAAAAAAAAATCATCTGAAATGGTAGAAATGCCAAAAGATGATCTCATGAACTGGCAACGAGCATGAGCTCTGTGTTCAAATCCTGGTTCCTTCCCTTAGTCCTGAGTTTCTTGGCCTCTTTATGCCTTGGTTTCCCCATGAAAAAATGGAGATAATTACCATGGCAACTTCAAATGTTTTTAGAGGATTAAGTGAGAGTCCAGAAAGCATATATTAAAGCAAGCAATTAAGCCTTAAACTTCTAGTTTGGGCTAAAATAAATTGTCTTAGTTCAGCGGTATGTTTTCAGGTTGTTAGGATTTTAAATAAACCATATTTTTCCAGAGTGACTAACCAATTTCTTAAGAAGTATTCAGATGATGAGAGTCCCAAAATATCATTGCAAAACAGCTTAAACAGACTCCCAACTCTTATTTTCAGGAATTTATTCCATGCTTCACTTTAAGGTACTTTAAATATCAGGTACCTTCTTCACTGAAGATAGAATCTAACAGATTATTTTTGTTACTTGCCTCTCTGAAATGGAGGCTGGGATATCCTGAAGGTGTTCGGAACAGAGCTGAAGACAAACAGGCTTATGGTACTAGAGATATAAAGTCCCACTCTTGGAAAGCCAAAATGGATATGAGCATCAATAGTGGGTAGGCCCAGCCATTTGGCCAAACTTATGTTAGTAAAATATCTTCTTCATTTACTGTATTTCTACTAATCAACTCCCAGGGGCCTAGGGCCAGTGCTATTTCATTATTGTTCAAATGAAAAGGCATGGCAAGCTGATTTCTGAAGCTTCCAAAGAGCTTATCTTTTACGTTCTGCAGTGGTCCATTACAATTTTACACATCAACACATATAGACAATTCTCTCATCTCACACTAACTCCCTAACTTGAAAGGGATCAATCTCTTAAGTCTCAATATATAAGGGCATAAATATGAGGGAATCATAAAAACACAGTAGCTTATAGAGAAGATATGCAAAAAGTTACTTTAGAAAAAATTCTTAAGTAACCTTATCATTTGTTAGGAATCCCTTTGGCAAATAATGAGTCAGCTTTCATGTCAAGAGCTGAAATGATTGGAGCTCATTACTCTCTAAGGCAGCTCTTCTGTTGGACCACTCCTCTTGCTACAAAGTTTAAACACCATTCTCCATCTTTATCTGCCTTAAAAAGTTCTGGAAATCACTGTCATCAATTAATTTTTTGTGTACAAAACTGAAGCTTAAGGGTTTTTTTTTTTTTCCATTAACCATGTAAATACATTAATAAGGAAATGAGATTTTTGCAAGAACTTTTGGGGAAGAAGATTGAGTATAATTCATTTAATTATATCTAGTGAAGCACAGGTATGATTACTTCCTTGGAATTCTGGAATATGTAAATGAATTCAGAAATAAGTAGGCAAATATAAAGTACTTCATTATTTACTCAACGTTCCATTTAGCTCAGCTGTTACCATATACCCCACGTCCAAGACTTCTGCACAGATGTCTTATTTTTGGTGTGCCATAAATAGTATCTTAGGGAAATATTCTTTTCTTATGTCAAATGACACCTAATAAAATTGGGCAAGTGGTATATGCCAGTGATTTTTTACAGATATGTTCGTGCAAAAATGTGACATAAGTGAATGACATCTAAGTGCTTCTGCTGTTTATATATGCTCCATCCAGTCTTACTAATTTCAGATTTTACTCCTTTTTTTCCTACCCATTTTCGTTCTTATTTTCAGTTTCCCAAATTGCTTTATGCATTGTTCACCTCTGTGGCCATTTCGTAATACTCAAAGGAATCTTTCATAGCACCAGATCTGAAACAATTTAAAAACATGATGAGGTGATTTATTTACTTCTCTCTTCCAAGCTTCCAGACAAATGGAAGTTGAAGTTAATTCTCTAGAAACTGGGTTGTTTTTTCTCTCTTTTTTCCAAATAAAGAAAGCCAACTGCAGGCACAGCCTTCTGGTATTCATAGAAACATATAAACGTAAAGTTAGAAATGAGTGTCTGCACTGGCTCATTCCTCTTAATAAACCACTCTTTACACATAACTCAGGCAAAGAGTTAGTTACCTTACTAATGGCTCCTGGGCTGTATCCCAGGGATTCAAGAAACTGCTGCTTGCTCTTTGTCTGCATCAAGTCCCATCTTCTTTGGTCTTTCCTTTCTAGGATCTAGTCCAGGCCCTTCATTATGGCCTCTACCTACTGGTGTTTTAGTTTGGTTTCCCCTTGGATGTCATATCTCAGATCAACATTCTACTAACCTGTGGAAAGATTTCCCAGATCATGCTGTTCTATACCTTCCACTTTGACTCTTGTCAAAACTGGCTGAAATCGGTAGCCGAGAATTTTAGTGCTTAATGAATGTCCAGCTCCCTGTATAATGTCCAGCTCCTTGTGGCTAGTTCTGGCCAGAGGCTTTAAGCAGAAGTAACATGAGTTACTTCCAGGACAATGCATAAAAGAGCAGGTATGAGTCCTCTGTTTTCTATTTCCCTTCCATGGCAACCTTTGAGACCATGTGTCCCTGATGGTGCAGTCTAGACCCCTGAGTGACTGTGTGGAGAAGAGCCTCCACTTCCATCACCATAGATCTGTTCTGAATTTGCATGAGCAGCACATAAATATTTATTGTACTAAGCCACTGAGATTTCCTGTTTATTTTGCTATTGAAGCCTATTCTGAAAAATAGAAGATGCTACTTATTACCTTCTCTCAAAAATCTTGATTTGATAGAAGTAAGACCAAATTGGTCACACTTTTCAGACATCATTAGCCTCCCACACCAGATATAGACTTCTCAGTGGCAAAGCATTCATCTTTTATCCCCATAGTTTCACACAGTGCCTGATGCAAAATAATTAAATTTTTGTATCTACTAGATTGATTTCTCAGCTCTGATTCTAACCTTTTAGGAAGGTCTTATACTGAGCTTTATTTTCTCCTCCACATTAATCTGCTCTGTTTTTCCTTCAGCAGTAAAATGCAGTGGAAGCTTTCTTGATCCAATTAAAGGCTCACTGATGGACTCAGGTGAGTGGGGAGAGAGGAGATCCAGATAGGTTCTTAAGGATTATGTAGGGTTCCTCATTCTACTGAAAGGAGTTAGTATATCATGAGAACGTAGGCTTTGAGGGCAGACAGTCTTAGCTCTGTTATTTTCTCTGCATGAGTAAGGGAAGTTAATAAAGGCTGCTAATCCTTTTCTTGTCTTTAAAATGGAGAAAAAATAATTTTCTCAGGAGCTATCAAACTAATACATGAGATCTGTATATGTAATTACCCAGAGCAGTTGATACTCCTCACATTCCAGTCCTGTTGCATGACACCAGGAGAGAAAGAACTTTTTCTCTGAGTCTTAGTTTACTCATCTACAGAATGACAAAGACAGCTCTTAGTTCTGACACTATGCAGTTGTTTCAAAAGTTTAGGACGATTTGAATGAAAGTATTTTAAAACCTATTCATTTCTATATAGAAGTAAGATTTTTTTTCAAAGTTTTCTGAAAATTAAAAATATGCTTCATAAAGTAATGTAAATAATTTTAGGAATAGGGTGTTAATAGTTAAGAACATGGCCATTATTAAATGACTCGCCTTGCCAGAATGCTAACAATTTTAGCAAAATGCTAATGGTTTTTGCACCAAGCTTCTCAAAATAAGTGATTTCCATTTTATCACATATAAAATTGTTTATAAATGTTTTCAACTTCATTAAACTAGCACTGGCTTAGTATTTTCCCATCCTGTATAATTAAAGACAAAAATATCTTGGATGAACAACAAAGCTGGGACACAATTCGACCCATTCTTCCAAATCCAGACTTTGGTCGGAGGAAGTGACATAGCAATGACTTTCACAAGCAGAAAAGTGCTGCATCTGAGCACATTTCCAATCACAGAATCCAAGTTTCCTGTCTTAGGAGGTTTTGGATTCTTATATCCTGGACAGTGATATCCTGACACTAAACCACTGGCAGTTTTGCTCATGGTTATCTATGAATCTTAATATCAGAATCACTCTATGGAATTTTTCAAAAGCATGTTATGTTTAGGCCTCACCCATAAAATTTCTATTCAGGAAGTCCAGGGTGGGGACCAGGCATACATATGAGAAAAAAATAAACATATATATATATACGCTGGTGATTCTGATGGTCACCCTCAGTTAATAATTACTGATCTAGACTATTATAAAAAGATTTTTGAAAAAAATGTTTGCTTGCTATTCTTTAAAAGGAAGTAGCTATATTTCCTAGTCCACACTTTCAACATCCTTTCCGAAAGTCTTTGCTTTAAGAATCTGTAAGTGTTTCTAATTGATTTCTAGCAGGCCTTCTCAGTATCAGCAAAATAAAGATTTAAAAAACAGCAATAAAATCTCAGAAACTCACTTTTACAGAATTTTTACTGCTTTAAATTAAAATATAAATTCCATTTATATCATCAAACCCACAGCTAATTAAGCCTGGCTTGATCTTTTCAAGTGACAATGAGTCCAGCCTATTGAAAGATATAGTTAAATTTTTTATGATTTTGAGCCCTTAAATCCCAAACATTCCAAACTGCCTTGAATAATTGTTCATGAATCCCCTTTTAAATTTCATTATATTTGCATCCTGATTTATAGAACAAGAATAAAATACCTCCAGCTCTTGAAGTAATGATTATATTTTAAATGGTTTTAGATTTTTTTCCTTTCTGTTTGGCTGAGATATTTTTGTGAACACTCAAATTTGAGATATGGTCACCAGGGTGTGATTCCATTAAAATGTCATTCTGTCTAATCAGTTTATTAGTACCATATTTTGTTTTATGTTGTCCAAATAATCTTCTAACTATACCTTTGCCACCTAAGTAGAATTATCTTGGGAAACAAACAAACAAACAAAACCAAAAAAGATGTTAACCCATAAGGTAAGTGTCTCAGCTCCTTAGCAGTAATTACATCCTATTAAATTAGTAAGTTAACATTTGTGTTTCTATACAACCAGCTTACTGGAATATAACTAGCCTGGTTTAATTCTTCAGATATGACACATTTGAGCTTCTGGGTCTACAGAACTGAAGGCTAGATGCTGATCTGTTGCAGCCCAGCCATGTCGTGCCTCCACACAAGTTCAGCCTGGGCATCACTGGAAGAGCAGTGCCTATTCCTTCTGTCAATTTTTTTCATGATGAACATAGTGAAAAATGGAAGCACTCGCTGTACTGAGCATACTTTCCCTTTTCACATTCCAGGAGACAAAGATCTAGAAGATAAAATATGAGGCTTGGGACTAATGGTCCTTTAAGAGGCCATGTAGAACCTCTACCCTGCAGGAGGCCAAACTTCCTCTCCACCTACTGTCCTTCCCCCTGTCTTCATTCTGTGTGAAACACCATCAGTTGATGGATGGCACTTCTACCAGAGACACATCTGGGGGCAGATTTATCACAAAGCTAATGAAATTTATGCTTCAGAGACTTTCACTTGCATATACTACTTTCAAGGTCATCTGGGCAGGACCTAGCAATGTTTTCATGTAGTTATGTGTTTTTGCTGTAAAATTTGTAAAAGGAAGATGCTTTCACTGAAACCAGTTAGGATTTTTGTCTCTCTTTCCCTTGTCTCCATTTCTTTCCTGCTGGGTAGCATTGGAATGGATATTATGAGCATATGAGTTACAGGAAATTGAGTTCAGAATTTATTTAGGATTTGGTGGTATGCATTTTCTGTGGTTTGCAGTCACTTCTATGTATTATTAAGTTACGACTGGCTACTCCAATGTACCACTGCCTTTCAAGGAATGTCTTTACTGGTCCCTGCACTGACTGGCCTTGTGCTGTGCATGAATCAGCAAGGCCCCTTGTCTGCTTGTGATATGAATGTGTTTGATAGCTCTTGGTAATGGAATTTTGTGAATTGTGGAAGCAAAACAACGTGTGAAATCTATGGAGTCAAATAGTAGTTTGTGAATAATTTCTAATTATGAGATGCATCAAGTTACATGCTGACCATGCGTTTCCTTTTGTTCTCTTCTCAGGAAAACAATCTGCCATATATTCACTTAAAACACAATGTAATTTATTTTCTCTTTTGATAGGATTCATGAGAAACAGAATTTATCAGGTGGCTAGTATTTCTTGGGTTAATTTTACAAAGAGCAAGTATAAATGTGTATGCAGTCACGTGTTTGGGCGTCTCAGCTGTAAGTAACCTAAAACAAATTTTGTTCAGCCCAGCCAGAGAAAGACTGATTATCTTTCTCTTTTCCCTGTAAAAAAAATGGTTTTACAAAATTTTTGTCATTTGAAGGAGTAATCAAATACTATAAAGCCAAAATATGCAGAAAATAAGTATTACAGAAGCGTGTTTTTTTGACATTTGTGATATTTGTTGGCTTTTAAAACATGTAAACCGTTGTGCTTTCTCTCACTCTAAATGAATAATTACCTCCATACCTTAGATCTTTTATTTAATAATGACTATCACTTTTTATAAGTATCAGTCCCCACAAAATCTTTTTCTTGTCCTTCCTGGGGGAGCTAAATGGAGGATGTTAAAATGTCTAAAATATTTAACTAAAAGATAATGTGGTTCTGGGAGAATGTCTCTAAATCTGTGTAAGGCAGATGAAACTGTACCAGTTCTGTTTTTCAATTTCATATTCTCTCTCTCTCATACCCCCCCCCCCCTACACACACACACACAGAGGCTGTCTAGGCTTTTCATACCTTAAAGAACAGAATGGATGTTCTCTCCATTCAACATTGTAATTTGCATAGACAATCACTAAGCCTCAGTGGAAGAATTCTACTGTAACTTTGTTTTCTTGTTTCCACAAAAGGCCAAATAATACTTCCCCTCTATTGACTCCACATCTACGTGGAAAGTTCACCCTTCTCAAGCCTCTATGTCCCTAAACAATGTTTATCTGCTCTGGGTTTCTGAGTGTGATCTTTCAACTCCTCTTACATTTCTGAGCAGCTGTCCTTAATTATTTATGCTGTAGATGCTAACCAGGACCACAGCGCAAAATCACGCAGAAGAAAGGTTCTGTTCTCCCCAGGAAAACCACAAGGAAGATACTCCTTGATCAGATGAATAGATCTTATAACTGAATCTACAAAACTAATGACTAGATTTTTTTTTTCCCACAGTCTTTGAAATAAAGGAAAAGCATCCAGCTGGATGGGTTTATGCTAAAATAAGCTTGAGAAGTCCTCATTTAGTATAGTACTCACACTAGAGGCTCACAAGTTAACTAGGGCAGTGTCAGGCTCTGAACCAGTCTCCTGCTCTTGGTCCAATGCTTTTCTGGTTACACTCCAGAGTAACAAGTAAGACTAACAAGGGAAGTTATGCAACGAAAATATATAACAAGGAAACCGTATTCTAGTAATTTAGAATTCTCTGAAGACTAGACATTAAATCAAGACCTGGAAGATGAGTGAGTCTTAGATACACAAAGAAAGAGAGTGTTGGGAAACTGTGGAAGTCTGGAAACAGAAAAATCTCATTAAATTCAACGCAGAGGAAAATAGGTCATTGTGGCTAGAGAGAAATGAGCAGGAGGGAGACAGTACAATAGGGGACCAGAAAGATGAGAGGAAAAGCATGAGCTAGAGGTATGAATTTAGTACATGTTATGTATACATGGTCATTTAAAGTAACTGCAATGGATAAAACTGAAAAGGAAGAAAGGGCCTACAGTAATTCTAACATTTAATTGTTAGGTGAAGGATAAGCAGTGTACAAAGACAAAAAGAACTTCCAAAAGATAAGACAGAAACCTCTTGACAAAAAAAGTGTCTCAATAAGAGTGGAGAGACCCGAATTAACTATGCTTCAATTTTGAAAAATGATTAAAAAAAAAAAAAAGAGTGGAGAGACTCACACCCTGGAACGCTGCTAAAAAGATTAAGTAAGATAAGGCCCTTAAATGACCCCAAGGATTTAGCAATATCTCAATAGGTAATGTGGATGGAAGCCATATTAATGGTTTAATGGAATGGTTTAATACATGATCAGAAGATTGGGAATTATTGTGAGAAAATATAGGCTGCAATCATAGGAGAAATTTTTTGAGTTTAACTGGGGAGAATCATAGAAGGGAGAGGAATTACTGGGAAGTGGAAACTCTTTTGGACTGGGCCAATTATGATCAGGAAATGGGAAACAGAAAATGTAGATTGCAAGTACATATGAGAGATTTTTCTGTTCCACTGGGAAGTAGAGTCAAAAGGGAAATTATTATTGGGAGGTGGGTATAGAGCCTAGGAAATATTTTTGAAAAGATTACTTCTACTGCAGGGTGACAAATAGGTTGGAACGGCCCAGGAGAGGGAATTCATGACAAGGTCACTGTTTTCATACACGCAAAAGATGGCTTGACTAGGGCAGATATGGCCTGAACTAGATAAATTCATGAAATACTTTGAAAGCAAAATTTGCAAGGCTTGCCAATTATTTGTATAATCAGAGGGAAACAGAGGAGTCAAGGATGATTCCTAGATTTCTGGTCTGAATAATCAGATGAGTGATTGAGTTATTTACTAAAAAGAAGAACTAACTATAGGAGGAGCGGCTTCGTGAGCAGAGCAGGAATTGAAGTCCAGCATGTTGAACGTTAACTTTTGAGTATGGATAAAGTTTGAGGTGTCTGTAAAAGCACCAAATAAAAGTAGACTGTCTTCAGTTGGACTGGGGCTCAGAAGAGAGGATTGGGTCAAAGATATAATTTTGTAGGAGGCAGCTCTGGATTATGTGGTAGTTAAAGCCACGGAATAGATGGGATATCAAGGAAGCGTATGCAGAGACAGGAGGGAAGACGATCTAGAATGCAAGCCTGAGGCACTCTTCCACTTAAAGGAATCACAGTAGACACAGGAGAAGAAGGAAAGCAGTGAGCAGAAAGACAGGAGGAAATGTAGAAGGGGTCCCTGTCTTGGAAGCCAAGGGCAGAAAATGACTAGAGAAGAAAATGATCAATTTGCAGCAAATGATTCTGAAGAGAGAAAGAAGGGTTGAAAAATGTTATCTGGATTTAGGGTCATAGAGGTCATTGATGGCTAAACTGGGAGCCAGCTGAATATAGGGTTGGCGGTTAGGGTTAGCGTGAAAACCAATGTCAGAGTTAACAGATGTAAAGAACAGACAGAGTGTATAGACTATTATTTCAAGAAGTTTTTAAAGAGTTGAAGAGGCAGGAGGAAATCTGAGGTGCTATAAGGCTGTATCCGCTGTAAATAGTTTGTGACTCATATTCCTTTGACACTGCCCGCCTCTCAGATCCTTGGCCTCAGTGGAGGCCAAGCAACTCTGTTAGAACAACACGGGTTCCTTGTCTGGGCCTGACCAGTCACATGCCTAAGAGGCTCTCTCTCTCGGATCCCTTCTGCAGCCAAGCTGACCAGTTGCACCACAGGATTTTCTGGCTTCTCCTGTCACTTCTGAACTTGGATGAATCACAACCACAATCATACTAACAGATTCCAGTGTGGATTCTGGCATCCCAGAGCATCAGACCACAAAAAACTCCAAAGAGCAGAGAATTGCACTCCTCAAAGGCCACGCACTGCCCAGTGGAAAACCAAAGCTAGAAGGGAGTTAAGCAAATCAACCCCTCATCCTTCTTCCTCTCCAGGGACTACCAGGGGCACATTTGCTTCCTGTAGCCTTTCTAGAGAAATTGTAAGAGTCAAGCAGTCATGTCTGTTGAAGAACCTTCTGCACACTTCAGAGCTAACAGGGAGGGGGCAGCTGTTTGATAACACCTTGTTTGCTGTTGCTTTATGCCCTCCCTTGCCTCACTTTTTTTTCCCCTTTCATATGTGGCATTAGTGCTTCAATTTTGGTAACTGAACAAAATGGCTAGGCTTCCTCGCTGATAGTATAACTGAGATCAGGGGGCCTCGTTTTAAAGATAGGGAGACCTGAGCATGTCTATCTACCAAAGAGAAGAATCTTGTCAGGAAGGAAACACTGAAGATGCAGGAGAAAGGGAGATTCATCACTGGGGTGTGGTTTTCGAGTACAGAGACATGAGGGGTCCCATAGTACACGTGGAAAGTGAAACTGAGTTTTATTAAGCTCTAATTATGTGCCAGGCTCCCTTCTCAATGATAAAAATATACTGTTTTTCTTTTTTAGTTCTCACACAATCTGTTAAAGTAATCTTCCCCATTGTCCTCATATTGCAGATGAAGAAACTAAGGTACAGAGAACTTTAAGGAATTTTCCCAAGTCACAGAGACTTTAAGTGGAGGGGAGAAACTATATTTCAAGCATCCATTCCCAGAGCCAGTATTCACTCAGTGGACTTTACTACTTCCCTTTTATTAGGAAAAGATAATCTCCTCCATTGTGATTAGAAGAAAGGAGGAGAGGTTCAACACAGTTGCGGATATGAAGGTGTTTGTGACAGAAAGGTGAGGGAGTTCCCATCAGATTGCTCCGAATTTCCCAGTGGACTGCACCATCAACTAAGAGTGAGCAGGAAAGGGTATGTTGGGGATTTGATAACAATAAAATCAAATTAGAAATCATTTCATCTATAGCTCCGGCTGTTGCAGTAACCTCCAATCACTCTGCTGTACCTTCATCTCTCTCCAGTCTGTTCCCAGCATAGCAGCAGAGTGAAGCTGTTAAACTCAGTTCACATCCTGTCGCTCTGCTCCAACTCACCAATGACTTGTCTGGTTCAGATGAAGAACCGAGCAGTAATTAAGACCATGCAATTCATTCTATCCCTGCTGGTCTCCTGTCTGAGATCATCTCCTATTTCTCTCTTCCTTGTTCACTCAGCTTCTGCCTTCCATGAAAACACAAGTCATGATCTCAGTGTACTTCGTCCTCCTCCTGGGATTCTCACTCTTCACACACCCAACAGGCTAGTTTCTTCACATCTTCCAGGATTTGCCCCAAACTTGCCTCTCAGAGAAGACTTTCCTGGCCACACTAAGATGTCAACGATCCCACCGACATCTCTTATCCCCATGCCTTCTTTACTGTTTTCTCCTTGGCACTTATAATTGCCTTTCATGTTACATACTTCATTTTTTGGTCTTGTTTATTGTCTATCTTTCCTACTAGAATGTAAAAGTGAGAAAAGCAGAGCTTTTTGTCTGCTTTTCTGCTCCTGTATTGCTAGCGGCTCCTGGCTCATAGATGCTCAATAAATATTTGTTGAGTGAATGAATTGTTATAGAGAGTGAGAGAGTCAGGTGCTTATTAAAATGTACTAAGAGATCTAGTAATGCAGGACCCAAGTTGATGGTGGTGACCATGAGTATGTGATTTTCCTCTACAGCTGTAATTGCAAGGGGACAGGGGCAGGAAGGGGAGGGAGAGTGCTTTCCTTCCACCAGACATTGTCTCAGAGATGTCTTTCTTGTTTTCTACCTTCAACAATATCATGGGTTTCTTTTTATGTCTTATGAAACTTTAGACAGACAATGATGAAAGATGAGTCACTTTTAGAGGGCTTGTTAAAATTCAGACGGGAGTTGTTAATTGTTAGATGTGTGATAAATATTTTGAATACAGGAAATTGTGTTCTAATCCACGAGGTGAGCTTCAGTTCAGACCTTAAGTTGCACACGTGTTTTTTTTTTGTCTAGGAACAACTTGTACTTGTTGGCAGACCTGTGAATTTGCTGCTTTGATGCTCTACCCAGTCAGTGTTTAAGTTTGAAGGGTCACAGACCAGGCATGGAGTCCTGATATGTGAGTTAGTACATTCCCATCTAATTTTCCACTCCCAAGAAATGGAAAAGATTGAACCATTAAGTGATAAGAAGCTTCCTAATTGTGAGAAACAAGTCTTCTAATGCAGCATGAAGAGTTAGTCTCAGCTGTAATTGAGAAGGTGAGCGTTTAAGGAGACATTGTAAAGAGAATTTTAAAAAGGCACCATGATCTTCAACTCAGTAGTGGCACTTACACAGGAATAGTGGTTTTTCAAATTTGGCACAGGAATCCTCTGAAGTGTTTGCTAAATGCAGACTCCTGCGTTCAACTCAGGATCTAATGTGTAAACATCTCTAAGGTTGGGTCCTAGAATCTTAATTTTGTGTAAGCACCACAGCTGATTTTATTGTAAATTGTCTATAAACCAAATACAAACATTGTAGTAGAACACAGCCCATAATAAAAAGAAGGCAAAATTAGCTTCTAAGTTACCGAGTTGGTAAAAGTTAGACACTAAAGCTCCAGTGTCTTCCAATAGGAGAAAGTTTTATATCCTCATTAAGAGTCATTTTACTTTTATTTTAAATGAATAATACCATTGCTTAATCATTTATTTTAATTTTTTATAATTGAATCAAAGCAGCAATTAGGAGAGGGAAAGATGCCTGCTAGAGACAGGCAAGCTGAAGTCTAATAATAAGAACTAACAGCTGAGAGTCCATTGGGGAAAGAGAAAAACAAAAACTATTCCCAAAAATGCACAAAAGCGCAGAAAGAATGGCAGTCTAGGACCTCTTTAGGTAGGAATAAACAGATTTCAATAGCTCCAGATTATCTCACTGCATTTCAGACTATTAATGTCCCTGAGTTACTAATGCAAGAGTCAAATCATTTTTAGTATTCTCTGATTAAGACCTCGGGGAAGTGTAATGAGTCTTACGAAGAGTTAGATCACAAAAATAATATTGGATGTAGATTAGAGTAAATTTCAGTTATTTGGAAAATTAACAGAAGTGGAAAAGTTTATCCCCAGATAAATGAGATACTTACATACTTTCCATGGGGATAGTGGTTAAATAACATCCTTAGGTTGGGCGTGGGACTAGCCTGGCATAGGAAGTGGTCTGGCGGGTGGTGTCATAATTTGTATTTATGGTGCAAGAAACTGGAGAAGATTCCTGCCTGAGACTACACAGGGCAGTGGGAGTCAGAGGAAAGCCACACCCGTGTGCATGAGAGCTTTGACACTCCAAGGCAGCCCCTGGACCGGCAGCTGCAACATCCCTGGGAGCTTGTTAGAAGTACAGACACTCAGATCCCACTCCAGACTGCCTGAGTTAGAATCTGCATTTTGACAAAATTTCCTGGGCACATTAAAGTTTGAAAAGTGCTACATTAGCAAGAGCTGGGATTTCAGTGTCAAAGGATGTAGTCGATGTTGAAAATCTGAGAGTTCAGAATTCAGAATCATACAGCGACTGAGAGTTCAAAAGCAAGTTCAAATTATATAAAATTGCCAAGAATAACTCAGGGGCATCCACGTACCCTTAAAGAGGGGCTGAGATGAGCAGGGTCATAGACAGGACAGATACCTTACACACATTTCTCTTTAAAAAACTCACAGATTTATCTCAAATATTCTTCAAAATGTTTTCACTGTAACATAAAAGAAAAATGATCAAGTCATGTGTCCAACTCAATGAGTTTTAAAGCTATTTTAATGACGCATTTATATGCAAAAAACCCCATAATAACTTTTAACAAATGTATACACCCAGGCAATTACTGCTTTGATCAGGATATAGATCATATTCACCACCCCACATTAATGTCATCCCCCAAGGCAACTGCTGTTCTGATTTCTATCACCATGGATAGCTTTGCTTGTTCTTAATTCTATAGAACATATTAAGTATTATTATGTACTTTTTCGTATCTAGATCCTTTGCCTTAACATAGTACTTTTGAGAGTCACCTTATATTGTGGAACATATCAATACTTTACTACTTTTTATTTATTCATCCTTGTATGAACACACCACATTTGTTTATCCATTCTCCTACTGATGGACATTTTGGTTGTCTCTGGTATTTTTGCTTTTATAAATAAATCATCTATAAAAGTTCTTATACAGGGTTTTTGTGGACAATGTTTTGCTTCTCTTAGGTGAATATCTAGGTGTGGAACTGTTACTCACTTTCTAAGAAACAACCAGATTCCCAAAGTGATTGTATCATAGTATGTCCTCACCAGCAATATATGACAGCTCCCCTCTCTCCGTATCTTTGCCAGTGTTTAGTGTGGTGTTATCAGCCTTTTTAATTTGAGCCATATAAAATGGTTGTGGCGGTAAAATAATGTCTTACTGTGGTTTCAATATGCATTTTCCTGTTGACAGATGATGAGCATCTCTTTGTGTGTGCTTATCCCTCATCTCTCCATCTTCTTCTGTGAAGGATCTATTTGAAATCTGTTGCAGATACAGTTTCCAAAATAACAATAATAAAAATAGCCACAATAATATCTCCCATTACATATGTTTCTTGTATAATGCATTCTTGACATTCCTGCCATCAGATAGTGGGGTATGTGTCACTTCATCTTAAAAACAGGTGAAGCTTATGGATGGGCCTAGAGATTACCATATTAAGTGAAGTAAGTCAGTCAGAAAAAGACAAATATACGGAATCACTTATATGTGGAATCTAAAAAAATGGCACAACTGAACTTATTTACAAACCAGAAATAGACTCACAGACATAGAAAAAACTATGGTTACCAAAGGGGAAAGGGATGGGGGAGGGACAGATTAAGAGTTTGAGATTAACAGATACACACTACTATATATAAAATAGATAAACAATAAAGACCTATTATATAGCACAGGGAACCATATTCAATATCTTGTAATAACCTATAATGGAAAAGAATCTGAAAAAGAATATATATATATATATAAAACTGAATCAATTTTCTGTCTACTTGAAACTAACATATTGTAAATCCACTATACTTCAATAAAAGTAAATTTTTTTAAAAAATCAACTAAAAAATAGGTGAAGTTTAGTGACTGTCTTGGCTGACAGAGTATAGTAGAAGTGTTGCTCTACAACTTCAGAGGCTAGGTTATAAAATGCTATATACCTTACCTGGTTTTCTGGGGATGATCCCTCTTGAAACCCAGCCATCATGCAGTTTGAAAACCTGCACCACCTTGTGGAGAGATCCGTGTGGATAGGAAGAGACAGCCAGCACACTTGTATCATGTAAGTGTGTCAGTCCTCTAGCCCCATTTGAACTGCCTTAGCTGACACCAAGTGGAACAGAGACAAGCTGTCTCCACTGAGATTTACTCAGATTGCAGATTCATGAGCAAAAAAAAAAATGAATGTTTTTGTTTTGAACCACTTAGCTGTAGAATGGTTTGCTATGCAGCATTAGAATATATTTTGGCTACTTCATAACAAAAACTAAAACACGTGACAATGGCTTTTGTGATTGAATGGTGAGAGAAAACCAAAGAATATTAGTAGAATCCTAAAGACCTTAGGCAGAAGCTTGAGAGAAGCTGTTAGTGAAAGTTTAAAGTTATGTAAAGAAAATACTGGCACCAGAATGAAAGGGGAACCTTGTAATTCATTGGTGAGATATGTGGCCATACCGGCCTCTGAGGTAAAAAGGGAAATAGGAAATTGGCTAACTTAATCAGGGATCTGAAAACTTTCTCAAAGGGCCAAAAAGTAAATATTTTAGGCCTTCTGGCCGTACAATCTCTGTCACAACTACTGAACTATGCCATTATTGTGGGAAAACGAGCATAGAAAATACATAAATGTATGTCCATGAACTTGTTACAGTAAAACTTTGTTTACAAGAATCGGTACCACCTCACAGGGCGTAGTTTGCCTTCATATAGCTAAAGAGATACCCAGGTAGGATACTACAAGGTCTACCTTATGTATTCTTGTTTGTGATACAATGCAAGAGGAAAAAGATAAGTTTAAGAATGACCTGTTAAATACAAAGGAGCCAGGACTTTCTGGATTTGAAAATGGAACTGTTCCTCATTCCCAGCCTCTCCAGATGGCAGAAGATTCTCAAAGTAAGACAACATTTCAAGCAAAAGATTCAATCTAGGGTCATTCTCTTAAGATCCATTGTTAAGATCTCAGGAAGATCTAAGGTGATGCTTCATAAAATCTTTTAAGTAGAAAAAAGGTATGAAGCCATGAGTAACAGAGAATTGTTTTCAGGGAGCAATATTTCACCCTAATCAAGAAAGTGACAACACAGAGCCAGCTGGATCTCCAGATTGCTACTGACTGGTGACTGATGTGTGTCTCCCATTTTCCCTCCTTTTGAATGTGTCTGTAGCAGGTATTCAGTTATTCTTTGCTTCTTTCACTAATATATGTTGGATGGGGTTAGGGGACAGGACAGATAACTTTTGTTTCTCTAGTTCACAGATCTTCATATTAAAATAAACCACATTTAGAAGTTGAAACATTCACCTTGTCTTTACCAGTATCTCATTTAGATGACAAAATCCTGGACTTCAAAATTGAGCCTGATGAGGTAATGGGTGAGATATGGATCTTAAAGTTCTTTTTTTAGGACCTGAGTATATTTCAGCTGTAAAAGGAATGCTAGTAATTTGTGGCTACAGGGTCAGCTGGGGCAGTTTTAAAACATGATCCCCAAATTCATTGACACTTCTTCCATTCAGTGATAGATTCTATAGCTCCTTCCATTGGATCTAGGCTCCGTGGGTGTTAGACCAATATAGTACGACAGAAGAAACACTGTGACATTTGGGAAAGAGTCTCATGCATATAGTCTTTCAACCCCCACTTAATCACCTAAGAATGGGCCCCAGGACCTACACTTCCTCACCAAACACCTCCTTGCTCATAGCCTGTGCTGGACTTTTCAACTTGTGTGAAAATATCTTTCCCTGTTTCAGACTCAATGCGTACTCCTTTGTTCTGCTTAAACATGTCACACAGCACCTGGCCAATCCCACTGCAATATCTGTTACTTGTAGGAAGGTTATGGGATCCTTCTGCTGCAGCACAAGAAGGATGTGTGCAGGCTAACTGCAAGGAGGAGCTCACAGGCTATGAGAGACAGACCCACACTGCTCAAGCAAGTTCTGTCTCTTCTCTATATGAGTACTTGAGTGTGTTGTGTTTGCCTTGGAAACTCCAATACCAAGACGTGGTGGGCAGAAGTGTTCAAAGTTCTGCTCCTGATAATAGGCAACAGATGCCACTCGCTCCACAGCGCCAGTTCCTGAGCCTAGACCTTAATAACCTGAAGCTTCCATTTTCTCTTGGGATGCTTGCTCTTGGAACCCAACTGCTCTGTTAACAGGAAGCCAAGCAGCCACATGGACAGGACATGTGCAGTGTTATGCACAATAGTCCTTGATGAGGCACCAGTCTCCATCCAAAAACAACTTCCACATATGTAAATCAGTAAGCCTTCAGATGATTCATTCCAACCTCCAGGCATTGAGTTACCCTTAGTCTTCATGCCATTTGAGCTGTGGCCATCTAAAGCAGATATATGCTATCCCCTCTGAGCCTTGCTCAAATTACAGATTTGTAAGCAAAATAAATGACAGTCTTTGCCTTAAGTCATTAAGTTTGGGGTAGCTCATTACTCAGTGTTAGACGACTGAAACAAAGTATTTTGCTCATTTTTTAACTGAATTGCTTGCTGTTTTACAAATTGGTTTATAGGAGTCTTTTACATATTCAGGATACAAGACTACGTCAGATATATGAACTAAAAATATCTTTTCCCAGTCTATGACTTCCCTTTTCCTTCTCTTAATGCTAAGTTTGGCCCAGCAGAAGGTTTTAATTTTGATGTGGTAGAATTTATTATTTTTATCTTTTATGAGTAATGCTTTCTTTGTTGTCTTGAAAGAAACTGTGCCTACTCCAGGTTTTATGGGTTGTTTTTTTTTTCAAGAAGCTTAATAGTTTTAACTTTTACATTTAAGTCTATGATCCAACTGAATTGCACTTGCACATACATGTGTTATATGAACAAGTGTTTAAATTTGTGTTTCTATTTATTAGCCAGTTGTTTCAGCACACTTTGCTAAAAAGATTTTTTCTATCCCAATTGAATTACCTTGGTATCTTTGTTAAAAAAAAAACCAAATAACTCTCTCTGTTCCACTGGTCACTTTATTTTTATGCTAGCATGATTGAAGTGACCCTGTAGAAAGTCTTGAAGCCAGATAGTGCAGTTCTTCCAATTTGGTTCTTAGTAAAAATTCTTTTAGTTATCCAAGATCCTTTGCATCTCCATAAATTCAAAATCGACTGTTAAATTTCTACAAGAATCTATTGGGATGTTGATTGGGATTAAGTTGCCTCTATAGATCAATGGAGAGAATTGATATCTTAACAACAATTTTTTAATCCCTGACCATGGTTTATCTCTCCATTTTTTTCTCATAAATGTTTTACAGTTTTCAATGTGCAGTGGTTTAACGTCTTTCATTAAATTTAATCCTAAATAGTTTACATTTTTTATGTTACTGTAAATGGATTTAAAAAATTTCCTTTATAATTTAGTGCTTCTTTCATTAAAAAACACAGTTGATTTTTGTATATTGACTTTCTAGCCTGTGACTTTGTTAAAAATATTTTTGAGTTCTATGAGCCTGTTTTTGAATCTTTTTTAAGATCTTTTACATAACTAGTTTTGGTATCTATTAAAGAGAGTGTTAACTCTTTCTTTTAAACCTTATGGCTATGATTTCTTTATCTTATCTTATTGCATTGCTTAGGGCCTCTGACACAGTGTTGCATAGAAATGATGAGAGGAGCTATTTTTCTCCTCTTTCAATCTTCATGAGACAACATTAAATTTTTTTACTATTAAATATGATATAGGTATTTTTTGTAGATGCTCTATATCAAATAGAGGAATTCCCTTTGATTCCAAGTTTGATGAATATGTTTTAAATCATGTCCAATGCTTTTGCTGCATTTATTTAGATTTTTTTTTCTTTAGTCTCTTTAATTTGGTGAATTACACTGACTGATTTTTTATTTGCATGCTTGAATGCTGACTTATTATTTTTGTTGCTATTAAGGATTTTTGTGATGATGTTCGTGAGGTATAATGGACTCTAGTTTTACTCGAGTTTTGTCAAGTTTTGGTAATAGAGCTAAGCATGCCTCATAAAACAAGTTTGGATACGTTCTCTTCTCCTATATTTCCCAAAAGAGTTTTGATAACATTGGTATTATTTCTTCATTAAACACTTGGTAGAAAACATCGATGAAACCATCTACATCTGAATTTTTTTATAGTAACTTTTTCTGTAACAAGTTTAATCTCACTAACAGAGATATCAAGCTGTTTATGTTTTTTATTTCTCCTTTCATCTGTCTTGAAAAGTTTCATTTTTTTGAGGAATTTGTTTATTTCATCTAGATTGTCAAAGGCATTGACCTAAGTTATTCACAATATTTGTTTATTATCTGTTTAATGTCTGTAGGACCTATAAGGATAACCTCTCTTTCATCAGTAATTTACATGGGTAATTTGTGTTTTCCCTTTTTTCCTCTCTTCTCAATCAATCCTGCTAGTGTTTTTTTCAATTTTTTTGACCTTCTCAAAGAACCAATTTTCATCTTTGTGACTCTTTTCTACTGTCCATCTTTCTTACGTTAATTTCTTCTCTTATTATTTTCTTTCTTCTTCTTAGTTTTGTTTACTTTTTATTTTCTGACTTCTTAACACGTACACTTATAACACTGATTTTAAGCTTTCCTTATTTTCTAGAGCCACACCCTACATATTTTGATATATTGTATTTTATTATCATTCATTTAACAACACTTTGTAATTTTCTATGATTTATTATTTGACCCTGAGTTACTGAGAAATGTGTTATTTAAATTCAAAATACTTGAGGGAATATTTAAATATTTTATATTATTAAATTTTAATAATAATATTACTGAATTTTAGTTTAATTTTGCTGTGTTCAGAGAACATCTTCTTAATGAGTTAATTATTTTGAAATGTATTAATATTTATTTTATGGCCCAGCATATGATTTAACTTTGTGAACATTTTATGGCCACTTAAAAATGACACGTGCTCCATGGTTTTGGAGTGAAGTGTTCTATAAATGTCAATTAGTTCAAGATTAGTTGATAAAGTTATCAAATCTATATTTTTCTGATTTTTTTCTTGACCTATCAATTAATGAGAGTTGAGTATTAAAATCTTTATCTATGATTTTGAATTTATTTATTATTTTTCTGTTTACTTATGTCATTTTTGCATGTACGTAGGATTGTAATATCTTCATGAAAATTTATTTTATCATTATGCAATATTTCTATTTATTTATGATACCTTTTCTCCTGCATTTATTTTGTCTAACAGTGATACAACCACTCTAGCTTTTCTATGCTTACTGTTTGCATATATATTTTTCCTTCTTTTTATTTTCAATATATGTAGATATTAAATTTAAAATGGATCTCTTGCAGAGGTATTTTAGTCAGGAATTTTTTCTCTCATTTTATATTTCCTTGACTATTTCAATAACTCAGTAAAACAAATATTGTTATAAACATTTTCTAAGTGGGGAAACAGCAACGGAGAAAATTTAAAGGTCTGACCTACTCTTCAAACAATGGTCTTCTAGCTTTCAACGCTGCTATTTGAATAAGATAACTACAAAAATTTGGTTTGTCAAAAGTAATTTTGGCCTAAAACAATAAACATAGTATAGGTTACTGAAAAAAATGCTCTGTACCTTCTCTCTTCAGCTTCAACTACAATTCTTATCACAGCAAAAGAGCCATCATATCTAATCTCGATCTGTCTTTTGATCTCCAGTTTATATTTGTCATATCTTTTTGGATATTCCTGTTTAGATGCACTTTAGGCATCATAAACAAATAGTTGTATTTTAAAATCTCATTTTGCCTATAAAATCTGTTTTTTTAATTCCTTACTTTGATTAAACAAATCAGTAACTGCCACCCACCAAATCTCACTTTTTGTTTCTTATTTAATTCTTCTATCTAATTAGTCACTGAGTTTTTTTGTTTTTGTTTTTTTTTTATTTGAAAATAGTTCTTGAACTCATCCCTGCTTCTCCAAAACATTAGATTTCACCTTCTTGGTTGTGTAGTATTTTACAAGTATATCATAATTGGTCTACCTTCAGCCATTTTCTCCATCAGAAATCACAATGACAACCAGAGTCATTCAACAATGCTCCAAACTGCATTCCCACCAGCAGTGTAGGAGGGTTCCCCTTTCTCCACAGCCTCTCCAGCATTTGCCATTTGTGGATTTTTGAATGACAGCCATTCTGACTGGTGTGAGGTGATACCTCATTGTAGTTTTGATTTGCATTTCTCTGATAACTAGTGATATAGAGCATTTTTTCCTGTGCCTTTTGATCATTTGTATGTCTTCCTTGGAGAATTGCTTGTTTAGGTCTTCTGCCCATTTTTGGATTGGGTTGTTTATTTTTTTCTTATTGAGTCATATGAGCTGCTTATATATTCTGGAGATCAAGCCTTTGTCAGTTTCATTTGCAAAAATTTTCTCCCATTCTGTAGGTTGTCTTTTTGTTTTACTTATGGTTTCCTTTGCTGTGCAGAAGCTTGTAAGTTTCATTAGGTCCCATTTGTTTATTCTTGCTTTTATTTCTTCTAGGAGAAAATTTTTGAGATGTATGTCAGATAATGTTTTGCCTATGTTTTGGTGCAGCCACTATGGAAAACAGTGTGGAGATTCCTCAAAAGACTAGGAATAGACTTACCGTATGACCCAGGAATCCCACTCCTGGGCTTGTATCCAGAAGGAAATCTACTTCAGGATGACACCCGCACCCCAATGTTCATAGCAGCACTATTTATAATAGCCAAAACATGGAAACAGCATAAATGTCCATCAACAGGTGACTGGATAAAGAAGATGTGGTATATTTATACAATGGAATACTACTCAGCCATAAAAACCGACAACATAACACCATTTGCAGCAACATGGATGCTCCTGGAGAATGTCATTCTAAGTGAAGTAAGCCAGAAAGAGAAAGAAAAATACCATATGAGATCACTCATATGTGGAATCTAAAAAACAAAAACAAAAATAACAACAACAAAAAAACAAAGCGTAAATACAAAACAGAAATAGACTCATAGACATAGAATACAAACTTGTGGTTGCCAAGAGCGGAGGGTGGAAAGGATAGACGGAATTTCAAAATTGCAGGATAGATAAACAAGATTATACTGTATAGCACAGGGAAATATACACAAAATCTTACGGTAGCTCACAGAGAAAAAATGTGACAATGAATATATATATGTTCATGTATAACTGAAAAATTGTGCTGAACACTGGAATTTGACACAACATTGTAAAAGGATTATAAATCAATAAAAAATGTTTAAAAAAAAACAAAAAAAATGCTCAACAAAATCTATAAATTCTTACACAGCTCTGACAAAAAAAAAAAAAAAAGACAAGTTCACATTCTCAACACTCTATTGTTTGCATATAAAGACTCTCTTAGTTTGGCAGAAACCAATGTTCACCACACCAGGGCATCTTTCACACTTTAATGCATTTACTCTTCTTACTGACGAGGGTATTCTCTCTCCAATCTCTTCACCATGAAATCCTGTCTATCTATCTAATCATCTAGCTAACTAGCTAGCTATATATTAATCTATATATCTATTCTTTGAATCTCAATATAAATGTGATTCCCTTGTCAAGCCTTGCCTAACTCCTCAGCCCCAGGCTCCGTTAGTTGCTTCCTCTTCACTATTCTCTGTTCTCTACTTTTATATCAGAGATGTTTAATTTCTTCTTCCATCATTATTTTACCTTGTTTTAACATTAAAATCTGTGTGTATGCTTGAAATGTCGAATACCAGACACACATTAAGAACTATCACCATAATAAAAACAAATATATGTATATGTGATACGCTGCATGTTTACTGGTAGATGAGTCAAGGTGGTTAGAACACACACTGATTAAATTTTATTGTTTGCACTGAACAGATAAATCTATGTTGATTTTTGAGTAAATTCATATGAATACCATATTGGAAAAAAAATGTGCTAGAAAATACCAGGGCACCAGGTATTTCGTAGCAATTTGGTTCATCTCACCTTCATACTGTAAATACTTTTTTGATGTCTGTGAATAATATTGTGAATTATTTGAGAGAAGAAATCACCATTTTTATTCATCTCTGTCTTTTTTATCCTCCACCACCATGACTAGCAAATGGTAGGCTCCCAACAATGGTTTAGATAAAAACAGATTTTTTAAAAAACTTGTAACTATGGAGGCCAAGACTGAAAAGACTGTATGCTGTAAAACTGTGAAGGAGTAATTATTCTTTTAATAGTTTATTTTAGAGATGAGGCACTGAGTTGAATAGACATGGTGGAATGAAGGAGCTTGGGAAATAAGACAGATCTATGCAAAGAATCTCATTAAATGTTTAATCAAAATTTCATGACCTGTATAGGGAATTGAAAAGACTCCCTGAGAAGTCATAAAAATTAATTTGGAGGGGAATTAAAAATGGAGGCTCACAGTGCTGGGTAAGTGATTTTGTGTCCCACAAAGCTCCCTAAGAGTGTTTATGAGCTGAGCATCCTGTACTGAGCTCATGAAACAGGAAACAATGCATCAGTCTTGGCATCTCTTGGTATTTGAAATGCTTGGAATTATTATCTCATACTCTTGGCTGTCTCAAAGGAAACAAAACAGAAGTGTATGTTTGGGTCAGGCTTTAATTTTCCAGAAGACTGAAAAATTCAATCACTACCTACCCAGACACAAATCTGGTCTTCTTTTCCCACTGATCAGGAGGAGTTCATTCTTTTGGGCCTGTGTCAAATGTAATGGGCAGTGTAGGAAGGTGATAACCCAAGTGTATTTCAGCCTTCACTCCACATTTATTCTCTCTTCTGACTTTCAGCTTTAATTCACTGTGGGGATCATTGTGTAAATTTCACTACCTTATTTTCCTTCTCGATTAATACTGGGTAGAAATAATGAAATGTTAACTAAGATTATGAAAATATAGTGCCTGTGACTCCACACACAAATTTTCTGAATTCTATCATTTTGGACTACAGAAAATATGCTATGGAAGAATCTAATTAGCACATAAAACTTACTCCAAAACCTGGACAAATGAATATCAATGTAAAATGAATATTAGTATAATATTAAAGCTATAGCATTTAAGTGTTAAAAAGTTGTCATATTTAAAATTAGTATTCACATAACTAAAATGATTTATTGCACACATTTTTGATAGCATAACCAAGATTTCAGAAGTCAACATATGACATAAATGCTGAAGAACAGTTAATTAGTAATAGAGTGAGGCTCTTTCAAAATGCTTGAAAAGTTGACTATCAGATGATGACCACAGGTTTTTCAGCCTTTTCTCCTCAGGCATAAAAACGTAGAGAAAAGCAAAATACGTTTTAATGCTTCAATTATGATTATGCTCAAAGAAGTGCACATTATAAATTAGAATTTATATCCATGCCTATTTCTCAATAAAGAAACATATTTCTTATGAGATATTTCTAAGAGAGAAATAGGAGGGAGATTAAGAGGTACTAACTGCCAGTTACAAAATCAATGAGTCCCAGGTATGAACTGCACAGTGTGGGGAGTATAGTCAATAATAACCATTCTGAATGCTCATTTTGAAAAGTATAGAAATATTTAATCACTATGTTGTACACTAAAAACTAACATAGTGTTGTAGGTCAATTAAACTTCAACAACAAACAAACAAACAAACTCATAGAAAAAGAGGTTAGATTTGTGGTTACTAGAGGTGAAGTGCTGGGGGAGAGCGGATTGGAGGAAGGTGGTCAAAAGATACAAACTTCCAGTTGTAAGATAAATAAGCACTAGGGATGTGATGTACAGCATGGTAGACCTAATTAACACTGCTGTGTGTTATATGTGAAAGCTATCAAGAGAGTAACTCCTAAGAGGTCTCATCACAAGGAAAATATATTTTTCCTTTTTCTTTTATTTTGTATCTGTATGAGATGATGGATGTTCACTAAAAATACTGTGACAATCATTTCATGATATGTGTAAGTCAAATCATTATGCTCTACACCCTAAACTTACACAGTGCTATACATCTATTATATATCAATAAATGGGAAAAATAATTTGGATAAACAAAAGATAAACAAAACAAAATAGAATAAAGTGAATATACGTATCTATATGTGTATGCCACATCTTCTTTATCCGTTCTTCTATTGATGGACACAGGTTGTTTCCAGGTCTTGACTATTGTACATAATGCTGCTATAAATATAGGGGTGCAGATATCTTTTCAAATTAGTGTTTCCTTTGGATATATTCCCAGAAGTAGAATTGCTGGCTTATATGGCACTTCCATGTTTAATTTTTTGAGGGAACTCTATACTATTTTCCATAGTGGCTACACCAATTTATAATCCCAACAATAGTGCACAAGGGTTCCCAGAAAGGAAAATGTTATTTATGAGACTGTGCTGATTAGAAAGGGTGACACACTTGCATGTGTAAGAAGGTATACTTGCCCCTGTTTTTCCCATCCTTGCTCAGCAGCAGTTACTGCTGTCTTAGACTTGAGGGCTCTGTTCTGTTCACCTGACTTTCAGTTTCAACCTACAGTCTCAACTAACGTGGCCATATTTTCCCCACCAGATGAAGTCTAGCTTGGTTTACCACAAGGAAAATTATATAATGAAGTTCAGCTGCTCATCTCGCCCCCACCTGAGGACCAGCCCTGAAATTGGGGTGTCTCGTGCTATGTCAGTGTCACTTCAGCCTGACCCAACATCTTCCTGTTGACATTTGTGGATAAAAATCTCACAGAGCTCACAACCAAGTCTCATCTAAGTTATGGTAGCATTCGACTGTAGGGGAAGTCGTCAGTTATTACGGTAGTATGCATTTGGAAGGTATTTACGTGAAAATAAAGGACAGAAGAGAAAAGCACTAGCAACTGCTGTTGTAAAAGTTAACGTATTAGACCAGTTGGCTACGCTGGATAATGTAATCAAAATACAGGCATAGTGGGATGAAACTATTATATAGAAGACACAGAAGTGTATTGAAATCCTTATATACAAAGATGTCTTTCAGAAGCCTCATGCCACTTGAAACCTGATACATTATTGACTCTTTTCACTAACAGATTTATTTCCTAGACGGTGATGAAAGCAACTCTGGGGATTGCTACTTTGAAAATTATTGCAAATAAAAAACGAAGAGCTGATTTTTAGTGTATAAGCACTGGCATAAAATCAAAGGAAGGATACATACAGGGGATAGTCTGATGTGTGCACTGGCCTTTTAGAAAAAAGCAGCTTCAAAATATTCAGAAAAGACATGAGTCTGTGTTCAGGAACTTAAAAGAATAGGGCGATTTAAAAAGGATAGGAATCTCTAAGAAAATAAATTCTGACAATTCAGTCATAAATAATCTCCTAAAATAAGGGAAAGGAGGTGACTTCTAAGGAAATCAGTGTAGCTCTACAGGGAGTTATCTAAGAATGCAACATCATGGAAGAAGAGGCACATTTCAAAGAAAGAATATAAAGAAGTATTCTAACCAGAAAATTCATTACAAAAATATTAAAACACAGAAGAAGTTAGGGTTTGTGAAATATACTGAGGACAACAAAAATGTCTGTTATTCTGTTTTGTATGAAAAAAGACCTTAAGGAAGGAGTAAGTAGTCTTGGCCCTGAGGCTGTAATGTTAAAAGGGAGAAAGGAGAACAAGTCAGCATTTATTTCACTCCTACTTCTCACGTGAAAGACAATGACCTTCAAAGTGTACAGGCTAGGACTTTGCCGAGAAGAAGTTAGGTTCAATGAAGGTGAGGAAGAGGAAATTAAACCTATGTTAATTGACAACTACTAACTGCCATGCATTTATTCAAAAATACTTTTTACGGAATTTACTACATGTTCTCTTACAGGCTCTGGGAACAATGAGTGAATTAATAAATAAGTGAGTTCAAAAGCTTTGATCACCAGTGAAATTTTATACACACATCTCATTCATTCCTAGGAATTAAAAGGTATCATTACTTTTACAGAAGACGGAATCAATGCTAAGAGAAAGTCATTAAGCTGCCTGAGGAGGTAAGGCATATTTAGCAGAGACCCTGGAAAGGGGATCTAACCCTGTCTGACATTAGAAGTCATGTATTTTCTTCTTTCTATTCTGTGACTCTCTCTTAGGCAGAGAGTAAAAGTTCGTATGAGTTACATCCTAGTGTGCAAAAGCAACTGCAGGTGTAGTTGTAGAATATTTGGTGGCATTTTATAAAACTGGAAATACAGCAAGTCCTAGGAAACCACAAAAGCACAAATACTTGATTATTCAAAGGGGGGAATATATTCATTTCATAAACTACAAGTAGGCAAACTCAATGTAGATTTAAGAACAGATTTTTCACTAATGATATATGAACACTCAAAAATAATCATGAGCCTGTGTGATTTGCAGAAATACATACCATATTTAATTTGAAAAACAGTGATTATGATTTCAGGAAGGTATTTGACCACATATGACAAATACTTCAACACAAGTAGTTTTTTATGACTTCATGTTTAATGATACAGGTGGATTTATGTGTTACTGGTTGAAAATCATCTCAAAAGATTACTAGAACAAAGTCTAGTGATATGTCACAGGGCTCTGTTGTTGACCCTCTTCTAATTCATTTTAATCTACATCATAAATGAAGACATAGAGGCATATTTAGAAAACTTTTAGATGCAGAAAATTATGAAGAACAGCTAACACATTGGATTCTGAATAAAAATGCAAACAAATTTTGATAGGTCAAATAAAAAAACATGAAATTTAACAGAGAAATATAAAATTTTACACTGAGTTTAAAAAATTCAATACAAAGGGAAGATTTGTGCTTTAACATTTCATCATGGGGAAAAAAAGTCCCAGATGAATTTAATTATTACAAATCCAATTATAGGCAACAGTATAAAATGGCTTTTCATGAAGACAGGGCCATCTCAGCCTCATTTCTATTCATTGGCACGACCATGCAAAATATATTTTAAGTGAGACATTGTCATAATAAAGTTCACGCAAAAGAGATAGATGCAAAGACTGGAAAGATCAATGAGTATTTTAACCAATCCCGTATCTCTACTGCTTAGCTGTGGGTCTGGAACAAAACCGGAACTCAGTAAGTATGTGTTTAATTGATAAGTCATGGACACCGTGTAACATGGGGCATAGATAAAGGAACTGAAAATTTTCACCTAAAGAAAAAAGGTTTAACAGAGTCATAACCACGATAACCACTGCCTTTGAGTAAAGGAGAGTTTATTATGTAAAAGATGGGTGAGATTGTTTATCTAGTAGTTTCACAGGAAGTTAAACATGTTTTTTTCCTGTGGCAAAATGAAATCTTTAAAAGGAACAGAAGTATCCAAATTGGAATAATAGCCTCTCAAAGCATGAGCTCTCTGTTGGTGCAGGTGTTAAGAAGATGAAGGTCTTCAAATTAAAGGAAGACAGTGAAAGTGTGTCCACTGTGAACGCTTCCAATGGGAAATCTCTCTGACTCTATGTATAAATGTGGTTGGACTTTTTTCTTTATTGTCTTGTGAATTTCTTATTTTTGTGGTTCACTAGTGCTAAAAGTGTTTCAGGGTGAGCTCTAAAATGCTTCATCTAAAGGACACTGGATTCAGTGGTTAGATCATCTTAAGTTCAGAAAAAGATTACTTTTTCAGTTGATAGCTGAATAATCAGTAAATCAGTAATCTAAATAAATTAGAACCAAAAAAAATGCCTTCAGTTTCAGAAAAGAGTTCAGAGCTAAGATGGATAATTTTGACTGAAAGTGGGAGTTACAAGCAATGAGACCCCACTTTCAGAGGAGTCAGGTGTCACAGTGAACTGTGAACAGCTAGAGCTTCTAGAAGGCAGGGTGTGGCCTTCCCAGCACTGTTTCAGCTCCCTCTGCCTGCCTGTCACAGCTTTCATGGCAGATTGTAATCATCAATGACTTTTCCATATGCCCGTCTTCCCAGGGGGCTGTGAGCTCTGTAGGGGCAGAGACTCTTTCCCTCTGCCCACCAGAAGATCCCTAGCACCTAACAAAGTGCTTATCATATTAATTTCAATAAGTATTTGTTGACTAAAATGCATGGATAAAGTATGGAATCCTCACTGTTTTAAGATCCAGTACCATACTTTATAGATAGCATTTTTTATTTTTGGAGTGGATTGTTTAGGACTTTATAGAAGGATGCTGAAAAAGGATACAGTGAAGCCATTTAAAGATCTGATTTGAAAACTTTCACTTATTTTCTAATAACTAGGATATTCTCTATTACGACACTATTATACACCTACTGTCCAAACATCATTCGCAGCTTTCATTTCATTGCTATCATCCAAAGAACTGTCTGGATACCTCTTAGCATTAGTAGTGATGACTCTATGAAGCAGAAGAAATGCTCATTTACCAATTCAACAAATGTCTGCTAACCAACGCTCTGCTCAAATGATGAAGATGGAAAAATGAATAGGGCACAGGGCCTGCTTTTGGAAGTGTTCAGTGAAGCTGGAGAAGACGAATGTGTAATAGGTAACTATACCACCGTAACAGTGCGTGAACAAAAGTTGGTGCACATGAAAGGCATATCTGAAACAGATAAGGCACGGCAGATACATGAGGATACATTAAATAAATGAATACATATAAGGAGGAACTAATTGACTGAAATAATAGTAGAAGAGGGGAGGAGCACAGGGTATTTTCATGATATATCTCTAAACCATGGATGTAGGCAGTTGAGCTTGCTAGGAGCTGGGGGAGCAGAGAGTAGCACGTAATGAAATGATGAAGAAGAGCTATGATTAGTCCTACCTTTGAAGAGTGCTTTGCTGACCACTAAGCTCACAGAACTCTCCGCTGTTACCGTTTTTCAAATGAAAATGAAGTTAGGAGATTAGCCCAGATCTCCTTGCTAGTGTAATGATAAGCTAGAACTGCAGCCCAGCATCTAATACCTAGAATTTTTCACTCTTGTGTGAAAAAGGGGTCTTCAGAAGCGCTTAACTCATCGAAATGAATATTCTATGCACGTATCTCTTTTCTGTAAAATTACTTTGATTTCAAGGATTTTATGCATAAAAATACTACCTAAATGGGAAAGATAAATTTTATATAACCACATTAATTCAATGCAGAAGCATAGTCTCCTCTGTCTTCCCCATCCTTCTCCTTATCTACCTACAAAATGATTTAGGAATATTATTCAAGCTGGAAGTACACAGCCTTTGCTTAGCATTAGCAAGAAAACCTACCTTGGATGTCTTTTTCTTTCTTTAAAAAAAAATGTAGATGAATGGTTTAGTTTCTTTTCATCATAGTGATGGTATTCTGAACTGATGGTCATGACAGATCTGTTCTTTGACCTAAAAAAAAAAAAAAAAAAAGACACTTTCAAGTTAAGTTGCTGTCACATACTGATTACCTGGACAGAGATAAAAAGAACAGTAACCATAATTATAAATATACTTGCTTCTGAGCTCAGAAGAATATTTGTAGGAGGATGGAAATTTGGACTGGAATCATAGCAAACTCCAAACCTTCTTTTCATGTCATAATTTCCATTTCTGAACTTTTGAATCTCTTACCAAGAAGTTTTGGGGTTTATAAACACAAGTCAAAATGAAATAGAGATTATCTATGTACTTTAATGCCAAAATTACTAGCACTGGTGTTAACTTAGGCTTTAAAGTTAGACAGACAATAGTTTTAGCTTTCTGCTTCCACAAATTAACTGTGACTATGAACAAGTTATTTAAAATTTCTATGCCTTAGTTTCCTCATCTGTAACTGGAGACATTAAAATTTTGGAGTTATATAAAACAGGTGTGGTGATTTTGATAAAGTGATTAGCACAGTGACTGCCATTATATTATCTGTTGTTATTGGATTCCAGAAAAAAAAAGGTTTTCAAAACTCAAGAATCAGCTTCATTTTAAGTTTATAAAAAAATGTTGGAAGATTCTGATAATTCTTTAGATTAAATAATTGTCTATGGCTTCATTAGAGAATGAGATATACAACCTGAATTTGACTTTTCTATGTTGGTTCCTTAGATCATTTTACCTTTTATCGTCAAATTTGCCAGTGCTAAAAAGGAAATGATAACATGCACTTGTATCTTAGAATTTTAAATCTAGAACAGATGATAGTATAACTAACTACAATTTATTTATTTTATTGAAAAAGAAACTGAAAAGTAGAAACCAAAGAAGTTTCTATGGCAGTGTGAATTAGAAACTAGCAACAAATTTTATTCCAGTTTATGTTTTTGTTGGAAGAATAATTATGCATAAATTGGAAATAATACATCTAGTACTAGGTCTGGTTTTTATTTTTATAGAAAACTCTCTGTGCACATTTAGAGTCTTCATTCAAAATGATATTTTGGTTTATATCAACATTTCTAGACTTATATAATCAATCTATTCTATATTGTATTTCTTATATTGAGCACCTGGAATGGATTATCTTTTAACACCCTTTCCCTATACAACAAAATTATTTTCAGTAATATTCATGAAATGAAATAAATTTCAAAATTTATTATAAGTCAAAAAAGAAGCATAGATATAAAAATGTTTCTTTATTGAACTTTGATATGTAACTATGCAAATGGAAACAAATGAATTAAATGTCATAATTTAAAAATAATACTAATTAATACTTTAAAGTGTATTTAATGCATTTTTTAAAATAGAAAAATAATCCATAAATAGCATTTACAAAGAGAAAACTCTGCAACTTTCAGATAATAATTTGCAAATGGAATGACGAATTAAAGTAACTATAAAGTTCTGTACCCTTAACTATACAATCACTGGGATCACAATGCTTAAATGTAGTGATTGGCAGAACCACCGAGACTGAATAATCCAACTCAGTGCTGTCCTGGTGTGGACTCGTGTTTGCACAATGGCTATTGTGAGCATCTCTTTCCAATTCCTTGCTCAGTGACATCACATTGGCAGCTTGAGATTAGTTGTGGAAGGTCTCGTAAATACCAAAGAAATAAGGAAGGGCAACAAGTCAAGTTTATTTCTTCAGAGATCCAACTGTTAAACAGTTACTGGTACAACACAGATCAAACTCTACTCAAAATGAGTCCAAACTATTTCAAAAGTTTGAGGTTACTCTCAAAACAGTTTTCTGTAAGAAGTCCATAAAGTTGGGAGCAAGCTGTATAACTGGGGGATCTTTGAATTAATTTTCACAAAGATAGTGACATAACTGAAGAAATTGTTTAAAACTTAGATGGACAAAAGATGATTTAGAATTGTTGGCACATGATTATAAAAAACAGATTGATTTCAACCTTGTTTTATTATTGGTTTAATTTTTATTTTAAAAAATCAACTTCATTGACATATAAATTATTTCCATGTATGCAAAGTGCATAATTCAGGGAATGCTAACAGTGGCACACACTGTGAATTATCACCTTCACCAATAAAATCACATTCCCCAAACCCCCAAAAGATTCTTCTTGCCCCTCTGTGGTAGATAGCTCCCATAACTCCCAGCTGTAGACAGCAGCCAATATAGTTTTTGTCACTACAGATTCATTTGCATTTTCTAGAATTTTAAATAAATTGAATTATATGCTATGTATGCTTTTTTTGTCTAGTTTCTTTTCCCCATGGAACATAATGATTTTGAAACTTATTCAGTATGTTACATTTATCAGTAAGTCAGTTCTTTTCATTGCCAAGTAGTTTTCCATTGAATGCATATGTTTGGTTATCCATCCACATATTGATGGACACTTAGATTATTTTTAGTTTCAAGGCCCTTGTCAGGATACATGTTTTCATTTCTTCGGGGTAAATTATTAGGATCGGAATATCTGAGTTTTACAATAGGTCTATGTTAGACTCATTTTCTCTAAAGTGGTGGTGCCAGTTTACATGCCACTCAGCAGCGTGGGACAGTTTTAGTTGCATCTTATCCTCATCAGCCCTTGGTTGGCTGGAACATTCATTCTCTCTCAGTAGCCAAAGTAAAATTCTCATAGACCTTACCGGAGCTGCCTGGATCACACAAATTTCCCAAAGCAACTCCTGGGCTTCCATCTGCCCAGGCCTGCACCATGCTGTAGCTGGAACTAGAGTCAGCTTCACTATAAGCCATATGCTGAGAATTGGGAGGAAGTGGCTCCCAGAGGAAAACTGGGGCACTATTAGGGAAGGCTGAATGGATTCCAGGAGGCCAAAGATCAGCATAATTTGACTAATTTCATTATGTATAGAAAACTCTGCTAGAAGTAAGTGTTTTAAATTTAGAAATGTACAGTTAAAGGAGACATTTATTTTTAGTTGGAATAATAGTGCAATGAAACACAGCAACTAATAAACATGCTCAGGACATTTAGTGAAGAAACTGATAGGCAGGTGTTGGGGAAAATGTATTAAGGCCATTCCATTTCTTTCTTTTTTTGTTTGAAATTCATGGAAATCTGTCTATAAGGCAACTGGGTATACTTGCTGAAGGCAGATGGTTGTGGTCTCTTGCTTGGTAGCATAGAAAGCTGGAGAAGGAGCTGCAGATGGCCTGGTGGGGGAGGCTTTAGAAATGTATGTGAGACCAATGCTAACTTTAGGGTTCCCAGAACTTATGCAAATCTAAAACTTTTGGAATATTTGTTAACCTGACAACTGATAGTCCAGAACCTTTGAACATCACTGTTGTTATTCAATGGCTCTATACAAAGGACAAAGAAGGGAAGAGAGATGGGTCTGTCAACTTTCCCATTTTTCAGATGCTTATTATGTTAAGTCAACTCTGTGGGTACAGAATCTGAAGTTTGGTTGTCCCATTTTCACTCTTTACAAGTTGTGTGTGATTTCTGAAAGTTATTTAACTTAATGAGTAATTTTATTAAATAAACATTCTGTACCTTACCACTTCCCGTCCCCCTTACCTTGCTCTTCTGACATTTTATGTACGTACACTTTTAAACTTATAGATTTTTTACTGTCTTTTTCTCTCCATCCTCTTACTAAAGTGAATATTTTATGAAGGAAGACTACTTTATTTATTCTCACTGTTGTATTCTTTTCACCGAGAAAACTTCCTGGCATGAAATAGGTACTTCAAAATATTTGTTGGATATTTTCTGCCTTTGTTTTGGATAGCCAGGGGAAAGTTAAAGATGAGAATAAGGGTTTTGCCTAACTTATTTAGTGATATATCTGAGTGCCTGAAACAGTGCTCAGCAAATAGTAGATTCTTAATAACCGTTTGTTGAATGAATTAGAAATATCCATTCTTTAATCCTTCTTTGTGAAGGAGACAAGGTTAATTGTTGAATAGGGAAAAGAAAGCAGGAGTTAAGGTGATCTAAAAGAGATGCTGAAGATTTGTAATAACTATTGTGGGAGGTTACAAAAGTAGCCAATCAGAGACCCACAGAAGTATTTGCCAGCTGAAGAAACTGTATTTGTAGTTGTCACAGTCTACATGGTTATGTGATTTCTTCTAACAAGGCTTAGCTAACAAGGACAAGGAAGCAGATGGTTCTGTCGACCTAACACCACCATCCTCTAAAATAATTGATCCCCTCTCTAATAAAAGCTGCTGTGATGTGTCATGGAATGTAGAATGGATAGGATGAAAAGTGACTTCTCTGGGGATGGAGAGACTGGGACAAAAGGCAAGAAGATGCGGTGGAGTCAGAGAGAAAGAATAGGGGGAGGAGTGAGAGACTGAAAATGTGATCCATTTTGTTGCAAAATATGATATTGGAATTTATTATTTTAAAAGTATTTCCATTTCTAGATGGTAAGATTCAGCCTGAGACCAAGGTAAAATATCAGCACAAAGTAGAATGATTTTGCTTGAGGTTCATACAGCATGGGGAACAAGCGGAGAAGGCCATGGAATAGAGAACTAGATTCTAGGTTGAGTTGTCAAGAGTTGGGCTGGAGATGTGGACTCTGAGTCATGTCCAGTATGTCCCATGGAGGTGAAAGTGACCGAGAAATCTATAGGTGACAGACTTTGAGAAGTAAATAGAAAGAGTGACAGATGGAGTAGGATTAAGGGTAGTAAAGAGAGACGACTAAAGCAGAAGAAGAAGAGAGTGGCCAGCTAATGGCATTAGGGAGCTAAGACAATGGAGCTGGAGTGGGAGGGACAAGTCAAACTGGGAAGCGAGATGACCAATTGCAGGCTACTGCAGTAGTATAGAGAGAGACATCAGTCATTTGAATTAGGGCAGCAGACGTGGAGGTGGTGAGGAATTGTCATTTCGGGGTCATTTTTTGAAAGTAAAGTCAACAGAGTTGACTGATGGAACTAGATGTACAACACGAAGCTCTTTGGTATTCGGTCTGAAACACGGGATGAATGTTAATAATTAAGTAGGCAAGGCAAAGGGATAAGTCAGTCTGAGAAAGAAAGAAGAGTTTTGTTTGGACTTTATAAATTGAAGAAACTTATTTAACAGCTATTCAAACGTTCACAGAAGTGCTGGGAACTGTCAACTGCTTTCATGTGCACCATGTCGTGTTATATTGTCTTATTGATCCAGTGGGGTAGATACTAATATTATTCTAACTTAACAAGTGAGACTCACAATATTGTAAAATTATTATAAATCAATAAAAAATGTTAAAATAAATAAATAATTTAAAAAAAAAAAAACAAGCGAGACAGAGAATTAGAGGAATAATGTCAAAGTCATATAGCTAGAAAGCCTCAAAGGGAATAACTGAACCAAGGCTGACTACAGAGCACTAACTCCCAGTCACTAGCCATACAACCAAAAACCCTCCTGACAGAGTGGATCCAGGTTACCTGGTATCTAAAGAACATGCAATCTGGGGAGCCTTCTGTAAGAAACAGAATGCAAATTGACAGCTACAGAATTAGATATGGAAGTAAATATTTAGGATGAGAAAAAGAATTGTAACAACTTTTATGCTTTAACATCTGTGCAATCCCACTGGCATCATAAAATCTAGAAAATTAACATAATTCTTAAAGGTTAACAAGTGAACACATTTCTACGATATTTTTCCTATATTTTTTGCCTGCAAAATAAAACTTTGAATCTTTGATTCTATCTTTCTACAACAACGATTTCACAATGCCATTTTCTGTAGAAAAAATTGAAAGGTAAATTCGTTGTGCATCTTTTATGATTAAAATCGATCAATTTTTAATTATTGATAGTTTTTAAAAATTTCTTTCAGATTCATAACTTAGTAACACTGTAAATGTGCAGGGTTGTTTGGGAATTTATTTGGGAAATCTAGGAAAATATTCAAGTTGGCAATATCAGATAACCAAGTAACACGTTGTTAGAGCTTCTTCCGAGGCCTTTCAAAGTGTCCATGCATGTGATTCCACTTATGGCACTAGTTTCTTTCCAGCTAATTGGGGAAAGGAGGGACCGAGCAGGGAAGCCTGTGCTTTGTGTGGTGTAACCTGAGAGTTACCCTTCCAGAGTGGTCAGAGAGGGGATTGGCTGCTTCCTCAGAAACTCACCCGCCTGGTAGAATTATCAATTCTCCAACTGTGAAGTGAGAGCCAGGGGGTGAAAAAGGAGAAGCCTGGAGAAAATGATCCTTGCTTAAAATTCCTCAACAATCATTTTTTAAAAATATTAAAATTGACATTACTTTTACTTTTTCTATTTCTCTCCCCCACCACCCAGCCATGAACCAATAAAAATAACCTACTAAATATTTATCTTGCTAAAACTTTCTATTATTTTTAAGTATTTCCTGTTTGAATGCTGAGTGTAAATAGAAATGATACATATTCTCTTTATAATTAACTAATCAATACTAGAAAACCCTGCCACGATTATACTGCTCTGAACACTCTGTCATAAAACTGTGATCAAACTTGAATTGTGCATGGTTTCCTTTCTTCATTCAGTTAATTTTTCTCTGCCTGAAATAAGGAAATATCCAGGACCCTTTCTCCTATGGTGTAGTAGCTGTGAAATGAGAATAAGGTGGTTTACTTTTTAATATCCTTGAGCCTGAAAGGTAGATGAGGACTGGAATAATCATTACAAAAGAGTGACTGTTTGTCAGGTTTGGAAAAATATATAAGGAACTTAAAGAAAAAGAAATAGCATGAGGTTTTTTTTTAAAGCCAGGAAATTGGTATAAAAATGGTCTCTAGGATGTTAGGAATCCCATGAAACCCACTTTTCTTTCCATATGGTTGGTAAGCTGAAAGGTATCATGGGGGCACATTGATTCAATTTACCATGCTTAATGGAATTTCTGAATTCAGTCCAACTAGTGGCCAAGTCCCCCCAGCCCAGGGCTCCATGTCATTCTTTAATTGATATTTCAGAGTGCCCAGACTCAATGCTCCCACTTGCTCACGTCAGCAGGAGGCCCAGTCTATGTCAACAAGTCCCATGGGTACCTACTGTCCTAGTTGCTTGCTGATGGATCCTAAATTCCATCTCGTCCTAGAGCTCTCAGGAGTCTTCACTGTGGCCGTTCCCAAAGCCATCAGCCTACAGAGGAGCTTCCTCTGTCCCAAGAGCAGGAAGTCACTGAGCCCACAGGAGTTGGGCCCACAGTGTCCCCTGCTGCACCTGAGCATCCTCTATGATCCCAGAGCTGCCCGTTCATCCTGGACTAAAAGGGTGGTAGGAAAGCAAAAGGATCTCTGAACTAGGTCTCTGGAATCACAAAGTGCGGGCCCACATGCAGGGGCACTGACAGGTTTGGGTGGGCACTAAATCTTATATAATTTAAGAGCCATCTTTCAAAAAAAGTTATGTTTTAGATACAAAATTAGGTACAGAGGTAAATATGTATTTAGAACATGGAAATACCTCATAACATGTTGCAGAATCTTTAGGATTCAGGTCCCTTTCTTTTAAGATTTACTTCAGGCAATTTGCCAGAAACTTTTCATACAAATGGTCCCTGAGTACAGTCTGAATAAGTGTGAGTCCCTGAAAGGGAAGCTCTGTCAGCTTCATGATAAATTCACCTCTGCCTGCGTTGATAGTGTCACCTCTGGGTGCACTGCTGTTTACCTGAGGCTTTGCCAGGACCACTTGGCCCTGAGAGTCTGGATGCTTCATGTGTAGCCATCACTGAGGCTGTCTCTACCTGTTGGAGCCTGGGTTGCACTCAGAGAATTGGCCCAATTAGATCACCATCTCCTTTTCCTCACTTCCTTGCCAGGGCTCGTCCTACCAGTTATGCCCAGGCTACAAGTGGTTTGAGATGTAAAAGAGCGTATGACTTCCTTTTGTCTTTATCTAGTGAAGGTGCCCCTTGACAAAAGGAGCAGCTCTACTACCAGAGGCCACATTAATTTTATTCAATTGTATTTATATTTCTTACTTTTAGTAAAGGATGTACAATGAAGAGTTCTCCCAACCCCAACACCCATCTCCTCCTGCTAGGCAGTTCTCCTCAGTACTGTTCATTGTGTAGCATTATAGAAATGTAAATATAATACGCTGCAAATATAAACAAATTTTGCAAATATAAACAAATGGGTGTTGTGTGTGTGTTGATGTTAAGCTCTTCCATTCTTTTGTGCAAAGTACTAGAGTAGTTTATTCTCTGTTATTACAATTTGTTAGATTTCTCTGGTGAAAAGATCTGGGTGCAATCTTCATAGGAGAGTTGGACAGGAAGGAAGATCTCTCATACCTTTCTCTGTTGCTTTCATAGTGACATCTTGTCTCATATTGGGCAGAGCGCCCTCTTTCCTTTTGTCAGCATCCACCTGGCATAACTTCCCTCTTGTTTTAGCACAGTCTTTTGCTTTGTAAACCAAATATTTTGTGTGTGTGTGCTCCTGTGTGAGTTTAATCTAATTACATTTCTTGATATGAGTGATTTTATTCTATTATATTAGTTTAGTTTTTTTCTTTTCATAGCTTTAGAAATACTTTGTAGGCTCCCTGGAAATCCAATGGTGGCAATATGGGTTCAGTGTTCCTCTATGCTGGGTATATTTACCTTTGTGCTGTTAAATGTATTCAGCATCTTTACTCTTTAGTTTCTTAAAGAAGAGATTAGAATATTTACTCTTCTAATGTTGGTTAATTTTTGAATTACTGCAGATTATATTATTTATATTTTAACCTGATCTCATAATCTTAACATTTGTTTCAGTCTTTGTTTTACCCTAAAATAGACGAAGTAATCACCACAGATTTCTTTGCAGTAACTTTTTCAGTCATTTCTCCGTTGGCTGGATCTTGCTCACAGTTAGATTCCTCAAGAACAGATGGGAACAACCCCCTTGCATTCTTGCACTTGGTATCTCTCCTAAATACATAGGTTGAACTAGTCTTTTATTTCAGAAAAGTCTTAATAAATTATATTTTTAAGTACTTGTGCTGTCTCCTTTTATTTTAAGTTATTGTCTAATTCCTAGTATGGTATCCTGGGTCTCCTTGGCTCAGCTTCCATATCTATGAAGACATAATAGGCTACCCTTAGGTGTTTTTTTTAAGTTTTTTTTTTTTCTTTTGCTCTTTATGAAGAAAAGAAACTAAAAAGGAAGTCTGACCATGAGAAGCAAATAAATCTTTCCTCAATACTGAGGCCTCAGTTGTGGTCAGACATCATCATGTCATTTAACAAATGACCTTCTCCAGGTCTCATTCAAAATTACACTGGGCTATGCAGAGCCGGTGGTCCCAGACTGTTGAGAGCATTGTAGGTCCTGTTTCTGGTGGAGCCTGGAGCAGAGTCTCAGGCCACTATATTGAGTGGCAACATGGTTAGAGGAAACCTTGAAGCCTTCTCCCCAAAGTATGTCATTCACCCAAAACACAGTGATATTTACTCTGAAGATTTTGAATTATAATTCTTTAAAACTTTACTTATATGCTATCCCACCTCCTTATAAAACTTTCTGAAACATCTGAAGATGTTTAATGTTATTTTAAGAGACAATCTCTAAAAGAATAGGAATCAGATTCTCTACGAGCATAGATGATGCTTTTGTGGCAGATATCTGCCAGTGAGGAGGAGTGGACCAGACTGTCCCTGAAGGAAAGGGCCGTAAGAATTTCAGGCATCAGTGTAAATGATTTATTACCAGAAGGTATAGGTTTTATACCAAAGAAATAATCATGTTGTCCAGTAAGTCCCTAATGTTACTGGTTCGGACCAGGTTCAGAGCGACTGCAGGGGCAGCTGACTCAGCCCTGTGCTGGATTCCCTGTTCTTTGGTTCTTGGAGTGCCCATATGAATTCTTGCCGTAACCAGAAAGAGCCTTGCTAGTGACAGTCTGTAACTGTCAGGCACAGAGACAGAACAGGGGTTCCAGATCCAAGGTCTGCATGATAAAAGAAGGAAAAGAATCCAAGGGAAGTGTGTAGAGCCTGTAAAAGGTGCCAAAACATACCTCTGATTTAATTCTTCAGCTGCTCAGTGAGTTACATATCTGCTGTTCTATAGATATCACACATATTTTCCTGTTTTCAGTGTTTCCTCTTTCCACTGTCTGTCAGAGATAGAGGAGCATGAAATATTTCTCCCTGCACATACTGCAATCAGTTTTGTCGGTAAGTACAGATCTTAAAATAAAACCATCTTGACCCTCTCATAAAAGAAGGTATTTTCAATCGCTTGCTGATAGCTTGGAAGTACACATCATTTTTCAAACTCACACCCCAAGTAATTTGTCATGTGTTTGGACATTTCATTATCAGTGATATTTTACTATCTATCCATCTCTGCTCTTTTAAGCGCCTGTTTTTAACATTAAGACCATAGACTTCATCCAGCCAATAAAAGAACATTCCAGTATGGGTGATTATGAACGTATACTTGGATGTCAGACAACTTGGTTCAAATGGGCAATTTGCTCAGCTCCTTCTAAGCCTTGAAAATAGGGATCATGTCCGTATTCACCTCATGGGGTTGTGATGCGGATAAAATTCATTCATATTTTTGAAAACATTTACTGAGCACCTGCTATGATAAGTGCTATGGTGAAAAAGAACATAAGCTAAGGGGACAGGGAATGAGAGGGCGCTGTTCTAGGTGCAGAGGTCGGAGAAGGCTGCTCCGGAAGGTTGTATTTGAGCAGAGATCTGAATGAAGTGGGAAAACAAGCCGTGCAAACACCGGGGAAGAGAGTTTCCAGGCAGAGGAAAGAGCAATTACAAGGTCCTGTGCTGGAAATACTGCCATGTTGGGGAAGCTGGGTGAACTGTGGTATCATTAATGAGATCATGACATGCTTTGTTCAGTGCCCGAGGCCTAGAAAGTCCTTCATAAATATTAGCCAGTCTGCTTAGTATCTGGATCTCAGAAACAGGAATATTTCCCCTTTCTATTATTTTGTTTAACGTAAGAGGAGATAATTATGCCAACCATGGCACAGAGACTCTCTGTTCTTTAAGCAAGCAGGCTCTCTGCTGGGAAAAGAAGTCAGCTGAATGGTTCCTCTTTGGGGCAAAGTAAAGGAGCAACGATTGCTGACTCACCTTCCCCGGAAGCACCGCAGGACAGCGCTGTGCCTTTCTGTGCTTGGGGCGTTCAGATCAATGTCCACAAGAAGACCAAGTGGTGGGGTCGGCGGGGGGGGGGGGGGGGGGGGTTGGGCAGGGCCTTCTAGAGCATCCAGGCAGTGAAGTCACAGGCTTCAGGCAGTGTGTACTGTGGAAGGTGCTTCTCATGATCTGAAGTAGGTATTTATTACGTGAGGAACAGTTATGGTAGAAAATTTACTTATATAGAAATAGTTTTTATTGTAGATATTCATAATATTTATTGTAGAAAGTTAAGGTAGAGACATAAAAAAGGAAGAGAAAAGGATGAGGGAAAGTGGAGGAAAAGGAAGAAGAAATCATCTATTAAGTTCCAGTCAAGCCTAAAAGTACTGCTCATGTTTAATTTATTATTTTTTGTGCACAGACTCTATGAAAATATGCAGATTTTTTAAATGGTATTTTCGGTAACCTACTATTTTCACTCAACATCTGATCTTTACCATCTTTTCATGACCATAAATATATTTGAGCACATCTTTTTTATGGGCTGGCAGCCACAGACACCCTTCACAGATATCTAACTTCTTAGAAATACTAATTATCTGGTCCCAACCCAGACCTCTTGAATCAGAAGCTCTAAGGATATGGCCCAGAAATTTGTTTCAGCAAGACCTTCTGGTGATTCTGATGCACACTCAAATGAGAGAACTACTGAAAGGGAGAGAACGTGACAGTTGAATGCTGTTACTACCAGTAATTAGACCAGTGACTTCCCACCATTTACATCTTCTGAGCGTCAGTTTTCTCAGTCACAGAAAATTAAAAACAGAAGAAATTAACAAACATCATATTTATAATCGTAGAATTTTTATAAAGATTAAATGTCATATGTGGAATCTAAAAAAAAAAAGAAAAAAGAAGACACTAATGAACTCATCTACAAAACAGAAACAGACACACAGACAAGAGTAGACAAACTTATGGTTACTGGGGGGAAAAGGGGTAGGAAGGGATAAATTCAGAGTTTGAGATTTGCAAATACTAACTACTATATGTAAAATAGATTAAAAAATTTCTTCCATATAGCATGGGGAATTATATTCAGTATCTAATAGTAACCTACAATGAAAAAGAATATATGTATGCGTATGTATGACTGAAACATTATGCTGAACATCAGAAGCTGACACATTATAAACTGACTGTACTTCATTAAAAAAAATTTAATGACAATCTATGTGAAAGCAAATGGCAGTGCCTGGCACATGACATAAACATTGATTCCAGGATCATTTAAGAATGTAATATGTGACAGACACTGAAAGACAAAGTGAAGAAGGTAAATATTTTCTTGGCCTTCATTTAGCAAGAGAAGAAGACAGTATTTTTTTAATCAATTAAATGTTACATTTGCCTTGATAACATGTAATTGGGACCCAAGGAAAGTAGAGGTTAACTCTATTTGAGAAGGACAGAGAGCAAAGGCTTCATAGGCTCAAAGACTGGGAGCCACAGAGAGTCCAGGGCCAAGTTAAGCCTTGGAAGTGTGAAAAATCATGGCTTGTGGAAGCAGCGAGACGAGGTCCCTATAGACACATGAATGACATGTGAATGAGACAACAGAATTTTCTGCCATATTGATGTTCGCTATGAGAGGAAGAGAGAAGTCAAAGAGGAAGCCACAGATAATTAGAAGGAACAAGATTTAAGAGGAAAAGATAAGGTGAAAAACAAGCAAGATCATGGAGGTCTTCAATGTTCTTTACATTCAGGAAGTTTTCCATGTTAGAAGACATTTACCACTTTCTGTCGCTTTTTCCCAAACATGAAGTCAATCTTAGGATAAAGGAAAGTCAGCTTAGGCATCATAATGCTCAGTTTCAAAATAATTAAATTGCATACACACAGTCACACTCGAGGAAAGCTGGGACGTCAGCTTCTAATTTGCCACCAAACAATGTCAGTTTCTCTCATTTTCTTTAACATTTTTTTGTCCTGGTGAAAACCACACTTTAAAGATAATACTGATGGAGGAACAGAAATCACAGAAAGGCTTATTATCACAATTTGCCCAAGCGGAAAGGCAGAGTGGCCTCAGGGATCGTCTATCCGTGGTTTTCCTTCTCTCCTCCCTCCACTGATTGCCTGAGTCACTGGCAAGTGATCAGCTTTGGGGAGAGGAAGATGGGGTGACAGGGGAGGAAAGGAGGAAAGAGGGAAGATAGGAGAGAAAGTGGGAAAGGACTAGGAGGAGTTCCTCGGGGATCTGCCACATGTAGGGACAGGCAGTTCGTAGCAGACTTTTAGATACAGCGAAGTAAATCATTTACTGCCTTTGGATTTCTTTGGCTCCTTTGTGGCACATTATTTATGACTGAGCTCTTTGTACATAGTTATTTTTAATGACTTTGTTCCCAAACTAAGCCCTGGCTACCACTGTGCCAGCACAGCCCCTGTGAAAATTGACCACTTTGTTCTGTTTATAAAGAACTATAGATTTACAAATGCCGAAAATAAAACCCACAGTGTCCATAAAGTAGATGCGCCTGGTCCTCTGTTACCTTATTCTACATTTAAATTGCTTCCCCAGCCACAGCCATAATCATGGTTTACCGCTTTGCCCAAAGATAGACGCCTTAGGGCTCGCACTCGTCTAACTCAGTTACAGGCAGTAGCCGGAGCCCCCACTGCTCCTGTCCTCCGCTCGGTGAGAACGCGAGAAATGATTATGTTTTATGTAAATATTATGGATGTGTACTCCATCTCTGTACCTAGAGTTTGAAATTTTCCACGTTAGAAGACATTTACCACTTTCTGTCGCTTTTTCCCAAACATGAAGTCAATCTTAGGATAAAGGAAAGTCAGCTTAGGCATCATAACGCTCAGTTTCAATATAATTAAATTGCATACACACAGTCACACTCGAGGAAAGCTGGGACGTCAGCTTCTAATTTGCCACCAAACAAACATTGTCTCCGGTTATTTTCCAGCGTCTAGGGTGGTGACTTCAGTAATTGAAGAGGGGGCTAAACAAAGTTAGCATCAAATTATAGTCTGACACAACCTTAGATTCTGCATTTTAAGATCTGGGTGAGCTCATCTGTCATGAGGCCTAAAATAAACAAGTGTCCAAGATGGAAACAATAGTGGAGTTGAAAGTCATCCACACAAGTGAGTCACGCATTCAAAGCACCTTCTCCCTGGGGCAGAGTGAAGTTCTGAGGGGTGAATCTGATGATCATGCTTTTACGACATTAAGATGTTTAAACAACCACCACAAAACAGACTCACACAAACACTCGTGCTTTTATTCTGTTTTTAAAATGTTGAAAAATAATTGTGTTGATAAAAGATAAAATGTATTGGGTTCCTCATGTTCTGAATGCTAAGGTGAAAACCAAAGAGGGTTTTTATGGTTTTTGAAACTCCAAATGACTGGGAAATGGAGAGAGAAAGTGAAATGAAAGATTGTCTCCATGTGAACTGAAACAGATCAAGGGACAAGGAACAGACAGCAAGGACTTACAGAGCTTGCATTCTTCCCCATCTCAATATGTGAAAACTCCTAGTTTTCTAATTGCTCAGACCAAAACGTTAGAGTCATCTTTGACGTCTCTCTTTCTCGCAAATCCTGTACCTAATCAGGCTGCAAGTTCTCTCAGCGTTGACGTCAATCAGCTGGTCCTAGTGACAGTCGTCGTTTGCCAGTTTTGTTATCACCAGAGATTTTTAATTGGTTTCCCGGTTCCCACCATTACCCCTCTGTAGTCTCTTTTCAACCTAGTGGCTGAATGATACTGTTAAAATTTAAGCCAGACCACATCCATCTTTCTTAGAGTAAAATCAAGTTGTTAACAGTATCCTACAAGGCTCTGCGAGGTCAGGGCTTCTCTCTCCCTAAGATATCTTCTCTGACCACCACGCCCACCCCCTCTCACTCACTTTATTCCAACATGTGCCTCCAAGTGGGAACTCAAGCCTGCTGGGCACCTTCCCGCCTCAGGACATATGCATTTGTTTTTCCTTCCATCTGAAATGCTCTTCCCTTAGATTTCCAAGGAGTCTTCTCTCTCATCTATTATGGGTCTTTGGTCAAAAATATTTATGTTAATCAGTAAAGCTTTTCCTGACCACCTTATTTAAAACTGCAATGTCTTCCTTCACTCTCAAGATTTCCTGATCCCTTCTGTTCTTTATTTTTTACAATAGCAGTAATTTTCTCCTACAAACTACAAATTTTTTTATTTGTTTCTTATCTGTCCTCTTTCACCAGGGATGTCTATTTATTTGTTTTTTTATGGCTGTTCCCAGAGTGACTATAATAGTGGCACAGGCAAGTAGGTCCTCAATATGTATTCATTAAGATGATAACAAAGAACATCTTCAAATAATGCCAATTGTACCACTGCAAGACCAGATCTGCTCTGGTAAACACTGGGGATATTTGCAAAACAGATCTGAGGAATCTCAGGACTCATAACTAAAGAGAAGAAAGAAGAAATTCTGAGGAAACTATGGCCATAAGGCAGCTTTGTGCCCTCATTTCATTGGCTTTATGGCTCCACGGTACAGTAGCCAACTCATCTGGCCCCCCAGCCCCACAGATGTCATTCTCTAATACTTGGAAGCAAGTACTTAGAAAGGAGGAAACAATTTTAAAGACTGGTTTACAAGAAATGAGCCAACAGCACTTCCTAAATTCATTAAGGGCTCAACAACCCTGGACATGTTTTCAAATCACAATGATATTCCACATAATGGAAAGACATTTCTGGCATTAAAAATGATTAGTGCTAATGCTACAAATTGTATTCATACCACCAATTTTGATTTAAAGTCACAGATTTACTTGCCTGCAGACTACCCTTTGTAAACCCACTCTGGCTTTATTTAGGCCCTGGGTTAATGAGGCCATTCTAATTCCTCAAACATGGACTAGGATTTGAATTCCCATAGTACGATCAAAGCAATGGCTTAGAGGAAAGAGAGCAAATAAAACTTTCCTTCTGGCCATTTTAAACTGAGGAAGCGCACCGCACTGAAGACCTTCCACAATGGTTATGTGTTATCTTAAACCAGTCCTGATGGATCTGTAACAGTGCACACTGGGCTCCACTAGTCCTTTTCCACTGCCATGGACTGATCTCTGCTCTCAGGTTTGCTCCTCTGGGGTGGTGGGAGGGATGATGAGTTAGAAGTGGAAAAGAACAATTCTAGGCAATAAATAGCTTCAGTGGACATCAACATGACTGAGTCTACTCAAGACTGTCTCTCGGAGGCTGAAATGAGTCACTTCACATTTAAAGATACGGCCACAAATTCAGGTGCACAGAGGATTCATTTTCTTCTGTAACAATGCTGTCAGGCCTTACGTGTCTCTGGAGGGGCTGAATCACAAAAATCACAAAGCACCTCATACCCAGCGCTCTAAAGACACAGACAGAATTGCCCATTCTGTTATTTTCAGAGAGAAAATATCTTACTGCACGAAAACATGCAGGTAGTGGAAGAGGATCCCTTAAGGTAGAATATTAAGGTCGGAGCATCTTAGAAACCAGACCGAATCCCCGTGATGCCAAAGTTCCCCAGAGCTGGAAGATTCCATACAACATGGCATTTTTTAATCTACTCGAAAACTTTGGTGTCATACCGTGATAGTCTGAGTCTTGGTAGTTTTGTTAAAAATGAATCAATGACTCAAAGTCAACTAATTTTTTTAAGCAGAGGGATTTTTTACATCCCCTGTCCATATTTATAGTCAACAACAAAATATACATGACAAGGACTGAGGATGCCAGTTACTTTATATTGCTTCTCTTCACAAGAATTATTTTTGGTTTTGGTTATGTAGCACGAGCATTGGTCCACTCGCATTTTCCTCAGCTGCTTACATTGCCATGTGCATATAATAGCCCATTTTTTAAACTAAACTTTCTGCTGCTTTTCATTTTATCCTCTCTGAGCTTCATCAGCTTCTTCGGGTACCACGCAGTGGAGTTCAGAGGTCAGCTTAAAAAAACTCTCAGTGAAGAACATCTGAAGAGCTTTGCAAGGCTGTGTAAATATGCAGAAACAAACACACGCTACCTATATTAAACGGGTTAAGAACTCCTGAACAGTACTTCAAGGTCAGTGGTTTGCTTTCATCCCTTTCCAGCACTTTGCATAGCTGGCAGCCCTCCATCCTTTGGGGAGTACAGGAACGGCCGCAGAGAGCACAAGACTTCAGTCTCAGCCAGAATTTCCATAATCACATCAACAGATGGAATAATAATCACCACCAAAGTCACTGCACAATCTTTCTGATCCAAGGAAACTTCCTCCTGCTTCATTTCAAACTCATTTCTACTGCAATTTAGACATAAGGTATTTTTATTTTCTGGAAATGTCCCCGAGTTAAGGTGATTCTAAAATAAGTGAGCAGTGCCAGCCCTGCATTTGGATACAGTGCTTTGGAGGGAGCCATTGAATGCGTGCAGGGAGGCTGAGCAAAGGCAGGGCCTTTGTGGGTGTTACTTGGGACGCTGTTCCCTTGGCAACGAGAAGCAGTGATTGCGGAGCCTGTTCCCACTGTCAACACTCTCTCCTGGCCACCTGGGACCTATCTCCACAGCTGCAGGTCCAATCGTGACTGTGCTCAGGAGTGTCCTCGCCCAGCCTCCAGACAGTAGGTTCTCTGTGTTCTTGATTAGCCCATGGGGAAAAGCCAGTTGCATGAATTATATTACAGAGCATATCTGATCAACATAATTAGAATCGTACTTTCCAAAATCTGGTCTCTTAAAGTACCTAATGTTGATTGCTAGACAACAGCTCTGAATCTACCCAAGACACCCTATGTGGAGAGTATGACACATTTAAGTTAACCATAAAAAAATACTGAAAAGCATACCTGTTGTGTGGATCTCTAAATTATTTGAGATTTAAGGCTTTACTGATACCATGCATTGCCTGAGAGTATCCGGAAACAGACATCGGTTTCTCAAATTAATTTTTCTAATTATTCGTCTTTGGGAGAACCTTTTACCAATATAATGTTCAAGTCACATGCATGGACAATTTGAATAATCATGAAAGTAAAATATAAACATGAATCTCTTTTCTACTCTTAAAAATTCATAAAAGGTGTCATGGTAATTACTACACATGTTAATGTGACATAATCTACTAAAGAGATAATGAAAACACAGAAGAAAGAATCCATTACTTCGGCAGAAGAATTAATTGAGATCTATATGTCTCGCACTATTCCAGACGTCAGGGAGAATACCAAGAATCTTTCTTTCTCTTTGTACTCCTAGCCCTTGGAGTTAACATCTTTTTACATCTCTTCAGCTATAGTCTAATTGGAAGTCTCTGAAATCTATATTTTCGATAGCAACCTCTCTCCCAAACTTCAAACCAACATTAACAACTATATCTGTTGAAACCTTTTTTTTATACAGAAGGGAAGGTTTAAAGTTGCAAGATAAAATACATGATGCCCAGTCAAGTTTGTCCCAAGCTTATGGGACAAACTCATACAAAAAAAGTGTTCATTGTTTATCTGACATTCAGAGTGAGCTAGGCTTCCTGAATTTCAATTTGCTAATTCTGGCAAACCTGCGGCGGAGTCTGGGATGAGTTTTTACTCTTTATGTTTTGATCTCTGCATTTTTTCTTCTCCTAACTCAGAGCAGCAGTCGAGCCCTAGATATTTCCTTGTTTCAAGGGTTTTTTGCAGGATATAATGTCCAAGCTGAAGCTCAATGAAAAGATCATGTGTGGTGTAAAAAGAGACCAAGAGAGAGAAAGAAGATGGAGAAGCCAGGAGAGTGACTTGGGGGAGAGACTCCTTTCGATGGCAGAGATCAAAGATGGGCAGCTCTTCTGTTTATGGGGCCAGCACATTGTTTGCAAGCACTTAGCTTACAAACCTTGCCTTGCAAGTTATTCCATTCCTCCTCAACCTAATTGAGGATCAGATTTGCAATGTTAGTGACATGCATACTACCTTTTTTGTTAAAGTCTTATGGAAAATATACTTATGGTTCAGGTTTGAACATTTATTGAGATGTTAACTCAGTATGACATTCTGCTTTTCCCTTGATGGTATTTGTCATATTTAAAATCGTGAATATTCAGTTTTATACAAGTACTTCTCTCTATTTGTATATATATAGAGAGAGATTTATGTGGGTTATTTGCTAAAGACTGAGAGATACAGATCTGCCTAGTCCAATATTAATGAAGAATAAATAAATGCACATTAAAAAAAAAACTTTCGTAAGACAAGACATTGACAAGATAGGGATATAGTACACATGATACCAAGGTTCCTGGCCCCACTATCAGTTCAAGTACGTCAGTGGTGAGTGGCCCAGAAGCAGTGAAGTCATCAGAACTGGAGGTGCTGCGTGCATTGCAATGATGGGTACTTTGGTGAAAACAAGTTATCAGCTATTGACCGCAGGGCTTTTCTTGATGCTTTGACATCAAATAATATCACAGGATCTTCACACCAAGGAGCTATGATTAAATTTCCTACTATGCACAGAACTCTGGGCACTTAGGGTCTAAAGTAATTGGATTTAAAGAGAATCATGAAAAGGAGGTATTCCGCACCGCATTAATGGAATCCAGTTCACTCATTTTCCCCCCTTTATGGTAGACGCTGATGGTTACTCTCCCCAAACCATTTCTTTTCCCAAATTTAGCCTTGCTGGCAGATTGCCTTCTGCTATAGGAGCTGCTAGAAATTGCTACCCCAGCTTCCATCTTAAGCTATGGATATGGGACCCCGTTCAGGCCTCTGGGAGCTTGAGAGTTTCTTCTCTGATTAAAACAAAACCAAACAGTCATGCAAAAAAATAAAAACAAAAACCTATGGTAAGGGAATGGAAAGATGCTCAGGGGTATGATGATATCACTGAGTCATTTATATTAGTCAACTCTGTGACTGCCCTGCTTCAGAACTTTTTGTTTTATGAGACAATAAAGAGTTTTAGATATGTTGAGTTGGTTTTTCCATTATTTGCATCTACAAGAACCCCCACATGGTACATCACTACTGTTGCAGATTGGGCTTTCTGGCAGCAGATGCTGAGATGCAGGGTAGGATCAAGATGTTTATTAGGGACCAAAAAGGAAAAGCTCAGCAGCAGAAATGGACAGAGGAGGAAGCCGACTGGCAGGGAGCTCTGAAGCAAGTCTGCCCATCAGAACATCATGCCCAGGTCACAAACGTCAGAGCTTTGCACGCCTGCCTCCCTCAGGCGCTGCAAGTAAGCAGCTCTGCGAGGGATGTAACCTCAGGCAGAGGAGCTCTCTGACGCTAAGGGAGATGTGATGGGGAAGACAGCTGGCTGCTGACTTCTGACCGCATGCCCTGTCACTAACCAGCAAGCCTCTCCTTGAAGGGTGATCTGGGTATCTGCACTTCCACATCAGCCATATGCATTGCCTCTGTATACATGTACACACAGAAATCCATGCATAAATATGTATACACTACATGCCCAGTCCATCTCTCTTCTAACACCTCCAATTCAAGGTAATCAGACTTAAAAGGTGACCCCACTTCCACGTCCATAAGCTAGGGCTGACAGCTTAAGTTTTCTTTGACATATCATTCCTTTGCTTCTCCACCCAGCCAATGCATATGTCTAATAGTGTCTTACTTTGGACTTTTTTTTTTTTTTTTTTTGCCCCCATTCCTATTCATGTTAGTGATTGTCAGTGAAATTCAAGCCTCACTGTGTCTCACATAAGGCTGAAGTCTTCTGTTCTCCTAACCTTTAAATTTCGTCTCCTACATACTACCACCAACACACTTTCCTAGAGCTAAGTTCTGATCATGGTGTTGCCCTCATAAAAATGTGGGCAGATCTCCTTTAACTATCTATTAAATTTTGAAATTTTCTTAGTTTTTCATTCCAGTTCCTTTAGGATTCTGCCTTTAACTTATCATGTAAGAAAAACGAGTTGATTAGTGATTTCAATGTGGGATGCATTCTATTCCCTACCTCTCTGCCTTTTCTTTAGCTATGCTAGTTAGAAAGCTTTTTTTTTTTAACCCTCATTTATGCCTTCTGAAATTTTATCAGAGGAAAGCCTGATCCATCTGACCCACTGGGCAGCATGCCACCCCAGGATTCACAGATGAATGTCAGTCCTAATTTTGGTATATGACATGTTCTGTGTTGTATTATGTTTGCAGAGCTGTCTTACCCACTAAGTAGAATAAGTATCTGCTCAAGGCACCAGAAAATCAAGACACAGCATTTTCAGTTCGCATGTCACCATGATCTATGCATTTGGTCTGCATTTAGGCTAGAAGCGTCCTGGCACCAGCATATACTATTCCTCTATCAGTACAAATCTGGGGCTCAGCTTAACAACTTTTTCCTGACAAAGGTTCCAAATATATACCATGTGCTTCTCACTTTATGTCTAGGGTTTTTCCTGTTACAGGCATGAGATGCTGTGGAAGTTACTCAGTGCCCACATGCAAGTCTCATGGGTCAGACGTGAAGCAAGAGGAGAGGCAAAATTGTAGGCTAAGCATGGACCTGACAAGTTGTAGTTCCCTCTCCAATGCTGATCTAATTACTGCTTCTGTTGAATGCTCAGCCTGCAGGCAGCATACACCAACATTAAGCCCTCAACACAGCTTCATTCCTCAGGGAGACTGACTAGCCACTTGGCAGCAGGTCGGTTTCATCCAACTCTTTCAGCAATGCAATCCTACTGAATGTGGACTTGCATTCACTTGCTTATCATGTACCCCAGAACCCAGGAATAGCCAGCCTGATAAAAGGTGGAAAGGTCTATTGAAGGCTCACCTGAGATCCCAAGTGGAGGACAGCACTCTGGGGTGCTGTTCTCTGGGATGTACAATCATGTATATTCAAAGGAGGAGTGCCAGGGAGCACAATATAGGTTAGTCTGTACTACAGGTTGTGGGTATCATCTTGCCTCTTTTTAGGCAAAGAAAAGAGTTACTGTACTAGTGGGGATAATCAAGTCTGATAACCATGAGGAGTCAGGGTTGTTTCTACACAATGAAGATAGGGAGGAGTATCTTGAATCCAGGGGATTAACTGTGGTGTCTCTTGGCACTCCTGTGTCAAATGAAAACTGTCAATTGGGAATTGTAACAACCACAGCCTGACAAGGGCAGGGCAATGATGGGCTCAAACCTCTTGGGGATGAAGATGTGGGGCATCCTACTGGGTCAGCAGTCCAGGCTGGCAAGAGTGTTAGCTGAGAGTGGGGAAAATCTAAAATGGGAGATGGTGAAGGGAGGGGAGAACTGTCACTTACAGAACAGGAACCAATTGTAGCAGTGGGAGCTTGTCTTGCTAATCCTTTTTAAGGTTTTTTTGGAAAGTTAAAATTTTTGGCCAGCTTGATGAATGAGACTTGCGCTTCCTATCCTAGGAAGAAATGAGGTATTTTTATCGTAGGAGAGACACTGATGTCACTAGATGAAATGAATGGATCTGAAAAGCCGTTCTTTTTATGTGCATCCCAGACTCATGTTCATGCTTTGCTTTTGGGTCAGAGCGGGCCTTGGCAGGAGCTTACATGATTCCCATGGTTGTGCAGCCAGATTGTTGCTGCCACCGCCACCACCACCATCGTCACAGACCTAGAGCCACTCTTACAGTTTCCAACTATGCCTATTTGCTCACATGCAAGGTTCAACGGTTCCTTGTCTCGCGTCATGCCATATACTTTATCTCATGCTCTGGTGCTTCCCTGATGCCACTATGGCGTGAGAGAGCTCAGCCCTCACTTGGCATCCATTTCCTTGCAACCCAGAAGTTTGAAGAAGTAGATGCTTCATGGGGGAAATCTGTATCAGTGGAAGTTGGCGTCAACAGGTAAATCTCCCTTCTTCCTTTACTGCCATGTACTGTTTGGAGTTGCAGTTACTACATATGGTCTCTAATAAAACATCCTAAATTACTGTAATATCAGCTCTCCAGGAAACCGTGGCCTGGTTGGCAGGGACCTCTCTTATATTCTTTCTTCCTTCTCTACCTCAGTCTCCATTTCCTTGACTCTCGCATCTTAGGCTTGTATTCCCCAACACAGTGTTAGTGCAGAAGGGTTCGCTTTTGTCTGTATTTTCTAAGGAAGCTGGGTTATGACAGAGGTTTATAAAAACAAAAAGAATTTTCATTTAAATAATTTCAGAATTGATATTATATGTATTTTAATCAATTGTTGTCATCATAGAAAAAGTGAGATTCATTAGGATTTCCTTACATTTACTTGATGCCTTTGTATTGCTTTTATTTTGGATAAGGTTGGGCCCTATCATTTTTCACTACTAATGACTTCTAATGGTCCTAATGGACTTTATTACTTGAATTTACTTGGCATCTCTTTAACTAGACCAATTCGTGAGAAGCTGTCTGTATCTTGTTGTAATCTTCTTTGTATCCCTCACTGAGGCTACCTTAATACTGTTAAAATTACAGGTACTTAAAATCCTGTCTAAATTCCCTTTCTACTGAGACTGCTCTGAGATTAGCGATCATGGAGCAAAGAAGGAACAAAAAATAAATGAATAAATCTGGGGTAAAGGTGAGCCTGAGAACAAGGGATAATGCTTATGACAAAATGCTAAAGAATAGGTGCTCCCTGGAGTAGTCAAGGAAAGGATAGTATTAAAAAAAAAAAAAAAGGATCAAAACAGGTAACTAGGGAAGTAGAGAATTTGGAAGATGAGGCTGAAATGCTAAGTGGATGCAAATGGAACTAACCATGTCTTTAAATTAAAGAATGGGAGATGCAATATTTTTCTCTGAGAACATACACTTGTATTCGGAAAAAGAAGAAATAAACATAAGAAGTAGCTGAGTAAAGCTGAAGACCAACGAAGTGCACAAATAACTGATTATGTTCAAGTAGTTCTGGATTTCAGAGATGATAAAACATAATGACTGTCAAGTGTTAAAAGGGATTTACACTGGATGGTAATTATGTTTCACCTTAGGGAAATAAAGCCATCTTGGTAGACCTGGATAGTCTACTCAAATGAATATGTCTAATAGAAATGCATATTTACATTCACCAAAAACAGATACAAGAATGTCCGCAGAAGGACTACGTGTAATGGCCGTGGAAAAATCTTAAATGCCATCTCTAGTAGGATGGATAAAAATAAAATTGTGGTATATTCATTCAGTAGAATTCTGAAAAGCAATTGGAATAAACACCAACTATAAGCAATTCACTTAATATAGAGTTCAAAAACAGGCAAAAGTAATCCAAAAGTATTAGCAGTCAGAAAGTGGTTACTCTGGAGGGTAGAAGACACTGATCAGGGATAGGAAGAGTGCTTTTAGGGGCAGATAATGTTCTTTTCTTTCATTAGGTTAAGGGTCTATAATCACATTATGAAAATGCATCAAGATATATATTTATTATTTTATTGGCACATTCTCTACTGAAGTATAACACACAGAATCAGAAGTTCTAAATATGTAACAATCTCTGTATCACTACCTATATAAAGATATAGATCAATTTCAGCACCGCAGCTGCTTTCTAAGACCCACTCAGGTTTTCCCATCAGGTTACCACTATTCTGACTTCTGTCATCTTGTATTAGTTTTGCCTGTCCCTGATTTCCATATAGTAAAATAATACAGCACACATTCTTCTGTAGCTTGTTTCTTTTGCTCAATAGTATGTTTGTGAGATTTAATCCATATTCTTTTTCACAGCCATTCTCTTGTTGGTGGATATTTGCAGTTCAATGTTTGATTATTATACATAAAGCAGCTATAAACATTCATATTACTGGTGACTGTACTAATCGATAAACCACTTTTAAAAACTGTTTGAAATATATAGTGAATCTATACGTACATATGTCATTTAACCCAGCAATTTCACTTTCTTGCAGTATAAGAACATGCCTGCACTACTTCATATAGGCATTAAGGAAGTGTTAAGATTTAAATAATCACTGTGGTTGCATTATTCTCAAATACCTATATTCTCTCTATATATATTTATCTATGTAAAAAAAGAAAAACCTTTAGTAATTTACCATTTAGTTCATCTATTTTAAAGGGTATGGCCAGACAGGATATTTAGAAGTAGAATTAGGAATTTAGGAGCAAAAAGTGGGAGAGAAGAGAACAGATGCAAAAAATGAGAGTGGATTAATAACATAAGAGTCATTTAGATTTTATGAATTCTTTCAAGTCATATAAACAAGATTCCATAAGGCATAATATCCATTTAAATGAAAGAAGAACGTAAGATTCAAAACAAGTTACTAGAAAATTCTCAGTTACCCATGGGAGATGCATGGGAAACCCTTGGAAAGCAAAGGATACATTGAAAACTAAGAGATCAGAAATGGAAATTCATGTTGACACAAGAAAACAATTTTAGGTTGTTTGAAAACAATAGCAACCTTTGAGAATTTGAATTTAGAATTGTGGCTTTATGAGGAATTCATTAGATATTGTGGCAAATTATGTTATTGAAGAACTCCTCGGAAAACTTTTTATGTTCTGCTTCAATATTTTTAAAAGTTAGGTCTTGTAATAGTCTGAGAAAAATGAAACTTGCCTCTATAAGAATGAGCACTCTGTCAGAGATCATGAAGTAAAATTACTTTAGATGGGTAGAAGACAGTAAAGAACTCAGTAGAATATAGATGGAGAGAAAACAACACAGATATTTGAACAATCTTAGAAGCTGTCTGGAAAAGCTACTCTGAACAGGGAAAGACAGTATTTTAAGTATTCTGCCTAATCACATTGCAACTTTTCCCATCTCCTGTAAAATATCAGGGAAGGTATCAAAGAATTAAAAAGCTAAAAGTAATTCTAAATAAGCCAATTAGCACCTTTAATTTTCTGCTTATATTAGAAATTACTAAATATTTAGCATTAAAGAGGAAATAAAATGTTAAATTGAGAACTAATTCAAGGCTTTTGATAGGACGCTAACAGAAAAGCCACGTTGAAGCTTGAGGCATTTTAATGTCCTAGATAAAATCTTGACCTTAAGAAAAATTTCTAGTTAATTTCATACAATTCTACTTGAGACCATAATTAAACTAAAAAGAGTTTGAACGCAGGTGAAAATTGATATGAAAGATAATCTATTTTACCTATGCTGCATTTCTTAAAATCTCCATTCAAATTCGGTTTCAATATACAATGCTGCAGTTAACAAAGATTTGAATGTATTTATACTATTTAAGTTGGAAAAAGAACTGATTATTAATGTCATTAACCTCATTCATATAAAACCTTAGCTATTTAGACAACGAGATCACAGCTTACAAGCCAAGCCACACCCCTTAACTGCATGGAGGTTTATGAAAATGCATTAAAACTAAATTTTTAGTTTACTAAAATTTCACATATAAGTATCTGGAAAAGTTCAGAATAGCCTCTGGAAGAGCAATCCTGAATTATCAAATATATATAGTATAATTCCCCATGAGATATAGAAAACCTCCCGTTGATTTGTTGGCAATTCTGCAAAGGCATCATGGACTGAAGCAACATTTCAGTGACTCTTATTAACTAACTCTGAGACCCTGGGCAAATTATTTAATCTTTTGTTTATCCATTTCCTTATCAATAAAATGGACATAACTACACCCACTCCCACAACTTTGTTAGGAGGACTGAATGAAACCATCTTGTAAACCCTTAACGCAGTATAGAAAGTATAGAAAATGTTTAGTAAATGGCAGTTATTTTTATTTCCTTTTATTGTCAAGAATCCCACTATGTACCTACACAAAAGCTTCTAACAATAAGGATGTTATTATTTAGCTAGATAGAATCCACAATTTCAGAAGGAATCTGGTATGTTAACCTATACAGGTCCTCATATTCAACTTATTCTTCAAAAAGGAAGGACTAACAAGTCAAAGCAGGTCTTGGCATATTCTCAGCACGAGCAGGATTCCACTGCAGTTTTCTACCCCATGACTGGAGGCCAGTCCTCTCTCCAGAAACAAGGCTGCTCTAGAACCATCCATCTCCTTCAAGACTATTAAAGACATGATTCTCATTCTTAATCTCTTCTGTAGACCAACCTATAAGACGACTGAATTTTTATTGGCTCAAAGGCTTTGAGACAAGTTTTATAGTATTAAAACTAAAATGTGCAAGATCAACCCTTGCTTATAAACACTTTGTAGTTACGTATGCTTCCTGGTCAGCTCAGGTGTAGTCTGTATGTAACTCTTGATACTTGCTCTCTTTTCCTTACTACACAAAGTGAGATGGCCCCCCAAACAACTGTAATGCACTGGGTTTCCTCTCCCTAACCCAATATCTGCCTCTCCCCAGACTTCTCCACTATGCCTTCTGAGACCCCCATTCCAGGACAAATTCTCTTACGTATGTACCCTTTTCATAATTTATTCTCTGCAGAGCTTGGCCTTAAAAATGAGGGGGGGGGGTCCTTCCCATGAATATACTATACTCCTTTTTTTATCATATTTTCTCACATTTCACAATTTTATTGACTTCTATTGCTGCCTATATACCATTCTGCTACATTCTACTAAAAATTATTTTTGAAGGCTATCAGTTGGCTGTAGCAATCACCATGCTACCTTCATTATTTCTGTACAACCATTTGGTAGATCTGTCTCCACTTTTATTGAATATGATGGAATCTGGCTCATAGTTTTGCTTTTCAGCCTGAACATTACAGTTATCCTCGGCACTTTCTATGTCCTTTTTCATCCTTATAGATCGGCACTCAGAAATTGGCCATAGTTACAGGTTTCATTTTCCTAGCAGCAATTCTGCCATTTGATCAATTGTGCATAGATCATGACTTCCTCTGCTTTTCCAAGCATATGACCACTCCATAGCTTCTGTGTTTCAACTTCCATAATGTCAAACCCTAATAGAGATAACACGATTGCCTCACGTTGATCACAGGACACCACTGGTACATCAAATTATGGTGGGGGTGAGTGGTCTGAGTAGTGCAGATGGGAGGAAGAAAGACAACTCAAATACTACCAGCTACAGTGTCACCTCTCTGCTTGAAATCTTTTATTTGTTCCCTGTCTGTGGCCAGGGGAACACATTTGAACCCTGTCTGTGGTTAGGAAAAGTCTAAATTTCTTAGTACAAAATCCAAGCCCCTTTGTGATTTGACCACTGCTTCTGTCTCCAGCCTTGTCATTTTCTCCTCCACCTACCTTTCACTTTTCAGCAATCCCACCCTTTTTTGGATTTCTGAATACAATGGGATTTCTTTTGCTTTGTGGTTTTTCCCTTGTTGATCCCTTCTTGGATGGTATTTTTATCTCCCTTCTTTGCAAGCCCCTCCCCTTCCTTGCAATCATAATTCAAGTGGGGTCTTTTGAAAGCCTTTAATAAATATCTTTCCCCTTTTCTCTTCACTGGCAGAAGCAACCTGCTGGCACCCTCAGCACTTTGCACAACTTTGTATCATATCTGCTATCACATAATATTGTAGTTTCTAATTTCTTGTGTCTCTTCTGTACTGTATCTGGTTCTACACTTGAGTAAGCTCTTTGAGGATAAAGTCTTTGTTCTTCATAATTCTCTCTGTAGCATCTAGTATCTAGCAAAGTGCCTGGTATTTAGCATACACTCAATAAATGTTTGTTGAAAGGAAGGGAGGAAAAGAAAAGGAAGAGAGTATAATGACTCATGACAGGCATCTCATCATCAATTGATGGAAACTGCTACTATCTGGTATAATTTTATGTGAATTGGAATTAGGGAATTATAATAGAAGCATAACAGTTATGTAAATATGGTCCTCCTTAAACTGCCCAGAGTGCATAAATAAAATCAACTGCTTTATTTCCTAACCAGAGTCTACTCTGAACTGTCCTTTAAGATTCACAACTTAAGTAGCCCAACAGCATTGCTCAGGGAGGTAGGGCCAAAAAATCAAACATCTTCCCACTTAGACATTTGCTGTCTTTGAAAATGTAATAATGCCTGTTACATACCAAAATATAGTTGATGAACAGTTGCTTTTGTGGCTTATTGTCAAAGTTGAATTTTTTTTAAGAATGTATTCTATGATTACTAAGAACTGGACCAAGAGTATAGAGTTATTTCAAATATTGAAAGTTACAAAATAAATACACATGAGCTCTGCCCAATAGTTTTCCAGACGAAAAAAGGCAGTAGTTCCAATATCATGTGTTAAATAAACTTTTAAAAAGATAAGATTGACAGATATAAATACATAACAATAGGTTTTAAACCTATCCATCTATGTATGTATCAGAATTGCCTGTTAGACTTTTGTAAAACAAAACAAAACAAAACAAAAACAAAATGTGTTTTGCAGCAGCAACACTGTTCCCAATGTACTAAATCATCACCTTGTCTACCATCAATCTAAATCACTGAGCTCCTCTTGGGAACCCAGCACATCTCTCTCCTCCACTCTATCCCAGTTGCACATTATTTCAAACACTGTTGTTCCTATTTGGAGTACAATTCACGTTCTATCTCTATGGCTATGTGATACTCAGAACTGTCTAGGCTGTGCCTAGTCTCGCCATGGTCCTTCGAGAACTATCATAACCATCGGTTCAATACCTAAGTCTTAGCTCACTAACATTAAGCCCGTATCCACATTGCTCAGAGGGCTATTGATTGCAGCTTTTGATCATTTTATTTCAAATGGTCTTCTCAACTGCTATTTTGGTCATCTCACTCATCTTCTAAACTAACTGGAATAGCCTAATCTGCTATTATTGCCACTATCTTTTTTTCTTCTGTTTTTCCTTTTATGTCATGCAAAATGGCATAATGTGTGGGGTGCCTGCCAAAGAAGGGACTTAAGGAGCATTATGAGAATCCCACAATTGCCCAGAGAGATCTGACTTGGCAGGTTACGGATGTAGCCATGGGTGCCAAGACACAATAACCCATTTATTCTCCAGTGCTGACTCACCTGTGAAAGGACTGCATCATGCATAGCTGCCACCATGAGAGTCCTGAGGATTTGTGTAACCACATCCTCCTCCAACTGATTTATACCCAAAGTGACAGACCTTGGCAAAGCTAAAGCAAATGTTCTAACCAAAGGCAAGTGGAGTAGGAAGCAGTGCAAATCAAGAGGGAAGGAAAACATCCTCAATTCAGCTATCATGCTAACCAGCCACTTTGGGTTCTGCTTTGCTACACTGTCATTTCCACCGCTACCAAAGTTGGGCAACATTTCTACACTTTCTCTAGTGCTAACAGGAATGAGAAGGACTATTTTGAAGGTTCAGCTGCTTCTCAGGCTTGGTAAACAAACAAACAAACAAACTAATAAAAAACTACATGGAATAAATTATGTGGCTATGATCTGTTCCTATTATTTGAGTGCAAAATACTCAACAAAGATAATATACACAACATTTTCATGTGTTTTTTTTGTGTGTATTTATAAGTAATGATGGCAAACTTCTCAAATAAAAATGATAAGGAGAAAACTGGAATTTTCAGGATTAATATCCTCTATTAAAAGACATAATTAAAAGCAATATACGAGATCTAGGGGATAATATAAGGAATCCCAATCTCCACATAATAGCAATCCCACAAGGAGAAGAAAGAAAAAAGAGGATCAAAAATGTACTCGAAGAAACTATGGCTGAAAACTTCCCAAACCTGAAGAAGGAAACAGATACCCAGGTACAAGAAGCACAGAAGGTAACATATTAACATACAAGATGAACCCAAACAGACTTACACACCAAGATATATTATAATTAAAATGGCAAAGGTTAAAGAAAGGACTCTAGAGGCAGCAAGAGAAAAACACAGAGTTAGTTACAAGGGAATCCTTATAAGGCTATCAGCTGATTTCTCTACAGAAAGGTTGCAGGCCAGAATGGAGTGGCAAGATACAGTCAAAGTTCTGAAAGGGAAAATCTCGCAACCAGCAAGATTATCATTTAGAATAGAAGGAGAGATGAAGAATTTCTCGGGTAAGCAAAAACTAAAAAAGACAGCAATCCTCAACCTACCCTAAAAGAAATACTGAAAGGTCTTCTCTACATAGAAAAGAAGCAAGAATCTATAGGAAAGAAAAAAATCATAACTGTTAAGTTATTCACTTAAATAAGCCAGTACACACATTAAAAGAAAAAAAAAATCAAAATTTTGTGAAAACGAAGAAAACTAGAATGAACAACAAAAGGATAAACATAAAGACATGAAAGAGGACATCAAAATCATAAAATGTAGGGGAGGGGAGTAAGAATGTGTAGTTTTTTCTTTTTTTTTTTTAAAGAATGTGTTTGAGCCAATATGACTACCAGTCTAAAGCAAGCAGATACAGTAATGGGTTAACATACTTGAAAAAAAGAAAGGTATCACAAATCAAAAACATACAATAGATTCATAAAAGCCAAAAAAGAAGAGAACACAAGCATAACACAAAAGTAAACCACCAAGCCACAAATGAAAAAGATAAAAAAAAAAAAAGGAACAAAGAAGAAATACAAAAATCAACTGGAAAACAGGTTTAAAATGGCATTAAACACATATCTATCAATAATTGCCTTAAATGTCAATGGACTAAATGCTCCAACCAAAGACAGAGTGACAGATTGGATAATAAAACAAGAGCCTACAATATGCCGCCTATAAGAGACCCACCTTAGGACAAAGGCCACCTAAAGACTGAAAGTGAAGGGATAGAAAGATATTTCATGCAAATGGAAATGACAAGAAAGCAGGGTAGCAATATTCATATCAGATAAAGTAGATTTTAAAATGAAAACCATAAAGAAAGATACTATTTAATGATAAAAAGATCAATAAAAAAGAGGATATTATACTCATTAACATACATAGCAAATGTTATATTAACATAACTTATTAGAAGCACTCAATATAGGAGCACCTAAATACATAAAACAAATATTAGTAGATATAAAGAGAGAAATGGATGGAATTACAATAATAGTAGGAAATTTTAACACCCTGCTGACATCAGTGGACAGATCTTCCAGACAGAAAATCATTAAGGCAACAGAGATCCTACATGACACAATAAAACAGTTAGATTTAATTGATATTTTCAGTACATTACATTTAAAAAAAAACAGAATAAACATTCTTTTCAAGTATACATAGGATATTATCTAGGATAGTCCACATACTATGAAACAAAACATTTCTCAACAAATTTAAGAGAACAGAAATTATTTCAAGCATCTTTTCTAACCACAACGGCATGAAACTAGAAACTAGATCTCAATTACAGATAAAGAAATGAGAGGGAAAAAATGATTACACGGAGACTAAACAACCTGCTACTAAAAAACCAATGGGTCAGTAAGGAAATCAAAGAGGAAATTTAAAATATACCTTGAGACAGATAACAATGAAAGCACAATCACACAAAATCTATGGGATACAGCAAAAGCAGTTCTTAGAAGGGAGTTGATAGAGATACAGGCCTTCCTCAAAAAAAAAACAAGAAAAATCTCAAATAAACAACCTAACCTACCACCTAAAAGAACTGGAAAAAGTCAGCAAAGCCTAAAGTCAGCAGAAGTAAGGAAATAATAAAGATAAGGGAGGAAATAAATAAAATAAGAGATTTTTTAAAAATAATAGAAAAAAATCAATAAAACCAAGAGCTGGTTCTTTGAAAGAGTAAACAAAATCAGCAAACCTCTGGCCAGGCTCATCAAGAAGAAAAGAGAGAGGACCCAAATAAACAAAATAAATAAAGGAGGAGAAATAACAACTGATACCACAGAAATACAAAAATCCAAAACAGAACACTATGAATGATCATATGACAACAAATTGGACAACCTAGAAGAAATGGACAAGTTTCTAGAAACATACAGCATACCAAAACTAAATCAAGAAGAAATAGATCATTTGAACAGAGCAATCACTAGAAGTGAAATAGAATCTGCAATTTTAAAAAACTTCCTGAAAACAAAAGTTCTGGACCAGATGGCTTCAGTGGGGAATTCTATCAAACATACAAAGAATTTATACCAATTCTTCTCAAACTCTTCCAAAAAACTGAAGTGGAGGGAACACTCCCAAACTCATTCTATGAAGCTACCATCATTCTGATACTAAAACCAAAGACACTACCAAAAAAGAAAATTACAGGCCAATATCTTTGATGAATGTGGATGCAAAAATTCTCAACCAAATATTAATTAGCAAACTGAATCCAACAACACATAAAAAAGATCATACACCATGATTAACTTAGAGTCATCCCAGGGTCACAAGGATGAGTCACATGTGTAAATCAATCAATGTAATAACACCAGATCAACAAAAGAAAAGACAAAAATGAAATGATCATCTCAATAGATGCAGAAAAAGCATCTGATATAATTCAACATCTATTCATGATTAAAAAAAACTCTTACCGAAGTGGGTGTGGAGGAACATATCTCAACATAATGAAAGCTATTTGTGATAACCCACAGCTGCCATAATATCCAATGGTGCAAAGCTGAAAGCCTTCCTGCTAAAATCTGGAACAAGATAAGAATATCCCTTCTCACCATTTCTATGAAATACAGTATTTGAAGTCTTAGCCACAGCAATCAAACAAGAAAATGAAATAAAAGGGATCCAAACTGGAAGAGAAGACATAAAATTGTCATTATATGCAGATGATATGATACTACATATAGAAAACCCTGAAGACTTCACACAAAAACTACTAAAACTGATAAACAAATTCATCAAGGTAGCAGGACACAAGATTAACATACAGAAATCTGTTGCATTTCTTTATATTAACAATGAGATATCAGAAAAAGAAAGTAAAAAAAAAAAACCCTTTTAAAATTGCATCAAAACATAAAATACTTAGGAATAAACCTGACCGAGAAGGTGAAAGACTTATACACTGAGAACTGTAAAACATCAATAAAGGAAATCGAAATGATTTAAAGAAATGGAAAGATATCCCATGCTCTTGGATTGGAAGAATTAATATTGTTAAAATGGCCATACTACCCAAAGCAATCTACAGATTTAACACAATTCCCATCAAATTACTCAGTACATTTTTCATAGAACTAGAACAAGTAATCCTAAAATCTATATAGAATCACAAAAGTCCCAGAATTTCCAAAGCAATACTGAGGAAAAGAACAAAGCCGTAGGCATAACCACACGCGGCCTCCACGAGGCTTCAGACAACACTAAAAAGCTACAGTAATCAAAACAGTATTGTGTAGTATTGGAACAAAAACAGACACATGGATTAATGGAACCAAACATAGAGTCCAGAAATAAGCCCACAGAGTTAGGCTCAATTAATCTTTGACAAAGGAGGTAAGAATATACAATGGAAAAAAAGACAGTCTCTTTGACAAGTGGTTTTGGGAAAGCTGGACAGCTGCATGTAAATCAATGAAGTTAGAACACTCCCTCACATCATATATAAAATAAACTCAAAATGGCTTAAAGACTTAAGTTTGAGACATGATCTCATAAAACTCCTAGAAGAGAACATAGGCAAAACATTCTCTGACAGAAATAGTTAAAAAAAAAAAAAAGGCAATAGAAATGAAAGCAAAAATAAACAAATGGGATCTAATAAAATTTGTAAGCTTTTGTACAGCAAAGGAAAGCATAAACAAAACAAAATGACAACCTACAGAATGGGAGAAAATATTTGCAAAAGATGTGACTGACAATGGCTTAATTTCCAAAATATACAAACAGCTCATACAATTCAACAACAAAAAAAACAAACAACCCAAACAAAAAATGGGCAGAAGATGTAAATAGACATCTCTCCAAAGAAAACATACAGATGGGCAACAGACACATGAAAAGATGATCAACATAGCTAAGAGAAATGCCAATCAAAACTACAATAAGGTATCACCTCACACCAGCCAGAATGACCATGAGTAAAAAGTCTACAAATGATAAATGCTGGAGAGGGTGTGGAGAAAAGAGAACCTACACTGTTGGTGGTAATATAAATTGGTACATCCACTATGGATAACAGTATGGAGGTTCCTTTAAAAACTCAAAAAATAGAGTTGCCATATGATCCAGCAATTCCATTCCTGGGCATATATCTAGAGAAAACTATAATTCAAAAAGATACATGCACCCCTCACAGCAGCACTATTTACAAAAACCAAGAGATGGAAGCAACCTAAATGTCTATCAACAGATGAATGGATAAAGAAGATGTGGTATCTATATACAATGGAATACTACTCAGCCATAAAAAATGAAATAATGCCATCTGCAGCAACATGGATGGACCTAGAGATTATCATACTAAGTGAAGTAAATCAGAAAGAGAAAGACAAGTATCATATAATATAACTTATATGTGGATTCTTAAAAAATGACACAAATGAACTTATCTACAAAACAGAAACAGACTCACAGACATAGAAAACAAACTTCTGGTTACCAAAGGGGAAAGGGGGTCAGGGAGAGATAAATTAGAAGTTTGGGATTAGCAGATATAAACTACTAATGTATAAAATAGATAAACAACAAGGTCCTACTATATAGCACAGGGAACTATATTCAATATCCTGTAATAAAACAAATGGAAAAGAATATGAAAAAGAATACATATATATACATATATATGAATTACTTTGCTGTACACCAGAAACTAACACAACATTGTAAATCAACTGTACTTCAATAAAAAAAGACATAATCTGATAGGTGAAGGGAGAATTCTACATGTTTTTACCAGGAGTATCATTTCACAAATATTGCTGGCAACCTACTTTCCTTCAAGCAATTAATAATGTAGTAGATAAACCATCATCTTTACTATTTGTCTCAACAGAATGTTTTATGACAAATACATGTTCTATGATAAACATATCACACACATATCTATTCAAAACATAAATTAAAGATTTCTTTATTTAAAATTTTATATTTATGAAAATAACTTTCAGTGTAAGTCATAATGCCTAAGAAGCATTCACTGAGGGCCTTACCATGTGCAAGTCATTATGTATAAAGCATTTATTAATGGCTACAGGGAATTTATAATCTACTGATGAAAAAGTGACACATGTATTCTTCATTTAATATTTTTGATAAATGCTGTTGGAATATAAAGCTACTTAATTGTGAAATATCCTCTTAACTAGAATGCTGATAAATATATATAAACAGTGTATGGTGGTACACTGCCCGTGTGTGTGTGTGTGTGTGTGTGTGTGTGTGTGTATTTCTGCTATATTCTCAGTCCTGTCTAATCCAATATGACTGGTGCCCTTATAAGAAGAGCAAAATTTGTACCTAGACATACAGAGGAAAGATAGTCATGTGAATAGAGACAGAGACTAGAGTTATGCTATGACACAATAGAGAGGGCCAAGGACTACAAGAAGCTAAGAGAGACTAGGAACAACTCATTCCTAGAGACTTGGAAGAAAATATTACCCCTGCCAACATCTTGATTTCAGACTTCTGGCCTCCATAACTGTGAGAGAATAAATTTCCATTGCTTTAAGCCATCCAGTCTGCAGTACGATTTCCAGGCAGCTCTAGGAAGCTAACATATCCAGCTAAATGGTATATGCATTCACAAATACCCACTGTAATGGGCAAAAGATCGAGGGTCATGAATGCTATAGGGATATACATACAAAGTACCTTGGCAGTCCAAGGAGAGATGATTCCTGATGAGAGAATTAGAAAGATTCAGAGTAGAAGTGGCCTTTGCAGTTGACCTTCATGGATAGATAGCATTCTAAATGGAAGAAGATGCCAGCTTTTACCTTCTGTCGGCTATAAGCATTGATGCTTCCTTCCAAAGGCTCCATAACATCTACTTCCTGAGGTTACCCTGACTAAATGTGAACAAATATTAACAGTACTATTTCCAGCAGAAGTCGGGGTAGGGAACTGGTATTGTTGCCTTGAGTCAAGTTGCTTGGAATAATGAGCTGTGGGTCCCTGTCTAGAGCAGCCTTCTCTCATCTCCTTGACCTAAGCTTATAACAAGACTTTTGTCTTGGTCTCCTGCTTTGTAATTCATCTCCACTGCTATGTTTTGAATCCTTTCCTGAATCCTAATGAACTTGTCTGGGAGTCAGATACCTTATACAATTTTTGTTGGATTTTCAACAAGAAACTGGACCCCTTTCCTTCAACCAACATTTGCTGGAAGAGTCCTACTCCAAATAGATTAGTGACTGTCATGACGCCAAGCTCTGAGGAGCACCACTGTAATGGCACTTACCTGTCTTGTGACAGGCAGAATAATCGTCCCATAAAGATGTCCAAATCCTAATCCATAGAATCTTCAAATATGTGTTTTTACATGTCAAAGGGCAATTAATATTGAAGATATAATTATCTGACCTTGAGATAGGGGAGATTATCCTGGATTATCCAGATGGGCCCAATGTAATCACAAAGGTCCTTGTAAGTCAAAGAAGGAGAAAGGAGAGTTGGTGTCAGAGTGATGCAGCATGAGAAAGACTCGACCAGTTATTGCTGGTTTTGAGGATGGAGTGGAGTCACAAGCCAAGGAATGCAAGTGACCTCTAGAATCTGGGGAAGGCAGGGAAATAAATTTCACCATAGAATCTCCAGAAGGAATGCAGCTCTATTGTCACTTTGATTTTAGATCGATGAAATCCTTTTCTGAATTCTGACTTCAACAACTATAAGACAGTGTACTTGTGTAGTTTTAAGCTACCATGTTTATGCTAATTTGATACAACAGCAATTGGAAACAAATATACTTCCTTTCCACAAAACAGATCTTAGAATATCAAAGCTAGCTTGCTTTTGTGAGTTACCATGTTTTTTCGGTTTCCCAAAATTGCGGGAAAATATAATTTGTGGATAATATCATTGGCTTTGGAATTCAACAAAGTAAAGGGGAAAATTCTACCTCATTTATTACTGACTATAGGGCCCTAATTAATGACTTGATTTCTCTGTGCTCATTTTCATGATCTGTTTAATGAGGATAATACTTTTCTCATCAGGCTGGTTTGAGGATTAATTGAAATAATGTATGTAAAGTGCCTTACTTAGTGCATGGCAAATGTTATGAATTATTCAGGATTTCTCCATGCCTTTGGCTTCAGAAGTAAGCTCTCCTGTCAGGTTGGTGTAGGGATATTAGACAACATGAGTAGAAAAGTAGTTTGAAGCCATGTCAGGAAGTCTCTTTCATCACACACTGCTAAGGAGTCATGATTTAACTTGGTAAGCAAGGAGTGTCATTTAAATTTATAATGCTTCTTGTTTCAAAAATAGTACACCCTATAGGCTTGTATAGATACTAAGAAAAAAGTAAAAAGTCATATCTATTCCAAAAACAAGGACTGAGAGTCAATTTCCTCTCAGTTTCTTTATAATGTGGGGAAAAGACTATCAATAGTGATAAAGCAGATGGATATAAATTGGAAAGCACAATAATTGGGAGGCCTCTTATTCTTCGGGAAAGATCTGGTCTATCTACCTGGAAGTCGTTTTCCCTATCCCCATCTCCCCCTCATGTTTAAAAACACGTCTTCAACAACGTGGAAACAATCTCATAGATGTTGCTTTTCCAAAGCCTTTTTGAACCATCTAGTCTTCCTTGTTTCATCCTGTTCCCTTATTAATACTTCCTGCACCTTTGGGGAAAAACTCCACTTCTCAAGAAGTAAATGAAAAAGAAAGTGGTGGTATTTCATTTCAACATGAGAGATATAGATCTCCCAATTAAATCTCCACGGGTCAGGACAGAAAGAGGATTCGCTTTTAGAACAGCAAATATGGTACACAAAAATGAATTGCAGGTTTTCATGTCTTCAGGATTTTAAAGTGTCAGAGAGCTAAGCATTGTGGATCAGGAAAAAATTCAAATTCTAGGCCAAGAGAATCACATTTAGAATTCTGATATTAGAATAAGTTTGTGTCCTCCAAAAATATATATTAAAGCCTTAACCTCCAGTACCTCAGAATGTGACCTTATTTGCAACAACCTTAATAGAGTTGTTGCAGATATAATTAGCTAAGTTAATGCAAGGTCATATTGAGATACGGTGAACACCAGATCCAATATATGTCCTTATAAGAGGAAAGGAGACATGCACAACAAAATGAAGTGGAGGAAGCCGCCAAAGAGGTTAGTTCAGATTAAGTTCAGCGCATCCTACAGGGAAATCTGTAAGGTAAATGATAGGTGTCCCACCCCAAAACAAAGGGACTGGACTTTTGTATTCCCAAATAGGATCCTGTGCTTTCCTTGGTGAGCCAAAGTTGATCTAAGAGAAAGAGACAGTTGTTAGCTATTAGCAGTCAATACTCACAGCAGATGGGAATTGGTACAGCATCTAGTAAAGGGAACCTGGTGAGGATACCAAAGGTGTCTACTACAGTGAATATGGGATGGAGATTGTAAATTTAACCTAACAATTGTCGGCATTCTTTAAGAAGACACTAGGAAAACTGGGACAGAAACAATACGTAAAGACAAAATAAAGTAATAAAAACTATCCTGAATTTTTTTTTTTAAAATCCTACACAATTTTAAAAGGATAACTAAATTCATAGCAAAACATTTGGAATTAAAATCCAACTAAAATATTCTAGCAAAATTTTAAATGTAGAAGACAAATATTCTCAAGTCCTTAGGAAAAGAAAAAAGATTCTATTTCCTCACGAGTGAATGGAAATCAGATTGATTTCAGAATTCTAAGAGTATCAGTTATCAGAGGACAACGGATCACCACCTACAGAATCTGGGACTTTTTAAAAAGCATGTTTTTTGCTAATTAGTCTAACAGTTATCTTTTATATACTATAACAATATAAAACATTCTACCATATTCAAGATATATTTACAAAATATAACATGTAAATCACATGTATTACTTGGATGCTTTTGGCTGCAAGTAATGTCAACAATAACTATAGCAACAAAACTCGACAGTATTGGGTAGTATAATAATAAAATATCTAGAAGTATGGTAAATCTTAAATTGGATAATTCAGCATCTCCGTAACATTAGGGACTCAAATCCTTTCCATTTTCTCTATGGCTGTTCTATCTTATTCATAGCCTAATTTCCATCTTAGTCACAAAACTTGTGTACCAGGTAAAAAAGACGAGAAGTTATTGTTCCCTGTGTATCTATTACAGGCACAGAATCATCTCCCAGAAGGTTCTGAGCATACTTACACATTTGTTGACCAGAATTAGGTCATGTGTGCTTTGTTCTTCCTTCATAAACCGGTTATTTGCAAAGGGAATATATGGGTGCCACAATTTACTTAAACCAAGAAGGATGGATGCCTGCACAAAATCATGTGTTTGTTAAAAAAAAAAAAAAAAAAGAAAAAAAGATCAATGGGGAGGCATGGAAAGGATTCAAGTAGGCAACCAACAGTCTCTGTTAGATTGTCTTTCCGGAAAAAAAATGCATGAAGTTGTCTTTTAACTCAACAGGAGATGAATCATTAAAATCTCAAAAAATGTAAAGATGTTAGAAAAACTGAAAGTTTCTTTTCTATTCACTCTAGATCCAAACTAATTTATTCAGTTGGGTTACACTCTGACAAGTAGATGCTCACTTAGTTGTTGTTTTTTTCTGTTCAACAAATGTTTATTGAGCTGATGATATCACCAGACATTATACTAGGTACCAGGAACACAGCAATAAGCAGACACATGCTTACTGTTTTGATCGACTCTCCACTCTGTTGATGAAGGAGAGATTCTTGCCCTAGGGTTATGGGTATGGCTGAATACATGGCATCTGACACTGGACAGATGAGATCAGCAGTAGGTTTTAGTCACATACACTCACAGCCTGGCGGAGGAGCACACCTCACGCCGAGTAGGATTGCCCAGGGGTTGCCCTCAACGACAGAGTGAACAAGCAGAGGCTGGGGAAGGCATCCTCTTGTGGTAACTACAGCATGAGATGCCCTCTTCTTCCCTTGGAAGGATGTAATTGGCTAGTTTGAATAATTCCACGGACTGGCAGAAAACTGAAGCCCACTACTTAGGTAGGGATAAGCATGCACTGTGCCTGGTTGCAGTAATAAAGACAGTTGTTTGGCTGGGGAGGTCTTATCTGCAGGAGCACAATGAGAAGGTGAAATTGAGGTTAGGTCATTAGAGGCCCTCCCAGTTTCAGATGTCAAGGCTGCATACAATATTAATTTTAGACCTTATATCACACTTTCAAATGATTTTTTCCTGAGCTATAAGAATTGTATAATATAATTGTATGTAGTTATACTACATTCAGATACTACATTCCAATTAAGAATGTGTTTTTATTCATCATTCTCGAGATGTTTTGTTTCTTGAATCTGTTGATTGGTGTTGACCATTACATCTGGAAATTTAAGCTATTATTTTGTTTAATAATGTTTCTATCCCATTCTCTCTTACATCTCCCCCATGGGATGCCAATTCCAGGTATGTCAGGCTTTTCAACAGTCGATGTCCTCCATTGTCTCTTTTTGTTTGTTTGTTTGTTTGTTTTTGGTTTTTTCCATCATTTTTACCTCCCTTAACTGCATTCTAGATAATTTGTCTAAACTTACTTGCAATTCACTAATTCTTTCTTCAACTAAGTTTACTTAAATTTAATTACTGTGAAATTCATTTATTGAGTTTTTAATTTCAGGTATTATCTTTTTCAATTCTACAAGTTTTAGTTGTTTTTTTTTTTTCAAATTTGCTATGTCATATCTCATATTTTGCATACCTAGCAGACATTTTCAAACTATTTTATTTATTTTTTTAAAAAAGAAGCATAGTTGTTTTACAGTCTATGTCAAAGAATTTTAATAGCTTAAGTGCTTGTGAGTTTATTTTTATTACCTGTTTTTTTCTGGTTCTCACTCACAGTGGCTGCCTTGTTTCCCCATGTATTTTGTTATGCTTGACAGCAAATTATTTGGAAAATTATTTGAAGCAATAATTTAAGGCTGAGGATAATTTTATATATCCCTCTAGAAAGGATCTTCGTGGTTTTTACCAGGTCTTTCAGAGGGTACCAATTCAGGATCAACTTATGTCTAAATTTTATGTTTGCAGTCACCAAAAGGAACAAAGGCTCTTCACTTCAGCTCCTCCCTTACTATGACGGTATAGCCCTGTGGGGTCTCATCTCAAAGTGATGTTTAGGGGGTAGTTTAAAATCCTTACCTTAGTGAACTCTGGGCTTTTTTTGTCTTCCTTTCCTCTCCCCACCCCAGAACCCTACCAAGCTGCTAAAATTATGTTCAGTTTCACAGCTACTACTTCCAGTTGGATAAATGAACTTCAGGGCAAAAGAGATTTGAGTTCCAGGCTTTCTTCTCCAGTTTCTTGCCCTCTCCTTAGTTTCAGTTGGCTTAATCTTCTCCTAGATTTTAGATAGCCAAATGTAACTATATTGTTAGATTTTGTTTATTTGTATTTAGGGATTTTGTTTCTTTGTTTTTGCTTTCATTTTAACATTTTTCTCTAGCTCTTTTAGTTGTCCTCAGCAGGAGGATTTGGTTCTAATTCTTCAGTTTGTTGTTACCAAGATGAAATCTCTTTCACTCAGTAATTGACAAAGGTTTCTCCTATATTTGAAGAAATTTAAATAATTACTGGTTCTATTCTGATTCAGCCCTTCTCTACAAAGTCCATTATTTATACTCTTAGGACACAGTTTAGGAGATTATAAACAAAAGTCTTCTTTTCTCTTTCCTTAAAAATGAAGTCTGAAGGAGAGTGCTTTTTTACAGCCATTTTTATGGCTGAGAAACTCAATAATGAATTTCAGTACTTTTGAAAAATCATACTGAACTTCTCAAGTATTTTTGTCTATGCGTTTTGCTATTTAATTGGTGTCTAAAAAAATCCACTGGTAGATATTATTTGTCAATAAACTCTTCCTTGCTTTATTTTTATCTAGGAGCAATGACTTTCTATTTCAATCTAGTTAAAATTTGTATGCATGACCTCAACTATAAAGAAAAAAAAAAGTAAAGATTGCTAGAGAATGCATAAAAACTTACTGGTATTTATCACCTATCATTTGCAAAGTAGAATTCTCAGTGGTTTTATTATCTTTTTTTTTTCTTTGCAGTTTCTTAATATCTTTCTAATTTTCCTAACAGTTTGTACTGCTTTTACAAGCAATTTTATATTAAATGTACAAGTATTGTGTACAACTATATTACCATGATCACAATCATGTAAGCAGAAAATAAAAATCTGAGGAAAAATCTCTACTACTATTTAACTCTGCCTGTAGGAATAGTAGTGTTTCACGTCTTCTGATTTTCTCTAAAAAGGATTTATTGCTATTTTAGTGGAAAAACTAATTAACAAAAATAGAGATTTTTGAGTACACTGAGTTATTCACAATCATGCTTTAGTTAGTTTTCTTTCTATTTAAAAGAGCACAGGAAGGAATTGTCTGAGAGAACCTTTTAAAGCTTTGATATTATTTCAGTTGAAAGGTATTGATTGCCAGAAGTACTGTATGGTTGTTGCATTTAAAAGTAAGTTCAGATACAAGAGCCATTGTAAAGATAGCTTAAGCAACATGTGACCAGTATTTAAGTAGGAAGAAGATTTAAGTAGGAAGAAGAATTTGAATTCTCATATAGTTTGAGGCTAGGATGGCCATTCTATGGCATATGGAAGTTGAAGCAGATTGGGAAGGGTTGTGTCTGAACCACACTTTGAATACCTTATATGATTGAAATTACTTATCATTTCTAGGTGTGATAAGTCTGTTCACTGGGACTCATTTTGCACACAGATGTTGAATTTGTTTGGATGCCATAACAAAGTACTACACTCTGGGTGGTTTAAACAATAGAGGCTTATCTTCTCAGAGTTCCGGAGGCTACAAGCCCAAGATCAAGGTTTTGGTTTCTCCTGAGTACTGTCTCCTTGTCTTGTACGTGGCCAGCTTCTTGTTGCACTCACACATTCTGTCCTCTGTGCATATGCATTCCTGGCACCTTTTTATGTATCCAAATTTTCTCTTCTTATTAGGATACCAGTCAGATTAAGATCCACCCTAATGCCCTCATCTTAATTTAGTCAGCTTTGTAAAAGCCCTATCTCTAAATACAGTCACATTCTGAGGTGCTGGGGGTCAGGGCTTCAACATACAAATTTGGAAAAGACATAATTCAGCCCATAACAAAAGTAAATTACATTTATACAAAGAAGTTAAGAATAAACCATTATTTATTCTTATTCCCAGCAGTATTTCAGATATATTTTAACAAGTTCAACATATTCAAAGAACAGGATGTAAGAGAAATTTTAAGAATAGCTCTTTGGAAAATTTCTTAGGACTTAAACCAAGTTGCAAGACCAACAGGAACAAGAAAATGAAAACTAAACTACAGTCTCAATTTTCTTTAACATACATAGACACACACACTTAGACATAAAATATAAGGCAAATACGAAAGTAACAGCGGCTACTTTGGTGAAATTTTGTGCATTTTCATATTCTCTGCACTGAGACACATGACTTATATAACGAGAAAAATATTTAATGAGAAAAACTGTTAATTATTAAAGGGAGAGACAAACTGATTTTTATCAGTATTCGTCTTTGGTTGCAATCAGTAGAGAACAACTTTGTGTAATTTAGGCAAAAAGAGAATTTACAAGAATGTTATTCTGTTACTTTGCAAATCAAAAGGGCTGCTGAAACACCAGGCCATAGAAAGATCTGGAGTTAGGGCACCTCTGGGGAATCTGGACAGCAGGAGTTTACTGGCAGTTTTATCAATGACCCACAGCGGAGATGCCTGATCTCTGACTGCATTTTCAATCCTGGCACATTCTATTCAAGAGAGTCTGACTGGGCTGGCTTGGGTCATATATCTACCTCTGGTGGTTGGGGTGAAACTTTGATTGACAATCCCACTAACAGAACAGACCATTCAGGAGAAAGAATTCCTCAAAAGGAAATCAAGGTGATGTTACCAAGGATGGGAGGCCTACAATAATAGATCTCCACTGTAGACCTGAAGTAAGAAATCTATCTTAAACCTGTATCACACAGTCATAATTAGATTCCAATTTTAATAGGCCACACAAGAACATTGTCTCTATTATATACTACATTGATATTAAATTTCATTTAACTATCTGAGGGCCATCTGACATGAATTCTAGATGATCATTTATAGTTTTAATCATTAAAATGCCATACACAAATTCTCTGTATGATCTCTTTTGTGAATCCACTATTATCTTAGAACTAGAAATTTTTAAGAAGTATATTTTGTTTCCTTGTTATCTTTTTAAAAAATATAATCTAAAATTTTTATGTTGTTTCCTATTTGATCAAAATCAGATTCCACTTGCAGTGAGTGGATCATAGTGTCAAGGAGGCACGTGTTTTAACAGCTCATTATTCACTTTTCCTTACAAGTTATTAACACTACCCTTAAGACAGGTCTCTCAATGAACTGAAACTATCTGGAACAAATATTGACTACTTTTTTTTTCAGGGTTACAAGTATTCTCTTACAACCACTATTAAAATCCATAGTAGTGATCTGTTTCTCACAATGTACTTGTCAAAATTATTTAATTCCCTAATGTGGTGCTTTAGAAAAATCCCTTGGAAGGTCTAAACATATTATATCTACCTGGTTTTCCTTTGTTTTCTTAAGAATATCCTCCTAAGTATCTGAAATATCAGATATGATTCATATCTACAAAACTAGGAAAGCAATATCCTCCCCAATGCGTATAAAACCTTAACGTCACTTTCAGCTCTCTTCCTAAGTACTGAAGCTGTTTCATTGATTTAAAATGCCCATAACATCACAGTTCTAACAGGCTGTAAACTGGAATTTAGGAGGAAAACTTAAATTTCTCAGGCCTGTTTATCCTGTGAAGTGATTATGGATATTCACTGAAAGAGAGGGCACTTTTTAAAAATGCACTGTCAAAAGGTCAAGTATGAAAGAAATGTCACAGATAACAAAGTCCAGATGTCCAAAGGCCAGCTAACATCAGCATGCAGGAGTCACACAGGTGTCAGCCAGGGACGGACAGTCAGTACAAAACACGAGCAAAACAGATGGGAACACTCGGTTTAAATTGTGATTTTGAGAAACCAAATAGTAGAGATTTGATGCTTCCTTCATTTCATTTCTAAAGCCTGTGTTGCACTCAAGCTTTCTTCTCCCTTCTTCCAAATACCTTTATGTTTAAAATCCAAACAGACCTCAGGAGAAGTGAAAAACATCTCATTTCAGACATTAGGATAATCAGATGCGTGATTATATCCGAATGATGTGACTTCCTGAATGTGCTTCCAAACACATTGTGAAGAGAGTCCTCACGTGGGCAATAAGAAAACTTGACTGTCGAAAATCTATCTGAATCATGATAGATTCGTTTTGCACACAAAATGAATTAAAATCAACATTACTTTTCACATTAAAATGAAATTTTCCTTATTTTCTATTGGATTCTTGATCTGTGCTACTTAAAAATAGGCTTAGCATGCTGTATTGCATACTCCCTAAACCCAGAGTTGTAGCTTCTCCAGCATTTATCACAGGCAACATACTCATGAAATAGCTGGGAAAAGAAGGTCGCTGTCCCATGCCAGTGTCTAAAGGTCGGCAATTTCTCATTTTAAATCAAAGCCTTTTTCATTGACACACGTGAAAGGCCTATAAATTCCCAGGAAAAAGCTTTCCACAGGGATGATTTCTGTGACTGTTGAGGAGGAGTAAAGATGAAATGCTCTCCATGATCTCATGGGCTTCCGCAGCTTCAATTATCACCTCTGTGAGGATAATTCCCAGATCTGTGTTTCCAAACCTGTGTCCCCAGCCTTCAAGCCCATAATTTCAGCTGCACACTGGACATCTCCACCTGGGTGTCCTGCTGAGCTGTCACGCCAAATGCATTCTCTACTAAATGCATTTTCTCATACACACACGCTCGCTTATAATTTTCCCAGTCTCTCTTAATGACGTAATTATCTTCCCTGATACTGAGAACTGAGTACTCAAAGTCGGTATTTAAAATTTACCCAAATTATAGTCCCCCGCCCCATTAAACTAGCTGCCACGTACGGCTGACACTTTCTTGAAAATTACTTTTACTTTCAATTTCTATTTTCCTTGCCATCATTTAAGTTTACTCTAAATCATTTTTGAATGATTGAATTCTAAATAAACAATATAAAATCTCCTTAATTTGGGGTTGAATTCTAAATAAGTAATGCATGCTTTTTCTAATTTAGGTACTATTTATTGCATTTATATAATCTAATCTTTATTTTCTAAATTTTTATTTACTACCTTCCCAATCATTCATTCATTAGCTCATTTGTTCAAAATTATGTTCCAATGGGCTAGCCACTGAAGGTAGAGTATGTGGTCCCTCTTTTCATAGAGCTAAAAATAAAGGAATAATTTTTTTTAGATATTCTTAAGTACTATAAAGAATGTTATAATATAATTTGATAGGGAATGACAAAGCAGTGCTACATTAGACAGAATAATCAGGAGAAATCCTTCAGAATAATCAGAAGCAGCCAGTCATGTGAAGGTCTGAGGGACAAGCACTTTCAGAACAAAGTAACACATCTGGATGAAAAAAGGCTGGTAAGTGTAATAAATGAAAGGAAGACTAGTTGAGTAGAAATTTTCTGAGCCCAGAACATGTAGGTATGAAAAATATTTAGAAAGAAAGACAAGAGAACAACTATTGTAGGGTATTTAAATCATAGATTAAAAGTAGGATACAAGTCAATAAAAAAATGTTAAAAAAAAAAAGTAGGATATGAGGATTAAGTGGACAGTTTTTGACATGTACATGACATTACCTAAAAAGATGACACTAACTGCTGTTGTGAAAAGAACAATTTCAGGGACTTCTGAATCAAGATGGCAGATTGAGTTTACACTGAAACTCCCCTCTCTGCTCCCGTTGCATGAAATTGATCAAAACAAAGAAACATAATTCTTTCTGAATTTTAGTTCTGAACCAGGAAGGAAATACTTAATAGTAATTGAAGTTTGTAGGCATGAGAAAGTGGAACCCGGTGAGGACTGTCACCAGGGTATCAACGCCTATGCTGGGACAGAATCCTCTACACAAAGCTGGGGACCATGGGCCTATAAAAATCATCATAATCCCTTGCCATGACAAATAAGAATCAAGGAAATATATTTCCTCCATGTCTATCAGCCTTGTTTGCCACTGCTCCCTCTGAACATCATGTGTTACAGACAGATCAGAGTACTCAGGCTTCCAAACATATCCTGTTTTTTTACTGTTCATTTCTTTGTTACTTCTTTCTTTGGACCTACAATACTTATCACATCTCTTATCCCAACAACATAAATATATTTTCTCTTATTTATACATAGAATTTGTTATGACTACTACACTTATTGTTAAAGCGTTACTGAAGATGGCTTAATAATAATGAGAACACTATCACTTCCTGCCTTATATGGTGAATCCCCAGCCACTGTCATCCATGGTGATTGTGTGTCAACAGCATGATCCTTCCAATTACATTCTTCAGACAAGAAACCAGAACTCACTGGCAGGTACTTAGCAAGTAACAAAGGCAAAATTAATTTTGGGGGGTATTAATTATAAAGGTGACAACATGGTTATCCTTAGCTCCAGTATATCAGGATTTAAGCTGAGCATACCACATGGAGATATTAAAGAAACTTAAAGTGCTTAAGAAGTGCATGTGTAAGTGTTTTGTAATGGACTGTGATTATCTTATAAGATAAAGTGTGGCTAGCACAGCGTCTAGAATTTTTTAGGAATGGGAGCATTGATCATACCAGAAATCTGACATTTAAATGCCTGATTTGCTTTTATGTTTGTTATGGTTGTAATGGTGATGGTGGGTTGTAGGTGGTAGACAGTTATGTGTTTTCAATTAGTTCTCTTTTATTTTCCGTTTGTATTTAAGTCTTTTTAAAATCTCAGTCAGTAGAGCAGTACAGGCAGCATCTAGGTTAGGGAAGTCTCAAGAAAAAATAAGACACATTTTTTTCTTTAAAAAGATAATATCTGTGGGCAGTGGTCAACTCTCATATCCTGGTTTTTCAAATGAAAAATATCCTTCCAGTTTTAATATCCAAGATTAGTACTTTGGAGTACACATTTCTATTAGTGGAAAAAATTGAGCAATCTTTGGTAATCCCAAAATTTGCTTTTTTATGTATGAATTATACATACATTCGTATTAAGTACGGGGTCGCCAGAGAAATAGGACCAACAGAAGACAGAGAGTGAGAGAGGGAGACAGAAACTGAGAGGAGAGAGAGAGATTAAGTATAAGGAATTGATCCCATGTGGTTACAGAGGCTGAGAAGCCCCAAGATCTGCAGTTGGCAAGCTGGAGACCCATTAGAGCTGATGGTGGTGTAAATTTCAGTCTGAAAGCTGGAAACACCAATGTCCAGCTCTGGCAGTCAGACCTAGGGTGTTCTCTTTTACCCCCAGGAAGGTCAGACTTTTTATTCTATTCAGGCCTTCAGCTGATTGGATGAGAGCAATCCACATTAGGGAGGGCAACCTGCTTTATTCAGTTTATTGATTAAAATATTAACCTCATTCAAAATCACCCTCAGAGACACACCCAGAAGAACATTTCACCAAATATCTGGACACCTGGGGGCCCAGGCAAGTTGACACATAAATTAACCATCATACATTACTGACCAAAAATACTTGGGGCATTAGAAGAAATAAAAATTTCAAATAATTAATTTAAAAATATTAAAAGCTACTTTAATTTTTTCTTTCTAATTGATCACTTTTATTTATTTAAATTTTTGGGCATGTCTTCTCTTGGAGGTCACTGCCTAGAAGATCTTTGCTTTATGGTGGCTGAAATTGTACATATTCTTCAAGTCAGCCTTTATATTTCTAATCAGATTTAACTTCTCACATTCTTTCCTCCTGTAAAATGTATGTGCCCCTCTTTTAACAATCAACTCAGTTTGTCCCTTGGTAGAGACAGAGAGATGTCTGTGTATTGCCTATTACTCTGAGTGACTTCCTTGGCTATTAGTACCAGAGTCATTCATTTTAAATCCCTATTGAACAAAGTGGGCTATCTTGCTCCTGGTAAAATGCTCAAAAGTGTTTGTGGAGGTAAATAAAATTGCTTAAATAAAAAGACCAAATTTCATATTTAAAAAGTGAAGGGATTTACCAAAATGAGTAGAAGATTATATTTAAAACTCATCTAGTTAGAATTTTGGACACATATTTTTCACATTAAAGGCTCAAGCCCAACCCCACACTTCAATTTCACACCACAGAGCAATTTCCTGACGAATATTCTCAATAGCAATTCTCTGAGAACTTGAGCAAAGACATCTCCTCTCCCCTCATACAGTTTAACTTACACAAAAAGTCTCACATGTGAAATGTGAGTCCACCTGTGAGTAAAAAGAACCCTGTTGAATGGAGAAACTTCATTTCTGGTCCTAATCATGTTCTTGGTTCAGGAGGAATAATGACTTCACCAAACCCCTCAGAATAAACCATTCATTCCTTCTTGCACGTTTTCTTACTGAAGAGAGTTGAATCTGTTAATCAAAGGGTTGGCCAATAGTGGCCTGAAAAATAGTATTGATAAATATTTAAATGATGTAAAAGTAAAGTCATTTAAAAATAGAAGTTGGTACCATAAATACGTGATGATGGACACTGGAAAGTTGAAGGAATAAGAGGTGAGAGCAGGAATAAAGAATTTCAACTAGGTGAATGGGTACATTCTCATGCTACATAATTTTTGTCATTGGAAAGCGTCTCCTCCTCCATTTCCCCAAAGCTATCACCAGCCTTCAAAATTTCTTGAGGAAATATCCTAAAGTCACCCAAATTCAGATGGATGTATTTTTAGACTGCCAGTGGGCCGGATATGAAGTTACACTTACCGACACGACCCTAGAGAGAATGGAATGTTCCCTGGGACTTCAAAGCAACCAGATTTAGAATCAACACTGAAGATTTTAGAGATGGATTGGTTTGCCTTGAAGAGCAGAGAAAGTTTGGCACCATGGGGGGCCTTGCAGCATATGGCTTTGTCCATCTGGAAAGGGAGTGGGCTGTTGTTGCCAACTGCTCACTGCATGTCTGGGTTTAGACAAGTCTAAATCAAATCAAATAAAAATGTATGTTACACTAAGGCAAAATGTTTAATATTTCACAGTCATACATAAAGGAAATTTAAAGGATAGGTCTGTCCTCTATCCAGGTCTATCTAGGAAATTAGTGTTGAGAAAGGCCATGTGAAGTCAGGTCAACAACCCAGCATGCGTAAGGATTCTCTAGCTTTGCCACAGTAATGGAAAATAGTTGACAGAGGCAAGGCTGCCTGCAGAATTTCCCTGGTTATTATTTAGAGAGAAACCCAACATCTACGGAGCAGCTGAGGTATTCTAGCGCTAAATTGCCATGAACACAGGGGCCTTATTTCTACTGTTAACCTCCATATGCCCAGAACTCAGCACAATGTCTTGCAAATAGGAGGCACCCAAAATATGTGTTGCAAGTTCAAATAGATGGAGTGACACAATGAATATCTACCAGCACTCCAACGTGCTCACAGCCTTGGCCCCTTCTGTTGTTTAAACAAGGCTGGATTTCTAATCTTTTAATTTTACTCTTTAATATTCAACTATAAAGATAAATAACACAAATAGTATAAAATGAAAGGTAGGGCAGGGAAAGTCAGGATATCCTGTCGTTTTCAATAGCAGTCCAACTCCTTAGAATCTTAGAGAAACCCCTCTGGGTTTCAGTTTCCTCAGGTAGAAAATGAATGGCTTAGACAAAATGATCTTTCAAAAATTATAGTATAAATTTCTAATATAGCTGCTTTTTTTTTTTACAGGTATTGATTTCTCATTTTCCTTCTCTGTATTTTTAAAATTCTTTCTCTTTTCCTCTAGATTCCCTTTTCTCTCTCCTTTTCTCTTTCCCCTTCCTCCCTTTCTCTCTATGCTTCCGTCTGTCTGTCTGTCTCTCTCCTCTCTCTACCCCCCATCCCTCTCCTTCTCTGTCTCTTTTACATAGACAGATGACAGACCCATCTCATCTCTTTTGAAGACATAGTAAATGTAATTATACAAACTACAGATGCCTTAATGGGGTCACAAAAGTATGAGATCCTTACTTTCTGACTTAAGTAGTTGAATAATGTCAAAAGCTGCTAAGTGCTTCCACATCAGAGGAGACTATAACCTTAATGGATAAAGTGATTTCTAGAAATATCTTACAAATTGCACCTTGAGGCTTAACAGTATTATGTAAATGTCTGATGTCATTTTCATTAATGATGATTATCTTCACCTCAACAGGAGGGGGGAAAAAGAGAGTCCCATTTAATGAAAATGTTTACCCAAGAATTTTTTCCCGGTAGCCAAATAACTAAAACACATTGAAGTATTACATCAAATTTATATGGCATTTTATAAGCATGTAACATAGCTTTGGTGATGCAGTAAAGGAAGTAGGTTTTCAGAGCTTTATGGCGTGGTGTCTGGAGAGGGGTTTGTACAAGAAGCCCAGTTCTCTTTGGGGAGCTAGTTATGCGCAGTGCCCTGAGGCTTCAGCAAAGCCATCGTCTCTAGAAGCCCCACCATCTGGCCTGGAGCTTCTGCTGGGTGTATTATTTCATTATTTATTATGGTCACAAGAAAAGTCTAGTATGAATTATTGCATAACCTGTAATCATAAGTCTATTGGTATAACAATTGGTATTTTATGACAGTTATTCAATTCAAAACCACATTTGTAAAAAAGAGAAGAAAATATAGAAAACCAGGTTGACCACAAGAAAAAAATTATTTCCTCCATTCCAACTTTTTAATGTAAAAAATCAAATGCTCCTGATCTTCATTCCCACTCTTTAGAGGAAACTACTGTGAACATTTTCTTGTGTTTCTATAGCTCTTTTTATGTGTATGTATATCTTTCATTTTTAAGCATTGACATTTTTCCATAAAAAAAAACTATAGGTCTATCACATTAAAATCTGTCATAAAATCTATTAAAGTTATGCAATAGTTTATCTAACAAGTCTCTTGTTGAGGGACAAAAATATTTTCCCCAATTAAAAAAATGAGAATATAAAAATGAGTGTATTTATATATTAATGCAACATAGAAATGTTGCATTAAACATCTTTGCATTCAGATCTCTGCCTGCTTGAATGAGTAGAGCTATAGGAAAAGTCCATAGAGAAGGAATGGTTGGGTCCAAGAGTCTGTGCACGTTAAATTTTGATAGATGATGCCAAATTGTTATCCAAAGGGAATGTGCCTATATTTCCCCATGCATTCGAATACTGGGCAATGCTGCATATTGAATCTTTCCCTGTCTAAATGGTGAAAAATGCTATCATATTGTTCTAATTTCCATCTTATTGTGAGTGAGGTAGAACATCTTTTCATGTGATTGTTGGTGTTTCTCTTTCTCTTCCTGTGGATTCATAATGTGAATACATTTTTAATTTGCAGCCTCAGTGAGTCCTCTTAGTTTCTGCCAAGTTTCCTTAGTGGCTACAAAGGATTCTTGAAATAAATGATGTGCCCCCTCACCACTCCTCACCCCATTCCAGAATCTGAACAACACTGCCTCATTCAGAAAATATTAGAGAGGAGAGAGAAAGACAGAGAAAGACTAGCGAAAGACAAGTAGTGAAGTCTGAACTCCTGAGTGATGTAATTTTGAATTTCATACCCACTAAAAAGAGGTATGCCCTGGACCATCAATGTGAGAGGGAAGCTGCAGCAATTCCAGGAATTTACTGTGGTCCTTGACAGTCCTCTTCACCCAGGCAGTGGCAGTGGAGAGAGTTAGAGCCCAGAACCTACAGTAGCATCATAGTTCCACACTGGATTTGTAACCAAAGGTAAATCTATTTCCCAAAGTCCTCCTTTAACGGCACTCTTGTAAATAAGAAAATGCAAGTGTCTATAAATCTCTGCCTTATCTGTCCACCCGTGCCAAGATTACACACCTGGGAGAATGACTTCAATCACCAGACTCTCCCACCTCGCCTGGATACACTGTGAGTGAAACATGACAGGCAAGTAGGGGGTTCTAGTAAAACTTATTTTCATTTCCAAGCGTGAGTAACTCTGATGTGACTGCTTTTGCTTACAACATATTCGGTGACATCTCCTCAGCCTATTTATGATGAAACTGAGGAATCATACCTAAAAATACACTCTCCTTACTTTATTACCACTCCTCAGAAAGGACTTTTCCATTCATCTTTCTCAATTTCTAAAAATAAACAAAAAGTAACTAAGAGCAAACCTGACCTTTTTTATTTACTACGACTTATCAGTCATTCCCATTATCAGCTCTTGCAGTGTTCACTGGCTTGTGCCGAAAATAAAAATAATTGAGGGAGGTGGGGAGGACACACAGAACAGCAGTGATGATAACATAAGAGGAGGGGAATACAGAGAATCCTAAAAATGAAAAAAATCAGTCCTTCATCTTTTCTTATATAGGGCTGGGGCTCACATTTCCCTCTGTTACTGTAGAAGGATTATTTATAGATTGGTATAAGGAAACATGTTCTAAAAGAGGGACCACTGCCAGCTCCGTGGCTCTTGAGGCCAAGACAAGGTCAAGTCCCCTGATCAGCAGAGCAGCTTGTGAGTAACAAACAACGAAGCTGGTCCCCCTCAGTGTTCCATGTGGCCTGGATGTACGCATCCTTTCTTTGACATTAATGGACTCAGGTGCCCCAAGGGACCTGTGGATTTAATAATGTCCAAGGACTTCAAGTTAATAGATTTGTACACTTGAAAATTGTTTTATTCTACTCCCCTTTGTTCTTTCTTTGCCATTATTAAAAAAAAAATTAAGCAAGTATGTGTGTTTAGTGGAGGACAACGTGTCGGGTTTGTGAAAAGCTGCACAAATCACATCTATGAATTCTCAGCTTACAATCTAAAACAGTGCTGATACCTGACAAAGCTTCGGGGTCAGTGTTAGGAGAGGTGTATTTTTATTGACAGTAAGCAGCAAATTACCCAGCAGCCAGGGGAAGAGTCAGCAGTATTTTAGTAATTCTCTTTACACTGAGAAAACCAAATAACAGGTTTCCATCGAATAATATGATTCTATGTTTACTCAATGACAGATACAAATTGGAAAATAAAATTATTTTTCAGAAACTCCAGAATTACATAATCCATCTTTGAAAATAGAATTCTTTCTTACAATAGAGTTTGGGATTCCTTTTTTTTTTTTTTTTTAAGTACTACGGAACCTAATCCTTGATACGTTTGAGCAGTAAATTTCCTCTGGGCCCTATTTTAGCCATTTCCTACATTCCACGAACAGGAGGATATGGGAGTGGTGGCTGCTTCCCATTTATCTAATCTATCTCTAACCGCGGAAACTAAAGGTTAAATTCAACTCCATTCTTGCCCATGGGCTGACAGAGGGGAATCATTCAGCCAGAACAACCACCCACAATTTTTTTTATGCTGCATTATCCTCTCCAGGTATCAATGGTGAGGGACTGGAGGAATAAAATCTGGGTCCCCCTGAAAGCTCTCTAGCATGAGCAAAGAGAAACGGTAATAGAATGTGCACCACTACAAACAGCTTCAAAGTAGGATCATGCAAATCTGAACTTTTCTATCACAATGGTTATCTCCTTTTCTATGGCAAAACTGTAACTGTTAAATGTTTAACTAATAACAGTTAGTATATTAGTTAGGAAGAAGTATAATCTCCTTTCCTTCATGTATGAAGATGATATTATCTATCTTGCAATGTTGGGTCTGTAATTCAGAGTACTGTCTAGTTAGGAGGAAAATTTGGAAATTTCTATAATAAAAATGGGGGAAAATAGAAAAACCAATACCCGGCTTAAGGAAAGCGTAAAAGGGAACTTTGTAGTTTTATGCTGATCATTTATGTTCTGTGTAGGGACAAGATACAAATGAAATAATAAAATAAGGATTAAAAGCATAACTGTTTTGGGGGTCAGAAGACTTGAGAACACATTGCTGAGTTTGCCGTTGGTCTGTGAATGGCTAAATATTCCATAAGTGAGAAAAAGTAGTTTTTTACTTTCCTCCCTAGTTACACGATATCATTTCATCCCAGAAGAGCTGCCTCTGGAGAAAAGTGAGTGATTAACCTGGAATTCTGGGAGTTTGTTTTGCTTGCTGTTAAAGATCATCTAACTCTATATATTTGTCCAGGATACAAATGGGAAAAATAAGAAATTAGAAATCAGTCGAGGGCTGGAAATTTAATGATGGTTTAAAAAATGCTATTATTGGTAAATTTTTCAGTTTACAAACTTCGCAAAGAGTTCTCTTTCATTTTCTATTTGCTTAAAAAGTATTATCTTCCATATTCTCTTAGGTTTGAATTCTGGAAGTAAACTTTAAAATATTATTTAAGGGCAAATAACCTAAGTGTAACTTGGAAAGAAACTGATACGATGATGAGCACCCTCATTTCCAAACTGAAACGCGGTTAATCAGTCTCAGAATCCATGGTCTTCTGGATAAGAAGCGAGTTTGAGATGTACTCTGACCCTTCACCCTCCATCTGCTGCTCTGGGAGGAGTCAGAATGGCCTTGCTTCTGCAAGGTTATGGGAGGCAAGAAAAATGCAGATCAGGTTGTATTCATAAACTTTTTAGAGCTCTTTGAAAGATGACCCAAATAGAAATACCATTAAATTTGCATTTAGAATTAAAATTCAAAAGGATATAGAGGATAATTACTTTATAAGCAAATGTAAAATGAAAAACTTGTAAAAGTAAGACATTCACCAGTGAAATACCATTAGGTTAGATGTAATTCACATTTTTATAACAGAATAGCCATAAATAGTACCTTCTGAAATTCAGTTGCCTAAGCTAGGTCTTCACCTCCTGAAAGAACTGTTTCACTGTAGGACACTCCTCGCAATTAGAGGTTGTGGATAGAAAGAAGCCAAGGCCAATTCTGCCTCCCTCGCCCCTGTGATGACAAATCTTCTCCCAGGAGATTCAGCTTGTCTTCAGATAGCAAAGAATCCTTTGATAAGATCTTTTACTACTTGGCATAGTTCTTTAATGGCCTAAATCTTCATGCAGAAAATCTCATCAATATTCTGTTAGCAAATTGGTAGTCTCTGATTCTTTATGCTCTACTTTCTTTTGCAATTACACATATTTTCTCTATTGAACATGAAGTATTTAATAATGATAATTTTATAGATTTTTGTTATCTTTTAATTAATCATCTAATTACTTTTACAGCTATGTGGCACTCAACTCACCATCCTCTGATCTTAATTTCACAAACATCTTTCTGACCAGAGAGAATGCACAATCTGGTAATGTAAGTGTGGCTCTTATGTTTCTCCATGTAAATCGAAAAGCTTTTCCAGCAGGTTTGTCAATAAAAAGGATGGATCACCAAGGCTGGGGTGGAACTGAGCCTGCAGGGAGTCAGTTGTCAGAGGGGGCGGGTCCTTGGAGAAAGGAGACCACATGGGCCATAACAGGGATCTGAAGTATTTTTCCTTCATTCTGGTTTCTAAATCCAAATTAGCAGGCCTAACAAATCAAAGTGTTGTCAATAACTAGAAGCAAAGTATTGAGAAGAATGAAAAGTCTCTCTTGTGACATGTTATAAAATCTCAGGCTGCGACAGAATTGCAATCAAGTCAGGCGTTGAGGATGGCAGGGCACCACGCTGCAGCAGCACCTGAGTTGCTTTTCCTCCTGTTAACACGATGAAACATCAACTTTTTCCTTGGAAAAGGAGGTGATGTCAGCTTTCCCTTGTCAGCTTCTAATCCTGTGTCCTATGATTGGTTCCCTGATATCCTAGCGGCTTATTACTCTTTTTCATCTGAATGCATTAGGCTGCCTGGTTAGTAGACCTTACGGTACTGCAGGCAACTCCCATTCTCAAGGTTAGGGTTAGTGATGATGTCTCTACTGGCTTTGAAACACGGCAGTTCAACCCTTTGGCGGAGTGATGTATGGAAATTGCTTCTCGATTACCCTCTACTACTCAAAATTCAACGGAGCAAAAGAGTTCCAGAAACAAAAACAGTCAAACATGTCACCTACCAATAATTTACTTTGCATCTAACATAGAGATACGACTTTGCATTGGAAGACAACCAGTCTTGAATGGAAGTCAGAAGGCCCATTTTGTAATCTTGGCATTTTCCATCGTCTACATCAGTGACCCAGGGAAAGTCATGCTTTCTGCATCTAAACTTGTGGAGTTCTAAGAACCAGACATGAAATCCTATTCTTGGATAATATGCCAAGTCAAGACTTAGTTAAATAAATATTTTATATGTAAAATAGTATAGTAATACATTAATATGTATTTTTTAAGTATTTCTAAGTTCTGTTACAACTCTATAATTCCCAGTTTCTCTTCCACTTTGCAAATTTGCCTCTTGTTTAGGAGAGATCAAAAGTTACAACTTAACAATTTAAGAGTTTGGGATAAGCAGATACAAGCTACTATATATAAACTAGATAAATGACAAAGGTCTACTGCATAGCACAGGGAATTATATTCAGTATCTTGTAATAAGCTATAATGAAAAATAATATGAAAAAGAATGTGTATATATATATATATATATATATATATATATATATATATATATACATGTATAACTGAATCACTATGCTGTACACCAGAAATTAACAAAACATTGTAAACCGACTATACTTCAACAAAAAAATAAATTTAAAAAAGGAGACAAGAACTGGATCATGTGCTTATTCCATCAAACTCAGAAGCTGCATTGTTAAAGTGACATTTTATCAGTGTCACACGGCTACATTACTTCCAAACTCTGATGTCTTTGAAATCATAAAAGTAATGCACTTATTAATATATTTTGATTTATTAACTCAAACATGATGCAAGTTAGAAGGTAGTTATTTGGCTTTATTAATATTCTAAACAAGTTTCTTAGCTATAAAGAAGACTTTAGGGCACCTCATTAGGAAAATTCCAATTGAGATAAAGATTAGTGTTTGTACAAATTCCCATCATAGAATGTTGCTATTTGTACCTTCATTGGTCATTTGAAACTTTTCTTCACAGAAAAAAAAAAGTCATAATTTGAAAACTTTAGGGTATAATTCAATAAATGATTCAACTTCTGTCACTTATGCAAATATATACCTATACTATTTTCTACTCAAAAATATTTTAGAACTTAAAGGGGAAATACTGACAATAACCTCCTTTGCTCACAAATAGCAGTCATTAAGTGAAATAGTCTTTCATGGGCAAGGAAGCATTTCATTGAGCAGTTAGTTCTCAAGGTGAGAAGTTCCTGCTTTAAGGTCCCATGCAGAAATAAGGCATGGTGACAGAACAGAGACAAACGAACTCAGTGTGAGTCAGTCCTGGGTTTTGTAACATTAAAAAATAAGGTAGCTTTACTAATTGGTGCTTTGAACTATAACTTCAAATGGACTGTGAGTTTCCACTCACGTTGCTGAAGGTTCTGGAGGTAACAGTTATTTAGTAAAGAAATGGTAAAATGGCAGAAAGGCTGTGTGCATAGTCACATTTTTCTCCATTCAGCAATTTTTCTCCTATTTAATATTTTTGGTGCATGTATAAAAATTTGTGATACTTTAGCTTTCCTTTGGAACTAGCTGTAATACAGAAGTGCCCATCCTTGGTCTGTGAATGGAAATTCTAAGGAGAGAAAAAAATCATCTCACTCACCTCATGAAACCTACAGGAATCATAAAACAGCTTTTGGGGAAAGTCTTGATGATTGTTTTTCTGTCCTTCTCCCTGCACTTACTTCTCTCGAAAGTAAGCTGTTCAGGGCATGGTTGAAGTGAGCGGGCTGTGTGGAAGGGGATGAAGTGGGGACCCAGATAAAGCCAGGGACATTAGAGCCTTGTGAGTGTTGTTTTTGCCCAGAAGAGAGCAATTCAGAGGCTGGTTCTATTTCACTCCTGCTTCCAAGTGAATTCAACCTGAATGCTGTGTTTGCAGAATGTTAATTAACTGATCTTAATCCCAAATAAGTCAGAACTGCCTGTGTGAATACTCCCACAACAAGTAGAGCTGTGCCCTCTCATGCAGAAGGATTATTCTGGGACACGGGCCCCCATTACGTGCTTATGTAATACATCTGAACTTCTCTGAAAATGCTCAGTTAAAATAGCTACCATTTTGAATCTGGGCAGCTGACTTTAACAGTCCAGTTTCCTCTATTTGAAAGACGAAAAAAATAGAAGTAGCTAAAGAAGGTTGTTTTCAAACGTAGAAAAGCTTTCCAACATGTATAAAGATGTTTATAGATTTACTTCCAGTTGATTTTTTTCAACTTAAATTTCTTCAATCTTTTCTATAAATGTCTCTCTTGTACATTTTGGAGAAAAAGTTCCAATTTAAGTCTAAATTAAATTAGGCCAAATTTTTAGGGAAAATTTTTTTTTGTTACATTCACATTCTTAAAATGATTTGAATTGGAAGATATTCAAGAACTGTCATAAAATTCAAGAGAAATGCTCAGTTTCTACATACCAATAAAGACTGAATTGGGGACTATAATGAAAGTATTAGAAAAGTAACTGCTAAGAATTGTGATGTCACTTATATTTTCAGCTTGATCACTTCTCCCTGACCCAGAACAAAGGTAGCCTCAATTCAATGGAAATGATATATATTCATTTCCTAGGCATATATGTTATTGCACACTTCTGCCAGCTTACTGTGGTGTAAGCAGTGTGCCATTTGGAGTTGAGCAGATTTGAGTATGAATCCCAATTATATCCCCTGATAACTGTTCATACTTAACCTCTGTCTAACTTGGCTTTCTCTTCTATAAAACAGGATAATGACACTCACCTCTATATTTGAAATAATATAATGAAAGCACTGAACACAGGCTTGCACATAATAAATACTCAGTATCTATTATTTCTCCTACCTTTTCTTCACATGTATCAAAGTATTACCATGCATATGTGGGATAATTTTCAACCAAAAAAAAATTCTCAAAATAGCTTGAGGAAGTGACAGTGGTATAGAGGAAAAACACAGGCTTTGGAATCATAGAAATTTTGATTTAACTTTACTATCTCCTTCTTAGATTTATAATCTTCAAATCTCAAGCTTTACACTGACGGAATGGGGACAGAAATACCTACTATGTAAGATTTTGAGTAATTAATTAATTGCGTAATTAAATGTGGGAAGTTCCCAGCATCATGCTTGTCACTAGGTAGAGCTCTAGTGAGTGACCAGGGTCGTTATTTATTGTCCTAATTTTGGTTTAAAGGGAACAGTGTCAATATTATCAGAAGTTATGCTGGAGGGAGTCAGTCATGAGCAGAGTGTAAGATATAAAAATGAGAAGACTATAAATTTAAAGATTTTAATGAAAGAATATAAATATAACTTGTGGCAATACACAATAATCATTCACAAAGAAACTATTTTATCCTAATTTAATAAATCCTTTACTAATTAGAATATAAAATATATTACACTGCTTTCCTTATTTCTTACCTGAGGGAAATACTTTCTTCCTCCTTAGACTGAGTATAAATATGGCACTATTTCATGGGAAAATGAAAGTCTGACAAAAGTGCATAAGGGTTACTTTTGTCATCACTTATATGAGACTCTAACTTTGACAGATAGTTTGCAATCATTTATTATGAAGTCATATTATACTTTCCCTTTTATCACACCACTTAGCATGTGTTACATATACCTTAAATAGGAACTAAAATTCTTCCTTTTCCTTTCTCTATTGAATTTTATGGTGAATCAATTTGCCCATTATATACAAAAAAAAAACAAATCAACTCATCAATTAGCTCTATAAATTTGGTACTTTTATAAGTGTACTAAATGCTTGAAATAACATGAAAATTCATTTATTTTCATCTGCCTTCCAGAAACTCAAATTATTCGAGTCCTCTACTCACGTGCGCCTTTTTCCTTCGGTATCGGTTTTACAGGCATGGTGCTTGCGGACGTCCATGTTGGAAAACCCATCAAGAAGCAGTAAAGAATTGGAGCTTTCCTGCCTCTCCTCCACTGGACTCTACCAGGGCTTCCCTGAGAGCAACTTACGTTCAGTTCACAATGGGTGTAGCTTGTATTCTGGGAGTAGGAGTCAGATACATAAAGAAGTAAGCTATGTAATAATGTCTGTTGGTAATAGTGGAGAAAATAAATTACCCAAGTGAAATGGGCTGTTAGAGTTGAGAAGTATTATAATTTTATATAGTGATCAAAGACAGCCTTGCTGAGAAGGTACAAATGGAACCAAGGCTTCAAGGAGGTAAGGAGCGGCATATAGCTGTGTGGCTCCCTGGGCTGAGACGGTTCCCAGATGCTGAGGGGGAGCAGGCCCCATGTTCAGAGCACAGCCAAGAAGGCAGGGTTGTGGAAGCCAAGTGAGTGAGGGCAGGGTGTTAATGAGATTGAGAAATGATGTCAGTTAGAACTTAGGGGCCATTGTAAGGATTCTGGCTTTCACTTAGAGCAAAAAGGAGAGCCACTAAAATGTTTTTAGTAGAAGAGTGTAATAATTTCACTTGCCTTTAAAAATAATTCATCTGTTCTCTGTGTGTAGAAATGCCTGAACAGAAGGAGTGGGCAGGAGACTATTGCAAGTCGTTCAGGAGAGATGATGATGCCTAGGACCAGGGTGGAAGTAGTAGTGTTGAGATGCCTGGGATATATTTGACAATAAAGATCTAAGCACATATTTTTGAAATACCATAGATCAGCAATAATAAGGAATGTCTCAATCTAAGGAAGTACACTTTCCTGGAAAAATTTTATTGCCTAATTAAGCAAGGAAAAATAATTTCAAGTGGTCTCCTGAGTATTTTGTCACTTCACTATCCTTAGCCCTCCTGGAATCCCAGGACTCAGCAACTCTTCTGGATAAATAGGTGGACCATAAACAATGATCTCTCCTTCCATATTCATTTAGGAATGTTGTACTTGGCACAATAGATTTCCAGTAGCTAAAGGCTCATTTCCTTAGGTCAACATACCATCTGGCAGTTAACAAAGACTTTCCTGATCAACCTGAAGATACAGAGCAAGCTGGTTGGGTAGGAGCAACATCCACCTCTGGAAACCCAGTGGAAGTACTGAGTTTACACTCAATGTGGAGAGCCAGTGCAATCCCCTCCTCCTAACCAGCCCACCATTCAAAAGAAAGGACAGAAATTAAATAGCAATCATAAGGAATTTTGAAACTTAGAACTCCCTAGAAGTCAGAAACATAGGGCTTTATACTTTAGTATTTCTGCAAAAATTAACTGCTTGATAGCAGTAAAATTTAGGACTTAACACCAAAGAATAAGTCTTTATGTACCTTCAATGGTACAGTTATATAATTGCTGTCTTAATGTCTCATATAAAGTCTAAAGTTTCAATAATATTACACATAATATTCATATATGAATATCTTATATCCTTATCTTGATCTTAAATCCCATAAAAGGAAGTACTATATATCTTGGGATGCCTTCACTCAATAGATATTCCATAAATATTTTTTGAGTTGATACATATTTTATATAGCTTTTCCATTTACTTAGAAAGAAATATTTTAAGGTCAAATATGATAGCACATATTTGAGAATATTCTGAAACAACAAAACGCCATCTTCAGGATCACATCATTAGGAGTACAAGAACCTTCATTTTCAAACAATGTCCATGGCTACAGAATGCTGGAGGCAGTTCAAAATGCAGCCTCCCTCCACACTAAGAAAGTCCGGCACAAGGGATGTAAAGATAACAAAAACATTGACTGTGTGTCATTGGGCCAATCATGTCTTATGTATTAACCCATATAACATCAAAATTTACTTCTCACAATATCAGCCTCCATTTATAGATCTTCACTATGTGCAAACACATTTTTAAGTGTTTTACAAGTATAAAATCTTTCACCAATCCTTTAAATGAGAAACAAGGGCTTAGAGGTTAACTAGTCAAACCATAAGCAAAGATTTCTACCCAGGTACCAAGCTTACACTCTTAACCACCACACAATGTCTGTATCATGACTTAAACATAACTATACATGTGTGTCAGTATGTGTGTAGATAGATTTATACACATCTTTTCATTGTGTCATGCAAATAGTTTTGTTCCAATTTGTTTGTATCCCTTAACACAGCACATCCAGAATGCATGGATTGTTCTATTCTGTAACATCACAGTCTTCTGTTTGGTACTTACAGATATGCAAAGGGAACGGTCCAGGGTTTGAAGCAAGGTTATTTTGCCTAATATATAGCCACAAGGAGCATCCAAATATAGCATGGGATTTCTAAAATGCTATGAAGAATGTCTCTGGGCAAATTAATAAGACTGGAATTTTCCCATCCCTCAATGCTACTCAGGTACTGCCATTTTCAAGATCCCAGCTTAAAGTTATTTTTTGTTAACTATATGTTCCATAAATGATATATCATGACTTATCAATAATATATTTATAATCATAGACTTATATGCATATATTATAATATATAATTGTGATATATAATTATTTGTGTTGTTTGTCTTTTCCTTTCTAGTAAATAAAATTCTCAGTCATGGGTCAGTTCCTTTTATGTATGGAATTTTAACCAATGACATGAAATAAACTTACAGGTAAAACATAAGGGCACATTGCATTATTTCAGAGAAAGTATATATGTATATATATATAGTTAATTCAGTAAAGCTATAGCTTTACAATTGCTATTGGGAAAAAAAAAACCTTTTGACTTTGTAAACCTATACATTTCTGTAGTGGACAGAATGCTCACAGTTCAAGTGATTCAACATTTTCTGGTTTGATATGATAAATTAGAGACTATATTAAACATAGTCCTGTTGGAGTTCCCACCACTAGTTACAGAAGCTAAAACAACTTTGGTTATACTTCAAATTTCTGTCTGTCTCAAAATATCAAAATCTTATTCTTTAGACTCATTTCTAACAATGCATTCTTGAGAAACAAGAATTTGGGAACACAAAAACAACCTCTACTTACATAAACAAATGTGTGTAACTTCCTTGAGAAAAGTTTGTTGTTTAATTTGTTTTTGAAGGAAGTAATTGATTTTTCTTGGCAGATTTGATAAAAATAACAAGGTCTTGATTATCTAACCTGGAGGTCATATATTCCTCAGGAATCATCAGTGTGTAACTCAGATTTAAGTGAATTCAAGCTCTCCTAGGACTCCCTTTGGATATATGACTACAACGTGCTACCATACAGTACTTCTTCTATGAAATTAATAACATAATCAGAATATAAGTAGATATATACAGAGAAGGTAAATACATATATATACTTATACACTTATATACATGTATAAAGTTGCCTGTATTGTTTGTTTTGTGTGATATGTCAGTATATATGAGAAGAATATATCAGATAGGAATATAGTCATTAAGAATACTTTTCTACTAATTTCCCATTAGCTCTGTGCACTTCCATCATACTCAGCTTCACTGATCCTGAATTTTTAAAATTTTGATCAATACTTTTAGCTTTACTGTGTACAATGTATGAAGATAGAATTTGAAAGCAAATCAAATAATCCAAATGAGATTGTAAGGTTTTTTTTCAACATATAAAATGAAAAACAATTGGTTTACAAGTTTTACCCAATGTAATTAGAAATAATTCTTAATATTTTTATTAGAGGAATTATAGAATAACTTTTACTCTGCAGCATTTTTTAGCAGTCTGTGAACTAAAAAATAATGGAAAATGCATTTAATAAAATTTTTTCTACAATTTGCATTCTAATTAGTTCATATCATCCCTATCTTTAACTCAAATTAATGTAATTTGGGGACATAAATAAAAGAGATACTATAGTCATAGTAAGTATGGATTTCAGTAAAACTTTATTTATGAAGTAAATAATCTTAATATCCATAATTTCCTTATCAAACTCATGAAGAAACTTTGAACAAACACATTTAAACAGTATCGGTCAATGACAACTCAAGTGAGGACTTTAATGTTGGACTTGCAAACAATATTAGGTTGAGAACATAGAGGGCATGCTAATGAAAATTTAAGATGACATGCAGATTCTTCAAAAAGGAGAATTAATACAACTGGTAATTTTGAATTGGAAGGTGTGATTCCACTTATCTGAGACACCTAAAGTAGTCAAATTTATAGAAGAGAAAGTATAATGGTTTTACCAGGGGCTAGAGGGAGAGGGGAATGGAGACCTGTTATTTAATGTGTTTATAATTTCAGCTTTGCAAGATCAAAAAGCTATAAAGACTGGTTGCACAACAGCATGAATATACTTAACACAACTAAACTGTAAACTTAAAAATGGTTAAGATGGTAAATTTTATGCCATATGTATTTTACCACAACTTTTAAAAACGTCAATTGTGATATTACCTGACTAAGGAGCAGATGTCAGAGCAATTATGTTTTTTTAAGAACAAAAGAAGTTTTGAGTTAGACAGAAGATAGCCACAAATTGTATTTAATCAAGAGGGCATTTGTAACATGAGTCCAGAAAAGTAGTAAACTTAGGTCATAGTACTTCATGTAGCAAGCCTAGTGCAGGGAAAGGAAGTTTTATTCTACTTTGTGCTGGTTACATCATATCTTGAGTATTTCATCCAGTTCTGAGCATTGTATTTAAAGACGTACATTTTCAAATCAAAGGCATTTAAAGGAGATCAAACTCAATGGTGAGAAATCTGAAGCCATGTCATACTGCAGCTAGAAGAGTGAAGCATTTCAGGTTTTGGGCTCTGTTACAGGAAACAACTGGGTTTGAAAACCAAGCTCCATCACTGACTAACCTGTGAGCAAGCTCTTTAACTTCTGGAACTACTACTTGAGTCATCTCCTATAAAATTATCATCCCCCCAAAAAACTAAGAATCTATAATATCCAAATTACATAGTGTAATTTGCAAAGTGGTCTTAGAACTCTAAACGGGAATGTATAATTTTCTTCCACTTGAATATTTTCTAACTGTTATTTCTTCTAAGCATGGCTGCAAAATCTGCATAATTAGTATAAAAGTATTTTTTATTAGTTTTGACTCACCCAACAAGTTTTTCTTTTTTTAAATATCTGCTTAAAAAGAGTTGACACAAATCTGACTTTTGCTATTTCTCTGTCCACATACTGGCACTGAGGGTTTATGCCAACAAACTCTGGAGATGGATCATTTATTAATTACTGCAATCCCACAGTAGCTTGCTAAGCCTCGACAAGTTGATTATCATCAATTTTATTTTATGTAAACTTTTTATTGAAGCATAACATACAAAATGTGCACAAATCTTAAATAAACAGCTTGATGATTTTATACAAAGTGAACCCACTATGTTACTACCAATAAGATTTAAAATACCTCTTGTTTTCCATTTCCAGTCACAAGTCCCTCATAGGTAACTACTATCCTGAATACTAACACCAAAGATTGGCTTTGCCTATTTCTGAATCTTATATAAATAGAGTAATAAATTTGTGCTCTCTTGCAACTGACTTTTTTCACTCAAAATTATACTTGTGAGATCCATCCATATTACAGTATACTGTTTTAATTCACTTATTCTTATTGTTATATAATAATCCCTGGTACAAGAACACAAATATGTATCCATTCTACTCTGAATAGATATTGGTTTGCTTCCATTAGGCTTGTTAAGAATTATACTTTTGCAAACATTCATACAACTGTCTATTGATGAATGCATGGGTCTATTTCTGTTGGATGTATACACACAGAAGTGGAACTGCTGAGTTATAGGCATGTGTATATTTAGCTTCAGTAAATATTGCCAAAAGGTTTTCCAAAGCAGTTGTACCAACGGTTGTCTCTCATCAGCAGAGTATGTTTGTCTGATTTTCTGGCCAACATGCAGTTCTCTCAGGCTACTTCATTTTAGCCATGCTGGTCAAGGTGCTGTGGCAATCACAATTTTTAAAAAGAAAATTAGATTAGCCTCTAAAACAATGAATCACTGTCTAGAGAACAGGAGATCAGGGTAGAGACAAAATCCCTGGCTCATAGTACTAATATTCTTCCAGACTCACTAGAAATAAATTTTAGGAGCTATCTATGTGGGCAAAGCCATATCTAATACAGTGGGACAAAAAAAGAGAATATTGCTAACACCAAGTTACACCACTTGATGAAGTAACTTACTTTATTAAGACTGTGTGGATGACAGCATTTCCATTTAATTCATTAATTATTTATTTACTATTGTATGCAAGGCTCTGAAACTATTGTACAGCTAAGCAAGGCAGACCTCCTTCTCTGATTAATTAAAAAAAACAAGGAAGAAGAGGACGAAAGAAGAAACCACTTTATTAGTTAAAAACCACTACATTTAAGAAACTATGCTAGGTTCTATCACTTAATTAACATAATCATGAGAAGGAAGTAGTTTTCTTGCATCACACATATAAATAAGCCCAAGTTCCGTGAGTTTAAGTAACATGCCCTAAATCACACAGTTAGAAATTAGAACCCAGTTCTATCTGGCCTCAAAGGACTCTTCATCTCAGTTTGCCATAACTATAGCAAGTGGCTGAACCAATAAATTGCTACAATAATTCACAACCGCAAATAGCAAAAAGTTAGAAATAAATGGCAAGATCTAGAAGGTTTTCTAAAAGATAGGGCTTCTCCACCAGGCCCTGGGAAGATAAGACTGGGCAAGATAATAGAAGAAAACTCTTTTAGAAAGGATTATGAGACGAAATGAGGTTAGAAATTAAAGAAAGGTTTAAGATTGTTTTTTTTTTTAAATCTAAGCCAAACAAAAGATTAATTAAATGAAATTTATAACGACAACTGGCTCCCTCTCTTCTGTTCTCCCTCTTCCAATGCTTCTACACTACACCTTAAAGTAATCTTGAAAGACACAAATCCGACAGCTCACTCTGTGGTTGAAAATTCTTCCCTGACTGCGCTGGCCCTGAGGGTAAATTAAAGTCCAAACACCTTGAAAGGCACAGAAACCTGCAGGATCTGGGCCTCCTTTCTTTGTCATGCCACATTTCATCCATAGGGATCCTCTTTTAATTTCTTAAAACCACCATGCTCTTTTCCCTCAGGTTCTATCTAACGCTGCCTCCCCCTGCCAGAAATGTTCTTTTCCTCCTTTCTGTGCAATTGTTCAAAATCTATTTTTCTCAGACTCTAAATCCTTGAAAATGGGGATCATGTATTTGCCTTCTCTGCTGCATTTACCAGTTCCAGTTGACTCTGATTTTTTCACTCAACACATGTAATTACACATTATGAAAGATACTTTGGAAAGCACCATTTATGGGACTTGAAATCCCTGGCACAGCCATTTAATATTTTTTTCTTGTCTTGGGAAGGGATGAAATTAAAGGGCTGTTACCTATTTTTCTCAGGCTAGGTACACCAAAATTTCTGGATTTCTGAGCCCCTCCCAAAAAATAGAATGAAAAACTAAAAAAAAGAGACGAGATCATGTACTATACACAATATTCAAGCCCCTTTGTTGAAGAATTATGATTATTTTGAACAGAGAGAAAAAAGAACCAAATGAGGTAAGAAGGTTGAGAATGAAGATCACCAAGAAAACGGTCATTTCTTCCAAGAAGTTAGGGGAAGGAAAAGGGTCAGAGCACTCCCCGGAATCATCTGGACTCACAGAGCTTTCTTCCCCATTGGCAGGCAGGGATACCAGTGATGAGAGGCAGGGTCGCTGTACAGCTAAAGCACATCACATTAGGCAGGAGATATACATGAAGTTGGAAATAACGAATATATAGGCACCAATTAAATTGGAAACAAAAAGATCATAAACTCTTTGGCTGTGTCTATCCTTATAGAGCGAGTAATTTTTTGACAGAATGCAATAAAAAAGAATCCGAGTTGCCAGAGAGGAGAGGCAGCTCTAATTTAGGTAAGCTGTGGATTACTACATGCTTAGCCTACAGTAATCCCTTCACAAATATTTGTTGAATTAATAAGTAGATGAATCAACAGAGGTGATGTCAGCCTAATCAGGTATTTTAAAAATGGTTTACACATAGTAATTTGTTAAATCCACAAATACATTCACTCATTCAGGAATAAATCCTATATAAATACACTGTTGTCATAAAAGTACTGGGCAATTTCAGTGTGTCTTCAAGCATCATGCTGAATCTTTTCAATCAGACAAATCCTTAATTCATGGACGATCCATACCACTACTCAGTATTATGGTTTCAGTTTATTTTTATTTCGTAAGTACAAGAAGAACTGAGCTTTGCTTGGATAATTGGTTTTCTGAGCTGTCTTTTGTTTTAGTAGACAGGAGAGATGTGAAGGAGAAATGATCTATTGTAGAAAGTTCAGGATATTTCTAAAAACAAGTGACAGAGGTCTCTAATACTGTCTCTTTGAACTCAGATCTACATAGGAAAAGATAAGAGACACAATATGAGATTACAGTAATTTACTTTATAGGAATAGGATATTTATTTACTTATTATTTTTGTTGGTTTTGAGATGTCTCAAATTTCACTTAAAAATCAGGAAGAATAAATAAGGTGATTTGTTGCCCTACAAGGTAAACAGAGAGCTCCTATTATGTTTACTGGTACTGGGTCACATCTACAGGCTATCAGACACTCTTCCTTTATTAAAATTAGAAATAATAAAAGCAACTGAAATTCATCACATATTTGTGCCAGCACTGATCTAAGGCTTTATTTAGATTAATTCATTTAATTTTCACCCTGACTCTGAGAGGTGGGTACTTAGTTATCAACCTCCTTTGATAGATGAGGAACCAAAGAGACAGAAAATTTAGGCAAGTTGTTTTAGGTTATTCAAAGTGGTGGCAGAGTTGGGACTTTGATCCTGGATCTGTCCTAGTAATAATGTTAGTAATTCCATTATACACAATAGAAATTCGTTTTTCAGGAAAAAACATGGATTTAAAGTTTATTAACCACCTCCAATATTTTCTTCCCCAGCCCGTCCTTTCTAGAGCATGTGGAACGAGATACAAACAAGACAGTAAACTATTCTCTTTCTAATTTCTAAGAACAGTTTTTAAACCAAGAGAGCATCCATTTGGTATTTTAGCAAGTCATCTGAGATCAGGACTTTAAATTAGCAGGTTGAACCATACAACATTGTTGGTATTACCAGACAAAATTCATCAATTATTGAAGTTACTGATAACTTCATACAGTTCAACCTATTAAGTTTCAGTTTCTCTCTGTGGTACTTCAACCCAGAGTGGTTACAGTAAAGAAGGCAAATTAAAAATTCCATGTACAATCCAGAATTAATTAGAGCCCAGCAAAGGGGGGATAAAATAGAAGTCACAGCCACCATATTCAAGGAACTTAGAATAAGTTCATACAAGAAACAGTCAGGGCCACTGTAACACAAATAATCATCACATCATCATGAAATTGTAGGTGAAGAAAGCTACAGAAATTTAGGTAAAAGCATGGATTTGAGCTTTGAGAAAATGGATTGGCAAGAAAAGGGCAGAAGGAACAGCACAGTAAAGAGCAGACAACTGGGGACCATCAAGAAGTGTGAGGTATGTGGAGTCCAGAAAGGAGAAACGACTAATTGGGTCTTGAATTCATGGGATCCATGAGGAGTTTAGGCTAGACAGGTAAGAAAGAAAAGCAGAAAGTGGGAGGAGAAACCTGGACTTGATTCTGCCAGGAGTGCTATTTGTCTTTTCCATGAGATTCTTGCTCATAAAGCCACATGATCTAGGAGGATTAAACTGGTAACAGGCACAGTATTAAGAGACTAGGGTAGAGCAACAAGTATCCAGAGTCAAGTGTGAGGGCCAGGGCTGGGGTGGTAAAAATGAGAACAACATTTTGAATTCAACATGTTGAATCAGAGACAGAGTTTGAAGGAATAAGTTAAAGGATTTGTTTTTTGATTTGACCTACGGAGTAGAAAAATGACTCTAAGATATTGAACCTAAGTGATTAAGAAAAACGGGGTTTTATTGTTTAAAAGAAAAGTAAAATGGGAAAGAATAAGAGGTTGAGGAGATGATTTATTCTAATCAATATAGAAAGCAATACATGCTTATTATTGCCAGCAGGCTGTCTCAAGTATTGAGCACTGAGGAATGTTAGAATGTAAACACATGTACACATATGTGTGTGTATTATACTTACTCAATCTTTGAAACAATGTTGTAAGAAAATTATCAGTATTTCAATCTCATAAGTAAGGAAATGGAGACTCAGAGAGGTAAAATAATTTTCTCAAAATTGCACAGCACTAAGTATGTATGAGTCCTAAGAACAAAGCCAATACTCGTTCACCTATTTCACCCAAGTGGAATTTGAAATGACAGCTGAAACTTCAAGTGGTTAAATCTTAAATACAGCATAGAAGAGAAGACTAGAGCTAAAATGAGAAGAGAAGACAGAATCATTGAATTTGGAAGTCATCAGGACGGGCTGGGCTTTCAAAGTAGGGTTTAGAACTACAGGAGGAAGACGAAGGAAACAAACTAAAATCCTAGAAGTAACTTAGAGTAATGGATAAGGTACAGAGGACAGGTCAAAAAAAGAGAACCAGAGAGCGAGACTGTTGGAGAGAACAGTACTACATGTCTCAGTTATTTATCAAGTATGCACTGAATATTCATAAACCTCCAATAAAAGGCAGCTTCTTTGACTATAGTAGGGGACAAACCTCTGCCTTCATGGAACGAGGAGGGGAAGAAGACTGACGTTCACCTAAATCATCACATCTACAGTTGTACATTTTTTAAATGCTACTGTGACAGTTTAGAGTAAGGGCTTCAGTTGGGATGGAGTGGAAGGGTTTACAGGTTTCCTTGAGAAAGGGACAAAAGAATTGACATCTTAAAGCTCCAAAGGAAGTTAAACAGCTGAAAGTTGTTGTAGGCAGAGGGGACTACTGCAGTAGAGGGAGAACATGCTCAAAAGGTGAGTGCCCACAGAAGCAACCCACATTTGCAGGATCAAATAATTCTGGAGCGTGGGCTGTCCCATCCTGGACTTTTCAGAATCTCCATTGTGTGAGGTTTATTGTTATGAAGACAGCTTCTATCTGTACCTGACCACTAAAGGAGTTCTGAACTGGCACTTCTGGACTCTCCCCACAGTTTCACTTGATGACACAGAAGACCTATCACCAAAACTTCTATTATTTTTGAAATTTATAAATTGATAATAAGATTTCTGCTAATTAGATTGTCACCTTAGGATCAAATTACAATGTTAACGGAGAATCTTGGCCTACCATGGCTGACATAATATACCCCAAAGGGGTACTAAAATGAAAAAAAAAGGGGTGAATATCAGAAAATGTTGAGAGAAATCTATTTCCCAACAATCCCTGATGCTTGTGCTCTGATTCTTTTTCTCTTATCTTTAGTTCCTAAATGGAATGGAGCAGCAGCAAAATGCAAGTCTTTGTCCCATGAAGAAATAAAACCCCACAGCCCTCTCCACCTTTATGTGGTCATAAAACAGGCAGAAGAGCAAGACGGTGGTGTTGCTCAGAAGAGTACCACATCCCTATGTTAGTGAGCTGAGCAATTTCCCTATGGTTACTTGTATTGTCATAAACATCACATTTTAAGGAAGCTACATTTGCAACAAGCCAATGGACTGGGGGAGCACGTATCCACATGGTTAATACATTCTGCATCCTTTGTTAAGAAGTGTCTTGGTCTCCTAGCAACATTGTAGGGAAATCTATCAGGGGTATGAAATTAGACGGCCATGTAGGTGGAATACCTGTAGAGTGTTCAGTTTTATGAAAAGCCTTCACTAAAAATTATATATATTATGCAAAATGCTGCAGTAATGTAAGGTTAAGGTAAAAATTGTTCAACTCCCCCACAAGCAATTTAGAGTTTCACAGTACCCAGTAGACAAGGGTCTACAGTGTACAGAGAAAAAAAAAAAGAAAGACATTATGTGGGATGCTAGATAGGTTAACCATTCATGATTAGGGAGAATTTTCTCCTCAAAAAGAGATTTCAGGGCATCTTGATCCAGGCTCTTCTTTGTAAAAAAAAACCTTCTCCTAACTTTTCTGTAAATAAATAAAATTAGAATTACAAATTTCAAGGAACAAAGATGCAAAGCCCTGCACTTTGTAGGTAGTGGTTGCAGCCACAAGTCAAATCCTCACCTGTGCAAGGCCCACTGTGGGTTGTCTTCTTTTTCAAAGGGTGTTTGAGGACCAGCCTCATGCAGATTCCTGGGCCACAACTCCACAACTCTTCCTGGAGAAGTGAGTCCCAGGATCTGCGTGTGACCAAGCTGCCCAGGTGATTGTGAGAAACACTGCTGTATTTTACAGGAAGTATTCTTAATGGTGTCTGCCCATTCCTTCACTCAAGGCCATTATTTTCCATTGGAGAATGAGAAAACTTGCTCTTACAAAGGACCTATAATGTTTTTCTTCAGCTCAATTGGCTACAGAACAAAAATCCCTTTAAACAACAGAACAAGATTTTTCTTCTCAGCTATTTATTTACATGTGTAGTTTTATTCATTTCCTTTGCTATATCCTTCCAACTAATTTCATCAAAATTTGTGGTCTACTGTGTATCCACAACAAAATCATAAGCTGGAACTCTTATAGAGCTGAATATCCATATACTCTTGGCTTTTCTGTTTTGGATGCCATGTCGGGTGCTGGACATTTGGTAAGTAGGATAGGTTGCTTCTGTCTATGTGGAACTAGCAGTCAACTGAGAAAGGGAAACAAGTAATATGTGTTACAGATGGGTGCTATCAAGATCACTGGCTTAAAATTTTAAACACACTTTAGGTCCTGAAAGACTTTTGATTCTGAATTCTAATTATACTCTTTAAATAAAAAATCAATTGTTTGGTACTATCCATATTTATTTTACAAGCCATCAAAGACATACAACAGAAGGGTTAAAGATCCAACAAAGAATGGTTAAATTGTCTTGACGCTTTTGGAACAATATGAAATGCCTTGGGACAGAGGAAATGATTTCTCTCTTCTCTATGTCAGAGTTTCTCTGTACCCCACACCATGTTTTAATCCTGGATCAAGGATGCAGAGTAGGAAGTGGCAAAAAAAAAAAAAAAAAAAAAAATGACCCTGTCAGAGTTTTATAGTTCTGCTTCTTTTATGTTTACTTAAATTAGGACTAGTTTCCTGATAAAAGTACCTGCTACACTAAGCCAAAAAGCTAAAATCTGATCAGATTTTTAAAAGCAGGATCTTAAGGTTCTTCACATTGGATGTAGACAGGAGAAAAGAAAATCTGGGGGCAGGAAGTTATTTAAGAAGCTTGATGCAAAACAAATACAGTCTAAACTGCAAGACAATTTTCTTTCAAAATTCACTGTCAAGGTTTCTGGGTGGTGGGGGTTCCAGAGTTAGATTGTATCTACGACATGTGTATTCCAACCTGAGTGCCCTTTCTTGGGTCACCTTTCATTTCACTAGAGAAGCCAAATGGGAGGTGTCTCCTCTCCCTATTCTTTGGCAGCCAGAGCTTGGGCACGTGAGTCCCAGAGCAGAGACATAAAGGTGCAAGGCCAGGTATTCTTTGAAGCAGCTGTGATAGAGTGAAGACTCTAATAACTTAAGGAGTGATGAGTGGTTAACGGTGCAGTGATGCCACTAGCAGCAGCATCCCAAGCAGAGAGGCCTCAGGAAAGGATTTTACCTGTGCTTTGACTCCTTTGGTTACTACTCAAGCTTCTTCATTCATTCTTCTCATTACTTTTGTGATCTGAAACTTTCTAACAAATTCTTTTGCTGCTTAAGTTAATCTGAGTCAGTTACTGTTCTTATGCACTCAAGAACTTTGACTATGGTGAGTAGGAAGCGGGGTCATGAATCATGGAGAAGAAAGGCTATACTAGGTACAAAAGAAACAAGCATCAGCTCCAGAAGAAAAGACGGGCAGGGAGGAGGTTTCTCGTTTGGATCTAGGACCTGTGGGTGAACTGAGATTGCTACATGGAGAGAAAGTTAGATGGGAAAGCTACACCTGACACTTTGAGAGATTCCTAGATGGGTTAAACTCACCTAGGAGGCACCACGGCAACTAGTGAGTGGGGCTATTTCCAGAACCTACTTGCTCCAGGTTTAGGAAGACTTCTAATACACTCATTCATTTAGTTATTCTTTTACTCAGTCTGCCATTACCAGAGACCTAATATGAGCCAGCACTCTTGGTAAACAAGATAGAGATGGTGCCTGCCCTCCTAAAAATTACACATGAGCAAGACAGATACTAAACAAATAGTTATAAATACAGTTGATCCTGGTTATTCAGATTCTATATTCGTGAATTCACCTACTTGCAAAAATGTATTTCTAACTCCTAGATCAGTATCCACTGTGCTTCAGCAGTCATAGGTGGCTGTGTTCAGAGCTGTAAAAAATTAAAGTTGCCAGATGCACCAGTTCCCACCTGAGGTTGAATAAGAGTCATTCTGCCTTCCTATCTGAGTTCTCTCTCACACAGAGATGATCAGATAGCCATGACAGGGACAGTAGAGTGCACGGAGCTCTGACTCTGGGGCCAGTTGACCAGCTTGAATCCCAACCTGGCACCTGTTGGGGAGTATCCCCAGGCAAGTCACTTAACACCTCTGAACCTCGTCTTTTCTCTTGTGAAATAAAGAAAATAGAAACTACCAGGATGAGTTGTTTTTAGGATTTAAGGTTATAATCTATATGAGATATATACACAGCAGTAGATATAAATGTATAGATAAAGATATATGTGGATATATTTCCCCAGGAGCAATGTTTCAGTATTGGATAATTAAGTGCTTGGGGGCACAACTATAGCAAATAATGATAATTGACTTAATCAGTTTTACTAAAATGACAAATATAGGGTGTTATGGTGGGAATACGTAGTAAAACCTAATTTAATCAGGGAATCAAGGAATGTCACCATGAAGAAGTTAGTATCTGAAGCATGAACAATATTATGGAAGCAAGGTTGTGTAAAAGAAATGCTCTAGAGAGAAGTGCAGAGAGAATGTGCTGCTATGACTGAACCAGAGAACGGTCTGAAGAAAGGAGAGGGGGGAAGAATGAGGCTCGTGGGCACAGGAAGTTAGTCCATTCAATTCCTGTGTGGCCACTTTAAGAAATTTGGGATTTACCCTGAGCATATGGGAAGCAATTGATGAATTTTACGTGGAGCCTTAGCTTTTTATTACCCTTGCTGGCCAACACTAATTTAAAGATGTAAGACAGGTACGAATCAGGAGGACTGAGACTCCTTGTGAATTGAATGCCAAAATTGGTATCAAAAGCACATCTCATATCAATCTGTGTAGTTTCTTACTCATATTTTAAGTCCCTTCCCTCAAGGAAACTAAAGAAATTACTGACTCTAGAATCAACTGTAAGTAAGACCTCTCTAACAGTTTATTTAAAAAACAAAAGAGAAAATAAATTAAGAAACTTAATTTCAAGTGTTTTTAAAGATTATTTTTAAACTAGAGAGAGTAGTTGTCTTTCTCAAGTTTTAAATGTAACAAGATTTTATTTAAAAAAAAAATACAACCTCTAAGAGTGTTTCCTAAACTATTCATCTTTGCCATAATCCAAGATTACGTCTTGCTTCTTACCCACAACTTGGAAGTCTACTAAACACTTCCCCTAATTTAAATACATTTTATTGAAGTAAAATATATCCAGTAAAAGTAATCCATTTTCAGTGGACAGTCTGATGAAATCCATAGCAATCAAAATTGAGAACATTTTTCATCCTAGAAGAGTCCTCTGCTGGAACTTTTCAGTCCACTCTTTCTCCCTACGTTAGACCCAAGCTAACATTTATCTGCTTTCTAACACCATAGGCTTATTCTGTTAAGAATTTCATATAAAGGAAATCATAGAGTATTCAGTCTTTTGTGCCTGTTTCATTTTAGATATTATACGTTATTGAGGTTTTATGGAGTAATTTTCAGTTTTTTTTCTCTGTGTGCTTTATTTTGGTTACTTTTCACTGTTATGTCTTCAAGTTCACCTATCCTTTTTTTAATTTCAAATATTCTTTTTAATATTATTTAGTGTATTTGTTATTTCAGATACTATATTTTTAATCTCTAATATTTTGGAGGGGTTTATATATTGTAATGCTAATGTATATATATATGTATTTTTTACATCCTTGACTATAATTCTATGCTCTATACCAGTTCCTTTAAGATTTTTGTCAATTTTATTATTTCTGCCATTTCTGTTTATACACTTTTTTTTTCTGGCTATAGGTCATATTTTCCTGCTATTTGCATGGCTGGTAGTTTTCACTTGGGTTCCAGACACTGAATTTTATATTGTTGAGTCTTGGATTCTGTCAGGGATTCTCCCCCTTTCAGAAGTGTTGGATTATGTTCTAGCAAGTGTTAAACTGTTTGAGAAGCAGTTAAATCATTTTGAAACTTACTTTGTAAGCTTTGTTCCAACGAGCCTTTCCTTCTGGAGATAATTTAGCCTCCTTACTAAAGTATGATCCTTTTGAGGACTGGATTTAATGCCCTGTATAGTATGAGGTCTCTACTCTTGCTGGTGGAAACACAAACTACTTCTGGTGTAAACTCAGAAGATTGTTCTGTTTACTGCTTTCTGGTGTGCTTTTCTCCAGATCCTGGAGAGTCTTACCCAACACACATACAGGTAAGTGTAAAGGTTCCATGGGAGCTCTATGAAGATGCTGGGAACTCTCTCTGTGAGCAGCTTACTCTTCTTCAATACTCTGCCCCACAAATTCTATCCACTTTGGTTTCTCTGAACTGTGATCTCTGTCTCTTCAATTCAGTAAGACCACTAGTCTCTATGTCAAACAGCCATCCCTGCTCCTAGACCTGAACACTGCCTCCAGGGAGAAAGCTCATGCAATCATAGGACTCACCTAGTTCGTTTCTCCTCTCTGGATCTCCATCTAGATGGCCTGCTATGCAATCTCTGAAAATTCATGTTTCATAAATTTTATTGATTATTCTAGTTATTTATAGCAAGAAAGAAGGCAATTGTCACAGTAATTATTCATCTTTTCCAAGTAAGAGAAAAAAGGATAAATATTTAATTACACTGTCTTTTGTATTTACCTACCTAATGACCTTTACTTGTCTTCTTCATTTTTTCGTATAGATTCACAGTACTGTTTTGTGTCACTAGCTTTCTTTCTGAAGCATCTTCTTTAATATTTCTTAAGGCAGGTCTGCTAGCAATAAATTCTCTCAGTTTTTGTTTACCTGAGAATGTCTATTTTGCCTTTATTTTTGAAAGATAGTTTTGCTAAATAAAATATTGTTGGTTGACAGTTTTTACTTTCAGCACTTTGAGTACGTCAACCTACTACTGTCTAGACTTCACTGTTCCTAATGAGAAGTCAGCCATTAATATTATTGGGGTTTTCTTATATGTGATGAGTTATTTTTTTCTTACTGTTTGCAAGATTTTTCTCTTGAAAGATCTTGAAAAGATTCTTGAAAAATCTTGAAACATTTTTAGCTTTCAACATTTTTACTGTGACATATATGACTATGGATCTCTGAGTTTATTTTTTGGGGAAATTACTGCACTTCTTGGATGTATAAGTTAATATTTATCATCAAATTTGGTAAGTTTTAGCCTTTTTTTTTTTCAAAAAAAAATGTCTGCTTCTCCTTTCTCTCCTCCTGATGCTTCAATTACACATATGTTGGTGCACTTAAAAGTGTCCCATATATATATTCATTTTTCTTCATTCTATTTCTCACATTGTGTAATCTCTGCTGCTCTTTCTTCAAGATCACTGAATCTCTCTTCTGTCACTTCAGGTGTATTGTTGAGGCCTTCTACTAGTTACTGTACTTTTCAACTCCAGAAATTCCACTTTGTTCTTTTTCCTAACTTCTATCTCTTTATTGGTATTTTCTATTTGATAAAACATTATCATCATCATCATCTTATCATCCTTTAACTCTTTAAGCATGGGTTTTTTGTTTTTGTTTATTTGTTTGTTTGTTTGTTTGACATAATTATCAGAGCTGCTTTAAACTCTGTCTGCAAAGACAACCATCCAAGCCACTTAAAAAGGATTTTCTATTGCTTTAATTTTTTTCTTATTTATTGGTCATACTTTCCTAGGGTTTTTTTGCATATATCATAATATTTTTGTTGAAAATTATACATTTTAGAAAATATATTGTAACAAGCATAGGTACTGATTCCTCGAAACCTGGGCATCCTTACTGTTTGCCTGATGGTTTATTTGCTTAGTGACTTGGCTCACCTAATTCTGAAAAGTTTATTTTGCCTGCAGTATGCAGTTTCTGATGTCCTTGCTCAGATTTTTTTCCCCTTATATTAACCTTTTAGCCTTGGCTATTTAGGAATAACCCCAGGTTAATTTAAGCCACTTACTGATAGAAAGGTTATGCTTAAGCCCTCTTAGTAAGTTATATTTTTTACCCTTTACCATTGAATATGTGTGTGGCTTGGAGGCTGCTCTCATAGTTCAGAGATTTTATGGGTTTTGCCCCATGCTAGCTGAGGACTAGAAGATTAGAGGTTCTCTCCCTGGTCCTCTCTGAGAGGGTACAGCCTTGGGCATGTACATAGTCTTCCAGATTTCCAGGGATAAAAGTAATTTTGTTTTTAAACCTGGCTTTCTAAAAGTTGCCCCTGGGTCAGAGTAGCCAATGGTTCAATTAACATTTACTCAAAGGTTCCGTATAAGCCCCTTGTTCCAGTGAGGCTTCTGCCCTGTGTTAATGGGTCTGTGTGCAGCACTGGGAATGCTTTCAAGTCTGCCCGACATCCTGCTCTGACTGCTCCTGAGTGGGTGTGGCCTAGCACGAGAGCACAGACTGCGATCATAGAACACCTTTTACTGTCTCTTTTCCTGGTTCTTCTTTTAAATTGCTGACTGTTCTGCCATTTTACTTACATCAGAGAGTTACCAGCTTCCTCTTGACTGCCTTCTGCCCAGATTTTCATTGTTTTCAACAATGTTCTTAGGCATGTGTTCTCCATTCTCTGTTCCAGATATGCTCAGTCTCCTCAAGCACAGCTGCAGTTTCTGTCCTTAAGGCCTGCCTTTCTCACTGGGAAAGGCCTCTATATACCACTGCACCGAACTCGTAGAGGGAGGCCCACCTTTCCCAGAGCAACACGCTGTGGACACTGGGGAAACGGTAGCCTTTGGTCTTCTTAGCTTGGCCCTCCTATAGTGGAACTTCCACTCTATGAGTAAAATGGAGTAGGGGGTGTTCGAGTGCCAGTGTTCACATGTGCCAAGCCTGAAGTAGGCAGTTCACCCTAAGTGTGGGAGCAAGGTGGGAGAAAGGAGACCCAGTCCTCTCTGCTGCACCTACGTGGAATAAAGGTTCTGTAATACGAGGCTGAGGGGGAGAGGGATAAGAAATGCTGGCAGTCAGCTCTTTCTCAAATGAAACTGTAGCTTAAGACTAGGAGCTGGGGAGAGAAGGGGTCCCTGTCTTCCTGGCTGCACAGGTCCAAGGTAGAACCCCCATTACACAAAGCATTGGGGTGGGTAAGGGAGCAGGTTAGTTCTCAAATGCTACAGACTCTCACTGTTCTTACCAAGATCAAACAGATTTTCTTGAATGAAACTTTGTCCATTTGCTATATGCCCTTAGGACAATTTATAGGGAATTTAAATGACTGCTTGTAAAAAAATAGTAATTTTTAACAGTTATTTTGCTAGAGAGAGTTCCACTACTCTCGTTACTCTTCTATTCCAAAAGTCTTGTTTAGATATACTTGTTTCTTTTTCAGAATTTGATCACTTCTCATCTGAAAAATTTTTAAGCTTATCCCATTTAATCTTCTTGTCTTTCCAGGGCCTCAATCTTGCCAATTCTTCAGTTGGAAAACAAAACAATAAACTAAATTAATAGCCCTTTTGTTCCTTGCAATACCTTCATGTCACTGCTGCTACAGAAGCTTGAAATGAATTTCCCTCCCTATTTCTCCTCCATCCCTTCGTTCACTTCCTCGTTACTTCCATCATTTTCACAGTTCTCTCTGTAATTTTATTTGTAGCTATTTCCTCTTCCCCATCAAAGATACACCAGCTCTGTCCATCATCAGTTTGTTGTTGTTGTTGTTGTTTAGGTGAAAACTAATTTCTCCCTATGCAACAAAATAAGATCAAAGAAGTTAATTCACATAAAGTATTTAGAAGAGTACCTGGCACATAGTAAGTAGACAAAATAGATAAAGTAGTTTTTATTTTTAATGAAAGGCTAAAACAGAGTCCTAGAAGGTTAGAAGTAGAAGTGGCGTCAGCATTCAGCTATTTCTGCTCTACATTTTATAGATGGGACATCTACAAAAAAACAAATGACTTACCCAAGACTTCAGATCAAATACATACATTATCTCATGTGTTTGAACCTGTGAAGATACCATCTCACTTACAATGAGCCTATGAAGTAGGTTGACTGGGTAACATTATAATGAGCATTTGTAAAACTGAGGCACATGGAAGTTAATGACTTGCCTAGGCTCATACCACTACGGAAGGACAGGACTGGGGCTAGAGGCAGATCTCCTGACGGACCAAAGGTACTGGATCACCTAACATGTTACTGAGTTTATTTTGGATTTTTTAATGCATTTTAACAATCCTTTACAATTTACTAAGTGTTTTCACATAATTTATGCCACTTGCTCTAACAAGTGGTGGAGGAGGTAGGGCAACACGAACAAAGGAATGTCACGGTCCTCTGAGAGATCAGGAGTCAGGGTGCACAGCTAGCAAGATGTAAAACCAGGACCCCACGACTCCTACTCCAAGGCCAGTGCCCCTGCCTCTCCACCAGCCCGCCTCAGCACAGCTCTCCCAGGACAAACGTGCTCTCTCCCTGTCACAGAGAGCCTTCTCACTTGACCATTAAAGCTCCAGTCAAGCAACGTCATAAAATAAACTGTGCATATTAAGGAGGTTCAAGATTATAGAAGTTTACCATTTTTGTTCTAAGATTTTAAAATTTCATGAAGCAATTTCATGCTATTACTTCCATTTGTTTTCAGTTATTCTTGAATTACCCAAATGGGTACTTTAAAACTTGAGGCCTTTACTGTTTGTTCTTCCATCCATTTGTCTTCTGGGTTCACAGTACATTTTTTACGAGCAAGATCCTACTCTTAAGACTTGTGTTCTTTTAGCAAAGAATATATTATACCCATACATGTTCATAAACTGTTATGAGCACTGGCCCAGTCACTCATCTACCAATCTTATGCCAAATTCCTCAAACGTCAAAAAACAGCAATTTTTTAATAAAGGAAATAATTGCATCTCTTTGAAATATCACAAATCATATTTTATAAGTTTTCAGAAATTTTCCTTCAAAAAGTTGTAAAGGTAGAAGAAGTCATGTAATATTTTCTCATGGATTAAAATATATTAATGTTAATATTCTTCCAAAAGAAATAATCTTCCATCTTAATTATGGTTTTAAGTGCTGCTTATGTGTGCAGTAAAGACTGATTTTTCTCACACTAGGTCCTGCTCATTTGAATGTATTTTCTATGAATAAAAATAGCTGTCTTATAACATTTTCCTTTATGATATTTAGAACTTTTCTCAACTATTTAAAACATGGAAAGAGCTTTATTTCCTGTTTGCTTATAAGATTATATACTTCTAAAATATTTTTAAAATGTAGAAAAGAAAAATCTCCTGAAATATCACGTTGATAGATAACCACAATTAACATTTTAAAAACATGCTTCCAGATTATTTCAGAGATATGCATGTAATTTTCGATGTTATTTTGTAACTTATTTTTCATTCACCAGTACCTCTGCTGTCATTTCCGCACTAATAAATACAGGTACACAAAATCTTTCTTCTTGGTTTTTAAATTTGGGGTGGGGGTGAGGGCTTGGTTTACTTTTTACCACAAATGTAGAGTTTTAGTAATATACCTCTATATAAGGCACTCCGTATCATTGGTAAATACAAGGTCCAGTCTTGGTTTATTTTGTTTTTACCTTCACTTTCAATCCCTGGTTCCTTCTACTCCCCGTAGAAATACACTACCTATAATAAGTGTGATGCACATCCTTGAGTATGTATGTATCCTTATACAACATCAATGCTGGTTTGTAGGTACATTTATATACTTATTTGTAGACATATGTATATATAATAGGTGAACACACATGTTAATCTATTGCATCAACAAATAACAGTACACACACACAAACACAAAGTACACTAACACTGTTGAATGTGACAACTCATGCAGGCATACATCATTTGTCCATCATCCCCTTTCACATGTGTTTCTTTTTGATCCGTTTTGGCCATAGGCCAAAATGCTTTTTGCATGGTTCTGACTCACCATCGTACAAAAGAAGCAAGCACAAGACAAAGAGTCAGAGGAATCTTTCTCTGGCACCTCTATGTTTTGTTCAAAATCCCAAATTGTTTCCCCATTTGCAACTTGTGAAGATGTCGCTCTGTCCTTCTCCCTTTAACTTTCCTCCTCACCTTCTTTACATCTCTTTCCACAAGGCAAATTTTTTCTTAATTCAAAGTTAGGATCTGTATTTTACAAGAGTATTTTTAATGTATTAGAAATTTAGCATGTCTGCTTTAAATGGTGCCAGTTTTTATTATGATTATTATTGCCTATGATAGAGCTCTTTTTATAAAACTGCAAAGCTTTGGAGTGGACTATCTCAATGCTATTTCTCCCATGAGTCCTGTTACTATTACTGCTTGAATATGCAGAAATGTTATTTATTTCAAGAGTACATGTATTTTATTTCTCTAGGGATGGGCCCCTATATTGCCTTCAGTCTATACTGGCTCACATGTCCCTTGAGGATCTGTGGTATTCATAGGAGTGAAATTGCTGGGTAATAAGTTATATGAATATACAATTTAACTATACACTTGGACAGATTTCTCTTCAGAATCACTGTACCAATTTGTGTTTCCACCAATGTCTTCCCCATATCATGGTTTTTAATAGCTAAATAATATTCTGTCTTATAGAAGGAAGTATTATAATTCACTTCACTATTCCTCTACTTTGGGACTTTTGTGTTATTTCTACTTCGTGATTTATTACATTAAAATTCATAGATATATATATCCTTCTGTATAAATCTTTGTCCAATGTTTTGACTACTTTTTTGAAGATAATTTCCTAAAAATGTAGAAATAGTAGAAGATAATAGGCATATAATGCTTTTGATGCATATTGCCAAATTGCTTTTCAGAAAGCTTTTATCAATTACAGTTCCCTTCAGAAATCCTTCATGTGTTCATTCATTCATAAAATATTCATTAAGTGCCTAGTATTTTTCAGGTACTCTTCAGTCCAATGGATTTAGGCAAAGAATGAATCTCCATTCCTTGGTAGGGGGAGGGCTTATGGAGGAGAGAGGATGCTAAGGAAGGAGATGACCTTAGTTTGGAACTAGCTTCAGGCTGTTCCCAGAGGAAGCTCTGCTATACAAATTACAACGCAGACATAGTACCTCTCAGCCTTGAGGCAGGAGGTTAGGCCATATGCAGTCCCTGTAGGCTGAGGTGGAGGATGGGGAGTGGGACGCTGCACAAAGAGCCCCTCTTTGCGTCAAAAACAATTCTCCATCAGTGGGGCAGCTGGGCTTTGTTAGGTGCCACCACTCACACAGATGGAGGGTGGAGGCAGCTACCTGCGATGGGGACCTGGGCAGGGGGTTCTACTTTTCTATTAATAAGAACTTGACAAAGACTAAAACCTCGATTTTCTTTTTGAAAACTCTTGAGACCCTTCCTTCCAACATGAAGGAGGCTGAACAGACTCAATTTTCATTTTGTAATCTTATTTAACTTCTAACAAATAAGAACATCACCATTGTAGGGTGTACCCAAGCCACCCCCACAGCTGACTCTCAGTACTATGACCCACAGTGAAAATCTGAAACTACCAGAAGAAAATTTAGAAGTCCATCTACTCCATCCCATTCTTTCAGGGTAGATGATACTCACCTCACCTAGGTGAAGAGGAATTTGTATCTCTCATACACGTTCAGGCCAAAAGTTAGTGTTATTTCCACAGATGTGCTCAGTAAATGAAGATGGGAAATAACATCTCTCCACATCCAGGTAAGAAAAGAAGAGTGAGACTCTGCTGGGTGCATGGGCAGAAGCCAGCATCACAACTAGAGTGACCAACAATTTGGGTTTGCCCAGAACTGAAACATTTCCCCGGACAGGACAAAGGACTTCCAGTATTAAAACTGGCATCATCCCAGGCAAATCAGAATAAGTATCCATAAGGTCCAACAACAAATTCAAATTTTACTGGTATTTATTGTTACAAACTGTAATTTTTCCACTTTCTTCTCCAACAGAGTTTGTGATATTCTCTGAGTTTACTATAGCTGTGCAGTTTATGAAGTCAAAAGAAATTTACCCCAAATTTCATAGTTCTCACATTAATAGCTGCAGATTTACTCTTAACCAAGAATCTCTATTTTTTTTTAATTTTCAGAGCTACAAATATTTCCAAATGGTAGAAGAATTCAAAAGGAAAAACAAGATCAAGAGGTATAAATAACTTAAAATTTGGAGGTTTCATTTTAAGTAAATGAGAGCTGGTCAGAGAGCTACTTTAGTTTCCAGGCTTTTCAAATCTACATTCTCAGAGTACAGACAGATTTTACAAAAGGATCTCCATCCATCCCCAACTCAAATGTCGATGTCCAGCTGCTTCATTTGTCCATCTCCTTCACCACATTGATTGCTAAAATATTACGCACAGGGAAACTGTGAGTGGAGAAAAAGCTAGAAAGAGGATAGCAAGGAGAACAGAAACTGGATCAGAGACACAAGCTGAACAAGTTGAGGTGGGCCAGCAGAAACATCCTTAGGAAGAAAAGTGCCAAACAATGAATTTTCAGTTCACATTTCTCACAATAAGATTTTCTATCTCCACCTTCAGTAAAGTCTTTTCTACATGCAAGTGTTGTATAGGTTACATCTTAAGGAATCTAAGAAGCAGGGTTTTGTTCTACTTCAAGGTTGACAGAGTCTGATAGAAGGACAACAGAAACAGCATTAAAAAAAACTGTCCCTACAACTGAAGTAGTCCAGTGGGCATCAAAGCTCAGAGCCAGAGATAACCATGAGAACAATTTGAGCCTTTGGAAGTTAGTTTCTACAATCTACAAAGTGGAGGTTCAAAACACCCTTACTTGGATATTAAGAGGAAAGGTAGTGTGTTAGCTGACATCTGGATAACAATTGTACACTTTATGACCCTCTAACACCCAGGTGTAGTTTATCCTAAGTGCCATATCCATTCTGCCCAGGCTTAACCATATCTGCAGAAACCAGTTTTTGTTGCAACCAGGATAGCAGGTGGGACCGCCTCTGCAAGTCTTTCTCCCTCTGCTGCCCCATGGTAACCTGCTACTTCATTTTGTATCAATCACATCTTCCCACCACTTGATACCTACATCTATATTTTCAAGAACCGGGAAGACAGAATAAATTTAGTAAGGGAAAAGTTCTGCTACAAAATCTGCTGCGAAATAGAACCTCTTTGTTGATGGGCTTAGCCACCTTCCACAAATTGAGTGAGTGCTCTGAGAAAATATGCAGCACGGAAACCTACTAGGAATGTTGTCGATGTGTTCTTCCCTGATAGCTCAAGGACAGACGGTTGGCAATTCATTTTGGGGGACTCACAAAAATTATAGATGGGGAAAGGTTACTTGATACGGGAATCTTATCACGTTGTAGGTTATGTAGGTTGTTCCCAACAGCAGAGGAAATGACTCTTATACTTGCAAATGAGGGGCTTTATCATTTGCTTCACTGGGCCACTGCAAAAACTCCCTTGGAGCTTTTCACCAAGGCATATCTGTGCCTGTGCAGCCTTCTGGAAATATTTATGAGGTAGAAAAGTTGAAAGCAGCTTCAGCATTAATATCCATCTTGACTGTCTTCCAAGACCAGAGCTGACTTATTTTTCTAGGAGAACACCACGAAAAGGTAATTGATAGCTGCTGTTAGGTCACCTGCTCCAGCCTCAGGGGGCGGCTCATTGCAGCGTGCTTATTTGTTTTTCCTCTTATGTTATTAGAATATTGCAAAGAATCATGCTTCCACAACCTTCTAAGGAGAATTCATGGAAATGTATATAAAGAAAGCTTCTCTAACAGTCTAACTTTCTTTTATTAATTGTGACTAAAATAATTTTTTCTTATTCTTTTTCAAATCTGTCATATCCACCTAAGTCTGCAGATTTTCCTTCTTTTGGACATTAAATGTCCTCTGAAAAGAAAACAAGCAAAAATTATACACCAGATTAATTATTTGGTATTGAGATGCCCATCACCAGCTCTAGAGAATATATAAAGCTTTAAATGGAGAAGGCCACTCCTTCTCTTCCTAATTAATTACCTTCTTTGATGTAAAATGAAAATGGGACTTTTTCCTTTCCAGAAGTTATGATCTTCTCTATTTTATGAAAATATTCTAGAAGCCAGACTTTCAAACTTCTTAATGTTTGTAATAATTACAATCTAAATGACTGTCCGTCTATATCTGGACATCCTATTCCCAGATACTAGGAAGCACCAGGAGGAAAAAGGAACTATTTTTATTAAGTAGCACCAACTTCCAGAGGCTTGACAAACTGATAGTTTGAGATTAAGGTGCCAGGGCCTTAAAGGGAAAGAGTCATTTATTCATTAACAAAGCTTTAATCAAGGGCCTGCTATGGGTCACAGGTACTGCACTGAACACCGGGGAGAGAGAAATGAACAAGATACAGGAGACCATGGAAACACACGGCCTGTAATGCTGTTAACAGCTGCCACTGCAGTGCAGTGAGCACAAAAGGGGGGTATCCATTCTGACTTGGGGTTTGGGATCAGAAAAGCTTATTTAGAAGTTTCCCAGATTGGAATTGGAAGGTTAGTAAATTTTTGCCAGGGAGACAGCAAGAGAGAAAGGGAAAGTGGAAGAAGGAAACAGAAGCCCTCCTCCCTTAGGGGCCATAGCATGTAAATGGGTAACTGAATACTCAGTGGGTAACCATCTAAATACTATACACATTCTCCCACATCACTATCACTATTATCTGTCTTCATAATTTAAGCTTGAAGTCTTAGTTCAATAAGGATTTTATTTTTATTTTTAAAGCTCATTTAAAAAAAAGATATTCAATGAATATTTCTTAATAATGAGAAAGAGGAGAAAAAAACTAATCTGATTTTTCTACAAACTGCAAAGTTCTGGCTTCCTTCCTAAGTGCAGATAGATAACGGGGGAAACACTGAGACACTTTCTATCCAAGGCAAAATAACAAAGTCACATTTGCCCATTTTCCGGGCCGAATTTCCTCTGACCCCAGCGAGCTGTGTTGTTCTTTATCCCCTGAATCTAACAGGAGTGAAAACATGCCTGTTCTTTTCCTGAGGGAAACTGTGCCTCTCAGCTTTACTCTAACTCCATCTGCATTTCAGTGGAGAAAAAGGAAAGCCCCCACTAAACAGGAGCTATTTGCTGCTAGAGAATAATTTTCCACTCCGTAAAGAAATCAGGCAAAGAAAAAGATTCAGCTTTTTCCCGTTTCTGTTCTCCACATTTCCCTGCTTTCCAAGGAGAGTTTTCTGTTTGCTGGGTTCTTTGGGTTTTTGTGATGTTACAAAAGGGAGGGAGTCACAGAGGTAGGAAGTGGGAACGGGGAAGGATTGGTCAAAGCTGCTTAGCTGATTTATAGGAGGAAGTGGTGAGGGAAGGTGGGGAAGAGGAAGAGAGAGAAGTCATATGGGGCGGGAGTAGATAAGAAAGTCTTTGTGAAGGAAGAATCCGAAGGGAGGAGGTATTGGAGGAGCTGCAGGATATAATGGGAGGAGCCAAAGGATAAAAGAGAATTTTTAACAAGTGTTCTGTAAACTGTGTGTTTATGATACCCTGCATAGCTTTCATGAAATACTAGTAAAACGTTTGAAAATTTTTTAATTTACTTTGATTTTCATTACTGTATTTCTTTAAAAATAGCTGTGCTCCAAGATTGAATCCTACAGTTTCAGTTCAACAAGGATCGCTCTTCTTTGACACGCAAGCTTACTGGTCAGCAAATAATATTAATCCCACTGTGTCTACTGCAGCAGCCACCAGCCACACATGGCTATCAAGTGCTTGAAGTGTGGCTGGTCTGGACTGAGATGTGCTGTAACTGTAAAATACACACAGGATTTTGAAGACCTAGTTTAAAAAAAGAAAAGGAGGGAAGGAGGGAAGGAGGGAGGGAGGAAGGAAGGAAAGAAGGAAGGAATCATATTAGAATGGTAATATTTCAGCTATATTAAGTAAAACATTGTTAATAGTAATTTTCCTGTTCCTTTTTGCTTAACATGGCTACTAGAAAAATTTTCAAGTATATATGGGCTCACATTTGTGGCTTGCATTACATTTTTACTGGATAGTAGTGTCCTAATTTATAATAAAAACCAACCACAGACAGTGACTGAGCATCCTGTGTGAGCAGGACGCTGTGTGAGGTTTTTCTGCAGGTTAGGAAGCAGTCAAGTTCATGAGCCAAGGAGCCCCTGCGTCTCGGTTTACTCCTGGTACTGTCATCCCTGAGTGACCTATGTGATCCATGTGATCTTAGTAAAGCACTCAGCATCTTTTAAACCTTTGTTTCCTAACCTGAAAAATGGAATTAATAATACTACTTTCCTCACAGGGTGGCTGATACAGGTAAAACATTTAGAAGAGTGTTGTGACGTGCCTGGCCCCTAATAAGAAATCAATCAGTATTACCTTTTATTACCATTACTATAAGGGAGGAAAGGGCACTACAATGCACTGAGTGCTATTTAGGTTTTACTTTATTTATGTCTTTCTGTACACTCCATGAGGGCAGGGACTGTATCTATTTTGTTTTCTCCCCCCCCCCTTTTTTTTTTGCAATAAATAGCACAGTGTGCGGCAGGAATATATTTACTAAATACTGAGTGAATAAGTCAGGGATGAAGAATGAATTAATGGGCAGTATTGTTACTCTTATTTTAGGGAAGAGGAAACTGAACTTTATGAACGTTCAGAGGTTAAAAGGGCTGGAGAAGTCATGAAATTCATAGATGACAGAACTCACATATAAATCCAAATTTACATAAACATTCACAGACAGTGAACTCCAGGAGCATTCCATCTAGCTAGAGAAACAAAATGTATTTAAAGTAACAACAAATAATATTAATACTACTAGCCCACAGATGATACCATTTAAATAACCTAATTGATGATTACTAGAGAAGTTGAGTCTGGAAGTGGCAAGACAGGCCTTCAGATAATTAGATATTTCCCAAGAAGATTTTGTGAGCCCAAATTCTTGCATTCCCTCCATATTTAGAAAAACACTAAAGTCATTAATGGTGACCTCTGCTTTGGCCATTAAAGAGACAGATGCATTTGAAAGTCAGAATGGAAAAACTGGAGTTCAAACATGTAAGGTAAAACTTGGTGGCCATCGTGGACGTGATTTCAGACAACCTTCTGTGTTGCTGAGAACTTAAATTTTCTGAACTTTGTCAGAATCAAGGACACCTTTGGTCATTCTCAAAGCAGCTAAAAACTTTATGGTTGCAAAATCTCCTTAGATCTCCTCACCACAGGGCAGGGAGGGGCCTGTGTCTGTCTAAAAGAGGAATGCTGTGTTTACTCCAATACCTTCCCGCTTCATTTCAGATCGTCTCCAACAATTTCAAAATAAGATTCTGATGCTACATGGCTAGAAGCCTATCCCAGAGTCAAACTATCTAGACTTAGATAAGGTAAACAGAGAGTCCTATTCTGGGAGACAGGCCAAAGCCCCTTTTCAGCAGGAAGTAGCTACCGAAGACAGAGACCGCCATCCATTTCCCCAAGAATCTTGACAGAGTCTCTAAGCGGGGAACTGGAGAGGTGATCAGGCAGGCTTACTGACCCTGGCTGGTTAACAACAAGGAAAAGAAGTGTCAGGCTGTTGAAATATAGGATGTTTCTCTTATCCCACAGCTGGCTTCTTGGTTCTAAAGACATAGCCATACAACAGGATGTTTTTCTGTTCCACAACTTGCTGCATTAATCCCAAGGACATACCCCAGTATCTCTTTCTTTGTTCTCTATCCTGCCGAGGTTTCTGTTTTAGGTGCTGAGCTCCATGGGAGCAAAGAGCCCATAATAGAAGGTGATTGGCACCACTGAAACGAAGATATGATGGCAAAACCTTCCAATAAAAACCACACGACCTGATTGGGGGATGGAGCTCTCTTGTCCGGCCACCTAGGCTGACAGCTCCCTGCTCAAGAGCTTTCTTTCCTTTTCCTCTTTGGAGCAAAAAAGCAGTCTTTCACTTTGTCCCACTGCCTCTGTTAAGAACTCTGTCTCAACTGCCAGGCAAGGACCCACACATTTGGTGGGCTTTCCAATTTGGAGGGGAGGGTCTCTCTATTCACTAACAGAAAGACTTCTCCAGCGGGGTATGTGGAAAAGTTTCCGAACGGATGAGTTGGAAGCGGACCTTCAGAGATTTATTAAGTTTGATATAGTGAGTGCTTGGTCTGGGAAAAAGGATCCCTTGGCAAATGAAATGACTGAGCACAAGTGGAGCTGAAACCCTAAGGCAGGCATTGGAGCTGTGAAATAGATCTTTTTGTCTGGAGAAGATAATTCATGAAAATTTCTTAATAGGATTTAGGCAGAAATAAGCTTGGGGTTAGATCTTGGACTATGAATAAAGGCCAGAGTTAGTAGTTAAAAATGTATCAAGTGAATAACAGGATATGATTTTTTTTTCTTTTTAGTTCAGCCAAGACATGATAGTAGCAGTGCGCAGGACACAACAGAGTGAGAGGGATATTGGAGGTAGGAACATAATTAAGTAAGCTATTGCAACATCCAGCCATGAGATAGTAAAGATAAGAATTAAGAGATTTGAAAATAGGAATGGAAAAAAAGGGAGCAATTTCAGAGATGCTGAAGACAGTGTTCTAGCTTCAAAGACCTAATCTGGATGACCCTAATATCTAGGTCACATATTTGACTTTTAGTAAAATAAAAAAGTAAAATATGTGACCCAATTAAAGAGCAATTAAGTCTCAAAACTTATGCTATAAATATATGGGATTTCAATTTCTTTTCTGTTTTTTTAAAAAAAAATATTCATTCTTGATTTCCCTTATCTTGCACATAGCCCACATCTGCTCTTTCCCAAGGTCAAGTCATTCTACTCAGAAATGCCTAATAAATTGAATCCATCCTTTTTTTCTTAGGCTTTAGCACAAGCACTTGTGTTATTTTACATTATTTTTTTCTTGCTGGAATTATTTTAAAGTGCTCCTGTATTAGATAAAAATATTTGCTACAATATTTGTTTTCTGTCCCAAATCTTGTCTTGGCTTCCTGTGGATACACTATAACACCCCTTATCCTACAGCCCAGAATTTCTACCATTAGATCTAACATCTAATCTGTGTTCTAAAAGATGACTAGCTTCTTGTAAAATTGCTCACAATTTATTGAGAAATTTTAATAAAAAGAATTTGCCTTTTAGGGCTTTATTCTGTGAAGCCTGCTTGAACTTTCCAAAGCTATGTTCTTTCATCTAATTTTACAATTAATCTTTTAAGTATTTAATATTTTAAACTGTCCATATTTGAATGTCTTCCTCATTAGTCTGCAACGCCTTTGAAAGTAATGGCAATACTTTATTTATTCTTATACCCAGGTTTAGAAGAATATTTGGTATTTTTAAGTCAATAAATATCAAAATAATGGATGGGAAAAACTAAGATATCTTTTTCAACACTGTTTTTGCTATTCAAGTTCTTTTGAATTTCCACATAAATTCTAGAAGCATCTCATCAACTTCTACTAAAAGAAATCTGTTGGAATTTGCTGGAAATTGAATTGAATCTATATGTCAAATTGGAGGGAAATTGACATATTACCCATACTGGGTCTTCCAATCTGTAAACATATCCTATCTCCTCATTTTCCTCAGCAATGTCATATAATTTTCAATATAGAGGTTTGACATGCATTTTGTTAAATTATACCTAAATATTTGGGGTTTAATTGCTTTTTTAAATGATGATTTTTAAACTTCATGTTTCATTTGTATCTCCAAGGACCCTATTTTGAAAAATGAGATCAGTTCACATTGGCTCCAAGTAGTCTTGAATTTAGGAAGACATTCATCAATCTAGCAAACACTTGAATTTCACGTTTGATTATACCAGTGTAGAATGAAGACCTGCTTCTGAAATAAAGCTTTTGCTGAAGACTGTAGGGCAGAACACACGATTCATGAAATAACACTTAGAGGTAGAAATGAGGGTAGCATTTTTAGGGGGCAGTCAAAGGATTGTCCTGGCTAGAATTAAACTGGCAAACAGGCATGATAAGTAAAATTGGACACATTTATGGAAGGCATTATTCAATGCCAGCATGAGGAGATCAGATTTGGAGATAGAATTATTAAATATGGCTAAACTTTGTTTGCTTTATTTTGTGGCTTTAAAATATCAGGAGAATTAGAAGTCTATGATGACTGTATGCAATTAAATTGAAAAATGATAGGTTCCAAGAGTTACTAAATAAATTATGTAAGTGTAGTTGGAGTAGTTACTATTCTCTTAAGTGAATTAATTTTTAAAAACAGTTTAGAAATATAATGAATGATAGTGAAGGGAAGTAAATAGAGACACAGGGAGTTAAGAAGGTGGAGTAAACAAACAAAAATATTTCCTCTCAATACTGAGAATTAGAAAGTTACTGGGCCCATTTAATTCTAGAAATAAGTAGTACAACAGTGTTGGGGATGTAATTATCACTGAAAGTTTAAATAGAAGCTTAATATAAACTGCAACACATAAGCTATGAAAAGGGAAAGAAGCCTTTAAATGGAGGGAGAAAGTTTTGTTTTTTTAAGAGTAAATACTTAAAAATTCAGAAATCTAAAAGAAGTCAATGAGAAGGTAATTAATTAGTACTTAAGAGGAATTTATTTTAATCCTTTTAGTATTCTAGAGTATTCCTCCTACATGGCTTTTGAGCTTTCTTGAATAATTCATGGTGGCCTTTGCAAGTTTTCCTCACTTATTCACAAGTTTCACTATAAATGGGAAATGAAACTTACTTACTAGAGTTCTGTAGATAAAATGAAAGAGAGATATTACAAATGGTGCTGATCATTGTCATCTTACAAGCATTCCACTCCAGGCTACACATCAGAATTGAACAATTTTCCTTCAAACAGCTCTTGAGTCTGGAGTGATGTTAATGCCTCTTCCTGAACACACATGTGGCTATGTAGGACCTGCTTCTGCTTCTTGGATTGTTCTTACACAAGCAGTCAAATGAGGCTGTGCTGGGTTTCATGGCATCATCTAAGCAAAAGAAATCTATACGCCAACAGCCCTTCTCTCTTAAAGAGCTCACGCACTATGGCTTCTGTACAACAGCAATCACTAGTTCCTGATTGATCAATAGGCCTTGAAGCTTTTATTTTAGAAGATTGAGGTGGAGACAGTTTTTTCTTATTTACCAGAAGACCTAGTCAAAGAATGATGAGCTAATTAAAATTTGTTTAGTTGTTTTAACTTACTAAAGTGCAAAATAATATTAATGGAATAGGGTACATGTCTATTAAGATACAGATAAAATAAAGCAGGAGCAGTGGAAGCAGTTAAAATCATTCTGGAATCCTGTGTGCCTCAGAGTGAGTTAATAACTAACTCTGGAACAAGTCTTCTTTGTTTCAAGAATACTTATTTGAATGCCCTTCCTCTTTCTTATGCTACTGGAAAGTAAGGATCATTCTATTGGCTAACATGGGATTGAGGGTACAACAGGCTGGGGATTAACCAAGGTCTCTTAATCCCAGTGTCCAAATTAGGGAATTGGTGAATTGATTTACATCAGAATCCTGGGGACTGTAGCAAAAAAGAAACCACAATCTAATCCCTCAAGAAAAAAAGGTAGTAGTGTTGTAACAATTATAGTACGGCATCAAATGTATCTCTGGTCAGTTCTGACTGACCAACAGAATATTATTTCTGACTCACTGTGTAGTTCAGAACTAAAATATATCCATTCGCAGAACAAAGGAGCACAAACTGACAACTACTGTATTTCTTCAGCCCAATCTAAGGTAACTACAACACAACATTAAGAAACATCTCATACACATACCCTGTTGATCAGATATATATTTGTCAAAATAAATCTATGCATTAACGTGAGTGTGTATGCAATAGCAGTGATGCTATATTCGTGTTATTTTCATGAATGTCTATGTTTAAGTAACACTAGCTGAAGTACGTATGCTACTGTAATCTAGCAGTCACGTGAAGAATAGGTATAATGACTTGGAATCTATAAGGTTCTCCCAAAGCCTCAACAGTTTATCACCAACACCATAACACCTGATTTGAAAGGCAACAGAGAATTATTTCAAATTTGTAAGCAAAAGAATTGCCTGATGAAAAATTATTTGTAGAATTTGTAGGAAGAATTTGTAGAACAGTCTATAAAAAATGGTGTGAAGATGAAGAGATTCACAATTATAAGCAAAGTATTTACTATTTCTGGAGACCAGAGGAAACATGGCTAGAGGGAAGAAGGAGAGAAGAGGTGCTTCCTGGCAATTGTTCAAGGGCAAAATGGAGCAACTGGAGTCAGGCTGGATATAGGGGAAAGCGTACAAGACTTGCTCGCTGACAAAAGAAAGGCAGCTTTTTGAGTAAGATGAGTAAACTGAGAAATGGGTGACTTGGTTAAAAGAGGAGGTAAGTTCAAGTAATTTTGTTCTTTTTGTGAGTCCTCTTCAGTTCTCTTCCGTTAGGTTGAAATCATAAACTTTAACATAGGTGGTTCAGGCATAAACTGAAACAACGCTTAGAAGACCAAGAGTTTCAACAAGGTTTACTCCAGCTATACAGCTCGTTTTTAGGCTTGTTAGTTTTAACTGTGCCATACTGCTGATGTGTATTTTTAACTGTTGTTGTTTCTATCAATCCTTGTCAATTCTAAAGAACCTCTCCATTTCCAGGGACTTCCGCAAAAAAGCAACTGAGAAGCACCTAGTACATTGCACCCTGTGGGCGCGCCATAAACAGTTGTTTCCTTCCTGGCTGAATGTGTCTTCAGGAACACAGGCAATAAACCCAACGGCCTTAAAAATAACAGATGGTGGTATCCAGTAGGCGTTCCCCCTAAGGCCTTGTTAAATGCATAACTGATGTCAGGAGGCAACTGCATCTTGTCCCCTTTTCAAACCAAGTAATACTTCAGTCATCTGCCGACATACGTGCATGTGTGTGAAAGAATGAACTAAAGTCACATTGACTCCTAATCACCTGAGGCTTCTATGAGGATTAGGAATATCAGCCACGAGGGATGCAATAGATAGTTGCAAAATTGGTCAAACCAAGGAGATGAGCCGTTGTGAGGTAATAATAAACTTGGATGGAGTGTGAATTGGTGTGTTAATCACTTAGTCATTAGGAATGCAAGGGGAGAAAATGAGAAAGTTGGGGGAAGGAGGAGATCAGGTACATATCAAAAATGTATCATTCATATTCCTGCTATGTTATCTTTTTAAAGTTGAAAACCTTAAACCATGTTACTTCTCGGCTTAAAGCCCTAAATTAACAAGAAAAGAAATATGACATGAACATTAAGTTCTGGGGTGAGTGAGGCTTTCTAAACCATATATATATATACAGCATATAACTAATATAGTTATATACTAGTACATATAACTAATAACCTTTCTTTAAAAAAGCTCAAAAATATTTCTAATCAGAAGAATACAAATTAAAATAATTTTGTCTATCAAGTTAGCAAATATTTTTTTAAAAATAAGAGTGCAGAATATTAGTCATATTTTCTAATGGGAAAAAGATGAGGTTTCTTTAGAATCAGGATAATAATGTTTTAAAAATTCAGCACCCCACCTTTGCCTCTCAGTATGTCATATAAATTCCTCTATTATGCAGTCCCTGCCCACTGCTCCTGATTTTCTCACAGCTGCTTCCTTACTGAGCTGTTGTTCAGCCAAATTGGAATTTGCAGTTTCCCAACTGTGCCATGTTTTTTCACGTCTATGTTTTGGGGCACCCAGCCTGGAATGTGTTCTACCAGTGTTCACCTGGCAAATTCCTATTCTGTCTGTAAGACCCACCCTAGACATCCCTTGTCTATTCAGTCTTCCCAGCAGCACTCCCACTACCCTCCTCTCCCCACGACCTCAGTAAAGAAACTCTCTTCTACATCTTAGCTACATTTCTATCGTTCCACATTTTCTACCACATTTTATTAATTTAGTTACATACATATCTTTTCTATTAATTAAATTATATTTTGCTTGAAGAACAGGGATGGTATTTTAATCATCTCTGTATCTCAGGTTTCTGCCACTGAGTTTGATAAAAGAAATCATTTGCTGATATGAGGTGAAGTGAAACTTTTAAGCCTCTGTTGGCTACTTCAGTGTAACATTGGTGAATATGCAGTGAAGGCATAACCTTAAACTTGATTACTGTACACATATACACACACACAAATATCTTCTTTATGGGTGCCTATTTTAGAGCTTTCGTTAAACTGGAGGTTTTATATATGCAATTTCCATCAAAGTATTTGAAAATGTAAAAAGCTGTATTATTTAATTACCGAGTATTCACTAAACTATACCCTCAACGCTCAAGAAACCTAATGGCTTCATTTCTTTCACTCTGGAACTACCATCAGGGAAGCATATTATAAACAGATTTAATGGCTAACTAAATAGAGCTGTAATAAGAATCCAATACTTAATGCCCCAGTTTGCTTCCCTAGGCCCCACAGCTTGCTCAAATGTCAAGAAGGCATGCCCAGTTTTTTCACCCATACTTTTTCACTTATCTCAGAAAACAATTTTTTGGCTGCCATAAAAACAAATGCCAAAAGTAATTTTTGGTCGCAGATTTTATTTCATGTAGGCCACCAAGGGATTCTTACCAGTCTAAACAGTGTTAAATTTTCAGACACAGCATTCCATTATAACCTAGATGAAATGCATTTTGGGATGTGATTGAAAAGAAGATGAGATACATCAGTATCTCACTTATCAAAGATTCTTGGTGGACATGTCTACATTAATTCAAATCCCATGAGTAAAACATGGTCCTGCAATCAACATGGCTTTAAACATTTAAAAAAATTTAGAAAGAAAAAATGTCCTAAAGTATATTTTATGCTTTTTTGTATTCATAAAGAGGAAATCAATTAATTAGAATTGTTGTTGGTGTTTCAGGGTCATCAGTACGAACATATATTGTTTCATGCTCTAACCCCTTAATGTCAGTCCTTAGGCATATACCTGTCCATAAGCATGTTAGGATTTGCCCCTACTCTAAGGGATTCCAGATTATTGTGACTTTAGGTCTTTATTTTCAGCTGAAATCTATTTTTTTGGCTGTTACTAAATCAGTCTCTAGCTGTCACTGCACCACACTTGTTAAATTGCAACTGAGTTTTACCGTATTTGTAACTCAGTCAACTTTGGGAGGACTGAGGGCCTTAATCCTCACTCTAGAGACAAGTATCTGTGAGTTTACTCAACAAGATTTCCAGGTTACCCTGGGTTGGCTGGAGCAGGGTGACGCATGGTCAGCAGGTCCTTCAGGAAGTTGACTGAGACAAAGTTAGGAGTACAAGAGGTTTACTGGTCTCTAAATCCTGGGAAAGGAGAGGTGGGAAGGAAGAAGGTTGGTCAAGGAGGGCCTCAGAGTGCAATGCAGATCTAACAAATTCTTGTCGAACCCAATAGGCAGCTCTCTAACCCATAAGAGAAGTCCCAGGTTGGACAGAAACAGCTGGACCCTAGTAGCTCAGCCAGTAAGGTTGGGGACTTCCAGCAAAGAGTGAGGTCCTGGCTGGAATGCTGAGATGAAGTTTGAAAACAGGGACAGCAAGAGGCTGTCAGCTTCCTGCACTGCCTGCAGCTGAAGGGCAAGTTCTTTCTTAAAGAGAGATCTAAACATGTGCACCTTCTTGGCTGCACAAGAATATATGCTATCTGACAGTATATCTAAAAGGAGATTCAAGTTCATAGGAAGGCAGGAAAAAGTCATTTTATGAACCTTTATGAGTTTATGGTTAATGTGAGTGGGTGAAGAAGGCAGAGGGACTGATGAGAAACAATGAATGAATCTGAGGACTGGAGAGCAGGGGGTTCTGGCTAATAAGAGTAACACTTAAATAACCAAATGATCAAAATCTTACTTTTCTAAGCAACAAATTCACCTTCCTTGGAAGGACCCAATTTGGAAAGGTATATAGACAGACATGATACCTGAAGTGGAAGGCAAGACCACCCAGAGCATTAAAGAGCAAGCTGCCTATATTTTACTTTGAAATTTTGCAGTCAAACATTTTAATTCTTTTGAGTATTCTAATTTTCGTATCTTTTCTTGTTATATAAATTTAAAAATCATCTTATCTATTTTCAGGAAAGTTTGTGTTTTTTTTGTAATCACACTGAATATGTGAATTAACTTAGGAAAACTGACAACTTTTAACGTTGACTCTTAACTGGAAATATGATCTGTGTTTGTTTGCTTAATACAATTCTTGTGTATTTTAGGAATGTTTTAAATATTTTCTCATACAGGTTCTACATATTTATTATCAGGTTAATTACTAGACTTTTTTTTGCTGGTGTCATATACATAGTTTTCTGATTCATTATATCTTGTATTTGACAGCATATATATATATATATACAAAAATTATACACTTGTGAGTATTAATTTTAACATCCTTTACATTATTGGATTTTTTTAGTTAATTATCTTGGATTTCCAGTTAGTTATTTTTTCTTAAAATAAGAATATTTTCACCACCTCCTCCTAACTTCTATAGCTCTAATATCTTTTTCTCGTCTAATTGCATTGACTTATAACTCTAGTACAATGGTTTTTTTATAGTTTCTTTGTGGGGGGGAGGTTAATTAGGTTTGCTTATTTATTTGTTTGTTTGTTTTTAGAGGCAGTCCTCAGGATTGAACCCAGGACCTTGTGTATGCTAAGCATATGCTCCACCACTTGAGCTATACCCTCCTCCTTCTAATACAATGTTAATAGTACTGTAATATTAGTTACAGTAATTAGTATAGCTAATATCACTGTGTTTTTCCTAACTTTGTCAGGAATTCCTCCATTAACTACAATACTGGCTTTGGAGCTAATTATACGTTGGCATACATGAAATTGTTAAGTATCCTTCAGTTTCTATTTAGTAAGTGATAGTTCTTACAATTCAAAAATGTATTAAATGTTGGCAAACGTCACTGCACCACCTACAAAGATGATCACAGAAATACACTAATATATTTCATTGATGGATTTATTAATATTGAGACATTCTTGTTCCTCTAGAATAAATTCCTCTTGTTCCAATTGTGTTACCCTTTGTGAACTCCTTAATTCTATTTTCTGGTATTTTATTTTGAATTGTTTTTACTGACATGTGTGAGAAAGATTTGTCTATAGTTTTTATAATGTTTTCCCAGTTTTATTGTCAATATTACATCCTTGTCATAAAAAAGTATTAGGAAGTTTTCTATATTTTTCTATGCCCTGGAAAAAATTCAATATAATTAGAATTAACTACGTCAATATTATTTAATTCCAATAGTATTAGAATTAAATTACTAGAATTCCACAGTGAAACTGTCTGGATGTGATGCTTTTGGAAGGTTACCTCTTTGACAACTGTATTTATTTGTGGAAACATGTGCTTATTGTTTCTTCCTCTTCTGAATCAGTTTATAAATTATGTTTTCTTGAAAAATTATCCCTTTTATCTAAGGTCACATGTTATTTGTATAGTGTTTTTAAACTCATAATTTTTATTTCTTTATGTGGTTATTACTACTTTTTATTTCTCATTCTATATACTTGTGTATTGTTGTTTTGTGATTAGACTACTTTATTTACTTACTATTTAAATTTTTAACAAATTAGTTTTTTATGTATTCTTTTATTTTCTAACTTATTAAATTTTGTTTTTATATTTAATTCCTTTTTTGTTTCCATTCTTCCACTTTTATTTTCTAAATTTTGAAATCAAATGCTTACTTTATATTCCCAAATTTTTATTTTTACTGATAAAAATTTTCAGCTATAAGCTTCACTTTGATTAGGGCTTTCACTGTATCCTATAGTTTCTGTTTTAACCTTGTATTTCTCTTTGGACCAAGAGTTGTTAAAATAGGCATTTTACATTTCTAGGAGGAGGAGACTATTTTTTCTGATTTTGTAAATGGTTTCTTATTTTATTCAATGATGCTCAAAGAATTTTGTTTGTAATATTTCTATCTTTTGGAATTTTTTGATGTTTTATTTTTGAAGCCCCAAATACTTGTAATTTTTGTGAATGTACGGTAGACAAACGAAGACAAACGTTCTCTGTTATTAGGGGATTGAGTCTGATATATATTCATCCACTTTACCTTCTTATTCATGTCATTTAGGCTTTCTGAATCTTTCCTTTTTAAGAGGTACTTGCTTTGTCCAGTAGTGTAGATTTGTAAAAATGACCATACAAACTGAAATCAGGGAAAGGCTTTTTAATAATCAATTGGAAAAATCTGGTCTATGATTTCAGAAAATTTCTGTCAAAATATTAAATATTCTCTTTCTATTAGATACAATTTATAGAGAAATAAAAAATTATAAAATAATTTGTATTTAATATTTAAAACATTAGAAACATTGAGAATTCAAGTATTCTATTGCTTTGCAAAAAACTCACCAAGAGTGTTCGATATTCTCATCATATGACTTACTTTACGGAGCAAGCATTTTTGTCCATGCTTTGGCATAATGCCGTACTTCTTTCTAAGTTTGGATCAACTTCCAATATTTAGTCCTTTATATATTTTGAATGTTACAAAACATCTCTGAGAATTCCTGCAATGTTAAGTTTTTTTGCTGATATCATTTCCTCCATGACATTTTTATTCTTTCCACCACAACCATTTCCCTCATTTATGTTGATGATTGTCTGAGAATTCCTGTAATGTGAAGTTTTTTGGTTGATATCACTTCCTCCAGGACTTTTTCATTCTTTCCACCACAACCATTTTCCTCATTTATGTTGATGTTTGGCTTCACTGAGTTCCTCTGGCTGCCATCTAGAATCTTTCAAGCAGCAATAGTGTCAACATTCCCATGGTCAGCTATTTCATCTATGACTTCATTAACATCAATTCAAATTTCACTGGAAGCATTATCACTTTTCACTTCTTTGCTACACTTTCATGTTTTTTGGCCAATTCTCTTTTTAAATTATCTATTTTTATAAAACATCATGTAGGGTTATCACTGAAAGACAAGGAGGGAACACAACTACACACTTTACTGCCTGTTAGTGATCTGAGTAAGAGATGATCTGTGACCGATCACCAACAAACTTTGAAAGAAGTGACATTGTCACTGATCAGGATGTGCATCTGTTATTTACACAGCAATTTATGGAATGAAAGGCTGACAGCAAAGTCTGTGTCACAGTTAATATAGCATGGTAGCAGAAATTTGAAGTATGTTGTTGTTGAACCACAATAACTGAAATGTGTGCATATTACAGCCATGCAAAGAAATGATACCTGAATTTTATCTATTTGATATATTTTGGACTCAGAGAAGTAAAGTCTCATATCAATTTTGTGCTTTTTATTTTTCTATTATCTCATGCAATTTCTGCTTTATGAAAGATTTTACTATGTTATCAGCTGATAAATATTCTAAAACGATTAACTTTTATTTAAAATTGTACTTTAGACATTCTTGTTTCAGCTAGTGCTTTTTGACCTAAATTCTACCTTGTTTGATATTAAGATTATGATCTCAGCTCTCTTTTTGTTTGCATTTAGCAGATAAACTTTTGTTTATTATTTTATTTTAAACTTTATGAATTTTTTGTTCTAAGTGGCATTCTTATATACAGCACAGAATTCAATTTTGTTTTGCGGTCTAAACTGAAAATAAATTTTTTCCAGTTTTATTGAAACACAACTGATGTATAACATTGTGTAAGTTTAAAGTGCATAACATAATGATTTGATATGTGTATATATTGTGAAATAATTACCACAATAAATTTGGTTAACATCTATCATCTCATATAGTTACAATTTTTTGTCCTTGTGGTGAGAACTCATAAAATTTATTTTCTTAGCAACTTTTAAAAACATGATACAATATTATTAACTATAAACATCATGCTGTACATTACATCCCTCAAAGTTATTTATCTTGTGACTGGAAGTTTGTACCTTTGACCACCTTCACCCAATTCCCCTATCCCAATCCCTGCCTTTGGCAACCACCAATGCATTCTTTGTTTCAATGAGTTTGTGTTTTTTAGATACTGTACTTGTCTTTTTCGGTTTGAATTATTTCTTTGAGCATAATGCCCTCAGTGCCCTCAAGGTCCATCTGTGTTATCACAAATGGCAGGATTTCCTTCTCTCTCCTGGCTGAAGTGTATTCAATTATGTACATATATAGCACCTTTTCTTTATTGATTCATCTGTCAATGGACATTTAGGTTGTTATGCTGCAATAAACACGGGGGTGCAGTTATCTCTTTGGGATAGTGATTTCATTTCCTTCAAATATATATTCAGAAGTAGAACTGCTGGATCATATGGGTAGTTCTAATTTTTTGTTGTTGTTGTTACATTCCACCAATAGTGCACAAAGGTTTCCTTTTCTCCACATCCTCACCAATAGTTGTTATCTCTTGTCTCTTTGATGACAGCCATTCTGACAGGTGTGAAATAATATCTAATTGTGGTTTTGATTTGCATTTCCATAATGATTAGTGATATTGAACACGTTTTCATGTACCTAGTGACCATTTGAACATCTTCTTTGGAAAATGTCTATTCAGGTGTTTTGCGCATTTTTAATTGGAGTAATGTTTTTTACTATTGAGTTGTCTGAGTTCCTCATATATTTCAGATTAATTTCTTATCAGATGTGTGATTTACAAATATTTTCTCCCATTTTTTAGGTTGCCTTTTCATTTTGTTGGTCATTTCTTTTGCTGTTCAGAAGCTTTTTAGTTTGATACAGTTTCATGTGTTTATTTTTGCTTTTATTGCTTTTGCTTTTGGTGTCAAATCCAAAAAAATCCTTGCCAAGGCCCATGTCAAGGACATTTTTTCCTGTGTTTTCTTCTAGGAGTTCTAAAAATATTTTTATAGATAAACTAGATATGTATGTATTTTGTTAACTACCAAGAGTGATTTTTTTTCAGTTGTATCAATTATTGTAATTTCTTTAATGCTCCTCATCTGGTTAGTGTTTAAATTTTATTACTGTGATAGCTACTAAGATCAACTATGATAATAGTTTTTATCAAAGTCAAATATTTTAATGTCAGGATTGCATCTGTGATTTTGATTAATGTTGAAATTAAAATCTGTGATTCAAGTCATCATTCCAGTTATGGATCTTAAAGAGATATATTTCAAAATTGTCTTTAATTTATAATTAATTCTTCTCTTTGGTTCTCTCAGCATTAAATGGTTGTGATATTTGTTTCATCTTTTAAGGAAAGTCAGCTAATAAAAGCCTCATTTTTTGTGATATATAGATTTCAAACTATAAACTTGGACATGGGGTATTCCTTCTCAAAATATGTACCATCCACTCTAAGAGAAATGTTATATAAACAGGAAGACTACATTACAAATTTTATGATGACATTTGAATTCAGCATCATCTAATATCATTTTTCTTTGCTCTTCTCTCTGCTTCCATAAACACCAGTCTCCTCTTCTGACCTCATTCTTCCCAGTCATTATGCTCATCATGCTCATCCTAAACTGCCCACAATATCCCACCATCATGATCTATTTGACTTTTTATTAAAATTTACCACTCCACTATTCCAGTGCTGGCTCTCCTGTTGAGGTAAAACCGAGTATTTGGATATCAACACGTTACTTCTAGCAAATAATTCACTTGCTTTTATAAACAGGATTTGTATGATTGAATTAACCAAAAGAACTCAATTCCTTGGATTTTTTATTCTGGTGATGATTAGCTTTTTAATGCAATGCATGCATCTGTAAAACATTCAGAAAGTATTGAACACTACAGAAGAAAAGCAAAAAAAAAGACGACAGAAATTTCAGGCAGGCACATTGGGAGAGATGTAGAAATAAACAGGATTTTTGGCATCCCTGAAGTCACATATATTATTCCAGTCAAATGGATTCTAGATTAAATTGAAACTATCAATATATTGATTCATCCATTCATCCAGAACTATTTACTGAAGCCCCACTTAATATCATACAATACATGACATCAAGTGGGGTGTAAATATAGACAATACAATGGTGTACGGCACAATTCCTGTCTAGCGCAGCATACAGCAGATGCTTATCACACAGGTTGGTAAGTTTTAAGAGGGAAAGGGGACAGAGCATTATTGTAAAGCTGCATGGTGGGGGCCCTGCAGTCAGGAAACAGCAATTGCAAAGCTTCAGAAATGCGAAGTGTGTGCATAATGAACACATAGCCATAGTATGGAATGGAAATGGAAATTTTAAGAGAGCTGAGGTTGGAAAAGTGAAAGAAGGTACAACTTGTATGTCCTGCCAAGGAATTTGATTTGCATCCATAAGAAAATGAAGAGCTATTGATGGATTATAAGCAGGTCAGTGACATGCTTTCCTACAAAGACAGCAAAGCAAGGAAAAAGAATTGAGGGTTGACATTTAACTACCTTATTCTACTTCAAGATTGTTATTACACAATCTTCAAGATCCATTTTTACTTAAAAATGGTTATCTCTTAATGGTTAGTTCAAGAGGTAATAGCATTTTCAGAACATGAAATTTTCACAAGCGACCCTTTAACCTTGTCCTTAACAGAAGGTAATATCACTTCAGCCCAGAAACTTTCCTTATCAGACACCTTTTACTCTAACTCTGTTTTTTTCACCTCCTCTTTTCCAAACCATTTTTATTATCTTAAAGTGTAGCTTCTTACATAAGCATTTCTGTTACCTTCGCAATGATTGTCTTTCATTTGCTATCTACTGGCACCTTGAGTATCTGTAGTTCGTAAGAGTTGCTGGCAACTACCCAGTCCTTTATGTCAGGTTTACTTGTGATCCTCCAAGCTTGGTTCCCATGAATAGAAACAAAACAAAAACAAACAAAAATGGAAGTCGGTGGATCTAGCAATATTGTTCTCTTTCTAACACTTTTTAACACTTTCTAAGACTTTCTAACATTTATCAAGTCCCTCAGCCATTCTCCATCTTAGTTCCCCCATATGCAAAGCAAGGGGGTTGGTCTAGGTCAGTTTCACCCTGTAGCTTGGAGCTGCAGACTCCCAGGGATGTCTCCAGGGTCTCCTAAAAAGATGAAACCAGGAAAGCAGATTTCTCTTTTCACCTTTTACTTCAAACTGAGTACCTATTCTATTATCTGTCTTATTTATTAGGTTTTTGTACAGCACTGCTTTTGAAGAACAGATCAATCAACTAAAAATAATTTGAAAATGACTCATCTACATAACTCCTAAAGGTCCATTTCAGCTCTCACATTTTATCCTCTCCATTTCTTCTTGTTTTTTAATCTCTTTGACATACTTTACAGTTCCTATGTATTGGCAGTATGTATCAAAACATGTCAGAAATACAGCAAATGATTCAGTAAGTACCTCTTAAGAAAAGAATGGACAAATGCATTAATTGGTTTGTTAACCTCATTACTAATATTTATAGATAACCATTAAGTAGTACCAGCCACTCTTCAAAACACTGGAGACAGAATGTTGGAAACTCAGACAAATATTTGCCTTCCTGGAATGATCAGTCAGCTGCATCAATGCATTAAGCAACAATTGTTGGACACCTAATATACTGCAGGTGTTTTGTTAAACCTAGTTATGTCAAGAACTATAGAATCTTATTTTCTTCTCGAAGATTTTAGTCTGCTAAAAGAAAAACATGTCAACAGATCACTGCAGTAACAATTAGGAAGGAGTCTTACAGTTATGATGAAAGTGCTATGGGCATTCAGAAAAAAGAGTTTCTGACTCTGGCTTAAGTAGTGGAAAAGATCTCATAGGGAAACCTATAAACTGAGTTCTGAAGAATGAAAGAGACTGTGTCACATGGAGCAAATCTCTAAACATGACCGCCGTAGGAAAAGTACGTATGCAGAAGGCAGAGAGAAGAAACACTGAGGAGTGTAAGGTAACAGTGAGGTGCGTGGTGTGGCTGTACCGCTCAGTACACTGGTGATTGGACATCGAGAGAAAGGCTGCAGAGTCATTTTTCTTCAGATTAAAAATGTTCTTTTATGCTACTGTAAAGCTTTATAGCTTCATAAATTAGGGAATGGAGACTCCACAGAGATTTTTAAGGGGCAATTTGGCAGGAAAGATTTGTCTCCTAAAAAAAAAGAAGATAATGTGGGTGTGGAATATGAAAGATGGGCTAGAGGAAGGAGAATGCAATGAAGAGAAAAGCAAGAAAGAGGCTCCTCTAATGGGTCCAAAGGAAGGGGAAGAGGGCCTGAGGGATGAGGGAATGACCAGACTGGAGAGAATACCTCAGACTGAGTTAAAAGGATCTGGTGACTGGACATAATGTAGTACTCTAGCACAGGAGAACATGAGAGATTATTCTCTGTTCTATGCCTTTAAAGATGGAAAAGCATTTTTAAAAACTCTATTTCTCACAAAACACAACCAGCAACTATTATCTCTCTCAGGTAAATACATAGCCAGTCCATATGTGGAGGCTAATGGATGACTTAATTAATGCCTGACAAGATTCTGTAGGATAACAGATAAAGGGCAATTCCCATTCAACAGCCCCCCTTAGATGGGATGACACAGGCATTATTAATAATTTCTCCAGGCACTTCTCATACTAATGAAGAATTAACACAGGAGTTCACCTTATCACTTGGAACATCTTGCCAGATAGTACAACCTGGAGTCTCTATTTTTGCTTAGTCAAAAAGCCTGACAGTTAGCCATGGCAGGTTATTAATCTTAGTGTTGACTTCAAGTACAATATCAGAGTTGTAACTTTGCTAGGGGGTTGTCAGGATGGACTGTTTTCTGAGATAGCAGATGGTTTGGAAATCATCTGCCATGACAGATCAAACTGACTGGAATTTCAATTGTCTGTTCCTGGAGTGATGATGAGAAAGGCACATGCGAGAAATTAACTTTCCTGGTTTAACTGAAAACGACGACACATTGCATGGTCAGAGCACAGACTGGTGACAAGAAGGAAGGATAAATGAGAGGCAAGTGGGAAGTTTCTAATTAACTCCAATCTCCCTCAAGTAAATTTCCTTAACTCAATGTTATTGCACAGATGAGGAAAGTCGATTTATGCATTTCAAGGCTTGATTTTATAATTTTGCTCTTGAAGAATGAGATAATCAAACAACAGAAGGAGTATATTAACTAGGGACCTGGATTACAGTGATTCAGAGCGAGGTATCAGGTAATTGAATCTAGTCAGTTTATTCAGAGCAGGACGCAAATAAGTAATTTGGATATCTTAAATGGGCTCTGCCAAGTTAAAAGCCTCATGAAAATTTTGTAAATACGCCATGCACTTTAATGCAATCTGAGAGAAGGTAGTTTACAATGATTTCAAACTTCTATTTGGCCATTATTATTATTATAGCTTTTTAAATGTTTCCCCTGACATCCTTCCTGTGTAAATGAGTATGTCCCAGGGATACTCCAGTAAATGAGATGAACTAATGTAGAATACTAAATAATTCATGTCCTTGGAAGCCACTGAGACTTTGCTCATGTTTTTATAGAAACCAAACCACATTGTGATGCAGATAAAAAAGCATCTGCATATGAAAATATCTCAAGTATTATTTTTTAAGTCCAAATGTGTGCTCAATCAAAAAAAAAAAAAAGAAGAAAGGGAACATATTAAAAGAATACAGCAAGAACCACTTTATAATAGTGAAGATAACTAATAAGATTTTGGTTTATTATTGTTTATTCTTACTTCTTTTGGAGCTCATTTCACTCCTTTGCCATCATCTTTATGGTTCTGAATTAGACTGGAGTGAGAATAACAGATGAGGAAGTCAAATGAGATGTGGAGGGGAGACTGGAACAGAAGAGGCAGCACCACGGAGTAGAAGGCAGTATAAAATGATAAGGACCTGGGATATTTGTGTTCCAAGTCCTGCCTTGTCAAAGTCTGACTTAGGCTTGTTATATAAAACTCTCAAGGTCACTGTTTTCTTATCTGTAAAATGTAAATAATAAGGCTATCACAAAAAGTAAATAAGATAATATTTATAAACAGACTGAAGTGCCTGGTACAGAGAAGGCACACAAAATTTAGAACCTACCTGACTATTCTGTTCCAAGAAAGGACCTCATACTGCTAGATTTCCCTAAAAGGGATTTCTAAATGTCCTCTCAATAATGATAGAGAGACAGGAAACTAATGGGGTTGTGAGTTAATTTGGAAGACAAAGTTCTTGGTCTTAAATTCCAACTTTATCACTCACCAGTAGTGAGTTAACTAGTTATTTAAACTCAGTTTCCTCATGTATATAATGATAATGTTAGTATTTACCTTACTGGAGGTTTGCAAGGATTAAATAAAATAATCTGCATTAGGTGCCTAGTACAGGTTAAGCACATGGCTAAGACTCTTAAAATGTTACTTCTGAGTATCCGTTGATCAACTCCACGTAACTATAGCCATGAAAATTTTATCTGTGATAAGAGACAAACATAGAGAATGATTTTCCTCTCTGGCATAGCACCATGCTATGAAAATGTAATAAAACTAGAATTTTCAACATAAATGTTGCTTAAACGTGGTTTGTTCCAAGGAACTCTTTCCTTTTAAGCAAATAATTCTGAGTCATTTCAATCACTGTTTCAGAGAAAAGACTTACAGATATTAGCAGTTCCACTTCCAATATTTAAAAGCACTGGAGATTAAAAGTAATCAAGAATTCAAGGGTAATCAACTCTGGAGATAAGAAAATGGTACTAAGTGAATCTGTATTTGTGCAGCTTTTCTCCTGTAGATACAACCCTGGTCCACACTCTGTGGGATGGCTGGAACTCAAAAAGAGATCATAGTCTTAGTGACTTGATGAGTCAGAGGATAGAATCTGGGACTTCCAGAGTGGCTAGAAAGTAAGAGTAGAAATGAAGAAGGGCTCACAATGCTGTATAAATTCTGCCCTACGTCTGGGCTGAAACTGGAACTATAAATATACAAGGGAGACATTAAGGAGCCGGGCTGAAGGCTGAGAGAAATGAACAAAGGTCTCAATCACTATATTACAGGAGGGGTTAAAAAATTTAGAGTTTGGTTGCTACCAAAGTTAAACGCTTGCTAAAATAAAAATCACCATTCTTTAGAGGAACAGACCAGAATAAAAAGTATCCATAATGCATTATATACAATATTCATCATATAATTAAAAATCATTAGTTATCAAAAAAAAAATGTGGCTCATAGTCATAAAAAAAAAAATGTGGCTCATAATCATGAAAAAAAGTAGTCAGTGAAAACTGACCCTGATATGTTAGAGTAAATGGATGAGGAGTTTTAAGTAGTTAATATAGATATGTTAGAAAACTGACTTAAAGGAAAAAATGGTCAAAATGAATGAACAAGTGGAAATCACAGCAGATAAATAAAAACAATTTAAAATGAATAAATGGAAATTCTAGAACCGAAAAGTACAATACCTGAAATGGAAATGTCAGTGAATTTGAAGACAAATCAAAAGAATTAGCCAAACTGAATAACAAAGATAAGAAATTAAGGAAAAAACCTCACTGACTGTGAGACAAAACAAGCTGATAAAAATCTGTAATTGAAGTTGTACAAGGAAGAGAATTAAAACGGCAGAAAAATACTTTAAAAAAAAAGATCAAAATTGTTCCTAATCTGAGGATAATAAAAACTTACAGATCCAAAAATTTTAGTCAACCTCAAACAAGTTAAAAATGAAATAGCAATTATCCATGTGATAATCAATTTTGTGTTAATTTGACTGCATCATAGGGTACCCAGATTAAACACCACTAGGTTTGTCTGTGAGAGTGTTTCTAAATAAGATTAGCATTTGAACTGGTGGACTGAAAAAGTGGATTGTCCTCCCAAAAATGACTTGGCATCATCTAATCTGCAGAGGGCCTGAATAGAAGAAAAAGCAGAGGAAAGAGGAATTTACTTCTTTTTTTCATGACTGCCTGCTTGATCTGCTTGAGCTAAGGCGTCAGTTTTCTCCTAGTCCTCCTGGTCCAAGGACTAAGACTTACATCATCTACTCCCCTGATTCTCAGGCCTTCAGACTCAGACTAGAATTACATCACTGGCTTTCCTTGGTCTTCAACTTGTACACAGCAGATAATGGGCCTTCTCAGCCTCCATAATCACATGAACCAATTTGTTATAATCTCTCTCTCTCTCTTTCTCTCTCTCTCACTTTCTCTCTGTATACATGTAATATATTTAAATACATAGATTACATTGTATCTCCTATTGGTTCTGTTTCTCTGAAGAACCCTGACTAATATAAGCCACATCACAAACTGCTAAAAAACCAATACAAAAAAATATTGAAAGCAGCTAGAAAAATGACTCATTGTATACAGAGTAAAAATGATAAAAAATAATGTTTGCATTATCAGAGAGAATTACAGCCACAACACACTGGAAGAACATCTTTAAAGTACTGAAAGAGAAGGAAAAATAACTGCCAATCCAGAATTCTACATTCAGCAAAATTATGTGTTGGAAATGATGCCAAAATAAAGATTTCCCAGATAGACAAATCCGAGAGAATTTATTGCTGTTAAATTACTTGAGGACAAAGAGAAATGACACCGGATGGGAAGATGGATGTATAGGAGGTTAAGAAAAACAGATACAGTGGGATGTTTCATAATGATAAAAGAATCAAAAGGGAAGAAATGTGTGCAGCCTGAAAACAGAGCTTTAAAATTTGAGTAAGAAGCTGAAAACTCTAGAAGGAAAAGTAACCCAATCTTAATCATATTTGGAGATTTTAACACTCCTCTCTCAGTAACTGAGAGAACAGAAATGAGCTGATGTAATTTTTTTAAAAGCAGTTGATACAATAACTAGATGAAAAATCAGTTACATTATCTGAAGATCAGAACAGCACTACCAACCACTTTGAGCTAACTGGTATCTGTAAAACATTATCTACAACAAATATATAAAGCAGTTTTTTTAAAAAATATGCAGGGCACATTTATGAACTATATGCTGCATCATAAACTAAGTCTTCATAGAGCTCAATAACTGAAATATTACAGAGTACGTACTTTAGTGAAAATAAATTAGAAATCAGTTAACAGTAAGATATCTAGAAAAACCCCAACTATTTGGAAATAAAATAACACAGTTCTAAACAACTAGTGGGCCAAAGAAGAAATCATGAAAGGCTTTAGAAATTTTTTAAATTCAGCATATTACAATACATGTTAGGCAGCTACAGCAGAGCTTAGAGACCAGTTCATAACTAGTTATATAATCAATGTTATATTAAGAAGCTAAGAAATAAAGGAATAAAATCAAGCCCAAAATAAATAGAGGAAGGAACAAATAAAGATAATATCAGAAATCAGTGAAAAAGAAGACAAAAACTAGAACACTGGCAAAGCCAAAACTTTGTTCTTCAAAAAGATTAATAAAGTCAGTAAAGGCCAAATAATAATAATAATAAAGAGATAAAACATAATTCATTAGCATCAGAAATAAACAAATATCTATTTTACTTTATAGATTTTAAAAGGAGGATGAAAGAATGTTATGAACAACTTTATCATTTAAATTAAATAGACAATTTTCTTGAGGCACACAATTTATTAAGACTGACTCAAGATGAAATTTTTAAAAAGTGAATAGCCTATATTTATTAGAAAGGTCAACTTTGTTATCAAATACTTTCTCACAAACTCCTATTCCAGATTGTTTCACTGTGGATTCTACAGTACATTTCAAGAACAATGCTAGTCTCAGTAGAATTCCTTCAAGAAATAGAAAAGGAGGGAACACTTCCAACTTCTTTAAGTAGGCCAGTAAACCCTGACACAAAATTGACAAAGACATTACCACGACCTAAAATTGATGACCAATATATTTAATAAAATGCAAAAATTTTTAATAAAATATTAGCAGGTTTAATTCAGCAATATAAAAAAAGGTAAATATATCATGACAAAATGGTTTCCATATCAGGAAAGTAAAGATAGTTAAAACATTCAAATCAATCAATCAATGTATTAATTCTCTATATTAACTGAATAAAAATAGCAATGCAAATGGTTAACTCACAGAGATGTAGAAAGATACAAAAGAAGTATTTGGCAAAATTCAACACCCACCCATTCATCTCTCATCCATAGTTAAGAACTCTTATTAAACTATGAATAAGAGGCAACTTCTCTTACCTAGTAAAAGACATTTACAAAAACAAAACAAATAAAACAAAAATCCTATATGTCACATGGTCAAAGACAAAAATCTTCCCCTTTAAGATAAGGAAAAAGAAAAAAATCTGCTCTCACCACTTCAATTCAAAATTTTACTAGTAGATATAACTACAACAGCAAGACAAATAAAAGGCATGAAAACAGAAAAGGAAGTAAAATTTGTTTATTTGTAGATTATATAATAGTTTGCATTCAAAATCTTTAAGAATTCACAAAACAATGACTAGAATAAGTGAATTTAGCAAGGTCACAGAATACAAAATTGAGGCAAATTCAATTGTATTTCTATATTCTAATAGGAAACAATGTGAAAAGGAAAATTAAAAATACATATTGTTATAAAAAAATAAAACTGCCCACATTTCTTCAAAAAATAAAATGAGAAAAGAACTTAATAAATTATTACAAGATCTCTACACTAAAAACTACAAAGTAATACCAGGAGAAATTAAAGACCTAAAAAAATAGACATATACCATGCTCTGAGAGTAGAAAACTCAATACTGTTGTCAGTTTTCCTAAATAGCAGTTTTCAAAATTTTTTGTTTCAGAAGTCTAATACAGATTTAAAATTACTGAGGATCTCAAAGGACTTAATTTTTTTAATTTATATCCATTAATATAATTTATAAACTAAAACTGAGAAAATTTAAAATACTAAATCAATAATTTATTTTAACATAATCCATTATATCATATAAGCATGTTTATAAAAAAATAACTACATTCTCCAAAACAGAAAAAAAAATTAGAAGAGTGACACTGTTTTACATTTCTTGGAAATCTATCTGACTTAATAAAAGCAGTTTCTGGTATATCTAAAACAGCAGCTTTTACATTTAGGCCAGTGTGACATGTTATTTGCTTGAAGTATATGAAGAAATGCTAGCCTCACACAAATATAGTTAGATAAAAGAGGAGTATTTAATTATCCTTTTCAGACAACCATGAATTTTCTTCTTTGGTACTATACCAAAACTTGCCAAGGAAATTAAGGAGGCAATTACATTCCAATAAAGGCAATGGTAAGGGAAATGCACGGTCCTACAAAAGCTCATAGAGAGAGCCACTAATTAGGACTTGGACATCAGAGAAGACTTTCTGCAAGAAATGATGGCTAAGCTCAGGGTAAAAGAAATGTGAGGTTAATGAGGATTAAAGAAAGTGTGTTCTGGGAAGGGTTAATAGTCGAGAAAGGATATGGTAAATTCACAGCATCAAAAAAGACTCAGTATGACCTCAGTTTAGTGATACACTGACTATTGACAGGGGATAGAGGAATGTTAGAAAGAGGGCCAAAGATGAAAGTGAAGGGTAATCAAGATCTTGAATATGAAGGCTTTAGGTCAGGCTTTGGACTTTTCTATAGAGATAATGACAGTTTACTGAGGGATTTAAGCAAAAGAGTGACAGCTCATCAAAGCCAAAAGTTTAATGAGAAATTGATCAGCTGCATGAGATACAGTAGAGCGGTCTAATGAGAACAAGTCTTGAATGCATACTTGATTTTGGCCATAATAATACTGTGACTTAACTGAGAAAAAAAAATGGAATATGAGGCTACATTGCAGGGAGCTAAAGAATGAACAGGAAGTGAAGATGGTGAGAGTAGGCTCAGCTTTCAATAAGCTTATCTGGGATTGAGAAGGTCAGTAATGAGTCACCAAAAGAAGCAGAGACTGAAGATAAGAAGCCAGAATACTGAGAAACATCAAGGCCATAGATCTGGAAAAGAACACAAGATGTGCCTTGCTAGTAGAGGTATGTCAGACCTGCTCTGATAAAGGTAAAGTTTGATTGCAGTTTATGCATTATTTCTGAAATCATTTTCCTTACTATTTTTTAAGCTGCTCTGAAATAGGTTGTCATAACTTCCTCATTTTGTTTAGTCAACTTTTACCTCCCAGAACATGAAAAAATAGATCATGGTTCAAATACTACAGAAATCATTTTAAAAGTCCAAATCAATGGTGTCTGAATTAATGAGCTTATATTTTATGCCAAAATTGGGGAGCACTACTTGACTATCAATTTATTTGAAGAATGAAGTCTAACCCTCATGCATGACATACTTTACTTCTGCTAAGGAATCTTGGGCTTCTTGTACCAGTGGATTTGTAACATATAAACTCAGTTGGTTACAAGCTCCAGAGCGGTGTTTTTTAGTATAGTTTAAATGGATAAAAACACTTGGAACCAGTTTATTAAATAGAATCAAGAGATCTTTAATACCATTAACCTGCCTCAAACTGATGTGAAATTTGCTCCATGATCTGTTTCACAATTTGGGGCTGCTATAAAGATTTTTGTCATTGGTAAATCTTCCTGCTTGAACTTAGATGAGGAATACAAGTTTACTGGCTGAACGGTCTTTGACAACCAAATACAGTTGATGAAATCCACTTAGGTTTATCTGTTGGTAACTCAGGGGCATGAGGATGACTAGACTTTATAACAGTGATTTCTCTTCTGCACTTCTCAGGTGTGAACAGATAGATTTATGTCAGAAAACCTGATGCTATAAAAACTGAAGAAATTGCCATGGAAACAAGGTAGGACTATCAGTAAATCAGGGATGAAAAGAAGATTTCGAAATGTATAAGTACTGGTGAAAATTGCCAGAGCTCATAAAAATTCTGTACGTTTTGATCCAGGTGTATGTGTTAGCCTATGATGAGATATTTTAAATGGAAAACAATTGAATTACATTCTAGTGTTGGAAAATAGAGCATACGTTTGATGTGTGTATGATTTTCTTTGCAAATGTGAACGGTAACATAAGCACAATGTCAATCTAGAGTAAACCAAAGTAGTGATGGCTTACACGTATAATAGATTCTGCATTGGTGTCATTTGTTCTCAGCAACAAGTGACTCTATGAGCTGATACTGAATGAACCTCAAAAAGTGATTACCAGCACATTAAAAAAAAACAAGCAGAAACCATGTGAGTTTTCAAGATTTGATGACAGGGATTATAGTACACATGGGTCAATGGTAACACATTGTATTTGGTAGGTATTTAATCTGGGCTCCATTTACATCTATAATTATATATTTCAAACTATTTGTTTTTAAAAGTTTGATTTTCTGATGAACTCATCACTCCAGCGGCCATGAGATGGTTCCCCACTTACCCACGACAAGGAAGGGGAGAAAAGATACCATGCACTTACTGCAATAACTATAAAATTCTAAATATTAGCTCTGTATTTAAAATGCTCAAATAACAATGATGGAAATACCTGTCTTGTACAAGTAACCATGAAAATATTTACTTCCCAAGCTTCCACATTCTAGGAGATAACTGCTACATTTTAATATCTGTTTCTTTCGTGTAATATAATGCTTGCATTGAATAGGGCAAAGGATCTTAAGCCTTTTCCGTAGATGTATGTTTTCTTGGGTCAAGCACTCACCCGGACTCTAGAAACTTCAATTTAGTAGAAAATCTATGCCTCCCCACTTGCAAGCAGCCTGTTTCCAAGAAAATAGTGAGAAGATTTTAATAATAACAATCAGGCAACATCATCACCTAGATATGACCAGATCCAAATGCACAACTTCACAGCAACTTCGGAGCATAACTCAGTATTTCTGTTCATTTTTCAAAAGGAAACATTTTCCACAATGTATTAGTAAGAATTAGAAATTTTACTTTCTGTGAAAAGATTGTTAGAGGGAAATGTTACATCACGTATTAGATAAAAACATCCAATAAAAACCTACCTAAACATCTTTACTTCTCTTTTATTCCATTGTGCATGCACATTGTGTCTTCTCTTTTTTCCTTCCTTGATCCTCTCCTTCTCCTGGCTTCTACCTCCCCCTTCCCCTCATCTAAAACTGCACTGATGTGTAGGATAACCACTAACCGTACATGGCCATTTAAATTTGTTAAATTAAATTAAAAATTCAGTTTCTTGAGTACACTAGCCATATTTTAAGTGTTCAATAGCCTTGTGTGGCCAGTGGCTACCATATTGGGCAGCACAGATAAAACATCCCCTTTATGGCAGAAATTTTTATTGGCTGGTGCTGATCTAAAGCAATTAAACTCAGATCCAAGCTTAAAACCTCACTTTTAAAAAAGAAAAAAAAAATTAGAAGAAGGAGGTGGAGAAAGAGGAGGAGGGTGAGGAAGGTACGCAGTATGACTAGTGTCCTTATAAGAATAGAAGAGACACAGAGACATAAGAGGAGAATGCCCTGTGATAACAGAAGCATAGATTTAAGTGCTGGAGCTGCAAGTCAAGGGATGTTAAAGGTTGCTGGCAAACCATGAAAAGGTGAGGATTCTCGCCTACAGTTTTCAGAGGGTGCATGTCCAATCTGACATTTTGATTTTGGACTTCTAGTCTCCAGAACTATGAGGCAATACACTTGTTGTTTTAAGCCATCCAACTTGTGGTACATTTTTATGGCAGCCCTAGGAAACTAATACAAGCTTTTCAAAGATACTATAAAAACAGAGAATGCTTTATTTTGAAAGAAAATTCCCCAGAAAAAATGTTGCCTCAAAAAGATAAAATTACAACACAACCTTTCACCATGATTGGAGAAGCAATTACAGCTGTGAAGGAAATACAAGGACTTAGGAAGGTAAGAGACAAGAGGATAAGAGAAGTTGGATGTCTAGACATATGTGATAAAGTGAACACTGATGAAATTTGGAAAGAATTATTTTAGAAACAAAATTAAACTACAGGATCACAAGAGATAGTGACACCAAAGAAAGCACAATAAGAGATATATATGGGGGGTTACAGTTCAGTGGGAGAGCACATGCTTAGCATACATGAAGTCCTGGGTTCAATCCCCAGTACCTCCATTTAAAAAAAAAAAAAAAAAGAAGAAAGTGATATATATGAGAAAATAAAATAAACAGAAATAAAGGTATGAAAAAAGAATATGGAAAATACATGAAGAAAATATGATATATAAAAGAAAAAATATACACAATGTTCACAGAATTGGAACTCCAAAGACAACCAGAACAATGGCAGAGAATGGGTATCTTAAAACGTAGTTCAAGAAAAATTTCTTATATAAAAGACTTAGATCTATTTCTTGAAGAGGAAACCATAACCCAGAAGGGATACACTGTAACACAGAATGGTCAATATTGAGACAAAACTTGAAAAAAATTATCTAAAAATTTTAAAGATAAAGAATCTTTGTGCAGCAGGGAACAGGTGGGTTTTAAGTGAAAAACAATCAAACTGATATCAGACTTCACTACCAGAAGACAGTGAAGAAAAACTTACAAGGAAAGAAAGTATGAGTCAAGCTTTTTATACCTAGTCAGACTGTCCTTCAAGTATAAAGCTATAGACAAACATTTTTTCAGATGTATCTGCATGAACTCAAGGAACATCTTCACACAAGCCTCTCAAGAATACTAGTGAGAGATAAAATCCAACTAACTACAATACGATAGGAAAATAGCAGAAAAAGGATAGGTGTATACTTAAGATACATTTAAAAAGAATAAAAGGGAGAAAAAGTGGTGCAAAGTGTAAGTTGACTAAGCTCACCATTGCTTTTCTCAGAAAAGTTAAAAATTAAGTTATGTTATTTATGATTGTCAAATCACATAAATCTTAAGCATTTGCCTCTGATTGTCTATCCTCATAAACTCTATTGGTTCTGTGGGAGGATGGAGTGAACTGCAGATTGTTACGCAGGGCTTGATCTGTAGATCAGAACTAAACAAAACAAGCAATAAAATGGAGACAGGACATGTATCAGAAATGGCACAATATGTAATTTATTGAATCTAACTTAAGCTTTATTGGTCCTCCAATAACTGGCTTCCTAATCTTATTTCTTCCCCTATGCTCTCTTTTTTCTCTTTTTCTGTATCTTTCCCTCTCCTCCTTCGCTTCCCTCCTTCCTTCCCTTCCCTCCCTCCTTCCCTTCTTTTCTCCTCTCTCTCTCATTTCTACACAGACCACTGAAGACTGACACTATGTACATCAGCCTGAGAATATTTCAAATAAAATGGCACTTTGGCTGCATGTGGTGGTCTAGGAAGGTAATGCAATCTTCCAAATGATCACAGCAAAAACTGGCAAATAGGAAGGGAATGTATTAGAATAGCTCACAGAATCATAATTAAAGTAAAGAACCATGCTATGGAGGGACAAAAAATCAGCTCTGGGGAGTCTAGGTAGCAGAAACTGATGAACAGCCTTTTCAAATGCTACCCTTGCAGAGAATGAACTCTAACTTTCTGAAGCATTTTTGAGGCTTTGCTTAAAAGTAGAATCCCAAGAAACTGCATGGATCACATGTTTTAATGCTTGATGGTATCCAGCAGGTAAAATATAGTGGGCTCACGTGGAAGAAACTTAACCAGGAAGAGGGAGAATAAATGCTGAGTGATCAAAGCAGAGACTTCCACTAGAAATGGCATGATCTTTGTGCCTACACTGGTAGGTTGGAAGAAAGGGACCAGAACAATTCACTCAAATCTCAGAGATGTTAGCAAAGTTAAGAAACAGAGAAGCATTGAAGAAGACTCAAGAATCAGAAGCAGTCTATGGGAGCTCTTCCTGCTCATCTCCTCCTCCAGTTCACCATCTTTTCCCAGACTCCTCCACCTCACCAAACTTATTCTGTACTCTTTCTTGTTTGTATCTTTCTGTGGCCTGGCATGGCTCCTGCCAAAGACACAAAACTTTTCCAGGTGTTTTCACCTCTCTGGAATTCCAAGACAGCTTTTTTAAGAGAATGTGCCTGAAGTTTCCCATTTTCTCCAAGGCACAAATTGAATTAGTAGTAGATGCCTACCACAATCATCCCTGTACCCCTCTATGGTCCCTGTGCCCACTTGGTTGAAGGCTGCCTTGGGGCTTTCAGACTTTCAGCTCAAAGGGCTGGTCTAAGCTTGTGAAAAAGTATTCTATCTCCTTAAGTCAGGTCTGTTCTGAAGAACCACTAGTAGTTGGGAAGACACTGCCAAACCCAGAAACAGTTTCTCCAAAGCCAATGAGTTGCCAAAAGTTTTTTCGTCAGTTTTGCAATTCTGTACAAAGTTTTATTTTCTGATTTGATATTGTAAAGATTTCATCTGCCTTCACTTTGGGGCAGTTTGGAATGCAGTGGGAAAAATGTAGGGAGTAATCAAATCTTTCTAAGGTGGATTTTTATTTTTGCTATGGCACCATCTGCAATTAAAAACAAAACGAAAACAACAAAAACATGAGAGTCACTGCATAAGCCATCTGCTACTGAAGGTCTTTGGCTACTTCTTTCCATACCTACTGCCAAGGGAGGTCCCCAAGACATTATAATTCCAAGTTCAGTATTCCAAATCCCAGCCTTTTAAATAACAGCTAAACAGTAGCAGTGGAAACACAATAACAGATACCTGTCATTTTTGTACGCTTGAATATTTTTATGTTCATAAGAAGTTCATCTTGAGATAAACATGAAGATGAAAAAGCAGAGTGGCATTTTAATCATTCTTAAGCAGGAAAAAGATAAGTATTTTTTGGCACGGAAACTTTCTACTTTTAGTAAGAGAAGAGTGAGAGCAGGCAGAGTACACTGTCAGTTCCACCAGGTTCAACTCATTGTTGAAACCAAACAAAAATAGCCTCTCACAGTTCCCATTGTTCTGCAGCTGCTGGCTTCAGAACGCTCGCTGTCTCCTTCCTTGTGACTAATCATCATGGTTGCCCAGTTTCCTTTCTTGATTTCCTACCAGAAGTTGTGATGTGTCATAGGAAGAGAGGGCAACCCTCCCAGCGTTTCTTTCCAGGCCTTTTGAATACGTCCATCCCGGAGCACTTGTCCTTTTCTTCAAATCCCTGAATTTCTTGGCCTGCCTGGACTTAGAGGCTGTGTTTGTGAGCATGCATGCTTTAGTCATTTGATAAGGGAGCAGAAGTGGCTTCCTGTTTTAAAGAAGCCAAAAGATGTGAGTCTGGATGTGGGCATGAGTCTTAGGCCTAATGTATTTTCCTTTCGAAGGATCTTACTCTACATCTGTCAGCTTTATTTGTTCTAAAGTTCTAAATTGCTAAAAGTTTAATCTGATTTCTGAGTTTAGCAATTACTAAAAGGGCTATACCATATATATTAATAGAATCCCCCCCCCCTTTTTTCAGTTGAAAGTCAAACTTGTAACAACTCTAACTCTTTAGAACATAGAAATGAACTTCAAAATTAAGGGAAAAGACCACTAGCATAGTGCAATAACTCTATGCACTAAGACCCAAACACTGTTCACACAGAAAAGTTTTAAAACTTAAAACACTGCCTGGCATATATTAAATACTATGTAAGCATTTGTGTTTATTATCCATAACTTATTGGCTGTTTTTACATATAAATCTAAGCAAATGTTTCTCAGGAAATAAAAAGATTACCAAAAGTATTTTTGAATGATGGCAAAAGATAACAACAAAATGAGAATGTTGTGAAAATCTATGCCTGACATCTAGCTATAATAATGATACGGAAAGTTAAAAACACAATTGCAGTAGTTGGACCATTTAAACTGCCAAAGGATCTGAAATACATGAGGCCACCCTTTAGAGACACCAACCTAAAAGTGAACCCCTTAAGCCATCAAGGAAAATGCAATTAGTTTTTTCTATTCTAAGAATGCAGTGCAAGGTAATATTTTTTAAAAGATAAAGTTTAAAAGGGGTAGACTGAAGCACTGCATAGATTTTTATCAACCATATTGGAAAATCTACCTAAATAGGGCAGCTCGCTCAACAACACATTAGTTATTAACGAGGCCTTGCTAAATACACTGATGCTGTCAACTTGGAAGATATTCCATCACAGAGTCTAATGCCATCTATGGGCATGGCTTAAAGCCTGATGTGAATCCCACAGTCCTCTCCCCATGCTCGACCACGTTTGGTTCTCTTTAGGAAAGAGCTGTCTGATTGTTAGGATGCCTCCAGTCTGCCTTTCAGAAGAACGCAGCTTTTTTGCTCAGAATGAGTCATCACAATCTATTTGCAACCACCTAATTGGTGTGTATGCTGGCATTGGTTCCCCATGATCGGCCGAGGCCTCGCTCAGACCTATGATTCACAGGATCCTTCAGTTATGTCTCCTGCCCATATGGGTTTGCTGCAGGCTCTCTCCAGGTCACCACACATTTTTTCCTCCTCCATCATCATGAAAACCACTCGCTGCCACATGGTACCTCACACGTCCAGTTCGTTTACTTACGTGCCTTTGTTCCAATGTGGCCTGTCTCTGAAGCTCTCTCTCTCCCTCCATTTTCCCCAACCAGTTACCAGCACATTTGCCTCTAGCTCAGTAGTTCTCAACTTGGGCCAGTTTTCTCCCCCAGAAAACACGTGGCAGTGTCTCGGGGAAAGGTACTACCAGCATGTAGTGGATGGGCCCGAGTGCTGCTAAACAGATCACAAGGCACATGCCAGTCCTCTACCACAAAAGATTGCCCAGTCCAAAATGCTAATAGGGTCGAGGCTGGGAGACCTGCAATCTCACCAGTCTCCATTATTCAAGTCTCAGTTCAAATCTTACTTCCTCTGAAAACCTGCCTGCCCTGTACTCCTCCCTGGATACGCAGGGTTAGCTCTCCCTACACTTTTCCCTTTTAGTCCTTGGTACAGTGTTCCTTCTTTGAGGTTTCCAAACTGTAGCAAAATTGCCTTTATGTATGTCCTTTTCCCCAATTGGCTGGAAGCTCCTACTGAGCAGGGGGTCCTTTTTCATCCAAGTAGGACCAGCACCCAGACTAGTGTCTGGCTTGTTGTAAGTTGGGCTTGTTTGTGGGGTTTTTTTTTGGTTTTTTTGTTTTGTTTTTCTCAGTGTCTGACTGATTGAATGAAAAAGGAATAACCTTATTTTAAGTTTTATGCCTTTGTTTTCCTGCTAATTATCTGGCAGCACTAGAGACATCTTGCTGATCCTCTTGAGAATCTTTAAATATAGAGTAAGTGGTCCTTATCTTCTTACATTTCATTATGCCTGTGTTCTTGAGTGTCTCAGCACCTTTGATGATAATCTTTGGATGGTGATAACAGTACATTTAATGCTAACAGTAGCCCATCTTTTACTGCTAATAATTTGCATATGAATTATTATTATTTTTTATTGAAGTACAGCCAGTTCAATGTTGTGCTAATTTCTGGTATACAGCATAGTGATTTGGTTTTTTCATATTCTTTTCCTTTATAGGCCATTATAAGGTACTGAATATAGTTTCCTGTACTATACAGTAGTAGGACCTTGTTGTTTATCTATTATATATATAGTAGTTAGTATCCGTAAATTCCAAACTCCCAATTTATCTCTCTACCCTCCACTTTCCCCTAGTAACCATAAGTTTGTTTTCTATGTCTGTGAGTCTGTTTCTGTTTTGTAAATAAGCTCATTTGTGTCATTCTTTTATATTCCACATCTAAGTGGTATCATATGGTATTTTTCTTTCTCTTTCTGGCTTTCTTCACTTAGTACGACAGTCTCCAGCTCCAACCATGCTGCTGCAAATGGCATTATTTCATTCTTTTTCATGGCTGAGTAGTATTCCATTATATACATATATACCACATGCAACACAATTATTTTCTATTTAAGAGGACAGTCACTGAAGTCACATTGCCTGTGTTCAAATCTGGGATCTGCCACCTACCACCTATGTGACCTTGAACAAATTATTTAAAATCTCTGTGCCTCTATTTTCTATATGAAAAACAGGAAGTGATTATAGTGCAAAACTTGTAAATGTATGATGATTAACTGAGTTAATATTTTTTAAATGCTTAGGACAGTACCTGGCATCTAACAAGTACTATATAAGTGGTTGTTCAACATGACTGGAAGGACAATCTGGTATCAACCCCCCATTACATGCCATGAATGCAGCAAGTGAGGTAAAATACACCTCACTGTAACATGTTACTCTGCTCTATTACATTCCTGAAGAGAAATGAATGGAACCATGTTAAAAGACAGGAACATTCACAATTCGTCCACTATATGTCCTGGTCAGACCAAAATAACCCTCCAGAACTCATCAAGGTTTTTTGTGGGCAGGTGATGGAGTGTCTTATCATCTTGGCACAGATACAAAAACCACTGATCATCCATGGTTGCCACTACTGTTGCATTCTAATCTTTCTTCTTCAAACAGTGGCATTTTAATCATTCTGCCCATAGCAACTAATGTCATTTAAATTAGCATTAAAAATTCATTCTTTTGGTTTATCCTTCCTGAATCAAGCTAATTAACTATCAGCTGAGAGCCCTTTAAATTATAATCTGAGTATGTTACATTTTCTAATTTATAATGCCTCATCTAGGCAAATTGAAAACTCAAAAAGGAGTGAATTAATTAATGTTAATTAAAGAGTACAGCATGGAATGGATGCCAGGTCAATCTTTGGAGAGTGCATGGAAAGTCACTGTTGGGACTAAACTAACCCTTTGAAGCATATAGGTCTAACAAAGGACTTTGCTATGATGGCTTTGCAGAGAGTGGGAAAAGGAAGCCAGAGATAAGACTAGAAGCAGACCTGAAAACAGATAGCATATACCTGTACAATACATATATTATATATGTAATATTACATGTTCTCAGTAATAAGAAACCATATAACTAAATCAGCCTCTGATGTTTTTTACATTTTTCTAAAAATTTCCTTTTATATTTTTAATTAGCAAATATTTTCTGAATGCCTCCGACATACAAGGTTTCATTATATTCATCAAAAATGAATTTCAGATCTGATTATCTTTTTTGTTGAGCCATTAAATTATGTCCCTTTATCTACCCCATCTTTTTGTGCTTGCCTTGAACAATACCACTATTGCCACCTATAGGTCAAAATGCCTTTCTTTTCTTTTTTTTTTTTTTTTTTTTTTTTTTTTTTCGGTTTGTTTCTCAAGACCAGGAGAAGGAAGAACTGAAAACCCTTGGAGCCTGGATCATTCTGGATAACTGAGTTGACAGCTTCTTAGGATCCAGGCTTTTACCCACCTTTTTCCTTTTTTAAAAAATTAGTTTTGGACATAAAACTTTTTCAAAAATATTATTTCAGCTACTGCATTGAAAATAATTAACATTTTTTGGTGACTAAGGTTTATCATCAGTATGAATTATTTTACTTGCTTATTTGGCCCTAGGAAAACCCATCCCAGACTACTGCATTTTTGGCATTTCACATTCAGTCACTTGTCTGGACCACTCATTCACTTTTCACTGCTCTCAATATGTATTCCTCTTTGGCAACGTGCACTCTTTCATATGTTGCTCCTAGTTCTGTAACTAAAAACCAAACAACTACCCTAGTTAGTGTTGTTTGCAAAATAAGGGTAATTTGGAAGTGAGTTAGCAACTAAAGAATTCATAAATGTTATTTTAGGGGTTCTGTGACTCTACTTTTGTCTCCTTAGGTAAATTTTTGTAACTTGTTTCCTGATGCACAACTGTATTCCTAATAGGTGAGATTACCGAGTAAGAGTTCTGGAGAGGTGGCTCATTAATTCTATTTCTAAGACATTATCTCTAAGACTTCCCCCATTATTTAACTTTATGTCCATGTGTGATCATTCTTTATACTTTAATTAAAAAATTTTTATGATATTAAAAATACTTGAAAACCTGTTATCGTCCCTAAGACTTCCAGTTCCAGTATGCCATGTAACAGTTACTAAAAATGTTATATTTTCCTCCAAAAAACCATAATGTTAATGAATTTTAATCAACCAGGTAGCATACAAAACATTATTTACTAATTTTTAATTCATTGTCCTCATAGATAAGTCATACCTGGCAATCTTTTAAAAACTAAATCACTGTCAAACTTTAAACTTGGAAGTACCATGTTCAGGTGGTTCGTTTAAAGCCTTGGACAATACTGCAGCACTTCAGAGAAATTTGAAGTCGACTTTATAATCTGTTTTCTACTATAGACTTCAACATTCATCAACAGCAATGTAACATAACTTTTCTGGGGGAAAAAAAGAGCTCCAGTTAGACATACATGATCTTTAATTTGGAAAAGTTGCTCATTGTATTTCTATATTAAATATCTGATCTTTATTATTTTTGAAATGAATATTAGATAAGCAATCCACAAATAAAGAGAAATTAGTTAAAATAAAGAGGTGCTCAGAAAGTATCTCATCTAGTCCATCTTGAAAAGACCACTAGACAAACAGTGCTGCTCTATATACTCTGTGAAGAAAAAAATCCCAGAGTATTAGGGAAATACCTCATATTATAACTCCTTCTAAGATATTCAAAATTCACTTTATAGTATTAAATACTAACAATCACACAATGAAGAAATATATGCCACTTTGACTTAAATTTCCCAAGTTTATTGGACCTTGGAATCCTTTCCTCTCCAAATGCCTTTTAACATCCTACTGAACCACTATATTGGGGCACATATTCTGGTCACCACTGGGCTGCTCGCACATATTTGCTTCTCCCCTCTTTCGAGGCCATGATAGGTTTGCACTTTTTCTCTCAAAGTTTGAAATTACAAAATCACCTGTATTTGTTCAGATAAATGTAGCAGTCACGATGTGTGTCAGTTCTGGGCAGAGCTATAAGGGCCACTGTGCAATCTGCCACATTCCCCTTTCCTTTTCCTGCAAAAGGAAACTAAATGTATTTTGTCAAGGTGGAACGTGGGCCAGCCTGGGTCAAGAATGACTATAAGCCCCCTGTTACCTACTGGAGGTGAAGAGTAGAGCAAGGATTAATCTTTTGTTGGGTTTTAAGCCTCTGAGGTCTGAGGGACCTGAGGGCTATTTGTTATGGCTGCATAACTTAGCTTATTCTGAATGATACTCTGGACTGTTCAGCAAAAAACTCTGAAGTATCAAAAGATTTATGATTCCCAAGATGAATCATAGCTCCAGAAATAAATTTTAATGAAGTTCTATAGCAGTTTTGGCTTCTCTAAAAATCTCAGATATTTCACTAAAGGAAAGTGGACACATTAAGAATGTTCACTTGGTGAAATTATGATCTAACCAGAGGACCACAGTTCATGGTTGGAATGCAATCTCTGAAACTGTTGCAGGTACACAACTACAACAGAGTTTAGTAATTATCTACTCTCTTGGCTCATCTCCCCAATAGCATTTTTTTCTGCACACTATTTCCACCAAAGAAATTTCATATTGTTCCTACTACTCTCATAGGATTAAAAATAATAATAATAAAAAATTTCTACAGTATGAGTCAACCTATGAACTTGATGAAAAGGCTGACTTAACGTTGTTATTGTTTTTCCTGAAATAGCTTTCCCCATTTGTTTTCTGGACAATAATAAAAAATACTAAATCTAAAAAAAAATTTTGGTGCTCCAATCCCAAAGGGGAATTCAAATTTCTCTATTGAATAAACTAGAAGTAAAAGGACTTTTAAAATTATAGACTGAAGAAGGGACAATTGATGTTATTTGTGAGGACATAAAACAGCTACTTTTTCCTGCTAGGAATCAGGTTTCTAAATAAAGAAAACTTCGCAACATCAGTTTGCTTACGTTTGGTACTGACCTTTTCTAAAACCATTAGGAGAAAACTCAACATGAAATAATCTTTCAGTTGTCAAAAACACACATCTGTGGACTTTCTAAGCCACCCTAGTCTTTAGTGCTTGTACTTTTTTTTTTTTTTCCCCTCAGAAACCTGCAAAAACTAAACCACTGACATAGTTTAGATCTAACTAAAAATAATAAAAGCTTATTTTCTGCTAAAGTAGTAACATGTTCCCTTGATTTGTTCAGCTTCTCAGTAGAAGCATTAATTCCTTAATCTTTTAGAATTTCCTCATTCCTTCATTTAATCATCACTGACTAGTGAGTGTCCACTATGGACTAGCCATTGAACATCACAAAAAAAAGTAGTCAACACATCTTCTCTGCTCTTAAAGCAATTCAGAATCTTGAACTATACTTTCCAATACAGTAACCACTAAATGTATAATTGTTTAAATTAATTAAAATAAAAATTTAACTAGTCACATGAAAACCTATTTTAAGCGTTCAGTAATCACATGTGGTTAGTGGTTACCACATTGGACATTGCAGGTGTAAAACATTTCCATCATCACACAAGGTTCGATGGAACAGTGTGGATGTAGAACATTAGCATCATCGTAGAAAGTTTTACTAGATAGCAGAGGCGCTAGATAATAAAACTGACATGTTTGTAAATAACAATAGAGTTATGACAGTCTTAAGTAAGGAGACTACAGTGTCAGTGATATACAACTTTGCTTGGTGAAATTAGAGGAATATAAAGAAGATTAAGCAGAAGATGGCCAGGAGGGAAAGGATGTTCACTCGAGATAGATTATGTCAACGTGTGCCAAGGCTCGGGTGCTTGACATAATGCATATTTTGGAACGAGGAGGAAACAGTATCACTAGAATGGAGCATGGATTCAAGGGTGTGGTATGAGACGAAGCTGTAAGCCTTATCTGGGGTCAGACTTGAAGGGTTTGTGGGCCATATTAAAAGTTATTAACCTGAATATCAAGGAAAGCCAAAACATATCTTAATCAGAGCTGTAACATGGTCATACACTTTTTAGAAATAAAATTCAAAATCTGCTAATGATAGATTAGTAAACAAAGGCAAACTTCTGAATCAAATATATGGGAATGACAGAAAAGAGAAGACCAAATAAAACCAAAACAAAATGTTGGATTTTTAAAGACTATATATAATTTTGTGAATTAAAACAGAAAAAACAGAAAAAAAATCAGAAAGCATGGCTGAAACCATTGGTTTATAAGGCGTCATATTCATAAGTGCTCTAAATCAGATAAGGACCAGACCTAGATTTACTTCTTGAAACTCAGACTGGTAAAACAAATCATACCATCTCTTGCATATATGAGTAGATTTGAAATACTCCTAATATTACCCAGAAAATCAATAGCCAGAACAAATGGAGTAATACCTTAGGATTTCTAGGCAAAATAACTGTCAACTTAGAATTATAAAAGTAGTTATTCTGTCACTTAGAAATCAAGGCAGTACAACTCAGGTGTTACTTACTCAGCTCATGGGCAGATGAAGAACACAACTAACTTCAAGAATTAATGTGAACTATAGGACACACTAATCAATACTTTGAATATACTTGCAGCCCTGGGTTCTTCCCAGAGCTATGGTAAAAAAAAAAAGGAAAATAAAGATATTTTTAGATATTAAGATAAATCAAGAGATTTTACCACCCACAGTCCCTTATTAAAAAATTAATTAAGGGATGTACTTAAGCAAAAAGAAAAGTTGAGCCCAGAGGGAAATTATGAGATACAAGAAAGAATGCTGTCCATGGAAATTTAAAAATAGGTTAGTAAGATTAACTATTAACAGGAAAAAAATGTAAAACAAAAAAAAACTGGAAAAACTTATTTTATTAACTACAGAAAATATCCAGTGTTTCATGTTAAAAATAAAATTAAGCACTTCCAGTTTGCAGTCTGGCCTGTAAAGAGCTTGGAAGTCATCATGCCATCCTTACAACACGTAAAAACTGAACGAACTGAAAATCAACAAATTTTCTTAGATCCATCAGAAAATTGAGGTCACAGGGCAAACCACTGCACCAAAAGTTGAAGAAACAGACATGCATAAACAAAGAATCAAAGCTTATTGTTGCAGAAACCCATGAGCATCAACATATACCAGAACTAGTGCTGTGGTAGAAAAACTTAAACTGCAAATTGGAGAATTCTACCAAACATTTAAAGAAGAAATTACACCAATTTTCTACAATCTCTTTCAGAACATAGAAGCAGAGGGAATGTTACCTGACTCATTCTATGAGGCTAGCATTACTCTAAGACCAAAATTGACAAAGACATTATGAGAGAAGAAAAACCACAGATCAATCTCTCTCACAAACACAGATGTAAAAATTCTCAACAAAATATTATTAAATCTAATCCAACAATGCATAAAAACATTATACACAAAGACCAAATAGGGTTTATTCCAAGTATGTAACATTTGGAATATGATTCAACATTTGAAAACCAATTAATATAATCCATAACAACAAGCCAAAGAAAAAAAATCCCATGATCATTTCAACAGCTGCGAAAAGAAACAATTAAAAAAAACCAGCACCCATTCATGATTAAAAAAAAAAAAAAAAAACTCAACAAACCAGGCATAGAGGGGAATGTCTTCAATTTGATAAAGAAAATCTAAAAAACAGCATACTGATGAAGTACTATCGAAAATCCAGGAATAAATCCACATGAATAAGACAATCTGATATGTGTAAAAAAAAGGCATTAAACTAATAAGGAATGGATAGGCTATTTAACAAATGGTGCTAGGACAACTGTCCGTGTGCTAATTAAAATAAAATTAGATCATTACACAGTATTTTAAAACTAATTCTACTTGTCCTTGTGAATTTACAGTAAGACAAGTAAATTTCTTAAGACACAAAAGTACAAATTCCAGAATTAAAGACTAATAAAGCTAATCACATTAAAATGATAAACACCATGAAATAGATGCTTTCATAAACAAAGTTAAAAGATAAACCACAGACTGAGAAAAGACACTAGCAATGCATGTAACTGGCAAAAGATGAGAATTTCTACAAATCCTACAAAGAAAAAAACTCCTACAAATCGCTAATCTGATAAGAAAAAATGGCAAAGGATTTAAATAGGCTCTTTACAGACAATAAAGCCCTAATTTCCAATAAATATGCACAATGATTCTCAATTTAACCTCAATAGCAATCAAAGATTTGCAAATATAACATTGGCAAAAGTTTTCAAGTGAGACCATTTTGAGATATTGGTGAATATCTGAAGAAATAAATTTGTCCAGGCATGTAGGAGAATAAATTTTCACTAAATTTATTGCAAATGTTCTTACCTACAGTCCAGCAATATCATTTCCAAGTATATGTCCTTGAGAAACTCTTATACATGTGCACAAGGAGATACGCGGAACAATGTCCATTATGAGATTATCTATATAATAGCACTTCTTAAAACAATGTAAATGTCCATCATGGTAGGTAAATACATTGTGGTACATTCATAGAATGGTATACAAGAGAATTCTGTATGTCCAATCAGCAGAGTGAATGTTAGGAGTCAAAAAAAATACATAGAACTGTCTCCTGGTAGCTACAACTGAGATAGCAAATAAGGTATCAATAGTAAGTCAGTAAACCCTCAAACTTGCTGATCACATCTGCACTTGTGGTATTTGAAAAGTGCTCTTCCAAGGGCACCTGTCAACATGTCAGAAAGAATAAAGCAAATGTCAGTTCAACATTTCTGGATCTCTGGCATAAACACACCAGCTTAATGCATGATTGCTAATTAAAAGAGTTGAGTTCTTGCATTGCTTTTTTAAACTCTGACTTTGTTTTTTAAAGTGCCAACTTGTTAGGGTCCCTTATACCACCAAACATCCTCTTTCTTAATACAATTAAGCATAGACAATATACCTCCTATTCATTGAATAATTGCCCTATAAGACTCTGTTGGACTCTGTCTATTCTAATATTGGAATAAGGAAGCAATGAAGAAATAAAGACTTTATTAACTTGTAGCCATTTCTTTGCCTGGGAGAGGACTTACATCATACAACTGACTTGCATTCATTCCTAAGTTTAGACGCCGATAAACTTTTATTTTTGTGACTCAAAGCAAACAGCTTGTTTTCCTTCCACTGGGAATAAATCTTCTTAAAAATATACCAAAGAATAGTAACTACAAATTTTTATAGAGTTATTCCCTTTCTCTTTCTCTCCCCCTACCCGCCCCCATCTTTGTACTGCCAACCTTCTGTTACGACTTTGTTAAATTAGCATTTGTTGAGTGGAGCAGAGTGCCACATGGTGACCCAGTGTTCAACAACAGACTACAAGAGAAATTAAAATAATTGAAGCAGAGAAGTTTGTTAATCACAGGTCCTGGAGGAAGTACACTGTACACCACACAGGAAAATCAAGGCAGAGTACATATAAAGAGAGGCAGGACTTGGAAAACCAGCCTATTAGGGTCCATGGGTGGAGTGCTTTGGGGTTCCCAGGCTAGGGCCAGATTGCCCAATTTAACTCAAAAGAGTAGGGTTTGGGTAAGCCACAAAAGAGTAGGGCCTTTCTAAGGTGCCCATGAGGCATACAGACAAGGGGAGGCAGTGGAAACTATTGATCACAAGGGCTGCTGGGGGAGTCTTATCAGGAACTTACAACTGCTTGTGACTCTGTGAACTGTTATCAAGGGCATGTACTTGCATGAGAGGCTAGGGTCAGTTTAAGGTCCCTGCAGGCAAGAACCTAGCCATACTGCTCCAACCTAACTATAATGGCCTTTTTATATGTCCAAAAAGAGGAAAAAGGATTGGTGAGCATTTAACAAGTCTCTGAGACCCTATCTTCTGATGAGACCAATAAGAAATTTTCTACTTAATGGTACATGCAGTAAAAGTTCCTGATAGATTGGTCAGAAGTCTTCTCAATGTTCCTACCCAATAAAAATCTGCAAGCTCAGCTGGGTTAAATCTAAGACTACCTGTATCTAGCAGTTGCCCGAAGGTTCAGCACACCCAGAAGTCTGAAACCAATCCTGTTTCCTCTCAAGTTAATTTTAGAAATCCAGGTCACTAGTTACCAGCAAGAAGTTAAGAAGTTAAGTGTTTTCTTACTGTAGCTGTGATCCTGTGCCTGTGCAAAATGGGGGGCCCCGGAGAGAGACAGCCTGGTTGACATTCTGGATTGCTTCCTGTGCATTTTGGCCAAGTTACCTGATTTTCCTTATTTTATTTTATCTTTCCTTCTCTTAGCATCCTTATTAAAATTGGGATGATATGTTATCTCCCTAGAAGACTGTGAGAAATAAATTTGAAAATCTTTGAAAAGCACTTAGCACAGCATCTATTTCCTGAGCCACAGTTATTATCATTACCATCAATATTTGCCAATGTTTGATTACACAATAATTGGGTCCTTTTCCTATTTCCCCCGAATCTGAATGGCTGTCCATATTGATCCCTGGGTATGTCCAGGGAAAGGCACTCTCTACCTTTGGGAGTGGGGACAGGTCAGGGAGACAGTTCAGAGAGTGACACTATGAGAGAAACTGTGAGTGAGTAGGGCCCCAAAAATGAGAAATCTTGAGTTCTCTAAGCCAAAGGTCAGTGAACAAGACTGAGTTATTAAATCAACTATACATCAATCTAAAAATAAAAAAGTGACTCAAGAGAAGATAGTCCAGCACTAAGTTGAATATTCTGTTAAGATTCCAGTATCCAAAAACTCACTACTGAGACTAGGTGGTTGAGGATTGAACAGAATCAAGAGAAAGGCAATCTGTGGCCAAGTTGGGTCAATACCCAAAGATGTACAGGTATCATGACCCTGTTGCAGTAGTCTGAGTGGGCAGAAACAAACAAAGGGGGAGAATGGCTGGTAAGATGGACAACAACAAAAGAAACAAAATACTTGTACAAGATTAGAAAGTTTTGCTGAGGCTGCCTTTCATTCATATTTGATGTGCTACACTGGTCTTAGTCTGCCATTCCATTTCTCCATGAATGAGGGCCTGTCTTGTTCTGATAAGTAATCTTGCCTCTCCACCTCAGTCTCTGAGACTACCTGCCTCTACAATTGCCCCATCTCCCTGGTGCGCATTACATCTGGACCTCGAATTGTTCTCATTCAAGATCCATCACCTCTGGTGCCAATCATCCACTGGCTCACCTATTTGATTATGTACCAAAATTAATTTTTAACACCTACTTTTTGACCCTTGAAAATTCTGTTGGTTTATCATATCAGATCCTAGACTTCCAGGGTCTAGTTAGTCCTACTACAGTTCAAGTCCTGATCCTGCCTCTGCTCATATTTGGGAAATTCTCTCTCTGAGGAAGACACATCACATTAAATTAAGGTTACATCAAGAACTCAGTCAATCAACAGGAAAATTTTTCTTTTATGGAAGTTTACTAGTTTTTTTTTTTTAATTTGTAATGAAGTTTCTTTTAAATTCTCAAGCATCTTCAAAAATAAATATTAGCATTTCTTTATTAAACAAGTCTTCACATTAAATAATTGTTTTTATATTTTGCATCAGTAGGTTTCAAACTAGTTCTGGGTTCTCTGTATAATAATTTCCCATGTTCATTGTCTATATCCCAAGCAGAAGCTGTTTTCTCTCAGGCAGCCTGGTAATATGCCATTTGAAAGGAAATATTGCTATTTGAAGCACTATGAGCAACTGCACTTGGTTTTAAAGAGCTCCCTCTACACACTTCCAACAAGATTCACAGAGAGAATAATGTTTGCTCCTTGTCTCCAGGTTAAAACAAGATTTATTTCCTTTGGCGGTGTGGGGGACAAGGAGAGGGACTAGGCTCAGCAAGTTCCTTCTTTGAGTAATACTTTCTTAATCAAGATTTCTAATCCTTTTCCCCTTTGGAGTAGTTCACTAAATATTTTAATCTTCCTAATTACAAATTAGACAAACTGTTTTGGTAAAAGATACCTGTGCCTTTGCACATAACACATCTTGCTTTTTTCATTCACAACACTGCTTATAAGATTTGAATCTCCCTTCTTGTTACAGTTTTGCAGCCTCTAACATTAGAGTAAACTGAATTTTCAGGATAATAAGTAGAGATGAGGCCAAAGATATATTCCCAGTTGAATTTATATTGCACTGAAGGTCAGTGAAATGCAGAAGAAACTTATGAGTTTTTAGAAATGAGTATAATTAATAACCAAACTAATTAATGTTTCTTGGCTCAGACTTTTGATGCCATGATTTTACTGTTGGGACACAATGCATTTTTTTTAATCATAATTTTTACTTAGGAGTTGAACATATAGAATTCTTAGCCTTGACACTAAATTAACATTTATTTTAGGCTTCAGTATAGAGTTGTTATTCTCTAAAACCAAAGAACTATATTAATTTTATATTAAAGCTAAGTCTCTAACTTACTCCGTTAGTAGAAAAAAGTGCCGTGTGCATTTCAGTTTTAATTAGTATCATTTCCCTTAAATAAATTAATTTTACTTATGCATATACATATTGGTGATAGAAGTATAAATCAGTATTACTTGCAAAGAAAGTAATTTGGCATTATCTATCAAGATGAAAAATTCCCACATCCTTTGAGCCTGAATTTTCCCTGAAGATATCTTAGCTCATGGTTTAATTAATATATGTACTAGGATGTTTCTTGCAGCAGAGCTTGTAATAGCAAAAAACTGGACACAACTTAAATGTCTATCAATAGGAGACCTGCTAAATAAATTTTGTTAAGTGCATGCAGTAGAATAAAATATAGCTATAAAAGCCAACATATTCATTCATTAAACAAATTTAATTACTTATCATGTGTCTCTTATGTCCCAGGCACTGTATCAGGCACTGGAGCCTCATGCAACAAATTAAATAGTTGAAAATACCCTCATGTAGTTAATATTCTAGTTGGGTGTCAGAAGCAATAAACAAATAAATGATGGTGATTAGTTCACTTTGGAAAAAAAGTAAGGAAGATAGGGAATGTGGAAGATAGGCAGTGTGAGGTGGTGTTGAACTACATTTAAAATGAAATATCTTTAGTACTAATAGGGAATAATTTCTAATTTATATTATTAAATAAAAAAGGAAGGTACATAGCAGTATATAAAACACACACACATACACACAACTGGAGAATATTTGCTAATATAAAACACCTCTGAAAGATACTAAGAAACTGGCAACATTCATTATCTCCACAGAGGAATATTGAGTGAACAGGGGCAGGAGGTAAAAATTTCACTTTGTATTTTTCAAATTTTGTGCCATGTAATGTTATTTGTTTTAAAACTTAAATAAAGAGTTGGCACAAAAAATAAGTTTGAATTCCCATGTACCCCTGAAGTCCTAATATCAAAAAATCACTTTACATCCTTGGGAAACACGAATGGTTTGCAGTTTTTGGTAAAGTATTTCTTAATGTAAATATTTTAATGATATAAAAAGAATTTCTCACACTTTTTCTAGAACTGTTCTCAGAATTTCACTTGCCCAGACACCCGTTCCAAAAGGTAAAAGGATGAGACAAAAGGGCAAGGATGAGGACTCTTTCTCACAAGCCCTTTGCCTAACACAGGAGGTGACTTGAGTCAGCACTGTCATTGGCACTTAAAGAGAGAGTCAATATTTTAGTGGTTCTAGCCTAATTGTATGATACATTTGAGAATTTACAGAACTGATGAGTAATATTAAAGTGATTCTTTAAGAGCCACTATAGGACACATGCCTTTCACAAACTAAAGCTCAGGGAGTTCAAAATCCCACTGTGGTTGCAGGCTGGAAAAAAATAAGACTCTTTAGGTTGTGTTTCCTCTAAAATTGAATAATATTTGCATTTTTGTTTTTCTGTTTCCATTTCTTCTCAGCAAGTTTCTTCCCCTTTACTCTATCCTTGCCATTCTTAATTTTGCAATCTTCCAAGGTCTTAAACCTGTAATAGATTCCTGGTGAGAATGAGATTAGGCCATGAAATTCTGCTTTGCTTCACCAGCGACCTATCTGGTGGTTTTTTTTTTTTTTTAATTTGCCATTTAATACTCCACTGCTCTCCTCAATCCTTAGTTAAGTTCGGCAAGTGCCCCCTCAGTGCTCTCAGATGTAAGGAGGTATAACTCACTGTAACTGATATTTGCTTAAATTTTCCAGCTTATGAAGCTTCACATATAGCTTTTCCTTTAGCCATTTATGATTGTGCAAATAGAATCACAAAACCAAAACGGGAGGGAACTTTATCACTTAGCGTAAGGTAGGGCCTGTTTCTCACGTAAGAAGAAAAAGCTGAAAAGACCGAAAAATCAAGAACCCTCCTTGGATCCATAAAAGTGGGGAAGCCAGAGTGCAAACTCCTACCTTTAAAATTGGAGAGACAGACAGGTGAGTACAGGAAGGCATGGCTTACTGTCACAGAGACTCACGAGTGGAAACTGCCAGAAGAATCAGTGCAGGGACATCATGTTCAACTATCAAGAAAAACCTACAAGGCATATCAAAAGGCAAAATACATAATTTGAAGAAACAGACCAAGTATCAGAACCAAACATGGCAGCGATGTTGGAATTATTAGGCCAGGAATTAAAACGACTGGACTAATATGCTAAGGGATCTAAGTAGACTGCTTGCAAGAACAGATGGGAATTGTAAGCAGAGATGCAAATCCTAAGGAAAATACATACATACATACATACATACATACATACATACATACATACATGCATGCTAGAGATTAAAAACACTGTAAAAGAAATAAAAATGATTGAAAGGCTTTATTAGTAGACCGGAATGACTGAAGAAAGAATCTCTGACTTAGAGGATGTATCAGTAGAATCCTTGAAAGACCAAAATCAAAGAGAACAAAGACTGAAAAAACAGAATATCCAACAATGGTAGGATAACTATAAAAGGTTTAACATGTGTACAATGGGAATACCAGAAGGAGAAGCATCAGAGAAAGGAATAGAAGAAATACTTGACACAAAAATGACAGAGAATTTTCCCAAGTCATAGATCCAGGAAAATCAGAGGACATCAAGCAGCAAAAATACCCCTCCAAAAAAATTTTTTTAAGTACACCTAGGCATATCATCAAACTAAAGATAATCAAAGCTAAAGAAAAAAAACCCTGAAAGAAGTCAGGGAATGAAGCACATTCCCTGTAGGAAAACAAGAATAAGAATTATAACCAACTTCTCCATAGGAATCATGCAAGCAAGAAGAAGGTAGAAGAAAATATTTAGAGTGTTGAGAGAAAAAAACACCAACAGAATTCTGTGCCCTGTATCCTTCAAAAGTGACGGAGAAGCAAAGACTTTCTCAGACAAACAAAAATTGAGGAAATTTGTCACCAGTGAAACTGCCCTGCAAGAAATGTTAAAAGTTCTTTAAGAGAGGAGAAAAATAATACAGGTCAGAAGCTCTGATCTACATAAAGTAAGGAAGAGCATTAATAAAGGAGTAGGTGAAGGTAAAAAAAAGAATTTTTATTTTTCTTAGTCTTAATTGATCTAACAGATAACAGTTTGTTCAAAAAGATAGTACCAACAATGTATTCAATTATATATACTTATGTACATATCTTATGCATATATACACGTTTATGTATGCTTATATGTAAGTGAAACAAATGATGGCAATGATACAAGGGACAGGAAAGAGGAATTAAGATTATTTTGTTATTATAATGTGCTCAAACTACCCATTAGGTGGTACAGAGTTACTTAAAAGTGAACTTGGATTGGCTGTAAATGTATAGTGCAAATTCTAGGGCGAGCACTAAAAAAAGTAAGAAAAGAAATGTAACTGATTTCCTAAGAAAGGAGAGAAAATGGAACCGTATAAAATAACTCAGTTGAAACCACAAAAGGCAGTGCAAGTTGAGTAAACTGAGGTCTAGAGAAGGAGCACAGTGGTTTGCTCAGGAAGTCACAGTAAGATGCTGAGCCAGTGAGCACCAAACGTCACCTCCAGTTCAGTGACTTTCAGACGTAAATAAATTCTCAACCTCATTATACACCTGCCTCCAGCTCTACTGCATTTTTCTCACAGGACAAATTGCCTGACTAGTTCTTTTGCTCTTATATATCTATGAATTACTTAATTTCATAATTTTGGTCACTTATTCCTTTGTGGATTAATGTACTCACTGATATATCGGGAAGTCTAAAATCAAAAACAATTACCACCATTTCCTTTGATTCTAGTTGGTGAAAAGATAGCTTGATTTATGCTTTACCAGACATCAGCCCTGATTTCCAGTCCCTGCTGGAGGGTAGGCAGGGAGCACCATCATTATTTTATCTCAAAACTAGCACAGTATCCAAGACATAATACACCTTCACGCGCATGTGACCGTTTTTAACTTCAGTGGTATTTGAACACTGTTTTAGGTCAGCTTCCCCGGATGAAGACCGCGAGGCCAGGTGTGTGACAGTGATTCAGTACAGATGGGCTCCCAAGAGAAACCTGGGAAGGAACTAGGGAGCTACGACGACACGCAAGGGCACAATTCCAGCAAAACCTCAACCTCAGCCGCACCCTGCAGGGGAGCTCTGGAATCTAATTTCTACCCCAGAGCTTGTCCCAACTTGAGGCAAGTTTGCTGAGCTTTCATGACTTGTGCCAGTTTGTCTGTGGTAAGGGCCACCCTCGAGGACATGCGGACCCCCACGGATGCTGGCGGGCACCAGTAGCCCTAGGGCGGTACTCCAGAGAGAGTCACAAGGGCCAGCCTCTAGGGGCCAAGCATGCTGAAGCCAAGGGATGGACACGCAGAAAGAGTCAGGGGGTTCTGAGCGGACCTGCTGGGGTCCTGACAGCATCTGCTTCACAGATTACCACACTACTCTATAGAAGGGATAAAAATATGATTAATCACCAACACTTATTATCCGAAGCCAAACCTTTGCTTAGGAACACAGGCACTATGGTATTTGCTACCAGCAAAGCCCATTAGCAATTCCCAGGAAATAAAAACAGAATCTGGGTAATGATAAAGTCTAACCTTTTTTTTCCCTTGTGCTTCGTCTAGTTCCACTTGCTCACAGAGGGCCGCCCGCAGACGACTCACGCCGGGCACTTCCAACCAGAGTTCCTAGCGCGAAACAGCTGAGGCCGCAGCTGGCGGGCCAAAGAGAAGCGCTGTGCTCGGCATCCTCATTCAAGATGGCGGCAGCGGGGCTGTGAGCAGTGCAGCTGCGCGGACCCTGACGGAGCTCCGCCCCCTCTGCTCCTTGGCCCAGCCCGCCGGAAAGCAGCCCCGTCCACAGCCCATGGAGGAGAGCAAGTGCTGTAAGGTGGGAGCTTGCATCTCTCCGTTCTTTGATCAGAGACAAGCTTCTCTTTGCTACTGAACCAAAGTCCGTCTCGTTCTGTTGCTCAAATGATGCCCGGTAGGAGGACCCTTGTTGGGGCCTGACTCAAAAGATTCAGTAAGTAACAATACCACCATCTACAAATATTTTTTTCTAGCATGAATACATATATTTCTAGAATATATATTTCTAGAACTATCCATGTATTTTTTAAAAGTATTTGCATAAGTAAAATATTACTCTTACTCACAGTCATATTATTTCATGTTCCCAAAATTTTCCCTGGAGACCGATTTCTCTCCCTTTAAATCCAAACAAATAATTCAGGGTCCTGAGGACTTCACTAGAGTTAGAGCATCCTGGAGCTCTTATTTTATACACCTTCCAATTTATAAAAATAGATAATCAGTTTTCTTCTTTATCAGCAAGGAGTAGTCAAAGCTTGTTTACATCTGTCTACTCTTTTGGCATGTAGTTAAAATACTTTATCTCAAAAAAACTAAAATAAAATGAAAAGTTCAGGGAGAATTCTAGCAAATCTTTGGCTAGATCAACCAAAGAATTGAAGAGCTCCTCGCTTCTTAACTACACTATCCTCATAATTTTGCTCTTTTAATTTTGCCTCCATTGTAGCTCAGGATTATCAATAATGAAAACAGAATAAGTTTAAGGGGAACAGATCACTCCTGGCACCGTTTAGAGTAGTGATTCTAATATAAGTTTTCAACTCCACAGTGTTCATAAATAAATATCAACAGGGAAAAAGCCATGTAAAAATCACACATTAACTTACACACAGACACATGGATTAAATAAAAGGATGGGTTTATTTTGTCTAAACTAAAAATCACATAAACCCTATATGACAATACTCATCATATGCTCATCAGAAGCTGTGTTGGCAGTTACATCTGTTTAAAAGATCAAAATATGCAAAAAAAATTTACTTAAGAAATTTAATTATTTTATTAAATTTAATTTAATTTAATTATTTTATTAGACCAATTATCTCAAAACATAAACCCTTTCAGTGAAAAGCAACAGAAGGGATTCTTCATTGGTGGAAAAGACTGAGAAAATCTTCGCCCTCTCCTACCCATCTCTAGAATGGTTTAAGTATCTAAGGATGATTATTAATATATCAATAATACCGGTCTCTGGACAAAATAATGTAAGCAAAAGCTCATGTAGACTTATTCTGGTGCTCACCACTTAACATCTTAATACCCAGAGCTCCCACATTCTGTTGCAAAGTTTGTACATCGCACGATAGCTCCAGGCTGCAGGGCTGAGTTGGGGCTGAAATCCACCTGTGCCCTGGAGCCAAGCTGCGGCTCATAGGGTGGTACCTACACAGAGGGGGGGTCTTGTCTTAATCTGCAAATGGCACTACAGAGGACAATGAAGGCTTGTTCATCTTATTAAAGTACACATACCTGACTAGATATTTTTCTCTTTGAATCTGAAAGTTTAGCCTTCAGCCTAGAAACACTCTGAACAACCTAGATATCCAGTTATGAACAATTAATTATGTAATTTCCAAAATATTCCAAACTTGGTTTCAAGCTGCTGCCAACTAAAGAATGTCACTGACCATCCAGCTCTACAAGAATTGAGTAATTTGCCACTGTAGTCACTGACCTTTAACACACCCTGAAAGGAGTTCAGGAGGAGATCAGGAATGAGGCACTCTGTGCTCTGGGAAAACTGGCAGAACGGGCCTTCAGCGAGTTCCGATATTTTCAGGAGAAAGTTTTTTATGGACCCAAACTCTTGCATCTTCTCACATGTAGAAAAGCACTAAAATCATTAACTAAGACACCCATTCCTAGGGACCAGCAGCAACTTTCTGCCGAGATGTGTGCTTGATTGCATGTACTCCCTTTGCCAAAATCCCATATATACTGATCCCATCTCTTACCTCTTCTGAGCAGTTCCTCAGAGCTCTCTGAGAGGCTGTCCCTGGGGCTATAATCCTCAATAAGTCTCCAAATAAAACTGGAACTCATAGCTCTCATGTTTTGCATTTTTTAATCCCAGTCGAAACTGCTGAGGGAAAACTGTAGTTTCACACACACACACACACACACACACACACACACAGAGATATGTTTTTGTGTAGATGAAGACATACTTAGCTAGAAAACTGGTTCAGATATAGGAAAAAATATATTCTAATATGGGTCAGGTAATTGATCTCAACAACCACATTCCATAATAAGACATTTTGTCATACAGTATGGAAATAGTCCCAGGGTCACAGAAAAGGTAACCTTTGTAGATTTGGTAATTTCCTTAAATATCATCTTAGTAGCATCACTAGGATCTAACATTTAGATTTTATCTCCCAAACAAAATTATCCCTTTATGTTCCAAAATTAACCTAACTCTTTTACTGGATATTTATGACTAGTGTTTTGTATTCATTAAATCCAAATGTCACAATGTATTTTTAATAAAAAGATATAAATAATCTAATCCTTAAAATATCCAAGCTATTCTTCTTTGTCCTCAGGGAGCTTATACAGCTTCTGTCATTATAAGATCTGGACAAGACAAGGCTGTCGAGTATCTACCTTTTTATTTTCCATTTTCTAATTTCTTTCCATTGCTTCATTTACTAAATTCTGTTCCAAAAATTTTAAATATCACATTTAGTAAAAATCTCCCCGTTTTGTTATCCAAAACTTAATTTTTCTTCTTTGATGGAAAAAAAAATTCCATTGTTACTCCATCTACTATTGGAGGATTCTCAAAGGTTTGACTCTTTCATTTCCAACTGCTATCCTTACCTTCAAGTAACAGCCAGTCATTCAGTCTCTCAGTGTCTCCTCTCTCCCCACACCCCTACCAAATACAAAGACACACCCTCTGTCTCTTGCACATTCACACAGAGGAGCTAGAGAAGAAATCTACTTCTCTGTTTGCTCTTGGAAAGACAGGACTAAGGGAAACAGAAGTGTTAATTATTAGAGGAAGACTTGGTAGAGAATAGAATGATGCAATGAAGAAATAATCTGGAATCATATGTGAATTTTGTAAAGAAAGCAGTATAGGAAAATAAATAATAAGTGATTAACATCACCTATCATGTGCCTTGTGCTGGACTTCCTCCCATAGTAGATACAATAATAATATAGTCACACACCTAGATACCCTGCAGCTTTCCATCTACTAAGGGGGAAATAATGTAATAACACTTGAAATTATTAGAGAATGTTTTAGTGCAAACTAGAAGTCCAAACAGAATTTACAGATTCAATGGCTTGCAGTGGTCAGGAAAGTTTCTATGAATGTGAAGGTGCTTGAATTATCTTCAAAGAAGTAAAATTCAGATCAAAGAATGGAGACAGCCATTCCTGGCAAAAAACACATCATAAGCAAAATCAAGGGAAGAGGAGTGAAGAAAGCATTCTGGTCAGGGAGAGGGAGATGGAAAGGAGGAGGTTAAACCAACAGAAACAATTCCAAAATTTTCACTTGGTTCTTTTTAAAAAATAATTTGTCTGTATTGATATTCGTTACTTGATGAGACATTACCTTCATTTATTTTATTTTATTTATTTTTTAAACTTTTTTTATTGAGTTATAGTCATTTTACAATGTTGTGTCAAACTCCAGTGTAGAGCACAATTTTTCAGTTATGCATGAACATACATACATTCATTGTCACATTCTCTTTCGTTGTGAGCCACCACAAGATCCTGTATATATCATTCTAGGATATAGGTTGTGCTCTTCAGATAGAAGGATACTGCCCTCCATGATTACCTGCTTATCCATCTTAAATCGGAATTGGAGTACCCTTACTGAAAACTACAGATTTACATTTCTTCCCAATTGTTTTTTAATCGAATGGCTCACCTCCAGGACAGTCTGCTATTGACAACTGCTCAGAGAGAGAGAGAGGGAGAAAAAATATCTAAATAATTCAGTCCTCATTTCAAAATAGAATCTTTCAAAATGCAGAAGCTGTTTTGAAAGTGCAAACACGAAGCAGTTATTCTTCCTACTTCACCCAAAGGACAATGGTCATCCTGTGTAAGAAAAGGCACAATTTGGCTAGCATACTAACAGTGGAGGCCACAAAAGCCACTACTTCTTTTGAGAGTTAGAAACCAAGGCAAGTGCTGAATTGTATTCTTTAGAGCACGAGTCAAATCATGAGAGTCATGCCCCTCATCCCTGGGGAAACCAGAAATAGACTTGATTGCATAGTTTCAAAGTCCAACCTTAATGAACCTTTTAAAAGTAGAGCTCCATCCTTTGCCCTCTGAGTATAAATTCAATCTCTGTCTCCACATTTAGGCATTAGTCTCTTTGCCCTCTCCAAAAAAGTGCAGCAAACGAAGTTATTCACTGTGCAGACCTTTCTGGAGCTGATCCAGGGACAAGGTGACATTTGCTCAGTATCAGTCTTCAGGTTACTGACAACGACTTCTCTATCTTGTGTGAGCATGAATAAAACCACTGCATGTGAAATATTGATGTTAGTGATAACTATGGAGACACCTGGCATTTGCTCTCCAGTTCTTTGACATTCATGTTTGTACTTTGATCTTCTTGGCTCACACTCACAGCTAGATTTTCTTGGTGGCACCCTGCCTGGCAGGAGAATCTTATTTGACCTGGTAAGTGACATTATGTCCTGGAGAAACCTTTGCAGGGAGCAGAATCAAAGTGAGAGGTAAATATGATTCTTTTAAAAACCTGCCTCCATTGGAGCCACAGTTGCTCCCTGCAGGGACTTCCAGTGGGATGGATGCCACATAAATGTGTTCTTGCGCTTCATGGTGTTTATACATGCTACCTACTGGCATGCACAAAATGCATGATCTGAGATTCAACAAGATGTCATCCCAATTCCAGAATACATGGGAACCTCACAAACTCATAATATAACCAGAATAAACAGCACCCACCTTTGCTGTTTTTAACCTCTATTTAAATCTCTAAGATGTCTTTCATTTCTTTCCCATAGAAGGGGTGTCATTTTTTTCAATGTGTTCATTCAATAGAGGTTTGTAGAAACAGTGCCTGGATTATGACCAGAGTAGAATTAAATGTATATTAAAAAATAAACATGGTTTTGTGAACAAAATCAGAGAGGGAAGGACTTCATTAAGTGAGCTAGGTAACAGAAGGAACTAAGTTTAATAACGATAGCAAAGAAAAAAATAAAAGAAATATAGCAGAATTATCACTTCATGAGTACTTTTTGTTCTTGATTGATGTTTTTCAAGGGATGCTATGGTCAATAATAAAAGAATATCTGAGGAAACACTTCATTGAAATTTATTTGAATTGCAAGTGAAGAGAAGAAATAAACAATAACTTTTTTTGCTATCAGAATTTGTGCAATTTAGTTTGTCCCCTTGCCCTACTATAAGCACCCTTTTCCATCCCTTTCTGTCCTGGTCCTGCCCTGGGAGGCTGACCTCTGGGGAATGCATCACCAGGCTTCTTGCTTCTGGTGGGATTTGGTCAATGAGGGGCAAGGTGCTGGAAGGCTAGCAGAGAGGAAGGTCAGGATATTTCTTCCCTAACTCCTCCCTGCTTTGTGGCTGTGTCTCTGGCAGTAGTCACATCCATACACTTTAGTTAAGCCCCTACCTGGTGCCCCATCATCCAGAGTCCTGCCCTCCTCAGGCTTTGGCAGCTACTTTTCATGTTTTCACCTCCTCCATTCAAACCTGGGGCTGGTTAAAGCTTCCCACTCTGGCTAGTGCCTGGGTACCACATACCATTTGTTTGCTCAAACTCTGAAAGAAGTCCCCACTGCAGTCTCTTTATTTGCACTTTCTGGGACAAATTCTGAACCCTGTTGGAAACTTGACTAATAAGAATCAGGGAAGGTCAGAGCTTGAAGACATCTTTAGGAAGGAAGTCCAATCTTCACTTTAAGAACAGGGGAACCTAGGCTTTGTCAAGTAAAGTTGCCCAAGTTCTCACAATTAACAACTAACAGAGCTGAAGGGACTAGACCTGCCCTCGTGATCTCTTGATGAGCGGTCCAGCTTTCAGCTCCTTCCAGAGAGTACCATGTCAGCATCAATTTATTGGCTGGTAAAAGGGAGAAGAAACTAAAGAATGTAAATTGGATTGCCGTGCAAATGTGATATGTAAATTAATTTTGTATTTATTAATTTGTACCAAGAAGATCTTTGACACACACAAGAAAATCAGATGGAAGGTCAGTCATGATACAGAGCAAAGGGTTTTCTTTTTGCCTTCGAAAATTTTGTGCTAATGTCACATTTCAGCATTCTAATTTCTCTACCGCAAGTATAACACATTTTTTAATGACTCAAATACCTAAATTATCACATATTCTAATTTACTGATACATCTATTAAAATGGTTAGAAATGTGGCAATATGCCATGTGAGTCTAAATTGAAGGGAAAAGAAGGAAGTATTTTTCTTCAAATATAGTCAGGAGTGACTGGGGGAGTGTGAAGGCCTGAGGTCTAGCCCCAGCCTCATCACTGATTCCATAAGTTCCTTCTCTGGTGTCAGTTTGTATGTCTCCAAACAAAGGCAGGGCTCAGATGATTTATATTCTCTGTCATCTCCACTATTCAATAATTGTACAAAAGAGAAAATTAAATCAAGAACCCCTCCTCCAGTTCTGTCATTAATAAAATACAGAGAAAATTTTTAAAATAATTTGTACTTGCCTTTCATATTTTAATTTTTGTATTTTACAAATACAAAAAAAAAGAAAATGTAATTACTATTTCCTCACTAAAGCTAGAGTTCATGGGAAATAAAATGTTGAAAGTGTAGTTCTTTTGTCTCCTAGCTAGTCTAATAAGAATATAACTATAGAGAAGTTTTTCTTAATGCTTTTAGGTCATTAACCACTTTCAAGATCTTCTAAGGATTGTCTACAATTTCAGGGTTCTACAAATTAAGGCATCCATGCACTTCTGTTACAAATTTCTTTTTTTCTCTTGCAAATAATTGTACATTTTATGATCAAATTTCCATTTCCAATCTTTCCCCAATAGTCTTTTATTATTGTTAAATATTTAACATGGACTTTGTGTGAAAATAGGTGTTAAATCCTAGCTTTATTACTGCCTACCTGAGTGAGCTTGATCAAGTTACTTGATTCCTTGTGTTTCGACTTCCTCATCTTTAAAACAGAATGAATATTTTTCTATTATGAGATAATAAATGAGATAAAATAAGAAAATAAATAAATAAAATAAAATGAGATAATCTAAGGAAAATCACCCTGAATACATTAAAGGGTTTATCTAAGGTGGTTACTATTTTTCTTTAGCACCTAACACAGTGCCTGACCAAGTAGGTAGTCAATAAATATTTGATCAGTGAGTAGATGGTTGAATGAATAAATGACAACCATTGGCCTTCAAATTATCTGTTGAGATTAAGATTGGTGCCACAAGAGCCCATGTTTACCAGTCTAGATCTTCTACTTGGAACTTTTTCATTGTCTTAGTTACCTATGTGTTAAAGACTATTATTTATTTTTAAATATTGAAGTAGCTATAACTTGAATTCTTTGAGCCAATAATTAATAGCAATTTAATGTGTCATTGTGAAAGCATCTAAAGGAGACACACAATACCCTCTCAATGAAAGTTTTCCTTCTTCTGTCTTTTCTTCTCTTCCCTAAAGAAGTTCACATTTAGTGGATGCATCAGTCAGTATAGTTAATGCACTGTGGTTAAAAAAAAAAAAATCTCCAAAATTTCAGAGTCTTCAAACAAGTAGGCTTTATTTCTTACTCATGGTACATGTCTATTATGGGTCTCTTAGGAGCTCTGCTCCTTGTAGTTATTCACAGGCCCAGGCTGATAGAGCAGGTATCATCTCAAACTTCTCCAGCTGCTGTGCCAGAGGGATATAGTTCTGGAGGGGCTCATATTAGCAACTAGATGCACAAGCTGGAAGTGACAAACATCACATCTGCTCACAACTCACTGGCCAGAACTAGTCACATGACCCCACCCAATCACAAGTGGCACGGGAAGCACAATCCTGCCACGTCCCCAGGATGCAGAGGACCAGAACTACTTGGAAAGCTGTACTGATGACCATCATAGTAGAGGCACAAATGACGATTGTTGGGGACAATCTAAACCTCCCCTTAACTCATTCCATCACTGAAAAATCTTGCTTCAAGCCAAGCAACATCTTCCCCATGTTTATTCTGAGGAGAAAGAGGAGCAAGAGGTGGGGGAGAGAGATGGTTAGGAAAAAATGAATAAAGAGAGCGAGAAGTGAAAGATAAACAAACAAACAAAAAAAGTCAGGAAGAAAAGCGGAAAGGTAGAAACGGAGCAAATCAAAGAAAATAAAATTATTCCAGAATATTCATCATCAATGAAAGGGTATATGTAGCCTTAGCGTTTTTAGAGACTACAATTTTTCTTGGGCATTTCCAGAGTTACTAGGGATTTTTAGCTTTTTTATTTATTGTTTCCTAAACAAACAGTAAAAATTAATATTTGAACATGTAACTATTTTCAGAGTGATTTTAGTGACATCATACTGTGGGGTAGTTATTATATTTCCTATAATATAAACACCAAACTTGAGGTCCCGAGTCTGAGAGGTTTAGTGAGAAGCTACTCCACTGGTGGACAATTTAGTGGTGAGGCAAGTCATGAGGGGATGAGTGCAGAAGGGTAAAAGAGAAAGAAGTAGAGTGAAAAGAAATAAAAAAGGAGATAGTATGGTCCCAAAAAAATGATGCACGGACCAGAAAACCCTGACTCCTAGGTTGGTATTATAAAATAGCAGAGCAGTTTCTGGTTTGTGAGTTCTCTGACCATTTTTAGGAATGACCTTTAAACTTCGGGTGGCATTCTTGACGATTTCAAAGCTGTAAGAGTAATCAGGGCAAGTAGTTAAAGATGGTAAAGCATGAATCGAATTTTCCTAGGACTTGCTCTGAGCACAGGGCACAGGAAAGCAAGCTGCAGGGAAGCCACCTGTGCCAGCGCCCTGCCGGGGGAGCCCTGGGAGCCAAGATGTTGAAGAAGGACTTCAACCTGCGAACTTGGTCACTGCCAGGAGCAGCAGATGGCCCTTGCCAGACAGAGATGCCCGTTAGCCTGGGACACTTACTCACAAAGAACAGCCTGGCAGTGTTCATTATCACTCCCTAGATTCAGCTACTCTGAGTGGGCCCAAGAAGCCCAAAGACCAAGAAAAAATATATACATATATATAAAACGTTAGTTTCAGCGCAGTTTGCCCAGGGTGTAGACGGTTCTTAATCCTCTGATGTATGTTTTCTAAATCTGTATTTTATTTTTGTATCTCTGCTTTTCCTAAAAAGATTTCTTTCAAATCCTCAAATATTTAAGTATTTGAAGTAAAATAATATTTTGGAGGGGAGATTTCCATTTTTTGCTGGAAGGAAACTTTCCCGGGTAAGAATTTTTTTGGCAGCTGGTTCTTTGACAAATATCTGAAGAGCCAATTGCTGTGTGTAATTTTAAAAGTTGAAAAACTGATGATAATTTTATGGCTTCATTAACCTCATAGCATCGCCAATGTGTTCTCACAGAACACTGGGAGCGGGTGGAGACGGGGGAAAGCGAGTTCCTGGGAGCCTCCCCCAAGGGAGAGTCTCTGTGAATGTTTCCCCTTGAGCTGTGTTACTAACTCAGCCCAGGGCAGAGCCCTGAAATGGGGGCACAACCCGCGGAAGGGGCGACCTGCTCCCTCTCTCCTCCTGACTCCATTCCCCGCCCCCTTGCTCCTGCTGAGGGCCCGGCCTCAGGTTGGCAAAGCCTGAGCATGACTGTCAGAAAATCACGCACTTTTCCCACCCACCTAGGGCACTGCCCACAGGCCTGTCATATGCTGCTGGATCTAGGAAAGATCCTCTGCCCAGGACTTGGAAAGACAAAATCTCTGGAAATTCCATGTCAAATGTTCATGGAGCAAATCAACTCGGGGGTGAGGTTTTCAAAATGTTCTCCTCCCCCACCCCCCTCCCCTAGCACAGTGCATAAGAAACGAAGCAGATGGGTAGGCATTTGAAATGTCACTCTTGTATTCTAGCCAGTTTCCTCCTAACAATGAGATACCAAAGAGCAGAAGAGAATGTTCTCTCAGCCACGATTTTGTGCAATAACTTTTTATGGGCTTGGGACCTGAAGTTGAAGCACGTATTCCAATCGGTGCTAGATACTTTTTTTAGATGGTAAAATTTACTAGGACGTGCTATGCAAAGTGGGGTCCTGGAACCAAAAGCAAGGACATGTGGGAGCATGTTAGCAGTGCAGAGTCTGAAGCCATAGCCCAGATTTCCTGAACTACAATCCTTATTTTGGCAACATCCCTAGGTGATTTATATACACATGAAAGTTTGAGAAGCAATGCTCTGCGACACATTTATACACTTTGGAATATATGGGACAATTGACAGAACAAAGGATTTGAAATCGAAAGATGGGCTCGGGTACTTGGTGAGGGGGAGCGTATATACATAGACACTAAGTTCCCAGGTGAGGGAGAGAAAGGAAAGCAAAACAGAGGCAGCAGAAATGGGGTCTCAGGCAAATCACCCCATCATTCTCAAAGCCTCAAAACTTAAGTACGGTGGTACCAATTTAAGTTCATTTACTTTACAAATATTTAGATAGCAGTTACTATGTGCCAGGGACAGTTCTGAGCAATTTACAAATATTAATTCATGTAACCCTTATAACAAACCCGTGAAGCAAGTACTAGTAATAGCCTCATTTTACCAAGAAAGGGACTGAGACCCATGGAAATTAAATAATTTGCCCTAGGTTTCTGTCAGGAGATAGCAAATCTGGGACTAAAACCATCAAAGTTCTGGTTAAGTCTGGGTCTGAAACAATAATCTCAATTATTTCTCAAATGGCAGACAGAAGTGAAGTTTGAATCCAAGCATTCCAAATTGACAGTTTTTAAAATTTCCTATGTTACATATTTTGTAAGAATGTGTGTTACTTTTGCTTTCTACTTCATTATATAACATGTTTGTTTTAACACAAAAATAATTCTTTCATTTATCTTCCCCTGGATAAAACTGATGTCTCTCGCATGTAGCTTCACATAACCATGCGGGTGACCATGCTTGAAAAGTACAGACTTAAAACTCCCTGGGGACCGTCCACAGCTAACCACAGCTCCGTGGCTGAGTCCTACTCCAATGTTACTACACCTTGAAGGTTCTCCTAGGCTGAGGGAGAGGTTTCCAAACCACAACTTCCATTTGAAATCACAGGTATTTAAGGTAGAATCTAGCTAAGATGAACTGCAGTTTGATGGAGCCAATTCTAACTTGGAGAAACTTATAAAAGAAATTCTTGCTTGATTAATTGTTGCTATTATTCATACTGTTCATAAAATGAACTGTTAATTTATACCTCTAGTATTCTTGCAAATCCTGCTTACAGCTTACAGTTTTTGAAGACCAAAAAATATATATGTTTACACATTATGATGCCACCCATTTGGTTACAATTTTAATCATCATTAATCTAGTTCTTACCAAATATTCAAATATTTGATCTAACCTTCAGATGTAGGCAAAAGTCAAATAATGGCTATTATCAAAGATTTCAGAAAACTCCTTAGTGGATCATTTACCTTCTTCAATAGAAAAAGTACACATATTTTCTATGTATTTTCTTATAAATACAGGTATAATTAAATATTTTGCTTTGCTTATAGTGTATACTCATAAATGCTAAGCACAGCTAAGTATATAAAAACTTCTTAGTAAATGTTAGGAAAAAATGAAGATCAGGAAGGCAGCACAGGAAGAGCAAGACTGCTGGGTAAATGTATTTCTAGCCATTTGAGTCCTTTGGCCTTACAAACATTAGGGAAAAATCAAAATCCCACCCATGTGTACAGTATAGCCTGCACCAGGGAGAAGGAGCTGGACATGGATATAAGCGTGAGAACAAAAGTAAGAGGAAGATCACCTCTCTTCCAGACACCCCGGAGCAACCTTAGCCTGCTGGTTAAGAGCATGGACTCAGGTTCAACCAGCCTGGCTGGGTGACTCATTTTCCCACATACTAGTTGTGATTTCATAGGGTTGTTTCAAAGTTAAACAAAAATGTGCTCATAAAACATTAAACACAACCCTGCCCCATGGCAGGAGCTCAGTAATTGCTACTTATATGGCTGTGTGATTTTTCCTGAATTTACAAAACAGCACTCCCCATTTCCCAGACGCTCAAACACTCCAGCCCCTAACAAAAGATTTATTGGTCAGTGGTCATTCGTTTAACTGAGAAGCGAATTTAACAAGGAGAGCCTCAGTTAACATTTTTGTGTCAAGTAACATGGGTTTAGAACTTCTCTGGAGAGACCACAGTTAGAAACATTGGCCTTGGGTGGGGAATATTTAATTATTGTCCCCCTTAGTGAGCCAACAAATATTTACTGTGCACCCACTCAGCTCACCACTGTCTGTAGAGGATACAAAGATTCACAGCTCCTGACTTTTAAGACCTAACATTCTTTGACAGATAAAATGCTTTTTAAAATATCTCTGATTTAAGGCTTCACATGCCAAATGCTAAAGGTGTATGTCAGTGAAAGTTCTAAAGAAGGTGAGATTCCATTCAATAAGGGCAATGGGATTGGCTTCAAAGGGAAGCAGGACACAGCTGGGCTGGACTTCCCAATAAAGGAATCCAAATCCTTCACCGCGGCCCCCCAGCCCCACCCAGCACGGCTGCCCCTCTTTGCCGTCAACTGGAATCAGCTTCCCTGAGCTCTGCCCTTTTGCCTACAAGTTTGTTCAGCCTCAAGACCTGTATACCTGCTGTCACTCCTCCAAGAATGTTTTGCCCCAAGTTCGTGACATGGGTAAGTCCTTTGAGTCGGTCTCAGGCCAGGTGACTGCTCAATTCAGTTCTCTCTCCTCTTCACTAGTTGGTTTTCTCTGCTTCCTCACAGTTTCTATTTTTCATGACAATGTCCAGCTTGTGGTTGATTTCGGTTTGATAAGTTTCCAGCTTTGGCTTGACATGATTTTCATTCTAGCCACAAATTGATGCAACAGTCTCTATGTCTCCTGGCTTAAATTCTCAAAACAAGCCTTCCTATCTGACATTACACTATGTGCTTCTCTGGCCCAGTTGCTCATAGTCATAAGGTACGGGCTATGGTTGGATAGATTATAAAAGAGCCTCTAAGGAGGGGAGGCGATCAATCTTGTTTGCCACTCTTGTCTACTGAAGTATTTCTGATTCTATTACTAAATTATTGTATTAATTCTATTAGTTTTAAAGTTTGCTCCTTGGGGTTTCTAAATATTCAAATGCATCATTTTAAAAAAATGTTTTGTTTTGTTTGTGTATTTCTTAATCAATCAACTAGAGGATAAATAATACTATGTTTCTGGATTTGTTGTGATGCTTAAATGAATTAATACATGTAAAGCCCAAAGGGTAGTACTTAGCACAGAGCAAACACTCAATAAATATTGACTATTGTTATTATCATCATCATTATTATTATTAATTTTCATGACATGCATGGTCTTTCATAAGTCTTTAAAATTTGGAATAATATATGAGAATTACTACTTATCAGAAATGTGAAAATGTAAGACATGGTAGATTTTTAAATGTCAAATTATAAGTGGGTGATTTTTGTTAGATACACTGAAAGAACTATCAAATTTAAAAACTGAACACTACTTCTCAGGGAACGTATGTGCTTCCTTTCCTACCTTCTTTTAACCATTATGATTGACATTCACTAAGCACCTATGACTTGCCAGGCCTTAATCCACATGATGGGCATCTTAGATGGGGTCCCCCAAGAAGTAGACCCTAAGATAAAAAATATGAGTGTAAGTAATTTGAGCTTATTTAAGTGACTTCAGAAAGCACTGGTAAGGGCATTGGGAAAATGAGACAGAGAGGAAAGGAAGCTAGTAAAAGGGGTTAGTGAGCAGGTTACTGCTCAGAGCAATGTTGCTTAACCCCACCAGGAGCTCCGGGAGCCAGGAAGGAACGTCTCCGAGTCACTTCAACCCAGGGGCAAGGTTGCTGTTCCTGGGAGGTGTCACCTCCTGGGCACTTCCAGCCAGTCGAGCACATAGACCACTGGACTCCTGTCACCAGAGAAAGCCAAAGGCCAAGAGTCTACACTAACAGTTGGGGTGCTCAGGTGGGCCTGTGAGAAGACGCGGACAGGAAAACGACAGCCTCATCTCCCACAAGGATTCCAAGATGGTTTCCCTCTTCAAAACACTCCTAGCTCTGCAGAGAAATTAAGAAGAAGAAAAAAAAAATTCTATGAACTACCTAATTGCTTGTGACATGTTTTTCTGCAGAGTATTTAATAAATTGCCTAGACACTTTTATAAAGCTCACAATTAAAAAGTGAACCATGAAAAATTGCTACTTAAACAGTTTACTGAGAGTCTGTGGGCTAAGATTATACAAAATTTGCTATGATGAAACTGACTTTATGGCAAATTCTTAACCATTGCAAATATTAGCTATCTTTTAGGGTTGCTTTGCTAGTAAAGTTAAAGAAGGTAAAGAAGATTTGAAATACTTAAGACAGTGACTAACTCATGTAATCATTCAATATGTGCTTACAAAATATACGCTCCATATATATTCATAGTTAAAATAATAAAATAATAAAAATAAAATAATACTTCTGAGCTATGTATGATAAATTATATCATTATTCAAAAATATTTGCTGACCCTTCCTCATAGGAGGATTATACTTCAGGTTTGACCACTCAATTGTTTTAATCAATGAAATGTAAGTGGAAGTAACATGAAACACTTTCAGGAAAAAGTTTAAGAGGCATCATTTGGTCCACCATTGCTCTTTTCTCTCTACTGAAAAACCAGCACACTCCAGACCAATGCCGCTCTTTGTCTTAGGTTTCAGAATGAAGACAAAATAGGACATCAAGCTGACCCACAAGCAAGAAATGATCCTGTTACTGAAAGCTACTAAGATTCAGGGGCTGCTTACTATTGTAAAATAACTCAGGTGAAGCTGACTGATAAAACATGAATGGAAAAAAACCCACATTCTTGCCTTTAATGCATATTCTAAATTCTCTGAACACAAAAGGAATAATCCAGTCAAATGAGGAGGTTCCAATGTCCCTGGAGAAGAAAAAAAAGATAATCCAGTCAAATGAGGAGATTCTAATGTCCCTGGAGAAGAAAACAACAAAAAGTATTTAAGTAGCCATAGGTATAAGGTTTAATGCAATGGGTCTCAAAACTATCTGAACTCTTGCCCAATATTTAGAAAAATCAGTTCTTTAATACATTGAAAAGAAATTCATCTGTTATGACCCAATATCACACATAGCTTTTTAAAAATTCTAAGCAATATCCAATTTTTAAAAGGAGAAATAAAAGGAAAATAACTTACAAAGTAATATATAATTCAATTTTATTATAATAAGATGTATTTCAATATGTGAATATACAGATGTGACTATACTTAAAGACATCCACATAATCCAAAAGAAGTACAAGAAAATGACAATTCAGAGATCCAAGAGGCTACTTGAATAAAGCCCAGTGATAAGGCATACATGTCTTATATAACATATAATAACAGAGCAGACTTCTTACTATGAAAAAGAGAAAAAATAACCTTGATTGAGGTAGCAATAATGTGAAATAAATTACAGACTGTCCATGAAAGAAAATGCAGAAGTATATTTTTCACAAATAAGCTGGAACTTACAACTCTTGTGTCTTACTTATAACTTTTACATCAGAATGATTCACTTTTTATAACATGTTAAAGGTAATTAAAAAAAATCATCATAGAAAACATATCTCATTTTAAAATCTCAATGCATATCAATGCATAAATATATCTCTTTATATAAAAAGACCTTGGGCATACAATGGAATACTACTCAACAATAAAAAGGAACAAACTATTGATACATGCAACACGTTAGTTCAATCTTAAAGGCATCATCCGTAGTAAAAACAAGACCTCTATTGACATTAGTAGAGAAAAGATTACTCATTGTCAGGAGCTCAGAATCAGAGAAGGTTATGACTACAGAGGAGGAGCCTAAGGGAGTTTTTTTGAGTGATGGAACTATTCTGTATCCTGACTGTGGTGGTTGGTCACCTTGATCAATTCTGTGTTAAAACTCATACTGCTATACACCAACAAACAAACAAACAAAACCAAAAAGGCAACTTTACTGTACAGTAATTTAAAAAAGAGAATCATTGTATTAGTCAGGGGTCTCTACAGAAGCAGAACCAATAGGATGTGTGTGTGTGTGCACGCACACACGTGCATGTGTCTGTGTATGTATTTATTATAAGGACTGGCTTGTCTGATTATGAAGGATGATAAGTCCAAAGCTGAGTGTGAGTTGTCAATCTGGAGACCAAGGAGAGTCAATGGTACAGATGAAATATGAAGACAGTCTGCTGAAGAATTTCCTCTTGCTCAAGGAGGCTGATCTCTTTGTTCTATTCATACCTTCAGTTGATTGGATGAGGTTCACCCACATTATGGAGGCCAATTTGTCTTACCCAAAATTCACCAGTTTAAACATTAATCTCATTCAAAATCACCCTTCAAATTGACACATAAAAATTAACCATAACAATAATAGAAGCCATATCCTTCAATAAGCAATGGGAAATTGATGGTGGAATGGAAAAAAAAAGTAATATAAGAGGTATAGTCAAGTCAGGAAGCATCCCAATCATAAATGAATGTCATGTGTCTTCCATGTTTCTTATCATTTGACTCCAACATTTAAAGGGTATGTGATAGAAAAAAAGAAGAGTTCTTAAAACAGATTTTATTCATGAAACTTCGTGATAGTCCTGTATTTTGTCTATCTACACATTTACAACGCTAATTCTAAGTCTACTAAGGAAAGCTCTAATTTTCAAATCTTATCACAAGTAGCCCTTGCTTTATACAGCCCCTGCTTTACTGTATGACTGAAACCATGCATTTCAGAATGATGCAAGGGGAGGCCACAGCTCCAGTATGCACAGGTTTCAAATAACATGGAGCTGTGCCTGGCAAGGACCGCCTGTACGTATCCACTGTGACAGCTATAAACACAAACTGAAATATGTATACCTATTAGCAGCTCTGATACCACAAATAGCATCGGTGTCAGCCAAGTGAGCTTCTAAAATTGTAAATCACTCTTGGTGAATTTCCAAACAAAACAAAAAATAACCTTTTCCAGCTATGCAAAAAGGTGTTTGCATTCCTGGAAAATTTGGTATATATTAAAATGCACAAATAATACTTTATGTTTATATGTATAATGCTAGATGCCTGTCTGCTGAATGTCAATAGCAACCCCCTTCTCCCATATTTGTGATAAACAAACATTCCCCACAAATTTCCAAAATGCTTCTAAAGAAGCAAAATACCCTCAGATGGGTAATCACCACTTACAACCTTAAGAACTTAGTACCCACTTAAAATTCTATTACAACTAAACTTCTGGAGACCTATTTTTCTTATAAGATTGGACAAGATAAGCATCCTGAAGTTTAGGGAACTCTGGCATTTACCCCTCAGATTTAAATTTTTCACAGGATCTTGGTCAATTAGCAATTCAGATAGGGAGAAAGACTTCCTCATTTCCTCAAGTATTACAGATGCTGAATAAATCAGAAATCTAAAGAAGGTAAACTTGATTTTAGTTAAAAAAATATTGTAATTACTGGTTATAGTAATTCTGAAAGCTGACTTCAGTAAAATGGAAAATAATTCATTCAAAAATGACAGATTTTCTTTGGTTCCTGTGATTACTATTAGTTTTCTTATTGCTACTTTACATCAGGACCAGTAAACCCGATTCTTAAGGTAATAAGCAAAGGAGAGCCATTAGGAAAGGCTATTGTCTTTAAAATAAGCTCGCCCAAGGACTGACAGAGGGTGGAAAGGATGCCCTTGACATCGCACTAAATCCTCCATGTGGCTCAGCCCCTGGGCAATAGATATGCTGTTGTTTTATTTCTCTGTTTTAAAATTTTGCTGGTAAACTAAACGTCCATGATACATTGCGAGACAGTAGAGCTGTGATCCACGTAAATGTTTTGGTAACCCATTAAAATGACAATTTACTGCTTCAGTTATGCTTCTGGTAACATCATTCATGTTGGATCATTCAATTAGTACAGACAGTGGGGTCCCTGATTATAAGAAACTGTCACTATTTCTGGAAAACAAAATAAAATAGAGGCATGTGCTTCCCAATGGTTGTTTATCACTTGATAATCACAGAGTCCTTACAGCTATTCTCTATATTTCAAGAACTCCTATTTTTTTCTCAGGATCCAGCAGTTCTTTGTTTTAATTTATTTTCCTTTTAAATACCTCCCGCTATTTAAGCAATAATTCCTTCTAAATCAATTGTTAGCAGCAGTTAATGACCGGTTGGTTAATTAATAGCTCAAAGCAAAGCTGAGGGTGTTCCTGTTCTAACAAACCACCAGACTCTAACTGGGGTATTATTGTTAACGCACCCTGTAATCATTTGCTTCTCAGCCTCACTGCCACACGTTATTTTATTTTCACGAGAAAGGGTGAGTTGAATGGAAAATAGATGACAGCATTATCAAATCAATCATAATAATATACATATTTTAAGATTATTTGCATGTCCAGATTGATCCTTATTTCCATAGGATGTGCCAGTGGGCAGGGATGAAGTATCAGCCTGTACTGTAATTTAGGAAGCTCATTTAACCATAGTGGTTTCCTCTCTTCAGCCTCCAGGGCTCCGAGCCTGGTGTAGCTGCAACAGCCCCATGGCATTCTGAACCTTTTCTGTTCCAAAATTGTATTCTTAAGCACTTCGCTCTCTGACAGTGAAGGGAGAGAAACTGTGCTGCACATTTTCTGCCTGATAAACACATGGTTTACTTACTGACACCAGAGATGCCTTTTGTGCAGCTAGTGGAGAGGATATGCGCTTAATAATTAGTGCAAGAAACTAAACATCAAGAGTCCTCAGTTCTATTCCTAACTTCTTCTGTCTTGCTTCATGTGATCTCAGGGAAGTAACTTAGCAAGTCTGTGCTTCTTGTGCTAAAAATACTAACAATCGGCCAAAATTGAAGAGAAGATGAGTGTTCATCAAGACCAAAAATGAGTCTAAAGGTGCTATGATACCCTAGAATTCTGCCATTTCTAGAAATATTTATGAACATGGTGCATGAGAATAAATGACAGGCAGATATTTTGTGATTTACTAAAGTGATGCTTTCATTTTTTACGCCTTCTTTTCACCATCAACTCCTTGAGATAGTATTGGCAAGAGAGCTTTGGTGATAATGTCCAATCCTTTCTGTGTATTTACAAGACCCTGAGATGCCAAGGGTAAATAATACTGTGAAGGGTTAGGATATGCATAGTAGCTAATATTTTTCCTTGTAGATTTCAATGCAATAGATGATTGCTGGGTGAAACAGGATATTACTGTGGAATCATAAATCTCAAACCCCAGCTTCAAGGATTTGCTGACCACATGAGGACATGGTCTTTCACAGATGCTAACAGAGGAGAAAAGTTGATGAACTAAAATCAGGAAGGAAACGTATAGGCTATTCACAAATAGGGAAGACTCTGAAAGGAAAAGACGTGGAAGATACAAAAACCCTGGAGGAAAAAAAGATGAATATGAAAGATATTACAAAATGCTCTTCCAGTAAATGTTATGTGGTGCACTTACGCTTGTGAGAACCACAAATAATGCTTTCAGCTGAGTCACAAAGGAAGCAAGAGCCGGAGCCCGTGTCCCCTGATCTCTGACAGGATTCAAGCTTGGTTTGCAGGCAGCTGCCTGATTATTATTAAAGGTTACCCATTGGAGCTCCAGTCTATATTTTATTATTTCCATGATTTCTAAAAGTTCACTGTTTATTGAAACTGACTCAGATTGCCAGAATAAGCAAAACATATCCATTAACATAATGAATTTTCAACATGCTCCCAGTCTACAGTGACGATTAACAGCATAAAAGATTAAAATGATACACAGAAATGACTTTTTGACTGAACTAAGTTCCTAAGTGGATTGCCCTCCCGTGAGATTACCGGTAATGGTCTAAAATTTGAAATATGATGTTCCCATCAGAGATATAAAAGACATTCTTTGCTCTATATCAATTTAAACAGCCATCTCAGATTTAGGAATAATAGAATTATTCCAAGGCAGAGATGTATTTTAATTTTATATTAATATTAAAGGGGAAAAAAAACTGCTGCTTGCTGTGTTCCTAGTCTATTCTAGGTACTAAGGCTTATTTCTTTTAATCTTGACAATAAATCGGCCTGGCTGGTATTGTTATATACATTTTATTGTGCATACTGAAGACACTAAGATGCAGCGATGTTAAGTAACTTGCTCAAGGTTAGCCAACTAGCAGTTAGCAGAGCCAGGGTCCGGGCACAGGTCTTCCTGACTCCAACATCTGTTATATCCAATGCATAGCACTGATCTTTGAATCCCACATCAATCTCTAAACCAGAGTGTGTTACTTCTGATGATCCACAATCATCTTTTTCCTCTTTCAAGTTCCATTCTTGTACCACATTCACTTTATACTTTTCTAAGATTTATTTCCAACCATAGAATTATCTGGAGAAAAATAGAAGACTGTGAGGTCATACTTGCCATCTGCAGGCTCTTGACTACAGCTATATGGCTAACCCTGAAACAGAATTCCTCACCTCAAAGCTCACCTTCATGGCTGAATGGAAACCCAACCAAAAGTGCACATGCTCAGGATGTGGATACAAGTTGCCACAGGAGCACTCAGGATTTTTTTTTTTTTTTAACTACGTTCAACAGGCTTTTTCGAGAATCAACCATGGGTGAGTGTGTCTTAGAGTTGCCCTGCAGGAGTGCTTAGTATGGTAGTTCAACTGAAGGAAGACCGAACAATCCATGAGTGAGCACGATGCAACATGGGAGACTCAAGGGCAGCCTTTGTGACTTCTGAATGATTTTTGGTTATAGCTGTGGGTCTGAATTAACAACATTTCTTCCACAGTTGTCCAAGCAAGGAAGACAAAATCCCTATGTATGTCCTACTCATAGCAAATGTGGAGTCTCTTTATTAAATTGGCTTTTGTTTCAGGTTTACCACCTCGACTTCTCTGCTTTAAAGCAGTCTGCTGTGTAAGCTGTCAAAGCTACTAATTAGTTATAGATTGAAAACTTAAGCATATAGTTTATGATCTTATGAGTTTAGGACCACCTTGTGGTAGATCACATAGCAATATTTTAGTCGGTTGGGCCCTATTTACTATATATTGGTGAGAATGTGAGAAGAAATAAGCCAAGTGCAATAAATGTATTTCTCACACACAACCAAAAGAACATATCTGGCTATTAAACCACACTAATTATTCACACAGTTTGGCAAATATTCAAAATACTGCAGCATTGGAAACTAATGCAGTAAAAATAATTTTCACACATTTTCATTCTCTGTGAAAATTGTTCTTCCAATTTGCTTTTAAAGTGTTTACAGTTCATTAGAAAATGTCTAATCTCCACCAAACAGTATTCAAAGCAGTATATTTTCTATTCCTTCACATTACATCATTGGTGGATGATAATCCAAGAACGTGTTATTGAAAAGTAAAAGAAGCAACTTGGAAACAGCACTTCATTTTGCAAGTTTCCAATTTGCAAAAGAGGAACCTCAGGTGATGACCCAGCTTCAGGAAAAAAAAATAAGACGACTTCCTTCTTGGGCAGGGCTTCTGATTGGAATAGTTGACTGTGTGGCTTGAGTTTGAGTCTTGGGGATCATTTAAAGAGCAGATATCATTAAGCTAAACTATCAGGAGGGAGAAATGTGCTGCTTCACAAAGTCTACATTTATATTCAACTACCAGTGAGTGCCCCAGGAAGTATGGGAAGAAAATGGAGGCAGTGAAGTTCAGGGTAAATCATGTCATAAATGCCACCTTGGGCACTCCATTCTATCTACTTAATTATCTGAGAAAATCAGAGCTACTTCTTCATTTTTATACATAAGAGAGAAAGAAAATAGTCACTTTATTCTGTTTTTAAATAAATAGCAAGCATTGATATCCAAGCTTATCTTCAAAAGAAAAAACAATGGGCAAATATTCTCTGGGAAATCTTCATGATTTACAGTAATAGGGATTTCACCCTGCTAAATTGCTTTTTCCAGGGCGTCCCTTTCCTAATGATTGTTGTCCAAAGGTTATGCAGTCATAGCCAACAGAACATACACTACAGAATTAGCAAAATGGTAGCATTAGGAGCTCCATTTAGGGGATGTGGGGTAGAGCCCAAGGGTAGAGTGCATAGCCCAGTGGTACAACACTTGCTTAGCATGCGTGAGGTCCTGAGTTCAATCCCTAGTACTTCCGTTAACAAAAACAAAAATTTTAAAAATAAATAAAAAGGAAGTTCCATTTAAACTCACATATGTCCAAGGTAAGGATTGTTTGAGCTAGATTAATCTCCAGGTTTTTTCCAGTCACTTTTGATTCATCAGAAGATAAAGAGAGACAGGAGGTTACTTGTAATGACATGGATGGATAATTACACATCTTTTTCTTTATTATCTTGATGATGGCTCATGTGGACAAACTTGGTACATGTCTAGCCTATCTTTTGCAGACCCTGGAACAAGAATATGAACAGAGTCCAAATTATTTAAAACATATAAATCGAGTTTTGTTTTTTTTTAAAAAAAACACTAAGTAAAATACATCCTATCTTCCTATCTAAATAAGTATCCTTTAAACCACCTGGAACCCCAGACTGGAATTTTGGATTCTCAAACGTTTCAGAGTTGCAGGCTGGGAAGTCAGCAAGCTCAGGATCTCTGTCCTGGGCTGTGAAAATTGTGGAAAGTTATTTTCCAAATCTGCTCCAATTTTCCAACATTACTCCAAGAATGTGCAGATCAAAACTGGACAGAATATGCTCCACTTTGGAAAGAATGGCCATGTATACATATTTCACAAAGATAGCCATCCAGAATAGTTTTAGGACTTGAGAGTTTTATTCATCTGAAAATGCACTTATAAGACTCAGCTCATGCCTGAAGGCAACCAAATAAATGCAAACCCTGTAGACTTCCACCAGCATTGGGCTCATAGCTAACATAACAGAAAGACAATTTCTTGGCTCTCACGTGTCGCATCACTGCCACGGCGTGTATCAGTTACAATTTATGGCCCTGTCACAGTTTGGTACTGCTGGCTAAAAGGCTTTTTTTCTAAACAGCTTTCTGTATGGAAAATTCAGAACCCAACTGTTTGGATGGTTGATTATTTAAATATTTTTTCATTATTTTTGTTCATTTATTTCTTAACTCATTCTATCAGCACTGGTAATTCATCAGGTACTCGTTCGGGTATAAGATCTACAGAGATTGAAATAAATAAGCTTTTGCCAAGTCCAGGGACTTGGGCTATTATCTGGTCTACCTAGGGTTAAATATTTACATTTGATAATATGATTCTAGTGCTTTGAAAAATGCCTCAACATTTTCTCAAGAAAAATAGTATTTTTGCAGGGACTTAATGAGAGTAAAGCACCATTTGAAGAATTCAGCTTTGTATAAGGGAAGGCACCATCCACAAGGAAACCAGCAGCTTCACTTGGGTACCTAATTCTGTTAGGAATTATTAAGCCTGCCTTCCCCCTCTGTATAGCAAATTCTTACTGAGTGCTCACTCTAAGCAATTCTCATTTGTTAGCTTATTATCTCATTTATTTCCCCTATAAAAACTCCAAGATCCACATGGGATCAGAAGCCTCAGTCCTCCTCACAGGAGAGTGCCATCTAAGACTAGCAGCTTTGGAAGAATCTCACAGTTCTATAAATACTACTGCCTGGCTAGAAAAGTTCTAATTCTATGTTCTGTACAGAGTGTAACTCCATGTTGGTGCTCCATAAAAGTTAAACACCAATAATAACTGTGGTGGTAATCAGAATCCATTTTGATATAAACTAGTTTATCTCAACCTTGTTTTTACCCTGTGTCTCCTAGTAATTGTCTGGCATTTTCCCTGCTGTTCTTGTCTTTTTTAATTACATCCTACTGACATGACTCTTAAAGCATCTTAAAGCAAATGGAAGGAAGGCTTAATGCTTTCTACACAAAAGGAGCAGCAGGAAGCAGGTGCCTAGCAGTCAGCATAACGAACTCAAAAGAACTGGGCCGATCTTGCTTTCATTCCCCATAAATACAAAGGGGTAGGTACAGGGGAGATTGAGGGCAGAAGGGAGAGAGGAATTCGCTTGCAGAAGTGTACTAAGGAGGGCAAACACAAGCTTGCTTTGTTTTCTTACATTTTAGTTGCACTGTGGTGAGTTGGTGCATTACGGCAGTTCATAGCCAAAGCATAAGGCACTCGCTTAGGATTGGAAAAGGAAGATGGGTGTAAAAATGTCATTGATTGACAGGAATTGAGCATGTTTCTCAGAAATCACACATTGGTGGCGCAGTGGAGAGACGCAAAGTTGAGTTGATCTTTTTACTTGGAGTCCATGTTGCTGATTGAAAAATCAGGTGTTTTCAGAGGTCAAAGGCATATTTGTGGGGTTACAGCACCCTGGATTTCAGAGGCCACGCTGACCTAGGATCACTGAGGTTAGCTGTTGCAGGACCACTGAGATTGTCTTAATCTAGCAGGCAGTAGTAACAGCAGTAGGATTAGGTAGTTTATCTCATGGATGGCTTAGATTACAAAGGAATTGCTATCACTGTAGGGGAAACATGAAACTAAGGAACAGGTATCGACTGCCTGCCATGTGCACATTTACTCATCCTGTTTCCTATGATCATGATGCCAGTTCTGTAAGGAAATACTCCCATCTTCACTTTCCAGTTGAGGAAATCATCAAAGAAAGAGTAAGTAACATTCTTAAAGTCACACGTAGCCAAGCCCAGATTTCTACTCAGGTCAATCTGACTCCACATTCAGTGCTTCTCCTGTGGATGAGGGCTAGTGATTGCTTTGAGAAGAAAAGGAGACAGAATTAAAACTTGACTCCATATTGTTCTGGCTTTGAAAGGAATGAGATTCAAAATGTGTGCCTCTGATGAGGCTGGAGAAGTGGGGGGTGGTCTTGTTAAGGAGGCAACTTGTTTAATGACTGCGGATGGCATCTTCTCCCTGACCAATCATATTACATTTCTGTAGACTATCACAAAGGGGGTGGGGTCAGCAAGAGGGACAGAGAAGTGCAAAGCTAGTAACACTAACGAAAACCAACCCGAAGCACAGGACCAGTTGTCAGCAGATGAACAGTTGCTGCAGGACAGCGCCGCAATCGGAGTAGCCAAGCCCTTCCCCCTCTGCTCTGGCCTGAGGAAGAGCTGGTCCTTTGTTCCCATCATTGACCAGGAGATACAGCCTTCACTCACTCGAGCCCTGATACTTTTACTCCTTCTATCCCTATTTTAATGTCTTTCTTTAACGTCCTGATGGCTTGTGACTAGGTTTCAAGCTGAACCTTGCCTGATAATCATTCTGGCAAAAAATTTAATCATTTCATTATAAAGTCTTTTGTTTACTCTCCATTAGAAATAGATTATTTATTAGATAATCCTATAAAGAGGTTGTTAAAGCTGTTCCTCCCACTGGATTGTGAGCAATTTGAGATGTCTGAATTGTCTTTAGATATACCACCTACCTAGTACACAGTAAATGATACATATATGAAAAAAAAAAATGAAATTCCCACTGTTGGTAACTGGTTGAGGACGTCATGGAGGCCGATTCATGAAGTGACGCCATGTGCTGGTCCATCTAGAATAAAGTTGTTTTCTTCCTGGTTCCTCCCTCGAGGCTAGATCTTTATATTAAAAATAGCATCATTTCCTCAAAAGATTGAGCACTGAGTAAAGATTCTCTAGGATCTTCTAAGCTGTGGAGAGAAGCTGCTGCAATATATACATAATCCAAAGTTAGTACTTAATGTTAACCTCATTCATGCACTTTTAAGCCATATTTATGTTATATATAAGGAAGCTATCAATAAATAATCACAGTCCCTGATTTCCAGAATCTTATAGTCTAGTGGGAAAGACAGTTATAACTTACAAAAATAATTATTAAATTACAAATGTAGAAAAATATAATTCAAAAAGTTCCATATGGAAAAATATGGGTACCATGTTAAGCATACAGCAGAAGGAACTCATCTTCTTTGGTGAAGGGGTGACCTTGACAAATAACATGTGGGAAAGAAAGAAGATAATTTAAGAGACTCTTGCAATTGTCTATGAAAGAGATAATGTTGACGTGGACCAGTGTGGTGTCAGTTCAGATGAGCAGAAGTGGATATATTTGATACCAATTTCAAAATTTGAATTGTTAAGATTCTGTGATTGGATGGAAGAGTGATGAAAGATAAAGAGAGCAGGGATGACTCTCAGTGAATAATGACACCATTCGCTGAGATAAGGAGCAATGACAAGGGGCAGTAGGTGGATGGGGAGCAGGAAAGAATGAAGAATTCAATTTGGGACATGTTTCCTGAAAGAGTATTTATATGAGTCCTAAAAAATGGAACTAAAACTCTGTAAATAAGAGATTTTTTCAGCCTTCAAATAAACTTTATAACAATTTTCTCCACTGCGATTGAGAAAGACCAAGCAGAATGCAATGGACTAATGTCATTCAGAGCGCTCCCAAAACTTTGAATATCACTCCACATTTTGAGAGGTTCCTATATTTTGAATCCTACCCTCCTGGGTTAAAATTTTAAGAAAAAAAAAATATTTTCCAGGTTCCTTTACACCTAGGTGAGCCTTAAATTCCATCAGTCAAAAGTACTTGCTGAGACTTTGAGTTGAAAACGAGCTACTGAAAGCAGGACGCCTGCATCAATGATGTGCGGGCATTGTTATGAAGTTGGTGGCGGTACCAATAATCACTATCAGGCCAATTAGAAGTGAAGTTCTGTTGTTGTTTCTGAAAGCTGAGAACCTGCTTCTCCAGATCTCTCAGCAATTCTGTGTAATAGTCCCTGGTAACTCCCATTCTATTTAAAGGAACAAGCTATCGTCTTCAACTAAAACAACCCAGAGTCTAATTACTACATAGTGACAATTATATTAATATATTGATATAACATTTCTACTTAAACACATTGTTATACATTGAACAATAAGTGACACATTATTTTACCCATTGCAAAGCACTTTCATATTCATTGTTTATCTAGGGTAGTCAGTACATGTATTTTCCTCTCATTACAAAAAGTAAAATAGAGATCCCAAATGTTTAATGATTTATCTAATGCCACAGAGCTAATTGATGGAGCTGGGTCTCAAGTCTAGGCTTTTTTATTCCAAACTCCATGTTTCTAAGAAGTAACAGCATTTAGGACAAATATAATAAACTAGTTTGTAAAATTCACTAAAACATATTAGTGAAACAGGTCATTTAACTTTAATGAGCTTTTAAAATTAGATACAAAAAGCTAAAAAAAAATTTTCCACCGTAGGGAATAATGTTATTAATTCATCTCTGAAATGCAAGTCAACAATATCAGTGTTTTTGAAAAACTCTAAATATTTCTTGGCAGTCTAGGCATTGGTTTGCCTAAATTGACAATTACATATGATTGAAATTGTATTATTGAGAGACATAGAGGACAAGAAATGTTTATTCAAAATATGTTAAATCTACTTGAATTTTGAAAGTGTTTCATTTCTTTAGCTGCCACACTTAAATCAGGGGTTGATGACAATTAAGCAAATGGTTTTAAAAACTGAGTATTCTGTTTCACAAAATAGTTTACTCCCCAAACTCTGCTCCACTTACAAACACACACACACACACACACACACACATTCTCAGAAGCATGTACAAGTAGAGAAACTAGCAAAGCTGCTGGAAATCTAGTGCACTGAAATTATTCAACAGGAAATCACTTAATTCTCCCAAAATGCAAGCGTTTTTAACAATGATTTACCTATATGTCCCAGAATAAACGTTAGAGTTGGAGTTTGAATTCCCACTCTGCTACTTGTTAACTGTGTAATCTTTGGCAAATTCCTTTCAGCATCAGCGTTTTTCAACTTAAAAATTAGAACAGTACTAATCGTATCTAGCCCAGAGGACTCTGGAGAGAATAATTACTCCATATATGCAAAGGCACTAATCATCGTATTGGATACATTGTAAGTACTCACCATGTGTTGATTGTATTTCTAAATAAGAGTGTACTAGATCCACAAATTAAAATGTTATCATTTAAAATCGCCTTCAAATGAAAGGTCTCCAATGTACCCCCTTTCTTCTTGGATAAATCATGTGTTTGTTGTCCTAGAAAGAGAGCTATAATTTGACTCTCCATAAAATTTCCTTGATCCTGAGGCTGTAACACTTAAGCATTCAGAGTATTAGAAAGTTGAGTATCTAAATAGGGTCCTCTGAAAGAATTTTGATTACATTGTATACTCCCATCTTACTGCCTTGGAACAAAATAATTATACTCTTTTGAACACGAGGTTTCAGTGCACCAACCCAGATTTCTAAAGCTGTGCAGCCTCTGGCCAGATAGAGCTTGATGATATGAAATTCGGTCCACCTTGTTCTCTTGATAACCAAAACAATTTTAACAATCATGGAAATTAAAATGCCGTGCAATAGCTGGTAATGTGGCACCGAAGGGGGACAGTGGGTACACTTAAACTCTACAAAATCTACTTAAAGATGTGCTCAGTTTTATCTGAAAAACAAACAAGCAAGCAAATAGTAGCTTTAATTCTTGTTTCTTGGAAAGAAAATTAGGTGCTCTTCCCCTGGCATGTAAAGAGAGTGCACATGTTAGCATTCAAGACTTTTTAAAACTGCATCTGCATTTTGTCTGGAGAGAAAATGTTAGCATTGCTCCCTTGATTGGCCTGAAACATTTTTTGAGTCGACGTGGTACTCATGTTGGTCTCTGTACCTTTCCTCAATCTGGCTGAGAGTGTTTATACCTTCCAGATTTTCTAAGCCATCAGTAGTTTTCCTGTCCATCACTTCAACAGCACAAGACAGGACCATAACACTGAAAATTTAAGCCAAGGTGAAAGAAAAATTGTGACTTTTCTTGGCCCTCTCCTGGACGTTAGGTTTCTCCTCTGGCCTTTTACTGAGTTTGCCGAGAGCCATAGCTGCTCATTTATGTGACCCCTTTCTTGCTAAAACCACGTCAAATCTTGTTCTCTGATTTTACCTATATTCCTGCCCCTCTGTTTACTGGAGTCGATTTTCCTTAAAGATTAGCCTTGCCTAAGACCTCATGACCAAAGATTTATTACTTTCTGCATCTTCCTTCCCCCTTGCTTTGTAAGAGCATCCTTGTGTTCTGCCTATAGCCCACACACTGACAGAGAAACATTATTTTTTTTCTACTTCCAAAAGTTTGCATAATTGCCAGATCTACGTGTGGGAGCTGTGTAACCACGCTGACGCGGGATGAAAGGCAAAGGCAAGTTTTTGTAACTCTGCTACCACTTAGAAGCACAGCGTGGCAAAACTAGAGACATGGGAGCTCAAAGAATGTATAAGGCAGAGGTTGAAAATTCAAATGCATTTCGAGTCCAGGCAGGTAAAATTATTATGTTTGGGGATTACACGTAAAACAATAGAGTCTTGGGATCACCGGTGAATTGACTCCAGCCACTGAAAATAATTACACACTGTGCTCTGCAAACAAAGCCTCTAAGTGAGCCAGAGTCCACCCTTGGCCCATACCAGTTTTGTGATCCATAACCGGTCAAATGGCTCTCCTCTCAATTCATTAAACCCTCGCTGAAGAATATATTCTCCCCATCACTTTTAAATAACAAAGTCCGGGTATTACCTGATGGCTAAGAAAGCCCTTTCTGCTTTTCACACCAAATATCCAATCCAAAGAAGACCTCTGCAGTGTTTTTTTGTTTTGTTTTGTTTTGTTTTTTCCTAAAACGCATCTCAGACACAATCAATTCACTTTTAAAGACACAGTTGCAGTGAGGATTGTAATCACTTTACATTTTGGTCTTCCACGAAACCCTCCTAACTCTATGTGTATCAGTCTATGGGACACACAACCACAAGAATCACCTTCTTTAAATATATCGCAGTAATATTGTTTCTCTGCCTGACAAACTGCAGGGGGCCTCAACCCCTCCCTGTGCTCATTCTAAATTCTTGATGATGACAAGAAATCTTCTTTTTAACATATTCACCCTTTTTCAATTACGCTTCTCCTCTCTTATTCCCATTTGAACTCATCTTCTTTTTCAAGCAAATTTGCTTCTTACCTTGAACACTAAGCCAGTTTCTGAATTTTGGCACACATTTTCCCTCTCTCTTCTCCCACAAATGTCCACTCCAATTTTTTTTTTTTCTAGAACTATGCCCTTTGCTCTTTCAAGACATCACTCAAGACATAAGACCTCAAAGAACAAATCGCAGGCAAACCTGAAGATTTTGGTCATGTCAGTCATGCAAGCATCACCTCAGCACCCCTGGACATATAGAGACTTTAATGTCTCATAGTTGGTTGTGCATGTAATTACAGGGATTTTACAACTGGAAGTACAGAATGATGGTTAAACATGCAGGAATTAGAGCCAGATTAGGTTCATATCTTTACCCCTCACTTGCTGTGTGATCCGAGGCTAATTAATTAACTTATCTGATCAAAAGATAAGTTTGTCATATGGAAAATAAAGGCATCATGAGGTTCATTCATTCACTGAGCAAATGTTTATTGAGCATATGCTCCGTGGAAGGATCTGTTATCGGTGGTAACAATACAATAGTGTAAATAAAAAACAAAAATGTTGAACCTCATGCAGCTTATGGTCTAGCGGATTGTGGGAAGAATAAATGAGATAATCAATATCTTAGCACAAAGTTTCTCAGCGGTAAGCACTAAATAAATGTTAGCTACTAACAATATTTTTTAAGCTAAAATTGGATAGTAACTTGAGGAAATTAGCACATGTCTCATGGAGAAAGTGTAACATGGTTTTAGGATTAGTTCTGCAAGAATTTTGTAAGACTTGAACTAGGTCTTGCATTTAAAGATCTTTGCAAAGGGTTTGGACCATAAGGTCCATATTTAGGTAAGTGGCAATTGTCGGTATAGCCGCTGCTGTTGTCATAAGTGAAGATGCTCAAAGTGTTCCCATTGCTAGTAGGGCATGAGAAAGTTCAGTCTGCCTGGTCACTGATTTTGTTGTTTCAAGTACATCATGCTCCCTTAGAAAGGGAGACCCGGGACTTCTTCAGAGCTGCTAGGTCCCTGGTCTCCCCATTGGAGCCATCTTTGTTGCGGCTCCTATCTCATAGCCACCTTTTTCATCTAATCACATAATGAGGAAATCACATAATGAGGAAACTGTAAATGTTTTCTTTAAAACACCAGTGATTAGATATAGATGGCAAAACTAACCTTCCCTAAACCAAATGTGGCAGAATCTCTGCAACAAAATGCTGCATGCTCAGAAACAGAAAAGGAGCAGGAGCGAGGAAATTTGGTCCAGAGATCCCAGAAAAACTATTTACTGGCAATTCTGTCTATATCTGACTTGTTGGAATCTGAATCATTAGTGTCTTGATAGCAAGTAATTACTTCCTCTGAGATCAAGGTAACGAGGGAAATGGCCTTGGCTTTGAACTTCATAGCAGAATTAAGATTGAACTTGTTTTACAGATAAGTGGCCTAAAGGCAGAGGCAGGATAAGGGACTAATGGATCATTGATGGAGAAAGAAGGCTTACATTTGGCCCCTTTAAGGCTTTTATGCCAACCCCCCCCCACCCCGGGCACCATCCGGCAGGAGAGGAACTCTGTATTTTGGAAACAAAACTGCCTGAATATAATCTGCACAGAGATTAAACACTGTTTTCAAAAAGAGCCTCTTCCGGACTATTTTAAGAGGACCTTCGGGATCACCCAGCTCATTTCCTCTCTGACTCACCTGATGCAGTTTTCAGTCACAGCAAGTAGAAGGAACCTAGTATCTTCTCTTATTTACTTCCCACAAAATGCCTCGTTTTATCAACAAGGAAAATGAAGTTCAGGAAAAAGATATTTCCCAGCCAGCAAGTTGGTAAGGCCATAATGCAGACCTTGGTCTGCTGATCTCCAGAGCCAATGCTTTATTCTTGTTGCTCATTATAAACACATTAAGTGCTGTGGTTTGGAGGTTGGTTCACAAGTATGAATGTGGGTGACTTTCCCATCACTACCACCACACTGGGTTTCAAAGGCTCTGTGAGCCTTTGCTTGAGTTCAAGATTGTCATAGGAGGATGTCCCAGTGGTGTTCTTATGGGATTAGTCAGGGAGATGGAATGAAGGCTTGGGATTCTAATGGCCTTGATCTCTGTTGGATGTAACTGTTCAAGGTGTTGGTTGTTGACAAAGCGAAGTGTGGACGAAAGGGGAAGGTAGTTTGAACTGGACTGTTGCATTTGTCGGATTAGCTCAGATGACAGCTGAAGTCTGCAGAGAATGATTCAGCTCACACACAGCTCCTAGGTGCTCATTTCTGCCCAGGTGACCCCTCCAGTGACGCTCTATGCTATTGTCATTCTAAGCATGCAGCTTTGGTATCACCTGGGGGGTTAGTGGAAATGCAGAATTTCCAGCTCCAGATCTACCAAATCAAAGTCTACATTTTAACCACATTCCCCAGGGAATCTTTATGTTAGAGTTAGAAGTAGTCCGATATGTTATTTCTATACTAGGCTTAGGACAGAAGAAATCTTTGTGAAGCTTTCTTTGGTCTTATTTGCCTGAGCTTCCTCACAATCTCTCATTCTAACTGCCTCCCTGGGAATCTGCCTGGTAAACAGAACCCAGGGCTCCTCTCCCTGGGAACTATCAACTCCTCTATGCTCATCACCTACCTGCCTCTCTCCTCTTCCTGGGCCCCAGGGAATTTTTTTCCCTAGCCTTGGTGGACCTACTCTTTTCCATTGTTTGTCCCAAATTTTTTTTAATATATCTTCACTTAGGTCTATTAAGGGCTTAAGTGCTTTTGGAACAAAAAAGTCCAAAAGACTAGGAATCTAATTTCCAGATCCACCCTGCCCTCAACCCTGAGCTGAGGCAATTAAATAGAACCAACTCTCTGTTGAAATTAAGTCAAAATAAGGGAATAAAGAGAGGTGGGGCTGGGAGCATGGAGAGAATTGATTAATTTATCAGAAAAGTAAGCTACCACACTTATACATGATGCGTTCTAATGAAATATTCTTCATGGTGTGTTTCTGTCTATGTTATTGCTTTTTGTAGATTCCTAGAAACTAAGGCCTGATTCTCCTTTCTACCTTGGATCCACATAGATGCTAAGAATATTTCCAGATAGTTGTGGTTGACTTAAAGCACCTCTGGCTTGAGATTATTCAGCTAGAAAATGACCCCATGTCTTTCCACTCTGAGCACATGGGGAGGTCGTCCAGGCCGGCAGCTAACAATGTGAGCGCTGCTATCCGACTGTGCTATTCTCTAGCTGAGTGGCTCTGGGTGAGTCTCTTAATGTCTCTCGCCTTTTTCTTCTTGTGGATGAGCACAATAACATTATACCAACTTCAGAGAGTGTTTATAAGATTAAACGACAAGTTGCATGTAAATGTTAATACTCTACCTGGCATTTGGCATGCCTAATAAACTTGAGCTTCTCTTATAATTTCAGAATTACTATCCATGAAGTGTTAATATTCACTCAGGCCAACTAGACAATTATGAAGGTTTCAATCTAGACTCCTAATGTTGAAAATCATTATTTCAAAATTTTAGTTGGAAACAAGGTCAATATAATACTAATAATATATTTACTGAGCATGAACTCTGTGCCACCTTCTCATGTGGAATCCTCACAACTCTTTGGAGACAGTTCCTATTTTCATCCCTCTCTTTCACCTGATCACCAAACCTATTTTCTCTTTCCCTGGCCCGTAGCTGGAGACCAGGCAGACAGCCTAGGTGTGGCCGTGTAACTGAGTGGAGAGGAACGTGTGAGGCAAGGATTACACAACTTCCAGGCTTGATCCACTAGAATCCACCCTGTGCCGTCCCCTGTGCTCTTTCCTCCTCCATGGCAACCCTGAAAAGTGTATGTTAAAGATGGAGAAGCTACAAGAGGGAAGGTCCTGGGTTCCTCACTGCCTCTTAGAGGAAAGCCACCAGCAGATCAAGAAAAGTCATTTTGGATTTTATATAAGTGAGAAATACCTTTCCATTATGTTTCCTTTCCAGCATGTGATCGTTACAGCAGCTAATCTCACCTTAACTAATGCATTCAGTCTATCTAAAGTCACATGGCTCATAATGAGGGACTGGAATTCTAGATCAGTTAAACCCCAAAGCCTGTGCTCTCATTCATCACACTATTCTGGCATCAAGTTTCACCTGAAAGCCAAAAAAGTGGTCTATTTTAGCCACCTACCAAATTACGCCAAATAGTAAACACTAGAAGGGGACAAATCTGAAATCTAGAAACATCTCAGCTGGGTTGTTTTCAGAAGCCAGTGCATGAATCAGCTGGTTTGTGAGCCCTGGGAATCTCCTAAGCTGTCATCAGATGGTCTCAGGCAATGTCACTTTATTAGGAAAACAAGTTTGCCTCAAGAACCCGTCATTGATTTTTTGAAATCTGTTGTTAGTTTTACTTCTCTCTCTGTGGGGTATTGAACCAGTGCCTTGTATGTTTGGAGCCTCTAATGAGGTTGGTAATGGTCCTATAAACTCTCCATGGAACTCACACCTCTAATTGAGAATCAGACATGAGATTGGCCAGAGCCCAGGGAATATTCTCAAAGTGTGGGCTTATGGTGGCAACTGTTTGCTTAGAAGCCTCAGGGGAACTTCTCCCTCCCGGAGCCTTAAAGGACTAATGCAGGCATCACTCCACTTGTTGGAACAGAAGCTCTGTAGTGAATCAGAAAACAACACCTGTAACAACAACAGTAAACACCTGCGTGGCACATGCACATAACAAGTGCTTTCAAGGGTACATCTCAGCATCGGTAGGCATTGGGACAATCTCCATTTTACTGATGGGGTTCTTGAGAATCAGTGAAGCTAAGTGACTTGCCAAGAGCATAATAAAATAGGGTACGAACATCAGCCTTCTAACTCCAAATCCATCACAAAGCTCTTCCACTCCCTGTACCTAAATTCTCAGAGAGCCTAGTAAGCTCACTGCAATAAAAATCAATGCGGCCATGATGGAAAAGAATATGAAAAGGAATATATTTATATGGACAACCGAATCACTATGCTATACACCAGAAATTAACACAACATTGTAAATCAGTTGTACTTTAATAAAAGAAAAAGAAAAGCACATATTAGAATCCCTCACACATAATAAATGTTCAACTAAAAACAAATCAGTGGAGCTGATTCTCATATTCTTTCAAATGATGGAAGCTCACCTACAGACAAAACGATATGGTTGATGAGTGAGGGTCTGTTCAGGCATCACCCCTGCCCTCCTCCCTGTCCGCACAGGCCCCTGCCTCCACCAGACTCGTGGCCCTTCAGATCTGCCACATTTGTCTTAACAATTCTGTGCCTTATGCAGCAGACAGTATGGCTTGTGTAATTAATTTTTCTAGCTCCAAAGTCTGGAAGCAGAACTCTCGCGGGTGGGGTCTGAGCTTCTCTCTTCTACGCAGAGCTCGGCCTGACTAAAGTCAAGTGAAAGAACCCTAGCAGAAGACAACGATGCTTTCTCTGCTTGGCAACCCTCTCCCAAGGCAAAGCCTAAGAATATTTACACATGCAAAGGGGAGCATCAGGTTTGTTGAGTTCAGAAGGCTCATTACCACCAGTTCCATCTCCTCAGTGCAGTGAGCTGCAAATCTGTGTTCCCACCTTACCACAGTGTATGGTTCAAAAAAATCTAAAGATGGGCTAAAAATACCCAAGCCAGATTCCGTGCTTCTGTGAGAAGGCTGAGCACACCGGTGACATTCATGGTAAAGACAGCACCAACATTATACACAACAAGTAGTGTCCTGATGAGTTAATTGCCCCAACTGAACGTAAGTGCAGTGCAGGAAAAGCGAATGTTAATGCCTGAGACATTCCTTTTTCACACAGGAAAGGAAACCCCACATGGAGATTTAAGATCTTACGAAAACTTGTGCAAAGATAACTTTAAAGGAGAAAAAGAACTGCTCAGATTTGTAGATGAGGCGATCTCATGAATAAAATATCATACTTCATCAGTTTTAAAAGAAAAAATAAGACTATTTAGCACAGTTCTGTGTCCTTCCCACTCAGCATGGATCAGTGGAAAGAGTAGGTGCTTAAAAACAAATACCTGAAGTCTAAGTTCCTTTGTTCCCCTCTAACTGGTTATGTGGTGATGACCAAGTTTATGAACTGCTCTGTCTCCATTTTCATATATTATACATATATATAAACATTGGGGATAATGCCTATTTCTCCCAGGATGTTTTAAAAATTAAATACAATTGCACAATACACAGTGCCTGGAGTAGCATCCAATACATAATAGATATTCAGTAAATATCAATTCCCCCTTCACTCTGCACTGCAAGGAGTAGAATGAAGAATGCTCTACGTTTTCTTTCTGATAAGTCATCGTATGCATTCTGCAGGATAACGCTCAAGTCTCCATCCCCAGTTCTTCCCCACCACAGAAGAAAAGAATATATGTGAAAAATCTTGTGAAGAATCTACAAGTGTTACTAGGGTAGAAGACGACCTTTTGAGTTCTCCAGCTGGGAAAAGCAAAATTGATTCACCTGGTAGTGCTAAGAGAAAACAAAAAATAGTAAGTAGCTTAATCACCATAAAATGTGCTACTTCAGCAGAACTTAATAGTGACTAACAAAATATTAATACTAATAAAACATTTCCATTTTCTAGGTATATTTTAAAAACCCCTTCTCTGATACAACATTTCATGAGTCCAATAAAATTTGGAATGTTTACATATTGGATTGTTGTTGGTCTATTAAAATCATATGCAAAGAATTTAACATCTTTTTTGGGGAGGTGGGAAGATATTCACTGTTTCCTTGAGGAAATAAAAGAGAATGTCATTTTTCTTTATATCAAGAGAAGAATTTGATTATGCTTACTTGGTGTTAACTGAACAAGTAGTCCTCTGGGCAGTTCTACCACGTAAGCATGTGTCCATATGTGCAGAGGTTCACACTCACGTAGTCATCCAGTCTTCCTAGAACCGTATTATAAATGACTCCCTTCTTCAGTACACTTCAGAAGGACCATGAGGCTTAGTAAATGTAAATTTATAACCCAAATAATAGCCACGAATCCATTCATCTCTATTATTTCTAAGGAATCAAATTTAATATTAGCAAGACTGCCTTAATATAGAATCACATGAGCAACAGAGTCAGGTTTTCAAGAAGACAGCCTTTGCTGAACCTCATATGCTTAAATCAATAACCGTAATGTTGTTAAGAGCTCTGTAAATCCGTATTCATTTTCTTTCCATCACTCTCAACCTTTGGATTCATGAAGTGCAAATAAAATGCAAACGATGACAACTAAGCAAAGCAGGGAAATGCTACACAAATGTCAGGGGCAATTGAGGATTTGGGGGGAAAAAAGGGCAAACATTTACTTCAGGAAATGTGAACATCAGGAACTGGACATATCTCGAAAGGTATCACTTCTTGAAGGATGACAAAGCAATATAAACTCCAAAAGCCACAAAATCATAATTTGTTATTATATGACATTCCTAAATCTCATGTCATTTGAGATGTTATTTCTCCAGGTGCCAAGTTCCAAGCTTTTTTGCAAATTTCTGGGCTGCACTCCACATCTCAACCTAGGCCAGGCCAATGGAGAACTTACCCCAGTCTAGAAATGAAATTCTTTTTGCTTTAAGTGAAAAAATATGAAAAGAAAGAACGTTTGAAAAATGCTGATGAAATGTAACTTTTCCCCACAATAATTTTCTGGCACTTATGACAAAGATCCTCTGTTACTTACAACTTTCAGTGAATTTCATTCTTGGCTTAGTTGCAACCCAAAGAACTGACAGGAGAGGGATATTAATATATCTCTGAGGGGTGAGGGAGCTGTTTTTCAAGTTGATTGAAGCATTGAGTGTTTGGAACACCTCATACTTCAGTAAAACCCAATTTTCTCTTACAGGTTTCACTCAGTAGCAAGAAGGCACTCTTATTCCAATGGTTAGATTCCAACAGCATCTCTAAAAGAGAAAAGATACTCTGCAGTGATGTTTAGGAGTTTTTGTTATTTGCAAATGTACTTCCACCTTGTCCGGTTCCAGTGAATTCTAACCGCGGAGGCAAGGCGTCAGACTTCTAATGATTTGTAGAGAACTACGCTACCAGAAGTTTTACATATTCCTCATGTCTGAGCCCTCTGGGTTTCTTGGAAGCACATGGCCAGGGATTTGCTGGCAGATTAGAATGATATTTTACAGCAAATAATTAGATGGGAGAGAAGGGGGATTTCAGTGGGGTGCTGTGGTGTGTAAGATGGGAAATACGGACATTTTCTGGTAGGGAGACATTAAAAATTTCAAGAAGATTCATGAATTCAACAATCCATGTTGTCAGGCCTTCAGATAGCTCCCTTCTAGTCACGAAGTCACCCCAGGCTATCGGCGGTAATGGGAGCTGGAAAAGCTGTAAAGGATTCTTAACCTTTCTGTTGAATCTCTGAGGTACTGGGAAGAAAATCAAACACAAGGAAGGCTGTTTATAGTCATCGAGGTATCTGGGCGGTCCATTCTGAAAACTGCTATCATCAGCTAGAACCTTTGCCAGGGGTTTTCAAATCTGAGAGATCGCTCACAAAGGCTTCCTCAATTCCTCTGTCATAGGTGAGAGCTGCTGTTTTGATTGTTTTAGTAATTGACAGAAAGTCAAACACATTTCAAATATGAGGAGAGCTTGGGAGAACTTGAATCAAGATCCTGTTTGGAAAGTACATTCTGGTTGTTAGTAAGGGAGATAGGGCTCCCTGTTTAAACCCCAAGTTTAGGAAAGATGTGAAAGTAAGTCTTAGAAGCAAACGGTTCACTTTCCAAAACCTTCACAGTTAATTAATTACCCGAGGAAAGGTGCTACTTTCATTAAGGTTCCACTGCAGATTTTAACATGGCTGAGAGTTAATAAAATATGAATTAACTTAGTCCCAAAGTAGGGTCTCAACTCTTCTCCAAATTGTATGTAAATTCCACTTACTCTGATTGAGGGGTAAACTTCAATTCATTTACTTAGCCCTTAATCTATGTCAGATGCAGTTTAACCACATGATATGACCTCAGTAAATTTTCACATTAACTCCATGAAGTACATATCATTATTATTCCTGTTTTGAAGATATGAAAATTAAGGTCATGGTCAGATAGCTGTTTTGCAGTAAAGCTTGGATTCCAACCTACCAATGATCTGTTAACACCTGATTTTCCTGTACATGATATTGGAGTTTATTGGACAGATCATGTACAGCAAAAGGAAAATTTTATAAAGACAGTGAAGGTAAGATTACTGGTGGCACCTAATCCTGGAAAACAAAGACCACTGAATCCGAGTAAGTCCAAAGCAGCTTTCCCAGGAACTTATGAATAATCATATACCAATAGTCCAACCAAAAATTGACCAAAATGCACCATCTTTCACCAGCAGTAACCTTGATACACAGCACATGATGAAGTAACTGCTTCTTAACTCTTCACCCTGACCACTGAGCATCAGCAACAGAAATGTTTATAAGGGGGGATAGGTTAGCCTGTTTAACTATTCAGAGCAATAATAATTACTATTTAATTTTGCAAAAAGATTCAGGTATTCTTTGACAGAATGGAGCATTTGACATTCTGTGTTTTTTGTTTGTTGTCTTTTTTGTTTTGATTTTGATCAAGAGCAGATGTTGACAGTAGCAGATAAAATGCGCATAAGTCTGCAGTTTAATCAATAGTAGGACGTGCGGCTCTGTGCGTGATGTGATTTTTTCCTCTTTGGCGTATCAGCATTTTGTCAGGGGAAACTCAACAGAACTTTCCTCTTCCTACAACCTATCCTAACTCCTTCCCTTCACCTCTTTTCTCTCCCCAGCACCACCAAATTGCTGGAGGGGTTGATTTGGCCACTGGATCTAAATAATCTCAGCTCTAACCATACTGCATCAGAAATTGTTAGTAAAATTGAGCTGTGATACACTAGGAACATCCAGAGATTTGGCTCTCAAGGAAACCATGTTTTCTCCCTTCTGAATTCCAAGATGCCTGTAGAAGAGCACAAGAAAACCTGCAGAAGCAGAGGCCTGAGGAACCCAGTAGAAATTATCATGATAATGAGTTTTGTTTTTTTTTTTTCAAATTCCTGGGGGAAGAAAAACTCCTTGAGTTTTCTGCCTACAGAACAGAATAGTGTGGGATTCAGGCTGTTAGCTTCCTCCTTCTTGACTTCTTCAGGAACTTTGTATTTCTACTTAAGTGTGTGTTACATAAAATGGGGTTGCTTGACCTGCCTGTGATGGTTGCAGGAGTTAGTAACTTTGTGTTGCTGATTAGTGCGTGCACTCAGTTGAGGATTAGCAGAAGCGGCTAGCTTTGTTAGCACTGAGGCTGGGCTTCCACCATCAGCAGGACGCACAGCAGATCTCTGCTAACATAGATGCCCTGGTCCTAGTCTCCACACTTACTCCACTCACTCACAACACCCCGTACAGTTACTAGCCAGCTGTGAAATGAAACAGGCGCTCTGATAATCTCTCTTTCTATACACAAACACACACACACGCACACATGCACACATACACAATTTTCTGCAACAGTATCCCACTGTGGAGAGGAACAAAAGCTATCATTTCATTGAAAAGAGTCCCTTAGAGATGGGAGGGCAGGAGAGTATAACCGCTCTTCAGTTTCTAGAGGAACCACTCTCTAATAGGTGCTATACCCCAAGTCAAGGAGGGGGTCACATGTTGTTTTTGCCACAACTCACATCCTAAACTCTATGTCCTTTCTCCTTGGACAGGATAAAGCCAAGGATAGCACTGTTCACCTCAGCTAGAAAGTCATTACATCTTCAAACCCTTGGTGCTAGGAGAGCCTTCTTTTTGCTAAAAATTGTGACAGCATGATGTCACCCAAACTGGGTCTAGTCGCTTGCTCTTCCTTTTCACAAATGTGTAGAAAACCAGAGGCCATGCAGGAAACTTGGAATGAGGAAAGAGATACACTGTTTGCTATGAGTTTGATGAGAGTTGAGTAGTTTTTCAGCCTGTGCATGATCTGACTGCTGGCTTGGAAACCCTGTTGAGAGCTTTGGTTACAGAGATTTCATCATCAAAGATCTTGTCTGGCAAACGCTTTCCTACCCCACCTTTCCTTCCATGGATCGCTTGTATTTTAATAGTAAACTATCAACTTTGATTCCTTTTTTTTTTTTTTTTTGGATTGGTTTGCCTTCTCATTTGTCACAACCAAATATTTGTATTTCAAATACTACAAAAATAAATAAATAAATAACAAGGAGGGTTTAAGCTCATTCTAAATGAAATTTCTAGGTTTTTATAATGCAAATTTCTCTTGTGGTCCAGCACACTCGTCAGAAACGCCAGTGTTCAAAATGATTCCAGCGTTTTTGTGTGTGTGTCGAAAGAACTTCATCATATTGCATTCTCTTTGGACTTGCTGCTGACTTTCTTTTCCCCAAGGTTGAGTTAAATTCAGCTGAAGATGAGGAAATTTTAAAACCGAGCCCATTTGGAAATTGGGAATTGCTGCCAATGAAAGCCATATGTAATCGCAAATCCTGATTTTAATCAGTAGTTTCAACTTTTTCACTAAGTAAACCTTTGTGCCAGAATGCTCAGGAGACAATCCTCAAGTATCATTAGCATAATTGTGCAGCCTTAGGGACTAAGAGCAGGACAGATCTGGGCCGACATCCAGCTCTGCCACTAACTAGCCGCGTGACCTTGAATCAGCTGCTGCATTGACATTAACCTCAGGTAGCAGCTCTCTCATTTGGCTTTTGTGAGGATTACATAAACGAAGGCAAGAAGAATATATTGTTTGAATGCCTAAAACGTGATGAGTACTCAGTAAGTATTACCTAATGTTATTCTTTCCCCTGAACCTTTCAAGGGAGCTGAATAGACATCATCTGCAAAGAAACAAAAACTAGACTGGCACCAGAACGCTCATCAAAAAGCCTGAGAAAACAGACAGTAAGCAATACTTCCAAAGTTCTGAGATGAGATTTTTCTTAACCTAAAATTCTATATCCAGCCAAATTATAAATAAGGTATATCAATATCCAACTGTCAAAAACCACCAGGAACACAACTACAGCTGAACAAGAATCGAGTTTATTGATTCTGGCTATAGGAAGGACTTCTCATGGGGAAGTATGGGCGTCTTTGCAGGCAGGTGTTAGCACAGTTCTTACTATAAGATTTAGGCTTGCCTTGGGTGGTTTTGGGAAGAGTGCCAGGAAGCAGGGTTTGCTTTAATTTGGGTGCTGTCAGGTGGTGCGAAAGATCCTATGATTAGTTATCTTGATAATTTTTATCTAGGAGTCAGGAGAAATGGAAAAGGTAGGTCTGAAGCTTAATGGGTACAAAACAGCAACTGCTTCTGTCGGCTAGGAGAGAGAATGCTGGGCGTTTCTATGGTTTGCTCTGTGTTCTTGCTGTTGCCTGTGCACAGACACGATTCCCAAGTGATCCTGAGCACAGAGTGATCCTGTTTTTCATTTGCTCCATCATGGTCGTAGAGCCAGCTTGTCTGATGTTGGTGTTCAGTGAAATTGCCTGTGTTCACAGGAAGTGTCATGGTTAGCCTGCCACCCGCTGATGGCACTTATTGCTTCTCAGTGGAAGGGAAGAATAAGGACATTTTCACACACTCCAGGACTCAGATATTTCACCTTACATACACTTTTTCCTAAGAAATTACTTGAGAACGTGCTAAAGCCAAAACAACGGAATGAACCCAAATGAGAAGATTTTGAATCCAAGAAATATTGGCACCCACCCAGATCTGTCAAGAACAGGCTGCTCCTACAAAAGATGATGCTTATGGCTCCTGGCACCCTGCTTTCAGGGGTGCTGGAGATCTTCCTTCTTCTAAGATTGGGTCTCCACTCTTCAATCCTTTGAGACCAGATAGTCTTAAATGAGTTGGTTTTTGCTGCAGAGAACCAAAAGATCCTAAGTAGGTCCACAGTGAAAACTGACACTTTCAGACTTACTGATAAAGAATTTAACTAAATGGAGAATAATGACATCGATAAAGGGAGGGTGCTGTTTAATACATGAAAATAAAAGGAGGCAAAGGGTGATTTCTTTCCTCTCTCACTGTGTAACAGGACAGATGACTGCCACGTGTTTTTACAAAGAACTGAACTAAGTCAGGAAGAAAAAGGGAAGGGGGAAAAGGGAATTCAATAATGCTGTTTCTCTTGGGTGCACCCAGGATTTTGTGCAATTCTCCACCTGCTAACCAGAATTCCAGACTGAAATTGCAATGCACTGTGTAGCAATGACATTACTGTTAGACAATCATTTAAGTCCATTTTGCTCTAAGAAAAAAGAAGTAAATTATTCACAAACCATGATAAATTAATCACCTCAAATAATAAATCACTGATACGACTCACAATTTGTCATATCCCACCAGAGAGTTTTAACATTGAATTTAAGAAATTTGATTTTTAATGAGTCAGGTAAATATTTTAAAATCATCTCTTAAAGCTAATCCTATAGCAGGAAAACAAATGAGGGAAATACAGTCGTCTGATCTACAACTGGTGGGAGGTAAGACTATGGTGACAAAATGAACAAGTTAAATAAGGACACTGGTGGTGCAGGAGGGAGGTGCAGAACGAATGAGAAAGGGGTGCATAAAGAGATAGGAAATCTCAAATATATCACACAAGGGGAGAGAGCTGAAGATTGCAATTATAAATTAAGAGCGGCTAAACCTCTTTTAAGGAAATTCAGTGCAAATAGTAGAGAACAGAGGTGATTTAGCAGCTCTGTTGGGGATATTTGAAGATAGGAAAACAGATAACACTTTCCAAACTATTGCTATTTTTTAAACATTTTTTAATTGAGTTATATAAACTATTGCTATTTTTAAATTATATTTCTATGATTTTGTATCATAAAAGAAACGAACAGGAAAAGGTGAACTTTAAATTAGATAATATAAAATTTGAGAAGAAACATCATAAAATTGGAAGAATTATGTTAGTTTATTTAAAAGATGTAAGAAATAATGTTTTCCAAATAATAGAACTGATCAAAATAAAATCGCCTCTCAAATAAAGCACAGACTTAATATAGAGTATAAAAATAAAATACTATCACTTTTACCATGGTATGCATTTTAGAAATAGTTTTAGAGATTCATAAAGATTTGTGAGCAACTCATTAAAATTTTTTTTAACTAAAGGTGGATTCTGAATTTGATGAGCAGTTGACAGTCTCATAAAATAACACTTTAAGACTTTTAATTCAATTTACCTAAATTGGCTTGAAAATTGGTTGGCAGGCTATCCAATGAATGCAACAAAGTGACATTTGGGGTGCCCGATGAAGTGCCCCAGGAACCAACATGAATTCAGTCTCACTGAACGTACGAACAGAACAGAGCCCTCTCCGAGGCAACAACTGAACACAAATTACATTTTCAAAGTACCTAACACTCTAAGGCCTCAAACTTATTATATTTAAATCAAATGGTTTTTGAGTTTTGATAACAACTTTCATTATTTAGGATTAAAAAAAAAAAAAAAAACTTCACTAGGCAGGCCTCCAGCAAAAAAAGTAGTTAAATTTAACAACAGAGATTTCCTCTGCTTGCCTTATCTGTTTCTGTTTACAGATTGAATGGAGGAAGAAGACAGAGAAGGCAGAAACTCTCCCTCCAGCTTTGAAAGGAGTCCCACTAGGAGGACAATGGGATCCCAGGTGGAGGGAGAGGAGTGAGGGATGGATGCTCAAAATACAAGTGGACGCCAGCCTCCCAGTTTCTGCTGCGCGCTGTAGGGAACTGAAAATTCACTTCCTCTGGCAAATTATGTAACCAATTATACCTGCTCCTGTTTCTGAGGCAATGGGATTTGAAGAAAGTGAGCAATATGACAATATAAATCCCAAACTGCATTGAGAAATTTTTCATATTTTTAGTAAAACCACACCTAAATCATTCAGTCCTTTGACTGCCCTGCTTACAAACACAGAAATCTTTACTTACATGATCCTCACAGAGAATTCACAAAGTTTAGAAAATACTCTTCTTTAGAGAAAAGGAATTGCATGAATTCAGGACTTCCCCCAACATACTGATGAAATCTCTCTTTTTAAAGAAGTTTTTTGTTGACATATAGTCGATTTACAATGTTGTGTTAATTTCTGGTGTATAGCATAGTGATTGACTTGTCTATACAAAAATATATTCCTTTTCATATTCTTTTTCATTACAGGCAGTTACAAGGTATTCAGTAAAGTTCCCTGTGTTATACCGTAGGACCTTGCTGTTTACCTATTTTACGTATAATAGTTAGTATCTGCAAATCCCGAACTCCCAAGGAAATTTTGACTTCCCCAATAAACTGCAAGCAAATATTATGGTCGTCCAGTGCGCCACCTACATTCCAAATGAAAACATGATAATCTTATCAATGTTGAAATTACTTGTGTGAAGGAGATCTGGCAATTTCCCTCAATAACTCAGTCTAATATAATTATGCATCTGACATAATGTTCATTATGACAACAAAATGAAAAACAGAGAGGCGAAAAACAATCAATTGGAGATCAAAGCATGATATATGCCTGGCTAATTGAGAAGAGAGATAATTAACTAGTTTAATTATCAATGTTTCGTTAATTCTCTGATAAGAAGCTTAAAAATAAAAAAGGAGTAATAAGAATTTCAATCCCAAATGAGTAATGTTACCATAATTACAGGCCATATTTGTTTTGTTTTATTATTGACACATACTCAATTTTTGGACTGGAACATAGTGGGCTTTTGCTGTTTTGACGTTCTCATGTGGGAGGGAATTCTTTTTTGTTTTATTGAAGTATGATCAGTTTACAATGTTGTGTCAATTTCTGTGTACAGCATAGTGTTTCAGTCATACATATACATACAAATATTAGTTTTCAGATTCTTTTTCATTATAGGGTATTACAAGATATTGAATACAGTTTCCTGTGCTATATGGAATAAACATGTTGTTTATCTATTTTATATACAGTAGTTAGTGTCTGCAAATCTCAAACTCCCAGTTTATCCCTTCCTACCCTCTCCCCTCTGCCAGTAACCATAAATTTGTTTTCTATGTTGGTGAGTCTGTCTATGTTTTATAAATAAGTTCATTTGTGTCTTTTTTTTAGATTCTACATATAAGTAATATCATATGGTATTTTTCTTTCTCTTTCTGGCTTACCTTACTTATAATGATGATCTCCAGGTCCATCCATGTTGCTGCAAATGGCATTATTTTATTCTTTTTTATGGCCAAGTAGTATTCCATTGTATAAATATATCACAACTTCTTTACCCAGTCATCTGCTCATGGACATTTAGGGTGTCTCCATGTCTTGGCTATTGTAAATAGTGCTGCTATGAACACTGGGGTGCATGCATCTTTTCAAATTAGGCTTCGAGAGGGAATTCTTTTGATACCAGCTGTCCTCCCTTATCCTAGCTTATCTCCCACAACTCTACTCTCCCTGGCCCAGCCCAGAACAATGCAGTGGCCACAGTGATGCATTCCCAGTCCCACCACCCCGACTCATCCCACACCTAGTGGGGAGCAGCAGCAGAAGAAACTAATAAAACCTTATATTCAAGGTGAGGAGACAAGCTTCTTAGAACCTGTGCTCCAGTTACCTTGTCTGCTCTTCACTCCCCTCAGCATGCATTAAACATTCTCAATCTTTAAAATCTTTCCCACATCAGCCCACTTTCCTTCAGAACTACTGATGTGTCTCTAACAGGGAAATAACTAAAAGATGAACCTGACACCTCATCTCCTAAACTTCTGCTTCCCCCTCCTCCAAGCCACCCTACTCACCTTCCCCATTAGGTGCATCAATGTAAAAGATTTTTGAGGATTTACAGGGCCAAAAAACTTGTCAGCCTGGAATCAAAAACCCCGATGTAGATCGATTCACTCAATTCTTACTCTTTAACAACACTAATTCCTTTAAATTTCCTAGGCTCAGCAAATGAGGTTTTTTTCTTCTTTGAAATATTTCTGTCCCTCAACAGAAATGCTGCAAAAATTCTACCAATCCTTAAAGCTCTGGTCCAAATATCATTTTCTCCCTGAAAAATGGCCCCATCTCTGCAAGTGGAAATTTTCTCTCTCTCTCCGTCATCACCACCACCACCATCACTAGCATCATCATTATCATCATCTTTGGAACACTTCAATTGTTCCAGCTTCAGGCTAGCACCAGAAATATTGTGTCTGGATCCAACACCCTCTACTAGATCCTAATCTGTTGGAGGCCACAGTGCCTAGTCTGAAAAATTTGGATCGTCAATTTTGAGCTAGTAAATGGTAACGTTTCTTTTTTTTCTCTTCTCTCTTTCAATTCTGTAAATGACAAAGTGAGATGGAAGGATGAAGGGAGTACAGATTGAGACAATCAGAGTGAAAAGTCTACTTTCCTTTCTTTCCCTTACTTGCTAACTTATTCTGTATTTCTATAACATGCTGCTTTGTAGGAAGAAGAAAGTAGGCTTAAGGTAGCACTTCTTAAAGAGACAATTGAGGCATAGTTTGTAAGCTTCCAAGAAAAGGGAAAACCATACTTTCAAACTTTTTCTTGTCCCATAATTGATTTCACTCTCCATTATCTGCAAGAAGCAAGTGAACAAGGCAAAACTATTCATATTTTAAAAGGTAGATTAGATTCTGTTCCTTGTTCCCAAGATGAAGCTAGTGGAGGATAAATCACCCAGCAAGCAGACAAGGAAGAAGAGCCCCCTCCACCCTCGTGTGACACAGCTCTTTTCCTGAGGTTACTCCCGGTCAAACGGGACAATGCTGCCTCTGGAATCTGTCAAAACATACACACACCCCACCATGTGTGTATATTAGTACCACGTAATGGGTAAGTCAGGCAGAACATCACAAACATTCATCCACGGTCCATGCTGCTTCAGGGAGATTTTGAGCCCTTGAGGATTCAGAAGGGAATCAAACAAAGGGCCGTGACCCTCTTGGAAACTTCACTCTGAATATGGTAGACTTCACCCAAATACTTAAATAATGGAAGTGTGCCTACTGTTATTTTTAAGAAAAGCCCCACACACAGGTGTTGGTGTCCATCTCTGCCATTCAGGTGTGCGCGACCACGGGCAAAGGCAGCAGCATGAATGTGTATTTACTAAGCACTTGTTATGACACTGCATTAAAGGTCCTTAGCTCAATGTTGGCTCATGCTGAGTGTTCAGTAAGTGACAAGGAACATGGAAATGGCCCCTTGCTAAGGAATCATGTGTTTCCATTTCTAAACTTTATTTCTCATGTCACTCGAAACAGACTAGGAATATTATAAAAAGCACTCCACCTTTACAGTTTCAGTGCACCATCGCCAAAAGTTGGTGTGCAAAGTGCCAGGGGTCTTAACTGGTGGATGAACTCTCTCCTCTTTTTTTCCTCTTTTTCCCTCGCTACCTACCCAATTCAAGGTCTCTGGAGGCTCAATCCCTGGTTTACGACGGGCGATACAGCAACAGGAGCACGGGATTTAGAGCTAACTAGACTTGGGGGTAAACTACGTTCTACCGGTGACTGGGCACATAAACTTAAATCATCTGCGAAGTGGAAGTAACATTTGCTGCATACAACCTCTACGCGCCTGAGATGTGGGCGCATACAGAAGGACCCACGACGACCCCTGGGGGAGGACTGAGATACTTGAGCTATTCTTTGAGGACAAACAAGATTCAGTTCTTTATTGAAAGGCCATAGATGCCAGAGCAGCACTGCACTGATACCTTCCAAGGGTAATGAGAAGCTGTTCTTCCCATTTGTCCTAAGCAGGTGCTAAACCAGATGCGAGGCAGCGATTCACTTTCTACCAGCAAAGTGGCTGGTGGAGGAAGACTGGGGTTGCCGGCAACAGCGCTTGTTAAAATACGCAAATGGAGCTGACTTTCCCAGTTGGAGCTCAAGTCAAACACAAAGAGACTGCAAGGGTGGACCTACCGTCCCTGTTTCATCAATGGCTAATGGGCAGACGCTATTGCTGCCTTACTTAGAGTCTCAGTCCAAACCCGCAGCTCGGCTTCCTTTATTACGGCCTGCAGTCTCTAAATGCTGTGCAGGAGTTTCTGAGGACTCACCTGGGAGAACATCGCGGGCCGCTGGATGGATACGCACAGGCACAAATAAGTAATGGAGAACTGGCTCAGGCAGGAGGACTTACATATTTTTTCCTCAAATGGCATATTTGAGCTTTAGAAACAACGCATTCTTGTTCTCCTGCTAGCAAGGAGTAATGAAACCAGAGCCTTGCCTTCCCAGCAGCTCTCGCCTTTGAATCGTGCAAAGCAGAAATGATACCCCATTTGTAGGCAGCAGCAGCCTCCAGAAGCTACAGGAACATTGCCAAGAGCCCTGAAAAACCTCCACAGATAATTGGGAACCGGCTTATTAGTGACACTTTTGAGAGTCAGTTTGTCATTGATGAGAAAAGAAGGGGAACACGGTGGGCGCTGTAGCCTGGAATTAGGCTGTGGGAGGGAGGGCTGGTTCCTGCTTCTCACAGGAACATTGCTCTGTAATTTTCTCCAACGCTGTGCTCAGCTGGCTTGCAAAAGCCCTGGATCTTGGGAGGAGGCTGCAGGCAACACGTTAGCCTCCTCTCCTCCTTTAACACTGCCCCGCCACCACCATCCACAGCAGGGGAGCTCTGAGACCTCAGGAAGGGACCCCAATTAGTCAACACAATAGGGAGAAACCATATTCCCTCTTAGCAGCCTTTTGAACATGTGTCTACATTTTTATATTGCTAACTGAAAGTGGGTTTTTCCCACAATTGTTAGACAATTACAGTAGCAAATAACCCCTCTAAGGTTTTGTGTAAATATGAAAAACTCAGTAAAGAGGGAAATAAGGTGAAGAACTAAAAAATTTTTTAAAGTTAATTTGTCAAAGTATCAGTCAGGTCAGATTTAGGAAGCATCCCAAGAAATGAATATGATTAGTGATTTCAATTAAAATCTCTTCAGGAAGGTGATCACTGGTGTCAGGCCAGCCCCAGTCCAGCAGGATGCCACATTCTGAGTGCCGCCTTGGAGTTTCCAGAGAAATGTTGCCCTGATAACAAAGTGGGTTTCTCAGCTCCCTCCCCACTGGGAGGATGGTGTATGATCTGGATAGCCTTCTTTGATTTCTGTGCTAAAGTTCTAGCCCTCACCCCAGAGGGGAAAAAAAATGAAGAGGAAGAATCTGTGTCCTTGTGCATTAGCAAGGGGGCCGTGGGCCTGGGGTAGCACACCTCTGCCATTTGATGTGCTTCCTACTGGGTAAACTGAGGGGATCTTGATGCTATCCTCATGGAAAGAACTGTAGACCCTGGAATCAACTCCTAGAATCTACACTAGGGTGGAAGCAAGCTCAAGGAGCTCTCCTGAAGGTACTAGAAGTCCACCTGAGCACAGGGACTGGGATGTGGAAATCACAGCTCACGGGCACCAGCTCGCTGCCTTCCCCCATTAATGGCCTTTCACATCTAGTTCAGCAAATTCATTCTTTCCTCATAATAGTGATTTAGCCTTTGCATATTCCATAATTCAACCCAACCTGTGACATGATACGTTTCCTGAATCTCAAGGTAACTCAGTCTCTCTTTACCTCTTGCTCTTAACATCACACACATGCACGCGCGCACACACACACACGCACACAGAGTTTAGTGGCACACAAAGTTGGATCGGTGGCCTACCCAATAGTTGCCCATTTTTGCCTCCATCCTCCTTTGCCAGGATAGTTTTCCTCCCAAAAGAGCCTAAAGTGTCAGTCACCAGCCTCCCCAGCTTTCTTGCTGCTAAACGTAGTCATGTGACATAGCTTTAAGGTGGCCAAGTGACAGAGACTTGTAGTGCCAATGTGATGATGTAACCCATCTGGAGTGGCCATGTGACAAAGTTCTTGAGTGGTGAGGTGACACAGTTCTGGGATAGCTGGATGATACAGTGCTTGGGTAGCTATGTGACACAGGTCCCTGGTGGGTGCAATATGTTCCTGGGTGGCGATGTGACACTATTCTGGAGTGGCAGTAGAAACAGTCCTGGGGTGGTCTCATGACACAGGTATGGGATGGCTATGTGACACAGTTCTGGGGTAGCAATGCGATGTAGTTCTCTGGAGTGGTGATGGGACACAGGAGATATCCATGTAAACATTTCTGATCAATGGAGCCTAAAGGATGTGTGCCCTCATGTAGAAAAGCATTCCTAGGAATTTCTAGGAACGATTCCCCCTCAATATAAAGAAGGATAGGAAAAGGACCTTTCTCACCATAGGCTTCCCCTTTCTCTTCTCACCTTGAAACACCTTTACACGAGCATGTGATGCAACGATGTCAGACCTTTCATCTGCTAAGGATGGTAGACGAATGAAGAGTGCCTGGAACCTTGATAGCATTTTGCGTGAGTGCAACAACCTTTGGCTTGCCTGCCCCTGAGCTCTTCAGTAAGATAATAACTCAACCCCTCATATTTACATCACACACACACAAGCATACACTTGCACTATTTATTTTTATTACATGTATTTGTGTTTATTGCATACACACAATTCTGCTAGCATAGGAAACTGTAAGCATTTCCCTATAATCATTAAAATTGTTCTTCAGGCAAAGATGTGAGCTGCTTTTTAGTAAAAGTTTAGGACAAAAAATCCATTTGAAACATAGTGAAGAATAGCATGAGTAGTCTCCTTTGGTTACATAAATAATATGAGGCAAGTCGGCTCCCTGATCTGGAGTAAAGACACAAGACTTTTTGATTGACCAAGTCATGTGCTAAATACTCCATGGTAAGCAGTTCTAGGGAGAGAGTGACCAATTTGCATAAGAAGCTGCGGGCCTTCTAGGAGACTAAAAGTCCCCCAATTCCTGCTGTCCAAAGTTTAAAATCAGGGATACCAATCAATTTGCACTAAGGTGGCCAGAACTACCTGCGGTAAAATTACCTTGACCAAAGTCAGACTAGGCTCATGGTCTATGGTTCAGTGTATTCACACTGAAAGCTTTACAGTTTCCCTGTCAGTGATTGCAACTTGGGAGACAATAGTAGAGCGTGAAACCTAGAAACCTCACTGTCTACGTGGAGGGATGTGAACAAGAAAGGACACGCCAGAGCCGGTAGACAAATTATATCATCTGTCAAGTCTCATCTGCCCAGGATGTGGCAATAATGCAGCAGTGAGATTACTAGATGGCAACTCCCAGTTTGTTTCCTGTGTATGCAAGTGAGCCAGATCTCCCACCCTGACTCACTTTAATACTGTGAGCAAATGACAGGTTCTTGAACAAATTGGGATGGGGAGACCCGAAAGGAGAATTAATGAAATTCCCACTAGTAGGACTTGTGGAAGTCAGGATATTAGCTAAAAATGAATGAATGAATGTATAAAAGCATTAGTACCCCCCATTATTGATGAAGGGTATGCAAAGTTTGCCTATTTCACACATATACTTTCTTAAATATCAACGTTGAGAACTGAATGAAAACTTTTGATCATCCCCAAATAAGATGAATAATTAAGCACAATTATTCTTCTCTAGTGTAATCTTTCTGTTCTTTGATAAAATGTTTCATTTCAGATAAGATTTCCTAACAAGTTAACTGCTTTTCAAGAAAGTTTTCTAAGGTCAAATAAATGTGGAGAACACTCAATATACAAATTTGAACCTGTTGCTTTGATGTGAACTTTCTGAAGCATTTAATACGCAGTCTGAATATCGGAGAGGGGATAGAGCAGATATCTCCTCTAAACATTCTTGTCCACTGAAGCCTTCCTCGCAAAACATCTCATGAGACTAGTTTCCTCCAGAACATAATTTGAGAAACACTGATTCAGGGTTTAAAACCCTACCCACAGATAATAAGTGTTTAATTTTCTACATGTATTTCCTTTATATTAAAAATATTTAAATTTATTATAACTATTTAGAATTTAACCTTGTGTTCAATTGCATTTTCACTCATCAGTAGTCTCTTTATGACTTCACCACGCCTGACCTTTTAATATTAATGTATGGCTTGGAATATTGGATCAGTTTTTCAAATACATTTTCAAGGATGGTTCATGAATAAGACATTTTCTGATCTCCCTTCCAAATATGTGAAAATCTTTTTTTCTGTAGCCTCATTGTGTGACAGCCATCTTAGCAAGGTACAAAATTATCAGGTCCTGAAACCATGCCCTCAAAATAAGAGACAAAATTTGTTATGTAAGATTGCATAGAAGTTAGGAGCAAGCCTGAATTTATTATTTTGTACGTAAGTTTGTTTAGGGATGAGAGCAAGGGGAGAAGCATGAAGTTAAACCCGGATACTCATAGGCCAGCTGTTTGTTTTGATTCATATTATTTAAGTATTTGAAAGGATGTGTATAGTGTGAGTATCCAAAATAATTTTGAACAAAATTTGCAAAATACATGACTGATTTACTTTGGAATCTCAAACTGTTGGGGCATAAACATGAAAGGCATTCTTTTGATCCAATTATTGGTGCTTTCCATGTTCAAAGGTACCTTGCTTCCTACTGGCTCTCCAGCTTCCTGATTGACATCTTAGTTTACTCAAAATCTCTTCTATTCTAGAAAGTCTCATTTTAGTTATTAAAAGACAAATACATTATTTTTAACTCTATTCCTCTATTTTTAACTTCTATTCACCCCATCTTCTTCCCACAGGGTAGACTGGTGGTCCTGGGGTTTGAAGGGAAGAGGTTTGGAGTGAAGCAGAACTATTAGAAATCTACATTTACTGTCAATCTTTCATCTTAAAGCAGTTAAAACACAAGGGGAGACAGATCTTGCGGTTGCTAACGCTTAATGGCAACTCATTTTCCTGTGTTCTTCTTATAAACTTGTTCATAACACACACACACACACTCACAGTTGGGTTATTTGCACAGAACACTGGGGAAATTGGGAAGGGGGTTGGGTCTTGGTCCTCTTTTACTAAATTTGAAAAACACTTGGAAAACAACTGGCCTTCTGCAAGCCTGGATGAAAAAAGTGCTCTGAGATAGGCATGGGCCCCAGGCGGCACCTGGCAAGAAGTAGAAAAATGGCAGAGCAGTTCTAAACTGAAGTATTGTTTAGGAACTTTCTACCAAACCTATAGAAATGTTTCCCTTATCTGGCTTTTAAATTTTCAGATAATGATATCCCAGAGGTGCTTTAATAATACCCATTTATGTTTATGACATTCTTTCACCATATTACAAATTTACTTAGCTGCCCCATATCATAATTTTGTGTTTTCTATGAGTGAGTACTGCATTAACCAAATGTGAGAAGCATCTTGGCATTCCTGGCAACTATAATTCAAAATAATGTAGTCATATTCTAAACAATGTCCTGAAAAGGGACAGAATAAAGGTATTATCATGTTGTTATGGCAATGAGAACATTTCAGTTTAAACACCCACACATCCAGAATTTTAAATCACACTTAAGCAACAAAGACTGTATTGATAAATGATCAATCCCTACTTATTCAGTCATTTCTGTTCGCTCTTGAATACTAATTGCCTCCCTTTAACTTTTCAAAATATTTTTAGCCTGCCTTTTTTTCTGTGTGTTTGTGTGTGTGTGTGTGTGTGTGTGTATATACATATATATATATATTTTTTTTTTTTTATTGAAGTATAGTCAGTTTACAACATTGTGTCAGTTTCTGGTGTACAGCACAGTGCTTCAGTCACATAGGCACATACATATATTCGTTTCCATATTCTTTTTCACCATAGGCTTACTACAAGATATTGAATACAGTTCCCTGTGCTATACAGTATGAACTTGTTGTTTATCTATTTTATATATAGTAGTTAGTATCTGCAAATCTCAAACTCCCAATTTATCCCTTCCCACCTTCTTTCCACCCTGGCAATGATAAGTTTGTTTTCTATGTCTGTGAGTCTGTTTCTGATTTGTAAATAAGTTCATTTGTCTTTTTTTTTAAGATTCCACATATGAGTGATCTCATATGGTATTTTTCTTTCTCTTTCTGGCTTGCTTCACTTAGAATGACAATCTCCAGGTCCATCCATGTTGCTACAAATGGCATTATTTTATTATTTTTTCCATGGCTGAGTAGTATTCCATTGTGTAAATATACTAAAACTTCTTTATCCAGTCATCTGTCAATGGACATTTAGGTTGTTTCCATGTCTTGGCTATTGTAAGTAGTGCTGCTGTGAACACTGGGGTACGTGTATCTTTTTGAATTAAGGTTCAAAGCCTTATCCTCTGGATATATGCCCAGGATATAATTTGTCACTTACATTGTGAATTTTTGAGTAATCACAGCATTCAGATTTTTAGTATGGATGCAGTTACAGTAGGATTTTGCCCCTTCCCACCCTGACATTTTTTGTTCCTGTGCTTTCTCCTGCTCAAACCGAGCTCCAGCCAAATTGAGATCTTTTCCATTTTTTGATCAACACATAATCTCTCTCATCTTAAAAAATGCCTCTAAAATATTCACACCATTGAGTTCATCCAATCCAGCAGCTTTTCCCTAAGACTTAGATAAGTTGCCGGATGCAGCCAATAAAAATACAAGACACCTAGTTTAATTTGAATTGCAGATAAACAAGTTTTTTTTTTTTTTTTTACTCTAAGTATAGTCCCTCTATTGCATAGGACATTTTTATACTAAAAAATTTGTTCTTTATCCAAAGTTCAAATTTTACTGGGTATCTGTACTTTATCTGTCAACACTGTAGCTAGGACTCTCAATTCTGTAACTTTAAATTTTTCTTAAACTGTACATTCCCCCTCTGGAATGGCTTAAAAAAAAAAAAAAAAAAAAAAAAAGAAGTAGAGTTATCTGTACAGAAAGTAGGGCAATGGCCCCAGGCCCAGCCTGGCAGTCCTTGGTGGGACACCAAGTTCTTACCCTCCGCTGATATCCTGAGCCTCTTTTTCACTTTAATTTCACACCCAACTCTGCCATGTTGCTCAGTGTTGTCTTCTAGGTTCCCAGTCTACCCACCACTTGGGCTCGGATGGATGAGATCTGACTTATACTTGATATTCCTTCTGGGATGAGCGTAGAGAAAGAGGGATCCATCTCAAACTTGAGTGCCTGGGGCCAGGACTAGACGTAGTAATGAGTGGGTCGGTATGGCACAGCAGGAGCCAAAGCCCCGGTGCTGTGTGAGACAGCCTGCCACGCGTGCTCATGAGGCACCAAGTTCAAGAGAGGAGGGAGAAAATAAGAACGGAAAACAGTGAAACGCAACATGATCTGCAAGATGAGGCAGCAGGGGAGAGGAGCTTCTATGGAATATTTATAGTAAAACTCAGTTTCAAGGAGGAAGTTGTTAAGAGGGCCAAGCTTATTTGGACAATTCACTTTGCAGCTTTGGATGCCCAAGGACAGTGAGATCTGTCCTCAGTCTCAGAGGTGGAAGACATTCTTCTCCTAGGTAGTTCTTTGATCTCAAAGCCCTAACTCCACTGCGACTAACAAAATTCTAAGCCCAGGTTTAGCTTGAGAACTTTACTTATTCCTTACTTAGAGATTCTCATTTTGCATCGCTTTCTCACTGCTGTCTCCCCACCCCATGTCCACATCTGCTTGGTCCTCGTGGTTTAACATAAGAAAAGAGATGTGTCATGGCCTTACACTATGTTAAAGATCATCACCATCTGCTAGGTGACAGCTACCTATATTCAGATTATAGTGCCTAAGAAATCACAACCAGCTTCTAACAGAGTGTGCATTATAGCCTTCATTTAATATTCTTGAAAAAAAATTTAAAAGCTGTTCACTCATTTTAACAGCAAGGCATCCAAATAATGACTCTCATCAATCAAACAGAAAAAACGGGGGAGCAAAGAGTTGGTCAAAGTGACTTCTGTTTTCTAACAATCTCTGACTGAGAATAGCTAGAAAATTTGGGAAAAAATATTAAAAAGCATTGGCTTAAAAGCATTAGGAAACTACCAACATATGGGAAATTTTCCAGAGCAAGATGTGGTAGAAGATGAACTCCAGAGATGTGTCATAACATCTGGGCTACTTCTGCATTTGTCGATTCTGGAGAGATAGCTGAGAAGTGCTTTCAGCAGCTGAAATGGTGAAGGAGATAAAAATTGAAGTCAAGAACCCACCGAAGATAAGAGCCCTGGAAAACATCCTCTATGTTGGTTTGGGAAACCAAAGAGTTGTATCTGAGGATTAAGGGTGAACTAGAATTAATTAACCAACCTCCAAAAAGACTACAGCCTTATGAATCGTCTCATCTACATAGCCCAGAAAGTCTCAGTTTCAGAAACCAGATTAAAGTGACTCCAGGTTGCTTGCACCCCTGTGAGCTGTAGATTTCAATAAAAATCCTCTCTAATAAAAGATGACATCATCTGTGGTAGAATATGAGTACTTGACACTCCTATTTTCAATTATCTTTTAGACACAGGAAAAGATTGCACATCTCCAACCACTAGAATTTGGGAGCAGACATGTGACTTGCCTGGACAGTGAAGTATTTAAAACCGAGTATAAAAATTTTCAATTTGTCTGGCTGGCCTTATAGATATGGTCAAGAAGGGTAAAATAAAGAAACTCTCAGAGGGCACAGCCAGGGATGACAAAAAAATGGATTGGGGAACCCTTTCCAGAAAGCAGAATTGTCTTAAGTCCTCAGCATAGACAGCTGTTGAAATGTATTCTCAGGATGGTCTGTGTTACTACAGCCCAGGAACTTCTGTAGGTCCCCTGCTCTTCCTCTCTCAGAATGAAAATTCTGCTGTAATTACTGTCCCTGTTCCACCACTGCATGTCGATATGAAGCAGAAGATCAAGAGCTTCCACATCTGGACATGATATAAAGTATATTGCATGTCACATCTAATCGAGAGACAATCATGCATCACCAAAAGAACCTGGATTTTCTGGTCAATAATATTTTGGAAGGGTCTTAGAATTAATCACCTTTGGGAAAGGGTGGGTGTATTTGACATGCAGCAAAAACAAGGAGCCAACATTTGGTGATGAGAAGAGCAGTCCGAGGTTGAAATTAGTACCTCTCCCCATTTCCAGTTTTTCTCTTCTTCTAAGCCCTTGTGAGGATTGTATTTCCCCTTCTCCCTGCTTTGGCCAATGAAATGTTAGCAGAAGTGATATGTGCATTTACAGGTAGAATTATTTAAAATATGATTCTCTGGTTTTCCCCTATCTTGGCAATCGTAGAAGCAGCTGGTATATGAAGATGCTATAAGATTACTGAATTGCTATGCTGTACACAAGAAACTAACATACCATTGTAAATCAACTATGTATCAATTGAAAGAAAGAAAAAAAGAAAAGAAAGAAAGAAAAAAAGAAAAGAAAGAAAGAAAGAAAGAAAGAAAGAAAGAAAGAAAGAAAGAAAGAAAGAAAGAAAGAAAGAAAGAAAGAAAAGAAAGAAGTAGATTAAAGCAAGCTGATCAATTAAACATGTGAATAATAGTGATACCACAGAGTTAGTTGGTTCCCTTTACATGAGGAAAAAACAACTTCTTTTCGTTAAGCCACTGAGATTTTGAAGTTGTTATCACAGCCTAAGAAAGATTATCTGACTGATACTTTAACCTAGACTCTAAATTATTTCTCATTTCCCTTGCAAAGTAATGTTTTTACAGTATCTGCTTTTGTTCTGGTTGTAACAGTAATGTTTTCCCATTGAAAAGAATTGGAGAAAGCCAAACAGAATAAAAGATAGAATTCAGACTACCCAGAGTCATCACTAAAAAGCATCTTGTCAGCATGTTGACTTTTTAGTTTCTGTAGCCTAGAGTGGGACAAGTCAGTGTTTTCAGACGAATGGAAAGGCATAAGAGAAAAACTCCGTGTTCAGTGAAGCATTACCGGTAATTAAAGGCCACAGATACAAAATATAATGAATTGGAATAATTACCCATTCCTTCACAAATTTAGAGTGTTATGAGGCTCAAAAACTACCCTTTAGGCCTGTTTGTTTTTCTTCGAAGAGTACTTGCTCAAAGTTTACTTTCTATTTACCAATAAACCACTTGGGTTATATAGTTCAAGTGATTTATTTTTTACATTCATGATTTATCTTATTTATAATTTCTCCCTCCAAGGGTGCTTTCCACATTAAATAATCAACCTTGACAATACATGAGGGCAAATGTGTGGTAGATTGACAGAACCAAGTTTACTTGATTTTCAGTCTTCCTAACAACTATAGTAACAGCATTAGGTGCAGACTGGGAATTTAGAAGGTGCATTGCAATCAGTCAGTTCTTCTGGACCCTCTCCAGTGACTTACTCTTATAAGCTAATCTTTGAGGGTTAAATATTCTAACTATGGCTTAATAAAATCCATATCTTTTTGCTGCTAAATCTATTTCAAGGGGCTTTACTTAACCAGAAGATGCATTTTAGTCCCTCAGGGGGTGCTTTTCTAGTAACCGTGGTGTATCTAACACTGTGCAGTAAGAACTTGAGGGAAGAGGATGCGTTGTGCTGGAAGGATTCTTAAAGAAAGATGACACCTCAGGCCACATGTTTTTTCAGCTACATTTTACAAGCAGCTGCTCGTATACAGCTAGTCTGGAGAAAAATGAACGATTTATGCATTCTGATATCCTTTCAGCCAGACTGACATCTCATATGCCACGCGCAGACTGAGGCATGTAGATATGTATGCATGTTCCAAGGGTATTCTTGAAAATTGCCCTGGACCGTATGCTTCTGACCTATCTTTAATCCCAGTCCATCCCCATTTGACCCTCAACTCTTGGCTCCATGTCTGTGTCTGATCCCACCTCTGGCAGCTGAGACTTGGTGCCATAATTGGTCTCACTGGGATTCGTTTCTCAGCTCTGCCTAAAGAGATTTTTGGTCTAAATTCTGATTCTCTCCTTGGCAGGCTGTCGCAGATAGTATGGCCCATCCTAATCCTCGCCTCTCATGACTTGGCTGATACCCTCGCCAGGCTGGCCCTGGGACTGTGATGGAACACAGTGCCTCTTTCAGAAATCATGATTACTGCAACGTATTTATTCCTCCTTCTGCTCTTCTTTGTGTTCCCTACAGGTAAACAAAAGCCTCCGTGGCTTAGAAAAATACAGTAAAAATAGGGTGTAATAGCTTTAATGAAAACCTGGTGGGGAAAGTAAGATTTTGGAGTTTATTCAGCTGTTGAAAACACAGAGCTCATAAACAGGAGTTGAGATGACAGCATCCCCGCTTCACGTTGCACTGCGTGTGCTTTATAGCTCTGCACACAGTCGCACTTTTTCCAAACAAAGAAAATCGCCAGGCCTCTCTGCACTTGGTATCAATTTGACTGATCACATTCATTTCCATTATTACTTGAGGAAAAGTGAGCCTACTGGTTTTGACAGGGAGCTGGCCCTTTTCTGAGACCACATGAATATATTATGCAGCCACCTGTTTTAAGAGCCAGCAAATTGGCCAGCAATTATTAACCTGCCTTTTTCTATCAAAGTGCTTAGAATAAGATGGCAATGATGAACAGGAGAGTAAAACAACACATTTCTCAGATCTGTTATTAACCATATGCAATATCACCAAATATATAAAATGGACATTTGAAAACCATTTCTCGCCTCTCTTTGCATTAACAGGTTTTAGGGTAAGAGTTCCTACCGTATCGCCTATGAGAGATTTCCACCTACACTGACTTCCACCAGAGTCTGTAAGCTAGAGCACTTGGCCCTTTATAATCATTTAAAAATGAGGACACAGAGGCACATGAGTTTCAGTATCTTATTCACCATCAGCAAGAAGGAGGCCACAAAAGAGCACAAAGAAACCGACTGGCCCAGTGTGAATTGCTGTGGCTTCAGTGTTGGTGAGATCCAGGTTTGACAGCTGACTTTGACCTGAACACGTTGCGTGTTATGTGACTTTGGGCACCTAACTCACTCAACCACAGTTTTATAAGTAAAATTAGATAAAAAAAAAAAAAAAAACACCAAACCTGTATCATAAGATTGTTGAGGAATATTGAATAAAATTATGAGATTAGCACATATGAAGTTATAAATAAATGGTGACTATTTCTATTGACTCTTGTTTTACTAAATGTGCTTGGAGCCAACCCCAGTAACATCGGTCAGTAGACCTGAGCACTGAAGTGCAGAGAAGAGCTTTCCACCAGTCAAGGTGCTGAGCAATTATGACAGGGATTTTAGCGTCTCTGGGGCTGGGTTTAAGGATTGCAATATGGGAGTGGAGTCTGGACGAACTGTCAAGAATAGATACAAAGATGAGTGCTAGAGAAAAATCTCTGAAAAATGATTTTGTGACTGTTGATACAACCAAAGATATTTCTCTTTGGTTCTGGAAGAAGAATGGCTCTTTGTACAAACACTGCCATTGACTCAAAATGAGAGGGCTCTGTGGAATTTTAAGGTGATTATATAAGCACAAGGGTTATCTATTTGTGCTAAGTGGTTCCAATGCACAAACTCATTTAATTTTACCGCAACTCTGTGAGGCTTTACCTCTTTTACACAGATAAGGGAAGTGAGGCTGTAGGGATTAAATAGTCTGTTTCTGGTTTTTTGATTCATAAATCAGAGGCAAAGAGACCCAGGTCCTTCTGACTTGAAAAGTCAAGTTCTCACCATTCTACTATGTTTTGTCCCCAAGAACCAGGAGTGCACCAACAAAAATCATATCTACATTCTATTTAAGGAAAAAATAAGATATTAAAAAAATGAATGTGCTTCTGCAGGAAATCCTTGCCACCTACACACACACACACAAACACACACACACGCATATACACACACAATCAGATGTCATAAAATATCAGAGTATTTACTCAGAATGGGTTATTTGAGGAAGAGGAAAAGAAGATGGGGAATTAGCTTATAAACTACAAAAAAACAAGAAACAGTGGGGCTAAACTTTGACTCTTTTATTTGCAATTATCTTTGCTATCACCTTAAGATGATAAAGAAGGGTCACTAACGTGTTTCCTATCAAGATGTTTCTAAGTACATTGAAGTTATGTTTCTTGAAGACTTTTCTCATAACACATTTTCCAATAGCATCATTTATCATAGTTATGAACTATGCAAAATACTCATAATATATATTCATATCTTCTTCCCTAGAACAAGTTCAAGGATTTGTATTCTTTCTGGGGAAAAAAATGAGAAATGGAGCATGCAGGTTTCTGTGTTCTCCCTATGAAGTTCTTTGACTCTGTAGGAAGAAATGTAATTCACTATTTAAGAAACATTTATTGAGCAGCTACTGTTTTCATGCCACTTTGCTAAATGCTAAATAGAAAAAAAGGGAGAAGATAGGTTCCTGGCCTTTAATAAATACATAATCTTGTACAAATGCCAATACTCTGGAATCATCTGACTATCAGTGCCACAGGGGAAACTGTCCCTGATCCTCTGCCCAGCCTTTCCTTTTTCCACGAAGCCTAATAACATGCTTCACCATAAAATGTGATGTAATGTCTTGATAAGACAGTACAGAACTTCTGGGCAACCTCCTCCCCTCCTGACATTTGAGCATATATACAGAACCCCAATTCTCAGAAAACATTCATGTCTTCTGTACAATTTATCCAACATTCTGGGAGCACTTATTCTTTACTAGGCATTTCTCTGGGAAATTATACATTTGTTTTCATATTTACTTTCATAGTGGTTTGCTGTTAATATAGTCACTCCCATTTTACCAATAAGGACATAAATAATCAGAAATATGAAATAAATTGCACAAGATCATACCACCAGTTCACAGCAGAACTGAGATGTAAACCTGGGGTGTTAAGAAAACTAAGTTCAGTGCTCGTTTTACTGCACTACTTTGTACTTAAGGACAAGTGGTGTGTCACACGAACAGGTCAGGCCCCTGGGAAGCAGATTCCAAGATGGAGATTAGTGCACAGGAAAGCTATTGGCTAGAACTCTTGGAATCAACATGATCAGAAGAAGGAAGGAGGCAGGAGAGTTGGGCGATGATGCAGTCACAAGAAGACCTCAGACAGCAAGACTTTGAACTTGCACATCGACAAGATAGTGGATGCGCACTACCTAGGAAGGAGGGTTTAGATTCAGGATCTCTGCAGGGAGGCAATGCCCAAAGAGGGCTAACACACAGTTGAGAGGTGCCAGTAACATTCACAGCAGCTGGGGGAAGATCCTTCCTTCACGAATCAGGAATTTGGATGGCACAGAAGAGCATTCCCACCTTACAGCTTTGTGGGTCAGTCTCCCACACCAATTTTTTAGTGTCTTTGAACTATTTTAATTCAACCATTCACCATTGCAGCAAATCAACTTACAGGAAAACATTTTGTTTGCGTATTTTTTCCAGAGTGCATGACACCCAACTAGATAAACAAAAATAAAGTAAAAGCAAGAAAATGTGCTCAGTAATGGGCTAGAGTCACAGAGTGGCTGAGACCCATCCACAGGTGACATGGATCATGATGGGCGTGGGGAACGGCATTGCAAGCATGGAACGCTGGCGTCACAGGAGTCTGAATCAGGAAGAGAAAAGGAATTTGTCTGCCACTGTGTTTTTGACAAAACAGTCTCCTGTAGTTTTAAAAAACTACTCTTTTAAAAGCATGCTTAAAGATTGGTATTAAGAAAATTAAAGTGTGTTTATTTAGAGTCTTGGAATGCAGTCATGTTAGAATACAAATTCTTGGTCTCTATCCCACCACAATATCCTAGTTCACAAGTTAACTTCATGAAGGAAGAGGGTGGCCTACAGCTGCCTTGGATTATTTGACCCAAAGTGTAATGGATTTATTATAAATCCAAGCTAAAGAAGGCTACTATACTGAGTTTCTCTCTTTTTCTTTGAAGGCTCTCTCTATTTTAAACAAATATAACTTAATATTAATCAGATCAAACTATAATTCATTGAGAAGCAATTGAGGCACATGAGGTGTATCTTTGTTTACAGAGTCCTTCATTTCATGAGATATTTGTTATGTCTGTCATTTTTAAATTGTATTGACCTTCCGCTATACAAACTGCAGTTAGTGAGAGGAAGCTCAATATTGTATTTGATGAAATTCCTCAAAGATCTCAGCCTTTCAGTAGATGTAAAACAGGAGATTGTTCCTTCTCCCAAATCATTTCATTATTTTTAAAATTTTTATTAGACTCTTATCCAAGCAACGTTAATATTCTTTTAGGAGGAGTAGTTTGACATTTTAAAGCAGCACTGCTTTTTAATTATTGGTGTGCAAATAAAGATTCTTTCATTAAATGATTTTTCCCAGTACAGGTAGTACAGCTCATCAATTTTCCAACTTTTTCTCTAAATATGAAAATAAATTCTCTAAATATGAAAAGTTTCAACTCAGTTATCTCATGAAGATAAGTGAAACCCAGGTAGCTTCTAGAAGTCTTTATAATTCATTGTTTACTACAGATACACAATTCACCCTTCGTTGTCTCAACATTTTTCTTGCTTGTCAGACTGCAATATTTCTCTGTACTTCAACACTTAAGCTGCATTCACTCATTCCGAAGGCCAGAAATCCTGGCTTTTTACTCTGGTCTTATTCACACACCGATTGCTCTGTAAGAAAGGTCGCAAAAGAGATATACACACAGTGGTGCAGTACACAGAATGATGTTTGAAGTATAAAAAGAAAAGATTAGGACTTTAATATTTAAACAGGCTTCCTCAAATAATGGAAGTAGGGCACTCTTGTGAAAACGAGGTAAGTCTCATTAGCCTAAGTAAAGATGCAGTTGCCTTCGGACATGTCTTGCTAACGAAGGCACAAAATAAATTAAGATAAAGCACAGATGCTCGCAGTCATAGTTCAAAGCTGGGGCAGTCTGATGCTAAGACGCTGAGTGCAGTTTCCGGGAAAGGAGCTGTGTGGTACTGTTCTCGCTGCCTCTAGGACGGCTCCTGCAAAACCAACACTGAGTGCTATTTTTGCTTTTTTGCATCTTTTCCTAAAAGCAAAAATTCTCTTCGAATTTCTTTCAGTTAACGAAAACAAGTACAAATACAGGTCTTTTGTAAAAGTGGGGTAAAGCAAAATTTCAAAAAGCAGGGGATACTTGTGTTTAGTTTTATTTCTAAAGTAACAAGTAGCACACATGTGACAGCCCCCTCGCTCAGTCCAGAGGACAGTTCAGAAATCAGCAGTGTTACGGGGTGAGGATGACAGGGGTGCTGTCTCATGTTCCGCAGCCTGTGCTCAGGCAAGGGCATTTACCCATCATGCCTAGCTTCAACTCAGCTAACCCTCACACAGTAGAGGAGTGCTTTACAAAGATTCTTGCAAAGCAACAGTTGATTGAAGAAAATGCTAATGTAAGAAACTTCTCTCATATGAAACACATCTTTACAGGTTTTTAGCAATATTTAAAATCATGCAATGCTCAATCTAGTAATTTATAAATATCCACTAACCATAATGATAGACCTTTAAATGTATCTTTTGAGGTTTCATGCTTACTGTCAAAGCATGAAAATCTTCATATTCTGTTGTGGCAAAAATGACCAAAACAATGTAAATAAATCAATATGATGATAAATCAGTATTCACCCCATTATTAGTAAATGCTAATTAAAGATACAGAGAAATATAAAGATTAAAAAAAAAAAAAACAAGAATTAGAACCAATTGAGCAGTTGTTAGACAGTTCAGTCACACCACTGATGTTTCTACTATTCTCAGAGTATGGTATTTGCTAGATTCTCTTCCAATGACAGAATACACATAAAACTACAATTTGTGAGCCACTAAAGACAGATGTACTCCAGAAAATATTTTCTCAACAGTAAGTGACATTTTTATATCATCATAATTTATGGATCAAAAAAAAATACTGTATAAACTAACCCCTGGTAATAGTAGCCACTTTGGGATTCTAAAAAGAATTCTGCAAGAAGGTCAAAGAAATAGCCAAACAACTGTAATTCAGTCACTGTATCATTCGTGGACAAGCCATTGCAAGAATGAAATGAAGCCAAAAATGCACAAAGTGCCACGATCTCATTCATCCAGTTAAGTTTGTTCATTTTCAATGATACCTTTCAATCTTCACAATAGATGCAATGAGGTATGCGATGCTTATGAAAACTCTTTTTTCCACAGGTTTACTTGTTATCAAGTGACAAAGCACGTAGAGTTGCAGCAGTTCAACACAACATATTTTTTGTCTTTAGAAAGGAAAAAAAAATAGTGTTCCAAATTTGCTTCCCTTCTGTGACACAGGGAGGCTGTTGATATAATGCAGATAATCTAAAACAAACCTGTGTAAGCTGTTCTTTACAGGTAAAGTTGACATTTTTACAATAAATGAGAAAGTAGCTGTTTTAAGAAAGGAAACCAAGCTATGTAGAGAACATTTGAAATGGATATTTGGAATTATTTCCCTTATTATTTCTTTTGCTGAAAACAAAGTGTCACATTAAAACTCCCTCTACACTCTTTTAAAACTTGTTAACAGAATCTTCCAAATGAAGTTCTGAAAGGTTTTGAACCCATTTGTTAAAAAGATTTTAAATGAAACACCTCCTCCAATTAACTTGCAAGAACAACTGATTTACATCTGGGAGACAGAAATGTACTACAAGAATTTTTGTAAACAACAAAATTTTGCAAAAATGAAACAAAGCAAAACCACAGAATTTTGAGTGGAAGCTTTTGATTTAGTAAGGACAGCCGACATTCATCACTTCCATTTGCGTTTATGGTTTTTTCCAACAGTAACATTTTTACCCGTGAAAGCCATTGGAATAATTATCAAAATACAGTAAAATTTATTGTAATACATTTTAAATAAACTAAACCCAGTAATCACTTTCCTATATCAAAATGGGTTAAACCAAAACTTTTTTTTTAATAGAGAAGGATATTCATTCACATTGCTTTCAAAATAGTGCCTTTGGCACCATTAATAAGAGAGATTATTTAAAAATTAATATTTATTCTATCTTTATATTTGAAATACATTTTGATATGTCTTACAATGTATAAACTAATATTTGTACATGATATATAAATATACATATGTTGTGGGTAAAAGCTTAAACATGTTTACTGATGAGGGTCTGAAATTTAAAAATTGCGATGACCTCTAACTGTCCTTTCCAGGGAAGGCTCCTGTTTTGGGTTCCATTTCGGATGTTCATGCTCTTGACCAGCAGGTGTCAATATCTGGAAGTGTGGCTGCATTCTTCCTGCAGGCAGAATGGAGCTCTTACCTCCAACAGGAAAACCCCTCTGCTGGCTTAAGAAACACAGACCACTTGAGTTTGTTCCCTTGGAAAAAAAAACAGGAAGGACCTATTTTCACTGGGCAAAGGTGGCAACCTGGCAGTGCATTTATTGCGTTCATATTTATTACATGGATTTTAAGAAGGACAGAAGTCTCACTGGACTGCAGAAGATGTTCAGGAAAGGGGACACCAAAACACCTTGCCATGAAAGCACCTGATTCCTGAGGTGGGCTGGGGGCAGTGGAACAAGCCTGTGCTGTGGAGCCAGAGAGATCTGGTTTCCAATCCTCTCAGTAGTGACCTTGCATCGGATGCCTTAGGCAACCAATCTGCAGCACATGAATAATTTTGATGAAGTCCAATTTTTTAAATATAAAACGAATTATGATTGAAGTATAAGATCACAAAGGTCACAAAGATTTTTACCGTATGTTTTCCATGAGATGTATTTTAGTTTGTGGATTTACATTTAAGTTTATGATCTATTTTGAGTTACTTTTTATATATTATGTTAGCTGTGCATTGAAAAGTTTTTTTCTTTTTTGGTTTACGGATATCCAATTTTCTCAGCATCATTTTTTTGAAAAGATTAACTTTCCCCATAGAATGCCTTTGCACCTTTGTAAAACTCAATTGACCATATACCTGTGGGTCTATTTCGGGACTCTATTCTGTTCCAGTGATGTATTTGCCTATCTTCACACCAGTGGCAAATTGTCTTGATTACTATGGCAGTATAATAAGTCTTAGAATCCAATAATGTAAATCCTCCATGATTATGAACTCCATGACAAAAGACAGCTTTGTTTCTTCATGTCTAATATGAATGTCTTTCATTTCTTTTACTTGCCGTGATGGCTAGAATCTCCAAGGCAATGTTTTGGATGAGTGATGAGAGAAACATTCTTAGAAAGAAATACTCAGCAGCAGTCTTTCCCTCTTAATTAGGATGTTAGATGTAGACTTTTCTTAAAATGTCCTTTATCAGATTGAGAAAATTCTCTTCTATTTCTATTTTGATGAGATTTTGAATTTTAGCACTGCTTCTCCTGCATCAATTGAGATGATTTTGTGTGTGTGTGGATATGTGTTTGGGGGGGGTGTGTGAGTGTGTGTGTTTATCTGTTACTATGGTGAATTGCATAGATTTTCAAATGTTAAACTAAACTTGTATTTCTGGGATAAACTTTGCTTGGATTATAATGTATTATCCTTGCTATTTACTGTTGATTTGATTTGCCAACATTTTGTTAAAATTTTTTTGCATCTTTAAGTACATTGTTTTTTACTTCTCTTGCAATGCATTTTCTGGTTTTGATATCAAGATAATTATGAACTCCATAGAATGAATTAGAAAATATTACTTCTTTTTCAGTTTTCTGAAAGAAGACTTGTATAATTGGTATTCTTTTTTTCCTTAAATGTTTAGTAGGATTCATCATTGAAGACACTTTGGTTTGGAGGTTTTTAACTTAAATTTCAAATTATTAAGTAGACATGGGGATATTTGTATTCCATATTTGTTTCACAGTAAACCTTGGTAGTTTTAATAGTTTTATGTCTTTTAAGGAATTTATCCATTTTATCTAAACTGTAGAATATATTGATGTAAAGTTGTTCATTTGATTTCCAATTTTCCACCAAATATCTGTAATACTCATGTGATGTCACCTCTCTTATTTATGATATTGGTGATTTATGTGGTTTTTTACTTGCCTGCTTCGTTTGGCTAAAGGTTAATCAATTTTATGGACCTTCTCCAAGAGTCCGATTTTGGTTTCATGGATTTTCTCATTTGTCTTTGTTTTCTACTTCATTGGTTTCTACTCTGATTTTTAGTATTTCCTTTCTTCTGCTTACTTTGGGTTCCGTTGGTTTCTCTTCTCTTACTACTTTTTTGAGATGGAAACTAAGGTTATTTATTTGAGAAGTTTTTTTAATGTAAGTATTTTGTTCTAAAAATTTCCCACTCAGCAATGCTGTATTGCAAATATATTGCTATATTCTGTTTTAATTTTCACTCCACTCAAAATGCTCCAATTACCATTTGGGTCTTTCTTTGAACTACAGTTGATTTATAATTGTTTTACTTCATCTTCAGATATTTGGGGGATTTTCAGATGTCTTTCTATTGTTGATTTCATATTAATTCCATTGTGGTCAAAGAAGATACTTGGCATGACTTATATTCTTTTAACTCTTCTGAAACTTGTTTTATGTCTCCGATATGACCTATCTTGGTAAATAGTCCCTGTGCACTTGAAAAAGAATGCATATTCTGTTGTTGCTGAGAGGAGTGTTTTATAGATGTCAGTTGGGTTACGAAGATTGACAATGTTGTTCAAGTCGCTTGTATCCTTACTGATTTTCTCTCTACTCATTCTGTCAATTATTGGGAGAGGACTGTAGAAATCTCTGATTATCACTGTGGCTGTGTCTATTATTTCTATTTGCAATTCTACCAGATTGTGCTTAATGGATTTTAAAATTCTTTTATTAGATGTATAAGCACTTAAGATTATTAGATCTTCTTGCTAAATTGACCCCTTTATTGCTATGAAATGAGCTTCTTTATCATTGGTTATGTCACTTTCTCTGAAATCTACTTTGATATTAATGCATTGTGAATTCATTCAGCATTGTTATATCTAAAGTGTCATATTTTACCTTCATTTCTAAAAGAGATTTTCCCGGGGTACAGAATTCTAGGTTAATAGTTCTGTTCTTTCATTACTTTAAAGATCTTGCGCCACTGTCTTCTGATTTGAATTATTTCTGATGAGAAATCTGTTGTGATGCTTGTTTTTTCTTCCTCTACATAATTTAATCCAACCCCCCATTCCTCTAACTGCTTTTAAAGTTTTGTCTATATCATTAGTTTTGAGCAATTTAATTATGATGTGCCTTGGTAACTTTTACCTGCATTTCTTTTCTTGTTTTAGGGGGGGATGAGGGGAGCTTGAGGTGTGGGGAGTTTTTACCCTTGTTTTTCAGCTTCATAGGCTTGCAGGTTTATAGTTTTCATCAATTATGGAAGTTTGCAGCCATTGTTTTTTCAAATACCTTTTCTGCTCCTCATCTTTGGGAATTCCAATTACATGTATATTATTCTACTTGAAGTTGTTCATCTTATTTTTCAGTGCTTTATTTTGGACAGTTTCTATTTCTGTTTCTTCAAGTTCCCTAATCTTTTCCTCAGTAAAGCCTAATATTCCATTAATGGCGTCAGGATACAGTCAATCTTCATTATTAGTGGATTCTGTATTTGCAAATTTACCTACTCACTGAGGTTTATTTGTAAGCTTGAAATCAATACTCACTTGGACATGAGCAGAGCAGCAAAAAAAAAACAAACAAATGAAAAAATTGAGTTCCCTGGCACTTATGTTCCCAGGTGAGTCAAATGTGGAAACCCTCTGCCTTCTTGTTTCAGCTCTCACACTGTAAACTAGTGTCCTTTTTCCAGTATATTTAATTTAACATCATGCTTTTTACACTTTTGCACTTTGTGTTGGTGATTTCACTGTTCAAAATGACCCCCAAACACAGTGCTGAATTTCTGTCTAATGTATCTAAGCACAAGAAGGTTGTGGTGTGACTTGCAGAGAAAACACGCTAGATGAACTTTGTTCAGGCATGAGAGATGGTGCTCTTGTCCTTGAGTTCAACATCAATGGATCGACAATGTATATTAAGTAGGGTGTCTTTAAGCAAAAACACACATAAAGTAAGATGATATAGTGATTGGTGATGAAAATTTTACAACCAGAGGCTCATAGGAGTCTAATCCAATGTATCCCTTGGTAGCAATTGTTCAGCATTCACTTATTCAGTGTTCATGACAACTTTATGGACCCTAACTACCAAAATAACATCAACTGAATTATTCATCCCAGCCATAGCTTTACCTATGTGAAGTGTTCATCTCTAATATTTAATTTGGGAATTTTTTTATGTCTTCCATTTCTTGATTTAATAGGTTTAATCTTTCTCCTAACTTCTTGAACATATGTAATACAGTTGTAATAAAATTTTAATTTTTTTCTACTAATTCCATCATCTGTGTCATTTCTGGGTCAATTACTATTGATTAATTTTTCTCCTCATTATGAATTATATTTGCCTGCTTCCTTATGTATCTGGAATTTTTAAAATAAATATTAGACATTATGAATTTTACCTGTTCAGGTGGTTGATATATTTGTATTTCCATATGTTCTTCATTCTGAGATCCAGTTAAGTCACAAATATATCAGCCAATTTGATCCTTCAGAGTCTTGTTTTAAAGTTTTCCCTAACATAGCTTAAAAGTTTAAAAGCAGGACTTGAGAGGATCAAACTGCTTCCAAATAAGTTAACAGCATCCCAGAACAAAGTTCAATAGTATATGTGGCATATTGTAAATTTTACAAAGTTTTGGTTAATTTTATCTCACTATGAAAACAAATCTCCAGAGTTTTCTATCTGTGTAGCTCTTCTTTTCTGGTATTCTGATCTGCAAATTCTAGCTATTTTTGGCCTCCCTGGTTTCCAGTCTTATCTTCTCAACTGAGGGAGACTGATAGCTCTGCCTGAGGTCCCTTCCCTTTGCTATGACCCAGAAGGTGCCTCAGATTAGTGAGGTGCAGGACTCACAGTGCTCATTCCGTTTGTGTCTTGTCACTCAGGAATCACTGTGCTTTTGTTGGTGTCATCCAATGCCTGTAAAACTGCTCTTTGGTATGTATTATTGAGTTTTTCGTTTTATCTGGTGTGAGGGTAAATCAGGTCCTTGTTATTCTATTTTTGCCATCTTTTCTCTACATATATTTTCAGTTCTGAAGAATTTAATTTAATTCCACATTTCTTGATCAAACAGGCTCATCCACAAGCCTACAAGAGTTAAGTAAGTGAAAAAACTATGGGCTTACTTTTTTTCTGGATTGCAGATTACAACGAATATACATGATCCAGCATTGGTCAGCAAATGCGAATACTCAGATAATAGTATTCTTCACCAAGCCTTTGGTGTCAACATAAGCAAGGTTCAAAGCTAACACTGTAAAGGGTACGATAACCCCTGCTCTCTAAGGAGTTCAATAAAAAGATTCACTTTACAACATCACTATTCAAACTTAGCTAACTGCAAGTTGAACAATCAACTAGTCTAGTTCCTGGTCTTACAAGTTAGGAAGGTGAGACTCATGATGTTAAGTGACCAGAGTACCACAGCTGGTTATCGGCACAGCTGCGAAAGAATCTCGGTGCTAATTTCCAATGTGAATGATTTCTCGTTCCACAGAAACGCTCTTTTCACTCTCATTACTTTTGTGTTGTCTACTAGTGGGCTGCACATCCACCTGGGTGAGATGCCGAATATATTTGTCAGGGTCCCAACTGGAAGCGGATAGAATTAAAAAGTGTTTAGAGAACTAAAAGAGTTTGATTACAGAGAGTCTAATAAAGAAGCTATTTACAAGAGGTGTAGACAAGGTTAAGAAAACCAGCAGGATGTAGTGACTGCAATTGTGGAAATTCCATAACACCTCTAGGGCTATGGGGCTGGGGGAAAAAAAAAAGTTCTACAGCAAAAGCTACAGCCACAGAAGACAAGCCACACAATAGCTCCTCAGCACCCGCGGATGTGGAGGAACGCAGCCACTTCCCGTGAAGGCGACATCGGGAGAATACGTACCCGACTTTTTTCTCTGTTCAGTCTCCCATCTTGTCGATGTTTCCTGCTGGTCAAACCCGACAGAAGCCCGAGGGTCGAGGAGTCCATGCAGGCCAGAGGGGGCACAGTGGGGCACAGAGCAGAGCAGAGAGCAACCAGACAGGTGATCTGGAAGAGCAAGGAAAAGAAATACTGCGCCAAATTTTCTTTCATATACGCATTTAAAAAGAATGTATGGTCACAGAAATGTCAAAGAGATTGGAAATACCAATCAATCATTTGGGGACTTAAAGCTGTCCCAGAAACCATCTCAACTTTAAATATTTTCATAAGCCGTTTACCTTAGTTCTCCCTTTACAATTTTTTTATCAGAAAAGAAACGTCTATGTCAGTAATTTTTCATTAAGAAAATATAGCTAATGAAGTAAAAATGACAACAGGGAGTCAATACGTATTTGTATTCCTGAGAGCCCTAACATTTTTTTACATTCACCAGAAAGGACCTTTTAATTTATTAAAGAGCATCTTTCTTGACGGAATTGAAAATCGATTCTGAGTGTCATGATTTGAGCACTCAGAATGACTTACCTAAGTTTTATCATTCAGATCTGAAAATGTCACTGTCATATTGGTTTGGAACCTCATCTTGAGGAAACGTAATCTGTAGACCTGTTTACTGTGTTTTAGATCCTAGAGGACTCATTTCATATCTCATAAACTAAGTGTTTTATTCAGTCTTTGACTTCATTTATTCTGATCAAAACCAATTTGTGACATCAAGAAAGTTGTAGGGTAGGACTATTTACCTTTCCTACCTGTTCTCAGGAACACTTAAAACTTAGTATCAATCCTTTATTGTTTCAGATGACAGAGTAGTACCCTCGGGTTTTTCAAAATAAAGTTGTTGCAGAATTTTCACACAAACATCTCCTGTGTTAATTGCTTATCCCTTAGAGGCTTTTTAAATGGCAATTCCATGGTGAATTATGCTGGCAATAGAAAGGCGGTTCATTTATAAAGTTCATATAAATGATGCATTGGGAAAGGGGTTTTTGTTCTGGTTGATAAAAGTTAATCAAATGCAAGATGGCATAGAGCAATTCAGCATAAATCTTCCACAGAGCGCTGCTTACGCCTCCCGTCTCCCAGGTAGGGAGAACATTTATCTGACTATTTCTAAACTGTCCCAATAAATCTTTGATTAAGAGAACCAGATCAAAGTCGCTGACTAATGACTTGTTTTCCAGAACTCTGCTGGTAAATATATTATAAAGGACATCTCAACTCTTCAATAGCCTGAAAGCAGAGACATTTAAAACTTAAGTGAGAACCACAAATGAGTCAAAGGAGGAACAGGGAAAGAACTGGCCTTATATGCAGTTTTCTCTTACCAGAGAACTTGTCACAAAACAATGGGAGAGAAACAGAGCAAGTTTATGTTCTACAACACCTTCAAACCACTAGATTTCTGTTCTGTTAAGACCGAGGTTGAATATCAGATTCACCAATTTTGGTGCTTAGAAGCTCAATGGCAAAAAGAAAAAAAATCTATCATTATGAATTTCAGATACTGTATAAGGTCTGAGACTAAACACTGATTTCAAAAGGAACTTTCTCTTCCTCCACTTATAATCCTCAATGATAGAGGTAGCTTAACTAAAAAGGAGCAAATGACTCTCATTCGAGGACAGTAATGTCTGCCTCTACAAACCAGCTTGTGCCTCAGACAAGCTGACCTTGGCCATGCTTCTGTGCCAGGCCATGTGACCCAACTTTTTCATGTTTTAAAAATGGCTCAATGAGTGTTTGGACATAATGTGTGCCCTTTCATATGTGACCATATGAAATGAACTATGCCCATGGTGTTTGGAGAAAAATTAAGATGTCTATTTCTTAGCATTTTTTTAAGATTAGCAACCTATGTGACTACTGCTTATCACGATGCCTGGCAATCAAGACCTTTTATCTCCTCCAAATATTCTAAGTGCATTTGTTTATTACAGTAGCTGACACTTACTGAGTATATTCTATGTGCTTAGGATTTCTCATCTAAGATCTTGTAGGCTCCACACCACAAGTCTTTGGGCTAGCTACCACTCACTCTATTGGCGAGTAAACCAAGAATCAGAGGGTTGAGTACCCTGATTGAGGTCATACTATCTGTAAGTGACTGGTCCAGGAACTGAACCTAGTTTTGTCTCAATTTGAAACCCAAGTTCTTTCCACTGCTTCTTTCTTATTAAGCTGCTAAAGGTACTAGGTGTTAGGATTTCTGATTCTGCAAGTAACAAAGCGCATTCATTAAAAACTCTCAGCTAGAAGACTAAAATTTAGGGAGATCAATCAAACGTCTGTTTTAAAAGCTTGAAAGTTTCATAAAGATTTTAATAACCCCTCAGCCCATCCACTTTTCCCCCCTCAGTCTGATGAAACAGACTGTGTGCAATTACAAATCCCTAATTTGTGAAGTCAGACAAGATGGTCCCAGAATGTAACTCAAGGTCACACAAGGGTGTTCTTACCCAGGGCACAGTTCCACCCAACCATTGCAATTGCTTGTTTGTTTAATGTGAAAGTAAAAGTTAACAAAACATTAAATTCTCTCAGGATCCATTTCACTTTTTAAAGCCATTCTTCTTTGCATGTAATTTACTCAATTTAAAAACTGGTCCTACTGCATAGCACAAGGAACTGTATTCAATACTTTGTAATAGCCTACAATGAAAAAGAATGTGAAAAGGAATGTATAACTGAATCACTATGCTGTACACCAGAAATTAACAATATTTTAAACTGACTATACTTCAATTAAAAAAAAAAAAAGAAATGGTGCTTGCATTTTGAGGACTAGCTGCAAAGGAAAGGGGTGAAGGGCTCATGATAATGAAAAAAAAATACCCTTATGTTTGCCTTATGTTTATATTGCATGGTTTGATTGCAGAATAAAAAGTAAATAATGTTTCTTACCTCTCATATTTATAGTGGTTCTATGTACATTTAAAAAGCAGGATAACATTTGCCACTTTTCTCTCTCCCATTGAATTTAATTAAAATGTGATCTTTTCTAAATTGACTGAGTCACTTGGCTCTCCTGTGTATACTGCAGGCTCCACTCATAAATTCTTTACCAGATTTCCATGTAGGGAGGATTAACCATTTTGCAATCTAATTTTCTTCCAGCAGAATGACTCTGGTTCTTTATCAACACTCGGGGAAAACAACTGAGGTCTCCAGGATTCTATCTCTCACCAACAAATGAACTCTCAGGTCAGTCTTCTTGATCACTTCTCCCTCCCCCACCTCTGCCGGGAGAGTTGGCACACAGACAGTCTCTCCTTAGACGGAGGAGGATCACGTACTATAATCCTCCCTGAATCCAGCCTTTGCCACACATGGCCTACTCCAGATTTCATCAGACAAATTCAAATTTCAAGGCCAGAGTTGTAGCCCAAGGGATTTCTTTTTCTCTAGGACAAGGTCTAGGCTAGTGATTTCCAACTTCAGTCTCATCGCTTTCAAGTGACTTCACTGCTGGTGTTGGAAAACCTTTGGAGGCCCTTTAGATCGATGCTTGTGTTTTTCAGACAGTGATGTTCAAATTCAGATAAGTAAAATAAATCACTTGCCACAATTAATTTAATGGTAAAACTCGGACCACAACCCTTATAATACATGCCCAGTGATTTTTCTACAAAACGGTGCTGCCTTATACACATGACTTTTGTCATTTAAAAACATTTTGGCATTCACATGTAATCCACTGAGATTTGTTAACTGAACTCATACTTCTATATTTCAGTAGGACTAAGATAAATTTTCTACTTTTAGCACTTTGAAAATAGAGATGAGTCTTGAGAAGCAATGGTATCTTATTGCTGCTGTTAGCCGGGTATGAGTAAGGATGTAAGTGTCATTATCTTCTTATGTACAATCTTGGTTGATATTTTGATGGCATAACTGAACACCTACAACCCCTTGACATTTGATTGAAAAAGCACTTTAAGCCCTTTTGAGGAATTAATATAAGGCTTAGCTGTTGAATTTTATTGAATTTCTCTGGTAAGATCCAGAAAGATCCAGTAAATGGAACTACAAACAGAACCACATCAAACTAGAAGACTTTTGCACAGCAAAGGAAATCATCAACGAAATGAAAAGGCAACATACTGAAAGAAGATATTTGCAAATCATATATTGGATAAATGTTAATATTCAAAATATATAAGAATTTATACAACATAATATTAAAAAAAATTTTTAAAAATGGGTAGAGACCCTGAATAGACATATTTCCAAAGAAGACATACCAATGGTCAACACAAACATGAAAAGATGCTCAGTATCACTAATCATCAGGGAAACGCACATCAAAACCACAATGAGATATCACCTCATACCTGTCAAAATGGTGATCACCAAAAAGACAAGAAATAAATGCTGGTGAAGATTTGGAGTGAAGGGAACCCTCATGTACTGTTGGTGGGAATGTAAACTCATACAACCACTATGGAGAACAGTATGAAGGTCACTCAGAAAACTAAAAATAAAACTACCACATGATCCAGAAATTCAGTTTCTGGGCATTTATCTGAAGAAGAGAAGAACATTAATTCAAAAAGATACATGTACCCCAAAGTTCACTGCAACATTCTTTACAATAGCCAAGATATGGAAGCAACCTAAATGTCTATTGATAGACGAATGGATAAAGAGATGTGGTGTGTGTGTATATATGGAATGTTACTCAACCATAAAAAAATAATGAAATCTTCCCATTTGCAGTAATGGAGATGGACCCAGAGGGTATTATGCTAGATGAAATAAATCAGAGAGAGAAAGACAAACACCAACTAATTTCATTTACATGTGAAATCTAAAAAACAAAACAAATAAACAAATATAACAAAAAAAAAAACAGGCTCCTAGATGCAGAGAATAAACAGGTAGTTGCCAGAAGAAAGGAGTGGGGAGGATGCGCAAAATCGGTGACAGGATTAAGAGGTCCAAACCTCCAAACCTCCAGTTATAAAACAAGTGAGTCATGGGGATGTAATGCACAGCATAGGGAAAAGAGTCAATCATATTGTAATGACTTTGTATGGTGACAGACAGTAACTAGACTTACCGTGGTGATTTTTGCATAATATTTAAAATATTGAATCACCATGTTGTACACCTGAAAACTAATATAATGTTGTAAGTCAACTATACTTCACTTTCAACAAATGTAAACAATGGATTTGTTCTATCTGCTCTACCTTGTGCCAAAGACTTAACTGTAGTATCGGTTTTTCTCTCAGTGAAATATACTGTAATTTCGCCTTATGTTGAGGATGAATCTAGTTTCTCCTAAAGTAACGACAAGTTGTATTTCACATTCCACCTCAAAGCAAAGCAGGCAGGATTTGGGTGGGATGGAGCACGGCCCAAGGGACCTGGAACAGGAACTGAGCTGAGAAGTGGGGCAGGTCAAAGGGCAAGGGAGCCGCAGGAGGAGAGGGGGTTCCACTGCGGGTCCCGGGAGAAAGCCAGCCCAACTAGCCCAGTGCAGCAGACGGCAGGGAAGACGGTGAAATGGCAGCACCAGTCATTCAGCTGTCAAGTTTAAAGAAAGTGGCATCAGCTAATTCAGGAGCGAGGAACATTCCATAGGTAGGCAGGCAGATCAGGAAGTCTGTCAACAGAGGGAAGATGCTGGAATTCCTTCGGTGGGGAAGGCACCGCCTAGAGGAAGCCTAGTAAGTGAAAACATGACCCGAATTACAGGACACAGGTAGACCACTGAGACTCACACAGAGGAGAATAGGACCCAGCTTCAAGAATGAGAGTTGAAGGCAAGCACCAATCGTCTGGAATAAGGCAGCTATAAAAACTGGAGTACAAGGCACTGACCTGAATCTCAAACAGAAAGCTTACACTGCCTTCAAGGCACCTATCATGTAATGGAAACTACTGCTTAGTAATCTTAGTAATCTAAGTTTAATCTTTCCAAGCCTCCGTTTCCTTGCCTAAAACATGGCAACAGTTATTCTTCCCTCACACTAGTTCTAAGATACATCGTTAAGTGAACAGGAAAAACATAAAATTATATTTATTCTACGATCAATCCCATTTATATGAAAAATCTGCACCCAAGTTTCTGTGTGCACACACGTACACACATACACACTGTCACATCCAGGACCTGGGAGGAAACACATTCTACTGTCATCAGTGGTAACCATGGGGAAGAGGATGGAGGGGCACTTCCCGTTTTGGTATCAACAATTCTGTTTCTTTAAATATTTCACAATGGGCATGTATTAATATATCACTTTTCAAAGAAAAAAAATTAATATCTATTTCAGAGGATTATTACAAGGTTTCTACAAAATAATTTGTTTCTGAAGAGTATCACACAGGCCAGTCACATAGTTAGATCTCAACAAATGACAGCGTTGTTCCTTATTGTCACTGTTGTTCCTGTCATTAGAGGGGAAGGTAAACATCCACAAAATTTATAAGAACATGCAAATGGAAACTAAAAGCAAAAGCACAGTTAGAAACATAAACAAGCTATATTTAAACACGAGTGCGCAGAAGACTCTTAAGTGACTGACATGTGTTAAGCAGGATGGGGTCCACCTGGAAAGGTTCCATGGAGATGGAGCAGCTTGAACAGAATTCTGAGAGTGGGAGGAGATGTGGTTTGCCAACGAAGCATGGCATGAGAATTATACAAGCAGATTGGAATCGCTAAAGGTCTAATGATGCCAATATTTCTAAGTCCACTTTCAGTTTCAGACCATGTCAGAGATGAGGTGAAGAGATCCAGCAGGCAGTGAGAGAGGGCATTTATGGCCCTTCCAGGGGAAAAGCACAAGGAAGGGAGAGAAACGTGGATGTATTTCCAGAGGATGGCATCTTTTCCTAGGTGGCCTGGGAAGAACCAGGCCAGCCCTGTGGGAGCTCAGCCAACAGGAGGTGAGTGCTTCACCTGTGACAGTGCCTTGTACAAAATCCCCATCACTGGAGCTTTATTTATGTGGAGGTCAAAATATTTCATTCAGCTACTCCTCACTTCCATCCTCCTCATTGGTAGTGACCTGGGGCCATGCTGCTCCCAGCCACCTGCTCATAAGAGCTCCATGCGCACACCTGTGAGGCTTCAGTGTGAGTTCTCTCTGCTCCCTCAGAAGGCAATTCCAGGCAAGCCTAATGTGCTGTTATGGTTTGAAGGGACACTACATGCTTGTGTCCCTTCAAAATCCACATGTTGAAATCCTAACCCCCAATGGAATGGTAATAGAAGGTATGGCCTGTGGGAGATAATTAGGTCATATGTCAGGGTTCTCCAAAGAATGAGAAAAAGAAATATATATATATATAGAGAGAGAGAGAGAGAGAGAGAGACTTATTATAGGAATTGGCTCATGCAATTATGTAGGCCAAGAAGTTCCACAGTCTGTTGTCTAGAGAATCACTCGAGCCAGTGGTGTAATTCAGTCTGAGCCCAAAGGCCCAAGAATCAGGAGTGTTGACATCTAAGAATGGAAGACGGCTGTCCCAGCTCAGGCCCTTCCTCTGCCTTTCTGTTCTGTTCAGCCGTCACTGGATTAGATGGTGTCCACTCACACTGGTGAAAGTGGTCTTCTTCACTCACTCAACCAATTCAAATGCTAGTGTCTTCCAGAAACATCCTCACAGACACACCCAGAAATAATCTTTCCCAATTCTTTAGGCATCCTTCAATCCAGTCAAGTTTACACATAAAATTACCCTCACAGATCTGGAAGGTGGAGCCCTCGTGATGGAATTAGTGTCCTTATAAGAACAGACAAAAAAGAGCTTACTTTCTCTCTCTCCACCCCCATGTGAGGACATAGCAGGGAACACCCAGTCCTCACCAGACACCAGGTTTGCCTGCTGCTTGATCTCTGGATTCCAGCCTCCAGAACTGTGAGAGATAAATATTTGTTGTATAAACTACCCAACCTATGGTGATTTGTTGCAGCAGCCTGAACAGACTAAGACTCGTGGTGAGTACAGGTTTCTGCTCCTGATTATTTCCAGCAGTCTTGGGTTTGCATCATCATTCCCAGGACCATGGACGGGGCTTTGGTGGTCTATCACCTGTGATATCAGCAAAATCACTAACAAACTTATAGCCGAGGCTCTCTGGCTCTCCTAAGCCTGCTCCAATGTGTCTTTCCTTTTACTGGTCATCAGATAACCTAGTGAGTAGTGAGCTCATGCAGCTTCTTATTCACACTTTCTTCCATGGAGCACAGCTCGTGCCACAGGCTTCTCTTCCCCAAACTCTACCATCTTACACACATGACTTCCTGCCTCGCATTTTCTGGGTCACTGACAGCTTGTCCCTGTGTCAGCATATTGAGGTACTCATGCAACCTACATCTCAGGTGCCCATTCAGCCAAGGGATCCACATGGGGGTCACTCATTGCGGGGTGCTGGGTATATTCTTCAATACACTGAACTCTTCTTGGCCAACAGCAGGCTAGACATTGGGAACCCATCCCAGCAGACTTCTCAGTGCTCTTTAAGACCATATTTTGATTTATCCTACTTCACTGTACCAACTCCTGTCAAGCCCTCATTTTTGGCTTGGAAGAAGATGAGAAGAATTGGGGCAAAACACATGTGGGAGCAGGGATTCTGCATTCCTGGTCTTAGCTGATGCAAACCAAACCTGGCAGCACAGCCTCATGGGGCAGGAAGACATCAATACAGAACACTCAGCCAAGGCTGGTCAGAGCTGCTGCAGAACAGCAACACCGGAAGGTGTTTGTGTGCACCAAGCAATGACTTACACAGAAACTTGGAGCATGAAATTGAGTCCCTGTAGGCAGGGCTTTGCTGAGAAGAAAAGGTACTTAGGCTTTGCTGTAACAGCTCTGTAATGTTACATCCCAATTGGCAGAAGTTAGTTCAGAATTTCGCTAATCAGCTGTCTCAAGCCTGATGCTAAGGAATGAGCCATGGGCCCTATAGGAGTTCACTCAAGTTGTTACAACAGGGCATCTCAGGCTGAGGGGATCAAACAGCAGACATTTACTTTCTCACAGTTCTGGAGGCTGTAAGTCCAAAATCAAGGAGCTGGCAACAGAGCTTTTATTCTGAGGCCTCTTCTCTTGGCTTGTAGGCGGCCACCACTCAGCCAGGTGATCCGTTGGCCGTTCCTTGATACATTCATGCAGAGGGAGGAAGAGAATGAGATCTCTGGTGTCACTTCTAAAAAGGAACTAATCCTGTTGGACCGGGGCCCCACCTTTATGACCTAATTTAATCCTAATTACTTCCTTAAAGGCTCCATCTCCAAATGCCACACTGGGCCTTAGGGCTTGAATTTAGAGCAAATACAAATAGCCAGTCCATAGCAAGCTTCTAAATAGAATGAACTTTCCCAGGAACTTATAAGTAATATTTGAGACTACCTAGGGAAAATTTAGAACTATAATTTGATTATTAGCATAATACACAATGTATTGACCCTTGAATAACACAGGGTTAGGAGCCCCAACCCACCATGAAGTCAAAAATTTGTGTATAACTTTTGACTTCCCAAAATACATAACTATAGGTGACCCTTGAACAACATGGTTTGAACTGTATGGGCCCTTATACATGGATTTTGAAGATGTATGAAACTTGAAAAAACTCACAAACTATAGTGTAGAAATATCAAAAATTAAGAAAAATTTAGGTAGGTTCATAAATGCATAAAATATATGTAGATACTAGGCTATTTTATTATTTACTACTATAAAAGACACACAAATCTATTATAAAAAGGTAAAACTTATGCACACAAACAGACTGTATATGGTGCCATTTGCAGTTGGAGGGAGAGAAATGTAAACAAATGCAAAGATGCAGGGTTACATCATAACTGCATATAACCAACTGTAGCACACACTGTACTACTGTAAGAATTTCGTGGCCACCACCTGTTGCTATTACATGTTACTCATATGTTGTGAGTATCAGCTTAAAATGCCACCACCACCGTGTGATTCTAATCATCTAAGCATGAGCAGTTCGTCTCTCCAGTAAATTGCCTATTGCAGCAAAAAGTGATCTCTCACAATTCTCACATATTTTTCATTGTGTTTAGTGCAATATGGTAAATCTTAAATAACACCAGGCGACCCAAACAAAGTGCCACCAGTGATGCTGGAAGTGCTCCCAAGAAGCAAAGAAAAGCCACAACATTACAAGAAAAAGTTGAATTGCTTGATATGCATCATAGATTGAGGTCTGCAGTTGCGATTGCCTGCCATTTCAGGATAAATGAGTACAGCATAAGTACCATTGTGAAAAAAGGAAAGGAAATTCTTGAAGCCATTACTACAGCTACACCAGCAGGTACAGAACTCAACTTTTTGCAAAATACCTTTTCTTCTTACATTGAAAATGTAACTTTTATGTGGATGCAGGATTGCTATAAGAAATGCTTACCTATAGACTCAAATATGATTTTTAAAAATGAAATCATTACATGAAAACTGAAACCAAAAGGAAGATGAAAGGTCTACAGCTGGAGAATTTAATGTCAGCAAAGGATGGTTTGATAATTTTAGAAAGAGGTTTGGCTTACAAAAAATGTCCAGATAGTAGCACAATTGGCCTCTACCGACCAAGGCGCAGTAGACAAGTTCCCAGACATTGAGGAGAAAAGATATGTACCTGAACAGGTATTTGATGCAGATGAAAGTGCCCTATTCTCGGGGGAAAAGTGCCACAAAGAACATTTATTAGTATGGAAGAGAAGCAAGCACCAGGATTTAAGGCAGGAAGGGATAGTTTAACTCTACTGTTTTGTGCAAATGCAGTCATATTTATGATCAGGACTGCCCTTATCCATAAGCTGCTAACCCCCAAGCCTTGAAGGGAAAAGATAAACACCAGCTGCTAGTCTTTTGCTTGTACAACAAGAAGGCCTGCTCAACCAGGACCCTTTTCTGGACTAAGTCCGTTGATGCTTTCTCCCTGAAGTTGGGAAGTACCTTACAACTAAGGGGCTGCCTTTTAAAGTTCTTTTGGTGTTGGACAATGCATCTGGTCACCCAGAACCCCATGAGTTCAACACCACCAAAGGCACTGATGTGGTCCACTTGCCGCTAAACACAGTGTCTCTAATTCAGCCTCTAGATCAGAGCATCGTAAGGAACTTAAAGGCTCATGACACATGGTGCTTTAGGAGAGGATTATCAACACTGTGGAAGAGAATCTGGTTAGAGAGAACATCATGAAAGTTTGGAAAGATTACACCACTGAAGATGCCATTGTTGCTGTAGAAAAAGCCATGACATCTAGTAGCCCAAAACAATCAATTCCTGCTAGAAAATTCTGTGTCCAGATGTTGCACATAAGTTTACAAGACTTATGAGGGAGCTGATCAAGGAAATCATGAAAGAGATTGAGGATTTAGCTGGGGTGGGGTGGGGAGGAGGATACAGATTAAGAAATTCAAGAGCTAATAGGTACAAAACCAGAGAAATTATCAGAGGACAACTTGATAGAGATGCATGCTTTCAACCAGTGCCAGACAATGAGGGAAAAAGAGGTAGAAGAAATACTGCCCATAAAACAAATTGACATTAGGCAATCGGGCGGAAGGGATCTGATGATTAAGACTGCTTTTGACTTCTTGTATGACATGGGCCCTTCTAAACATCATTTGCATATTTCCCTACTGCTAATTTGAGTCCATCAATCCTACTATTTCAGCTCCAAGAAATAAAAATGATAAATAAGGATTGTCTCCCACAGAGGCAAGTGAGTTCTTAGTTGAAATCCTGGGACATTTTAAAAACCAGATCCTAAAATCTGTAGAGTTCATTTCTTTTTCTCTTCCACAAACTCACTTCACATCCAAAGAATCAATCAATATTCAAGTTCAGCCGCACTAAACCAAGCCATATGTTAATTCAATTCTACTTGAATGGCTTTTACATAATCCCTAGGCAGGGACCTTGTCAAAAATCTTTGCTCAACAATTTCTGGGACAGTGCTGACATTCAGTTGACGGTGTGTATTATAATTAATATCATAATAACAATAACACACAAGGAAAATACATACCTCTTGCAGTTTGCAAAAATACTGGGCTGCAGCTAACACAGAATTTTAATTCAGAATCAACAATAGAAAGAGAGATCAGAAGGCAGCAAGAGCAATTGGGTTCAATGAACTTACAAACAGCCTTAACTGCAGGAAAAATAATACTTATTAGGCAAGCTCTCCTATAGGGGACAGCTAAATCAAGCAAGATCATTTTGTGTTCCTAATGCACGCACTTGATCGTAGTGGAGGCTGATGTTTTAGCAGCTACACGAAACCAAACCTCTTTCTGAAGACGAAAGGGATTGGAAATGTGTGTGTGTGTGTGTGTGTGTGTGTGTGTGTATATGTCTTTTTGTATATTTTTTAATGCTCAAAAATGTTGATGGGTTAGTGAGAAATGAAGAAATAGTAATAAAATACTTTTGTGACTGAAAAAGATTATTTGTCTAATTAATGAAACGAGTTACACACCTCTATCTCCTTAGTTCCGCAACAGGATGAAGTACTGGCATAAAGAGGATTAATAAACATTCCCTAAAGATGCAAAGTCATTGATTTCCACCCCCACCCTCCACCCTTTGCAGAGCACCCATCACCTCCTCAAGCTAGGAGCACACATCTAACTTTGCCAGCAAAAGAAAAAAACTTCTGGCCTACATTTCACAGAAACACCTGTCAAAAAGTCCCAAAGCAAGAAGGATTTTCCTCAAATCCAGGTTTTATCTGAAAGACTTTTTTTTTCAATCCCTAATCAGTGATGCTCCAAGTGTGGTCCCTGAACAATAACATCAGCATCACCCGAAACCTTGTTAGAAAGGCAGATTCTCCTGCTTCACTCAGATTTACTGAATCAGAAACTCTGGGCAGGGGCCAGGAAATCTCTGTTTCAACAAGCCCTCTAGACGAGGCTGACACATGTTCAGGTTAAAGTTGTTTCTCCAGGTTCCACATCCTCTTCCACCACCTCCAAGAAAAATAACTGGCAGAGATCTTTTATGTAACTGTGGCAAGTTTCTCACCCTTCTCCATTATTTTTTTTAGTTAATTATTCTTCATGGTGGAGTCATATTTCCCTCTTGTCACTTTACACAACCTTATTCAAACAGGATATAATCTCGCACTAGAGATCATTGAATACAAGAAAAGTTTTGTCTGCCCAAAAGTCTTGTCAATATCTATTAAATTGCATTAGGGCCACCACGAAGAACGACAGAACTTCCACAACCCAATCCTACTCCAGAACAACTCACCACAGCAATACCTTGCCCCCAAAACCCAGTTGTACATATTATGTGAATTTGCACTTAAGGTATCTTTGGACGAGATTCTGTGGCCATGTTCCTGATTTCTAGACAATAAAATGTGGAGGAAAACATTAATGTGTGACATTTCTGAGTCCAGACCTTTAAGAAGACGTTGGTCCTTTTCTCCATCCACACACTGGGTGCAGACAACAGGGGGCTGCAGGCCTGGAACAGTGGTTCCCAAATTTCCCTGCCCTGGAATCACCAGGAGGGCTTTCTAAAATGCTAATTGCCAGCCCCTACCCCTAGGGTTTCTAATTCAGTAAGACTAGTGTGAGAATTTGCATTTCTAATGAGGTCCTAAGTGATGCTGATGCCACTGGTCCTGGGACCACACCTGGAGAACAATTGGCTTAGACAATGGTGGATCCAAAAGAAGGGAACTGCTTCCCTAAGTAACCACCTAGAGGAGAACTGATGGCTGATCAAAGGCTTGAAACTTGTTCTCCATATGCGCAAGAAATAAACTCCTGCTGGTTCTGAGGCATTGTGCAAGGGTCTATTTCTCACCACAGTTTATTTTATTCTTAACTAAGAATATTGCTTAGAAAAGTAGATTTTGACGTCTTTGAGATTCTATATAAAAACATATTTATAACATTCATTAATATGAAACCATAAATACACTAAACAAAACATATCAAACAGTGAAATGTTACATATCTTAAATTAAAAATAATTGATTTCTATGTTTTTATCTTTTGTTCATTATAGAATTTTTTTTAGTGTTTATATCCCCCAGAGTTTCAAAAAGATCCTTATGAACCCAGCTTACTCAGTGCAACAAGACATTTTGTTCTGTCTAGTTTTCCATCAGTCAGTGTCCTTTTGTGAAACCACCAGGACAAGGTTGTATCTAATTTACGTTTACTTTCTTGGTCCCTAACACAGTGCCTGACACATGGCTGAGATTCAAAAACACATTTATGAGATAAAAAAATAATAAAGTATGGAAATGGACAAAGGAATTATATTTTTAAAACTTGATTTTGTTGATTACCAAATTTTAGGTTCCATTAAGTTCCACAGATGCACTCAACAAATACTTCTTAAAAGTAGTCCAGGCACTGTTCTGATGACAGGTGAAAAAATGTGGAAAGAGAGTCAAGGACACTGCTCTCAAAGAGTTTACAGCCTATGAAAAAAGGACATAAATAAGCAAATATTTTAATGCAATGCAAACAAATAGAAACAAAGTAAAAGAATTAAAAATGAGCAGTCGATTCATTCAGAAAATTAAAATAGGATGCTGTTCTCTAAAATTCTTGACATAGACAAAAGTACTGGACAGACTATTCAGCATTGGAAATGGAAAAAATCTCTACTGTACCAGTAGTGCTTATTAATAGGTCCCTGTACAAACAGCTTTTACCCATGGTTAGTTTGACAGAGCACATAGGATGTAGCAGACACTCTGACTTGGCTTTGTCAGCCTCCAGTTCAAGTCCTTACTCCCTGAACTCCCAGAGACGGAAGAAGAGGGTTTTAAGTCTGGTCAACGTCGTCAGACATTTTGTTAAATCTCAGAAGGCTACGCAGCAGAAAAAAATTGTCCCCATTTTATGATCTGGGATTTCTCTCTTTCCCTACTGTCAGTTTATTTTATAAATACTTTGCCTGGAATCATGCTTGATTTATATGTGGTTATGAACCCCAGATTTGGGATCAGAAATGTTTCAAGTCACTCAATTAACTACATAGCATTGGGTAAGTCTATACTGTCTAATATTTCTTTACTTGTTGAATGAAGTAATAGTAGTGTCTATTTCATAGGATTTGGGGGAAGATTACAGGAGACAATTGTATGTAAAACACTTATATTGCAAATAATCTTTCAAGTTGTGACATTCCAATGAGGACAAAGACTAAGTTCGGAAGGAGTGAGAAAATAATGCAGTCACAGTAAAAGAGTATCAGAACCTGAGACCACAGTGGTAAAGCCAGTCTGGATGTCAGTTTTACAGTGAGGCTATTGTGATGAGTGGCTGACATGGAATGGAATAGAAAAGCATAGAAGCCAAGCAACTGTGAGCCAAGGTGTTGGGTGTCGAATACAACAATGATGATGACAGAGTAGGAGTCAAGTTATTAAGTCAAAGTTATTAAGAATATGGAAATGTGAAGTCAGTAGATGACTCTCAAAAAACATGTTCTTAAAAAAAAATGTGTTCTTCAGTCAGTTTCCTCTATTATATGCTCTTATAGCATCTAGTGTTTTCCTTTGTGACACTCATCTAAATTGTACTTAATTCCTTTATTTACTTATTTATTTGTGTCCATCTGTGAGAATAAGCTTCTTGATTATTTGAACCAAGTATATCTCATTCCCAAGCAATTATACTTGCTTGTAAAATACAGCAGAAGCTTACTTAATGTTGGGTGAGTGGATGGGTGGGTGGATGGATAAACGGATGAATTAACTGGTAGACAAACAAGTAAGAGATACTATTAAAAATAAATGGTATCAAGATCAAAAGAGGAGAGCTTTCAAAATAAAGTCAATAGAACGATTATCTACAAAACACAATGGTACCTAAGAATCTAGGTGCCCTTGATGATGAGTTACTTACTTCCTACTTCCCTGTCTAGTCTCCATTTCCTCTTTCTCAGAAAACCTCACCTCAAGAAAAGTATTTGATAATTAATGACTGGAGGAAGTGTCTTTATAGCCCCACCAAGGATACTCCTAGAATCTCTGAGCATCATTTATCACCTTGGCAATATATATATACAGTTTAAAATGTACATGACTTTAAGGCAACAATTCCATTTCTAGTAATTTGTCCTACAGAAATACTGATTCAAGTGTGTGTGTGATGTGTATATAAAGGTTTTCTTTGTTATATCATTTTTAATACTAAAAGCAGAATGATACTAAATGTTCAAAAATCGAAGATTTGTTAAATAAATGACACCTTCATTCAACTGAATTTTATACATCCTGACTTGTAAATACATCCATGATACACCATTACTATTACATTAAAATATGTATAAAATATGGAATAATCTGTGTTAGGATGGCCACATTTTTAGGTATATAAATGCGTGTTGCAGGGGCAAATCATTCTGAATAGCACTTAGAGAGGTTTTTTCAACCTTTCTTTTTATCTCCCCTCTTTCTCCCAGTTCTTGTCATATCTTATTAAGGGGGAGTGGTCTTTGGTGAGATATAATAAAAAAAAAAGTGAGACTTCCATAACATAACACACAAGTATTTGCCAAGCAAGCTCATCAACATTAGCCACAAAAAATGCTGGTTTCGGCTTGTGCCTATTTCACTCTGACGCTTCAGGATTTCCAGCTTTGCAGAATTCAGGAGCCAAGAGGCAAACCCTGTCCTCCTTCTCTAGGTGATGCCCAGGCACTTGAGCATGAAGGTTTTTAATAATAGGGAAGTAACAGGGATGACCAGAGGCTAGTGGAAGCGGAGGAGGAGAAGTGTACCAGACAGAGGCAGAGTGTCTGTGGCTACAAAGTGGGATCTTTATGAACTGACAGGTGACATGAAGAAATGCTTTGCATTTGACAGAGCACATGGGACGTAGCAGACGACGGATACAGGATGGATGGACTCAGGATTCCAGAAGTAAGTGTGTCAATAGTGGTCCACACTTCAAGGAGCTCCTGGTGTGACAAAGTGGTAAGATCTATGTTTACGTGTATAGTTGCATATGCAAAAGAAAATCTTAAAATCTACAAGCCAAGCTGTTAGCAGTGATTGTTTTTGTGAAGAGGGCAGTTTAACTCTGGTTGGGAAGGGCAAATGTTAGTGGGATACAGACCTTAAGGAAATGATGATACAAAGGAGGGAAATTCATGAACTTCTGCATTGTTTCCTTGGTGTACAACCATCACCTTCCATAATTTAAAAATGAAGGGAGAATTTTTAAAAGAGCTCAGCCGAACTCTACCTTGCTCGTCCACAAACTAGGCGTGAGCAGGAGAAAGAGGCCCGAGTGCCAGCTTCAGTTTCCTGAGGGTGAGACATTTGCCATTACAGTTACCCCAAAATTCAGAGTGAAATGGTTCTGAAATCTTACTAGAAAAGCAATTGTTCGATTCTCCTGGAAATGATCATTTAGCTGTGCAAACAAATAAAACAGACATGTTTTCATGATCACTTATACAAAGAGATAAAGGACATCACACACAGCGCCCCTCCCACATCCTACACTCTCTAGAATGACTCTGCTCACTGACACAGCACTAGAATGGATATTTTCTACTACCACCTAGTTCAGTTAGCTTGAGATCTTTCAAAACAAGAAATTCTGTGAGTATCTATGGTATTCAAAGACTCCCAGCTATATAGTGAACGAGTTACTCCTTTTACGTAAATGGACTCCCAAGGTTTTCGACATTAAAGTCACAAAGATTACCACCTCATAACGAGCTACAAGACTGTATGTTCCTATTTCTACACTAGATTGAAAGTACATAGAAGACCAGATAGAGTCTTTTTTTTTTTTTAACTTCCTATAGCACTAAGTAGAGTGCATTGCCAAAAAGAGACACAACTTCAGTTGATGAAGACAAAATTCATCACACAGAAATGACAAGGCAACTGCTCTTGCTTGGGCTTTTTGTACGTACATTTTTAAGTCTGGCCACTGATGAAGTGTAATATTTCAGTTCTTCTGTTCATCCAGCACCTGCTTTTTGGAAGCCTAATTTATGAGGACACCTACTGCAAAGTGGGGAAAAGGAGAAGGGGTAAAAACTCAACCAACAAATTTGGTTTTTATAAATAACTCTATAGGAATGCTGGCTGAGGATTATGTGTTTAATGCATGGCCCGCGTGATCCCTGCTCATCAAACCGCGGCTGAACAAGGCTCGGCTAGCCTCAGCATTGTCAGTCCTCTTAAGACCTCTTTCCTAGTTTCAGCTGGAAACGCCCCTGATGGTGACCCAACAAATAAGCAAGTACCAGATCATCAAAACCACAGGAAAAGTACCTCATGGTGATTATTTGCTCTTAAAATATTGAAAGAATGCGTATCAGATACTTAGTTTGAAAAATACTTCAAAAAGTTTGAAATTTACACATCTATGAAACAGCTTCCCCATACGTCAGCCAGAGAGCATGATTCTGAAATGAAAAAACTCATGACTGGGTGTGGGAGGAAAAAGACTAAAATTAGAGAGACCAGCAAGCTCTAATATTAGGGATTTATTCTGAAAATGCCACTTTTAATGAGAACTAACAAGGAAATTTTCTAAAAATGAATTGATTTGTTTAGTATGTTGAACTTTTGTCCTATCCTAACAGGAGAAATAGCTGGCCTTTCCGCACATTATTTTTGAAGATGTACAGTCAGATTCAGAAAAAAGCAATATTCATCCACTTACTCATGTAGAGAAGAAAAATTAATATTTGGTCTAAAGAGAGGAGAGACTGATCAGGACAGAGGTAGGGTGAAAATAAAGAAACCAAGAGAGATACTCTTGGTCTGTCTGTCTGTGTCTCCTAAGACCCTCCCGAGCTTTCAGCTAAATAGTTAACACACACACAGAATTAGATATCACATCCTGCATTTAGAAGGGGTTCTGTGTCACCATGGTAACCGGTTTTGCTTAAACATAGCTCTGCATGTACGTACAATCCAAATTAGCTATGGAAGAGAGACACACACAATATTCCTGGAGCTTATATAAAATCTGCCTGTGTGTTAACATTTTTCTGAAATGGAGTATTTGCGTTTATGTTTGTAAATGCTCTTTCTTTAAAATTTCCCTTTCTAGATAGTGTGTCTCTGAGCACTCAGTTGTTATAATCCTGGAAGTAATATTATAGATCAAATTTCGGGTGATAATCAATATGTGAAAAGAGCAATCTGTCTGTGCTGGATTTTATCATTCAATGCTCAATACAGAGAATGAGAATGGTAAAACCAACCCCTTTTGCTTCTTACCTTTCAAATGCTATTTTATTTGGCTCATCCTTGTGGAGTATTTTGGATCATTTTTCTTGAAAGATTATCCCTAAATAGCATTCCCAGCCCCACTGACTCCTCCTTATGATAAAGCTGCTAAGAAAATAACTTAAGCAAATTCAAAGAACTTTTTAAAAGAAAGGAAGTTGCCACAGCATGGTATCCTAACTGAGAAATAGCCCCAACATTCTGCTAATAATCTTTACTTGAAGATTAAATTAAAAGAAAAGAAAAATAATTTATGGATTGAACTCCACTGCATGACACTGTTAAAAGTATGTGATAGTGTGTGTGTGTGTGTGTGTGTGTGTGTGTGTGTGTGTGTGTGTGTTTGTGTGTTCGCGCGCACGCGCATGTGTGCTTTTTCAAGGCTCTATTTCTTTCTGGGGTTTTTTTCCCTTTATTTTCTGAGAAGAGAATTAAATATGATGCACTGTGGGGGAAATTACATCATTGGCTCTTTTACAATTTTTAGGACCACATTGATTTTTATACTAAGATGGCATAATGGTCTTAGTGTTAGTGATTTGTCTGAAGAGGGGGAAAATCAATCATGACATTTTTCCCTCCTGAACACCAGTGAAATTAGCCTTCTGCTTTTGGCTACAGGATGTATTTTCAAAGTTTAACCAGTGGCTGTAGCTGTGTCCCTTCTATTCAAAGGAAAATAGCTACCAGTTCATTGAACCCCAACTGTGTACCAGGCACTTGGTGGGAAATTTAGCATGTCATGTCATTTGATTCTCACAAAACCTTGCAAGGTTGGTGTCATTATCTCCACTTCAAAAAAGGAAACTAGTGCTGAGAGGGGTTAAGTTATTTTCTCTACTTCATACAGCTCACAATTTGGCAAAGGTGAGATACAATGCAGATTCCAGGATGCACTTGGTCAGAAGATACTCAGCTCATTTCTAAGGATGCTGCTACTTAGTCTCAGCAGATAAGCACTCACTCCCTTTGGGTACAGCTGCCTGGGCCATATGTGTGCGTTAGGACTCTCATCCACTGCCATCCGCCTGGAGTACCACTGGGAGGCTGTGGCAGGCCGAACCCAACATCAGACCTTCACGTTGTTACCATCGGCTTGCTTTGAGCGGGGGTCTTCATGCCTATGAGGAAATGAATATGTAACACTTTCTTCCCCAGACCATCAAGACCAGATTGTGCTGAAGTATTTCTGGAAAGCTGTCTAATGACATGCAATGTCTTGGCCTCCATACGCTGTGAGAGGAAGAAAGACAGTGGTTCAGTGCAAGTGTCTCAGAGCAAGTCAGTAACAGCAGTGCCTGGGGAAATGGAGGCTGTGGAACAGGCCCGTGCCCTAACCTCACGTGCTCTAGGGGCAGAGGAGTGGGGAGAAGCTGTCGTCAGCCATTCCAGAAGGGTAGGCGCCTAGTGAGAGTGGCCCGAGAGGGGTGAAGGACTACAGTCAGCCTTTCATGCCCCCGATGTGATGGAGACGTAGGAGGAAGGTGGGGGTCGCGGGTTCTTGAATGCCAGAGCCGGAGATGACCTTTCAGAAAGTCTCATCCAGTGGCTTTCGCAGTTCTTCTGCAGTACCCCAAAGACAACCAACAGGGGCGGGCCTGAGGGAGCCTCACAGGCGAGGCTTCTGCTTGCGCATCCAGCCCTGTTTTTCAACCACAGTGTTTCCATTTTTATCAGTTTATATTGCGAAGTTTCTGCACCAGATTTTATTTCATAAAAGAGACCTCTAGTTTTAAAAAGTTCAAATGAAGCAGCTGAGACTTAAGAGGCCATCTCTTCTATGATAGTTCTTTCTTCAGCCGTGAGCAAATTGTTGGAACACATGCCTTTTGATAGCACAAGAGTTTATGCCTGTGACGTTCTGCAGTCTCACATCCCAGCTGAGAGGAGTGGACTTCAGAGGAAATGACCATCAATGCAGTAGCTAAGGTCTGTGCTCAGTTCTACCAACGGGTCTTGCTGTCATGTGGCCTTGAGACAAATCAATGACGGAAAGCCTGTCTTTATTTTCTCTTTAAAATGAGAGCTGCAGTGTCAGCCTCCTTTAGCAGAAACAGATTCAAAGGGCAGGGGCGGCTGGCTGCTCTATCAAGAAAGGGGCAAAGGGCGAGGGCTCAAGGAAACAAAATTATATGTTAAGGAGAGTAATTTTTCATACTATTAACTCAAAGCAGGAAGCCTTAATTCAGCCACAGGATTGAAAAGATACCTGACTGAGGCCTTAACCAACCTTTTGGTTCTTTACATGAATGGGAAAAAATAATAATAATCTCTCTTTTGCAAATTAAGGTGCAAAGTTTTCCTGAGAAAACAGTTTCTATTATTTGGGACGACAGAACGGTTTGGAAGGAAAAGCACCAGCTTTGGACCCAGGCATTCCTGAGTGTGACTCCAGCACTGCCAACTCCTCCTCGTGCATCAATGACCATGTGGTTTAGTTGTCGCAGGCCTCCCATTCCTCTTTGTAAATGTCTGTCAGCGGGACCCTGGCGAGGATTAGACAGGTTGCATGGGATGCAGCTGGCGTGAGTCTGACATTATTATTGTGCAGTGTTGTTGTTGCCCTTGTGATTGGACCTGAAAACAAGGATGTGGAGTGAGAGTGAGCTGACGTGTGTGATTTTTTCCACAGTGAGGAGGTTATTCTGTTTCTACAGCCGGTTTCATCTAGCAGGGAAGTTCTAACTCTTTGCTAGTGGATGTCTTGAGTACTGCGGGGAGAATTCTAAAGCTTCTCAAAAGGGAAAGAAGTATTATGAGGGGAGGAACGGAGATACGGTTCCAGCAGCAGCACAAATGTCAGGTATAGATGTCTCTGCTCTAGGCTAGGGAGGGGGTACAGAAAGGAAACACAGGCATCGAGCCCCAGCTTTGTGCCCAGTGCTCTAGCCGTCACTGATGGGGACGAGCGGAGGAAAATGCCGTTCCCCTCTTTCACTGCAGAGGTTTGACTTGGCACAGAACTGGCCGTTTGCAGAGCCTTGGAAGCTAGTGCGATGTCAGCTGGGAGGAAGAAAACATGGGAGAGAAAGTTCAGGGAGAAGTCGGGGAAGGAACGATCTAGGTTGGATGTGTTTATTTTGACCGGTGACTCCTGCCATCCCTAGCATTCGGTCAGCCATGAGCTTTCATTTTACAGGTTGAAGGCTTCTTGGTGCTGTTGTGAACTTCTGGAATAACCTTAGTGTTGGGACAAAAGTCAGTTGGAAAGTAAGCCATCCAGAAGAATATGATCTACACCAGTTTTTCTCAAGAAACCCCAGAGGTCTGGAGTCAGGGGATTCAGGGTAGCCAGAGGCCACCTGGCTGGCACTAAGGTTCAGATGGTCTAGAAATATTGCTGTGTCAAGGAAACCAGTTACAAGGTGGGCTCTTATAGGAAAAGGGTAGAAGGGGATATGATTTGGGAAAACTTGCCTAAAGTGATGGTGCTCATAAACACATGGAATTAGAGATTTTGTGCATTTTGAGTGCTTTTTTCCTAGAGCAACAGGCAAAGTACAGGAAAATAACACCTAGAGTAGTCACAAATTTTTTCTACTGAGAATGTTGGAAAACAATAGCTTTGTCTCCCCACGTTAGAAATCTATCAGGCTAACCATCCATCTCTCATGGATAGAAATTACAGTTTTGAAGATCTAAGCCATGTGGGCCATACTGAGAGTGTGGGCCGGCGGCGTGAGCCATGTAGGTTGATGGTACAGTTGGTCACCTTGCTTGGAACATGTCAGCCCAGCCCTTGGGTTCTCCCAGGACAGGTTGCTAATGGAATCTTGGAATTGAAACTTCTTTTCTAAAGCCTCATTTCCTAGATGTAGCCTTTTAGGCTATAATTACTTGCTAAAGATGACATTTTTCTTTTTACAGTAAGTGGCCCAGGATGAGTATGTGAAACCACCTATTTGAATAAGTGCATCAATTTAGTATCTTGAAGCAAACAAGGTTAATGAATTGATGCATTCTGTGTAGTCCCCGAGCGTAATTAAATTTAAACATTACCCAGGAGGGAGTCATGTTGCTGACCGCCTTCCACAAGGACAGCCCCAGGGGAAAAGCAGCCTACAGACTAATTATTAAATCTTACCTCTTCATCAGGGAGAAACAATGGATTAACCATTTTAAATCACATTGAAAGCTCAGGGTTGCTTTGCATTTCTGTTGTAAATATTCACCCAGGGCTCAGATTTCGCTGTGCTCTTCAGAGTTAGGGTTGGTTTGTCCATAAAACAACACAGAGGAATCCTGTTGCCTATGTCCCTGTGTTTCTCCAGGCTACATCACTGTGCCTGGATACTTTTTTTTTTTAATTAATAAACAGTAATTTTTTTCTTATCTTGGGCTCCTAAGTTGATTGTGAAATTTCCATTCCCTTTCCAGTCTCTCAGTCTTGGGAGTCCCCAGAGAATGTCTGATCCATGTGTCATAAATATAGCATTTTAAAGCTATCAGACAGATTCCACCATTTTTCTACTCTTTCACTCTGCTTTTAGATTCCTATCTGCGTATCTGCTGCCAAGGTTATTAAAATCATGGAGACCCCATAAAGACGACTCACCATTGCTGGCGCTGGCCTGGGCGCCGTCTGCAGCTGTGGCCATCAGAGCCGTGCTGCGCCAACAATGCTGGGAGCTGAAGCCCTTGTGCTCATTCATCTTCCAAGATGAGGGTTCTCGGATTTCGCAAATAAGATTACAGATAAGCAATAATAAAATAAATGTTCCATGTAAGGATGTCATAAATATTTCATGCATATACTTACACTAAAAAAACAATTTTGTTATTTATCTGAAATTCAAATTGAACTGAATGTTCTATAATTTTATCTGGCAACCCTATCTAAGACACATCAAGTGTGTGTTTCAGCCTCACCACAATATCATAAAGTAGTTATTATTATTGATGTGGTTGTTGTTATTGTCCCCATTTTATCAAAGAGGAAACGGAAGTTTAGCAAGGTTTTCTAACTGGTATAGCATCACCCCAGTAGTAAGTACCAAGGGGATCTGATTTCAGTCTCATGCCCTTAAATACTGTCTCTGACGTGCAACCCCTGTTCTGTCCCGCTGCACATATCATGTCTCTGCTGGTAGAGTTCCATCCACGTTGTCAAAGGGGGAATATTAAAAATACAGCACATAGATGAGTGGAATTTTGAGTTGAGTGCCAGACCTTGGTATGTCCGCCCAAAAGTAATCTATATTTGCTATAGATTACACACCTAGGTGAAGTGGGCTTTGGTTCCAGGGAACCAGCTTACCTGAGTGTCAAAAATGTGATAAGACCTTACTTGTTTTCAATATGCATACGCTCTGGAACCTCTCTCCCTTACCCCTTTTATCAATGTGCCACAAGTGTACAGCCCAACTTCGGGCCCTCCATGCACCATCTTACCTGACAGAGGAACGGCCTCACCAGTAAAGCACCTCACCTGCTATCTTTACCTGCTTCCTGGCCGCCTGCTCTCTTTGCCCACTTGTAACACTACCCAGAGATGGCTCTGCTGCTAATGACAGAATTTCCTACCCTTTCTTTGTCAATAACTAATGGACAGATGCACCCAGCATCTGTCCTGACCAGCTATTGGTTGTAGTCTTTTCGAATGAACCAACAGAAACAATGTTTCACACTAAAGAGGTGATTAAAATAATTTCACTATTTTGAAGTCATTCATTAGAGAGGGTGGTTTATATGCTTCTCAATAAAAAGGGACTACTTCTTTTCATCTGGTTGCATTCTGAGACACCTGCACATGTGTTAGACCCAGGATGGAACCTCTTCTAAGAAGAAATCTAAGGCGGCTGGAGCAGAGAATTCTCTTATCTGTATCTCTACTATATTTGACATAGTATTTATTATACTGAATCCCTTTTAGGCAATCTGTTTTGAAAACCAGTGGTGTGCTGACCTGTGTTACTATAAAACAAATCTACTTGGCAACTATAGGCTGAAAGAAGCTTTCAGTGCCTTGAGTGCTTCAAAATATAATCTGCGCATAGTTAAAATCAAACGGGGTCTTGGGCTCTGGGAAGACTCTTTCTCCTGCAAGGATTTCCCATTTTGTGGACAGCAGTTCCCTTAGACAGATCATCTGCCTAAATAGAGCATGACCTGGGATGTAAATTTCCTTTCCAACAAAGAACATTATGTTCCCGGATAGCAGGGGCTTATCGTATTTTGGTCCAAAATAAATGAGAACAGGGTTGCAAATTAGTTTCTGGTCACTTCCGGGACCGCTGTGTTGAAAAGATTACTCAGGTTACTACATTTGGGCTCTGGAAGCAGTTTTAGGACAGATCAGCCACGTTTCTCATGGTTGCATGTTTAGAAAGAAGGACACACATGCCTTGTATTTAATATGCCTGTATTAGAAACATAAACTGACCACACGAGACTGGAAATTAACTTCAGATTTCTGGGATGAGAGAGAGAGAGAAGTATTTGTAGCTAGCAAAGGCAGCTTCAAACTAATTGACCAGGACACTGACTCAGTGGAGAAGTACCGCTGTGTCTCCCTAATACCTTACCGTCTTTATCCGGAAGGACTTGCTAAGCACTGAATTGAGCATGTGCTTGCTCAGAGGAAAGAACCACAGCGACCTCCTCTTCAAACTGCATATGATCTTAGCCTAGGGAAATGTTATGATAGGGTATTGAAGCATGTGAAGGACTCAATGCTTTTTTCCCCTCTGTGTCATATTCTACCAAAGAGCCCCATTGTTAAATTGCTTGAACCACCATCCCAAATTTATAAAGTTCTTAGTGGAATACTCTTTTAATCTTACTTACACTCTATTCCTAACTAGGAATCAGACATTTTTCCAGGAGTTAGCCCATGACATAGTCAACTGACAGCCAAAAAAATCAAACTCAGATCACCACCGATAGCAAGGTAACATATTCTTTCCAATTTAAAAAAAAAAAAAAAAAACCCACTCGAATTCCTGCCTGGGATTTTTTTCCCTCAGGATGAATTTTCCTGAGAAGCAACTCTGTCCTCATGCAAACAGGCTTCTCAGATAAGGCCAGACAGGTGTTAATGCCATTTAGACCCACACTGGGATCCCTGGGCAGAATTTCCATTATCAGCTGTGTGAGGCTTAGAATATATAGTCAGTTGGTTATCTGTGACTCCCTCAGGCAGCCAGAAAACAGTAGTAGGATTATACTAGCCAGGTAACTTCTAAGCAATTTCTTGAATATCCTTGAAGATTCCTAGAAAAGGACCTGGTTAATTTCCCATTCATATGACTCCATGGATAAGACAACTCCAGCACTTCTGCAGTGCTGTGTATGATGAAGAAAATATTGTCTGCCCTTGAGTGATCCTCTGGGATGTAACAGCACCAGCACCTCGGGGAGCAACCGCACCTGATAACAGGTGTGCTGTTCTTCCCTTTAATGTTGCCTAGGGCAGGCCCAGTATTACCAGTTGAGTTGGGCATGTCTTGTATAGTGGCACTGGCCTGGAGGAACAAGAAAAGTACCAGGGAGGCTAGAGGCAGCTCAGGTTAAGGCACGAGTTCTGTGAGTCCTCTGGGCAGATTAATGTCTTGTGAGTAGACCCCAAGCTGGATCAACAACCCTAGATTTTGAGCAGTCATATTTCTCTACATCAGAAAGCAAAGGGAGTTATAAAATTAGGTCCACATATTTGAAAAGCCGAGTATTTCCACATTTTTATTCCCCCTGTTCTTACAACAGAGACCTTGGGAGTGACAAAAGAAGTCAGAATTAAAAGTACTATTTGCAAGGTTATGCTTTGTTGAGAGCTGCTGGGGCACAATGCAAAACTGCCCAGGACAGAAAGCCTGGCCCAGCATCCACTCTGCCACCTACAACCTCTCTGAGCTTCAGGGTCTTCAGCTGTAAGACATTAAAACAGAGCCTGCTGTACATAATTCAAGAGATCTGTAAAAATAACTTTTGTATGTCAGTGTTTTGTACATTGTAGTTTTATAAAATATATGAAGGAGTATGATGGCTGCAATCTAAATTCATATGGTATGCTAAAATTTTAAAATAATGTTTATTTTATTTCAAACTTAGAAAGTCACTTTTAAATAGTGCAAACTGTTTTCAAGTTTTTAAATTGAATTACAGTCAGCTTATAATGTTGTATTAATTTCTGGTGTAGAGCATAGTGGCTCAGTTATACACATACAGATTCCTTTTCATATTCTTTTTCATTATAGGCCATTACAAGGTATTGACTATAGTCCCCTGAGCTATACAGTAGGACCTTACTGTTAATCTATTTTATATATAGTAGTTAGTATCTACAAATCCCAAACTCCCAAATTTTAATCATCAGGTGACACTGCAGAGAGAGACATTGTCTCTGACCCCAACAGCAAAGAAAACAGCTGGCCTTCCATTTCTTAGGCTGACCCAATTATCAAAACACGTGCAAGATATCAGGTCATACCCATGTGAGATCCATTAAATTCAAAACCTAGAAAACCAAAAAATAAAACATAAAACAAAGGAAAATATGTTCAATTCATAGAGTGAGAGAAGAAGTTTTTCCTAAATCATGGGCTATAATGAAAGCAAGCACTGAAATAGGAGAAAAGCTCTAAAAAAAAAAATCACATTCCAACAAAGCAAGAAGAGTCAACTAATAGTCTCTCTCTGCAATACACACTATTTTATGCTATATATTTGATTAGTAATAATATGGTTTAAGAAATGACACAATACAAATGATTCCAATTCCAATCCTGAATGTCTTTCCCAAGATTATACAAGCCATATCAGGACCCAAAACCTCCTTTTTATTTGTTTTAGGCCATTGCTAGTCACCTATATAATGAAACAAATTGTTTGCTAACAAAATTTACATTTGATCTTAAATTATCCATACAGAGAAGGTAAGACTGAAAATGAAGGCAGGGAGGGATTTGAAGTTGAGAAGCTTTCATTTTCTTTTCAAAGTAATGGAAGGCCACCAGTGGGGTGTGATTTGCAGTATGTTTCAAGAAGTTTGAATCCTAAATTGTGTGTAAAGAAGGCTAAAGGAAAATAAATTGGAGATAGTTAATTATTGCAAAATAACATATTGGTGGGACAGAAAGCCAATAAACAAAGAGAAGACTATTACAATGATCCAAGGGCTAATTTATTCACTTGTCAAGTATTTTGAGTTCTTGAATATGCCAGTTAAGAGCTAGGTACATAATGCTGAGCAAAAAAGATAGCAGAGTGATGGTCAAATATTCATATACACCATTCAGTGTATAGTAACAGAGCAAGCTCTATAAATGTTAGGGAAACTGTTTTTAGAAAGTCATAAATAAAGCAAACTGACAAGAGTTAGGGATCAGACAAGGCATCTCTGATGAAGTGACATCCAAGCAAAAATAAAAGTAGTTGAAGGAATTAAACAGGTAAAATGTCAGGGAGTGGGTACAGGGAAAGGGAAAAATTTTTTTCAAGTAGTGCAAGCATCATGTGCAAAGACCCTGTGGCAAGAGCAAGTGATTGAAATAAGAAGGTATGACTGGGTTTAGAGAACAAGAGAGAGAACAGAAAACAAATAGATAATGCACATGAAATATGTCGGGTGGTGATTAAGTATTTAGAAGAAAAATAAAGAATAAGAGGAACAGACAGCAGCCAGGCAATAAGGTAACATTTGAGCAGAGGCCTAATGAAATAAAGGCATGTGGATCACTGTGCACAGAGCTTTCTAAGCAGAGGAATTAGCCAGTTGCCTGAAGTGAGATCCTGCTTGGTGTATTTTAGGACAAAAAGAAAAGATACCACTTTAGCTGCCATGAAGCAGCTAAAGAACACTGGAAATGAGTCAGAGAAATAGTAGGGGACATAGACTACCACTCTGGGTGAAGCTAAAAATTATTGGATGAGATTTTGCTGAAGAACTTCATAATCTGGCTTACATTTTTAAGGGGTCATTCTGGCTGTTGTGTGAGGAACCAGCTGTGAGGACAGAAGTGGATACAGTCATTGGCTTAGATAGAGGGAGAGGTCAGGGATGATTCCTAAGCATCTGACCCATGAGCCTGGGGGTCAGGGGTACCATTCCTGCAGATGGACGGTACTGGAGGAGGACCAAGCTTTCTGAACAGATAGCAGGGGAATCACTGATGGAGAAGAGAGCATGAAACGAATCTTGAACATTGGACATCCCAGTAGAAATGACATCCAAGTGGAGATGCACCTGTGAGAGTCATCAGTGAGCAGAGGGTAACTGAAATTGTGTGTGTAGAATAGATTGCCTAAGGAGAGAGAATACACTGAGAAGACAGAGGGCTTAAGACCAGTCCCAAACAATACTGATGTTTAATGGTGGAAGAGAGGCGAATAATAATCATGGTAACAAAAATAATAATGCATAAACATAGGAGGAGAAGGAGGGAAAACCAGAGCTGTGCAGCACTTATCAAGTGCCTATTATATTTCAGCACAGATCTTCATGCCTCTCATGTATTAATTAATCCTGACAACAGCCCTGTCGGGTTTCTTTCACTAGCCTTATTTCAATCATTTCAGTAACTTGACTAGAGTATAAGTTTCTGTAGCCAGCTTTCTATCAATTTTCCTCAGTCTTTTGAGATTCAAGTTGTTCTTTATTTCAGGCAATGTTTGCATTATTCATATCTTTAGACATTCTTTGCTGTAATTCCATATGTGCTAAGCTCTTGCTGTCTGTATCTTATCCCTATTTGTCATCCACATTTGTTTCTTCTTCCAAAATTATTGCTATATCTTTGGAGATTTTTCTCTTTCATTTTGTACAATTAATTTCTTTAAGGCTATCCACAGATTCTCCCACTCACTAATGCTTTTATTCTGATTGCTTAAATATGGCTTTAATCTCTGTGATTTTTTTCCCTCTTCCATTTCCTTCTTGAAATTCTTCCTCCTTGAAGCATTCTCTTCTCTTGGCTTTCATGCTATCTCTCACTGTTATTTATTTTTCCTTCCTGCCTCATTGTTCCTGCTCAGAGTTCTTTTCTAGCTCTTTTTCTTCTCCCTGAGCTTGAAACCTCACCCATTTCAGTCTTCTGGCTTCTTACTTTCTCTCGCTATTGTCCTTTCCTTCAGTTCCACACATTTAAAGAACACGTATACTCCTTTAGAGTATGTCCAAACACACTAAATTTGTTTGTCCGAACCTAAATTTCCAGTCCAGTCCTCTCCACAGAGCCTCAGACTCAGCCTTTTAACAAATCCATTTCCATGTCCACTAGCCCTGCAAACCTAGAAAGTTTCAAACACAGCTCTAGATTTTCTCTCTGAAATCTGCTTTTCTTCCCACCTTTCTTGGTCCTGTAAATGGTACCGCTCTCCACCCAGCTGCTCACATCACAAATTTTGTATTTACTATAGGTGCCCATTCCCAAATCCAATCCACCATTTGGACGGCTTGGATTTGTCTCTCATGATCATGAGAAAAATCACCCTGAACGTCCACTGCTACAGATCTCATTTCCTAGCCAAATACTTTGCCCTTTGAAAAGGTGACACTTTGCTTGGGGAAGGAAAAATTATTTAATTAGTAGATAAAAATGTTTTTAACCCTAGGAGGATTGAGAATTAAGGTTAGAAATGATGAAGTAAATTAAATCCACAGTATTAATATGTTTGCATTAAACTAAGAAATAATCTTTGTACATTTTTTTATTTCATATACTTGTCAAACTTAAGAGAATTTGGTATATTAGAATTGTGAGTACAATTTAAAATATCTCATTACTAATTTATACTTGTGATTTTAAGATGAAAAATATAAAAATATTTTATCACATAATTATGATACACTGTTTTTTATGAGTCTACATTATCAGTTTTAATAAAGAGCTTCTTAAATATGTTGTAACTTTTGGTAAGTCATAGAAATGAAATAGTTAAAAGAATTAAATATCTTAAATGTAGAAATTAAATTTAAAATATTAAAGCCCCTCAAAATTTATCAGATTTTGAAGAGAAAAATGAGATTTTAACTTAAAAAATGATTTTCAATCCTATTAATTTAAAGAGAGGAAAAGCCACCAAAAATAAATAAATAAAAACCCTAGCTAATCCCATGTGCCTGGCACAAAGTAATTTTTCAACAAGTGTCTACTGAATGAAAGAATGGGACCACATCAATCCTAAATGCATAATCCCCTGGAAATCGAAGCACACAATGTGACAATTTATTTAATGAAGATAGGAACACATTTTTGGGGAGTAAGTGTCAGGGGTCTGATATATTTGATTAACTTTAACAGCAGCTATATACTCAATTACTTCCTGATATTGCTGGAGCCAAGACATCCACCAGTGCCTACCCACCTTCCCACGTGTTTGCTAGGCTTCCCTGCTCTCAGAAGGCAAATGGAACTTCACACCAGTCATACGCCCACTCTAAGAAAGCTATTCAATCATCTAGATACCTCAGTCCATGAGTCAACACTGAGATCTCATTTCTGTAACTGCACCAAAGAAAGGAACTGTGGCCTGGGTAATAAATTATAGACTCCAGAAGCCTTTCTAAAAAGGCTAATTTCCATTTTAGCAGTCAATTCAGATTACCATATTGTTGAGTTGATCAACTGCCAGAAAAATTTAACTTTTAAGCTTGGTGTAATTTCAAAGTAGATCATGCTAACACTATTCAGAAAATCTTGCAGAAGCAACCTTTGACTTTTCTCCAGGTCAATTTAAAAATAAACATGCTATCTCTAAGATTGTAAACCTAAACCTGAAATGCTCTGTAGTCAGATGATCATCTTGTGCCATTTTACAGCAGTCTCCCCTAGAACCCAGCCATTGGATCCAAGTCTCTAGTACCAATTTTACACATTGGAAATGTTTGTAGGGTAAAAATACCAAAATCTTTTCCAAGCCAGACCTGACTCTTTTTCTTCAGTAATCTGTGTTTCAATGTGTAAACTTTGTAGATGCATCTGTTTTGAGTTACATCAATACACCAAAAACTTATTTTAGAGCAGGAAAATTTATGCATTCCATATTTTCACAGCTTGAAAATGGCCAAATTTATCCTCTTGAATAAATGCTTTGAGGATAAAATCAAAAGAACAACTCCAAAGCAATATTTTGAGAGTTTTTTCCAGCAACAGAGAAAAAGAAGGCGCATAAAAATAGAAACATGTATATAACACATATATCCAGGTATCTGCCATTTATGCTGAGAAAGGGGCTATGCTACAGATAATTCCAAGTGATGTGGCCAATCAAAATGTTTATTTACTTTTGGTTGAAATACATTCCCATGCAAATATGTCTATTTAAATATGAGTGTGTTTAATATTATTGTATTCAATTCAAAGCAAATAAGGGAGTCAGGAGCGTACTGGTTGGAACCATTTAGCAGAAAGAATTTTATGGAGCATTTGTATGACTACTGGGAGGTTCTCACCATGAACATGGCATGGACATTGAGATTGCCCCTTCCCACAGCTGCTGGCAGGAAGGAGAAATGGATCTCTATGTCAGCATCCTCTTTTACCTCCTTTTGTAGGAAAGTGTGTGTCTGGGTAGACACCATCATCCATACTCCATTTCTCACCCTACCCCAGATGACTGCAGCAGAAAAAAAATTCTAATCAAGATTTGAGAACTTGGACAAGCAGGTAGTGAGAGAGATAGAACTGTTAGAAAGGAAAGCAGAAATGTCTGACCAAGTCCTTGGTGTAGAGCTACTATGTGTTTCAGGGACAAGAAATCCCTCACATTTTCTCAGCCCAAATCCATTAATGCCAACAATTTATTAGTTCTCACTCCTGCTTCATAACACTTGGTGCTTTCTCTTGGCCATGTAAATATACTCTTTACCCACATAGCACAAAGTCAACTCTGCCTACCCCTTCCCCTGTCTCTATAGATATGTCCCACTTACATCATTGATATTACATTGGGAAGATCAACTGGGAAATCTGGAAAGCTCTTCCGTTTACTGATTTTGTTGTTTTAGAAGGTAATCTAATTCAAGCTAATAATTAACTTACTGAGAGCTACTAAGATTTTGTATCTTTAATTTAAAAAACAGTCCTGAAAAGGGGAAGTAGTTTCAAAGATCTTTTCTTGCATAACAAGTAAACAAAATCTTAAAATGTCAATGAGGAAGAAAAAAATACAGGCAACATCAATAAATCACACTTATCATCAAGCACCTGGGCAGAGAGGGTTAGGGCAATACACTTGAAAGCAAGATTTGCCAGGTGTTGGCTGAAACATAGTTAATCTCTTTGAGAATAATTAAGGGAACATTCTGTAGATGGCCATGTACTTTCTGGATTATAAGCATGAAATGTTCACATGAACAGCTCCTTCTATTCTGTCTCCTTTCCTGCTAAAATTTTGTACTTTCTGGGCTCCTGGCCCCATCTATATACATTTTATCTTTCACAAATCCTTCACTAACCTCTTTCCAAAATGTATACTCATTTTCTATGTGCGCCACTTTTGAAATTTTTACTTTTCTTCTTTCTTTTTATTTCTTTCCCTTTACAGAGCCAAATATTAACCCAACCCTGGTTGATAAACCTGGGGCATGGACCTCAATTAAGAAAAAAAAAATGCAATAATTTTCCCACAGATTGGGAGACAATAAAGAATTGCCACATTCAAAGTACAAATTCCTGTACTTTGAAGTTAGAAATTCCTTAACAAACTCCTACAAAGCATTGCATTACTGTTATTGTTTTTTAATTATTTTTCAAGAATCTATTTTTAATAATAAAATAAATTAATTTTAGTATTATTTTAAATTTGTTTAATTCCTAGTGTGGTAATTATACTTTGGGTATTATGTTTCATTATAGATGTGTAATTTTCCAGTCATATTATGAATTAAATAGGTTTTGAGTATTGAGTTGTTTATAATATTACACATATAAAAAAGAATATTATAAACAACTAATGTCAAATTTCAAACACAATATTTTTTAAACTGAGTTGTGCCTAAGCAGATATTTGCAGAACATATAACCATCTGTATGTCAGAATTTCTTAGTATAATCCATTCTTGCTAAGTTTTCCCTTTCATTATGCCAGCTGTAAAATTTTAAAAAATGTTATGAACTCAGCAATTACCATCATATAGAAAATAAAGCTGTGAGTGAGGGGTCCAATCAATCTAACATACATGTTCCAACTTCCTTGCACATACAGGGATCGACTAGGATACAGAACAGCCAACTTCCCTGATTTCAGTACCTGAAAAGAAGCCACTGCAAGCTTCATTAGCAGAAAAAGCAGTCTTTTTCATTTCCCTGAGTTTAAAAACTTCTCACAGAAACTTCGGCAGATTCTGAAATGAAAACCCACAATTATTTATCTCTGAAACTAATTTTTATGTGCATGAAAATATGTTCCAGAAGTACTGCCAATGACTTTTCATTGACTGAGCAGAACTTGCTCCTTTAAATCCCTAGGGATTAAGTGTCCATATATAGCCCCACAGCAACTAGGCTTGCCTGCACAGTGTGACGGTTTTATAGAGTTTAGGAGCAGTATGAAGTAGACCCAGTGCTCTTTCATTTTAAACCTTTTCAGAATATAGTTTTTATGGCTCACCAGTCAAAAATTAAGATAAATTATGCATTTGGACATTTGACGTATTTTTCTTATGGCCTTATAGCCAACTGATTTTTCTCAAATTATCTATGCCCCAGTGATTTCATTCTTAATTAATCTTTGTTTTATGAGGAAGAGTTTAGGTTTAATTTCCAGGTAAATAATTCCAAAATCATTTTCTCCAACTATAAGTCTCTAAACTCTCTCTTCCAAACTTGTTTATTCTTTAGAAATTGTTTATTTAAAAAAAATTGTACCTTCAGAATGGAATAAATTTTTATCCAGTAGTTAGTATGACTCATCAGTTGAACAAATATTAACTGAATACCTATTCTTTGCCAGATATCTCACCCAGATAAAGAAATTAACTTGTTACTGAGCCATTAGATTTGATAATATTGAAAACCTGATTCAGTTAGCCAATATTGATCAAGTTCCTCAATCAAAGTACTCTTGACAGAAGCCACAATATATGTGAATGTATGGAAAAATGAGAAAGAAAGGCAAGTATTTCAGAGCATACTGGGTGTATATTGGGGAGCAATAAGATGCGAAGACTGACAGTCCAGCAATCTGGACCTGCTAAAGCAATGCTGGCCTTAGTCTCAGCATAAATACTGAGAATTGATTGATAGTTTTTTGGGTTTTTTATATGTTATTTGCAGCTGATGAATAGGCAGGCCCAGAACCAGTGCACCTATGAGTCAGGGGTTGAGAGTAGGTCTACATATAGCATTGAAAAAAAAAAATTGGAAAGACTAAGGAGAGTTTCTCACCCAAGACTGATTCTTCACTCATTAGTAATATCAAAATCAGCATCAAAGTTCCATAAGGCATTTTGATAGACCTGAAAGCCTGAAGCAATTTCTAGGAACACATGGGTTTATGTCCTACTTTGTGCAATCATCTCATTCAGTTTTTTTTAATTCTTTGTCCATTGAGGAAATACTACTTTTTTTTTAACTTTTTTTTTTATTGAGTTATAGTCATTTTACAATGTTGTGTCAAATTCCAGTGTAGAACACAATTTTTCAGTTATACATGAACATACATATATTCATTGTCACACTTTTTTTCGCTGTGAGCTACCACAAGATCTTGTATATATTTCCCTGCGCTATACAGTATAATCTTGTTTATCTATACTATATAACTTTTAATTGTGTATTAGCATCTGTCTACTGCAATGCCCATGCACCTATAGATCCTGGATTTATGTTTTATAGGTGATATAAATCTCAAGATAGGTTTAATTAGGGGAGTTATAGTTCACTCTGGAAGTGATGTTTAGGGTGAATGCAAAAAGATTAAGGCAGAGACTTTTACTAGCTAGCCTTTGGTGATGATTCAGGAGTAGAAGATTAGGGCTTGAACTAAAGGTTATGGCACTCAGAATGGAGAGGAAGGGAGAGATTTAAGAGATATGTATAGTTTCAGGTCTTGGTAACAGATAGATGTAAGGGATGGAAGAGAAAATGATGACTTCTGGAGACTTTACTTCTAATTAAAGATATTAACCAGCATCAAACCAAATTCACACCAAAAATAAGAAGAAAAGCTAGATTTAAAAAATGAAAAAATTCATTTGAAGACATGAGGGAGCTACTGAGCAGCCAGAACTTGAGGTGATCAAGGTCCCAGAAGAAAGGAAAATGCATTGAGATGAGTCAAATATTCTGGTTAATGTCCCTTTAAATGCATTTGCCGTTCATAAGTAGACTGGAGCCAAGACTCTCATAAGCCAAACAGAAAGAGATAGAGAAGCTAAACAGAGTGAATGTCACTCTCATAAATACTAGAGAGACACAGAGTTCAAGATCCACTGAGGTGAAGTAGGACTAGAAACATCATAAATTTTCTACTGGGACTCCTAAAAGACCATGCAATGGAAGTAAAGATGAACTGGAAATAGATCAAAGCTTACAGAATAAAATGTGTGTTTGATCACCATGATAAGAAGGATTAATCTAGATGAATTACATAATATGCCCCTTATCAAACTACCTGTCAAAAGCAAAATTAAGCTGAAGGAAAAGTATCATTCAGAATCTTTCCAATTATTTATACACAGTATTTGGCAGTCTATAAATTATTACCATGCATACCATAACACAGAACCAACTGATTAAAAACTTTAAAATAACTATGATTGATATATTAGAGATTATCAGAAAAAAAAAACCCTAAGTTCAGTAGAAATCAAATAAAAACTTAAGAACTGGAAAACAAAATAACTGAAATAAAAATTTCAACAGATGGTTTAAATAGCATGTTAGACCAAATGAAGAGAAGATTAGTAAGTTGGTGGTTATGTCAGTAAAAAAATATTCACAAATGAAACACAGAAAAATCGATAGCAAAACAGAAATGAGAACAAGAGACACATAGGTCTAACGTATTTGTAATTGGAATCTCAGAATGAGAGGAATGACAGACATGGCAGAAATAAAATTTGAAGAAATAATCCTGAAATTTTCCCCCAAATGATAAGACATTAAGCCACAGATTCCTAAAATTCTGAGTCCCAAGTTTAATAAATACAGGGGAAACTATATCAAGAACAATCAAAATAAAGCTGCTCAGAGCCAAGACAAAAAGATCTTAAAGCAATAAGAAAACAAAGAAAGATTTATTAAGAAAACAAAGATTTATTACATTCACAGACACAGCAGTATGACTGAGAGCTGACATCGCCACAGACACCATAGAAGTCAGATAATGATAGAATGATACCTTCAAACTGCTGAAAGAAAATAACTGCCAACCTAGAATTTCATACCCAAGAAAAATATCCTTCAAAAACAAAGGCAAAATACGTTTCAAACCAACAGATGAATGTTGTAATACCCAGAGTAGCAAAGAAGTAATACATAGAGGGAAAAAATAAAATAATTTAAAAAATCAATTGATCAAAAAAAGATAAGAAATGAGAAAAAGGGAATATAGAAGAAGTTGGAAAATAAAGAGACAAATAGTAAGATTATGGAGTAAATACAAATATATCAGTAATTACATTAAATGTAAATGAACTAAGCATTTAAATTAAAAGTTATCACACTGGTTGCAAAAAATAAAATCAAAATATATATTGTTTTTAAAAGAAACATTTCTATATTAGGACACAGAAATATTGAAAACAAAGGATAAAAAAGGTGTCATGAAAAACACTAACAAAAAGTAACCAGTTCTAGCTATACTAGTGCCAGATGAAGTCACCTTGAAGGTAAAAATCTACAGCAAAGGTAGAGATGGATATTTCATAATGATAAAAGTTTCACTTCACTAGGAAGATAAAGCAATTCTAAATTAAAACATGTAAAGCAAATCTGAAGCTAAGGAGGAATCTATCAATTCTAAAAGGAGAAATATACAAATCCACAACTCTATGGAAATTTTTAATATACATCTCCTATTAACAGATCTTATAATTAGACAAAAAAAAATTGGCATTGTTTCGCATTTTTGCAAATCCCTTTAATGCTTTAAATCTCTTTAAAGCTTTGTATAATACAAAACAGCTAGATTACCAGATCTACTTCTGCATTCCATTTGATGTACTATCACATATTAAGTATGTCTGGAAAACTCCAATGTTTACTCATGAAAGAATGAGAGTAAAAGAGGGCCATCTGAATGGAATTTTAAGAATCCTCAGCACTCTTTGGACCACACCTTGAAAGCTACTACTTTAGATATTTTAATTCTTTATGCTATTATAAATAGTTTTGTTTTCTAAAATTTAATTTCTAATTGTTGTTTCCTTATATATGGAAATAGAATTGATTTGTGCATATTGACTTTTATCTTGTGACCTTGCTAAATTTACTTAATAACCTTAGGACTTTATTTGTAGGTAATTTAGGGTTTTCTACACATATCCAATTGTATCATGAGTGAAAAATGATAGTTTTATTTCCTTCTTTCCAAGTATGTTTACCTTTTGTTTCTTTTTCTTCCTTTATTGCAAGGTTGGGACCTCCACCCTGAACTTCTGAGGTTGTGAGAATGTTCTACTTCTTTATCTGGATGGCATGCCCAAGTGTCTTCATTTTGTGGTAATTCACCAAGCAGTAAGCTTGGTGCAGAGTCACTGATTAATGTTTTCTACTAGCCAAAGAAAACTCAGTGCTGTGAAACAATTCAGCATAATGTTTCCATGGTTCTACAGGTTTCATACTACATTTGATTTTCCTTTGAGATTTTCCTAGCCAACCTATGTCTTGAGATGCACATTAAACAGTTAAAATTTGGATAATAAAGTAATCATTGCTTCCAGAGAAAGCATTAGGCATGCTCATGAATTATTTAGTTTTATAATTTCAACTTCCTTTGCCTGCACACGTGTGCCAGAAAAAACACCCATTTAGGTTGATGCCAACTAGATTTCTTTTTTTAATTTTCACTTGAGAGTGCCGACCACTTCAGCAGGATTTGGATCAATTTGCTTTGCCAAGTAATTCGAGTGGTCCTGCTGACCAGTCCTTTGACCTGGCCTGGGCAAGGTTAATGACAGAGGAGCATTAAGGTAACTGATGGGTTTCCTTCTGCTGGGCCCCGGGGCCCTTCCATTACTTTCTTTTCTCCCAATCCCCATAACTGCCTCTGATGGCACAGGAGAAATGTCTGGATTCTCCCTGTTAAAAGGAAGATTAGCAGGTTTTACACAGTTCCTCATGATCTAATTGAAAGGGTGGAAGTGATATCATCAGAATAGCAAGAAATCCATTCAGAAAAGAGTTATTCTGGAGATTAGCAGATGATTACTGTTTGTCATTACTTGGGATAGGAAATACTTTGAAACATATACATTCAAAATTTATTCTTAACATTATTCTGTTCATGTAACCCAAATTTCCTGTAGTAATATAGATATTGATTCTTTTTTTTTTTTTTTTTTTTGCCCCAAACATTTCCCTAGGCAATAAGGTTGCTTATGGAAATTTTTATTGTTGAGGAAAATTAGAAGTGACCTCCCAGGCCTCAACATAAGGGAGGTGGCCGGAGGGTGAGCACAGAGCAGACCTGCCTGGCTCTCCTCGGGGAGTTCCTCTTTTCAAGCTTCTCTTAAGAGTTCTCCCCGTTATCTTTGTCCTAATTTCTCAAAGAAATTAAGACTAAAGAAGACTTAGCTTCTTCTCTGGAGAGAATGGTACTTGTGATTTTTATAAATGCATTTCTTAAATAATACATCTAGCTTTTTTCCCCCATATAAAGTCCATTTTAAGGAAAACCCCTAGGTCTGCTAAAGGTAAATAAGGAAGCTCTGTTCTGCATCCAGTCAATCCTGGCAGCTCCAGAACAAATCCTAGCAGGGATGAAACAGGAAAAGAGGAGACGCTGAATTCTGGAAAATGGAAACTCGTTTCCTCGTTCCACGCTCCGTCAGGATGCATTATACATCTTTTACAGCAGCTGACTACAACCAGGGGATGAGTGGCCTGAGGAACTCAAGGAAGCTTCTAATGAATCCCCCACATCAACGGGTTCGCTTGCTTCTCTCTCCATTGACAATCCTCAAATCCTCTTTCCAAATTATAAAATGTCTTTAAAATGTGGAACGTCTAACTCTCTCTCCAAGAGTCCAACTGACACCTGGGATTAAGGTCAGATATATCATGGGGCCTCTTGGTGTAAAGATAAAATGACTTTTTGAACTGAAATAATGGATTTAAAGCGCTGAGGCAGAACACAGCTTCATCCAAACCCCCAGTGACATATTTATAGAACCAGGTCTGGCTGGAAACAAGGTGAAAGAAACAGTAACTCTAATTGCAGCCAGCCAAATGAACAAGCTGATTGGCTGAATACTGGCCAAGTTCTTACCAATAAAAATACCGCAGCATTGCTACCCAAAAAGGGGTGTGGGGACAAACGGCCAGAGGTAACCGTTACATAAGCCAGAGCTCACCCTGCCAATTAGCCAGAAACCGTTGCGGCATCTCTTCTGGCCACAATTATTGTGACAGGGCACTTGCAACCTCTTTGGCTGTTTAAGGACTGTACCAGATGAAGACGGTTCTTCTGTGGGGCAAGAGAATCCACCTTTAGGCCAAAACAGCTTGTGGGGTCAGCTTCTTGGGATGGCGAACCTGACCATCCATTGACAGTAGTTTCAGCAAGAAAGTAAGAGCGTATCAGAGAGCTCAGGCAAATGACCTTTTACAAATTGCTGCAGCTTTTTCAGAAGAGCAAGGGTAGTAAAAGCAAAGAAATGTGCCTTGGCGTGCAAAAAGGAAGGAAGGAGAGGAAGGCCCATCGAATTACCTCATTTTCTTTATTTAAAGATGCTCACCCTCTGATTAGCTTTGAGCTCAGCAGCAGTTCCCTGAGGACTGTCTTCCACAAGCAAAGTGAAGCAAAGCACAGAGGGCAGTTATGCAGGTAAATCAGACAAAGCCTTCCCTTGATCTTGACGCCCTGGAAAACATGGGTGTGTGGATGGAATCATCCAGGTAAGAACTCCTGCGGTCGTCACCGGTCACCGCTCAATCAGGCTACACTAGTTTCGGAGCCCTGCCACCACCTTGGTGCTGTATGTCCTCATTTCCTTCCTGATTCCCAGCCATAGGCTCCCTCTTAGAAGTCTATTTCCTTTTTTCCTGGATTTTTCCCTTCCCCACCCCTCCCACACACCTACACTCACAAGGTGGCATCCACAGTCCATTCAACTGCCCCTATCTAAGTTCTCCTTCTAATATATGAATTCAATCTTACCATTCACCTGTGCAAAATCCTTGAGGACTACTCTGTTACCTTTGTTTTAAGTCTGAGCTTGGTACAGTGAACTCCATCTACTTTATAAGCCTTATCTCTACTCATCCCCACAAGTTCTGCAGTCCAGATAGAGGGTAATTGATAACGGTTGTTCTCAACATGAACAGAACCTTCTAATGATGAAGGGAGCTCCAAAAAATTCCAAGGCCCAGATAGAATTCCAAACGGCTTAAATGGGAATTTCTAGGAATGAAACTCAAGTATCTTTAAATTTTTTTCCTGTGGTTACAAGTTTGAAAACCAGTACATTATACCACCATTATTGACTGAATATTTGTGTCTGTCTCCCTCAAATTCATATGTTGAAATCCTATCCCCCAATGTGATGGTTTTAGGAGGCCAGGCTTTTGGGAGGTGATAAGGTCATGAGGCCAGAGTTCTCACAGGTGGGACCACTGCCTTATAAAAGAGACCCCAGAGAGGTCTCCAGCTCTCCATCTCATAAGAACACAGTGAGAAGCCAGCGTCTGCACCCTGGGAGAGGGCTCTCACCAGAGTCCAGCCCTGCTGGCACCCTGATCTCAGATTTCCAGCCTCCAGAACTGTGAGAGATACACTTCTTTTGTTTAGAAGCCACTCCATCCATGGGATTTTGTCATTGCAGCCCCCAGCTAATACAACCACCGCTTCATTCTTCAGCACATGATTTTTCCTAGAAAGAAAATGTGCTGTTTCACATCTTTGCCACTTCTTTCTGCTGTTCTTGTAGGGCATAGGTAAAATACCTTCCCCTGCAACCCTAACCTCCTTTAGTTTTCCCATGGCAACCCATGCATGCCTGCCTCCCGATCCTGGATTTCTCTTTCCCTCACGAGCTGGATGAGGAAATCCTTCTGGGCAGGGATTGTGTTTCACTGGTCTTTGTATCTACAGTGTCTACTGAAGAAGGAGAACAGAAGCAAATCAACACCAGGCAGGGATTTCATTCTTCAAGCTCTTCCTCCACCTTCTAGAAAGCCGGCAGTCCTCTGCTTACAAAAGCCTTGCCGGCTTCCAGATTTTCAGATGTAACAAAGTGAAGGCAGAAAGAAGAGATCGGCATCACCACTACCTCAGGACTTTGGTAGCACTTTGTTAGCCTCCGTTGTCGTTTGCAGCTGAGTGGGAGTCTTTTGATAACTTCCATATTGAAAGATTTCAGAATGGAATCCTGAGATATTCAATGAAGAACAGGAAGGCTTGTAACAGTTTGATTTCATGGCCTTTACTCAAGTAGATTTCTCCTTTTAATGCCTTTTGGCAAGGCAGGCTCCACAATGTACGAGGCAGGAAGGACATCTCGATAAGTGAAGAATTGGGCCTTTGTTTCCACGAAGGGGAAACTCAGAACTCTTCCAAATGAAAAAAAAAAAAGGGCTCCTGGACATGACACAAGAAGGACGTTGTGAGACGAGAGCCAGAGTTAGCAATAAGGATGCAAACATGAAAGCAATTCTTTGCTGGAAAGACACTTTAAAATCCCCAGATCTGCAGGCCAGGGTCTGCCACTGGAATTGGCAAAAGAAGAAGAAACAACTGACTTTCATTTTGGCTTCTGCCACGAGTACGCTTGCTTTGTGATTCTTGCCCAAAGTCTCTAAATGAGATGCTTGGTGTGGATTCCAAGCGCCTGCCTTCTGACGCTAGCATGGAAGACATAACACAGTCTTTTTCCTCTCTTTCCAGTGGAAAGAGTTTTAGAAAATAAGCTGCTTTGAACAATATGTTGAAAATAAAGTTTATTTTCCAACATAGGTGGTGACTTATCATTCTCGCTTAGGAAAACCACAGGGACATATAAAAGCAAAGCATGAGGTACAGAAAGCAATTACAGAGCAACATTTTTCCTTTCTTTCTCCTTTGTCTTTTTGGAATTTCTCCTAATAATTCTCCTGAGAGAATTTTTACACTTTTTATGATATTGAGCTTTTTATGTTAAGGAGGCCCTATTTTCAGGAGCAAATACAGCAAGGTACAAGGACTCTCTCTAAAGAACTTACATTCCAGGGCAGACATAGCTTTCAGTAATCACCTAGATCTCAAGACGGATCCAGAAATAACTTGAGAGAATACGGGCTGAGTGCATAGTAAACGTCTGGCACAGAATAGACATCCTGCAGAATTCTTAGCCATCGAATTTGTCCTTTGTCTCTACTTCTTCTTTGGACACAATGACGTTAGATTGAACCATAGGAAGCTGTCATTCCTATAGGTCAAAACCCGGCAGACATCAGCAGTTGCATACGGTTCACTCTCATACTACACTGATTTCAAAGTAACAGACATGGAGCAGCTGAGAGAGATGAGTCCCCCTGGAATTTCATCTTTAAATTTCAGGCTCCTTCTTAACACTTTTTAAAAAATAGACAATTAACCTGTAGAGGGTTTCTCATGGGTTTGGCACTGTGTTGAATGGCTTGCATGAAGTCTCATTTCATGATTACAACCATTCTGTTAGGTAGGTATTATGATTACCTACATACAGATAAAGTTTACAGATTTAAAAAAAGTGCAACTTACAAAAATTAAGTAAATTGTCCAAGGGCACCTATCTTGTAAGTGACAAAGATCTGGGGCTTAAAGCTGAGTTCTGAGTGACACCCAGGTCCTGCAGGAGCCAGTTGGGCCATTTCTAATGATCTATTTACAAGGGGTATGAAAACATTACAGCAAATGTAAGAAAATGAACTACATTTACCATCGTTCTTCTCAGGATGAGTGCTGTGTGTTGGTTGGCAGAAATACTTTGATAGACTGCATGGTTTGGGAGAGGGTGGTGGTGAAAGGTGACAGCCCCCAGGAGACGTAGGGGCCCACATGGCAGCTGTCCCTCATGCAGTGTGCCAGGGCAGGCTGTGTTGGCCACCATGGCTCCTGGTTCCTATGGTTTGAGGTGAATGTAGCATCACTTAGTGATCGTCCTCCATTCTCAAGTTCCCACAAGTTTCCCCAAATGGATTCCTCAGTTCTGTGACTCACCAAAGTTTTGTTTGAACTAATGCTAAACCTCGGGGTGTGAAAAATGGCCTTGTCAATCCCTTGCTCACTGTGTATACAGTTCACTACTTTGTGCTGTCTTACACTGCAGGCTCTCCAAGTAGTTGGTCCAGTCAGACACTTTATGCAAATCCTTCAGTGGGGGAAAAAAAAAGGCACATTTTGGAAGGGTGCACATTTCACATCAAATAAGTGAAAGCATATTGTGGCAAAAGATCCAAAAGCATTAAAAACATCCCCAAACATTTCTCAGCCAGTTTTATTTTTCCACTGCTTATAAGCCACTAACTCTGCCTCTCAGTTGCGTGAGGGTTTAAGTAACTTTCCAACTCAGGAACGACCATGGCTTCCTGAAGCACAAACATCCAGACTTTTAACAGGAAGTTACAGCAAGAGGCAGGCTTGTCTCCAAAATCATCCATTACGAACAAGCCTCAGAACCTTTGATCTTAATTAGCTAAACAAGCTCCTAGGGCTTTATTGGCAGAGCCAGCTCAATTAATTTGATTTAGTCACATTTTTTCCCATTTGGTATACAGTTTGGGTCATAGTAACTTAAAAAGATGACCAAGATATGCAAAGATACTTTATCAGAGGAAAAATAGGGCTGGAACATATGAAGTCCATTTCCTGTGTCCTAGAACTTGAAATGCCCAATTTGTTGTATATGGTAAGGTCCAACTCCTGCATCTCATTGGGTTCTTACCACCATATATTTAACAAATGCAATAACCACACACCAGCCCGACCAATCATAATAGACTTTGTAATAACTGGTCTTTGCTTACCTCTTTGTACCATCAAAATATGAGCCTTGATATTAAAGGTTGACTTACTGTTGAGGCAGAAAGGTATAAACCCTGGAAGCAAGAGATCTTTAGAATTTTCTTTTCATCTATTATTAACTCCTAGGGATAGATAACTTCAAAACAAAACGAATTGAATGCTCAGACATCTGCACACGGCTCTTCCTTTTGTTGCTGCCTCCATTCAAATTCTCTACATGCAAAGAAATCACTGTGCAGGGCTGTGTGCATAGAACTCTATCCACGCTATAGGTTGATTCAAGGGATTTACAATGGTAGCTGTTTCCATATTTTGTTTTCATTTTCTGCATTGATTTCAGAGATTAACCCCCGTGATTCCTCTGAGGAAATGACCTAATGGTTCCTCAGAGGATTAAAAAGCATTCAGACTGCACCATGGTGCTAAGCCATAAGCAACTTTTCTTCATAATTAGTCTTTGTTTAGAATGTGATGTTCTATCTTCAGATAGTTACGTGACAGCAGACTATTTATTCCTCTTGAATACAGTGAGATAAAAAGTTGTTTTTTTTAATAGCAACTCCTACTCACCCCAACTCCTTCCTATTTTGTGGTAGCCTTTACATGATAGGCCGCAGAGAAGGGTCTAAGACGTCTCAGACTGTCTTGAATAAGGATGCTCCTCCCTTTATCTTTTACCTAAATGTGGATCAAAGGGAGGCCGAAGGATCTCCAGGGACCCAACTGACCAGCGGCTTCCTGATTTTCTTTCTCCTCCTCATTCATATGCCCAGCCCAATTCAGTAGGATGTGGAAATGCTGACTGCTAGACTGGTAGAAATGACCCCCATCAGCTCCGGGGAAAAGCAGCTCAGGGATGGATAATGTGCTCTCAGGCAGAGAATAAGCTGGTACCCTGGAGGTCCAGGGATGCCACGTGCTACATGGTACGCTGCAAGATGGAAAGGTTTTCAGTATTCTAGATTTGATCATTAAAAATGCCACATGATTATATTTGTATTCTCCTCCAATGTATGTCTGTTTAAATAAAAAAATATTTTGTGTTACATACTATGGAATGAAGTTGACTTACCATGGAATTAAATTACTTCTCAGAATCAAGTTTTAAGAAGATCCACCATATTTTTTCTATGGAATCTCGTGTCCTCTGGCACACCAGCTTGAGAATCTCAGATGCAGATAAAGAGCGTTGAACCTAGAGAAAGAGGCCTAGATTCTAATCCTGCCTCTGACACTGATATTGTCTTTAATCTTGATTATTTTGTCTAATATCCCTGTTCCCCCTTTTTAATGAAGGAAAATATTTTCAATACATTGCAATTCTAAAATTTTATAAAGTTGGTATTTTTGTATTATAACATTATCTTTAAAATAAGTTGAGTCACATGAAAAATTCTTGAAGACATTTGATGCGCCTAGAAAAGAGAGTGGAGTGGTCATGAAAAATAAACATAGGGAAGATTTCTTACCAAGAGTTTATTGAAGTCAGGGAGACTGAATTGAGACTCAGAAATCAGCACAATTCCACCTATCACTGTCCTCCAGAGCAGCTGTATGATGGCCATGCCTAATCCATTGCCCTCCCTGCATCTCTGTGCTGCTTTGCCAGGCTCAACCCACTTGAGGGGTAGGCACCTCAGTGGATACCTCAATATTTAAAACCAGATTATAACCATAGCCTGTCCTTGTGTGGCATCAATAAATGACCAAACTCAAAAAAAAAGAATTGGTGATGAACTTGAGCTTCAAGATTTCTATTGTTTTCTGCCTTTTGTATTTAAAAGTGGTCAATAATCAAGAAAAAATATTTAGCAAAAGTATGTATGCATTTTTTTCACAGAGCAAAGCTGCTTCAAAGAATCTATCTCCAAGATATGCTAGCAAAAACACAAGCATAGCATATCTAAATAGTAAAAGACTGAAACGAATGTGAAAGTTCATCACTAAGGCACTGGTTGAATAAACCATGGTTTGTCCATGTGATGGAGTACTATAAAGCTGTAAACAAGGCATGAGCAGTATCTCCATGTAATGCAATGAATTGATCTCTACAATACAGAAGGTGAAAAAAAATGGAGAAAAAAATGAGCATAATGTGGCTGACATAAGAAAGGAATGAATATGAATATATACATATTCATATTTTTTAAATGGAAAAATAAACCAAAACCCAATTTTATTAAAAATACCATCTGTAGGGGAGGGAGGAAGTAGGGTGGAAGAGCAGGGCTAGTCATAGATTTCTTTGGATATCCCTTGCTTTGTAAATTTAACTTTGAAATTTTTGCATAATTCTAATACAAAACTAAATTTTAAAAAAGGCCTAAAAACCAAAGCAACATTGAAATGAACAAACTTGGGAACTTAGGCATTTATCAAGTTACTAGCATAACTGCATGGAAGGAACTATTTCAATCAACTTTACAAAAGAGTAAATTGATTTTAAGTTCCTAACGGGATATGTCATAAGACAAAGAGAATTACAGGAAACAAAATTAATAAATATGAAAATGTTTTCAGTAACCACATTGTTGGAGATTGTATTGGTATTGTTATTCTAAGATTTTTGCACATGAATTGTGGAATAAATCAAGCGAGTGATTACATTGGTTCATTGGGAACTGGAATTTTCTCTGTGGGAGAAAAGAGAAGCAGATGAAAGATAAAGTTAAGTAAAAACACTGTAGTCCTGAATGTAAATGAAAATTGTCAGTAGAAACTTATGAATAGGTTATCTTTTGAAAAGAAGCAAATTTCCTAGCCACATGTACTGAATAGGTCTAGAAATAGGTGCCTATCCCAAAGCAATGTATACCCATGTTGCCTGCATTCTCAAAATCTGCTAAAGGAAAACAGGGCAGCTTAGAGAAAAGGCCCATTCCTGGCCTGGGGCAGGAAATGTACTGGACAAGTCTGGAATATCTTGTCATACAAGACAGCAAGGACGCCCTCAAAGGCTTCAGTGGTTGTCTGGACAGGTCTTAGGTGCAATGATGGACCAGACCCAGGACATACAGGCTCATGAGAGCTGATTGCTAAGTATCCAGAATTTTCTGACCCTGTTGTTAAAACATTGGTAGCCTGAGATTAGCCACGTTGGGAGAATTTACACCAAAGAAATTGGCAAATACTACATATTACATCTTTTTCTTTTTTATTTGAGAGCCTGTTTGCCAGCATAGCACTGTATGGGGGTCAGTTTGAGGAGATTTTGAGCAAAACTTTTTGAGGATCAATAAGAATAATAACTGCAATGTAGTGAAGTGTATTAACTATAATTAAATCTATGTGTTCATAACATACACACATACAATTTTGTTAGTCATCTATGAGGTGATCAAATTTCTATTTTGAAAACTGGTGAAGAAGGGGAAAGGATCAAGCATTTATCTTGTTATTTCTATATAAAAAAAGTCAAGGGAAACAGAGTTGATAGGGAAAGCTTCTTTTTCTAAATCTATGCCAGATAATAAATGATGAAAGAATGACAGGCCATCACCATTTATAATCCCTAATTAATGAACGACTCTTGGCAATGAACAATATCTGCTAACATTACCAAACCGAAGAGACTCAGACATTTGCTTACCTCAAACACCATCCATGAAATAGTCTTACCTGCCTCACTTCCCACACCCCCATTCCCCAAATTAACCTCTACAGCTAACTACCATTTTACAGGAAACACAAGGAAAAAAGGAATAAGTTAATGAAAACCATGCAATTAACAAAATTCATACTGTTGGAAACTCTGCAGGACAAATTCTGCAATTTCTTCCAAAAACTTGCAAAGAAATATAAAAAGATGGGAAAGTGGGGAGAGAGAGGGAAAGAATATCAATGGATTAAAAGAGACTTAAGAAAAATCAATCAATTGCAATGTATGAAACTTATTTCCATCCTGACTCCAACAAACTCTGAGTTTGATAACTGAACATTTAAAGTTATTGAGGAATCATTCAGTTTGAAAGCAGAATAATGACATCGTGGCTATGTTATAAAAATGAGCTCCTATTTTAGGGATACTTGCTGAAATATCTAGGGAGAAATGATGTGATATCTAGAGGGTAAAGGTAGTTAAGGGTATAGAACTCAGTGACTCTAAGAGTAATCCATTGGCCACAGAATCTGCATCATCTAGGAATTTATTAGAAATGTAGACTCTCAGGCCCAAGCATAAACTATAAAAAATACATGTTAAAAATAGATACAAATGTATAAAAATAGTTTAAAATATAGTTTAAAATAAGTATAAAATACAGTAAAAATGAATTTTAACATTCAAATTGACTCTTAAGCTTCTTGAATTTTGAGAAGTTCAGGTTTCCTAAAGCACAGCTGGTCTTTGTTTAAGATGCGTGAGAGTTACCTTAAGAAACTATTCTCTCTTTATTTGTATCTATTTGAAATGCTCCATTATAAAATTTTCTTTGAAGAAAAAGGCAAATTAAAGAGAAGGGTGGTTAGAATACGTATAACTCAAAAGTAGACCTTCCATTTCCTTCTTCGCCTTAGTTTTTCTTTACTTAGCTCCCTGTCTGGTATTTACCCTCAACACATTCCCTAACTGACCCTGAGGTGTCCTCCCAGGGCACACTCTAGACACCTTGAACTCCATTTCTATCGTGTTCCAAATCTTAAACCCCAGACCTGCAAGTGGTCTTCTTAAAGGGGATGATTCCTCTGTTCCCAGAGCCCCAACAGCTCCTCTGCAAACTGTGTTTGAAGCTCTCCAGGGGAGCTGAGCAGACGGCGATGCCCTCTGCCAGGAATGGCTGGCAAAACCCATGAGGAGATGAAGTTTTCCAGCTGGCTCCATGCCACAGCCCAGCTGCACTTGTTATTTCTTCAGTGATTTTCAAAAATATTTTAGCACCATTGTGAAAGCACCAGAGGGGAGGTAAAGGAAGCTCTCTGTACACAGGGATTGAGCAGTGCATTTTCTGTTGGTCAAATATGAAATAGGAATGAGGTTCAGGGAGTCAACAAGACTAGAGGAGAATCAAGAAAACAGGATCATTCTATTTGTGTTTTCCCTCTTCTATTAGGCAAGGTTCTTTAACACATCAATGCATTTTCACAATGGTTTAAAAATCCACTCAACTTACTGCATTTATACATTGTCCCAACTCATTGTCAGTCGTCCCTCCTTCTGGTTGTTTTTTTTTTTTTCTTTCCTAACTTCTACACATCATTGCCAAGTACTTCAGAATACAGTCTTTGGGGAATCACCCTGCCCAGAAATTTAATAACCAAAGCCAGTTAGTATTAGGCAAATTCCACTCTGTATTTGAAAACAGCAATAACGTTCTTTTAAATATTTGGAAAAAAGTAAATTTTAGTAGTAATCAAGTAAATGCAGAGGAATGTGATATGTCACCTTCACCTCTAGATTGACAAGCAGCATCACAGGGATGAGGAAAAGCCAGCGCACTTCAGGAGTGCTAATAAGAGAGTGATTTCTCCTATATTTTGTCTAGACATTTCAGAGCTTTAGATATAGATATTTAAGTCTATGGTCCATTTTAAGTGTGCATGTGTTTGTTGCAAGGTACAGATCATATTCACTTTTTTATATGTGGATATCTGTTGTGCTAGGATAATTTGCTAAACACTGTCTTCTACCACTGAACTGCCATTGTACCTTTGAGAAAATCACTTGTCCATGTATCCATCTGTGTGGGTCTATTTGAGTACCCGCTCTTTTGTTTCATTGATTGGTTGTGTTTACACCAATACCATGTTGTTTTGATCGCCGCAGCTTTATGGTAGGTCTTGAAATCAGGTAGTGTTAGTTTTCTGTTCTTGTAATGTGTTTGGTTTTGGTATCTGGGTAATGCTTGCCTTGTAGAATGGACTGGGAAGTATTTACTAACCTTCAGGTTTCTGGAGGAGTTTGTATATAATTGGTATTAGTTAGTCTTTAAATATCTGGTAGAATTCAGCAGAGAAGGCACCTGAAACTTGAAGTTGTCTTTGTGGTAAGGTTTTAACTAAAACTTCAATTTTTAAGATAAGTATAGGACTGTGAGGATTATTTCTTCTTAAGTGAGCTTTAGTTATTTGCACCTTTCAAAGAATTTGTCTATTTCATCCCAGTTGAAGAACTTATTGCCATAAAGTTGTTCACAAAATTTCCTTATCCTTTTAATATCTTTAGAATCTGTGGAGATGTCACTCCTCTCATTCCTAGTATCTTTTGTCTTCCTCCTATTTTTCCATATTAGTCTGTCTACAGGCTTACTAATTTTATGCATTTTAAAGAATCAGTTTTTCATTTCATTGATTTTTATATAAATACTTTATCTGTTTTCTATTTTGCTTATTTTCACTTATTTATTATATCCTTTAATCTACTTACTTAGAGTTTATTTTCTCTTTTGTTTTTGATTTCTTAAGGTGGAAGTTGAGGTCATTCACTTGAGACCTTTTTTGGGTGTTTAGTGCCCTCAACCCCCCTTTTGCTTCCATTGACTCATGGATTATGTAGAAGTACATTATTTACTTTCTAAACATTTGGGGATTTTCCAAAGATTTTAAAAAATTAATTTCTAATTTAATTCCATTGGGGCCAGAAATCATACTCTGTATGACTTGAATATTTTTCATTTTATTGAGATTTGTTTCATGCTTCAGAATACAATCTGTCTTGATAAATGAGAAAGTGTATTCTGCTCTTGTGGAGTGGAATGTTCCATAAATGTCACTTAGGCCAAGTTTGTTGATAGTGCTGTTCACGTTTTTACACCTTACTGATAGTTCTATCAATATTGAGAGAGCTATTGACATCTTTGAGATCATTGCTAATCTGTCTTGTCTTCCTTGCAGTTCATCTATTTGTAAGCTTTATTATTAGTGTATCAACATTTAAGATTGTTATGAGCTTTTGAAGAATTGAGTTTTTGTTATTGTGAAATAATCTTCTCATCCCTGGAAATATTTTTTGCTCTGAAATATATTTTTTCTGGTGTTAATATAGCTCCTCCAGCTTTCATGTGATGAGTATTAGCATAGTATGTCCTTTTCTAGTCTTTTAGTTTTTTTTAATTTTTAATTCATTTGTGTCTCTGTATTTGAAGAGTGTGCCTTATATACAGCTTATAATTGTGTCTTGTTTTTTAAAATCTAATCTCTGACTTTTAATTGGAGTACTTAATTTACATTTTCTGTGATTAAATTATTAGGCTTGAATCTATCATTTTACTACGTGCTTTCTATTTTTCCCATCTGCTTTTTGTTCTTTCTCTCTCTCTCTCTCTTTTTTTTTTTTTTTTTGCCTCATTTTGGATTAATTGAATTTTTTATGATTTTATTTTATCTCATTCGTTGGCTTATTAGCTACAGTGTTTGCTTTGTGATTTTAGTGGTTGCTTTAGGGTTCACGCCATGCTTGTTTTACCTTATCCCAGTCTGCCTTAAGTGCCATTAAAATACTCCATGTACAGTATAAGGATCTAACCGTATATTTTCGTATCTTTTCTTCTGAGCTTTGGGCTATTGTTATCTTACATTTTACATGTATTTTAGACCCATCACTACATTATTATTATTTTTATTTAAACAGTCCATGATCTCATAGACAATGTATTAATTAGAAAAAACTGTACATTTGTTCATATAGTTACTATTATGAGACAATTCTTAATGAGTTTCCCCTATTTCTGAACATCTTGTGAGCAAAGGCACTAAAAGCTTTTTCCAGACTATCTTTCCAAGGATGTTTATGTAATGAACAGCCTTCGATAAAACTAAAATAGTGTCTCCCTCTGGTACAGAGGGCATGAGTTTTTGCTATCTTTTATCCTGAAGGTAATGATTTCCTCCTGGACAAAGTTTGGACAGATTTGCTTGCTGCCTATTAAAAATTGTATTTTACTACATTCAGTGTTTTTTACTTACGAGGAACCATGTGCATCACACATCTAGGTCAACCTGCTTTACCACACGGGCCTTGGATGGCATGGAGACCTGGCAAGAACACTTGCTGTGTTATGAGTAACAAAGTTCTTTGCCTCTGACCCAGGAGTCTTGTATCTTTTGCCAGCACCCAGGAAACAGTGGAAGGCTAACTAATTAACTTGCAAATAGAGTAAAAGCTCAGATCATTTCTAGTTTGTGATAATTAGTATTTCTGGGGCTCTTCATTCCTTAATGTAGACCCAGATTTTCATCTGGTATCATTTTCCTTCTGCCCAAAGGACTTCCTTTAATATTTCTTGGCATGTGATGGATTCTGTCAGCCTTTGTATGGTCAGGAAGGTTTTTTTTTCTGCTTTTCTGAAGGATATATTTGCTGAATAAAGGATTCTAGGGATGAAGTTTTCTTTCTTTTTTAAATTTCAGTACTTCTTAAAAACATCCTTCCACTATCTTCTTGCCTGTGTTGATTCTTATGAGATATTCATTATTTATTTTTTTCTGTGCATAATGTTTCTCTGGCTGCTTTTAAGATTTTTCTCTTAATGATTAGTTATGAGCAATTTGATTATTTTGATGTTCTTTTATTTATGATTTTTGTGTTTTGTATTAAGCTTCTTGCATATATAGGTTTATAATTTCTATCAAATTTAGAAGTTTTTGAACCATTATTCTTCAATTATTTTTTGTCTCCTCCACTCCTCTCTCCCTTTCCTCTGTAGACTCAACTGAAGATATATTGAGCCTCTAGAGTTATCCCACAGTTCACAGATTCTCTTTCCATTTTCTTTTTCAAATTATTTTATTTGGGGTAGTTCCTATCATTAGGACTTAATGCAGCGAATCTTTTCTTCTGCAATATGTAATCTGCCCTTAATCCCAGTCAGCATAGTTTTTCAACTCACAGATTGTAGTTTCCATTAGCAGAGCTTTGAGTCTTTTGTTAACATCTTCTGTGTCTTGATTTAATTTTGAACATCTGGAATCAGGACCAGGACCAGGACCAGGGTGAGACATGAGCTATGTCTGGGTCACAAGTTTTAAGAAGGCATTAACCCTCAGGGATGTGCGAGTGCTCGACTCACTCTATTTGGAACACAGTTGTTACTGTTTTAATGCCCTTGTCTGCTAATTCTAATATCTGTGTCAGTTCTGTGTCTGTTTCAATTGATTGATTGATTGGTTGATTGATTTCCTCTTTCTAGATCATAAAAAAATCTGTAAGGTTGTATACAAAACCTGTTTATCTGTTTTGGGCAGTCATATTTCTTAATTTAATCTCATTTATTTACATTTTTTACCCTATTTCATCAGTCACATATTTCTTATGTAGGTATATATCATGCAATGTTTGTTAACATGTAATTTTGGGGAAAAAAACCTTAAACTCACGGAAAAGTTGTAAAAATAACACAATAGACTCCCAAATATCCTTCCCCTTACTTGCCAGTTCCTAACATTTTTCCACAGTAAGTAAGTTGTAAATATTATTGTGAACTATTTTAATCATACTGGCACTTGTAAAGAAGAATACATCAAATTGTGAACTCGGTCCTCAAAGCATGGACTACTATTCTCATCTATGCCACTTACTGCAAATTCTTGCTACTGGCCAGAAAGCCTCCAGGGTAAGGTATGGAATGAGGAAAGTAAGTCCATCACTGCTATTCAGGGAGAAACAGCACTCTGTTGTGCTGGGGATAAGTTAGAACACACTCTTCAGATACAAATGAGAGCATAACTCTTGGAGATAAAAATAGTCCCTGCTTGTTCCTTTGGCAAAGCTTGTGCGATCAGTCTGTTCTCTTCCATCTGCAACTTTGTGCCTATGTGTTTCCTTTATCATAGTGTCGATTCCTCTTCAAACAACATAAGGCCATGGGAATGTGGGGTTAAGGCAGGGAAGGAAGAAAGCCTTATGGACCAAAATATTTAAATTGGATGTCGCCAGGGTATTTCCCAAGTTGGAAATGACTAATAGAGAGAAATGATTTGGGGACTGGGCTCCTCTCCAGACAAGTTTTATAAGATCAGCTGTGCAGATTTACATTCTTCTGATTTTTTTTCCCCCTTGGAGACTTGAATCCTGAAGCTTTTGTTCAGCATCAGGAAAGGCAGTCTTAGAATGCCATTTGTAGTTGATGCCTGGAGCCTCTGTCAAAATCCCCTCAACTCGGCTCTTTTGTTTCACCTGCCGTGGCCAGTTCTCTTTGCCCATAGGCTCACCTAAGTGTCAGTCCCCAAGCAAACAGATGTCCTTCTGCATTCTGCCTTGTGTCCTTCTTAGACACAGCAGAAACTCTTGTGACCCACATGAAAACACAGAGCAAGAATCTTGGAGAGTTCATGTTCCCAGGGGCAGTCCTCAAACAATGGCAGTGGGTGGATAAATACTCCCATCTCTCAGCTTTCAAGGCCGCAGGTCTTGGAAGCATTGTGTACATCAAGCCAGCATGGCATCCATCAGCAATCTTTCAGTCTCAGCCTCACTATTCCCTCACTCCTGCTTCCTGGGATGAGCTACCAGCATCCTAAGCCTTATTTCTGGCTCTGCTTTTGGGAAACACAAACTGAAACACCATTCACTCCTTTGATGTAGTTAATGCCTGATTTACTGAAGGCGACTGGATTTAACTTTGTTTGTTTTACCAAATGCCCACAAGAGCAAGAATAATGGCTATTTCATCTACCGTTTTATCTCCAGAGCCCAAAATAATCACTTGAGCGAAGAAATCCCTGGCTAAAAAAATAAATTAGTTAAGATGAGGCAAAAGAAAACCCATTCCTTATTCATAATTTTAAAAAATAACATGCACCCCTCTTGGAACTGCATAAATACTACTCAGGAATCCAGCTTCTGCCAATTGCTGTTGAATATGAGTGTGGAATAGAACGCTTTTCTGGGCTAGGAAAATTGTTTTTCAAACTGAACAAAATAGTATTTTTAAGGGTGGATGACTATACTTATAAAAACATCTTAATAAACCTTTAATTGCCTTCTTAGTTTCCCTACTGCCTGAATATTTAGCAAGTAGAGTTAGTATGTATACATAGACGTCTCACTTATATTTATAAATTTATCTGTAGAGATGTAGTTGGATCTGTCTCCTTTTCACACTATAAAAATGTAAAACAGTGTGTTTCCACTTCGGTCAAGAGAAGATAATTTTGCTAAACCAATTAGTTGGCTGGTTCTTGAGGCAATTTCCAAGCCTAACATGGAAATAACTATGAGCTAGTTAATGCCGAGACTACATCATCTTCCATGTCTAACCTAGTTTTCCCCTAAACTCTGATGAGAGCATTATTTCCTCCATCATTTCTTATTCCCTCTCATTTAAAATGTCTTTTTGTGTTCTTAACTGTTGCTTCAGGTTTGTTCTGAGAATCATAGAAATCCTACAGAGATTTAGGTCCGCTTGTTTTTCATTAAACTCAGAAAGTAAAACCCCTGTGCAACTTGCCCTGTAAAATGATGCGGACCTTCCTAATTGGACCAAATGTCAACAAGTAATTTTAGTTCAGCTTCTCTGATTCAAGTACTCTTTCTCCAACGCTATCAGTGGATTGTGTGCACCTGTGTGTGTGTGTCTGTATGTCTGTGTTTGGGTGGGTGGATGAGAGGTGAGAGGAGCACTAGCCTCCAAGTTAAGGACATCTTTTGGAGTCCAACAATCTACCCTGTGTCTCTTACCCCACTGTCAATGCCCTTTGATGACTTCTACAAAGTGATCATTGCCTCCAAGTTATACATTTAGTTCACAATGGAAACTCCTGGTGATCTGGATTTTTCAGCTGCTCACAGACTACTGGTTACAACTCTGATCTTCAGGTAAACTCTCTGCATTTGGGTTTATTATTTATTTTTATGCCTTATTTTTGATCAGATTCCACTATTTCCTCTCATATTCCTTCTACCCATATTTCTTCCTAGCCTGTGGTTAATCTTGTCTGGTATTTCTCTGTCATTTTATGCTTTCTTACAACGTTTGACAAGCAGGACGCAAGACCATCAGCACTGCCTTCTTTCAAAGAGGGTTCGCATCCTTAAATGTCTCTTTTATTTATTGCAATATGGGTCCCATCACTTGCTCCAGGTTATATCCAAACTCAGATTTCTAAGGAATAAATTATAACTTGTTTCTAGTATGTCATATATCTCCCAGATGGCAGGAGATTACTTACCATTCCTTCATTTTTTCATTCATTCAACTGGTATATAATGAGCACCTTGTTCCAGGAACAGATGGATTTTCTTTAAATAGCTTGGAAGTGAATGTGTTTATTGAACTCTGGCAACCACCTCCGATTTGTGTATCAGCTTAATCAAAGTAAAATTTGATTTGGAAGCACAGGGGTTCGATTTGAAATAGATAGTGGCTATTTTTTAAAATGACTTTTTAAATATACAGTGTCAACTGGAGAGAGGCACTTTGAGGGAATGACATCGAGAAACCACGAGAAGGCCACAGGAGGGCCTATGATGGAGAATGAAGGTCAAGGTGAGGGAGGATGTTGCTGTGTTTTGATAGTGAGGGCTGAAAGATTGTGTTTGAGTGGGATGGGACTGTGAAACCATTGATAAATGTTGAAGAAGCCAAGTTAAAGCCTCCAAAATGTGTATGGAAACTGCAATGACTTGTTCCTCCAAGGCTCAGATTAAACAACATATATCTAAGACAAGGTGCTGTGGCTTCTGACTGTACATTTTTGCTATAAATTTGCTAAGAATTAACCACTTTTTCAATTTCTATTTCCAAGGACATATTCTACGTCACTGCCAAAATTTGCTCCAGTCTCTCCGTCAGAGCAGTGAGATTAGAAGGCAAAGTTTTAGACCTAGAGTCCCATTTTCATATTGCTTTGCATGTCTCCAGGAATCAAATTTTTCTAATAATTAGAATGGGGTCTACTCATACTTGGACACTTCAGCAATTCTGCCTTCTAAGTTACTTGTCTGTAATTGGACCCAAAATTGTGGTAGCCAAAAATGTTGTGCTATGTTTATTAACAAAAATGTGGGAATGACCATATAAATATTATTAAGAACAACAACAAAAAAAAGGGAATGACAAAAGAACACAATATTGTGTCAGCTTGATGCTGGAAACAGGTGACATATAGAAAGTCTGAGTCTGGAGTGTGAATGACCGATAAGGACTGGATGGGGCAGAGTTATGGGGAGGATGGACTGAGAGCAACCCAAGGAAGTGGACCTCAACAGACCTAGAAGAGCATAAAAATGTTTGATTTGGGGTAAGCATCTAGGAACAAGAACAATTAGCTCAGTGTTTTCAGGTGACTTCCTAAGTGCGGTAGAATAATTATTTTTCATAGTCTTTCTTTCAAGAACCAACAAGCTTGAGGAAATGGGTTTAATCACTGTGGCTATAAAACAAGTCATAGATGAGAAGTTAGGCTTCTGTGCTAAATTAAACCCAGCAACGTTCCATCTGTTTTTTTTTCGGCTACAATCTCTATTGACAAAAGTGGCTTAATTTACACACAATATCTACTCCTTGCAAAAAAGCCTTGGTAATAGGAGGTCAAAAGCATTTGGTATGAAATTAATCAACCACCTTTTCAGCACGTTCCCCAAAGCATCAGTTTTGCCTTAGGATAGGGTTTGAGAGGGTTTCAAGTGGAAATGTTCTTTACAGGAGAAAAAGAATATTGGAAAAGAAATTAAAACCGAGGGGAAAAAAGTTTCAGCACAGATGGCCTGGTTTGTGATGGGAAAAGAGGTCAGGTGTAATACAGCTTTCCATTTCATTTCTAAAATGGAAAATGTCTGCATATTGGCAAGAAAGTCTGGTCTTCTGATTTAGCCAAGGAGGTCAGGTCAAAACTTTATCTTTTAAAGAAATAGATCATGTAATTGGTTGCTTGGAAGTAATTGAAAGTTGGCATAACTGGAGAACCATTGCCCCTGAAGACTCTCTCCTCTTAAATTGAGCAAATGTCAGAACGAGACATTAAAAAGCTAATGTTTGTCTTCTAATTCTCAAAGACTTTATTGTGTGTGTTTCCCGTGGACTTGTGTACATGAACTTTCCTAGGCTTGGGTAAACGGTTCGTACCAGGCTGCCTCCGACCACTGATCCCTTAAATGGAAGCAGCATTTCAGAAACTATTACTGGACTTGAAATAGGGATTTGTAACTCCTTCAGACCCAGTGTCCTCTTTTTCATAACAAGCATTTTTTTGTTGTTATTAGTATCTGATTTTTGTTAAGTTTTTTAGAAAACAGAAACATAATATATAACACAAATAAGGACCTTAATCACTTTAAGCCCCACTTTTTCCTGTCACTGAACGTACCCATCACAGTTCTTTTTTGAGAATATTTGCCTTGACACAATTTTGAGCTTTCTAGAAAAATATCACTAATTATGGCATTAGCAAAATTTTGGGGAGGATAAAAGGATATTTTGCTATTTTGGCTTTTGATCATTCTTTTAAAAATATCCAATTAAAACATGTGCAGGGCTTTCAACATTCAAGTACTGCTAAAAGGCTTTCCACATAAGCAATCTTGCTACACTGTGTTATCATCTTCCAGTCCTCCATACCTGCTCCTTAGAGATAATTCTTAACTATTAGCTGTTTACTCCGCTACATACCTCTATAGTTTTAAATACTATGCTTGTGCTATTATTTCTTTCTGTAGCTTTATTGAGGTGCCAGGCACTGTTACATGCTGAGAAGACAAAGAAAAGCAACAATTCTTACTGAAGTGCCTGGTGAAGACGAACAATTACACAACACATTAAATGTTGACACAGAGGTAGTTCAGGATATTACGCATTTAGGAAGAAATGCCTGGTCCAAGTACTTAAGGCAAAATTGACATCTGCAAAGGGAAGGTTATTCCACATTGAAGATGTACGAATAAAGATCCCAAGGCTTAAGGAAACCTGGTGTTTTCTGAGCTTGTTAAATGTCTGGCCTGGTTGAAGCTCATGGGGAAAGTGGGGGTAGATGGACTGGCAAGATTTAGATCGTGAACAGACTTACATGCCACCTTGAAGATGTTGGACTTAGTCTCATAGACAATGTGGAGATGTTGGCAAGAAACTTAGATGTCCCCAGCACTTGGTGTAAAATGATTTCAAAATACAACTTGACAAGTGTGCCTTAAGATGGGAGTTTAGGTCAAATTTGTTCCGAGCTAATATTATATAATAGTTTTGAGCTTTGTTAATTCAGTTGAAGACTCTTCTCAACTGACATCTTCCATAGACTGCAATGTGCAAAAGTGCTGTTCTGGTTGATGCAGAAAGCTCAGCCCCGTGACAACATCCCTGTAAACACAGTGTTCCAGGGAACAGTTCGCAAATCAAAGTTCTATCCTCCCGAGAGACTGAACAGGTAAATGGATATCTGGACAATTACTATTGAAGGGTAACTTCAATATGATCTTCGAGGAGAGCTCCTTCTACTATGTTTAGAATAGCTCCCTCCACAAAGCATCGTTCCGAAGACGCTTGTGGCACTGAGTCGGGTCTGCCTAGATTTTAATGCTTCCAGTGAAGGGGAGGAACCCACATTCTCCTGCAGTTTGTTCTCTAGTTACACAGCCTCAGCTTCTACTTTTATGATAAGTAGGCATTGTTCTGATTTAAGTGAGGTCTTTTGGAATAACCAATTCAATGTTAATAGCCATTATGTCTCTTTCTGTTCACCTTTTAGGTTTCTTCAGTCTGTTCTTAAAGCAGACCCTCTCCCCTGCTGGGTCTCCACACTCCCAAATGCATTCCAATTTGCCAGTGTTACCTCTTGAAAATGTGATCACCAGGAATAGATACAACATTTCTTTCGCTACTTCTTGCCTCCCATTACTATGTATGCAATTATTAAAAAAAATATATCATGAAAAGTTTTCATCAGGGGCTTTTCTGGTTCGTGTTACCTTCAACTATATACAAAAGGAAGATCCCTGAAACAGAGAGTAAAATGGCATTACAAAGCAGCTCAGTGTTAAACCAGGCACTGTCTTCATGTTTGACGGAGCACTGACATTTAGCAGCATATCGAAAATTGACAGGCTGTCAAGACTGCCAGGCTTTTTTTTGTGAGTGTGTGTGTGGAAAAAATAAGACCCTAGAACAATGAGAGGAATATAGCAGAGGCTCCATGTTTGTGGAATGAATAAAGCAAAAGGTCACCTACCATGGGAAAAGGACCTCTCTTTAGTCTCAGGATCTCAGATTTATCCAACTCAAGGGGCTTCCAGTCTTGAAGAAATTGTAGGTAGGCAAGGCAAGCTGAGAGGTTCCTGTTTCTCAACAGTGTGATAAGAGGGGTCCAGTGAGTGGGAGACATGAAGTAGTCAAGAAAAGTGTGAGACGTCAAAGTCACTGCCACTGTCCCTCCTGTGGGGCTGGCTTCACATCAGGGACCTGTTTTCTAGGCAGAAAGACGGATGTGTCCTCAAGTTTATTGTTTCAAATGGATGTGGCGGTGGTGGGAAGGGAAGAAGTGTTTCAGGACAAGCTCATTTGGGGGCTTCAGCATCGTCATGACACTCTCTGGCTCACGCTGCAAGACACTTCCCCTCTGATATGCTATCCTAGGGAGAGCCATGGTCTCTGTCCACAGAGGTTCCTCCCCTCCCCACTTTGTTCCCCTCATCATACAAGTTTAGAGTATGAAGACTTTTTCTTTTCTTCAAAAAGTATTTTAAAAGAATATAAGTGGAAGATATTTTAGATAGGAAAAACTGCAGACCTAGGGTCAGTCAAATTTAGCTCTTAATCCTTGAAAAGCTAGATAAGTTAGCACTGAGTTTGAACCCCATGAGATGTAAGTCACCTTGGGGATGGGTGAAGAGGGGCAGGGGACACGAGGCTGTATCTATGTGTGTGTGAGTGTGTGTGTGTGTGTGAACCAAAGATTCATGGGAATAAGCAACTTAAGAATTCAGAAGTTTCTGTGAAAGTGAAGGAGGTAGATCTAATAACTGATGATCTGGCAATGTCACTGCTTTTAGAGAAATAACTTCAGTTTTACATTGATTTTTTTGATAGATGGAATTATTATGCAAAAATATACATTGTTACTTTCCTAACTACCGAGCAAAAAGACCAAGCAATACTCACATCAACTGCTTATTTTAATGTCAAATGTTTATTTCTATGCCATAGTTGCCTCAGCACAATTTGTAAAAGAAACGAATCCAAAAAAATGAATTTTTTTTTTGTCAGGATATTTTCTCTGCAGTTTTAGGAAAGAAAATAAACACCTTGGTACCAGAATTACCATTTCTTTCATGTCATTCTAATAAGTTGCATCTAAATATTTTCCTTGGGGTTTTTTGTTTGTTTGTTTTATTGTTTTTTTTGGATGGAAGAATATCCACAGGAAAAACACGTTTGAATTCATCAAAATAAATTTGGGATAGTCTTTGTCAGAGAATATATCTAGATCATCTTTGTTTTGGTACACTATGTAACTAATTGCCATATTCTTATTATTTAATATAACAGGCATACTTTATTACACAAAACAAAAGGTACTGAAAATGAACAATGTTAGAAACAAACTGAAATTTGGTGTATCTTAACTCTTCAGGTGATTAGATATTAGCTGAAGTGCCGGTATACAAATTTCATATCAATACAAATGCAACTCTCTTCTGAACGCACTTAGTAGCTTAGTTAATTTTGATTTAGCAGATAGGGCATCTGATACAACTGAAACAACCTGATAACAATTTTGTTTTCAATAAAAAGGAATGCTCTGGTATCTTAACTGGCTCCCAAATTCAAGGGAGCCAGAAGATGGCATTTGCTCTTTAAATATATTTCTCTTGTCTGATTGCAGACACAAATCCACCAAGATTCTTACAGCGGAAGTAGGCACCACACCTTAGCTCACGAGGCCCCCAGAGAAGCCGGTTAAAGGAAATCGGTGATGCGTGGTGGTGGGCCCAGCACCTAGAAGACAGCGTGGTGGTTGTGCACGTGAATCCCTTCAGCAGACTCAGGGAAAGGATGAGAGTTATTTAAGTTCATGCACATTTTATTGAGTAGTAATATAAAATGCTTTTTCTTTTTTCATTGTTACAAGTGCATGCTTTGATTGCCAACATTTCAGAAGTCAAATTACAAAGGCAAGGCTTTAGGCTGTAGTGAATTACTTGGGCACTTATACAATTGTTAAAAAATATGAATGGACTTTTGTTGTTGTTTTCAGAATGAACCAGTTGTAACCCGTAACTGATATACAAAGGGAAAAAAGTGAAAAAAGTACATATTTTGTGGCACATGACAGAACAGAACAAAATAACTAAACTGTTATGACGTTAACAGTTACCATGCATTTAGAGTTTCACATGTAACTACAAACTTATTTAAATTTCACAAGGTTTGCTAAACATGCTAACCATCTATATGTGCACTGACAAGCTTATGTTAAAAACTTTTAAGAATACTCTCCCCTTTAGATTTTTTCAAAGCTTTTTTTGATTACAAAATTTCAAAGGCATTAAGCATTTTAGAGAATATAAAGTACGCCAGTATACATACATTTCCAGTATATGTCAGACCACTAAGCGCATTACAGTCCCATACAGGCCGATACAGCCATTTTTTTTTTTTTCTTAAAAAACATGCATAGGCAGATTTTTTTTTTTTTTACAGAATATAGATGCTTTATCACTGTACTTAATATGGTGTCTTGTTTACTATACTTAAAAATGCACCACTCATAAATATTTAATTCAGCAAGCCACAACCAAGACTTGATTGATCAACAAAACCCCTAAATATAAAGAGCAAAAAAAAAAAAAAAAAAAAAAAAAGATAGACGTAATTATTCCAGTTTTTTAAAACTTAAAGAAAAGAAAAGAAGTTCATTGCCAAAGTAGTAAGTGTTATGTGGAAAGAAAGGCATTCGAGCACACTAAAGAAACCTGAGGTAAGCATAATCTGTACAAAATTAAACTGTCCTTTTTGGCATTTTAACAAATTTGCAACATTCTTTTTTTTTTTTCTTTTTCTGTTTTTTTTTTTTAAGACTGCCTAATTCATTTTATAGCCATTGTCTGACAAGAGTAGCAAAACATTATCAATAAATAGTCCTTATTTAGTTTGTACATCATTTTGTTAAAAATGTTTGATGTCATCCATTTTTAGTGCTGCAACTGTAAACGTACAATAGAGTAAGAAATTAGACAAAGTTTTCATGTCCAGTAACATAATAAAAGACCCTTCATTAACCTATCTAGAAGTCCCCAACGCAGTAGGAAAACATGTTCATTCCCCTAACATTGCAGTATATACTAGCATTAGCTTTCTTTTTAAATTTTTCTTCTATAAGCATTTTTAAAAGGCATACCCCAAAGAGGTGTTTAATCACCACCCCCACCAAAATATAGTTTATTATCTCTCTCCCTCTTTTTAAATGATAGTGTAAACTGAATCCAACACCTGGCCCCAGAGCAAACAAGCTACCATCAGAGGCGAGAACATCCAACTGCTGATATGTAGCAATCCCCATCATGCCCTGCGGCTCAAAAAAAAAAAAAAAAGTGAACAGGAAGTGGTCACTGGATATTGCTGCTGTTACTGCCATTGCTGTCCGTGCCGTTAGTCTCTGAGGCGAGCGCCTTGTTGATGGAGTTAAGGTTGGCGTCAGAGGGCATGGCATCTCTGCGAGGCGGCATCCTCTCGTTAATTCGGTCTAAGCCCTTGGCCTCCTCGAAGCTAGTGATCTTATGCTGTGGTGAAAATCCTTTGATAGCTAAACAGAAAATCATTTAAAAAAAGAAAAATCCGGTTAGCCAGGGGAAAACAAAGGGCACAGCGGCTGCAGCAGGTGATGTTAGAGATTTCGCAGTGAGAGAGGGGATCCTTTAGTGGAGAACAAAGTGACGGGACCTGAACACAACACGACAGACTCCTTACCATACCCGCAGATAACCGAGAGGTCTGGTAACAGCCAATGTCTCTTGCCAACCAAAATGTCCTCTTCAAGTTAGTCAGATGCAAACGTTTCTCTTGTCTTCTCGGAAGTTTGGCTCAACGAAATCCCAAGCGGGTATTAAAAGGGAAAGGCTGCTACCAGGGACAGGTCTCTAGACCCAGCATCGACTGGCCGCATTGTTGGCATAATTACTACATCAAACGCCCTAACCTAGACAGACTGGAAATGGCCCTACTTTTACTATTCCATTGCAGTAGTAATGGCAAATTCAGTAGAATCATTGAGGCAGCTAGACCTAAAAATCTAGTAAAGAGCTTAGAGCAGAAGCTAAAAGGAACTATAAAAGGAACAAACTTGGGGTATTTCCATGGCATCTCAGGATCCCAGAAAGACTTTCTTGGCAAACAACTCAATAGTGGCATGAAAAAAAAAAATGAAATGATAAACTCTTGCTTCTCCACTCAGCTTTGGAAGCATGGGGAGTGGGTGACAAGGTAAAAGAAACTCAGAAAAATCAAGACCAGATTCCTAAGAAGAAACACTTTGACTTTCAGCAAGGAACAGGTCAAACTGGTTTTCATCTGGTCCATTACTGCCTAAATCAAAGAAAAACTCTTGCTTAATAGACCAATGGAGATGCAAGTGATGGTTCAAGAATAGCAAAGGGAAAATGCTTTTTGCAACTTTTAGCAAAAACGAATGGGAATGGTTTGGGCCTTATTCAATGAAAACGTGGATTTCTCAAAGGAGGGGCATTGATATTTGATTTTTTTTTTTTTTTTTGGTAACCTTAGCGTGCTCCAGAGATAGATAAGGCATTTGAGCGAGAAACGTTAACAATTTCTTCAGTACGTGCACCAACAAGTGAGCTGAAAACAAAGTACATGAATAGGGAGCCAATGACATCACTTCGCTTTACTTCCTGTGAAAGTGCAAGCCAGACACTGAAGGGCCAGTCACCAATGCTGAACTGGGCTGCATCTCCATGGCTGATGCAGGACAATGGCATTGTCCCCTTAGCCTTCCTACCCTATTTGAGGAAAAAAAAGGAAAGCAGTTTCAAGCTGAAACTTTACCAGCCACTCCCACACAAATATGCAGTGCCTTTCATTAGTATGGATGAGATTCTTAAATGATATACACAGTTGCTTTCAAACTCATTAAACGATGAGAAAGTTTGTTTCCCCCCCTGCATTTTAAAGATTAGCATCATGGTGATTAGTCAACTATGAGAGGAAGAAGATGGGGAAATGGGGAAAGACCAAGGCCCAAAGCAAAGCTTCTTAATTCTTCTTTAATTCAATCATAAATTGCAAAATAATAGAGCTGTCTAATGAGCACCCACTCTGAAAACTAACTCAAGTATTTTGAGGGACCAAAGTAGTACTCTGTTGTTTTCCTAGACTACTGTGAACCTCATTTCATCATAATTAATATACATAAGTTTGTCATCATTACTGATGAAGCAATTTTACGAATTTAAATGGCAAAAAGTGGAATCTCTCTCTCTCTCTTTTTTTTTTTAAGTTGTTTAAGGTTTTTAAAAGCCAATAGGTGGGGGGAGCGGAGAGATTCTAAATCTAGCTAGAACAATGGCTATGTCCGGAATGGGGCTCCATGTCTAATCGTTTCTGTCTCTCCTGGTCTGGAAGAATGTGCTCTGCTGTAGTTGCTGGTCAGACAATGGGTATTAGCAATTTACATTGGTAGGATACTTAACACAACACAGAGTCACAGAAACCACAGAAAACAGCCAAACTATCAACAAGAATGCACACTGCAGATTAGAGTTTGCCAAGAGGAATAGAGAATTCCCACATAAATAGCAGTTTATTCACTGCTATTTAGGAAGCAGTTGTATTTTCTCTTACAGTGCCATCATTCCCGCTACCGGACCCAAATCACGTACCAATCAGTCTAAAGCAGCACTTTTTTATAGCATATCGAAGGACCATATCATACAATTTTGGGAACGATAAAACATTATCTTGCAAGAACAAAATACAACTGAAGAATTTTGTTTTAAAGGGGAACTTCGAATTATGCTTTTTAAAATTTCCAGATGGTAATGTACAGTGCATATCATATTAAAAACTACTTTGATTGGCAGTTCTCTCGTAACTATACGTTTAAAGAGCACTCGATTCAAAAGCAATTGCTAGAGGGTCCCCTGCGTGATCCCAGAGCAGTGCTAGGACACGGTTGTGTGCCCTCCTCACTTCTTCTGAAGCACCTAGCACAGTGCCTGGTGCAACGCAGACACTCAGTAAGACATTAACCAATTGAGTGATGATTCAATACTCACTATGCTTGTTACTGGCCACTTCCACAGCCACGAGAGACTGTCAAACGCTTTAGAATATTTTGCTGGTGCTAACTGTCCTACAAATACCAGGAGGTTAAAATTTCATAAGACTAGCAGAACTGTTTATCTCGTACACAGCTGTCTCTCGGAATATTTTTTAGAGGCATAAATGAATGTTGAACTACAACGCAGCACTATTCAAATGAGCTTTTTCTTTTTGCTAGAAATTTCTTAAGACTAGACTTCATAGAGCTATTTTTATTCTCGTTTCAGCGCTGACTGAAAGTGATTTGAGGGAGGGACATGGTTCAGCTCCAAGAATATTGTTTTATCCATTATTTGTCAAAACGGCTGCCATAACCCCCACCCGACATGGTTCAAGATAAATAATCCTTTTGTTTTCTGTGATTATCCTAGGATCATTGTATACAAAGTCAAACATAGCTTTAAGGGAAAAAAAATAAACAAACAAACAAACCAGAAAAGGACATTTTCCCCTTTAAAGCAAGAACATTTTTGGTTAATACTGAGCCACAACTGTTAGCCCAACACCCACACACTCTGTACAAGCTACAGCAAAAAAAAAAAAAAAAAAAAGAAAAAAAAGAAAAAAAAGAAAAAAAGAAAATGAATACACCCAGCAGAGCCCTTGTCTGTTGCAGGTACAACAGAAAGGGGACTGGCCAATTTACCTTCATCAGCCTCAATAGCCTCAACAGTAGCTGAAGAGAAGAAAGGGGGTGCAAAATGAATGAGAAAAATGAGCAGAGGATTTTTAACTCTAAGAACAAATCAGTGACGATCAAGGGAGCTAAGAGGATTAATGTTCCTGTAAGTGCTGGATTCTGACACAGACAACAAAACAGAAATGCTAAAAAGAAAGGGAAAAAACACAACGAAAGTGGTAAGTTTATTTCATGAGCTGGATACACCTATCTGAGTGAACCGCTTTGGATTTTGCTCACTAAATGAACGACAAAACGATCAACCTTTGGAAAACACTCAGGGAAGGTTTCTTTCGCTTAGACTGAATCTACAGGGCACTCGGTCAACCTAAAATGTGCATTTGGCTCATACAAAGTATGATAAATCCACTACTATGATTAGCGATTTATAGTTTTAAAATGCCCCCCTAAAACAGCAGAAGTTGAAGCATTACCATAATGTCAGTGGCATAATTTATGCTGTTTAATATTAAATAGCATGATTTCCTAGTGGGATGGAAAAGCAGGGAGGATATACATTTAGAGGAAGAATAAAATCAATGTGTCTGCTTTGATAACATGTGGGACTTTTAAAGACAAACACTGGGCATGTTTAGAGTGGTGACAGAGAAAGGCAAAAGGAACAGGAAAAAATGGGTATAGTTTGGACTTCTTTTGCCAGGCAACCCATTTTAAAATGAGTTTTCCTCATTGGAATATCATTTTGGGAAACAAAATTCTTGCAATGTTACCATCAAGAGGTAACATGCCAGTAGCATCAATAATTCTATTAGTGTTTTAAAGAAAAGATGGTCTAAATACTGAAACCTAAGCATATTTTAGAGGCAAACTTTAAACGCCCATTGCTTTATCAGCTATTTTTACAATAAGGTTAAGGTCTACATTCTCACTATACAGGTATATGAATCCTACTATGCTATTAAAGCTAGGGGATACTTCCCTAATTAAGTGCGAAAATGCAAAACTCCTCTGTAACTCCAAAATGTTTAATATTAAAATCCTACCCCTTGACTTTAATTTGCAGATTTCTTATAATTGAAGGTCTTAAAACTAGAGTAACTGCTAAATGTGCAGTATAATTCACTTATAGTGCATTTCAAATTCCTTATGATAGAAATGCAGAATGGTTACCACCATGGAGAAAAGCTAAATAGCAAAACTTTAAGTAGTTTCCCCTTTTGGACAAATTAAAGGGCATCAGACAATGAATTTTGAAATTGTACTGATGTACATGGTTTAAAATATACAATGGCTTTTCCAATTCTCAGGACTACTGAGGTTCCAAACCTTATGTCTGCTATCTATGTATGTGCTTGTGTGTGTATGTAAGTTCAACACAGAATAACAAACCAATGGATTTAAAATAAAACAACAGAAAAGGAAACTGAATAACCCAGGTAAAAATCCAGAAACAAAACAAAGAACTGTAAGTTTAAAAGTAAAGCAAACATCTGGAACCGCACCAGCACCAACATATTAAAAATATGTACTTTCATCATTAAATGTATTCTTCTAAAGCAATTGTGGCCCATAGTTTCTGATAATATACTTGCTGTACCTTAAAACTGTGCTTCTCAGAAACTATGCAGATTTCAGTCAATTAGATGGTTGTGCATTTTGTGCATATAAATTATCTCTTTGTGCTAATGTTCTTAGACAGCATGTTTACTTTGGTGGGAAATTTTGGGGGTTTTTTTTTTTGGTTATTAAATAATCATTAGCTATAAATGAAAGGGCCAATTTACTTCAGTTCTGTGGTATTCTCCTACCTTCATTTAGAAATTTTTTCTTTTTGTGGAAACTAAGGGGCATTGATTTTGGAATAAATTCACACGAAAATAAAGGAAATTACAGTGATGCTGCCGGAATGTGATCACTTAGCAGAACCGTATTGATGAAGTTGGACATCACTCTCTATGTGAAAGAGGTGAATCTAAACAACATAACCATGAGAATACCAGAATCTGGGACAAGGATAGAAAAGAAAACACAAAAAAAGCTTCAGGGAAAGATACAGGAACATAAGCAAGAGGCTGAGATTGTTTTGAAAATGTTATAGCATATTTCTGTTTTCAATTTTTTCAATTAAAGTCGAATAAAAAAGCACAATTTCCATAAAGTATGCTAAAATTGGACTCTAATGAATGATATTACTTAAAATAGGTAAAAAAAACATAAGTAACAAAAGTAAAATAGCTATATTGACTGTGCTGTCTAATATGGTAGCCACTAGCCACATGTAGCTATTTAAATCAAACTAATGAAAATTAGATGAAATAAAAAATTCAGTTTTCTCGGCTGTATGAGCTGTATTTCAAGTGCTCAATAGCCCCATATATTGCCAGTGGCTTCTGTACAGATACAGAAATCTCCATCATCACATGAAGTTCTAGTGGACAGCACTCAACCAAAAAACTAGAGATTTCATCTGTTTTCAAAAATAAAATATGGTTCTACTCAGTCTCCTTTGTTTTAGATGAATAAATCTGAGAAAAGACCCATATGGCTTCAATTTCAATTCCAGTGGATAATGAAATCAGCCCTTTTATATTCTTCCATTCTCCAGTAAATCCTAGGCTTAGGCATGTATATTTATGTGTGTATGTGTTTATTTCATCAAGCAAACAGATAACCAATACATTTAAGAAAAATGTAATTAAAAAGTCGTTTCTAGCAACTGCTTGGCTCCAAGTGGCCAACTCTACTGTGCATGTGCGTGACCTGAACGAGCTGTCTCACAGCCGGGCCTGAAATCCTGGTTCATACGCAAATGAGGAGATGGGGGCGGCGGGGTACAGACCACCATTCCAGGCAATGAGGGCGCGACTGAGTGGGGGCGTGACTGGTCAAACCGCTGGGAGGTTTCAGCCCTGCTTCCAGCGGAGAAGAACTGAAGACCAACACCAAACTCAAATGGATGAATAAATCAGGGCCCTAACGACACGGCCGACTGCGATGCCCGGGACCCAGTGGTGCCAAGGGGCTGCTTACCGCTTTGCAATGTTTGCTTCCCTCCAGAGAGCACTCCGCTGGGGAGCATGCCCGTGGGCGTCAGGCCTTTCAGCGTCAGCACGCTCTCACTCTCTTCTCTGGAAAGGCACGGGGGGGGAGGGGGGGGGACACATTACCTTTTATTTTCTTTCAGGAAAAAGAAAAAACTTGAAGCGAAAAAAGAAATGTATGTAAGAACGAACTCACATTTACCTCTCTTGATCGCTTTCTCTCTCTCTCTTTTTTGTACTTAAAACATACTGTATTTTCATACATTGATGTAGAAGTCATGCTATGTAAATGACACGACTGCTAGGATAGAGTTTGGAATTACACCGTGGTGGAGGTTCCGTCCCTTCTGAGTACTCAAGATACAGAACACAATTCTGATTTTGCACGCCGGCATCACAGTACAGTGTTTGTGGGCAGCCTCCGTGACACCGTAAGTATGTTAAAAAACAAACAAACAAAGCCAGGGAGACTGCTGATGTCAGTTTTCCAGCCAAGGCTCAGCAAAAAGAAGTAGAGCTGATCTGACTGGGGAGAGAAGACCAGAGACTACCTGAGAGATGAAAAAAATCCGATCTATGGATCGAGAAACTAGGAACCACATCCGGGGATCATTAAGGAATTCTGACATTACATGACACACACCAGAAATAATGGCAACTAGTCAATAAAACAACTGGTGAAGTTTCCAGCTTTTCTTTTCAGCCTCTTTCCCCACTGATTTGCTTAATATAAAATTACTTGACTACTCATTATGATAATTGTTTTATCATCCGTTTTATATACTTCATTCATTATTTTGATTACATTTAGTAATCACAGCAAAGCATTAATCAAATGATTAAATAACCATAAAATAGGAATCACCTCATATATTTCCATATAACAGACCCTGTTATCTGACATAACCAGAAAAAAAAATAGTTACAGTACACACACACACACACACATATAATGTCTGTAATATGTACAACTATCTATGTCACATTTTTATGAAGATGGCTAATATGACCCAAACAAAATTCCCAAACTACCCCCAAAGCTACTACTTCACAATCTTTCTTCAACTTCATCTTTTTTAAAAAATTGTTTTAACTTCATGTTCATCTTAGTTGAAAGAATGACCCTTTTGCTCCTTTTATCCTTTCTTATTCCACATCTATCAGTCAGTAAATCTTGAGGGTTCTACCCTTCAAATATTTCCAGTATCTTACCACTTGTCACAATACCAGTCCCTCACCGCTTTTAAAAACAGCCTTTTTTTGTGATATAACTAAGTTACCATAACAATCTGCCCACTTAAAGTGTATAATTCAATCAATGGTTTTTCTTCTGTTTACATAGTTGTGAAACCATCACCACAATGAATTTCAGCACATTTTCATTAATCCAGAAAGAAATCTTGTGTCCATTAGAGGTCACTCTGCATTTCTTTCAGTCCTATACAACCACTCATCTGCTTTCTGTAGATTTGCTTCTTCTGGACACTTCTTACAAATGGCAGCTTGTGGTCTTCTGTGACTGACTTCTTTCCCTAACCACCAGCATCTTACCTGGATCACTCCAGCAGCCTCTTAACTGGTCTCTCTGCTCCAGCCTGGTCACGCTCGTGCCCCCTCCTCCCATTATCTATTCTCAGTATACTAGCCAGGTTGAGCCTTTTAGTACCTACACAGATCCTGTCACTCCTCTATGCAAAACTCTCCAATGGTTTCTCCTCTTATTAAAGGTGAAAGGCATAAATCTTTAAAAGATTTGCCCAGAGCCCTAAAGAACTAGCTCCCAACCCACAGTCTCCCATCCTCACCCATCTCTCGGACTTCATGTCTTACCAGCGACCACTTCCCTTAGTGTTCCTCAAACACACCCTGCACACCTCGCCTCGGGGTGCTGCACTGTTCTGTCACACTCTTCCCCCAGGTATCTGTGTGACTCCGTCCCTCCCAGCCTCCAACTCTCTGCTCAAGCATTGCCTCCTAAGTGAGGACTTCCTTGAAAATGCTAAATCAAATGCTAATTAAAATATATGCACCTTCTTACTCTTTATCTCTCCTTGCCTATTTTATTTTTTAATTAATTAAGTAAGTAAGTAAGTAAGTAATTTCTTTTGAGCTCCTCTGCCTGCTACATCCACCCTAGCTAGAGAAGCTTCAAGTGAACAGGGGTTTCTGACTGCTTTGTTTCTGCTCCATCCACAACACCTAGATCAGAACAGGACTCTGTACATAGTCGATCGACATTCAAAAAACATTTGCTAAGGGAAGGAGTCAAAGGAAAATAGAATGAGGCATGGTAGTGTTAATCCACATTTTAGATTTCTGAGTCTTTTCCTGCTATTTAGAGCCAACCCGTAAGCTCAGGCTAATGGTTAGTCCCCAGTATGCTGAGAAAGAAAACTCTTCTCCTCTTGGCCCCTCCGATTCCACACCTGACAGAGGAATTGCCTTCTCTGCTAGCTCCTTCCCCAGGATGTTCACTTTGAAGCACAAGTCCTGAGTGCATTCACTTGACTGGTGGATCCCAGCAACATGCAGCTCCTTATGGGCCAGGGCTCCTGAAAGACAGGTTTCTGGTTCCCTTACAATATTGCAAATTATCAAAATGTCAGGACTGTGTTGGACAGCTCTACCTGACAAATGTGTACCACCATCCGGATTCATCCATTACATGTTAAAACATCTAGCTTCACAAACTCCTTGTATTCATCTCTTCCCTTGCATCTCTCCTCCCACAGTCTGCTTCAACATCTTTTGCTTGGATTACTTCAATGGCTTCTTAAATGCTCTGACACCTGTAAGTCATCTTGCTATGCGATCTTCACACGGTCATTACATATTCATCTCAACATGGGTTACAGCATGCCTCTCATCCTGTGAAAACCATCCATGACTCCTTGTTGCCAAGATATAAAAAATTACATGCTTAACCATGGTCTTCAAATCCATCGAGAATCTGGACTTAAATACACTTTTCAGCCTCATTTTTTACTAGATTCCACACTCATCTTCATGTCTTATTATCCAGCTCTTCTAAATACTTAGGATTCACTGACTACACAGTTTACTTTCAAGTCAGATTCTCATCAGTACTGCTCACTAACTGAGTGAGTTTGGACACGTTGCTTAGCCTCTTTCAGTTGGTTTCCTCATTGAGGTCAACTCCACTTTGCCAGCTTGCTATGTGGATTCCTCTCAAATGGGTGCGCCACGGGGCATAGGGCATCTGGCCCTTAACGAGCACCCCAGAAAACACTGCTCTTAGGTCCCTGGGATCTTGAGGATTTCTCAGCTGCCAGGAATGCCTTCACCACAGTCCTCCACCTAGTGGAATCCAGCCTAGCCTCCACAGCACTTCCCCAACGGCAACCTCTTCACAAACATTCCTTTCAGGAAACAAAAGGGCTCCTTCCTGGCCTCTTCCACAGCAGGGTGCCTCTCCATGTATTTAGCATACATCCCATTGCCTTATTTAATTTACTGTCTACACATCTGGCATTTCAATTTGGTGTCCACTTTGCCTAACGTAGTGTATAGTATACATTTAACGCTCAATCATGACTTACTTTTCTCTAGATATGACCACCCTGTGTTCAACACATTTACGACAGACGCTTTTATTATAGGAAGCAATACTATGCCCCGTGTTTTTATTTTTCTATCAATATGTGAAATCTTAAGTAACTGATCATCAGTGGGTTCAAATGAACCATTTCTCAGCTGGGAATAACTGCATCTTACAAACCAGCAGGCAGGGGACTAGCAGAGCTTTCCAATCTTAAGACCAATCTATGATTCTGCAGCACTGCGCCTGCCACCTTCATGTATTCTGCAGACATGTAGGTACAAAGACTTTTTAAAAATTTTTTTCTTCCACTGCTTTATTACATTTATTTTGAATGAATGAATGAGCCCTGCAAGTTCAGTGAGGAATATAAAGCACTGGAGCCGCAGTGGCCGCATTCACTAGGCTGTGGGGAGCGACTATGCTCGTCCTTAGCTCTCACAGGACTTTTCAAGATTTGGCTGCTACCGCGGAGCTATTCCTGCCTTTGATCTGGTGTCTCTGGGAAAGGATGATCGTGCTTTTCATCCTTCTCCTGGCTCCTGCTTTTGGTGTCAAATCACTTAATTACTCTTGAGTGACTCTACCAAGAGTAGGGTAGAAATAGCAAGAAGGAGAAATCAAAAGAGCCAGGGTAGCGACTCCTGGAAAAAGAGTTGGAAAAAAAAAATCTGGCAGATATTATGTTATGAAATTATACAATGTGGAGATGGATTTACTCCCAAGATATTCCTATTTACCCTTGTTAATGTGTAATTGTGAACTGACTGTATATTCCTAACATACAATAATACCGTATTTGAAAGCAATATTTCCAAGAGAAATATAGTTACTTTGTATTATCCAGGAATAGATAACTGAATTTAAGTAAAGAAAAGTGTAGTTAATACTCTTCGAGAAAATACTTGTCTTCTAAATCCATGCTTAATAACATGATTCATGATCTATTTAAAAAATAACTACCATATGGGAATTGAAACACTAAATAACTTTTTTCCTTCAATGATTTATTACAATAATTTAGATTCACATGAACATGCTTTACGGTTGATGCTCATTTCCTAGAAATCTAGTGGAATGCACCTGATAAATTCATCTTTTACTGCAGAGCAAGAGTGAAAAATAAAAAGGATTATAATAGCTTTTCTATTTTATAACATGTTCAATCTATTGTGAAATGAAGGTTTTAAAGTCCTGCAGCAAACAGAGGGATAAAATGTGAAGCAGTCCATTTAGAGGCTTTCTCTATGGAAATAATTTAGTAGTCTCAATTTGACTAAAATAGTGAGGAACTGACAATTCCATTAAAAAATAATTATGAAAAGCAAATAGTTTCTTGTAAAATGTTTAAATTACCAGATTAAAGTATTAAGCTGTTATGGCATGACAAATAAGCAAATTCAACACAGAACAAAGGAACGTGATCCCACCTGAGAACCGAGAACACTCTGGCCATCTTGCCAATGGCTCTGATCTTGTTCCTTATAACCTCCTTCCGGGCTGCGGCTGTGGCTCCTGTATTTTAAAAACAGAGTTAAGAAGTCAGATGACTTTTTCTTTAACTCTAACTATTTTACCAATTTACATACTTAACAGACTGTACTCAGAAAAACCAGGTTGGTTTGTTTGGTTTTCCCTCTCTAAGGATTTACCTGTAAATCAAGTTTAAAAGCCTATGCTTCTGACCATGAATACTTGCCTGTGATTCTTCAGAGGTCCCCTAAATGCCAGAGAGCCACTTCTGAGCGTTCCAGGGGGAGGGGTAAACAGCTTACTGAAAAATCACTGAGCAGGTGGGGCAGGTTCCTACCCTTCTCTTCTAATTGAGTTCCCTTCTCTTCTGCTTATACAAAGAGAATGTGCATTGGCAGAAAAAGTGAGTCACTAGAATCTTCTACCCACTTCCGGGCTCCACGTTGGGAAGACTACTTTAGGAAACTTCTTTTTCAAAAGTTCTCCCTTGAAGTGATCAAGCTAGGAGCTATCTTAACCCCCTACGTTCCCTGGAATATCCTTTACATTAATTAACGGTCATAAAACATCTGTTCTGTGCTTGGTAGTCTTTCCTCTCGCAGTCGGTTCACAAGACCTAGAGGAAAAAGTGGAAAACCTACTAAGCTGGACTTGGTGACAGATCGTGGCACGTGGTTTATATTTTAGCACCTATGTAAAAATGTCACGCACAGGCCTGTCTCAGTTTTGTCACTGACTGCATTTTCCAAATTAAAAAAAAAAATCTACTTATTATTATAATAAATAGTTTCCTTTTTTATATTTTAAAAATAATACTGTATGATCTTTAGTGAAACTATTTTATTTTTTCTTAAATTCTCAAGTTAATGTTTAGAGAAGTGCAAAAAACAAAACAAACAAAAAAACCCTCTCTTTTTAAGGTGTTTATAATCCGAGGTAAAAAGGATAAGATGTCTTTTTCACACATCATATGGGACTTTGTAGGAAGTGTTAACACCAGCAGATCATTTTTCTAATTCTTCTGCCACTAACAGAAATACAACAAAATATTCCTTTCAGAGAATAGCAGATAATGAAATGTTCCTCACCTAAATGAACAGTTTAAGTCATAGAATGTGTTCAGAGAATGGTCTATAGATGGTAACTGGTGTAAGTTTTGGTCTTTTAATCCATGGTAAGAACAAGATTTCTGACCTTATTTGGAAGGAAAGATTTCTGTTGTTTCCCCTGACTTTTAAGAATTCAGTTTGGAATCTTTTTCATTGTTTGCTAAGGGCCAAACAATTAATCACAGCTCTAACATGTCTATAAGAAAGAAAACCCACACCAACACTCATACAATTTTGAAATGGCCAGAAAAAGGTCTCTGCTTTTCTCTCCACCCAAGAAAGCGAAAACACAACAGGCCACGTTTTCCTCCTGGGTGGGTTAATTTGTCAGAGGTGATGCCAACCCACACCCACCTCACGCACCCAGGGATATTCCTCAGAAAGCTGTACTAGGCAGCTGGTTTCCTCTCACTTCCTCTCTGACCTGAAAGCCTTCAAACAGCCCATATTGTTGTCTATTTCTTTTTCTCTAGTGGCAATCACACCATGGCAGGTATCCCCCCACACATCTGATTAACAGAACTTAGTATTGCCAGCTCTCCTGCCTGCAAATGAGTGGAGTAAGTTTAAATCCATCTGGGAGAAAGCCACCGTCCAATCCAGCATTTCTGATAATGAAGTGGAACCATGGATCCTCATTCATGATTGGTCCCTTGAATTATACTCTGCTGGCCAAAACATTGGAGAAGAAAATGGGACGTGTGTAGGTGCTGCCTCAAACTTTATTCCGAGTTTCTAACAATATTTATTATCCATGATTTGTAATGAAGATTCTTTATATAAGAAATCCTGTCCTAGAGACCATGTGAATGTCTGAAGTGTCTATGCCTTAATTTTAGATGATTTATGATCAAGAGACTACTAAAGGACACTTGATAAGGGAAAAAAGTGGGATGGCAATTAGTCTTCTTACAGTAGTTTTTCTATTTTTTTAGTTCTTCAGTTAAATCCTGCTTCAGTCTAACTATTCAGCCTGCTATTATCACTCTACGTTTAATTTTCCCAAGTCTAACCCAGTCCACTGAGAGGTCATGATGTGCTAAGGGGAAAGATTCTGACCCTCTCCAAGAACAGTATGGCCAGATCATAAGGTCAATCCAACAGACACAAAGACTGGAAAGTAGGGGAGCGCTCCAAAAATGGGGACTATATTTAGAAGCACAACCAGGAAAGCAGCAAGAAGAAGTAGTTAAATGTCTAGAAATGAAATGGGATATATTTAAGAGAAATGAGAAGGGGAAAAATGTAAAATCAAGGAAGTGAAAAATATATAAGAAGGATAATCTCTCAGGAAATTTTCATTAAAGGACTTGTAAAAAGCATAACCAGAGCAATGAAAAGCCAGAAACTAGGCAGGAAAAAAAGGGGAATAAATTATGTAGAGCTGTCCTTTTCAGCTCAGTATAAGCTGGTACTCAGAAAAATGCTCAAATAAATACAGAATTTTAAATGTAAAATGAACATTCTGACAGTTGGAGCCAGTTTAGCATTCCTCACTTTTCAGATCTAATGACTCCACTGGAGAGTAGAGAGCAGAATACCCTAGTTCATGTGTCCACAGTCGTGCTCCCAACAAATGGGGATTCACATCGTATTGCAGCACTTTTCTTAATGAAGTAATGCTGTCCCTTATCTATCTGTCTGTCTGTCTATCTATCTATCTGTGTATGTATTTATTTATATTGCTATATAGTTGATTTACAATGTGTCAGTTTCTGGTGAAGTATGAAATAATGCCATTAAGTAGCAACATGGCTGGACTAGAGATTATCATACTTAGTGAAGTCGGTCAGACAGAGAAGGACAGATATCTTTTTAAATTTCTCAGTAACCCAGGTAAGTAAGAGGCTTTTAGTACTTCTTTTATAAAAGTAGAATATATTTACTCAAAAAGGCAATTGAATTAATTAAAGAAGAGACATTAAAAACAAATGCCTCCAACTTTTATCCTGGGGATTACCTTCAGTATTTTCCAAATAATCCGAATCAATATGAATACCACACATTTACAATCCACAAAATGTAAAATATCCAAATAAAATATCTGAACTAATATGTAATTGAACTTACAGGAACTGAACAATAGCAGGATAGAATTAAGTTCAAATGTAAAGATCCTTGCATATTTAGTATTGCTATTCCTGGTTTTGGTATTTTCCAGAGATCATTAAAAGTCTTTTTCAAATACTTATGTTCCATTGCAAATCCTCACAGCCCATAATTCAATACAAAGATCAACGAAAAAAGGCACTTTTTTTCAGAATTTTACTAGCTGTGACATGCAAATACAATGTCACGTTTAACATTCTTGGTACTTGTTCTATTTAAGTTGTGGAAATGTACCACAGTAGCTCAACTTAAAATTCAATATATTGAATAATTAAGGCACACACACACACACATATACACAAACCTGTTACATGAAAACTGTGGTAGCTATTTCTCAGAGAAGATTATAATCACTTATTTTAACTTGAAAATCCAAAACCAAAGGGCAACATTTCACAAGTTTAAAAAAATGAGTAATTTTAAGTAAATTTTCATTTTCTGTTTCCATTCAAATAATTATCACTTCTTTTTTTGGGTCTCTCACTCGCTTCCCTTTTTTATTTCTAATCTTCTTTTATGCCTGGGGTATTATTGACACTATTTCCAGATCTAGGCGCCCGGGCACACTCAATCTTCCTCAAAGGTGAATGTACACACCAAGGGACTCTTGAAAGATTTACTTTGACCATGTGTCCTTCCTGACCTTAAGGCAGTGCCTTGCTGACTTCTCCTGAAGTCTGAAAGGTATCTACGCCAAGCGGTCTGCTGAGTGAGTGTGGTATCCCCACAGGGTGGATTTCAGCCTCTGGAGGGAACCGGATAACGGCAGCACCATCACAGCAATGAGGGGCCGAGTGCCAGGGTGAAGAGAGATTCTGACACGTGGGACACCTGCCATGTACAGACCTGGGCTCCCGATGGCTCACAGTTCCTACCCATTCATTAAGTGCCTCCTGGATTTCCTCAGTTTTAACTGAATTAGGGGTATGTGGAAAGCACTATATAGAATACAATTTTCTACCCAAATCATTTATCCATTAAATGTTCTTGTAAATCCAATCCTATCCTATCCTATTGCCTGCCACGTGCCAACTGCTAGCAATGGAAATATGAATAAAGCGTGGTCTTCACTTTAGGAGATCAAGTGAATGATGACAGTGGACAGTGACAAGTATTAGAGAGGAGGGAGCAGACGTGTGCAGGAACTGGCTGCTGTCAGCTAGTGAGATACACTCAGCACATCCCTTCCTAATACCGTCTTTAGTAGCTGTAGTAATTTGAAATCAGTGGTGGGGAAGGGAATTTATACCAAGAAAATCTGCAAATGCTACACACCAGGGCCATTTTCCCCCTGGAGTGATGGGTTGTTAAACATTTACCAGCATACCCCTGGAAACAGGTGTTAATTGTCTGGAGAAAAATGTTCATTGACATGGTGACAGTTGAAGGATCCTGAAGGATAAATAAGAGTTAAAGAGTAGGAAGAATTTTCCGAAGAAGTAAGAGAATTTTCAAATCTGTAGAGGATGCAACAATCTATGTTATGCTCAGATGATGGGTGAGAAGTCTGGTGTGAATGGAGTTTGGGTGCACTGGGGTGAGGGTAGGGTGGGAAGAGAAGCAGGACATGCCTGGGGCTAAACTGTAAAAGCTTTAGCAGAGTTGTAGGAGCAAACAAGAAGTTTAGGCATTGCACACTCGTAACAGAGGTACCAAGAACTTACTTTGCACTTACTCCCCCAACCTCTGCAAAAGAAAAAATAAAGAAAGAAAGAGAGGAAAGACAGACAGAAACAGAAAGAAAGAAAGAAAGAAAGAAAGAAAGAAAGAAAGAAAGAAAGAAAGAAAGAAAGAAAGAAAGAAAGAAAGAAAGAAAGGAAGGAAAGAAAGAAAGAAAGAAAGACTGAACGGAAGGAAGGAAGGAAGGAAGGAAGGAAGGAAGGAAGAAAGGAAGGAAGGAAGGAAGGAAGGAAGGAAGAAAGGAAGGAAGGAAGGAAGGAAGAAAGAGAGAGAGAAAGAAAGAAAAAGAAAGACAGAGATGGATCGATGGCTGGGTAGAGAGATAGATACGTAACAAATGCAAATACAATCACATATTAATTGTAGAAAGTAAGTGATGGGTACATGAGTACTGACTGTACAATGCTCTCAACATTCCTTTAGGTTTGAAACGTTTCATAATAAAGTGTCAAAAAACGAAACTATATTTGGGAGAAGCTAGGCTTTGAGGGAAAAGGGAGACAGCAGCTTTAAGAAGAGAGGCCTTTCCTCCCTCCCTGTCCTGGTGTTGTACAGAGGACGCAGGAGCTTGCCAAAGAGGGCAAAGAAGAAAAGTTCTTGGCGTGATTACATCCACCCCTCCCCTTCTCCAAACAACTCCAGGGGAAATTGGACCAGTAAGATTTTGTTTGATAAGCCCAATTCAATAGACCCTCATTGCTTTCAGTACCTTTTTGCTACTGTAAGAACTGAAGATGATGAGCTACATAAAAATTTTACACTTGAATATTTTATGATATAGGAATCTTTTTATATTATTAGAACATAAAAAAAGCTGCTTTCAAAAATTGAGTTCCTTACTCTTTTTTTAGGTGTATATAGTTTTAATGTTTAAAATTTTAATTTTTCTATTGACATATAGTTGATTTACAATGTTGTGTTAGTTTCAGGTGTACAGCAAAACAATTGTTTTATATATATATTTATATATAATTTTATTTTTCAGATTCATTTCCATTAGAGGTTATTATGAGGTACCGAATACAGTTCCCTGTGCTATACAAGAAGATCTGTTTATCTATTTTATACATAATAGTGTATATCTGTTAATCCCCAACTCTTAATTTATCCCTCCCCTTCCCTTTCCCCTTTGGTGACCATGGGTTTGTTTTCTATGTCTGTGAGTTGTGTGCTCTAATGGAAAATGCAGCAGAAAATTTCCACTTCATTATTATGCTGGCCTCAAATATTCTGCTATTATTTAAGACTTCTTTCTTTAAAGGACTTTTAACTAATACAAGTGTAACCACAGCATACGTCTTTAAATCCAGTATATTAAAAGAAGTGCATACACATTAACATTTCAAATTTTTTCAAAAGAAAGATCTATTTTAAGAGCTATATTTTGCTGGTAGGCTTCAAATCTCTTTAACCTTTTAGTTCAAATTCTAAGAAATAATATAGAAACTCACCCCTTTTCATATTTGTTAAAATATAACGAAGTTCATCTCTATAAGAAACCTATTCCACTTGAAAGTAAAATGTGATTATGACTCATGATTATTTAGCAGAGTTTAGACATGTCTCCAGATTTTATTTTTCAATGAATAGAGCAATTACTAAATTTGAATAAAGGCAATTGATGAAACAAAGCATTAAGGTGTTGAGATAAGAAATATTTTTTGTTGTCTTACATTAAAGACAAAAATTAGCTTGGCCTCTGCCCCATACCAGCACTTTTGAAATATGATACACTGCAAAGACAGAGTATGTCTTCAGATGCCTCTAAAAACCTTGCATGATTGGTCATTACAGCTTTTTTACAAGTGATGATGAAATTATAAGTACACAGACAGTCCTGTTTGGGAGAACGTATATCCCAAATTGGCCCCTACAAGGCTACAAGGCCAAACCATGTGCAGTAATCCCTAAACCTTATTTTCTTGTCTTTCCTTTCTCTGATCCACTTTAACAGTAACAAATCTTGAGCATCTATATCTCAACAAAGTGATGCTATTCAGAAATTACCTAAACAGCTACCCTGTTTTGTCCTTGGCTGTGAGTGTGACAAGTGCTTCATTACACTCTTCTACACAGCCAGGAACTTGAGTCCTGGGAGTTAGGGACAGCACAATAAAGCACTGAGGAACTGTTCATTTTGATGGGCTGGCTTCCAAACTGTAGCCTTTATACTTTTTACTCACGTATCTGCAAAATATCCTCAAAAGAATACTATTCTCACCTCCAAGTTTAAATAAAGAATATAATATTATAAACATTGTCAATTTTTAAATGAAATGACTATACTACTTTCTTTAAACAAATGGCACATAAATATCATAGCAATTTCATCCCACCATCATTCATTTAAAGTAAGAATCCATTAAGAAGCTATTCATTGACATTTAGATATCTTACATTAGACCTTTTATCTTTGAAATTGCATTTCCATTTCAATTTCCCTGCCTTTACTTTAGTGAATTATATATTTGTACTTTAAAGTATTTTATCACCACATTATATTTTGCTGTCAAATTTAAATTTAAAGTAAAGTATTTTTAAAATTTCCTGAGGCAGTATGCTCTAAGAGTTAAAAATTCCTTTGTAATCAAAATCACAATTATTAGTAGTGCATAACTGAGCTAGATAGCACAAACGTATGATAAATGTTTGTGAATATTTAAAAAACAGAGAAATAGAATTTGATTGGAATGTACCTCTTAATGATAAGGATGGGAGGGCAATTACATGCCTTGATGAAGGAGAATTCCTAGGCAGTGAGTTTTTCCAGCCTCTGTTTGTTTAGTACTCCAGGCAAGGTTCACAGCGATTATGTCTGGGGAGACCTATGCCTTTCTGTTAAAATGGGAGAAAAGCAATGGAGAGAGGAGGTGGGAGAGGAGAGGCTGCAGTGAAGCCTGCAGGGTGGAGCCCAGGTGAGTCCCCAGGCTGATTATTTTCAGGAATGAGGACATATGGAAGCTGAGGATGTGAAAATGGATTTCCTTGCTCCTCTTGAAACCTTGGGTAACCCACTTGTTCAAATATTCTGGCATGAAGATAGCTGCTCTATCAAGAATTAGATTATTCAGTCTCTAGAGTTGACAATTGCTGGGAAAAAGATCTCCTCGACTAGCCATAACTTGAGAATCCTGCATTACTGATCCATTAGGGTCAGTGCTGGTTAAATCTAGCTCAAAGAGATTGGAGGTGCTGCCCCTCACGAAACAGCTGTATGTATGCTTCCGTAGGTTACTCTATTAGGCAGAGAAAAACACCTTCAGGATAACAAATTTTTAAAAAAGCTCTGTAAAAATTCATCTTTTTGAGGATTACAACCCAAAATAGTTGAAATACCTTTCTAATTTTGATCCTAACAATCCCATATTACATATTCATAGGCGATAAAAATGGGACATAAACGCTACTCATTCCGAATCACTCCAAACCACGTATCCCGAATTTCTTCCATATGTTTTAGCTCAACTAAAATCTCAGCATGGAATAGAAACTACAGTGGTGTGATATTTGGCACAGGGCTATTCTGTCTTATATGTCATTTTGAAAGGAACAGAAAATCCTTGAAAATGTATTTTTTAAATAAAAAGACTCTCCTGTGTAATGGACTTTAAAAAGAGCCAGTATAGCCTAGACTATTTCTTCCCACTTCTCTTGTCACAAAACATAATCGGATTCTTTGGACAGAAAGTCTTAAAAACGCGCAGACTACTCCCAAATGTCAAATAACAGTCATTAATTGGTTATCTTAATACACAGGTAAAAGTTCCTTTGGTTTACAAGGACTAATTTGATTCCATGGACTCCTGTTCTCTGAGATATTGTGTTCCATCTGCTCAGTAATTCCTCAGTAGAGTCACAGAAATTGGCTGTAAGTGTAAATTAAAACTTGGGTAAAAATAAAAGACTTTAAAGTAGATTAGGAAGCTTGGTTGAGTTTTCAAGAAACTACCACATATTCAGCCTATGCCTTACAAAGGACTTCTCAGTTTATTTATATTTACCAAAGTATAAATCAATAGTGTGTGAAATCCCACTTGAATTAAACTCTTTGTCATGACACAAATGCATCACTTTTGTAAACTGACAAGTGAAAATAAAAGCAAAATGAGACAAAATTACAAATGTCAAGCTAATAATGTGGATTTATTGTCTATAGGAGAAACAATCATGATGCTTGGATGTTTAATCTACCAAGTATTATTCTGGATATAGGTAAGGATGCAACAGTTAAAAAGTTATTCATTAAGGGCCTAATTGTGCATATATGCTAAATGCTGGAAGAAAGCACTTAGACAAGATTTAATTCTGGCCCCTTATGGATTTATACATTTATCAAATACTAGAGTGATATTCAAATGTTATCTCGGAAATTAAAGAGAATGAAGGAAAAAAAAGGCACAAATATAGTAAAATACTATGTTTGACTGTCCCATGTGTTATACCCTAGACAGAAAGCTAACTGAGTACCATCTGACAGCACACAAGAAAGCAGGCTGAAGGTAGTGTAACCCCGCCATCTGACAGCAGAGGATGGCCGAGGCACTGGCATCCACGGAGCTGACCTGAAACAAAGCCACTCAAAGATCTTCTGATGCTATTCAGGAACTAGGCAGGGTTCTTTGTCAGTACAGAGGGGATGCGGCGAGGGCTTTGCCCAAAAAGGAGGAAAATGAGAATCAGGTTCTGGCCACCGACCAGTGCACAGGCCTACACAGATGACCTGAAGAGGCAGAACGGCTCCTAGGTTGTGAGGCTTTAACATCACCGAAATATATTATCAGAGGAAAGGGATATATTAACTAAAACCTGCACTCGTCACCCACAGAGACATAAGACAGAAGAGAAGCCAAGGGAAACTTCTGAAACGTCTAGAGAAGGACCATGCAGGGGCCCATGACAGCCCTTAAGCGTTCTGGCCCAACAGCAAAGCTTCAGATCATAGACACCTGCCTGACTCATTCACTTCTTTTAAGACAAATGAACTGGCATGTCAGAGGCCGAATAGCACAGTGGCAAAGAACCCGGGCTCTGGAATAAAAGACCAAGGTTTGAGTCCCAGCTCCTCCATTTACAGACTGTGCTTGTTGGGCAAATGACTAAGCTTCTCTAAGTCTCACCTCCCTCATCTAAAAAATGAGGAAGGTTCCAAGTGCTTCATTTGCATGATTTCAAATGGTAAGTTGTTGACCTAAGGTCATCAGCTGGGAACCCAAGCCATGATGCATGAGAGTGGTAGGCTGATGATCTGCTGCCCAGGTGAGTGGAATAATTACCTAAGTCATGCGCTCATTCATTCTCAACAGTCAACAGACACGAGTGCCGGGACTGCGCCACCTGCGAGAGCACCTGGCCCAGGATACTCAGAAATGTCCGCTGTTTATATTAAGAAGGAAATGCTTGTGCAGAAGTGAATATTCCAGTTCTTCCAATAGTTACATTTCTCACTGTAAATTAAAAGGTTGATTGTGTGATCTTCATTAATATCAAGCTGCCTAAGTTGGGATCTCAGTCGAGTTTTGTGCCAATGAGGCTGAAGGTTGGACCCCAGATGATGGCAGGGGAGAAACTGGGATAATGCTGGTTTTGCCTTGAGAAAAAAAAACTAGACCACTCCACAAAGATGAGCTGGCCAAACAGAATCAAGATTTCTATTTCTTTTGAGTTCTGAGAAAAACTAGAAGAAAGTTTTGTAACTTCTTGTGAGCTAAGAGTAAAGATGAAGGAATGAAATGGATTTTTAGAAGAGCGAAAATAGATTCCTGTCATAGCAAAATATTTTTAAACGTTAGATTTTCTGAGCATTTATTAAACTTTTTCGTATAGCATTTAAACCTGCCATCTGAGATCAAACAACTATAAAGAGAATGTTTTACAAACTCTGGACTCCCAACAACTCTGCGGTGGTTCCTTCAATTATTAATTATTCTCATATAAGTATGATTTTCAGGTTAAGGAGCTGGACCTATAAAATGCTTAAGTACAAAAAAAAATCTTTTGTGCCAAAAACACAAGAGAAATATATTTTATGTTCTTCTCTTATTAATTTTCGGCAAGCTGACATTACCCACTATAGCTCTCTTTATGAAGAATGCCTCTTTGATGTGCCAATTACCTCAACCTTGTTTGTAAGAAGTGAAGTTTTTCTAAAATACATAGACACACATATACACAAAATCTGCCTTTGTTGAGGAAAGAGAGCTCTCTACTTCAATATCTTTCAAATAAAGAATGCATCAAGGTTTACAGAGCCCATGCTTATTTCCTTTCATTATGCAACATGGACTTCCTTCTCAAATACATTTTATAAATACATTTAATTGAAGTGTATGCTTAGATATGGAATAGCTAATGTTTAATATAAGTTGGCCAATGTCACCGTAAGCTGAAGGAAGGCTCAAATGCTACAAAAATCAATGGTTTTTAAACCTGCGAATGTTGTATATGTGTATAGCACATGTGACTACGGAAATACAGTATGAAACTCCAGAGTATTATTATAATATTCTAGCCAATGGTGGACATGAGCCAACCAATTAGCTGTAACAAGGATACAGCTGTTCTTTTTAACACTTAGTTTGTTCTGCAAAGTCTGGGTTTCCATGCAATGTGAAAATTATGCCACCTAATAAGGAAACTCGTTCGTGCAAAATAATGTAGTACAGTAAGAAGAGACACTGGTACTGTTAATGTCTGTGTCACTGTATCATTTTAGTTAGCAACTTAAAAAGACTTACTGTAATCACATGGAAGTCAGACTCCATGATACTGATTACAGTAGGGTGGCTAACTAGGCACCTTGTTTGATAGCCAAGGCCCCAGAATATTGGTCCCATAAATATGATGGGAATTTATACTCCAGTACCTAGTAAATGCCTGCGCATTTTTAAAACATGCTTCAGTTTTAATGATATACTGTATATAACTATTTGTTTCCTTTTTGTGGCATAACCATGATGAAAAAAAGCAGTTACCCATACTATAAGGGGTGCAGAGTACAAAGGACACATTTATAGTAGTAAAAATGATTCAGCTTATAAGTTACACACTGAAATATTAAGTAATTGAGAAAACTCAACAATAAACTGGAAGGTTGTGCAAACTCAGTTATTTTCAAAAAATAAGAGAAAAAACTGATAAACTGATATGCACCTTTGCATATAATTTTCTGAAAAATTTTATGGATTTCTCACATGGCCATCCTTCTTAAAGCAGTAAAATACATAACGCATTTTTCTTTTCCTTGTCAGAAGTAGAACAGGACAGGAAAGATGTCCTTTATGTTTTCTCCTTCAGTTATTTTATATTTAATGAATATTTAAAATATTTAAATGCTTCATCCTCATGCACACTCCCCTCCTCCAACCCTCTAAGTCCTCTGTGAGACCAGCATGTTGAAAACTGTCTTGTCGTATTAGACCGTCAGCTCCGTGAAGGCAGAGACCACATGTTTGTTTGCCACTGAATACACAGAAAGAAATATTCCATGAATAGATAACTTGACATGGAAATAAAAAGATAATATGTAAAATAAGATAGAAATATAACCCTATATTAAAATTGAGGTACTCTGAATTTTATTTTAGTTTTTGGCCTTTACAAATGACTTCAACTTTCTTTTTTTAGCTGTTATAAAAATAAAACCAATTTTGCTATTTCCCTCTTTTCAATACTGTTATCTGATAATCAAAGTTATGCCCTAATAGTTTGTTTTCTGGTCAAACTTATACCTCACAGTAATCTTTCTGCATTTGGTGCAAATCCTTTTCAATAGCTGCTGCCTGAGCTGCTACCCAAGTTTGGTTCTTATGCTGTCTTCCTCATCACTCCTTTTTCCTTCACTTGTTTTTCTTCCTTCTCCAGCTTCATCAAGGGATAATTTCATGGATCAGTCCTCAATTTTCTGGTAGTTCCTTCTGCATCAGTAACTTTGGAGGCCTATCTGACTCTTAGTAGATTCAGTTGTGACTTTTAGTTCAAAGCCTCTATCACAGGCCAGATTTTGTTCCCAGTTTTCAAGGTTCCACTGCCAAATCCTGCTTGCACATTTCCAGAGTTACGTGTGTCACTTTTACTCAAACACACGTCTGTCACTAAGCTCATCTTTCTTCTGAAACAGATGAGTGTTTTTCCATAAATGTTCTCATTCTCCTAGGCACCGAAGTTTGACCTATCCAAATCCACTTCTGTTTCCTTTGCCCCACTGATTCCAGAGCTGCAAGTCCTTGGACAGCTCTTTGGAATAGCTCCCTTTTTATTTTACGATGAACACTATCACTATTCGGATCTAGTCACTGTTTGGATCTAGTCAACTTCGAGATACTTTATGAAGTCCCTAAATTATATCCCAACTCATCCTCTGTTCCAAGCATTTTTCCAAGCTTGGAAAAAGTATTTGCTTTTTCTCCAATACTGCTTTTATGATGTTCCTCCTCTGCTCACAGACTGCTGGCTATGTTTCAAAGTTGACAGAACAAGAGTCACGTCACCGCCGTGCTCCTCAGAGCTCTTTTTCGGTAGTAGATCTAAACATTTCTTTGTATTTTCTATATTAAAAGGTGAGAATTTCTCCCCCAAATGGCCAATTATTATAGGACACACAACTGTTTGTTTTTTATTTTTTTCCAGATTCGGAACCTGAAATCTGAGATGCTGAGATGAGCTGCTCAGAAATGACAATAATTACAGCCACAAGGAGAGCTCTAAGCTAATGGCTCTTAGTATATGTGCTGCCAGATGCACAAAGCAGAGGGGAGTTTTTAGGATGAAATTCATCTCAAGCATTCATCATGGCAGATAAATACAGCTTTGGTAGAAAATGATATACCGGAACCCTTATAGAGGTATTCCTCAAGGACCCATAAGATGCCACGTTAGTCCCACTAATTCCCAACTTTGCACTTTAAAAAGTTCTGTATGAGTTTTTAAAGCTAGACAGAAAGCAGTGGGGAGACACTCTGGAACCTGTGATATTAGATTTGAAGAATTATCTAATAATTCAAAGCAGATGATGGGAGATAATTTTCTCGTATACAATTTAAATGGTTTCATAGAGGCATGCAAAAAACTGCTCTGATCCTGTATTCAGTGACTTGCCTCTGGTTAACATTAGGATAAGGCAAAAATGTGGATAAAGGATAAGAGTTCCACCATGTGGTTTGCTCCTTAGATGAAAGCAGAGACATAAATTCTAATTTAATATTAAGTCTTTCCATTGCAGCCTGAAACTATATTTGGCTTGAAATACATTAGTTTTATTATTTTTCTCTTGCCTTTCTTATTCTATAGGATTTCAGTTTCACCTCTATAATTCGTTCCTGTTAGCCAGACTTACTACATATCGTAGTCTCAAACATAATTTGTATATATGTGTGTGTGTCTATACATATACATAAAGTGATCTCAGAGTCTAAGATTTTAGGACTAAAAGAAAGTTCCAAATAAATATTTCTAACTCATGAAATTGTCATTAGGTTTCTAATGCTTACTGCTATTCCAGACGCCCTTAATATAATAATGAACAGTAAAGCAAGCTTTGTGATGCAGATGGCTTGATTTCTATCAGCTGCTCCCTGCCTGCTGCCTCCCCATCCTGGCCCATCACACACACATTTTGGGATCACTTACTAATTCTTCGTCTGAAATCAGTCTTCTTCATTAATGAGAATTAACTACCAAATGAGATACATCTACTTGGATTTTTTAACTTCTCTGAAATGTTCTGGTAAATAATAAACCCAAATTGAAACCAGACTATCACTTTATCATCCAAAATCAGAAGTGGAAACAGGAATCAGAGACCCCAATACGTATAAACTAGATCCTCAAAAGACATTCACTGGCATTAATCTGCTTCAAAATTTTACAAGACAAAAAAAGTTTTGTATTTTATTTTCAACATAAAAGAACCATGGGCCAATTTAAAGCAGCAATCTTTTTAGATAGATAGGCTCTCCCATTCCTTTATTTGTAAGGCAGAAGCTAAGAAGGAGAGATTCAAGACGTGATTTCCACCCAGTAGAAGCCTAGGCGAGCCAGGAGACATTCTGTCTGCTCAGATACAATAAAATTTTTAACATTATCAAACGCTTATAACTTCTCAGAGTAAATTTAGGTTAAGAGAGTAGAATGATACTTTTTTTTTTTTTTTGCTTTGTCTTTCATGACCAAATAATAGTGCAAAGAAACCTATTTCTTTATTTTATGGACACTTAACAGAACAAATGAAAGTACATTATGTTTAGCTATTAGTGTTGTTTTGTTAAAAAAAAACTCATGCTGTTAAAAAAAAAGAAAGATTTCAAGCATTGTAATCACAGAATGTGGAAAGTTCAGGAGCCTAAGGACCAGGCAGACGCCAGTTTGAATCCAAGCTCTATTACGTCCCTAACTGTGTGACCTGAGGTTTTAAGCCCACCTCCCTGAGTCTGGCTAGCTTCTTATGAAAAACTGGGATAACATCGTAACACCTAAATCAAAAGGTTGTTTGGAGGATTCGAGATAATATAAATAACCTACCAAATTTACTCAAAATGGACGACAGGTAATAATTATAAATTTTTGTTGATCAAAAAGGCACAATTAGGAAAGAGTTAGTACACACAGAAATGACTTAGGGTGATGTTAAGCACCTAAGTGTTAGCTGCCGCCAGCATCACCACTGAGTGGTAAAGCGGGGCTGAGAGAACCTGAAGGAAAGAGGCAAAATTAATCCCACACCTTTCACTCCCCAAGGGCATGAGAGCTCCTCCCTGCCACAGGCTCTATACACACTAAGAAGTCACCTTGAGAAGATAAACAGAGAGGCATGGTCTGCAGAGTCACCATGACTAACTTGGACTCTTGCAGTTGACATTGGGTATAAAACAAAATACTGAGAAGGGTTGGATAAATAACTCATCGAGAGATGGCTCCTCTTTAGAATGAGCCGCAAGTGAAGGAAGGGCTTTCGTTAAGTCATTTGATGTCTTCTGATTCCTGCTTTCACCTCAGTAGCCAACAACAAGCCCAGGAACCTGACAGGCAGAGCAGGAGGCCAGCCCCCAGGGAGGGACACACTCTGCAGGCTGCCTGCAGGAGGGACAGACAGGGTGGGAGAACTGGAAATTTTATCCTAAGGTTGAAAACAATACCAAAAAAAAAAAAAAAAAAAGCTTCAATATATGTTCTCAACACACTGTTGTCCCAAAGAGAGTCAGAGTTCTGGGAAGCTCTACAAGTTGTTCTTTGAGTACCTTTGAAGAAATCCATAATTTTTGTGACATGTTAAATAAAGCACTGAAGAACATTTCTGATGATTTACTCTAAAATGTACAATATCCTAAGTTAAACATATTTTTAATTAAAACTTACTTCTGTCTGCTTTTTTTTTCCTGAGAGGGCAAATTCAGGAGATTTGAACTAAAAAAAAAATCACATGGAGAGGTCGTAGCTGTTTCTCTGCCGGACTGATCTAAGACTTAAGCGTGGCAGTTAAGATTTCACTGGTCTATTTAGAAAGAACAAACTTCTTCCAAGTGCCTTGAAAAGGACATGCACTCGTTTAATTGGAATGAACAGGCTTCAAAACAAGTGCTGATGAGCACAGCACATTGATTGGATCTAATTATTTTAAAGCAGAGGAAGTTTCAAAATATACTCTTTCATGTACGTGACTGAGTGGGTGGGTAAAGAGAACTCACTATAAGTGAAGTAGAACACTGAGGTAGTCTTGGCAATAACAGTCAACTGTGCAGCAAACACCTGCACTCTTAAAATGTGCAGGCACTTTTGGCTCTAAGACCTGGCAGCACATAGTAGGTACTCAACGTATGTTTGCTGAATGAATGGATTAATGTATCATTACAAACATATGCAGGTCTATTTATTCCATACCATAAGTTACATTTTTAATATACTGTGTATTATAATTATTGGTCAACAAACTTGGCTAAAACAGGGATTTGTTAACAGAGGAATATCAACATGTTAATGCTAATTAATCTTTCTAATCTTTCTTTTGAGGAATAAAAGGAATAAGGTGAAGAAAGATTTAGATTCCACCAGGTTAGTATTCTTCTTTTAGGAAAAAAAGTCTCTGCCATTATAAAGAATAATATCTCTTAAATGATATCACTATCCCTAGAAAAGTTAACAATGGCAAACTGTGGCTATAACCAGAAACATTGAGAATCTGTATAAAGCACAAAATATACACTGATTATCTGGATATTTTGAAATATATCAATATATCTACTTAAGTAAGTTCTTACTACTATTCTTTAGCAAATTCTAACCTAGTAAAAGTTTTCATACATATATGTATATATATATGTGTGTGTATATGTATATAGATAGATAGTTTTTCTTTCCTTCTCTATACTGTACATCCCCTTGTAATGTGAAAAATGACTGAGGAAAATATATGGAGACAAGTAATGAAGACAAGAGATGTTATAGAAAAAAAGAAAAACTATGAGATGGTAGGAATAATTGCACACTTTAAATTTATACAAGTACATGGACTCTATTTATATGAATATATGAACATTTTATTTTATTTTGCCTTCAGCATTAGGTATTCTGCAATTATAGATGTGATCTGTATTAAACCCAAGTAAACATTAAATAATGCTGTCCTGATAAGTAACTTTCAGAAAGGGCCACATTCTTGCTTCATTTTACCCAAGCGCAGTTTTTAAAGATAAAAATTGTATCAATTTAAACTTGCCACAATACCTAGTTTTCACTGCCACCTTCATCCTTTATTTTATAACATGTCTTATTTTATTTATATTATCTGTTTATGCATCAGTCTATCCAGACTGTAACTTCTTCTGAGGTCTTTAATGCACTTTGGAATCCTGAGTGCCCTATGCAGAGTAGGTACTTACTAAATGTTTAAGGAAGTGAAGTTTGCCCTCATACTTTTGTCCTCCAACTACATTTTTGTTAAGTTTCCATTCATTTTAGGGTCCTTTTGAAGAGCCAGAGAAATTTTTTCTCACCATCTCCATTCACCTCATAAATCTTTGTCTTTTATAGAAAGCATACTCTTCGAGAGTAACTGAATACCAAACAGTATCGTTAAAAACAATAAAAAAACCTCATGGCTTATTCATTATTATAGATATGAAAAAATATTGGGATTGACATAAATACCAATATATCAATGTGTAAGTGCCTTCTTTTATCACAGACATCATTGAAAAATTGACAGGAACAACCTCACTAACAGAGCCAAAAAAGTCACTTAGCGATGTGAGTTACCAAAAGATGGTGGTTATTAAGATAGTTCACTGCTTCAACAATGTTTTCAGGATAATAGGAAAATTCCCTCATGGTTTTTTTTCCTAATATTTCTTCAGAGCAACTAGAGAATAAACAATATCTTTCATTCTCAACAGTATGTTATGATTTGCACATAATCCAAAATCTTAGACAATTATTCTCAGGGTTATCTATGAGACGCCAAGTAATCACCTGGCAAACAGCATTAGCACAAACGCTCAAGACTCTTACCATCAAATCCATCTTCTTCTGACCCCAGTTCATCATCTGAGCAGATGTTGAGGACATTTACCAGCATCTCGGTCACTAGAGAGAAAAAGGAAAGAAAGAACAAAAAGTCCAAGTTTTCTACTATCACCTTAGTGATGACTCTGGCAATGTGAATGAACAGGCTTGTCTTATTTTTATATATATATATATATAACCTATATTGAGCATAGAATCTCCTGCAAAGTAGTTTCTATCAAATTCAGATTATAAAAGTTAAGAGTCTTTGTGTTTCTATGCAGACTTTATGTTTTTAAAATTATTAGCTCATATCTACAAAATCTAATGGTAATATTGACCAAGTATAGGTCAACAGACAATGGATAAATAAAAAATGGGGATGTGAATATACTATAAATCTATGAAGGAGAAAATGGTTACTTTTGAATTTGTATTTATTTGTACAGTTTTGCTCCTAGATCTAGACCAGATTACAAACTTACGTTCCTAGGGACCAAGTGAATGCTGGATCCCTTTTTTAATTTGTTTAGTCCCCTAGAGAACCTAGCTTAGTGATAGGCATGTGGTCTTGTGTTTAACAAAAATTATTGATTGATGAATTAATATATTTTACTTTATCAGCTGCACCTTGAGAGGGGATTTAAAAGTGTGTTGCTGTGTGCGCTGGTAACAACATGCAATGAGTGAATTAAGGGGAAACGAAAGAAATGAGGACTGTTAGGATAATTTATATGATCTCATTAGGATAATACAACTCTTTAAAAATAACAGATACATAATTTTGACTGGGTTCAAGCTAAAATGGCTACCCTTTTTTCTTACCCCTTTGTATTATAATTCAAAAGTTGCTATTTTATTTCACAAACTACCTGTCAAATTGAAAGGTTAGGATAACCATGCTTTCCTCACATTTCTGATATTAGTAATAATCATTATACAAAAGTGATTAATGGCTCTAATATTTTGAAAGGCTTGTACAATAACAAAAAAAAACCCAGTTTATTATAAACATAGTGGCCATTGGTATGTTACAAGGCAAGACAAACTTATATTTAAAAAGTTGTCTGTTAGTATGCCCTAGTTTTTCAGAAGAATTGGCCTTTTCTTTCTTTCCTTCCTTCCTTCCTTTATTCTCCCTTTATTTTGTGAATACTGATTTTCAAAAATGAATGTGTTGATACATAGATCATTGCATTTCATTTTCAAAAAGGTTTTACAAATGGGGTTTAGGTAAATTTAATAAGAAATTTAGTTGAGTAAATGCATTACAAGAGGGTTGTATAAAAGCATTATACACAGAAAATTAGTACTGCATGACTTTTTACTAAGTTGCATGCTATTTGTATTGAATATTTTAAACAATTAGGTTGGGTTCTATTGTGAATGGGAAAAGAAGCTTGTCCACTATTTCTTTCAAGAATTAATTTCTTTTTTTTTTGTAGGGGGAGGTAATTAGGTTTACTTATTTATTTATTTTTTTATTTTTTTAAGAGGAGGTACTGGGAATTGAACCCAGGACCTTGTGGATGCTAAGCAAGCACCCTACCACTTGAGCTATACCCTCCCCTCTAAGAATTACTTTTTAAAATCAATATTTTTCTAGCATTGAAGATACATGATAAAGAGTAAAACTTAAGTGGAGCCAACATTAATCCAAAGCTTTAGTTTAATTATCAAAAGTGAATTATGTATACAAATACATTAATATTTTCTTTTATAACAGATATTCAAAATCTGAATAATTAATGGAAATAACTGAAATGATGCATGTTCTAAGGGAAGTTGTCAGGATTCACATTGCTTTGGTTTCCATGCTGTGGTCTGGCCGATTCAAGAAAGTGGAGACATGGAGTGGTACTGGGAACCTTTACTTGTGACTTATTTTGGTATTGAAAGGGAAGATTTCTTTGCTGGCAATTCATAACTTCTTGGTTTAATCATTTTTGGATATTTAAGGGAAAAAGCCATAAATATTGTAGGAAAATAAATATATACAGTATTAACATGCTATAAATATAAATATTAATATAAAATAGCATAAATAGTAAAATAATAAATACATATAAACATTAATGTATGTATTATTATGAATAGTTCAGAAAGATGTACAGCTCTTCTCTGAAATCCCTCACAGGGCATCATTTTTTCTTGAACACACACAAACTCCTATGTTTATTACGATGCCCATTCACTGTGATTTGTGAGAAGCTGCATGAGTAATGATCCAGCTTATCACCATCATGCCTCCTGCACTGAAAGCTCAAGTTCAGTGGATGCAGACCTTTCCCCAAAATTTTTGCTGAGGCTTTGGGTCAAAATACAAAAACAAAATAAATGGAGAAGAAAGGAAGGAAGGAAGGAAAGAAAGAAAAGGCCAATTCTTCTGAAAAACTGGGGCACACTAACAGACAATTTTTTAAATATAAGTTTGTCTTGCCTTGTAACATACCAATGGCCACTATGTTTATAATAAACTGGGTTTTTTTGTTATTGTACAAGCCTTTCAAAATATTGGAGCCATTAATCACTTCCGTATAATGATTATTATTAATATCAGAAATGTGAGGAAAGCATGGTTATCCTAACCTTTCAATTTGACAGGTAGTTTGTGAAATAAAATAGCAACTTTTGAATTATAATACAAAGGGGTAAGAAAAAAAGGTAGCCATTTTAGCTTGAACCCAGTCAAAATTATGTATCTGTTATTTTTAAAGAGTTGTATTATCCTAATGAGATCATATAAATTATCCTAACAGTCCTCATTTCTTTCGTTTCCCCTTAATTCACTCACTGCATGTTGTTACCAGCGCACACAGCAACACACTTTCAAATCCCTTCTCTCAAGGTGCAGCTCGTGAGTTTTACTGGTTAGGCCGAGGTGTTTCTCTTTCTGAGTATTTGCAAATAAAAGAGGCCACATTTCCTCTCCTTCCTATGCCATTTTATTAAGAACATCTCAGGATTTCACAACGTACCTTTCTCCCCAACAAATGGCAGGGACCAAGTGAAAACATCCATGAAATTGGGAAGCCAGTATGGATGAGGAGAACAGTTGAATTGCCTGATGTTCATGACATTGTTCTCATACTTCAATACTGCAGCTGAAAACAACAAAAAGAGAGACATCAGGGTCACGAGTACCTATTTCTGCTTCTACATGTGGTTTTCCTGGATCCAGAAAAACTCAACTACTTGACTTAAGTTCCAAAACATCAAGGCAAATAGCTTCATTAGTCATGAATGTTTATACTACTGACGGACTTAAACTTCCCTCAGTGTAATATGTAACTGCACAATATACGAATACGATGAATGAAATGACATTATAACTTGGCACATGCTATAGACAATAGTTAATCAAATGTCTGTTAGGAATTGGATCAAGCTCCTCTTGCAGCCAAGAACATTCTAGTCTTACTTAATACCTGGTGACACTAATAAAAGTAGCATAGCTAAGTTAGTATGACGTAACTTAATAACCACCTCAAATATTTGAACAGAACTTGTTTCTATTTTTTTTAAAGCACACTTTTCTCCCAGTAGAACTCACAACAGTTGTACAAAATAGGTTAAATTAGACTGAATTAATTAAGTAAAATGTTTGGATTGAATCCTGCCTAAAATATGCTGGCATCTGACTCTACCCTTAACTTCTGAAAGGGATGCACCATCCAGAAAAACAGGAAGATCAATCTGCCTGCTTCACTCTGCCTTGTCTGGTGTCTGGAGGTTAGATACACACTCACATGGAGTGTTACAGTTGCAGAGATGCTAAGAGCACAGCCAGTCTCACTTCTAACCAGGTTCAGAACTTCATCTACAGCAATCCTGACCCAGAGAGAGCCAGCCTCTGTGAATACTTTCAGTGAAGCAAAAGCTACCTGCTTTAACGGGGTTGTGTACTCTATGGATAGACAACTTTAAGTCGGGGCAGTTCTCAGGGTGAGTTTAAACCTTCTTTACTACTAACTGATCCTCGTTCTGCCTTCTGGAAAAATACAGAACAAGTATGCTTCTATTTCTAAATGACATCCTTTAAATATTAAGAACAATACTCTCATATCGTACCTTCCTGAGCTTTGGCAAGATTTTACTTTTATTATCCTATCATGGCATGATTAGCATTGCATTAGCAGAAACTGTTGAACGGATCCTAGATGATGTCAAATGGGTTTTTCTTTGTTTTGTTTAAAGATTTAAAATACAGAGAAATTAATTGTTTCATTACTTTTCAATTCTCAGCTGACTTTTACATAAAGATATGTTACAGCATGTGATTGCTATGGATAAAGACAGCCCTTCAAAACCTATTTTTTGAGAAGTTACTGGAAGTTTACTGGGTTTGAGCTTTTGCATTAACGTCTGCACTGATATCCTACTTAACTTCTTACTTAGTGATATCTTAAACATGACATTGCTTTCGTAGCTCCACATTTGTTCTTTCACCCGGAATGTTTTCTCAGAAACCTCTGAGTAAGTACCCCACCCTTTGGTGCCCAGGCCAAACACTATCCCCTCTGTGAAATCTTTCTGATTTCCTCTGGTGGATGTGTCTCCACTGAATTCCTAGAGCTCTGGACTCACATCTTAATATTGCATTTATTATTCAATTTCTGATCACAGCTATTCTATGTATATACATATATGCCAATGTCTCTCTATGTCTGTAGGCTAAGTACCATAGAACAGGCTTCTTATTTCCTTATGCTCCACATACCACCTTCTTAGCATGGATGCTCAGAAGCTAAGGATTCTTCTTGATATTTCCCCTATAATCTTTTTCAAGAAAACTCTTCTCAATCCCACCTAGAGACAGCTTCTACAGTCTTTCCCCCATCCTGTTCATCCTGTTCTGGATGCATGCCCCATCAGCAACGCCATTGTTAAAGTGTGGCTCTGAACTAATACAATCTTAGTGAGTTTGATCAGTGTGGAGTATGGGAAGGATACAGAGTTTTCTGTGATTTGCATACTCTATACATCATACTGCAGCCTAACAATAAGTGGAGGTTTTCAGCAGCTTGCAGTTAACTAAAATCATACTTGAGAAGAGTAAGATTATAATAGGGAAGAACAAATCTGACTCCATATTAGATCTGTTCCTTTAGCTCTAACCCCGTGCTCTGTTTTCTATGTTTAGTCATGCTAATTCTGCACCTTTTATAAAAGAATGTTGCATATAGCCTGAAATATACAGGAGAGCCCATTCTCCAGGCTCTGACCTTTAGGGGTATGACACTTTTCCATTGATACAGAGACAGAAAGTTGCAGAACAGAGAATAACATTTCCCTTTTGGAGGTTTTACAGCTGATCTATGTGGACAGCTGTAAGAACAAAGGATTCCGACACCAAGAAGTTTGCAAAAACCAACCAGCTCCTCCCCTTCTAGTATAAAAGGAACCTGAATTCTGTCTTGGAGAAGATGGTTCTCTAAGATATCAGTCCCTCATCTTCTCAGTCTGCCAGCCTTCCAAATAAAGTCGTTATTCTTCCTTGTCCCAACCCCTTGTCTCCCGGTTTATTGGCCTGTCATGCAGTGAGCAGAACAAGTTTGGACTCGGTTACAAGATCTTTTCCTTGCATATTTCAGGCTGACCAACACAACTCCAGGGAACAGAATCACAGACGGTTTGGGGACAAGAAATGCAGAGAGTGCAGTCCACACTGAACGCACTGAATGAAGGGAGTTACTGTCGTCTTCCCATGGAATACCAAATCCTGCATATGCATCTGTAAATCCATTCTTCTTGGCATTATCCTGTCATTCACGCCATATGTCATGTGGCCTAAGGATATGTTCACAAAGTATTAAAAACATGCAAAATGAAAAAATCATGGCGAATTACAACATCAATCCCTCTGATCTGCCAGACGGGAAAGGTGAAGTTCTTCCTGCCTTTGTGAAGTGCTGCCTGAGCGCTTGTTCCATGGAAAAGACCGTGACTATTTTTGACTACTGCACATTCTTAGCAGGAATGTATCCTCCTATCTTCAAAAGAAGCTTTTAAGGTTCTAAGTTATCTTTTTGAAGAGTAATTTCTCCTCTAAGTTTCCCATACCTTTTATCAGCGTTGGGTTGGTACAGCAGGAAGATGGAAAATTAAGTGCTGTAACTGACAGTACCCCAGAGGAAAGAGAGGCTTTCTATAATACGGCATTTCATCCTCATCACAAATCTGAGAAGGAGGTGTGGCTACCCTCACGTTATAGACTAAGGATTGGAGGTTGAGAAATGAAGTGACTTGCTCAGAATCATGCAACCAGGAACTGGAAGAGCTCATTCAAATTCAAACTCAGCTTTACTGACACTAAATCCACTCCCTTTCCACCATTCCCTCTGTCTCTCCTAAATTATAAATGTATGAATTCTAGTCCTAGCTGTTATACTAATTTAACTTTTAATATGGTATTCATAATTAAAGAGATTTTAGCTTTTTGCCAAAATACTTGTTTGAGAAAAATGAAATAGGATGCAAATTCACAAGCGTGGGTGAGGCTTGTCCAATAGATAAAACAGAAGTTCTGTTTTGTAGCTGGTGAGATAAAGCATTTGTTCATTTGATATTGGCTCAACACAATTTATCTGAGAGCCTACGGATAAAGCAGATACTGTTTACAGATTTTATTTTTGTTAATTAACAGCAGAAATAACACAATTTAACAGTAGCTATGTTTTCTAAGCATCTGCTCTGTACCAGATACTATATTTGGTTTCTTGCAGATATAATCCCAACTCTTCACAGTAGCTCTCAAAAGTGGTTCTTATTTACACTTTGAAAATAAGTAAACAGAGAAGTTATTTTTCCAAGGTCACATGAGAGAAGCAGCAAACCTCGGTTTGGGTCTGAATCTGAAGTCCTCATCTTTCTAGCACTCCACAATATTCTCACTCCAACTGCATAAATCATTCGACACCAATCAAGTTTTAGACACAGATTCTTCTTCCACATTTATTCTTTTTAAAAAGGAGTACTGGACTGGAAGGCCAGGAGCCTAGACTGCTAGATGGATTCTGTCATTGATTACTCAGGAGACTCAAGGTCACTTAATGTTTCTATGCCTCTACGTCACCTAAACTACATGGGCTTACCCAGATAATTTACATGACCTCTTTCAGATCTGAATGATGTTAACAAAATTCTGGAACAAAGACTTCATCATTAATGCAATAATCGAGGAATATTCTCAGTAATTCTAGAGGCTACTAAGGTAATTTTTTTCTTATTTTTCTACCGGTTAAAAAAAGAATAACTTTCACTTCAAATGCAAATACAACAATATGTATTCTTTTTTCTTCAGCCACATAAAAGATGCATGCAAAAATACTTCTTGAATAACCTTACACTCATAAGTTATGAATTTTGATTTTTTGGCATAATAAATCTATGTATCAAAAAACGAAAAAAATTAAAACAGTTCCAAACATCCAGTCACGAAATTCACAGTTAGCATTTCATCTTCCACCTCCCACGTCCTCCGCCCCTTCCTCCTGCCTCTGACTGTCCCTGGGATTACGAAACTCCTCTGAAGCCCTAACAGTGTGCTTGTCTCTGAAGTACTTGAAAGACGTTTATCTCCAGTGCAACATAAATAATACAAATGGTTGTACTTCAAGAATCACTCAAGACCACCTCTGGAGACCTTGTCTGAGAAACAGAGAGAGGAAAAAAGAACAAAGTCTACCGTCAAGGAACTCCTCTGTTCCGCGGGCGATTACACATGACCTCGAGTCCTTTCACAACTGTATCAAAAGCCTGGAGAGGGATTATGGTACGTATACATGCCATCAATCGTAACTCAGCGCAGATCAGACAGCACAGAAACAAACGCTCTTCTCCTGCACATGCAGCTGTGAAGAACAGCCAGAAGACGTCTGGCATAGTGGAAAGAACAGTAACCCCTGTGGATCTGGAGACCTGACTGCCAGTTCTTTCTCGGCTGTCAAAATCATGGTTGCAAACTTGTGCAATATCTTGGGCCAATATTTTTATTGCAGACCCTACAAAGCATGCAAAGCAAGCTTATGTAAAGCATGCTTATATAAAAGAGATGAAACCAGTAATAAAGAGACTGCTTCTACTTGGGAACAGGGAAGAGGCCCTGGACCGCTACTGTTCCTAATAATGTAACTTGGCCCTCTGATTGTAGTGAAACCCAAGGAATAGAATCTAGACACGAATCCAATCTTCCATCTACCAAACATGCACTAAATTGCCAGGCCATACCCAAACCTGTAAATTAAAAGGTTCTCTCCTACTTTAAAATTTGACATTTTGATGAGACACAAAAACCACTATTTCATAAGAACTTGATAACATTTCTCAGCATCTTCCTTACCGTTGCCACCAGAGGAAAGCTGATGACAGGGCAGTAAGTGACAAAAATAGGAAGGTCAAAGGAGAGCTTCCAGTTTAAGAGAAGTTATCAAAATATTGCTAGCAAGATGCAACGACCAGTTCACCCAACCATGGGTTTAACACAGTCCGAGTGGGTTTCAAGAGAAACCCAGAGCTCCTTTTCTGACAGCCTTCAGGTTAGCAACTGTGCGGCTCCCCTCACACCTCAGGCATTCTCAGCACTACCAGGGCTGTTTGAATACAGGGGACAGAGAGCTCAAAAGAAGGGAAATGATACATTTTATTCCTTTTCACCCCTCTGCTACCATTTTTCCCCTCTTTAACTCTAATTGACCATCTACTCAAAAAGATGGGACAGAGGGAAAGAAAAGAAACAAAGATGAGAGGAAAGCAAACGGGGGTGCTTCACAGTCACTGTAAGCCAGCCAGAAATAGCAAAACAACAACAACAACAACAACAAAAAAAAAGCATAATAGACCCCGGATGTTTTTCCTTTTCAACTCTCCTACCCCTAGGCACTTTCGTAGAAAACCTGGCGTCAGTTGTTCTTTTGGCAAAGTCCCACCCTCACTGAAGGAGGCATGATAGCTTGATGGATAGAATTCTTGAGGTAGGACTAAGCACTCATAATGTCCTTTGGCAGTACTTTAAGATTACGTTGGTACACTGCATGAAAGAGTTGTCTCTCTGGGAGAGACGCTATAAAATTTTAAAAATTTATATGTTTCCATAAAGATTATATTTGGGGGTGGTAAATTTTTAAAAAAAATTTGGGAAGATACATACTCACACTCACATATATGCATAGTTATTATAGTACATGTTATAGCATCTATGAATACAATCTCTATGATTCCTGCCATTTAGAAATTTGACTTTTAACTCTTTTTTTTTTTTCTTCTCAATGCCCTCTACTTGCCTGATAGATTCTGTTTTTAAAAGATTCCTCTTTCATTAGTAGTGACCAACATAAAGGAAATGATGTAGGTAAAGGGAGATTAACCAGGGCATGAGGGTTGTTGCACTTGGTGAGCAAGGGCTGCATTTCTCACTAGCTAGTTACAGCTCACAAGGTCAGGCACAAAGTAAGTGTTCAAATCACTGATGAAGATGGATTTCAAGTCTTCAATTTGCATGTAATTTTTTCATAATGATACTCTTCAGTATGGGTTTCCTGAGAAATTTAATAAATTGCTCGATTCAGTACCTAACGTAGGGTATTTCACAGGCAAATGCTCAGTAACTTCCACATAAAGACTGAATTGCAACCAGCTTGAAATGTTTCATTATTAATGGATACAAACAGTAGGTGTATGTAATCTCCTTGAAGCAATGAGCTAATGATTTTGTATTTATTGAGAGACAGACACACATATGCTTCTATAGATAATCCTTTTATGCCCACAGCTAGACCTTGTTCCTGTTCTTACTTTGCACACGCCTCCTTCATGGCACCTATAACGCCTTCTTTAACTTTGTCACCAGTCTCCTACATAAAATAATGTTATCTTACATGAAGGAAGGTGACTATACTACATCTATCTGTGAAATAATCTGAGCCAATCGTATGACCATTTCTCTCTCTGTGCGTGAATAAGTATGTATGTGTGATGTGTTTCCCATCTTAGCATTGCATTAGTGAATTCTGATGAGTTGGGTATTATTCAAATATAGAATTTTGAGTAAAGTAAGTGGAAGGAAGACGACAGAAGAAAAGAAGAAGGCATGGATCTTTTTTTCTTTTATAGAGCTTTGTACCATACGTGGTTGATGTTCAATAATGTTGGTTTAAGAAAAGATTGAAGGAAAGGAAGTAGAGAAAAGAAGGACAAGATGGAGAAAGAGAGGAAGGAAAGAAAGAAGGCAGACAGGCGATGAAAGAGAAAATATAGAAAAATACAAAAACGTAAAACATAACCTGTCAGGACACTAAAAATGTAACCACGTATGAACAGAAGTCTGAAGGGTGCATGTAGGAATTTGGGGAAAAGGTAACATGTCACTTCAGAGGCTAAATTCTGTTTTAAAATTGTAAAAGAGTCCTGAAAATAGAAGAGTGGAAGTAATATTGGCTCTGTCACATAGTAACCATGTGAACTTGGGCAAATATTTCCCTTATTTGAGTTTTACCTTTCAAACTTGTAAGTTAGGAATAATTACAGCCTGCTCTCTCATCTTCAAAGTATGAAGATCAAATAAAATAATATGTGATTAATATTCATAATATATACAATCAGATAAAATACTTGGCATCTGAAAAATGTAAAGTATCATGCCTCAGTTTCACATGCTTTGAGGAGAGAATGGCTATCTATCTTTAACAGTTTTGCCATTTTATAATTCCCACCTAATGTGTCACATCAATATACGAGGACCCAGAGAATTTGGGCCAAAAATTGACCCTTGGAATTAGCTCAAGTCCAGCCAAACATTATGACTCATTTTTAATGTTACAGTTTCACATAGACAATTTGAGTTTCTACCATTAAAATTTTTTTGCTAAGTCAACAAGAAAAAGTCATTGGCAGTTTTGAGCGCTTTACAAATTTGAGTCGGTACCCTCTTTTCAATTCTAATCCACACTATTACAATGCTAAAGTAAGGTTTAATCAACCCTGGACTAAATGAGAAAGATTTAGCTGAAGCTTTAAACTGCTGAAGGACAAGGCATGGACGGAGTAAACACTGAGCCACGCCCTGTTCTCATTCAACACAACTGGTACTTACCAGCTCCAGGTTCTCAACAAGGGTAACTGTCTCTTGGTGGGAGTTACCTTGAAAACGAGTGCCTGTATGTGTATGTATGCAATCACAGAACAGTCTTTTCACCTTCAAGCTTGTCCTTCATGTCAAGCCTTAAGCTGCAGCTTGAATTGGTTCTAGGCTGCTGTCTCCAAGACATCACTGGCACCAAGCTAATGTTAAGCTCATACTACTACTTCTTCTCCCGGAAGTAATGTCACTGTGGACTTTCTGACATTGTCAGGGTGAAGTCCAAGAGTCTCCCGCAGGTCTAGAACGTCTAGATAATGAATAGCAGGTGATAATCTGCTGACTCATATCTTCAAAATTTACTACATCTACAGTAAATATGCTATATATAGTACTATATATATATAGAGAGAGAGAGAGAGAGGAAGAGAGAGAGAGAGTTCCTGTTTTTCCTCCTGTTAAATGCTTTATAGAGAATTAGATTTCTAGAGTAGTTTCAGTCCAGGGTAAGAGTCTAATAACCATCTGTCAGAACATGGACTGGAACACCTGAAGGTGCAGGCCTCAGTAGATCCTGCCCAAGTGACAGCAGAAGAGCACTGACAAGGAAGGTGGATGGAGGACCCACCTTTGCTTGGGGTCCTGCCTTCTGCCCCACATAAGGCTTCACAGGACATTGTGATCTAAAATTCTCTGATTCTATGGGCAAAGCTTTGTGAAAAGCGAGGATTACCTCACTCACTGCCACATTATACCTACTTTGTTGAAGTTCCGCAATTACTGAACTGCTGAAATTCACAATCGTGTAGCGATGATGGGTAAGAAATCAAGGTCATTTGTGAGAGCAAAGCCACACAGGTTATGTGTAGATTAATTCAATTAAAATCTATAGTGAGAGCAGTTCTTAAATATTAAATCTTGATAGGTTTTCTGTTTTCTTTTTCACCTTCTGTCCCATTAATTAAATGTTAAAATGTAAGCAAGGTGACTATGGGACTAAAACCAATCTATTCAGAAAGTGGCCTCCAGCAATGACACTTTCACGGCAGAGAGGAATAAACCACCAAGCAAAAGCACACATGCTTTAGAGGGTATCTTTTTAAGGGACAAATGATTTACTTCAGAATAATATGATACTCTTAAGTTTAGTCTTTTAATAATGTATATATTTGGATGCGTAACACTCATGTAATTTTAAAGTGATAACAAAAAACCCTTCATTTCAAAAGCTTTCTTTTCTTATTGAAGAAAAGTCACCTAAACACAATGAAGCCGTGAGCTCAAAAGGGGATCAGTGCAAACACTGCCCTGAAAGCTTTCCCATAACAAAGCAGGCACAGAAGAGCAGTTAGGAGCTTAACCTGTGGGCTCTGGAGTCAGACAGTTGCTTTTCAATCTCAGTGCTATTCCCTGACCAGCTTGTATGATCCTTGGGGAAGTATGCAACTCCTCTGTGCTCTGGTTCTTCATCAATAAAGTCAAGGTTATAATGTAATTCATAGAGTTGTTGAAGGATTAAATGCATTTACACGTGGAAATGTAGAGCAGTTTCTGGTAAATCCCCAATAAATGTTAGTTATTATTCTTATTCTTCTTATTATATGCTACTTACAGGAATAAAGCAAAAGCATCTGTATAGCATGCTATCCCAACTGAAGGGAAATATTTGCATTTACTGAATATATCATTACCAACCTAAGACTTTAAGAAAATATACCAGTATTACTCAAGGTGACCATGATAATGATAATGATATAGGAAATCACAGCCACAGATTAATTCCACATATTGAAGAGTCCTGGTTAGAAAAGGCAGAGAAAGGGGATGTTCTGCTGAAATCTCCCTGTAGATAATTTTAGCTATTTATCTCAGAGAGGTAAATAAAAACCAATAAAAACCTCCTAACTTCAAGTTCTCTTTAACCTTAAGTGTCTACCTAAATTGTCTACATAAGTTTCTTTTCTACCATCTCACATTAATAATAAAAAGAGTTAATACTAAGAGTTTTGTTCATAGTTTGCTTTGCTCCTTCACAGATTCTTATATTCCATACCATTTCCTGGTAAATTGTCCTACGTTTAATAATCATTAGAAAGAAATTATCTTCCCAGGGTGTGCAATTCTACCAATACTCCTCAGGCTAAAGAACAAAAAATGTTTATTAAATAAATCAAGAAGTGAAAAAATTTTGGTGGGGTGTATCTTACTTACTGTTTTGTTTTAGAAGTTGGGAAGGAAGAAAAAAGTACCTGACCTCCAATTTGTTAGCAAATATTAAATAACAGAATGTTACCATGCATATGTATTTACATTTCCTATAGTGAAATAAGTGATCTGGGCAAACAGTTGCTCAAGACCAATCAAGAGGATCTTTAGATTTGAGATAATGACAGGAAAAAAAAGTAAGGGTTGGGGGAACTCTTGCCATTGGATAAAGTCTCTGGATTAATTTTATCCAATTTGTAAGGCAACAAGCAATCATATTTATGGTGGTGGTTGCGAACATCCCCAAAATGCTTTAAAAATGTTTATGTCAATGCTAAAGGGCATGCCCATGCCTAAGACAAGGCTCAGACTCCATAGAAGTGGCCATTACATGTGGGTGCCTTTGCAGGGAAGTAACACGCAGGAGAGGTACTCAGGGTTGCCTGGGCACCGATTTTCCTCCCTTCAGAAGACCAACTCCCTTCCCTCCCCGACCCCTTCCATCCAGGTTACGTGTCCCATCTAGCTGGTTCTTATTTGGCTCCTGAACTAGGCAGGGATCAGCTATCTCTAAGTTTGTGGAAGTTACTCCAGCACAGTGAAACAAGCTTCCAGTGTGCAAGAACTATGATGCAGCAGGGAATGAGATGCTCAGGCCTGGCAACACCGCGCTGCGTTGATGGTGGTGTCACTGAGGGCTGAGAGCTCTTGCTGGAAGTCGGGGCTCCAAGGCAAGCTGGCTTCAGACATGCTGTATTTGCTCCTATAATTCACATAATGACTGCCAACAGATTCCTACCTGGGTTCGTTACATTAACAATTCAATCCTCCCTTACAATGGTATCTTCCTGCCAAGTCATACGTTATCTTTTAATTTATAAACGGTGTCTTCCTGAAGCCCCTGACTACTTCTTGATTGGGAAATATTTAAGGATGTTGAAAATGTCAAATTTTGGTAAGACTAAAATGCTTTTTATAAGTAATTCTATCAAGTTGCCTAGTTTAAAGTCCAAAACATCATGATATGGCTTTTTCTACCAAAAAGGGTAGATAGACTTTTGCAAAAAAAAAACAAAACAAAATTCCAGTAAAGAATGCTTTTCTTGTCTATCCCTGAAATCTCATCTACAATCTCTCTTTTCCTTAACCTGCTTTAACACTGAATTGACTTTTTTTTCCTGATTGTCATTTTTAATCTCTGGTGTTGATTGTTACAGCAGTTTGGCTACCATTTAGATTCTCCTCTCAAATCCAAAATATATTTCATTTAATAAATTTTACTTAATTAATTTTACTGTCAGTAACTTTTCTTAGAACTGAGTGGTATACCCCTGGTATATATATTTATTTATCTCTCTATCTGTATCTTTAACCTATCCATCTAGCCACCCACCCATCCATAAGAAAACTCACGACTCATCTGAACTACAAAGAACAGCCCCCACATGAAGATCTACTGTAATTTACTTTATATTTTTTTGAAGCACATGAAAAATACCAGAGAGACAAAAGACTTAAATGTTTACATCAAGGCTTGAAACACTTTTTTTTTTAGAGGTTTAGTAGGTTTTGGCCAAACTGAATTGTATAAACACTGCATTTTTTAACACTCAGATATTTTACTCTAAAATTACTTACATGTCACTACCTCAGTGAAATGCTTTTTGTTCCCACAAACTAATTTCCACTCTTACCTCATACCACTCTTTTCTTTGTGGTATGTGATTTTGCAAATATATTTAAATAATTATCAGGGGGGAATTCTTTATTAACCATTTATCACACTACCAGATTATAAACTCCACTAGAGAAAAGATCATATCTGTCTTGTTTATTTTATATCCCCAGCACCTTGGATGGTGCTTGGTATATAGTAAGTTCTCAATAAAAGTTTGTTGCATTTTGAGAAGTGGATGAGGCTGAAGTCACTTTCGCAGGTGGAGAATTATTTAAAAAAAAAGAAGTGGCAGCAGCTACGTGCCATCACTGCATTTTTCTTCTGTGTAGTGTGTCTGAATAATTGTGAAACAGCTTTTCCCTCAGGGCTGCAGATTCACAGGAGAAAAACAATTCAGAGGTGCTAAGTGCTCTGCAAATGTTTAACTCCAACTGGGAAAGGGTATCAGCACTGGGACAACAGTAATTTAAAGGGAGATAAAGCTCTGAAGGTCAATAATGATAGGGTACTTTTGGGCACTGTCTTGCCATTAATTCCCATAAAGAAAATGCTTCAATTAATGCACGTATTGACTGCCAACCCTGTACAAGGCATGCTACTTGGCTTTACAATGTGTATCAAAAAGCCCCTTGATTCAAACTAATTAGAATCTGATTGGGAAGTTATAGGAATGCCTGGAAAAGCTAACTAGAAAAAAAAGTAAATACTAAGTATAAGGGCACTTGATTGGTACTGCAGGTAAGGACTGCCAATGGACAGACTGGAGGGGGGTCTAGTCCATTTCAACGAGCAGAGAAGACTGAGATAAGTATTATAGATACAGATGCAAAGTGGGCGGGCAAAGAAGTGGAGAAAAGGAAAGCCCAAAGTGGTTCAGAGCAAGAAATAGATAAATTTGCCTGAAGTAAAGGGTTCACCCAGAGAGACAGGTCACAAATGCAGATTGTTGATCCATAAAGTAAAATTGTAACTAAGAAGCTGAAGAGGAGTATTCTCCTGTCAGCTTCTGGGAAGCCCCAGACTGACACGTGGCATAATTAGGGCAACATAAAATAGTCAATGACGATAATACGTTAATATTGCACAACATTTTGTTTCAAAGCAATCCCATCCACGATTCACAAACAAAAATCCTTTTTCTCATTTTACAGAGCTGTCACCATCCATCAACACATTTAGGTGAGCTGTGATTCGGAGCTCCACCTTTCGCCCTGGCATTTTGCGAGAGGAAGCAGGAGTTGTCAGAGTGAGGAAACTGAAGCAAGAAGATGAGCGGGTTGTTCAGTCAGCCCGGAAAGGATTAGAACTGAACGAATTAAAGTGGGTCAGGGATTGATGTTGGAGAAGGGACACTCACGGTCCTCAGAGTGTCCTGAAAGCTGCTTTGAATTGCAGGCAAGTATGAACTACTAATCAGAACTACTGGATGTGTAAACACGAAGTTGATCACACAACTATTCTAAGTTTTAAGATGGCAGAATAAACCTATTTTTTCTCATTCATTCATTTTGCTAGGGAGCTATCACTGTTGCCTTAATTCACAGGAGCTTTAAAAATCAAATCATACTCTACTAGGTTATAATTCCAGAGGACTTTATGGTTATCTGTTTCAAAGAATCAAATGGTTAACTCAGAGACTCTTCACGGCTGTTTCTTTCCACTGATTGTGTTTTGAAGGTGCCTGCAATCTAGTTTCATTGCACTGCCTTTTAAAATTCTCATTAACATTTATTTTATTCAAATACAGTAATCCTCGCTTCAGCAGTGAATAGCTAACTCCCACTCCCACACGCTACGATGTTAGCATCATAGCTTTAAAGTGCTTCAGAGATTTTGTACAAAAGTCTTTTGAAATCACGCTCAAACTGAAGACTATATCTTTCTTCTTCCTATCAGTTTATCTTTTTCTCTTGGGAGACTTTTTTTCTTTCATGAAATGGTTCTCAAATTGAAATGCTTCTATCCCCTCCCTGAGAGACTGTGATCTCCCCTAAAGGCAAGAGTGAAGACAGCAAGGCACTGATGTCTATTGTTTTTTTTTTTTAAGTTCATACCTTGTTAAATCAGAACTACAGACAAAGAAGCATCTTATGTGAGAAATAGCTACTGGTCTCAAGCAAAATTGCATCACCCAGCCTACGACGGGTGGATGGAAAATGTCCAGGTCTGTTTCTATGGAGTGAAATCGCAATTCTCTCCCTTTTTTTTTTTTTTTTTCTGTTTTGACCATTGTTTTTTTAATTGTTAAAAAACTTGTAAGTGTAGTACATGCTACTTAGTAATCAGTCTCCTTCAAGAAAATAACTCTTTTGGGCACTCCCTTTACCAGGTATAACAGAAGAAAAAGTTTAATACCATAAAACAATAAAAACATCAGTGTCCATGTTTTATATACTTTTGGTAAATAACTGGATGACGGTGGGACATGCAAGGTAACCTACTGAGTTTGTGCATTCCCTGCAGGTACCACGGGGGACTTTTTGGTACAAGATGGAGAAGCCTCTCCCAGCGAAGGAAATTAGCTCTTATTGATTTTATACAAAAGGCACCAAGACTGAGATTTTGTTTGGGGGAAAAAGTGTTTGCTGCTTAAAAATAAAAAAGTTTCAAAAACACTGGCCATGACTTTATTTTTCCCTCTTTCTAATCAAATATGAACCATTCTTCAATGTCCAGATCATATTTTTATCTTAAACAAGGCCTTCTCTGACCATTCTAGAAAATCAGCCCTTGTCCAGTGTACGTGGTGTTTGACCCTTAGTTTTACTTAGTGACACTGTGTCTTGTATTTTCATTAAATCATCCAGATGTCTAACTTTTGTCAACTAGCTTATAAGCACTTGGTATGGTGGGAACATGTTTTATTTGATTTTGCATGCTTCTTGCCAGAGAACCAGGGACAGCACCTCTCTTTTAGGAACTAGGCGGCAAGAAAGGGGAGACAACTACCCCTCAAGCCCTGCCCTCTGCGGATGGGGCAGACACTGCACTGTGCCTACTGATAACCGTGCCCCACGGCCACAGAGGAGGGCACACCAATGGCAACGGAGCACATGGTTTGGCTGCAGCAACTCCAGCCAGCAGGGGTCCCTCTCTGGGCTAAGGGGGCGGGGGCTGGACTCTGTAGGACAGCGCAGCTGTGTCTGGGGAGAGGCAGAGATGGGGAAGTGAAGCAGCACGGTGATGCCACGTGGTCTGTCCTTTGGAGAGGGCTCCCTGACAGATCCAGAAGGTACAGGGGTCAGGGTCCAGCCTGGAGCAGGAGGAGGTGAGATGAGCGAAGCAGGAAATCAGGGCACAGGCAAGGGGAGGCCCACTTCTCACGGGGACAGTGGAGTACATGAGGGAACTGAAGGTAATGATCTAGTCTTAAGGACTGAGGACACCCAACAGGGGCTTGGGAAGGCAGCCGGGACACCAGCCCATGATAGGAAGCCAGCTATCACAACTCGCTTAGGCAGGGAAATAGCTCCTAACCCGAGGAGTTTTCAGACTGGTTCAGAACTGAGGCTGCCTTTTCCTGCTTCTCCTGGGCTATATTTGACCTCACATATATATTATCTGATTGGTGTCTCTCTTTCTGTTTCATTTCTCCTAATCTCACAAAGTCACACTCAGATATGCTGCGTACTACACTATCCAGACCAATGCCAACTAGGGTGAATGACTTTTTCACATTTTATCACTCATTCTGCTACCGCTGTAACACCTCACATTTCCCAATACAGAGATGCCCTTTATGGAAGAAAACAATGTATCCCCTGCTCCTCCTCTCTTCCCTATAGTCAGTGAATAATGCCGTCTTGTTTCCTGGTCTCTTTCAGACGAAGTACAGGATGCTGCACCAGGTGATGTGGGTTTGATCCCAGTTCATCCCCATCTAACTGAGAGACTGAGGGCAAGGCAACTACCCTAGAGACTCACTCTGTATATTAATAGTGGGTTGTGGGGGGCAAATGATTATTACTTTACAGTTTAATTGAATTAAAAAAAAATAAATATGTACTTGCCTAGCACAGGGTCTGACCCATGGTAGGTGCAGAATAAATGAAATTTGAATTTGAATTTCAAGCTATAGCTTGTTTTCCTTGATCCTTCACATGCACAGTCACACTGTTCTTATTTAAATCCCTATCCTGCTTAAGAAGCATGATTTTGGATTATTTTCAATTATTTTTTCTTTTAAAGCCTGTATCCATCAGAGCAGTGACTGTCAACTCTGCTATACATTAGAATCTCCTGGGGAACAGTTAAAAAATAACAGCGCCTGGGTCCCACCTCTGACCAACTGAATCTGCAGTTCTGAAGATGATCACAACATTTGCATCAAACAATAAATGAAAAAGTAGGAAGAAAAAGAATGATTAAAAACGTTTAATTCAAATCAAACCAAAACAGAACTTAAGAATTATTTCACAGCTTAAGACTATCACACAGTCTATTATATAAGGCTGTAAGAGGGATTTGAAAACACTTACCTTTGTTATTGTATACATCTAAGTAATTTGGTGCTGAAAAAATTGTAATTAGAGAAGGGAAGCCTGTTGTTTGGCTTTTCCTGTACATGCGGTACCTAAAAACAATAAATACAAGTCAAAACAAGGCTAAGTATGGAAAAATGATGGTATCAAATTATAGATTTAGAAATAGAAAATTAAAATTAAGTTTGGTCATTCAAAGAGAATTCAATTATATAACATTAAATAAATTTTTCTCTTTAAAGTCTGCTATACACAGACATGAGTTCATTTCAGGGTGACAATGAAAACATACAGTCATATGTACAATTTCCAAATGGGTCTTTTCTAAGTTTAGCAGACCCAAGGAGTTCAGTGAAAAATCATAATTCATTTGAAGTGCCCAATAGAGAGGACAAAAGCTACTTTTTGCACCCAGATTCTGTACCTAACATGTTTTTCAGAAGTTTGTCAATATTTCTACCATAAAAAGACTACATAAACAGAGCAATATGAGTTACCACTCATAACCAGGCTGATTATCCTATTTATCTACAATATTCTATTATGGTTCTATAAACCTATTTTGCCTGGACTAAGTGATTTGCTTTTCAAAGGATGTCTGGATAAATCTATGGGTTTTACGAACTGAAATTGTTTCTATTTTAGAATTTTATTTATTACCAATCTCTTCTGGTGTCTGTAGGTCAAAGATTATTGTCCCAGCAGGGTAACATTTAATCAATCAGTAGTGAAACCTCTGAAAGATCTCTGGAAATAAACCAACAACCCAGTGACTTTTCTTCCACTGAAACAAATGTAGGACTCTAGTCCTCAAATAATCAAAAAAATACAAGAGATTCTGTTCTTTTCCATCAAGGCGAAAAGGTAGCTCATGAATTCTATATGAGAGCCTTCAGGAATATCAGTTTAGAAGAATTCCTAACGTGCCAAAATTTCATCATTCCTTAGTTCTTCTGTGTTACTTATTTCTGGCAGATCAACAAACCTAATTTAGCTGGATTCTAAATGTGCCTCAAATAGTATCTTTAGAGAGAGAAATAGCCACCTTAAATTTCATCATTTTACAAATATTTTGATACTACTTTTCCAGAAGAAAAACCATCCCCTTAAAAGTCTTTTGAAATGTCCCAGAAGCATTTATTCTGCTTATGGAAGTGAACTTCGCTGGGGGAAAAAAATCAGAACGTGAAAGGTAGTAACAACACTCTTAATCTTAGTATCTTGACTTTGTAAAACTGCGGTCAACAATGCCTACTTGACAACAAATAGAAACAAAGAATCTGGATAACATAATCTCAATTTTCCCCAATGAATCAATCAACTGCTCATTTTAAACAAATATATTTGTTGATTTTAATTGATGCACTGAATCATTTTCAACTAAGCAGATGATTTCAGGTCTCTAGTGGGATTAAAATAAATCTGCTTAACATATTCAGTTAGGACAGTCAGCCAAAAAACAATGGTGACACCACTGCCCTGAAAAGTGAAAAAAAAAAAATTATTTGAGGACCTGATTGGCTGGGAATTTCAATCGGTTACTTCAAACATCAGCTACAAGAGCACTGAGCACACCATACTGAATCAGTCCAGACTTGCTGACTGACTGCTTGAAAAAGCTAATTGTGAAAAAAACTTAGGATCTGCCTCGATTCAGAGTCATCACAGGCATGGGCTTACTTTGCAATGCAGGCGTCTAAATTCCCAATTTCAGTACACAAGTTATAAAAAGAAATGTTCCTCCTTTTCAGAATATTTAGAATATGAAGGAATGAGTTTAAACGTTTGAACGCAAAATAACGCCTTTCAGTGAGCCTCCTGGGAAGGGTATCGGACTTCAAATTCTAAAATTAATTATGCCTATTTCTCCCCATGCCTATATCCTTAATACAGACTTAATGCACCATCAAGGTGCATATCTGATATTTTCTAGGTTTCAAAATCCTTAAAATCGGTCTATGTTTTTAAAATTTACCAGATATTACAAAATCATGTCATGCATTTGTTATTTGGAATATGGGCTTTTTTCCCTCATCATTTCAATGTCTGCTTTTGTCCTTTAAAACTTCACAGGGATCAGGAACGATACTCTTTAAACAAGAGTACAACATGCAGTATCTGTGAAATATTTATGTTTTTTTGTGTAATTCTCATTCACATTGCCAACCAAGACTGAAAGTGGCTGTGATTTACTCACTTATGGGACAGTGGTAAGAGCAGGAATTGAAAGAAATGAAAAGAGGTGGCCTCACAGTGCTTAAGACAGCCAGGTGAAAATCCTACCTGCTGAAGCTAAAAATGGAGGAACTCTGAAGGGGACTTTATGACACATCTGTAGCCACTCATTCCCCAGGACCATGCCATATCTGTGTCACCAGAAGGCAACTTTTAGATCTAACTCCTTCAGGGATAGTGCCTGGGAAAAGCGAACCTCCACAGTGGAGCGCATGAGGGAGTTGTGACAAAGGCCCGTGCATGTCTCCACAAACCCACAGAACTGCTCACCCTGCATCTTGGGCTTCATGGGCTCGGAGTATGGATAACAAGTTATTGTGCTGTAAGAATTCACATACAGCCGGGTAACTGCCAGAGAGAAAAAAGAAAAAGACAGAAGCATCTGTTATGAAATCATGAAGAGCAGTACATTTATCTGTAACATCCAGACCCATGTGATTGGTCAAGTATAATAAAACATACGTCATTCATGAAACGAGCCTCTTGGTTCTACAGACAGGTTTTTCCCCCATGGCAGAAAAAGCACCTACAGCTGTACTTTTTACATAATCAGAAAGGGCTGGAGGTGTGTGAATTGGGAAAAGAATGCAAGCCTTTATATATAAAGAAAAGTATCTGCTCAGAGAGAAAATCAGTTTATCAAGTCTACACATAAACACAAAGCGAAAAGGAGCCTTATACATAGCATGAGAACGGAATTTAAAATATAAACCCCAATTTCCTGAAATAGAGTGCTATTTGCATTTGGGTGCCTGCTTGAAAGCTTGACAGAGAAGACTGAGTTATGGAGTGGGAGAGAATAGATGCTCTGGGAAACCAAGTTGTCAGCTTACTTATGGGTCCATCAACTGATTACATCATTCAAAATCTAAACAGAATTATGGCATGCACAAGAGTTTTAAATGTGTATTTTAAATATGACCAGCAGAACTTTATCTGAAGACTTTTTCTTTATTGTGATTTAATAAAAATATCAAATGCACAATCAAGATAATGAAGTCTGTAAAGAAAGTCTCAAAACCAAAGATGGAAAGTTCATTAAAAATGAAATTCAAATTACAAGCTAAACTTGAAAACCCTTTGCAATCACTTTCTCTCTGCTCCAAGAATTTTTAATGAGAAAAATGCATGCCATAAAAATGAGTAAAATTTACATAGTTCAAATCAAGGGACAGCAAACCAATTAAATATAAACAAACTTCAGATATTCACTAGAACCTAAACTACATACACTATACAAAACAATTCAGCAATTATAAAAATAGGTCCTTGCAGAAATAACAGTATATGTGACTCAAATAATTTATTATAAAAGAGAAGATGAAAATAGTTTTTCTACTACAGATTTTGTAAGAATTCCCTGATCAACAGGAAAAAAAACACCATTAAGATGGCATACCATTGTAGAGATATTGATTATAAAAAGGATTCAATTCTTTGGCAAAATTCTTTGGATGTGAAATAAAAAATAGCCTTTGTGCATGTGCACACATTTGTGTGTGGGTGTGTGTCTGCACGTATGTGTGTTCTAGAATATTCCAGCAATTGGCCAGGGAAAGAGAAAGAGGAGACACCCAGGAAGCCTTCACTTCCTAGTGTTCCCAGGTTGTCCCAACAAATAAATCGTCTAACTAATACACAGTCACGTAACTTACAAACTGGAGATGGCGGCCCAGAGTGTCTACATGGAAATAAGTCCACATGGTACCTAGATCACTGGTTGACCAATGTGTGTCTTCAGAGTGTGTGTTCTACTTTGGGAGAAGGTGAGTGTCAGTGTGTCAACAAAAAACCCTTAATTTCAGAGACACTGGTTGGTCTTCAAAAAACAGCACATTTGCTTGGTATATATGCAGCTATAAGATGCCCAGCCCAGGGGTGACAGGGTAGGGGTGGCACTCAATAAATGTCCCTTTCCAATCTCTTCAAGCAGTTTGCTTAGGTTTCTTAAGCCCTCACAATGCTTCTTTAAAAAGACATTTTATTGCCTTGTTGTACCACTGAAGACAGAAATTGTCTAGGTTCCTCACTTTTTTCCTTTGGGCAAATGGCTTGGCTGCTCTTTTTTATTTATTTTTTCCTTTGGAAGAACTTATGTTAGTCTTATGAAAACATAATTTTAACATATTTTCTTCATGCTAAGAAAGCATGTGAGTCTGAGGAAATCTTTTTGAAAAATATATATCATGTAGATCTTTTTTTTTTTTTCTTTTTTCATTAATAAGGTGAAGTTTCTGAGCCCATCTCAGAAGAAGAAAAGAATCTTTCTTCCTCCAGTCTGATCAGCCCAGGCCTCAGCCCGCCATGGGCACCCTTGTCAGGCACGATCCATCTGCATGGGTGACCCTGGAATGGTTTTGTTTAATCCTATATCCTGAACATGTCCTGAAACAACACTTGCTTCAAGGATTGCTGAAGGTCCCTGATGCGTTTGGCTGTGTGATATTCATTTATTGCTGTGTTTGGGCAAGAAGTTATTTTAGTCTCTGAAAATCTTGTTTTTTTCTATTGGAGAATGATTATTCCTAATCACTAGAGATGCGTCTTCTGTGGGTAGAAAGGGAGGTGGAAATTTCCACGGAATAGTGGGGATCCTTAGATCTGGGGTCTCATCCTACTTTCTTGTGTAAACTTTGGAAAATTGCTTATCCTCTTTGAGCCTCAATTACCCCATTTGTAAAAATGCAGACAATATTATTTATTTCATAGATATGAGATAAAAATGAAATGAGGTAGCAATTTATGTACATGTCCTAGCCCAGTGCCTGCCCCACAGCAGTAGACAGTTAGCAATTCCGAACCTCTCCCACCACCACGGTGTGGAGGGAAGGACGGTGAGTTAGCACCCTCAGATTCTAGAAGAAGCTGTTTCATTTATCAGTTGTGACTTGTGTTGGATCTTAAAGGCAATGACTTCTGGGGATTCACAGACAGGCGAGGGGTTAGAGTTTCACCAAAATAAGGACAGGAATAGGAAGTAGAACAAGCGTGAACATAGTTAAAGAAAGTAGGAAGGTCAGACATGATCAGAATGTCAGATGTCAGAAATGATAGAAAAGCTGGCTTTGCATTAGAGCAAATAGCTATCAGACTCGTTCTGTTGATTCTCTCATTTTTGTTTCTTGCTATATTAAAATACATTTTAGACCCAGAAAGAAATCTTGCAGATTTCAGATGCTTTAACCATGGATATTGCCAGCAGGCATTATTAAAATGCTTTTTTTATGCTTTTATGCCTTTGCATATACTTTCCCTGAGTTTGTTTTTCCCTTCTGCAAAGGCCCTCTCTTCTGCCAAGTCTTTGCCAAATGATCACTTGTGAACCCTTCCCTTCAAACCTACTTCACCCTGTGGTGTACAAAACTGCTGCATCTACCACATTCCTGCAACATATGAATCTAATACATCACTTGTCACGCTGTAGTGTAATTTATGTTTATACATCTGCTCTCCAGTAATAGCGAATGCCTTCAGAGACAGATTCTGTTTTATTTGTCTTCATATCCTAAATGCTCAGCAGCAATTTGTCAGCTTATTGGAGCTCACATGCAATTACTGGAGTAGCCTCAAAAGGGGCAGCTAAGCAGAGGAGAGATGCAAACGGTTTCTCTCCCTCACCGGCTTCAGCCAAGCAGAGGCGGGCAACCTGCAATCCCTCTGCCAAGGGACCGAAGAAAGCCTCCACCTGCCTCCACAGTGCGTCGTGGACTCTCAGCCCAGTTAAGGAGGACTTGGTCCAAATGCCCAGCTCCTCCTCTGCTTCCTGGGAGCTGGCAAATGGGTACTCAGCCCTGGACTATCCTGGCGCTGCCTGGATGCTGTCAGGCCGATCTTTCTCTAGGACTCGCTGTGTTTTTTTTGCTCAAGGGCTCTCCAACTAATTTCATTTTGCCCACCTGGGATCAAGTCTGGAAGGGCTCCAACTCTTCCTGCCAGAACTTCACCGGAGCTTAAGCCCTCACTCAGACGTGGCTGCCAGCTGCCTCAGGAGCAGGGAGCCTTTTTTATTCAAGGCAAACTTTTCTTTGAAGGATAACATTTTTACAGAAAACTGCACAAATGGGGAAGATTACAAATTGACACACAAAACTGCCCAAATCAGATTACAAGTGAACACCCTTGTAACTAGCACTCAGAACAAGACAAAGAACATGATCTGAGCCCCGGGAACTCCTTCTATCTCCTTTGAGTCATCATCACCTCCTCACTAAGGGTAACCAGCATCCTGGCTTTTACTGTTATACGTTAGCTTTCTCTAGCGCTGTACTCGTGTTTCAGTGGAATCACCCAGTGTGCACTCCTTAGTGTCTGGTTTCTTCCACTCACCATTTTATGTGTGACATCCACCCATGTTGTTATGTGCAGTTTTGGTTAACTCATTCTCATTGGCTGTAGTTAGTTGTAATAAATATACTACAATTTTTTATTCATTCTACTAAATGGACATTTGGGTTGTTTCTATTTCTTGGTTATTATGCGTACCACTTCCATGAACAATCTTGTCTGTCTATTGGTACACTTAGGTACACACTTCTAGTGGAAATAAAAATAGGAGTAGAAAAGCTTAGCTAAATATAAATGTTTAGCTTTATTGTATACCAAAGCAGCCACCTGTGATCTGGGATTAGAGGCAGAATGAGACCACTGGCGTGGTCATCTTTCTAGAATTCCTAGAGTGTTATCTTCCTCATATTTTCTCACAAACACCACTTTTCCTGCCTACAAGAGCCTTCCCCATTGACTCTGGTTGGATATGTTCTACTTATTCTTTAAAGCTTAGGTCAAACAACATTTCCACAGTGAGTAGTCCCTTCAACCACATTCATCCTTGTTTGTATGTATGTATGTATGTGTGTATGACAACCTCCACATTTATCAAACTACTCACCTTGCATTTTATTTGTCAGTTTCTGCTTCTCAGTCTCTACCACTAGATTGTCATTTTCTCAAAGGCAGGGACTTTGAGTATACATATAAAAAACCTCACAGAAGGCATATATAGTAGGTGCTCAACTAATATTTGTTAAATAATTGAACAAGTGAATGAATTCTCAAAAGGATACCCATGAATGGAACAGTATGAATTGAAGGGAGGGGACGGGTAGGATGTGAAGTTAGGTATGGTTTCAACAAACTGAAAATGTAGGTCTTGAACTCAGAGTAGGAGGGAGGGAAGGCAGGATTGTCTAGATGCTGGGGAGACTTTAAAGAAAGGATCCATGACATACAATGGCTGATTGGTGGTGACATCAATGCACGAAGAAAAAGCAAACATATTTGCCAGTTGGCATGACTGGGAGAATGAACAGAATAGAAACAGAAAAAACCAGGAGGAATCCCCAGTGGGAAATTAAGCAAGTGGGAAGATAAATAATAAAACTTTTTAGGCAAGGTGCATTCAGGTTAAGGTGACAACAGAACATCTAAAATAAAAAAAAAAAATCTAGCAGAAAGCTAGAAATAGAGAATTCAAGCTCAGGAAAGATAAAGGGTTAAAAGGAGCTAGACATAGATCTGGTCATCTAACCACAGAGCTCACAGTTTACAGTGAAGCTACAGCAATAGATAAGGTAGCTGGGGAAAGTGTGAAGAAAAAAATGCCAAAAGCAGGAGGAAGACAAAGAAGGAGGCGGAGGAAGAGGCAGGGATCTTCCTGGTAAGTTAGAGGAGAGTCAGGATATGTGCAAAAGGAGGAACCAGAGGATTTCAAGGTGGAAGGAGCTGACAAGAGTGTCAACTGCAGAAGAGGCGTTGGGCAGCTTGTGAAGAGAAGAAAGGCTACTGATCTGTGATTAAGAGACCGGTAGTGATTTGAGTGAGCTGCAATCTGCAGCTCCAAAAACACATTTTTAAATGATCATCAAGATGGCCTTCAAATCTCAGAGCTTAGAGGAACTTTAGAATGGTTAATTTAACTCACTCCTTTTGAAGCAAGCCATTCCTAGAACACAGAGCTTACAGGATGGTGCATCTAAGGCAAACAACCCAAAGCACCAAATCCAGCCAAAAGTTTCATTTGGTGTACCTGAAGATGAAAATTTTACCTCTGATTTATCAGGATCCTCACTAATCTTTACAATCTAACTCCTGGCGGCTTCAAGACTCTCCATTCCTTGCCTGACATTATAGGCATTCAAGTATGCAAACACTGGTCTAAGGTTCTAAAGATAATGGTAGCATTGGGGCAAAAGCAGAATTCTTACGGATTCTTTCCTCTCCGTCACATTGACTGTCTTCTATAACTCACGAACAGCATTAGTAAATCCTTACAGATGCATTTCTCTATATAACTTCATTTCAGTTGAATGACGGCCCAGACACTGTGTTAGATCATGGGTAGGATGACAGAACAAATTAAATATACAAACTCTATAGAGACATGCAAAGTAAAACTGGGAGTTGTGGATCAAAATTACTGCCAATTACTCAAACAGGTCACCGTCACCAAGTTTCTCTACCAATTCTATTGTTTCTCTGTGCCCCTCTACACCAGTTTTACAAACTGTGACCACGGAGGATGCCTTGACACCTTCAAGATGGCACTAAAGACAAAAGAATCAAAAAACTCTTGAGAGAATGTGTGAGCCATTTTTCTCTTCCTCAGATAAAACATAACCCAAACTGCTTTCCCATGAGTCAGAGAACATGGGCTGTGGATTTTGATAGTCAGCATTTGTCATGGTTAAAAATCATTATCTCTTAAGAACCTCTGATGAGAGGAGTTGGATAATCATTTTGTTGAGAACAAAAGTATGAAAACATGCATAGTCCTCTAATTATCTAGTTGATGGGTTTTATCTCTGATGTAAACACATCTGTGTGTACAGTCACAAAAGAAAAATATCATAACTTTGCATAAGTTCAGTACAGGACTTTATTTAGAATACGATTTATTGGAATAGCTGACTGAGAAAGCCAATAGAAGAATGTTATACTATGATTTAAAGAAAGATGAATGCAATATGGCTCAATATCAAAATCAAGAGGTTTGTATTTTGTTTGACATTATTATTGAAGCACAACTCAGCAGGTATCAAATAGGTAATTTAAATTCTCATGGTATAATTAGAGATTTAATGCCAGATCTGAAAAATTGAACACTTTGCTTTGATATTTTTCAACAATATGACCTCTCACTAGAAGTTTGAACATTAATGAAAGATTACTCCACAATTAACTAATTGCTAAAAAGAAACCTTAGGCTTTTCAGAAGTACTAGCCTCTGCCTCTTCATTTCAGCCCAAAGTTCCAAAACATAGAAATGAACTGTAAGCTGTCTGATAAATAAGCTTGGAACAAACCTTCTTAATATTTAAAACAAAAACTATTCTTTGAAAGATCCTTTACAGTGTACAAGACTTTCTGTTCACAAACTTCAGTTTCTCAATCACATCAACAGATGAGTAAAAGGAAACTTTTTTCCCCATAAAAGAAACAATATATAGAACAAAATTTTCCACTGCTGAACAAACTCTGATCAATGCTGTGCAGAAGGATGGTATCTGTTACTCTAGAGACAGAAGATATGTGGTTGGATGTATTTTACAGAGTTCTTCCAGCCAGGCCAGTAGTTTAGCTGCTGGGGCAGGAATTGAGTGCAAATTTCAGTGAACACCAAGTTTGATTTTGAAGTTAAAAAAAAAAAGACTGTGTATTCTAGCATTTAAAATTCTCCATGTCTCTATAATCAATTTCACCCTTTCACTCTGGCTACTTTCACATAAAACTGTATGTCTAATAAGGGAACTTATGTAAAACTGGGTAATGAAATGCAGTAGGCTAAAACTGAGGTAGCTAAGATGTCAGGAAAATCGGTAGGCCATGCAAAAACCCAACTGTGTTGTGGATGTCTTTCTGAAGAGCTCTGAAATATTACAGGGTGAGCAAATCTCCATACATTTGCAAATATAAACATTACTAAAAATTTTGTTCAACGTGGCTTGTCAAAATGCTAAAAATACACCTATATACTGAGTTACTGCTAATTTTAATTTCTTCAGGAAGTCTAATGAACTCAAGAACATTTAAGAATAACTTGAAAATAATTAACCAATTTAAAAGTGCTTTTCTGATTTAAGTTATGAAAACTGGTTTAAAAAAAATTTCAGGGATTACATAATGGAATGAAAAATCAAGGTTGTCAGTGCATATTTTTTAGCTACAGTTCTTGAAACAGAACAAATCTTCTACTAAACCGTACTATCTTCTTTGGCTGTCTTGTCATCCTGAAGTCACTTACTTCTTTTATACCTTTCCTATTCTTCACAGATATTATATCTCTAGGTTTATATAGATACCTTCATTTATTTACCTATTTATTTATATTTATATTTTCCAAAAGATAAAAACCCATTTGAACTAGGCTTTCAAAGTGAACCTTTCAATTTCACTTGTTTCCTGGCAGAGTTACACACACACATACAGAAGTCAGGCACATGGACTGATCAATTGCAGCGGCTGTGAGAGCCCCATCCTCACCTGTAGAAGTATGAACACCCCCTGACTGTGTTGTGAGTGAAATGTTCCTGAGTCTTCTCATTTCCAAAATCCTCCAGGGGGTCTGACCACAGGATATCACACATAGGTCCGTAAGCAGGTGGTTCTTTGAATCGGTCTAACTAAGAAAAATAGAAGACAGAGAGCAAAATACTAATCTTTGGAAACTTGGAATTCAGAAAAACAGAAGAAACCAGCATTTTGCAATTCTCCCCTCCGCTCCCCAGCCACAGGGTACTGTGAACTGCCCCCTACCTTCTCTCTCCTGTTCTGCTTTCCTTCCTCCCCCTTCTACTCTTTACCTCTCTCTCGAAATTTCCTTCCCTCTTCCTCTGGATGCTCATTTACTACTTGCCTTCATCTCATCCTTTACTTCTCTCTTGCCTTTGTAGTTCCTACTCTTTCCTCCTTTCTCCTGGTTTCCACTCCGTCTTTCTCTCCTTCTTACTTATTTTATCCACTCAAGGTTTCAGTTACCGGTTGATGTGACTCTACCTGTGTTTCATATCTTAAGGAGAAGCTTTTATTTTAGTTTATCTTTGGGGAAATTTCTGTTACTACCTTGGTTAAACTGTGATTAGAAATCAGGATGGGGAACAAATTATGGTGTTTATCTCTAACAATAAAATTTTGACAACAGACGGGTTTCATTTTAAGAGTAGCTGCTTACTGTATGACATTTTGGATATTTATTCATTAGGAGCTACACAGGTTTCTAATTAGAGTCTAAACCGACTGTAGTTTACCTTACTGGGTGCAAACCAAGAGTAGTAACAAGCAGTAAAGTAGCCCCGAATTTAGCTGCTCATTCTTCAGCTCACAGTTCTAAGTTTTATACTTTTACCTGAAGTCCTCATATGAAATCCATTTTCCAATTTTCTAGCTATAAACATTTAGCAAAGCCATATTTCAATTTAAAATGGTGCATTTAGAAGCTATGAGAATATAATAGCTGGAAATGACATTTCACCAACAATTTTATAGCACTGTCACTTTTCTTTGGTTTATCCTGATTTACCTGCAATTAAAGGGTCTTTGGTGAAGCTAGCAGATATTATGGAATCCTTGGAAAAAAGCATAAAACAGCTATGAAAACCCATTGAGAACTGATATTCTACATATTCAATGCTTTAATATTTAAAAAAAACCCATCAGGACAGGTGAATATAGAATGCTGACAGCCCATCAAATTCTCTTTTTGAGACATAAAAGGCGATATAAATAATGGCCTTGCTACATATCTTTTTTTTAACTAATTCTAAAAAGAATGAAGCAATATTTCATGTTTTCAACATCCAATGAAAAACTTCAATAAGACAAAACCCTCTATATTTCAACCATTATGCTATCCATAAAATATTCATTGCAAACTAAGACTTGTTTAAGAGATTTAAATAATTTATGCTTCTGGAACAATTCATACAAGAAAAATAATGCTTATCCATAAAAATACAGAATTTTTTTCTGAGAAACAAGAACTTATTATTAGGAACAGAAAAGAAGAGGAGGGGAGACTTTCTGATTAATGTGAATTCCCAGCTAGAGCTTTGGTAAAGCAACCTGAATATAGAATTTATTCTGGAAAAGTTATAAAGTGCTTCCTAAAGTTAATACCATCTACAGTAAAAACAAACAATGATAAAATTAATTAAATAAAGTAAGGTTGGTGGAAACTCTAATAGAAATATGGCAAAATGCAAACCTAGAAATTATTTTATGGCTGAGTCCAGAGCTTAATGACAAATATGAAAATTGAACCTATTATATGAAACATGCCAGAAACTAAGTCCTGGACATAGAAGGGGATATTTTTAAAATCTACTTAATTTATGGTAAGTCATCTACTTATTTATTTCAGGGGTCCATCGGGTTGTAGAAGAATAAACTGGGTATAAGCCATGCAGAAAGCAAACCACTCTGGACCTGAACTCCACGACTACCTTTCAGTGTCATGTCTCTACAGCACTTTAAACACCAATGCTCTGTGTGCTACAGAACACCAGAAGCAGGTGTGTAATGGCGTCTTATTAAAAAGGACACCAGCAGACAGAGGAGAAAACACAAGTTTATTTAATGTACTTTTGTTTAATTTTAAAAAATAAAAACCATGTACTTCCTTTCTAATAGGAACGTAAATACAATATTATTTTTACACTTAAACACTTGAACCTTAATGATAGAGTATTAAGGTAGATTCAATGTTTCGCTTCCCTACATACAGTTTTTCTTTAAAAACCAGTTAACTTTTAAAAGAATATTGAGCATAACCAAAGAAATAGAACATTGTCTCTTCCACTGCATGAAACTAACCCATATTACATTTTCTCAGGAAAGAGATATTTCCACATTCAATCTAACATCTTTTTGCTGGTCAAAACAACAGAAATAGCTGATACTAAGTTAAGTAGGAAAACGCCTCTTTAGAAAAATCAACTGTTTTTCACTTAGCCACTCAATACAACCAATAGAATATCATCATTGCCTTTGTTAGATTTACCTTAAAATTTCAAGCTGTAAAAATAGTAGATTTAAAAAAAATGATACTATGGACATGTTTTAAAGGTTAAGTTGTGATATTTCCCCAAGAGGAAAGCAGTGTTTTTTAACTGTAATATACCATGTTAACATAGTAGGTTGTTTGAAACAAGCCAAAGGGAAATGAAAAGGCATATATAGTATTTAGTCATCAAATATTTTACATTTCTAATGACACATGTTCCATGGTGAAATGAACCTTGAGGCTTCAGAGATGAAACCTATTCCAAGTGCTAATATATATTGCTTTCTAGATTAATAAAAAAAAGTATACAAAGAAAAGATTCATGACCACTTTAAATCACTGATTTAAAAGGATAAAGTTATTAATAAAGGAAAGGAAATTAATGTCTTCTATTTATTAATGAAGTACACAAAATTATTAAACTTGGAAAATAACAGAACTTACTTTTCTGATGTCATCTAAAGTGTTGATCTCTGGAGACAAACCACCATGTACACACAGGAATTGCTGGTTCATCAGGGCAGCCAAGGGCAGGCAGTCAAAGGCATCCATGCAGGCGTCATAGACACGCTCTGAATACTTTATTTTACCTTTAAAACAGGTTAAAAACCAACTACTTACTTTTATGATTTCAGAGGTAGGATCAGTTCATTAAAATAGCCTTTTCCTTTTTAATGTTTTCTTCCCGGAATCATATTATTAGCATATAACTACACATACAAAATTCCAAAACACAAGAAGACTTTTTAAAGTTATATATTAGCCTTTATATCTACTGTTTTTAATTTTTTTGGTTCATCCATATTTAAGGTTTTTAGTAACTTTTTGTGTAACGGAGGCAAGAACTTTTGTATACATGCATCTCCGCTATTTATCTGCAGATGTATATCAAAAAGAAAAAAATACACAACTAGGAGACCAGCAAGAAGAAGAACATAAAATTGGCTGATTCTCCTGAATGTTCTTAGAGAAAAGCAGATGGCAAGAAATTTTCCAAAGTTGTTTCTAAATCACTGCACGTTGCTTTTCCCTTATTGACTTATATCAAATGTTTTGAGAGAAGTCCCTGTGCTCCTTTGAAACAGAACTAAATGCCAGAGAGAAATTTAAGTTTCCAAGGACAATGAGGAAAATTAAGACAGGAGGGAAATGAAGTTTATATGAAGTACTCCTCACTCCTAGTACTTTTTGCTAAAGGAAGAAGTCATCTTTAATTCTGTAAAATCCATGAGTGGCTGGTAAATCTACTGGATTCAGAAAGAGAAGCACAAAGTTGAATCTGCCTTCCACTGGTTTTTATTGAGTGATTTGAGAATAAAGAGTAGGATTATCATGAACAATAGTAATCTGGCTATTTTAAAAATAATTTAGTCACTTATTTCTTGGGACAAATTACATCAAATATCAATTCAAATTTTTATATCACTTTATAAAGAATTCATCATTTAAAAAGACATTCTGAATTCTCTTAACTGTCTATGTTCAGAAAGAATATGGAATGAGATAATATAGTGTCTTTTTTTGAGTTTCTGACTTTTAAGCAATGAATCATATTGTAAGACACTCTTAGTAGGGATTAAAATGTCTATTTAGTACATATGGTGTTAAAGGAAGAAGCTTGAAGTATACTTACATTCTTGTTTAAATGTGAAATACTCTGTTAGATGTCTACATTCATGATTTCCACGAAGTAAAAACAGTGTTTTGGGGTAAAGAATTTTCAAAGCCCACAAATACAGCACACACTGTGGGAAAAAAAAGAATAATATAGAAATAAATATTTTCCATTATACTTAACACGTACCTTGGCTCACATATCAGGAAGACATGAACTGAATGTGCTGCTGTGACCCAAAGTCCCCAAAAGGCTAGATCTTTTTTTAAGGAAGATATTGAAAATCAAACTGAAAATATTACTTTGGTACAGAGCAAAGATTCATCTATACTAAAGTACAAACACTGCACTGAGGATCTAAACACCACACGAAAATAATGGACAGCCTACAGTTTATTGGAAAAAGCCTGAATGAAAATATACTAAAAATGAAAATACACTCGTGTAAACATATGAGAAGAAATGTGATGAACAATTAATAAAATAAAGACACTTCTCTTTATAAAGCTAATTATTTTGTAAAAATCAGGTTAGAGAAATGGAAGAATTAGAAAGGAAAAGGAAGACAGAATTTGGAAGCAGTTGTTGGCAAGCTCGGGCTGACATGGACTGTGATTCTGTTTTCTATTACGCTCTCTCCTTCACTAGCCTTCTTCTCTCCCATTATCTTGTCTTTTATTTCAGTGCCTTTGGTATTGAAAGCCTTGAGCTTTTTGTTTTATACTTAATTATAATTAAACTGAAAGCCAGGGAATCTCACTACACATGCAGCTAATAGCTAGGGGAAACATTTCATTTACCTTAAAACTCTCAAATTAATTATTTGGGTATTGAAGTTTGTATAAAGATGAGGGCAGGGTATAAGATCACCAGGCTTGGAATAAACCTACACTGATGCAGTCTTCCTGGAGTGTGAATTAAGATAACTGGGATACTCAAGATTTAACTTCAATTGCATTATCCTCGAATAGCACTCATTAAAAATCCACAGGGAACAGAAAAGCACACTGAAAACAAGTATGCTTTTTCATCCTGATGAAGTTTATTCTGAACGTGAAGCTAAGAAGATACAGAACCAGAAAAATATTGAGACAAGCTTGATTCTGGTTAATAAAATCGGAAACCAAAAAGCAAACAGTATTTACAGTTTAACAATGAGCTTCCCGACACATGCTGGACAACATCCAGGGAAAAGCTTCTGGCAGTTCATCTGTTGTGCTACCTGTGAACAATTATCATCTCTGGCAGCTCATATGATAATTTATTAAAATGAGTGGAAATACTGTCTGAATGCACAGCCCAAGTTTTAAAGAAAATACTAATTATCAGAAAAAATATGTATTATTGAGCTCTTCAAGCAAGATATTATCCCCAACTATGTAATTATGATTGAATAAACACAAATAATGGGCTGACATCAAAGTTTACATATATATGTTACACTAATTAATTTTTGAATTACCTTTTTCTGATGGTTGTTAGTACCTAAAGTTCATGTGATGGATGATATCACTATTTTTGAAAAGTTGACCAACTAGTCTTTATTGAAGGATTACAATTTGTTCAGTAGGCAGTACGTCACTCAGTGATGCTCTCATTGCTTGTACCAGGTTATAGGTACACTTACATGTTCTAATTAAAGGAATCTGTATTATCAAGCTTGTCTCACATTTCAGAGAAGATACTTATAAACAATCACTAATATCAATGTGGGAACTATTCTTGATGTAAAATTTATAAGATTGCATCATATGTATATTTTGTTTATATATTATACATAAATGATATAAATTATTTAGAATTATAAAAATATAAAATTATATATATATATATACACACACACACACACATATATACTTTTTTTTTTCCAAATAGGTTGTTAACACTGGATGTCTGATTTGGAATAGGAATGGGTATGTGAAGTCTTTTCAAAATTATATATACTTGTTGAAATGGTTGTTATTTAATGTATACTTGGGGAGAGAATACATGTTTTGGCTACATTATAGTTACTTTTTAAAAAGTTTTGTTGTTTTTCATTTTTATTAAAGTATAACTTCTATCCAGTGAAGTGTACGTATCTTTAACATACTGGTCAATGAATTTTTGCATATGTATATTCCCACAGAACCACTACCCAAATTCAGTTACATTTCAACACCCAGATGGCTCCCTAGTGCCCCCTCCCAAACAAGATCCTTTTTAAAAAATGTAACCACCATTCTGAACTCTTCAAATTCGTTTTGCCTGTAACAATTTATTTTAAAGCAAAGTTATAATCTCTCCAACTAAAACCTAAAATGCATTTTTTTAATTCTACTAAAATACTACCAGAGGATTCACATTCTGAGACCCATGCTTTCCTTTTTTGCCAACCTGTTAAAGATCCTGTTTTAATCAGAAAGGATCTATGATATCCTTATCACACCTATTTACCTTTTAAATGATTCAATACACATTTCCTGTCCCTTACTACGTAATGGATGTAAAGCATCCTGTATGTACTGGGAATTTAGGAAATATTAACTCCTTTCTTGTAAATAAGAAGGAAGGCAGGCAGAAAGGGGGGTGCATGGAGAGAGATTGGGGGAAGAGAAAGAAAGAGAGAGAGAAGAGAGTGGGAGAGAGAAAGGAAGGAAGGGAGGAGAGGAGGAAGAAAGGGGTAAGGAGGAGAAGAAGAGAAAAGAAAAGAATAGGGGGAAGGAAAGATAGGATTAAAGAAAAGAAAAGAAAACTCTAAATTTCTGGCTCAGAGTACCTTAAAAATAAGTCTTCTTTTCACAATTTATTTCCCTCTCCTCTGTGGCAAGAACAAAATATCTTCCCAAACACTGAGTAAAACCTGAGTGCAGCCAATATGGAAGGAGTGGCATGGTAAATGAAAGGGCAAGGGTGGACTGGAGAGGGGAGCCCTGCCAGCCCTCGCCCTCAACATCTGGTGGGAGAGACATGCCAAGCACAACACTGTCTTGTTGGCAACTGTTTTGTCATTTAAAATTTGAACATTCCGCAGAGCTGAAGATCTTAAACAAAATTATCATCTGATATTCTTAAAAAAAAAAAAGTCTTGGGTAAAAAAAAAATTATGGCAGTTAATGAGCAATGAAATAAAAATTAGTTAAATAATTAGTTATTTTTGTCCATGTGGTATCGGATGGCTAATTGGAATAATATTTTCACTGGATTAACTGGTTTAGGTGGAAACAGAGAGGCAAGTTCCATTGGCCTTTTTGCCGGGTGAGATGTGAATGAGTTGCACTAATCACTTTCAACCGGAACCTCAACTATCTTTCCATCCCTGCTCTAAATAATTAAACAGATATTTATAATTTAAAATTAGTTCGGTTTAGTCAGTATGAGAGATTGAGCATCCTCTATCTTCTTACTAATTTGTATCACAGACAGTTTCCTCCAATTTATCTATCTTCCCCCAATGAAGCAGCACTAAGGGTATAATTTTCTTAATTAGTTTAATTGGTTCATTGATAATAGTAGTGCTATGATTTACTTTGTAATTTATGCCTTTTATTGATGTGTATTTTTGAAAACTTGTCTAAGGGAGTAAGGAAAAGAAGGATGCAAAAGAGGAAGCAAGGAAATACATATATGTAGCTTCAGATACACATCAAGCTGCTCACTAAAATAACTCTACATGCTGTGAAACATTCTAGTCAAAGTGCTGTCCTCAGTCACAGGACGATTTGGTGAGGGATGTGCACTGGCTGGGAAAAGATCCAAACTCCTGAAATGTCAGATGCAGCTCCTCTAAGACATCATTTGCCTGGTCTGACAAGCACACAGAGAGGCAGCCGTGGAACAGCAATGCACTAGAAAGACAATGGGCTGCAGGGAGACAGCCAGACGATTTCTTCCTCCTGTCTGTGACATCGCTCTGTCACCGAACATCACTTGCTGTACCATTCGCTTGTTTTTCTCAGGCAGAAGCATGGAACATTGCCTGACTTGCTGTGGTTCGTTCTAGTCTATGAGTTCACAGCTAATAAACACAACAACTCTTTATGCTTCAAGGTGTTTGAGGCCTGGGCTGAGATCTAGATGTGAGCACTGCGCGGGAGGGGGCCAGCCCTCTGAGGTCAAGGCCGTGCCTTGCAGTGCAGAATGGCTAGAAAGGGGGCCTGTGGAAGCGAATAGAAGGAAACAGCTGTGAGTGCCTCTGTTTGCAGTTCTGAGTTTTTCCCTGCGTTCGCAGAGAAACACACTCAGACATGAACATATATAAACACATAGGCTCAAAGAGCATTATGTATCAAGGAGATTAGTTAGCAAAATGCCATCATCAGAAAGAGGATGGGATTTGGTGTGAGACAAATTATTACCCCAAACTAAGTTACCTCTTTCATTGCTGCTCAAAAGCTTGCTTGTTTTATTTGGGCTAACTTGGTGAGGAATGATTTCTAATCTTGGCAAAAGAAGATGGGGGAGAGGTGGGGAGGGAGCACATAAAAGGAGCTCCATGTACTGCCCAGGGCACATTTCCCAGTGCCTGTGAATACTACAGCGGAGACTCATTGATTTGGTAAAAATTAAACTTAAGGCTCCTCTTGCCCAGAGGACAGCCAAAGGAGAGCACCTGCAGCGGAGCTCTGAATCATTGAGATGAACCACGAAGCCTGTTAGGGTAGTACTCACTGGAAAGCTGAGCTCTCATTTTAGAATTTTACTTAAGCCAATAGAATATTCAAAGAGAAGATTTCATATTTAAAGCTTTGACCTTCAGATGACATAGCTGGGGGAGAGGGCTGTATGTGAGAGTCTGTGGACGCGTGAGTGAATGGAAGAGTACACCTCAGTGTCTGCATTACTGATGTGCGCAGTATTTTCCATGGTTTGTTTAGCGAATAAACAGCTAAGGCACGGGGTGTAGGAGAAAGAGCACAGACTCAGAATCCCGGCACTGCCATTTACTGTGTGTGTGACTCTCTAGGAGCCTTGGTTTCTGCAGGCTGAAAAAAAGACATTTACACATTCCTTGCAGAGCTGCAAGGGATAAATGAGATAATTTATACTAAGCAAACTATACATTTCCAGCTTGCGAACAATGTCAGCTTCCTTAATCCACAATAAAAAGCCCCAAAGTATTCTCAGTAAGTATATTTTACAGAAATGTCTGTTCTGTTTTAAATATGATGCCATCACTGAGCCATGCCCCAAACCCTCAAAGGTCACAGTCTAATCAAAACGGATCATTTTTACACATGAGGCCATCACATTGTTGTCATTTCTGTATGCATGTGGCAAGTCCCTGGGGCTGTACTCTCAGGCTCCTAGAGCTCAATTAAAGCTGTTTTTGAAGACGGGGACTCTGAAATATGCATCTCAGAGCTTTTAAATGTCCTGTGATACCTACATTCCTTGCGTCACCAACATTTGATTTCACACTTCAATCTTTTGCTTGAATTGGAGAAGGTACATATTACATAAAATACCACAACTGTCATAGTTCAAATATTTAGATTAATTGTAGACTAAAAAAAAAGTCTACTGAGGAACAAGTTAGTGGTTACTGCCTCTCAACTTCTTTACTTTAAAGAAACAGAGTTCTAAAAAGCTCTAATTAGGGAGAGTTTAAGAAATTTCAAATGGTTTAAGGTCAGAGATTCAGAAGCCTGAACTCTTCTTGTGAAAAATCAAAGTTACATAAAGATTGGGAAGATTAAAAAATAATTTTATCTAAAAACAGCTGAGGAGACAAAAGAGAAGTTTGATTGTGCCAATTTCTACTTAAGCAATATATGATTTAGTGCTTTATCTTTATTACTAAATTAATAAGAAACCATGTTACTTTTAGTCCTTGATTTGACTTTAAAAGATGAAAAATTGTTAAAAATCACAAATACTATGGTATTAAAAAAATTTCCAACATAACACTCCATCATTTGGCTGATAAAAATAATCACTCCCATCAGAAGCCTGTTGGACATTCCTTGTTTGGAAGGTGAACTTCAAGGAAAGTAGGACTTGTATTTCATTCGTCCTTCATAGGAGCATATAGATGTTAAATGAGTATGATGAATTTAAGAGTCACTGAAATAATTTTTTAAAATATTTACTTAGATTCCACGTAAGCCTCATTTAAGGGAAGTGGCAGAAACTATCTCCCATTGCTGTTTTCTGTCTGTTGCAGCCTTTCCCAAGTCTGGCTGTGCACTGAAATCACCCATGGCCATACCAACAAATTCTGGCCCAGGGGAAGTGATTGTTCCACCTCTTGGAAACATCCTTAAATGAGAGGACATATGCTTTACTTTCTCCTTTTCCTTCTAGTTGAATGTATTGTGGGGGCATGAGAGCTGAAGCTGGTGTAGCTGTCTTGCGTTATAAGGTTGATTTTGAAATAAGGTCATGCACATCGGATCAATAAGGCAGGGTCTGGGCCCTGGCACCACGCTGAGTGACGCCAGCCATGGTCCGCCCAACTGTAGGCTTTTACTAGAGAGAGAAATAAACTTCTATCTTGTTCAAACCACCATTATGTCAGTTTTTTTCTTTTCCTTTTCCTCTTACTCTTGGCAGATACTGGCCCTAATGTGATACAAAGGTCTTAACAAAATTTGTACTCAGTCACACTTCCCTGCCAAGCTGGTCAAGTTAGGCCATGAATGAGATTTACAAGGTTTACTAGTTTCTTTCTCTGTATGTTTTTCACTTTAATTTCTCTCCAGGCTAAATCTTACTTGTTCCTTGTTTCTAACCCCAGCCATGAAAGCTCTCGAATTTCTCCCACTTTTCTATATCCCAATGGTAATTATTTTCTGCACCTCTTTTATTCCAAGATTTCAATAATCAGTTCAAATAATAGTTGAATCCTGGATGACTACCTATCCTAGGCTTCTGATTCTATGAAGCTTTTTATATTTCCCTACATAGGTTTAGGTTTCTAGAGAGCAAAGATGTGCATTTCTTTAAATTTTCCAAATTACAGTGCATGTACATGTTATATGCTTGATAATACATTATTTACTAAATGGAAGAAATACCTAAAATGTACTTTCTTTTTTTGGGCTTATATACCAACACAATCCCCGCTCTCTCTCCAACCATTAATAATGAAGAAATATGTGGATATATTTATAGTCAAATATACATAGTCAGTGAATGGAGGTGAGTTGAATAACCAAAAAAAAGTTGGTGTAATAGTTTAAAAACAAAAGCCATTTAGGAGTGACATGTTTTTCAACATTAAATATTCCTATAATAAATAATTATTATGATGAAAATTTAACAACCTAGAATCTCTTCTATAAATGATCATTATGAATATATGACATTGGTGTGAGACTTCAGTATATTTGATTTCTCTTTTTAATTAAGAATAATTGTTTTCCTTTTTAATGCATTTTTCCAAGAGCATATATATAATGTCAGCTACTATAGTATGAGCTCTGATTCTTTAAAATGTATTCTTATTTCAAACATTTTTATAAATAAATATTTAATAAGCCCTTTCTATGTATGAGACACCACGTTAAGCACCAGGAAGAACAAACACATGAATTAAACGAGATCCTTGCCTTTATTTTGCATGTAATTTCTACTTACCTGAAGCAGATGCAGCTGGGGAGCTGAGGAAGAACCTCTACTCAAAGGTTATCTGTTGTTTTTTTTTTAATTAAAGCTTTTGACAAATTACCCTAGTTAGATGACAGGTGCCAAAAAAGACAAAATACAGCAGCTGTAAGTGGACTCACACATACACACACAAATGCAGGCAGACACACACTTGCACTTGATTATCAGTTTATAAAAATGACTGATTGTCTCACAATTATAAGATATAACCATGCAAACACATTCCTCCTTATTTTATCAACTTTGATTAGTTCTCACCACAGGAGACAGAATTATCTAATGTAAAATATGATGCAATTTTTGTAAAAAGTTGCAAAGTACAAAAGGTAAAATCTCACTATTAGTCATTTCCTTGGCATTTCTATGCAATATAAAGCATATAGGAATCAACTGGAAACAGAATATATAATATCCCCCAAATTGTATGCTTTAAAGTTCACTGTTAAAGACCAGGGATTTGCTTAAGGCAGTAATATTTACCACTTTCATTTTGCTAAGATATTGCTGATCAATTACTGAGCAGCTAAGAAGAAAAGATGCAAACTTACTTCGATACTGAAGTACCCTCTGTCAACATAGTCCCCTAAGAAGAGGTAGCGAGTGTTGGCAGGAGATCCCCCCACTTCAAAGAGCTTCATCAAGTCGAAGAATTGTCCATGTATGTCCCCACAAACTGAAAGGAACAAAGAAAATTCGTTTTATGGTCGCATTATGTTAAGACTCTGAATTAGATAGTAAAATTACAGACTTCTAGAGTCAGAAGGAATTTAGAGTTCATCTAGCGAAAACAAGAAAGTGAGACAGAGATTACAAAGTTAACTTGTGGCAGACCTGGCTTCAGCATTCAGGTCTATCAATTCACAGATTAAGGGAAAAAATAAAGAAAACAATAAAAATAATGGCTATTACTTGCTGTGCAATGAATAATTCTACACCAGACACTGTGCTAAGAAATTTATACACATTTTGTAATTTAATACCAACAATGTCATGGCATAGGTTTTCCTTCCACAGAGAAGAGATGAGGCAAAGAGAGGCTTAGGTATTTGACATAATCTATATTCTGAAGTCTGAATATATATCTACTACATGTGATTGCCTCCTAAACAAAAAGAAATGCCAATACACAGTATAAAAACCATATTTCACTGAAATGTAAAATACCATCAATTATAAAACACATCATTATTTTATGTACCAGTAAGAAAGAAAATAACTCCAATTAAATTTAAATTTGTGTTATAAAAGAGCTTTTTATAAGATGTATTCTAATACCAGATGCTAAAATTTTAAAAATAATTGTGAAATGAAAAAAATCCTGTAAAACAGTACAAAAATTACTGGAATTGATATTTCTTAACTTTCTCACTTCTTTTAAACCAAAATTCTTAAGAGCTACGTATCTCTCTTTTTAAAAACCACATATTCAATATTTACTATTTCATTTACTACTTTTAAAGCCCTAAAAAAATAATTAACTCCATTATGGTTATGTGGCCAGGCAAGATCACCGCTAACAATGAATGATCCAGAGTTTCCACTCAGATTTGCCTAATTGAAAGATTTTTGCTGATATAACCATCATGTTATATCTTTGATTTTTTTATATAGCTTACATATGTGTATGTATATATACTTAATATTTTAAACAGTTTTGTGTTTGAATGATGAGTGTGATGTGGCTGTTTCTTGAACACGAAGAGGTTCACAGAATGAACGAATCAGAGAACAAGAAATCAGGAGGTCAAGGATGCTCTCTCAACATACTCTATGCTGCAATCACAAGCAAGGTATGGAAATGTTTTAAACTTCATTCCTTTATCTGATGAAAATTGATAGAATGGAGAATAAGTCAAAGGAATTTATTGGTGAAAAAACTGTAAGACAATGGATGAATAAAAATGTCATATAAATTCCTATTTTTACCATCAAGAAACAGCTAGTAAGGACCCAGAGGGATAGATGGACTCTATTACAGAATGTCTGCACCTGAAAGCCTTAAAAACCTATCAAAAGGGATATAAATTACAAGGAGCTGTAACCGCTAATGTATTCTTTCGTGGGTTCCAACCCCACAGCTTATTCCCTCTCACAAGCAAGAGATACACTGGAGAAATCTCAGAAATGTATCCTTCCACTTTTGAGATACTATCACATTAGAAGATAGCTTATAAATAATTTTTTTTATTCCTCAGTTGACTATTTTGCAAATGGGTCCTTACCCTGGATTAGTGAGGAATTTGGTTTTTGAGAGACATACCATGTACTTTCTTGTAATATTTTAACCAAAGGGAAAGAAAGAAAGAGCAACAAGTGTCGTGGTTCAAACACTGCTGGGCACAGATGCCAGTACCCACTTTGGAGGAGACTTGCATTCCTGCATTTAGAACTGCAAAAACTGATGTAAATAAAAAAAGTAACAGAAAAACTAAAAATTAAGTAGATAATAAAACAATTCTTAAAACTAACATGGGCTAATAACAATAAAACTAATAAGAAATCCACTTAAAAGACTGAATTAGCCCATCATGCATGACCACATTTTAAAAAGGCAAGGATAAAGCTTATTAGTTAGTAAGTAATAAGATAATTCACCTTGATTTATTCTTGGAAATTATGGTTGGTATAGCTTACTTATCACAAGTTTCTCTCAAATTGTAGGAAGTTTTACACCTGTCATGTGTATATTTCAAAACCAGGAATCACAAATAAAGAAGGTTTGGCTGGAAACTAAGCCTTTCTTCACATGCCCTTCATTATGTTCAGAAGTTGAAGGAAGGAATTTCACGGAAAGAAAGTATGAAGCAGAGCGTTTAAATGTGAATGCCTGTGACCATGAATTTTTGCCGCTGGCCCTCTCTCATCTATCAGAGGAACAAGGGTCAATCATGGGGTAAGGCTCAGGTAAAACATGAAACCAGATGATGGGGTAGGATGGAGGAGTCAAGCATTATTTGGAAATTTGTATTATAGTGGCAAATGTAATAATCATATTTTTAGGCTACTATTAAGGGGCCCCCAAGTCAAAGTGGTAGTATCAAAGCCATTAGAGGCAGTGTGGCACAGCATTTAATGGCCCAGACTCTGGAGCCAGACAGTCAGGTTCCAGTGCTACTTACTAGGTTCCAGTGCTACTTACTACCTGAGTGACTTTGGATAAGTTACTCAACTCCTTTGAGCCTCAGTGTATTCATCTATAAAATGGGGTGACACAGGTACCTTACCTTACTGGGCTATTGTGAGACTTAAAGGTATCAATCATGTAATGGTATTAGAAGAGTTCCTGGAACCTGATATGAACCTAATAAATGATATGTCAAAGTGGCATTTCATTTCAAAATAGTTGCATCTAAAATAGCAAGGTCCCAGAAAGAATGGGATGCTTGTGCTTGGGTCTGGGGAAGGGAGGACCAGAGCATCTTCTGGAGTGTCTTCTTCACCTTTCTTCCCCTCCCAGCCTCTCTTTCTATTTTGATTCCTCCGTTTCAATTCCTGGCTATGGCTAAAAATTCAAGGATCAGTAATTTTTATATCTCCATGTCAAAGACAAGTAGAAAGACATTAATTCAGGTTGTGGACCATGGGTTAGGAATTAAGTGATTTTAGCAACTGACATACAACTGCAATGTAATCTGAACAGAATGACAAAATTTTATAAATAAATGGGCTCTAGACAATGCAAATATTAAGGATTTCTTTTGTTGGAGTACAAAAGTACATTTTCATGAATGCAATTTTATAAAAACTGAAAAGTAAGCTTTTCTTTCTGGCCTAACTTTGTGATAAGAGATAATCTCAATGATTGACAAGATCAGCACAATTACTGGACCTTGGCTTGATGATAGTTAAAACAGCAGAGAGCAACTGCTGTAAACCTGGCATGGAAAACTAAATACCCTAAAATCTGATACCTGTATGACAGCCACATTATCACTAACTTTACCTTAGAACAGCCACACAATTCAAATCATACTTTTATAGTAAGGATCGCTTATGATAGTGTCAGAAAGGGAAAGCGACTTGTACATGTAATCATAAAAAATATTAAAAGTCCAACAAAAGGAAACATTTTGAGTTTATTTTTGTGGATGGTGTAAGGGAGTGTTCTAGCTTCATTGATTTACATGCTGCTGTCTAGTTTTCAGTAACTCAAATATATATATACCTGAAAAATGGAGATATCTTATTAGGAGGTTTAAGGAGTTCCCTGATCAGTTTAAGATAAAGCTATTTATCTTTTTTTTTTTTATCATTTATCATTTATTTAGTCACCATTCTATTTCCCTTCTTGTTCACTAGACACCAGTCTTCTCTGTTTTGAATAAGCAGTTTCTTTCTTCCTTGTATTTTCACAGGTTGACTCCTTTTCCTCCAATTCGTCTCACCTACACGTCACTAGTGTGAGGAGGTCTTTCTTGACCACTCTACATAAAGGAGCTACCTCTCTCCAAAATCACCCTTCTTCCCGTTGACTTCCCATCAACTTGTATCACTTCACAGTATTTATGATCAGGAATTATCTAGATGATTCATTAGCATGCTTGTTTCTCCCCTGATTCTTCCCATTGGACTATAACCTGTATGAGGCATAGAGCCTGTGTGAAGCTGTCAGTCTGGTTCGCTGTAACCCCCGTGTGGAGAACAGCGCCTCCACCCAGTAGGTGCACGAGAAATGTGCCATCCTAGGATGCTTTCCCTGAGCCTGTGCTGTGCTTAACTTGGAAATCCATTAACTAAGAAGTCAAGATTCTAAGATGCCCTTGGGACTGACAGAGCTGGACACAGGTCTGTGGGTTTGTTCTGGTGAAACTGAAGGTATTCAACTTGTCTGAGATGGTACTTCTCTAGAGCTTTTGAAATAGCACATGGCAAGATAGGTAGAATGTGGGACCTCTGTGCATCTCATGGTGGTTTCTTTACCTGGTTCTACATCAGAAACACTTGGGGAGGTTTTGTAACTACAGATTCCTGGGTCCTGAATCAGAATTCACAGAGAGGTATATTTATAACAAGCTCTTAGATGATTTGTATCTGGTCAGTACAACTAAACAGACCTATGCTTTTGACCCTGTCTTAGCACACTCAGCTCTCATTCCACAGGGGTCATGTGTGGGGGAGATACACATTAGAAAGGCAACTTCTTTTGATGCTAATTTCAGGTTGGTGTGAGATGAGAATTTCCCACATTTGAAAGGATAATATTGAAGTGATTGTTTGATAGAGTCTAGCAGAGAGGGATGAATCTAAGAAAAGTGATAAAGAGAAAATTTATTTGTACAGTTGGATGTGGCTATTGCTCAGACCTTGTGCACTTCAGCTTTCAGATAAAGGATTTATTCCAAAGTCCTGATATTTGGGAACATTCACTATTTTGATATTAAACATCAGGGAGAAAGTGATCACCACATTGAGGTACCCACATTTAGGTACCCAAGAGGATGGAGGGTGGGGTCAGGGCATCACATAGAAGGAAGGCTACCTCTGTGAGATGGTAAGAGAAAAGTACAGCCAGGTAACCTTCACACTGTGTGACGCCATGGCCCCCACCTTCCATCCTCTTGGATACCAAAGACACTGGTGTCCAAAGAGAATCAAGTACAAGGGCCAGCTAACGAGGCAAACCATTGGCTTGGTTGCTCCCAGCCTCCAGCTCCCCATGAGGCGAGATCCTTTCATCTCCAATATCACCTGGTTTCAACAGCATTTCTAGAAGAATTAGGCTTTGACAAGCTCTATTATACTTTCAAGGCAAGCTCATTCTTCACCAACATACCCCTGCTTCCCACATTCCCCGGCTTCCCATGATCTGTTTCTTATTCCCAATGGAACACTGCTGGTGGGCAGGGTACTCAACAAGGAGCCAGCTCTGAAAGACCTATGATATTGAAAAAGCACCAAAAACACAGGAGCACAGTATGGGTAATAAAAGCACTCCTAGTCTCTATGAAAATATCCATCCATCTGGATGAACATGAAAAAAATGATTATTACCAGAATTGTACGTATTTCCATCAGAATGTATAGTTGTGGCATTTAATGAAATCAATACATCAAAGATAGCGAAATAAAACACAAGGGTTTTTCCTGGACCATGGCTACTACCCTCATCCATTAGCGCCCTGCTGTGCTACCACATGCTGGTTATTTTCCCAGTGAGATGCAGTCCCTCCATCTGTTTTCATATTGGACAAGCAAGAACTACCAGTTACACTGAGAAGTCAAATCTCTTTGTTGAGAAAGTGGTGAGATTGTCATTATCTTCTTTCTTTCTCTAAGCGAGGTGACCAAGTGGTTTTGAATGTGGCTGTTCCAACATCCTCAATACAACCAAATGATGCAAGAGGGACCAACAACTTGCGATGCTCACATTTATTACTTTTCTCTCTTCTACTATCAGGAAATACATAAATTATGCCTAAATAACCAACTACTAAGTAATTCCTAGGCAAACCATTACTTTTGAGTAATTGCCTTTTAATATTGCTTTCCCCGGCCACCGCTCAGGGCCTCTTAAACCCACGGTAAATAAAAATTTATTGGAAATGATTCTCACACATGAGTGGTGCCAACAACTTTTGATCTAAGTCTTCTGAAGAGGAAGACAGAATTTTGATGAGGGAAACAGAAAATAACATACAGAAAGGATTTGTCTTTATTTCTTAGGAAAGAAAATAACTTTTATTTCTAATATTAATGCTAGAGAGCTAGTTACTAACTTTTGAGATCACAAACTTAGGGGGTTTAAGTTATAAATATAAATATAAATATAAATATAAATATAAATATAAATATAAATATAAATATAAATATAAATAGTGTGTGTGTGTGTGTGGAGAAGGAATTATTTGGAGATTAGTGGTCAGTGCAGCAATTAGGGAGTCATTAAACAAGTTCGAGACGTTACTCACTGTAAGATTACAGCTAAGTGGTGCTAAAGAGAAACAGCAATAAATAGCAGGGGCAGTAACAAGGGGTTCTTTGTAGTTAGCTGAGAAAGCTCTTGGGATCGACCGACTGGACAATGAAGCAGTCACAGGGCGAGTCTAAGAGTCCCTGGCACACTGCTAAGGAGAGAAGACAATGGCTAGCACACTGAGGACAGACAGCCCCTTGAGAAAATAACGTCTGAGGACGGAAGACAAGTTGGAAAGATAATCACAACTGGGAACAAGCCTATGCCGTGCATCTCCTGACTGCCAGAAACGGCGGTAACTCTCTGTTGAGAGAGGACAGGTGTTCAAAACAACAACAATGCGTATAGTATATGTAATCAAGTATGCATGTTTAATTCAGTGACTCTGCAAGTAAGTATACCCATATTATAATTTAATCATTTTCCAAAGAATTCCATTGTTTTAAAATTCACATTGGCCACTAAATTGCTACATTAGAAAATGTAAAGAATAGACAGTACCGAACATATTAGGATGAAGTCCCAGTGTAATCGCTATACAGTTGGTAGCTTGAAAAGAACTCTGATAAAGCTGTCACCCTGAGTGGAAGGCATATCAACAAATGTAAAATAAAATATATACTTTCACATAAGACTATATAGAATAGCGTTGAATTAATGCTCAAACTTATACACATTTGGCCCTGTCTACTTGCCTAGATAGAAAGAAATCATCAAAGAACATCATTGGGTCAACTTTTGACTGATATTAAGCAAAAACTTTATAATGTCATAGAATTCCAGATTAAAAACGTTTCTAGAAATTAGAGTGCCAGGGGACAGAGGAGTAAGTTTTCAAAAACAAACAGATCAACAACAACAAAAAAATCAGTCAAACAAACTGCAGAAGAAAATAGATTTTTGATGGACCAGTATTTCACAATTGCAACAATACCATGATTTAGAAGTCAAGTGCTTTTAATTCTTGACTCACTATTAATTTTCTATAAAGGCCTTTTAGTTCCTCCAAAAGACTGACTTTTATCATCTTGGAAGACTTGCATGAAGTAGAATAACTTCCTCTACAAGATTTTCCAGTTCACGCTAAACTAACAGATTGTAATTTGTCTTTCAGAAAAGACATTACTGAATTGCTAAGCAATTTTCACCATTAGAGTTCCACTCTACTTTCAGCTTCATTTACTTCAACCCAGTATTTTTTTTCCGTAATAGCCACATTTTCCCAAGACAATAAAATTTCTAATGTTAAGGAACTAACATTATGGCTAATTCTCAGCATGAGGGGATTAACTTACTGAATTTATTGGTTTGGTTTTTGAATCCTTTATCTGCTACAGCTTTTTCTTTTCCAAAATCTGCAATTTTGCAGAGAACGATCTTGCATTTAGAGGTTTTGTTAGAGGTTAAACACAGTAGGGACCACAAGTACATATCTGTTTCCCCACATTGATAATTCAGGCTTACGTAACTTGAGTGGATAAGTTCAAGTACAAACCACCCAGCCAGAATATGTGTGGTTCATTAGCAGAATGTGTCAACTTCGGAAAGCAGGCAATTACTGAGATACAAGTGAGCTTTATTACAGCATTCACCATACATCTAGAAATCTTCATCAACTGTTAAATAAATTAACCCAGAAAAAAATAACAGGGGTCTAATTCACCAAAGAGGAACACTTCAAAACAATTAATATTTTCCTTACAATGAATATTATTTTTCAAATGTTAAACATGTATTAGGTAATTTATAAAACAAAAAATATAAATTCTTTAATAGAGCACACAGTTTGATAGTATAAAACAATAATGAAATATCTCTAAATCAAATTAAAATTTTCTTAATGCTGACATTTCAAGGATTTTAAAAGAAAAAAATAACACTATGAAATTAAATACAAACAATAATAGCACTAGTATAGATTAATAACAAGAATTTCAAACACTTCCTTTATATTTATGATGCTATTTTAAAATATAAACAAACATTTAGCCAGTGTTAATGAGAAAAGTAACATAACAATTGAAAAAACAAGAATGGAATACACTGTAGATTAGGAAAGATAATAAAATCAAAACAATTCAGTACTAAATATAAATACTTCATGACTCCCTTAAAACTCGGTTTATAACTATGCTTAGATGGAAAGAAACTAGAATAGTCTGCATTTTAAAACTATTTTATAGCATGACCAAGCATACACAGAACTATGGTATACCTACAGTGTATCCCAATCAATAGAAAAATTAAATACTGAACCATTTTTTCCATTGTAAAGATGAGTATTCTCACCACTGAGATTATTTTTTATTTTGTTTACTGGAAGAACTTAATTTATTGAATAAGAATGTATTTGTTCCATCTATTATCACTACTTTTCCATTTCAGCACCAAACCTGATTTTAACAAGATGCCTAACCATTAAAGATTCATAATAGCATGAAATTAGTCACAGTCATGGCTGTGACACCTATAGATCATAACAATGAGTGAGTATGTACAGTGCTTACAGCGTTATGTAGTTAAATTTAGTCCTCACTCTGTTCTGTGTCTAGGTTTGAATGGTTCAACTACTGGTTACTTGATACGTGGATTTATTTACAGTATGTAGTTCACGAACCCTTGATTGTCATCACCAGGCAATCAAGAGGACTGGATGAATTATGAGATTTCAGCTAAATATAAACAAATTTGATAACGTATGTACTTATGCGTATTTATTGATAAATAAGATTGTTCTCTTCAGTTTTTGAAATACTGCTGCCAAGTTTCAAATTCCACGAACCCCCTCCAAGACCCTGAAAGCTGGACTCTCATTTTGGGAACCAGATGTGGGGGTTACAGATCTATGCCTTAGCCTTCTCATCTTGCGCCTTCCAAACCTGTATTCCTGGAGCTTTTTAAATTTTAAAACTGTCTGGTAGCTGTGGCCACAGTACCCTTTCAGTTCTGGCACTTTCCTGGACGTGCTATTTCTTCCTGGCTGAGAGGCAGTAGAGTGTAATGGTTAAGAACACGGTCTATGAAGCTCAACTGCTCAGTCTCAGAAGTGCTGTTTGTGAGTTTTGTATATGTGTATTCCTCCTGACAGACCTTAGTCAGTAAGCTGGGGCTTTTTACTTAATCATTTTCTTATTAATTCTCCCTGAATCAGCTTTGCCATCTCAAGAAAGCATGGGCTTTTCCCATCTGCTGTTCCCACTCTCCTTACACAGTCACACTCTATTCTTTTTCACTACAATTCTTTAGGCTTTGATCATGTTGCCCTGTAAATCTCCACTTGTCTAACTCGAAAAAAATACTTAATCTTTGTAGGAAGCCTCAGATGCCTCATCTATAAGGAGCTTCATAATACACCTCTTAAAAATAAGTGTTGTTTCAATTAAATGAAATAATATAAGGGAGAAAAGAGCTCAGCACACTCACTGTGGCACATGGAATGCCTGACACAAGATGAAAGGGTAGCTGTGGTGGCTGTTCCGGAAGTCAGCTCCCTAAGAAACAGCTTTGCCAGATTTAGATAGATGGTCTAAGGATCTGTAGTCAATGTGGACATAAATAAAACATATAAAAATTGTTTTATTTTCTTCCACTATTCCTCCAAATGCATGATATCATATGTTGAAAGCTGTTAAGGTTGAAATCAAATACACCAGGTCTCATGCTCCGCAATTTCCATTTGCTACGAGCGAAAATGCCTCCAAATGGCTTTAGTGATATTACCACCCTTTTGGAGAGCAGCAGCACGACGAGCTTCCAGTCAGTCTCATTTTCTTTTGTAGCAAAGCTCATTTACAAGAGCGCTCTGCTCCTTCGCTGTGTAACGATAGTCATGTTTTAAAAGCCGAAAGTGACTTAGTAAATAGAAGAAATGTAAGGTATTTCACCAAATGGATTTAAAAAAAACCTCTTCTTAGATTTCTGGAAAACTCAGTTAAGAAAAATCTTCTAAGTAGGACAAAAGTGAGTCACCTCTTGTACTTATGGTACTCTTCAAATTCTGACAATTTAAAAGATTATTTTGTTTTTAATATTTCAAAAACTTAAGGAGAGCAAGCTAATGATATTTAATTCTAAAGTCCACATAGTTATCACTAGTTTGACAATTACAGGCAGTGGGAATATTAGTACAAGGGTTTCTACCCATCGTTGACTTTCAAGTAGTCGGTTCTATTTATGTCTGCTAGTAATAAGTGCTATTCCTAAAAGATAATACTCAAATGAGCTGATGGGGAGAAGGATTAAGCTGATTATATGCTACCATTTCATCAGTAAAAATGTTTGTTTGTTGTAGGAGGCATATTTGGAAATGGCATTTTTAATTCTTAATTGAGCAATTATTGAAAAAATATATGAACCACACAGACATGTTAGAACACACTCATTTGAAAGTTAGTTAAGAAAAAAATATCTCCTGGAAAATAATTCTGACAAATGCAATAAGCCTATTTTTTAATTCTGCCAAGATTTCCTTAATATATCTATCCTTTTCCTGTCTATCTTTCATTAAGCAGATATTCCAGAATATCTGGAAAAAAATGAATAAAACATTGAAACACGTTTACTAAATGCACTGTATTAAAGTAATAAATAAATAACATCAAAGATTAATTTTTACTTGTGTTCAATTATACTGGGACAATGATGAAATAGAAGGCATGGAACTCAGTCTCAAGGACTTTAGGGCATACTTGAGTAGACATACATACACAAAATGGTATTAAAAATTATTGGCTTCCTGACATCAGAGTATTTCCCTCTACATCCTGAAACTTCTGAACACTGACTCATAGTCAAGAAAGATGGGTTTAAGACTTAGGTCTCCCATACGGGCAAGTCATTTCATTGTCTGTTTACTATCTGTCAAATTTCTTAACAGAGGGAGGAACATATATGGTTTTTCTAAAAATAAATGTCAAATTACAGATACTTCATATTTACTTTTAGTAATGATGTTTTTAGTTTGAAATTTCAAGTTATAGTAAAAAAAGGTTTAAGATTGTTCTGTTTATCCAGAAGGGGCATCAATTTAAAATGTTCAAAACTTGTACTACGTTATTTAAAATTTCTATGTCAGAACTAATATTCACTCAATTGAAGACTTCTCATATAGAGCTGATTATATTCCATCCACAGTGATACAAACCAACAATTTTGTTCATCTTTGTGATATAAGCAGGGGTTACAATTACCCAAACTGACTGAAATCATAGCATCAAGAAAGTCTTTGTAGATTCTCAACATTTACATATGTGCTTGTCTCCAATTTGAACATTCATCACGTCTCATGTTTCTTGTTTCTTCAGCATTTGACACATATCCAATTAAGTTATGCAAAAATCATGTTTTCCTAACATGTTATATATGGCGTATAGGTGAGTGATTGTGGCAAATTAATGCAGGTGTTTGGAAAACAGAGAATACCTGCTGATAACTCATGATAACTTGTGATTCATTTGTAATCATAGTTTTAAATTTAGTTTAATTCTCATCAATTAAAAATGATGAATGTTTGTTATATATTTGAATTGCTAAAAAGACCAATCAGAATTATCAACCAACTCTTTTTCTTTCCCTTGACAAAATACAAAACAAGACAAAACAAAACAACCCTGAATAACATGTTCATAATGTGTTTGGTAGGTTATTAAACTAGGTGATTTTTACTAGGAAAAAGTTTGTTTTATAAAATCACATAATTTCAGGTTGCATTTCCTCATTTCATTAAATTTCCCAGAAATCTCTCCATCTTCTATATTCCTTATTTAATGTATTTTAAACAAAATTTAAATTCTTAATATATAAGCTGTCTTTAAATATGAAACCTCTTTGTTATTAGTCATGTCACAAATTGAACTACATTTTACAAAATAACACTTGGGTTCTCCTATCATGGTTTGACACTTTTTATAGGGAGTCATAGTTCAGACAGGACAAATCATCTATAATCCTAAATAATGGCTAACTTCATATTTTGGGATATTTTATTCAGCCTTAGTTAGCAGGTAGTAAGTACCTCCTATGTGATAGGTACTATGGACAATTGAAAACTAGTCATTATTAACACTATATGATACCACTTATATGTGGAATCTAAAAAAAAAAAAAAGACACAAATTAACTTATTTACAAAACAGAAACAGACTCACAGACAGAAAACAAACTTATGGTTACCGGGGGAAAAGGGAGTAGGAAATTCAAAATTTGTAGATATTAACGACTACATATAAAATAAACAACAAGTTTCTACTGTACAGCACAGGGAATTACATTCAACATCTTGTAGTAACCTATAATGAAAAAGAACATGAAAAGGAATATACATATGCATATGTATGACTGAAACATTATGCTGTGTACCAGAAATTGACAACACTGTACACTGACCATACTTCAATGAAACAGTCATTATTCTTTCAAACTTATATAAATGTGAAATAATTAAAGCATAATATATAATTTTATGCTAAAGGAATATAAATACAATTAATTCCCTTAAGAAATATAAAGTATCCTTGGGATATAAGACTTACACATATGAGTAGGGACAAATGGGGCTTCTAACTGATTAACTGCTACAGATTTGACCTTTCAGCAACAAGAAGACACTCTGAATTTTGACCAAGGGCTTCACTCTGTGGCCTCTGGACATACGAAATGTGAATGGCTAAAAAAGTTTCAGAGGGGTCTAGTCCCAAGACTCCCTAACACTTCCAATGTCACAGAAATAGAGAAAGGAATAAAATTGGACTCCACTCTCTGTGTCCTACGGCTGTTTCCTGGTGAGTGTTTAGAAGCTAAAAACATGAGGCTTGAAATGTTTGCTGAGGCCGGCATGGCCAGTATGTCCTTTCCTTCTGTTTCATGAATAAGTAATTTTCCTCTCGGCAGTGCTGAGTCATCCTGGCCATTTTCAACCTTGCCTTTGCTTAGAGTAAGACCCTGCAAAGACTAGTGTGGCTGAGCTCACACATTGTCTTCAAATTTGTTCTGCAGAGCCAAAGGGTACATGAGGATTGTTAAGGGTCATTATTACGACAAGCTCTAATTTTATCATTTTTATCCCTTGGAGGTCCATGAAAGGTCTCTTTCTCTCTTTCTCTCTCTCTCTCTCTCTCTCTCTCTCTCTGTGTGTGTGTTGGGGTAAAGGTTAAAGCTGGATTCTGCTGCTTAAAACTTGTTTATGAATACTACTGAAATAGACAGAAGTCTTACAGAAAATCAGAAATTATGGGAATGAAGACTGGCTGATGTTATCAAATAAGACTTCACTGAAAGGAAGTAGGAAGTGACTTGCAATGTTGATAAAATTTTTAATAAACTGAGAATAAGAGAAAGAGATCTTTAAGTTGGAAGGTGCAAATGAACCAGAATAAGGAGATTGAAAAAAAAAAACATTGGATTGATTAAAAGGTGTATGTGAAATAGCAAGAGATTAGAGAAGAAAGATGCCATTAGATTTTGAAGAGACTTGGATTTCAGTATGAGATGTTTTATGGAGAAGGAGAACAGTCCCAGTCATGTAAGAAGATAAATCTGGCAGCTGTATGGAGAATTCAATGGTGTAGAAAGATTGAAAGCAAGGTTGAGTCCAATTAGAGGTTCACTGTAATAACACAGTCACCGGACAATGGGGTCTGGTATTGGGAAGGTGGCAGTGTGAAAAGGTAAAAGGGGCCAAACAGAAAGTTCTTATACTTTTGCATGAACCATTGTAAATGAAATGAGTGAAGCCATTCATTTGTACTTTGATTCAATAAAAATCAAAGCCTCAACATTGCTACAATATCCCATCCTGTTAGATCAGAATGTAACAGAACAAGTTAGACATAATCAATGCTCCCATGCATTTAATGAGGGACACTGAACTTAGTAAGTAATAACATTGGAGCAAAAGCCATGAAGGCAGAGATTTACTCCTTTGTTCACTGTTATATTCCTAGGACAGTGCTCCTCAGTAAATATCTCCTGAATGGATGGATGAACAGGGCAATGGGCATGGTAGACCTGGTGAAGTTTGCTGAAGGATGCACTCCTCATGCCAAAACCTGGAGAAGGAAGAGGAGTTAGTCACAGCATGGCAGGGATGTGGCTCACAGCAGAAGAAGCAACTTGTGGCAAATTTCAGCCAGTGAAAAGAGCTGTAAACCTGGAGCTGAGGTAACGAATGAAAAGAGATGAAGCTGTAAAAATTAACAAGGGCCAGAGAATAACAGTTCTGTCATCCAAGTTATGCAGTTTGAACTTCATCCACCCAAAGAGGAGCCATTGAAGGAATTTGGGCAAGAGAAAGCTATTCTAACTGACCTCTGGTGAGTCACTCCACCTCTCTAAGCCTCAAGTCCCTAGTGTACAGAGCAAGGACGATGATTGGATGAGGAGGTCGCTGCAGTAACTGGCCCAGGCCAGCGACTCAGGGTAGGGTAAGCGCCCTCTCTCTGTGACACCCCAGCTCTCTTCAGCTCCACCTGATGGAAGCCCCCCCACCCCATCCCCACTTCTCAATAAATGACTACAATAATACTTCCAAGTTAAAATATCAGAAGCATCAGTCTGCATAAAGAGTTCTGTATATCTTATATTAAAAGCTACCTTCTTTTATTTAATGCTAGGTAATGGGTAGCTGACGTTCCCAGCTTTACATCTGGGGATGTAACGTGCAAGCAAGGTCATGCTGCTTTCTTGTTCCCCTCTTTTCCCACAACATGACTGAATCAGAAAAAAATAACTGCAGAAATATTTAAAATAGAAATTACATATGAATAAATTATACAGAAATTACTATTTTGGTGTTGAGTTGCATGTTTTTATTTCCATGCTTTTGAATTTCCATCATTTATAAAGGCCCTTAACTGACATTCATTATTAAAGTAGTTAAACATTCACGTGCTTCTGAATTATTAATTGATGCACACAATGCTGTCCACTGTTTGTACATACAATATATTTAAAATGAAACAAAGCTTCAAAGATAGCAACGAAGTCTAAATCTTATCAGCACAGAAGTGGGAGAGTATATTTCACCACAGAAACTTTAAGCCACATGAAGGATCTGCTCCTAAGATCTTGGAAAATCCTGTAATTCACGAATATTACTAAGCATGTTATTTTCCCATAAATAAAGTCAGTAAGCACTGACTTCAGGCATAAATGAATCTGGGCTTAAACGAAGCCTCCCCAAGTTTCACTCTCATATCAGCTTCTCTCTGCACATGGGTCTTATTTTCTGCAACTGAAGTTAAGCCTTACTCCAAGCATCCTCCAAATTGCACCCTGTCAGCATGCTGACTTAAGAGGTGGATCCACCAACCCAGCAAAACAGCCCTGGAGTCCTGCATCATGTGCCCCCTCCCATTAATAAAGTCTATCATCAAAAGGAATGGGGGTGGGAAAAATATTCCAGCATTCTAGGCAACCACAAACTGGGGTTTGTGCATTAAAAAAAAAAGATTAAAATTCTTCTATTTTGGTTTAACTCAAAAATCATCTCAGTAGGCTTCTGAGTGCCTTTGGTCGAGTTCTAAGTTCTCATTTGAGCAATGTTAGCAAGAACTGGAAAACTCACTGAAATAGTGAAATGTTCACTTTATCTGGTATGTGACCAGAACTTCCGATGGACTTACATATAGTGAAGACCCAAATCCCTGAGGGGTATGGCATTCTATTCTTTAGTCTGTCTAAAGCCTTTCTCTCTGGCTCCAAGTCATCACCTCATCACTTCTTACTTTCATCGGAATTGGCTGTCTTTTCACGGACATCTTTTTTTCGTTAAAAAAATATATACACATACTGGACATACACACACAGATATGCAGATAAACACACACAGTACTTAAAAAAGAAAGAAGCTGAAATGAAATTCAGATGCTGAGGTCTATGAGCCTAGTGCAGAAGCTAAATTAATACACGAGATGAACTGCTGTGAAAGGTCAAGTCTAGAATGTGCGAACTGTGACTGCCAAGACTCTGCTCTTCTCCTCCCGTATCCGATGATGTCTCAAATATGGGGAAAACATTTTAAGTACCATGACTCATGTCTCTGAAGATGGCAGCAAGTTTCATACAAAGATCAAGTGTTAGAAAGGCATGGAAACCTGGAGACGAAACAACGACATAAAAACCCACTTAGCAGATGATCTAATCTTCGTTGATTCAAATTCCTGTAAGGATTAGACAATTCTAGGTTAAGCACACTTTCCAAATTTCTCCTTCTTCAGTTGTCATTAACATGGTATTTACAAAAGACTTTTGGACTAACATACAAAAGGGATGAATTTCTCAGTATTTCAGTCACATTGCTTCTTACTTGCATTCAGAATCCTATATTTGGGAAATCAAGACTGGTTACACTGGAAATAAGGATGGTACCAACAGACAAATGATCATGATAAACCTCCAATTATGATGCACCTTTTATTCACAGTATGTTTAAACCTTTCACACACCTAACCAACTCATACTTATCTGCCAGTGGAGCTCTCAAGAGCAGACAATGCCTAATGACCACACAGAGCAAATTCTTAGTTAAGTATTTTCATCCAGAAAACACATTCTCTTCCCCAGGAGGCTTCAGACACATCTTACATAAGCAAAATCTAACTGCGTGTGTTGGAAATTGGCCAGGCAATTGACATCTACAATGCTGCTTTTATGAAGGCTATTAAAACTATATTAACACTTCCAAGTTGTCAAGATGTTATTTATTCCACATTTGAGCAAAGGCACTACCACAAGTGAACAGGAGCCTCGGTGCCACCTTCTGGTTTACAGCTGATATCTAAGTAGGTTCAGTACCACAGGCCCTCTAGGATGTGCATCCAAATTTGCCCGGGAGGAAGTGAAATCTTATTTTCCCTTATCTTAGCCCAGAGGTTTAATCTCGGCTGTATCATTCATTCACAGAAACTCCTAGTATCTACTCACTGGTCAAATCTGAAAACATCACCTGTTCTTAAAGCGCACATCCCGCCCTCCCCCATCACTGTCCTCTACTTGCTTCTGGGACACCTGGGTTTTCTGTTTTGAACTCTGTTACTAGACATAATGAGTTGAATAGTGTCCCTCCCAAATTATGCTGATGTTCTAACCCTTGGTACCTATGAATGCAACTTTATTTGGAAATAGGGTTTTTGCAGATGTAGTCAGGTTAGTATGAAGTCATACTCCATTGGGGTGAGCCCCAATCCAACATAACTGGTGTCCTTATAAGAAGAGGAACATTTGGACAGAGACACAGAAGCCACGCAAGGACAGAGGCAGAGATGGGAGTCACGATGCCACAAGCCAAGGAAGGCCTGGGGCTACCAGAAGCTGGAAGCGACAGGCAAGGGACCTCTCTTAGAGGTTCTAGATGGCCCTGCCAGCACCCTGATTTCAGACTGCTAGCCTCCAGAGCTGTGAAACAAATTTCTGTTGTTTTAGTAGAACTCTGTTACGGCAGCCCTAGGAAATAACCCTTTAGATTTATTACTCGGTGATTTGAGTTCTACTCACTCACACACACACGGACACACACACGTGCACATACACACGCACAATACACATACACACGCAGACACACACACTCACATGCACACACAGATGCATGCAAATGCACACACACTCACACATAGACATGCACACACACACAAACGGACATTTTGAGTCCTTAAAATATGTCAAATATTTCTAAGCATTTTATATACTTAAGTTCAATTAATCCTCAAATAATCAGGGGAGGAGGGTGCAATCATTAATCATCATTTTCCCAATGAGGATTTGAGGAAGGGTAAGCAACCTGTCCGTGCTGGTAAGCAACGCAGGATAAGGGGAGCCGGGGTTCATTATCCCTACCGTGGACAGGTCCCGGAACTTACAGTTGACAACAGACTCAACGTTTCTGATGTCTGTGCTGAAACTCCTAATGGAACAGTTCTTGTTTGCAACAGTTCACTCTGAAATCCTTGTTTTTAAACACAAACCAGCAAAACAGAATACCCTAAATGAATATGGTAAACACTTAGTTAGGCCTTAAAAGCATGTTTTATGAGAAAAACAGTGGCAATTTGGTCCAGGAAACAAAATAGATTGGCACCTGATGACGGTTCCCAAGTGCCTGAGAGGCTTTCATGGACGAGACCTCTGTCTTATTCTCTCTGTGTTTTGGAGGGCAGGATAAAGGCAAACGCATGAGGGGAAGTGAAAAGGAAGCCTATTTGTCCAACTACAACCAAGATTCATTTCTAATAAGAAAACCATTCAGAATGGAGCTGCTGGTGTTGTCGCCCTAGAAATATTTAAGCCAAGTACAAGGTACCAAGTTGCTACTGTTATTTCATCATATCCCTGGGTCCTTCCTTTATTTTCTTCTTTTTGATGAACGATCCTTTTCACTCGGGGCAGCTTACTTTGGGTAAACAGCTTGAACTCTGGTTCAAACGGCAGCTACCATTAACCAATTTTTAGTTTCCCAACCACTACAGATCTTCCTTAATTTACAACCGGGTTATATCCTGGTAAACCTGCTGAACATCATTAGCTTAGCCCTGCCGACCTTAAACGTGCCCAGAACACTTAGATGAACCTACGGTTGGGCAAATCATCTAACACAAAGCCTATTTTATCATGAAGTGTTGATGAGCTCATGTAATCTACTGAATACTGCACTGAAAGTGAAAAAACAGAATGGCCGTATGGGTGCGGAGTGGGTGTTAAAGTATCAGTGGTCCACCCTTCTGATCAGGTGGCTGATGGGAGCTGTGGTTTGCTGCCACTGCCCAGCATCAGGAGAGAGTATTACACACATCCAGCAGCTCAGAAAAAGATCAAATCTCAAAATTAGAAATATGGTTTCTACCAAATACCCCAATATGTATCATTTTCTCACCATTGTAAAGTAAAAAAAAATCTTCATTGTCAGTGGAGGGCTGCCTGTGTTAGTTTTCTGAGCTGCTGGGCTCGCCACTTCAACACTTTCGTCTGTGGAGCTGTTTCAGTATCTCACTTTGCTGGGCTGCCTGAGGGTTACAAAGCATGTTGCATGGTGTCACTGCAATATTTCAATGACCTTAAGATACCACTGATTATAAGGAACACCGATATTTTAAGTGTTATTAAATTTAAAAATGAAATGTTTTCTTATCACTTAAAATCCCTGTTTTATACTCTATAAGAGAAACACATTTTTTTAATGGAGGTGCAGGGGATCGAGCCCAGGACCTCGGGCCAGCTAAGCATGCACTCTACCACTGGGCTATATCCCTCCCTCCATAAGAGAAATATTGATTATCATATTCCTAAATCTTCCTCCCATTTGGTTGGACTCATCAGAATCTATTTTAACGTCAGAGTCATCAACGTTCTTTCACCAAATATCATCATCTGTGTTATCAAAAGTGTTCATAATGCAGTGTTTTTAAAAGCATGCTCCAGTATTATAACCAGAATTTCGTTTCTGAACTTCCTTGCTTGGTGCATGACAGGCAATCGTCTGCTTGTATGCTGGTAAGAAAATATAACGAGCTTCAGCACATTACGGTAAGCTTTATTTTTCAGGTCCTATAAAGCACACGGTTTTTGCTTTGTGTGAAAATAGGAAATTACAGACAGTCCTCCAACAGTGAATATTCTCTTCTCTAATTAATGGGCCTCACTGTTCTGTTTCTGCGCCTTTCCACATGATAACATTTGGATTCAACATCAAATAATATTTTTGAAGAGAATGTAAAGAGCAGTTAAACTTCTGTGCAGTTCCAGCAACGCACATAACTCAGAGCCAACAATATGAACAGCTGCAACCAAGTCCCCACCTGAGCAGGCAGTGACACTTGTATCAGGACTACTGTCTGACTGTTGTTCGACTAGCGACTGTGAGACTCAGGCCAATTTCAGAGAAATTAGAATATGAAAAGAGTGCGTTTGAGAACTGGTGAAATACGGTATTGACGGATTACTGTGCTGTAGTTTTCCTCAACTGTAATAACACGCACCCCTGTGTCTACATAAAAGGGAGAGTCAATAAAGGTTTGTGTCATGGAGCAGAGGCTGGAAGGCATAGCACAGAGGGGATTTTTCTACTATTGTCTAGAGTGGAGGGTTGCCAAGCTACTTTCTGAACCAATGATTCTTCCATCCCCAAGCAATGAAAAAGGCAAGATGGGGAAGGGGTGGGGGGATTTGATGGAGATATCATGCCTTGAAATGCAACTAAAAGAACACATCAAATAAGGAATCACAGAGCTGGTTGTCCCTGCGGCTGAGTAGAGGTTTGCTGTTCTCAGGCAACGTGACGAGCTGCTGTGAGACACGCAGAGACATGTCTGCGCTCTCCCAGGTGCATTGTCTCCACAGCTCTCTGTGGACTGGACCACCTCAGAGCCACTGAACCAAACCAAGGGCTGGGTCTCCCCACAGCAGGGGTAGGCTGAAGCCCCATGGAGGGGCTGGATCACCACTGTCTCTGGCTGAGGTGCCTGCCTGTGTACGATTTTTTTCTTTTCATCGTTGCTGATCTTATTCTTTTCGGAGGCTCATGATCCCACATTAGTTTCAATTGTTGATGTAGTGCTGTCCCCTCCCTTCCCTCCCTCCCCCCGCCACTTCTCTCCACCTAAATGTGTCGTAAGAACAAGAGCCATTTACTACTCTCCACGGGCTGAGAGCATGCATGTATAAATTTGGGAAGCTCATTATAACTCACAGCTGTCAGTCCTCAAAGGAAAAAAAAATAACCTCCCACAAAACAAAACAAATAAAAAACCTTAAACCAGCATGGACTTTGTCTCCATTATTCTGTGTTATATAAAACAGATCATTGATAAGGGAGCAACTGTATTTCCACTTCTGTGAAGTTGAGATCTTCCTAATCTTCTTACAGCATTGCCTCCACCCTATTCCTTCTCTGCGCAAAAATAATTACTGGTTGCCTTTTGCCTAAATGACAAACTCCCAATTTCCTACCATGGTACCGCCATATCCTTTCTTCTCAGTACAGCCTGGTGTTCTCTCTCTCCCCTCCAGCCTCACCTCGTCAGTCCCTTTGAGAAGCTGGTGTTGGAGTTAAGCATGTGAGCTTTAGCATTTATCAGGCCTGAATCAAATTTTGGCTTTACCGCCATTAAATGCATAACTTTTGGATAAGTACCTAAACCCCAGTGGACGTCAGAGTTCTCATCTCTAAGATGGGGGTGAGACACCTACTCACTGGCTTACTGTGTGATATTATATTTAATCACTCCACACACTATCTGACATATAGTTAATGCATATAAATGGTAACTATTACCCTACAAAAGCTTTCCACTCTGCACTCTCACTTGTCTTGAATCTTACCAGGCTTGCTTTGTCTACCACTTATTCTGTACTTGTAGTAAATACAAATGTATTTATATACAATTACACATAAGGGTACATATACAACTTTATACATAGTAATAAAGTTACATATGTAGCCTTATATGGTAATAATTTCATATTAAAATACGTAAAATTGAAATGAAATAATAACAGGAAAATGATATGAAAAGATATGAAAATATGACATATGAAAAACATTTTTAAAGGAAGCTTTCACAGGAAGCAGTCAAAGTATTTTATAAAGGTGGAAAGTAAGTCTCAGGTTTAGATGACCTGTTAAAGGTGTTCTGGCTAGTCACTGCCAGGGTCAGGCCCAGGACTTTTAATCTCTGGTACAGTGGTGTTCACACGTCCCAAATTTGATTAGGCAATTAGAGGACAAAGACAGTCTTCCTGAGTTCTCTCCAGAACCCAGTATCATGCCCCTCATCCACCCACTGTGGGAGCTCAGTAGTATTTGCTTGATCCCCACAAAGAACATGGCAAATGTATAAACTGTGCTTTAGGTATCAACCAAGAAAGAAGTGAACTGGAGAGAGTTCTGATGTTTTTACAGAGTGGAACGGAGCCTTACCCAAAGCAGATTTGGAGTTTTTGTTCTATAACTACTTAGCAAATAAAATATAAGGCTTTGAGAAATTTCATTCCGTTTTCTACTGGCTTTGAGTTTAAACGTGTGCCAACTCCTATTACTTGAAAAGATATGCTAACACAAATAAGACAGTACAATTAATTCTGTTAAGTCTTTAAAATTTCATTTTCTCTTATGGTATTTTTGAGCTTTCTGGCAAAATGACATTACTATATAGTTCTAGGTTTTTGTCACAAATTAATGTCTTTTGCATTGCTTTTCCAATGAACGCTGTATGGTACTTTCATACTTTACTAACCCAGATTTCTGACTAGAAGTGAAAGATCAGAGTAAGAATTCCCTATTCCAAGCTATGTATGTATGTATGTATTTACATAACAGTTTTCAAAAAGGTAACTGATAATTATTCTATCCTCATTCTATCTCAGTTTGCTGAAGGAGATTACTGATAAAAATGTGCATTTACCTTCAGTGAGTTGGATCTCAGCGCTATACTTCCCTTTGCAATTTACTTTTCAGATTAACTTTGATCTTAATGTATATCTATGCTGAGTTCTGAGCACAGGATTCAGTACTAATGACTTAATAATCTTCTCATTTGCAAAATACCACCCTTTCAAGACACAGATGTCAGCAGACAAACACATGCCCCATGGATACCTGGTCACGTTAATGACAGGTATCCACTGGCAGCTGGAGCAGGTCTCCTCAGTGGTGCGTAGAACATTAATCACATACTATTAGACGCTGAGAACACTTTCCTTTTCCCTCTTTTTCCCCTTTTCAGCATTGCCTTCTCTAGATAAGATGCATTAACTATGTGATTCAGAATAACATGAAAAATGTGCTCTGATTTTTGCTTTTATTTGGGAAGAAAATAATTCAAGCTGCCTTTTCCTTTAATGTCACTTTGAGTAAAAGTCAGATGTATCTGTAAACACTGTAGTATGGACAAAAAAAGCAATGATGCCAGAATTATTACATAGACAGTTCGTGGTTCTCAAAGCATCCCACTTAAGTGTGCAAAGCACAGGAGTTATGGGTCTGTCTCGATTCACAGACACATTTCTTAAAACATGCAATTAAATTTAACAGAAATATCTGTTTCTAGCATTTTACTCACATGAAGTAAATAAAAGTGGATAGACTTCAGGATTTGACTTTGAACTGCCTATGCTGGAAACAGCATTACCTTGTAGAATGTTTTCATAGAATAATCAGTAATTTTGATTAGTTGTTCGTGATTCAGGAAAGAGGCTACAACATAATGAGGACAGAAATACTAAAACCTCAAGATGTCTTCAGACCTGTATTTTACTTCTCTGCTCAAAACCCTGTGGCATCCTATTTGAACTGAGGAAAAGCCAAGGCTCTAAACATTCTGCTGGAAGCAGCGCCTTCTCTAACCTCAGCTTCCCTTTCTCCTGGGCACTAACTTTGCTTCAGCTACACTGGCTTTGCTTTCCGAAGAAGAGCAGGCCAACTCCTACCTCAGGGCCTTTGCACTTGCTATTCCTCTGCCTGGAGAATTCTTTCCTAAACATGTGCTCTTCTCTCCTCTCTTATTCAGTACACTGCTGACCTGCCACCTTCTCAGAGACACCTTCCCTGATCCTCTATCTCACATTCCCTAGGAGACACATTCCATCCCTTACCCTCCCTTAGTCTTCTGCATAGCACTTGTTACAACAGTACATATTACATATTTTTTAAACTTATCTATCAGTTTGTTTGTCTAAAACACAGTTTCCAGAGGACAGAGACTCTGTTTTGTTCACTGCTGTATTCCAACATATTGCTTAGTGAGTGGCTCAAAATGTTCTTGAATGAACGAGTGAAATTAGAGGATGGGTGATCAAAGGCTGAATCTGCAGTTATAACACAAAGTAGTAACTAATCTCATAGAGCTCACTAGCTGTGGTGCAGTAATAGTGGTAGTGTGCCAGTGAAAGATGATTAGAGAAAGCACGAAACGTCATCATTTTAGAATCTGGCAGTGAGGACTTAAGTAAAAAAAAAAGTTATTGTGGTTGCCTATAAATTATCTGGTCAGGTAAAGAAAATGGATATTACATTCAAGGCACTGATCACAAAATTAACACAGAAGCAAAATATACCAGAAATGGGAGGCTTCATCTACTTGATTACCTTTGTAAGTATTGGCCTAGAAACAAAGGATTGAATGATACTAAATGTGACTGGCTATAAATGTCACCCCAGAGAGCTTGAGAAACAGGCTATTACTCTCTCCCTGATTCTGATATACCATGTGGAGCTGGTTAGGGAGTTGGAAATGATAGGAAAACAGTGATGTCATCTGAACATTCAAGACAGGGAGAAAGGAGAAAGCTAAGCACAGTCCACACACTACAGATTTCATAATGAGTAACAACAGCAATAATGATAATAATACCCACCACTCACTGAGCCTCCATTAGGGGCCAGCGCTGTACTGAGTACACTGTAAGCTCCTTTAAGCTTCACAGTCCCTCCTCCCCTCCCCCTACCTTTAAAAAAACTAAGTAAAACATCGTTAAGAAGAACTTTCATAATGCATTCAGGTACTGGAACTTACACTAGAACAGACTTCAGTCAGGTGGCCCCCACCATACATAGCTGGGGAGGTGCGGTGGGCGGCCATGAAGCTGGCTGAGCAAGACCCCTTGGGCTACATGTCTTGGCCCCCGTACTGATCTTGCTCTCCTTTTTACTTTGCCTCAGGTCACCTCCTTCCCAGCCACTCTTTTTTTTCTTTTTTTTTTTTTTTTTTTTTTGATTGTTTATTGCTATCTTGATGTTATGTAAACTTCTTTTTTAATTGAAGTATAGTCAGTTTACAATGTTGTGTCAATTTCTGGTGTACAGTGTAATAGTTCAGTCGTACATATATATACATATATTAGTTTTCATATTCTTTTTCATTATAGGTTACTACGAGATACCAGCCACTCTTTCAGGAGGTCTATGCTGTCTCCAGGTGACTTGGCCTCCTTTAAGTCTTCATTCTCAGCACACCATTCAGTTTCTATCTCACAACTAAATAAAGGAAAAGGGCTGGGAGCCACAGTCTCTGCTCTCTGACTCTTCTCAGCCTTTCCATCTTCACCCACAATTTTTTTCTTTCCCTCTGGCCTCAGAAGGTCTTGATTTCCACCTAAAGCCAATGAATCCTCCAGTGTTTCTATGCCTAATTTCTCAAGGGTCATGCTCTGTCATCAGTGATTTCCTCTGTCTCACATATTTCTGACTTACTTTCTACTGGTCTCTTTCCCTTTACCTAGAAACACCTGAGTCTCTTCCATGGTGAAAGTCTTCCCTTGATCTAATCCTCTCATGCTACTGACATGCATCTCTTCTCAGTCAAGCCACCTGCACGGTGGTCTATGCTGCGTGCCTTCCCTTCTCTGCTCCAATCACTCGAACTCCGGCTCACTTTAACAGGAATGTCCTTGTCCCCAGCCACTCTACTCCCTTTCTATGGACAGCAAGCATCAGTTACTTCCTAACTGTCAAACCCAGCAGGCATTCTTGAGTCCTCTTTTCCTCAACTTCCACTAATACTATTGTAGGGGGAAGGAGAAGTTTTTCTTTAATTTAAAATTTTTTAAAACGTTGCCTTCATTTATTAGGGATGGTTTCAATGGATAGCGGTTTCTAGGTTCATAAGCTGTTTTGTTTTGTTTTAACAGCACTTTTTTTTTTTTATTAATGGCGGTATTGGGGATTGAACCCGGACCTCTTGTATGTTAAGCATGCACTCTAACACTGAGCTAGTTCTTTTCCCCCAGTAGAGGAGGAGAGAACACTCCTTCTGGATTTTTGTCTTAGTCCATCTGGGTTGCTATAACAGAATATCCATGACTGAGTGACTTATATGACAGAAATTTATTTCTCAGTTCTGGAGGCTGGGAAGTCCAAGATCAAGGCATTGGAAAGTTCAAGTCACTGGCAGATTCAGTGTCGGTGGAGGGATAAGTCAGAAGGGCTCCTGCCATGTTCCTGCTGTGCCCTCACTCGGCAGCAGGAGCACGAGAACTCTCTGACATCTCTTTGATAGGGGCCCTAACCCCATTCATGAGGTTTCCACCCTCCCAATGACCCCATTTCAAATCCATCATATTGGGCATTAGATTTCAGCATACGAAATTCGGAGGGTGGGGACCCAAACCTGCAGTTTACAGCAGTTCTCCACTTATTTTCTGGCTATAATTTCTCAGTCTTCTCTGTGGCCCCTCTTCCTGTGATTGTCCCTTAAACGTAGTCATTATCCCTCTACTAGCGTTGTTATGACCCTTCTACTAGCTGTCCCTTAGTAATCTCATGATTTTACAACTGCCCGCACAATGATAATCCAGAGCAGCAACCCTAACCCAGACCTCCCAGCTGCACTCTCAAGAAATGCATACACAGCAGCTACCGGGGTGACTGTGCTTGGGTGTTCCATAAAATACTCACTTGCAGTCTGTCTAAAACGGACCCACTGGATTTTCATAGAAACCTGTCCCTGCAGAGATGATCTAGAATGGTGGTGTCGCCAACTACCCAGTCACATAAACCAGAGAGCTGGAAACCCTCCCAGATTTCTCTTTCTACCCATCACTTCCTTCTCGACACCAAGTCTTAAATATTTAATTAAATCCCATCATTTCTACCAGTGCTGTTGCTGCCTCTGTCTCGATTCAGTTCCTTGTCTGGACCACCATAATGATGTCTCAGTTTGTCTTTCTGCCTTTGGCCTTTCTCCTTCCAGTGCTACCTTCAGAATGATGTCCAAGTGAATAAAACATAATAGTAACAAGCCACACACAAGCAAGTCTTTTCCCTACTTAAACATCCTCTGGAATGTCTGTATATTATGAAATTTGCACTACTTATTCCTAGTGTATGAGACATCCCCCTCCAAACTCTTCAATCTCTCTCAGCACCCGCCCTCAGCCCTAACAGTTTTCCAAACATACCAAGGGAAAACATCCCTCTGCTCCTTGGACCACACTGTTGCTATGTCTAGAATGCCCTCTCTACACCTAGGTGCCAGACAAGCTCCTATGTGTCTTTTAAAACATAGATCAGAAGTTGCTGCCTCTTGACTTGTTGTATCCATAGAGTTACTCATTTTGCAGCCTCTATCCTTCGCAAATAGCTCTTGTTTTACACTTATCATATGTTTCATAATAGGTTTATTTCAGTATCTGGATCCTCTAGTAGACTCTGACATTATTTAGGGCAGAGGCTAGATATTTATCAGTTCTGTGCCTATTGATCCTAGAAATGTAAATGCTCGATAAATATTTCCAAACTAAATAGAAGAATGAATATTTTAATTAGCCCACTTTAATCTACTAGATATTCCCTGAGGTTGCCTATTCATGCTTAAAGAAATTTCTTTCACGGTATTTCCTTATTACATCTCTCTGAACAATGGAAATTCTGTGCAAGGTTCTGTGCTGCAGGCAGTGTTTTTTAAAATTATTTGATCATAAACCAAAGTTAGAAATTTTGCATTATAAGCCATTATAAATATACAAATGTGCAAATAAACAAAAATGTTGAGTCCTTCTCCTTATTTCGTATGATAAACTCTGATATTTTCTTTCTTATTCAAGTCTTTTGCAATAAATTAAAACATACTGGATCAATAACAATAAATTGATTTCATGTCTCATAGATTGTGATACACATTTTGAAAAACGCTGTTATATACATAATGTTTAGGAAAAAACTTCTTAAGGAATTTAAATTTCTGAATTAGTCATTTCTTTAATTTTAATTATAAATTTAATAGTAAGTGTTGTTGGAAAACATTATTTATCCAAACTGTAGGAACATCCACATAAATAAGTGGAAAATTATAGAATATTTTAAAAGTAATATTATGCTACTGGTTTGAAGTTCACACATTGCTGCAAACTATAAAAAAAAAATATGTGAAAGTCCTGGCTTTAATGATGACATAAAATCACTTTGTTTCCAAGCTATTATGTTAAATGCCAATCATCTCCCTTTGAACTATGTTTCATATTTTACTTAGTTTAATAAACCCTTTATTCACAGACATTTTCAAAGTAACCTTTAGCATGGTCCAGACTGAAGTATCAGGAATCCAAATTTAGGAGAATGCAAATTTATGAAGGTTTTCGTCATTTATGTTTAAAGCTGAAATATTCTAACCTATAAATATATACCTGTGTTTTCTCTGTTTTAGGCTCTGCTACTTTACAAAATTCCTAAGGGCATAAAATTCATCTCTTCTGATTTACTCAAAATCACCTCAAAGAGTAACAGAGACTGGGTAGGACTCTGCAGGAGAGCTACCCTTTACCACGTGTTTCTGCATGTCAGGCAATGCACTGTCAGTCCTAATTCTCACAACAACCTGAAGGTCAGTGCTAACCTCTGTTTACAAAGGATGACCTAAGTAAAGTGGTTCCAAACGTACAGTTAGGAAGCATCAGAATCAGTTATCAAAATCAGTGAAAGAATCACATTTTATTATGTATTTACTATCTGCCAGGCACTGTGCTTTTCATTTAGTATCTCATTTAATTTGTACAACACCCTTCTGGGAAATAGGCACTATTTTTATGCCCACTTTTCAGATTAGGAGACAACAGCAGAGAAAAGTTAAATAATTGGTACGGAGTACGCAGCTACTAAGTGGTAGAGCTAAGACTTGAACCCAGATTTCTTCCAAAGTCGAGGCTATTCCCATGGGATTCTCTGCTATTAAATAAATCTAGTGAATAATCGAAACCTGATAAGGTGCTGGATTTAGAGTTTAGGGTTTTTCTTTTCTAGTCAATAACTTCCCATTTCCTCAATTCTTCTTTGAAGCATGCAATTAAATTCTGGCTTAATTTACTGTACACTCTGTAAAAATGTCACTGTATTATTAAATAATTTAAAATGAACTTGAAGAATATGAGCATTTTTCAAAGATGCCATGAGTGAGAGTTTCCTGGCTTGCTGCAGTGTATGATCAAAGAATTCAGAAGGATGCCTTTTATCTGAGAATATCAAAGGCCACTCACTAAAAAAAGACATAGAGTTCCTATTACACTGAGGAGAAAAAGCTGAGTCCATTGAAATATAATACAAGAATGTTGGCATACAGGTAATTCACAGATATTATTACCTTTGCTACTTGAAATTGGACCAACATGGATGCTTTCCAAGAGCTATTCTTTATAAAAGTGTAATACACACAATTCATTTGCTACAATTGCCACCTTTTTTTCTTTCAGTTAGTCTCCCATACTTCATTCATACCCTAAACCCACACACCCACACCCACGTACACACAGAAATTTAGAGGTTCAAGTCACACATACACACATTATACTGCTTTTCCACTGTGGTTAATAACAGCTGGTGCCATTAAATGGCTAGTATTTATCAGTTTAAAAACCACAAGATTAAAATGAACTGAATTATCTTTTCAAGCTGCCACAGATCTCTAGTCATTGTGACAGCAGATGTATGTTTTCAAAATCTACTCAATTAAGTGACTTGATGTCTTCTACTAAGGTCCATGTTTCTGCCTGAAATAAACAAAGTCAGGTAATTTCACTGGTTTGGGGCATATGGCAGGCAATACTAATCCCTTCTTAAAATGTTTACCTCAACTCCCTCATCAAAAAATATAAACAGAAGAACCACTTTTTTCCTTAGGATATATCAAAAGCAATAATATGATTGAGTTAAATCTCATCATGATATTAAAAAAAACAGGTTGTATAGAATTTTAAAAATGTAGCTGGGAAAAAATATTCCCTTTGAGCTAGATATGACATAAAAACAAGAACTAGGAAGAATGAGTCTGATTTACGAATTATCTGACCCCTCAAATTAAAGGCATAGTTTTCAGTAACTATATCAGGGTAAGTATTCCCATGTACAATCTGACTTGGTTGGCACGGACTTCCATAACAAAATACCATAGACTGTGTGGCTTAAACAACAGAGATTTATGTTTTAGCGCTCTGGTGTCTGGAAGTCTAAGATCATGGTACCAGCTAATTTGGTACCTGGCTCTTCTTATAAGGCCACTAATCCCATTACAAGGGCCTCATCCTCATGATCTCATCTAACTCTAATTACCTCCCAAAGGCGCCATCTCCAAATACTATCATGTTGGGTATTAGAGCTTCAACATATAAATGGGGGGTGGGTGGGTATAAACATTCATTCCACAACACAATTTGTAACACTTTATAGTTCCTCAATATGAGATTTTTTTCATGTAGAATTATTTCTAAATATTTAAGTCAGTTGCCCTGGTAAGGCTGTCTATTAATTTATTAAATGTCTTGATTGTGAGAGCTAATTTATCTTTCTAAACACAGGACTTTCTGATATCATGGAATGAAACATTACCAGAATTTATTTTTTATACTTACAAATAACAGATTCCTTAGAGATACCAATCTCTTGATATCCTGTTCATATGGCAGAATGAATCATTTACTTTCGGTCCCAATCAAATTAGCATACACATTTTAAAGGTAATACATAAGCAGCTGGACTGCTACCTGTTTGGATTTTGACAGCACTTTATGTGGTCCCAAGGAGCCTGGTGCCTGGACCTGTCTTCTACCTTAGATGGGAGGTGCGTCCTCAGACCCACGAAAGGACGAGAAGGGTAAGTCTCTGTGACAGGCTGGGGGGATCGTTCTCCCAAAGGTCTCACTGAGACTATTTAAATTCTATATATTTACTTGTTAAAAGGCGTAAAGCTGGTGGCTCTCTCAAGATTATCCTGTTAACAAATTCTAAGTTAGAGAAAAAAAAATTTTTTTAAGCATAATAGAATCAGATTTTTTTTTTTAAAAAAAAGCAACCTATCATAGCAATGGTTCAAAAAAAATTTTTTTACTAATACACCACATTAGATAATAAAGAAATTTTAAAAATGTGTCTCTCGTTGACATTTCCTATTGTATTTTAAAAAGTGATGAAAAATTGCATTTTCAAAAATTGGCAATTTAAAAATATTTCTATTGAGAACGCAGCAATTTTATATCTCTGGAACCATGAGCATACATAAAATAAACTGCTAAACTCTAAATAAATTGTTTAAGGTAAAAATTAGATAAAACTGAGTTAGGAATAATTGTAACTTTTGGGGGGCACTCAGTATGTGTAACACATGATCTTCCGTTACACATGGCACATATCATACTCTCATAGCAACACGAGTAACTACGACCAAGCTACATACCATGCAGGTTAAACAAAAGGACTTTGGCTTTACACACTTTTTTACATTATTTATCTATTTTGAAAACATTGCTTTTTGATATATTACCACTGTCTCCAGGTTATAAACAAACCAGGTGTTAATCAGAAAATAAGAAGAATTGGTTTCATTCTTTACCTTATATATAACTATTAGCATTTGAAATCGTGTGTTGATTCAACTCCAGAGAAAGGAGAAAGTCAACTATTCACCAAAATAAAAGAGTTTTGCTAGAAGTTGTAAGTTCAGTATCAAAAACAAAACAACAGCAGTTTTTGTTTTGCTTTGTGTTTCTCTCATTGGTTAAGTGCTAGGTAAACACCTAATCACGTGTTCCTCTGCACCTCAAATGACAGGATTTTCTCTAACCAATGGTTAAGAATAGAGCAGAGAAACACAATCCTAATAGTTTTACTCCCCAAACATTTATCAAATACTGACAAATGATCAGGCACAGTTGCAAAATTATAATTTAGACTTTAAGTGGTTGATAATGGCAGTATCAGCAACACACCTAAGATTTCAGCTCCCTCATTATATCATTATCTAACAATAGCTAAGTTATCAAGTTTGCAATGTGCAAAACCCCACAGTAGATTGCCTCATTTGAACTTCACCGTAACCATCTACATACAACTTTTACTCCATTTCAGAAGTGAATAAACTAAGGCTAGAAGGGACAGTGTAATGGTTCCCAAGTCATTGGGCATCTCACGGGGGAGCCAGGACTTGAGATCGGGCCACCCGATTCCAGAGTCTGTGTTCTTGACCTCTACCTATACTACCCATATCAGTTTGGGGTGTAGAGTGATAATGCACATACTTTCACCATAACCTCACTGTACAAATACCGGGAAAGCAAGATTAAGATTATCAGGACTTTGTAGGAAGTAAAAGGATTCCAAATAGACCCCTAGTTACTAAAAATCCAAAGGTCAAAAATATTATAATCAACAGCCTATTCTAGAGGCTAATAAGGTCTTTCTGAGGTCTGACTGTTTGGAGATACGTCCACACTCTATGCTCATACCGTTGATAGATTTTAAGCTTTCTGTGTGTTTCAAAATTGGGGGAGTTCTAGGCAGCATCTTATAGTATGGAGAGCACTCGACGTGGAGACAGAAGACAGGGTTAAGACTGGCTTCGCTCTTGACTTACTTAGTAGCTCTTTCACCCTTTCTCTTCACTAAATGAAGCCAGCTCCTACTCCGCTGGTCTCATTCAGTTATTGACAGCACATACATTACACTGCTTTGAGAATGCAGCTCTCTACGTAACCGTTCCTATCACTATTAGAATATAAGGCTATGGATTGCTAGAGTAGTGGAGATCCATCATGTTTTCCATTAACTCACTAGAACTGAAGTATTTTTACTTAACATATTGCTAAATAAACCATTATGTACGACATACAGTATAAAATGATTAATAAAGCAGCAAAGAAGCAAAATACAGGAAAGTCTAAATCGTTTGGTAAACTGTGAGTAAATGTAGGTAAATAAAAAAAAAATCAATTTAATATCACCAAAGCTCTGGGAAAATTTTTTTTAAAAAGATTGTTTAAAGAGAACAACACAAAAATATAAAGGAAACCTATCAGTGTGATCTCTTCAGAGATAAAAGTTTCAAAAGTTAAATGATAAGCATTTCTATTTCAATTCTTCTCTTTTACTTGCTCCCCATCTAATTTGTTAAGTTATTCTGATGATTCCTTCTCCACCTTATCACTTACATTACTTCCTTCCATTTCTACTGCTACTGCCTGACCATCACTTTTCCCTGGATTAAATCAACAGTCTCTTAAGAGGTCTCAACTCCAGATTTCCCTTCTTTTCAAGTACCCTACTTAATACTACCAGGATTGTCACTGTGAAGCAAGGACTTGACACCATTCCTATATCCACCAGGGTACGATAGATGATGCTAACGCAGTAATAAACTACTCAATTTTAAATCTCTATATTAAGCTTAAAACTACAAAGTTTTATGTGTCTTGCTCAAACTATACATCCATCTCTGGTCAGCAGGGAGGCTCTACTCATATGGGCGACCACTATCTCAAACATACCAAAGGGAAGAAAGAGAGCTGGAAAAAGACTTTTATTGGTCATAAGTGCTTCAACAATTCTAGTACCAACACTATTCTTAGAAGCAGCTAAATGACCCCATCAAACTGGAAGGAACAGAGAAAAGGGGGTGCAAAATGGCAATTCCCCTAAGTGCCTAGGAGGGAAGATGTTTTTGGTGGTCATTATAGATTACTAGAGTCTCTTTTCAGCTAAAAAAAAAATCTCTAGGGGTAGCTCTCTTTGACCTAGGAAATAAAGTTCAATTCATTCAAAGCTCTGCTCAATTTGGACAGAATCAGACTTGCCTTTACCACCTCCAAGACCCATCTCCAGATAAACTCTGTCCAGTCCCACTGGCTGGTTCCATTCCCTGGATACAAAGTACACAGTCATTTGCTCCAGAAGTTCTGATCTACCAGGAATCTTCTGTCCCCCCTGATCCGTGTACTGAAATGGTATTCAACCTTCAACTACCATTTTCATTCAGAGCATTCTCTGAGTCTACAGATTCACATTAATCCCTTCCTCTTGGCATTCTCATAATACTTCTTTTTCATTTAATTTTTGGATCCTATTACAGTCCACAGCATATTATTTGGGGAAACATTAGCTAGGTTTCTGAGAACTCTAGTCCTTAGGGAGAGTCACTATGCCTTTTTTATTTGTATATCTTCCAAGCCTAGCCTACTATGCTATTTACATGTGCAGTCAACAGAAGTTTTTTTTTTTAAAGAGTCGTACAAAATTTGAAATGATTATAACTAACTCCAATGGCACAAAATAAAATTCATAAGAAGATTTTAGAATAATGTAACTTTATTTTTTAACACTAGACCTTAAACATTAGTAGCTCTCCACACAGGGCTACTTAGCTGATGGCGAATCTGCCATGACCAAGGAAGGACCTTTGGTCAAGATTTGAGTATTAAGGTTGAACAGTACTGTTTGACCAAATATTCATCTCTTTAAGTTTTATCTTGATGAGGTTCAACAAATTCATCTCTGCATAGAAATGTTTACTCTCATTTTTCTATACTAAGGAAAAAGAGATACAGATGATTCCCAAATTTTAGCTAACCTGAAGTTTTATATTTTTCTACATGTATTCAAATATTCTACTATTCAGGAAATACAATGTAGCAAAACTTCATTATTTCAGTGAAACTAGAAGAATGGAGTATACTGAATTGTTGAAAATTTGAAGCATACATTTTTCAAATATTCTAGAAGGCAGGGGTAGTATATTTCCTTTTAAATACTCATAAATTAAACCCATTATTACATTTTTAAAACTCACTCATTGCTCCATTCAATAAGCACTAACTAGAGAGATTAATGATTAAATAGATATAAAAATGCAAGTAAATACTTGGAAAATATGTATACAGTACTTTGATCTATAATGAGATGTATTAGTGGAGGTCATTACAGGGCTTTATGAGAAACAGGTAAGAATAATAGAGAATTATCAGCACAATTGTTTAGAAGTAAAAAACATCTATAATGCTGTTGGGTGCAGGAAAAAGATTTTTCTTTTCATTAGCTATCTTTAAAAGTTGCTAGTTCAGACTGTCTAACTGATCACATTCTAACGTAGTCAGTGCTTTAGTGAAGATTATTTTACTTTTAAGATCTCAGAATATTACAAGGCTATCTATTTACAACTAAAGTAAGAAAGCAGGCAATTGTTAATCCAGATTAGATAACAGAAAATAAGTTAAAATGCACTGACTTTGTTTGAGAAACAGGTTTCTCTAGCATGTAGTAAGGACCTGAATAACTTTTTCTCCTAATCAATCAGCAGATATTTTAGATAAGTGGCCATGGGGCAGGCACAGTGTTTCACACGGAGGAGAGAGACAGACAGAGATGGAACAGACCTTTCCTTGCAAGAAATAAAGCTTAGAAAGGAACACAGATAATAGGCTATGGAATGCTTGATTCAGAGTAAATTTAGGTGCATTTTTCTCAACTAAAAGGAAAAATGTGAAGGCAGAAGACTGCATGTTCCTGTGGATAAGGGAAGAGTTCCCACAGGAGGGACATTTAAGTTGAGACCCAAAGAGTAAGACTTGTCTGGGTCAAAGGGGAGCTTAACAAACTCCATGAAATACCAAGTATCTGTAAAGCCAGGGTGTAGAGAATAAGGGTTGAAAGGGCTCAGAGGGAGCTGGAGAAGAAAGCCGTCCTCTGGGCACCTGAGGCTATAAGGAGTTTGGATTCTATCCAAAGGATGACGGGAAGCTATTGAAAGGTTTTGTGCAGGAGCAGGGGACTGATCGGTGGTGCAGAACTCTCTGTGTATGGGTCTCAATGAGGCAGGCATTATATGAAAGAAAGAACTCAAGCTTCTTCTCAACATGGAACCTAAACGAAGCATGATATTGTACCAAATAAAGGAGCATTCCCTGTTAAGTTCAACTCTGAGTAAGAAATAAAATACATACTATGTATCTTTCTTTTTAATAACATTCATTTCAACAGCACACATAGAGCAAAAGATTTCTGGAGATATCCTACATTAGCGGCAGAACAGACCTGTATCTTGGACACACGGAAAACAAAATTCTAGTCATTGCCCCACTTTTGTTTGTTTAGCTGCAAAAAGATCTCTTGAACAAAGAGTCAGGTCAACAGAGAGAGTGTCAAAACATCAAGAGAGAGCGATCTTGTCAGAGCTTAACTAGGGCTTCCAATTAGAAAACCAAACTGAGGCTCCTATTAGCACTCAGCTAGGCATTCTCCGTGATTTGGAAGAACCAAGCAGCACCCGCATCTGATCGAGCTAACAGAAAGGAATGTTTTACCTTTATGATGACCTCCTCCCAACGGATTTAAGCCAACAAAGACAGCAGTAAGAGAGTCACACTCTCAGAGCCACAGCGAAGAGAACCAGTATGTGCTCAGGCACGCTTCCTGCCATTCTCCAAGTCTCCATCATAGCTCATTTCTGAATACTGGAACAGTGTGGACAATGCATGGCCTTGTCTGCTGCTCTTCCAGACAAATTATTAAATAAAGCCCAAGGCTACTTTTAAGAGAAACAAAACTTGTAATACAGTCATAAAAAAGGAAATTTTCTACCTAACAATGAAACTAACTCAATTTTTTACAGAGTACCATGTTTACTTGTAGATTTCATCTGTATCATGAACACAGCTTGCCTGCCTCCCAGTTTTGAAGAAGAAATAGTTACTTCCTCCTCTCCAAATTATTTCGTGGTCACAGTGCTTTGGGAAGTGTGAATGGTCCTACTATTTAGTAAGGAAAAGTTCACACTGTTGAAATAGTCTTTGCTGTTCTGTACAAACTTTGGAGACCCCAGCCACGAGTAAACTTAAAAGAAAAATTTTCAAACCCAAAATCACATACCTAGTAACACAATTCTGACCAGAAAACTTAAAACAGGATCAAAATTTAAATTTGTCTCAACCATCAAGCTGCATATGGCTTATAATGGACAGGAATTTGGAAATGGTTCTTTACCCAGGCTAGTGAAACGGTGGGAAAAATAGTCTAAAGCTATGCTATCTGATAATAAAATTATTTTTTACGCGTCTAAAAGTCCTATGGCCTAGTTAGTAACATTCAAACTCCAATATCTTATCACAGAAATATAGAGAGACTGTATTTCAGAAGTCACTGGTTAGGGTCTCTCCCAGCACCATGACCCCAACTCTGGTTTCCTTCACCTCAATGAGAGATTCTCCAACTGCTCGAGTGCTTCCCTTTCCTGATTTTTCAATATGCATGACATTTGTTCCACTTGGCACTGAGGTTAGCAAATGTAAAAGTTTTTCCTTCTCAGAGGAAATATTTTAAGATTCAATTTGACTTGCTATATTAAAATGCACACAAACCATAAAAACAAAAAACATCTGCCTAAACCCACGGCAGAGAACTACCTCTCATTCTTCCCCTCTGCATGACCCATACCCAGCACAGTGCTTGTCGATATGCTGAATAAGTGGCTGCAAGAACAGATAATAAAAGACTGCAGGAACGTACGAATGAATGGATGAGATTCACACACGTAGAACGCCTTCACTAGGCCCTTTTTTTGCCTGGTGAGCTCACGTAGGCATTTCTTTCTGTATCTTAGGCCTCAGACTGGCTTCAAGAAAGAGAAAAAGGTCCTTCGTGCTTTTGTGGCCTCACCTACTCACTCTTCTTTCTCAGGGGAGAGAAAGGCATTCCTAGACCAGAGAGGTAGCAAGGGATCAGAGAGAGGAAAGCCTTTACACTCACATCTTTGTTCAGCCAGGAGAGAGAGTTTCTTTCTCCTGGGAACAGATCCATTTGGCCCCAGGCTTCTAAGAGAAGGGATAATTACATGACTAATATAAAGAATTGTTAAGCTTAAATGATTCCTTTGTTGTAAGTTCCCACTTTGGGAAGCACAGAACGACTTCAGTGCACTAAATGCCTCATTATTCCTTAAAGGTATATTAGATGCATTTTTATTTTAATTTGAAACAGACTTCGTTCTCGAAGCAGGAAGTATCTTTCAACTCAAAATTAAATGCAGTGAAACAAATGCTGAACGAAAAATATCAAATTCATTAGACAACAGCTCTAATAATATCAATACTTTGACTAACACTAATGGCAGCAGCTAATATTTATTGAGCTCTTCTCATGGGCTGACAAGAACTATTCTCATCCTCACAACTACCCTAGGAAGTGGGTAGGTACCATTATCGTACTCGTTTACAGGTTTGGAAATGATGCCCAAAATTGAACAGCTAGGAGTCAGAATGAGGTTTAACACTCAGCCTGACTCCAGTACCTGCTCTGTGTCCCCTCTGTGGCTTTTCACAGGAAAACACGAAGCCTGCTTGATGGAAGCAAGAAGGATGACCAAAGACAAGCAATTATGGAATGGCTCCAACCACGGCATTAGTGAGTGGTTCTTTTCAGTGTGTGGTCAATCCCCAGTTTTCATTCAATTAACTTTCTGTATCAATAAACATTAATAATTGAAGCGATGACATTCGATTATGTCACAAGACTTCTCCCACATTTCAACTAGTGTGGCCTTTTCCACCACCCAGGTCCCCAGGCCAAGCCTGAACACAGACAAAGTAGAGATTAAAGAAAGAAAATCAGATTTGAAAGCTATTCTAAAGAAAATTCAGAAAAAGGCGGAGATAGGAAAACATACACTCCTGGGGCCAAAAAAACAAATCAATTTGGCTAGATGTCAAGGTTTATGAAGGAGACTAGAAAATAGGTGGGTGTGGGCCAAACTGTGGGAGGCCTGAAACCAGCTTCTCCATTAAGACCGTTGAATTTATTTCTAAAATTAATATTAGGTGAGTCATTTCAGGTTTTTAAACAGGAGATGAGGAATGCAAAATGGTATTTTAGAAAAATTAATCTAGCACATTGAAAAAAAAGAATCAGAAGAGATAGAGATAAACCACAGGCAACCAGGCAGGAAATACCACAGCCCCTGAGCAATCACAGATTGAACATTCATAATTTCAACTTGTCCCAGGTGAGCTCCAAATGTTCTCATTTCTCATTTTTCTAGGGCACCGAATTATGAGGTCGACTTGTGAAAGCAAGCTGTTAGCTAGCGCCGTCCTGCTTCTCAGTGGGGTTTGGTCTTTTCCCTCCCTAAAATGGGGTCCTGCACTCAGTCTGTCTCACTAAGTGGAAGAGTGTATTTTCTTCATGTAAAATGCCTCCAAGTAAACCACAACTACAGATGTAGGATGAACCGTGAGTTACAGTCAGGAGCTTGGTGACTGAATTGTGAAAATGCTATACTTTCATCCCCTGGGAATGTCGAGGCATTTTGTACTTGCCACGTTGCAGGTGTTGGCTTCAGAAGGAAGGCAACAGAAAAGTTAAGGAGAAAAGGGAAACAAGATATCAGAACAGGAGTGAAATGGCAGCACGCAGTGGCTGACTAGGGATGGGGGATGAGGGAAAAGAAGAAATCAAGACCAGCTTTAAAGTTTTAAGGCCAAGAGACAGGGAGCATGTTAGTGCCCTTGAGTAGACATAAATCCTAAAGGGAACCTAGGACCTAGGAAAACGTGGCAGGTGTCTGTGGGCGCTGAGTAAAGATCTTACAGGCTGATTTAAGGGAACTCTTATCTGGAGGAAGAGAAGCGACCTGGATAATTTCAGGGTTCTCTGAAATGCATCCTGGAGAAGGATGTGGTGTTTATCTAATACTCCTTTCTTCTGCTCTTTTAATGTTGCAGAATTGGGGCACTCTAATTTCTTGATTTCTCAAATCAAAATTGTACAATTCTCCTCTTACTTCTGAATACACTTTATAAGTCCCAAGTAGTCTCTTGACAGGCACAAAACTCCCAGTTTTCAAGATCAGTTTCCAGGTAGTTCAACTTTGCATCAGTCTCTAAGGGCTACCAGGGGGTTAGCTGTGGGCATCTACACAATGATCTTGATACACAACATCATGGAGAGAGAAAAGGCCACTGGTGAAGTAACTTTACTGATTAATTTTTGGTCTTGGTTTTGCAAGAAGAGCTTCAGGGTGACAAACATTCTGTGAAATAATGAAAGTTAGATACAAACCAAGAAAGTACAAAGAAATAAAAACCTGGTAATTGCTGAGAACTCAAACTGAGAGAATTATTCACAATGACAGAGAGTCATTATCTCGGTGTCCCCTGGCCTGGCTCCTGGGGGATCCACTGGCCTCATCCATATTCCCCACGGGAAGCAGCAGCAGCTCCAGGGAGGATCAGCAGTGAACAGAGAATGTGTTACATGCAAATTGTTATTTCAGACGGATCAGAATGGGGCCCAGTGAGAAGAGAAAAGGAGGGGGCAACGCGCATCAGGAACATTTTACAAGGCAGGACTTCAGGGGACAGGGATTTTTTTCATTTAAAAAATTTTGGAGATTCAGATGTAAAATGGATGTCGAAAGCAACTGTGCATTAAGGGGCTCGCCTCTTAGTTTCAATACTGGGGGCTCTGGAGCCTCTGCACACCATATGCTAATTAAATAAGATGTCTGAGGAGAAATAACGAGAGCAGTTAAAGGTAGGGTCTGCGCCTCGGTGACTTCACCAGCTGCCTCTGCTCTGACTTCCTGTAGCAAGTGCTCAATAAATAATGTTGAAATGAACCAGCTGATTGTAACAGTCAATAACTAAATACCAAAACCTGCACGTTCTATAACAAAACTGCAGTTTACTACACATAGGGAAGCTTTGTTACTCAAACGTTCAATGTAACTGAGTATACAAGTTAGTGAAAGTATTTCAATCAGCTGAAAAGTTAATTCACCTCTCAGTAATATTTGCCAAGTACTCTTTATCAATAGCATCCAATAGTTAATATTTATCAATGTTTAATTTTCACACTACTTAAGATACTCTATTTTATGAATGGAAGAAAGAACTAAGGTGCAAAATGGTTAAGAAACTTAAATCACAGCAATATTATCTGGTTTAGTTTACTCTGGGGATTGGCTCATTTAATCCTCACAATTGCCTAAGGAAGGTCCTATTATTATTTTCATTATGCAGATGAGAAAACTGAGGGTCTGAGTTTCAGGTAACTGCTCCGCACTGGTAAGGCCAATAAGCACTACAGTTAGCCAAGATGTGGACCAATCCTGGCTGCCTGGCCCCAAGGCCCGCAGAGAGCTCACGAGGAGGGGCAAGCTGGAACTAGACAGCAGGCATCCTGATTCGGAAGTCAGTTTCCTCCCCACGCACCACGCCGACCCCAGCAGGTACCCTGTGGTTTCCTCCCTCTCTTGGCCCTCAACCCCACTCGCCCACTGACCTACCCCTCCCACTCCAGGATGAGAACAGTGGCTGGCCCAGATTTCATCTGGATTTATATTATTTCAGGGGAAGAGATCAGGGATTTTACAGTAATCCGACTCTACCACTCCAAACAGAGAGCTTTAGTCTTGTGATAGGTTTTTAACCAGACGTTGTTGCTTTTTTGTTTTTTGTTTTTTCAATTCAGTGAACAGGATTGGCTTTCTTTCTAATATCAGTAGAAAGACAGCTTTGTTTATTAATAATCAATAATGGTCTAAGTGGAGAGCTATATTTTTATTACATAAAATGGATTCAGAAAACCTCACAATACTTCTAGTCTTAAAATTATTCCTACACTATGTGATATATTGTCACTATTTTAAAAATTCACAGAACAAAATTTAGTCTTATTGCAGGACTGCATAATTCCAGAAATAAATCTTTCAAAATATACACTTTTGGATGTAGGGCTAATTCTAAAATAGGTATCAACCAGGACTGCCTTTTTCTGCATTGCTCCAGATACCTGAAATGCATACATCAAAACCATCTGTACACAGAAATGGGGCCACTGCTCGGGGCAGTATTCTGCTTAGAGTTACAAAAATTGGAGCTGTCTATAAAATATTCTGTCTGGTTCTTATTGACAATAGCCTGACAGAAAAAAATATTCATATATGCATGGTTACAATAATCGATAGGCAAAGGTGACAGCTACCTTTGGAAAGTAGCAGAGGAAAACGTAATATAGAAAGTAGAATAATAGAAAAGTGCGATTGGCGCATGCCCGTTACATTCCACACTCTATTCTGAGCTGCTGTGTGCCAGAGAATTTAATAGCATGGTAACCAGAAACCTACAAAGCAAGCGCAGTGATAAAGCGGCTAACAAAAATCAGCAGTACCCATATTTCTACATGGAAAACCCACTGGTGAAGACCATGAATAATAAATACTTCTCATCCTTACAAACAAGGTTTGGTTCACTTTAGGCAAATAACTTACTACTTCTGCCCCAAGTTTTCTGTCTTTTAAAGTTTTTCTTTCCTCAGCTTTATTGAGGTATAACTGTCAAATAGACATTGTATTCTTTAAGATGTAAAAGATGATGTTACCCCAAGTTTTTCATCTCAAGAAGCAGAGGACTCTGTAAGTGTAATCTATGCACCAGATTTCAAATCTAATGTGGGGAAAAAAAAAGAATGTAAAGTGTCTCAATAATTTTTTATATTGCTTACATATTAAATGACATTATTTGGGATACGTTGAGTTAAATTAAAAAATATTTTTTAATTAAAAAAAAAGGAGCAGGGGAATGGCCAACGTGATTTCTTTACTTTCTTTGAACTTTAATATTCATCAACCAGATCAAAAAATGTCTCCAAATTTATGTACAAATAAAACATGTGGCAGTCCAATCATGTTAAATGCAAAGAGAAAGCTCACTAAAAGTTAACTACAGTAAATTCTTGAGAAGCAAAATATTTCTTGCAAAATAATTAATGACCCCCCCTTGTGTTTCTGTGAAACCAGATTTTTACTTGGGTTGCCTAAAACAGCCACATCAACCTCTCGAACAGCAAACATCTTTGACATAGAAAAGGATGGTGGCACACTTTTGATTTTCAGAAATCAACAGACATTTCTGATTTTTGCATATCCAGAGTGTATTTGTTCTTTAAAAATTTTTTTTCTAATCTGAGAAATGAAAGTGTTCTTCAGAATATGTATGTGAGTGAAAGTTTCCACACAGATAATAAGGGGGCAGGTTTAAGGAATACAGAGGACATGAGCTCTGGAAATTTAGGTCTGCTAACATAAGAGTAAGTCTGAATCCTTGTTAAAATTCAAAATAATGACTTTGATTTCAAGGGTTTCTTTTCCTCCCTTATAAAAAGAAATAGAAATCTTTTCATTGATTATTTGAACACACCCTCCCAACACACATACCACCATCACAATGAATTCAATCACCCATGAGTCCTTTCACTAGGTGCTATAATACGGTATAATACATTATGTATTTTCTCCAGCTATACTTTTGGTAGTTAGTGAAATTAAACAGATTGCCTTAGTGATGCTATGGGAACATTCATCAGATGGGAAGGGGCTGGTAGTCAGCTGTCTGTTGCCAAATGGGAAAGGATTCATTAGTTCTAGAAGATTGGCAGTTCCACGAATTATTTAAATATAGACATTAAGGAAAAATGCTCAACTGACAATCTGTTTACACAATCCTAAAATCCCTTTTAACAACATAAAGGTGAGAGCTGTGGAGATCCTACAATACTTGGTGTAAAGGATTCTGAACAAATTTAACTACAGTGGCAAATTTCTGAAGAATCTAGGAAAAGGAACAGATGGCGTTAGGATGTAAGAGAAAACTCATTTGCTCCCAAAAGAACAGGGACGCCAGTGTCTTCACCAGCACACCACAATAGGAGCTGCTCTGAAGCAGGCAAGCTCATCTCTCTCCTGGGCAAAAGTCTGCACTTGGCTATACATGCATTCTGCAGGAAAATGCTACCTTTACAGTCCACATCTCTTGAAAAAGAAAAAAAAAAAAAGGCAAAATATATCAGTTAGCAAAACAACAGATTTCTATTCCTTTGACACTCTGCAGAAAATAAATGAATGGGAAGTCCAAGAATCTGATATTTCCAAAGAGTCGCAATGGTTTGTGAAAATGGCTGCTGCGCTAGGGGGCAGGGGAAAGCACTCTTAGGAAAATACATTAAGTTTCAGGAGGCTCTATTAGGTGGAGTAAGTTCTTTATCACAGCTCTATTCAGTGAAATAAGAAAACATCGGAAGTCCACAGACATTGACAAGCATTTCAAAAATTAATTTTAATTAGATCTATCAGTTAGGGAAAACAATAAAAACAATGGGGCAAATCCAGAATGTGAATTAATGTTGGTAGGATTAGTAATGCAGAAATGACAACGAGAAATGGATTCCAAATCAACCATCTACAGGGAAAAACAAAAACAAAAACAAAAACTGGCAGCTGAATTATTTCCCTGCTTCCTATACATTGAAACTAGAGGAAGTAAAGAAACTAATTAACTTCTCAGAGCCTGACCACTTGGGCTCTACTTTCTGGTCAGTCATGAGCCCTGTGACCTTGAGCAAACCATTTAGCCTTGGTTTCCTCAGTTTGCTCTATGACAGAGTGAAAGGACTGACTTCCGGAAGCTCTCACGTGGAGCGTGTGGAAGAAGCACTTGGGGTGCATCTGTGAGGAACGCAGACGCTGATACCCCACGGATTCCACTTCCACACGCAAGGTGCCCAGTGAACCTGCGCTTCACAGGACTCTGTCTAGTTCTGAAGCAAGTGGTCCCTGAAACCCACTTCTGTTCATTCAACAAAAATTATCTGAATGCCCCTTCTCCACGGATCTCCTGGGCTACCTCCTCACCTATTTCAAATCTGCTCAAATCCCTACTTCTCAAGGAGGCTTCTTCTAACTACCCTTTTATTAATGCCTCCTCCTCTCACCCTGACACTCCCTTAGCCCACTCTACTTTTTCTATTTCTGTGCTGCTTATCACCTTCTAACATTCTTTATTAACTTGCTTATGTAACTTTAGTGCATTTATTGTTTACGTTTCGTTTACCACTAGTAAGACAGTAAGGAACTCCTCTGCATGGTTTCCTGTCACACCCCCTTCCTTATTCCACAATTCTCTTTGCATAATTGCAAATTCTTTCTCCCAAACATCTCAGGTTGGGGATTCAACAACATGAAATAATGCCATTTGTTAACATAGAGTACATAATTATCCTCCGTGCAAACAGTTAGTTATTTGCTATGTTAATTCTCAAACATTCAATCTTTCACCCATCCACCCCCTACTTAATGTGCTTTATGTAGTACTTAATCTTTTGTCCAGTCAGGTTTAATTCTTAACTTTTTAAAATTTGATATTAAGCCCTTTTCTCATATTACTTTATCCCAAAATAAGAAGAAAAGTTCTTAAACATCTAAAATTGCTTTGTTCTTTGATATCCATACTCTCTAAGCTATCCAAAAAATACAAAACGTGTATGTACATCAACAAAAATTTAGCTGCTCTCAAGATGACTGGCCGTACACGTGCACAGAGCAGTCCTTTATGAGACAGTGGGCATTTGTACATTAAAATAAAAGGAATTTATCAAGTAATATGATTGAAATATACTTAAACTGACATTGGGTTTTTTTTTTTTTTTTTTTGTAGTGACAGCCAGGCTCTCTATCATCTCTCCATGTGCTCTCCTTAATAATGACAACACAATAAACAATTTTTATGTTAAATAACACTCGTCTCACCTGGTTAATTAAGAGAAAGGTAGATGGATGATACAATGATAGAAGGAACAAAGATAGAAGACTGCAGAGTTGGTAAATTAGTTAAGTAAAATTTCAAAACTTAAGTTTGGGGAAGGGGGTGATAAGAATACAACTGGGTAGAAGCTGGAACACATATTAATTTAGCAGATTAACTGAACTTGAATTTGCGTACATATTCTGCCTTTGAGGTATTTTAGGATAAGATATACACAACAAACATTTAGACCACTTAAGGAAGCACTCCTAGGCAAAGAAAGTCCTCTCACTGCAGGCAATCAAACACCAACATAGTCTCTTCCAGACCCAGCTGAGTTTTTCCTTTCACCTCCACCAATCATACCTTAGCTTTTTTGAAGTATGCAGTCCAATGGTGTCTCCTAACCCATTTTTGTGCCCAAATAGCATACAGCTGCCCCACTGGAGGAGTACAGTGCACTGTTCCTCCAACCCAACCCAGCACATTTTCATCTTGCAAAACTCAGTCTCAATAAAGACATTCCATGTTTATTGATTTTAGCCAATTCTTTTTGCTTCCTAACGACATTTTTCCCTGAACACACTCTTTCCTCCAGAGAAGAGCTAAACGAGAGAAGAAAAGAGAAAAAACACTTCTGAGTTCAGCTTCTTATTGCTGAGGTCGTATTTACAAGGGGCAGGCTCCACGGCACGCCACGTGTCATGTCCCGCCTACCACCACGAGCCCACATCGTGCAGCTCATTTCTTTAGAGACTATGTTCCAAGATTTTGGATTCTCACATTGGTCGTTCCTTTCTACTAAGTCAATCATCCCAAAGTACCCAGCCCATCATTTAAAAGATGGATAAAAAGATCTTACACCTCAAAGATCCCTAAGCAACATTAATAACATGAACATGTTTATTGACTGCTGCTACGTTTTAAATTTCCTTAAGGTACATTAATACACTTGAGCACCTGCTACTATATTGTCTCTAAGCCAAAACACTGATTTGACTTATTTACCTTGTACTGTTGATGTTAATAAGAACTAGATTATTAGAGAACAATAAGACAATTTTAAAAATTGAAATAATAGCCCAGGGCCAGTCTCCTCTCCTTATTATTGCCTCTCCTTATTAATTATACCTGCAACTGAACATTTTAACCTGAATTCAAGACAAAATTAAGTGAAAAAAATGATTTGCCTTAAGTCAAACTCTGAAGTCCCTTGCTTTCAACTGAATATGTTATTTAGAGGATCATTAATTGAAGGAAGTGGGACAAATGCTAAAGCACATTTATGTAGGGGAAATAATTTGTTAGGTTCTATGCATGGCAGTCATTTTGAGGAAACTGAGAAGCCACAGTGTTTACTGGGCAACAGAGGTGATGATTCTTGTCATCACTACAGGGGATCTTGGTAACTTAAGAGCAAACTGCTTCTGGATGCACATAGAGAAGCATGTCATCTGGGGTAAATCCCAGCCACATGGTTACCAGAGAGTCAGTTTTGTTCAGCTGGATAGCTCTGATATAAAGCATCAAAGAAGGGTTTGGTAAATATGTAAGTCATTATTCACTGAGTGCACAAGTATCTACAAAGAATCACGCATATTCCAGATACTATTCTAGGCACTGGGAACAGAGTAATGAGAAAAGAAAATTAAATACTCCTGCTTTCCTTGAGCTTACATTCTAGTGAGAAAGAGAGATAATAAACAAAATAAAAACTGTGCTACAAAGTGTATCATTGGATAAGTGTAATGGAGGAAGATAAGAGAGCATGATCGCAAGCACCTGAGAGGCGGTGAGTGGGGGTGGATAGGAGCCCCACGTTCTATAGGGTGGTCAAGGAAGGTCTCACTGAGAAAGCAACTTCTAAGCAGAGACACAAAGGAGGGGAGGACTGGATGGAAATATGGCCTAAGGGCACTCCAGCGAGGACAGAGCATGGGTGAGGAACAGAAGGGAGGCCAGCGTGGTGGACCTGAATGTATGAGAAGGAGAGGAGTTGGAGATGTAATTAAAGAGAAACATGAACAGGAAGGGAGAGGAGTCCTCATCTGTAAAGCCTTAAAAGATGAAGGCAGGCACTAGTCCCTCAGCCTCCCCCTGTAGTGGGAAGGGACTGAGCGGGAGAGTAGTAGGATCCTACTTACGTTTTACCAGGACAACAATGACTGCTGAGTTGAGAATGCAAAGCAAGGGAGAAGCTGGAGAACCTTAGACAGGGGCCACTGCAGCAGTCAGTGCCAGGTCAGGGCACGGCAGGTCAGCCCAGGCCAGGGCAGAGGTGGAGGGGATAAGACACGATCAAATCTGAGCATGCTTTAAAGACAGAGCCTACACAGGACATAAAAGGAATATGACAGGAATATAGTTGTTGTGTACCAAGGACAGTAGGAAGAGCAGATTTATGAAGGAAGGTCAGGAGTGTGGTTTCGGACATGCTTACATATGAGATGTCTCTTACACAGATAGCCGGAAATAAGTAAGCCGTTAGAAATATGAGGTTGGCCTTAGAAGAGAGGTCTGGGCTGGAGACGCAAATATTTAGGAAGCATTCGACCGAGGATGGCTTTGAAAGCAAGAGAACAGACAAGATGTCTGAAGGGAGTACCTGAAGAGAGGGGAGAGAAGCAGTCTAAGGAAGAAAGCTTGAACACTCTTAAGAGGAGGGAGAACCACCAAGGAGACTAAGAAAAAATGGCTGTGAGTTAAGGGAAAACAGAGAGTGAGCAGACTGAAAACCAAGTGAAGAACATATTGGAAGGAAAAGGGAATGTCAACTTGCCAAAAGGTCCAAAAAGAGAAAAACTAAAAATTGGCTAATGGCGGGAAAAAAAAAAGTTCAGATACTAGAAAACTAAATTTTATCTATTAAAAACAGAGACACTACTCTTTGGTTTTTAGGAGTTGTGCCATCCTACCCAGACAAAGTAAAATCTTGAAATACTATGTTAGATGTTTACACCAAGTCTTCTGCATCTGCTACATCTGCTTATACAGATACAATGATGCATCTGCCAAATCCAGCATCTTAGCCTGATAAAGCAATGGTCAACCCTAGAAACTAGTTCTTGCTAATTTTATCTTCCCCTTTACACTGATTTGCTGGGTGATCAATACTATGCATTAAATAAAACAACAATAAAGGTATCTTGTAGACTTTAATAACAACTGCAAACAGGAAATTGACACACTCATCTTTCCACAAGGGCAATTAATTGCAATAACGAACTGCAGATAAGCAACTAAGCAATTATATCTAGAGACAAGAGTCAACAACCAGGCTTGCCTGCTCACTGAAGACCAGACTGAGTGTCTAGTGTGATAATCATGTGTAGGCAATTTCAGGAAACTGAATTCCTAATAAAGCTGCTGGGTGCAATTCATCATTTGTCCTTTCTACATGGATTCAGCACAGTGCCCAGAAAAGGTGCTCAATTAGCAGTGGTGACAAGAAAAAAATGGTGTTCATGTCCAGAGCTGCCACAAAGGATCATGCATGTTGTGCCCTCCACCAGTGCAGAGGACGCTGGTCACCTAGACTGCCGTGTCATGATGTGTGTAGTGCATACCTGTCCAGCCAGAGGCTGCAGCCCTGGGGAACAGCTAATAGCCTCTGATTTTTATCCCAAAGTTGAAAAGCAATCACAGTGATGGCACGTATGTGCTAAATAGCCTTAGAGATGGATATAAACTGGTCACAGGCCTACAAAGATGTGGCGTGCAGGAAGAGACAGTTACTAAACGCCAACGGACAGCTTTGATGGTTTTGACCTTGCTACACGTGAACATAATATGTCTGCAGCACTTGATGACAAACTGCTAGAAGGCAGGGATTGCTTAAGCGAATGCTAACAACCAAAAGCAGTAAACACCTTTTTAATGCTGACTCTAGTATGTGATGACTTTGCAACATTAAAACAATCCATGACAAGCACTTTTAACAACTGTTGATTCAGATATCCTTTAAAAGCCGTGCTTTCAAGGTATGCTGGTGATTTTTACCCTCTGAAATTTCGGAAGTCAATGGTGATTCTGAAAAGACTGCTCATTTTACAGGGAGTGCCACGCAGCTTATTTTGAATGGAGGCAGAGACTTATTGGGCAGCCCCAAGTTGTTTGGCTCATTGCCCTTATTGCTACAGTTTTCCAAGTAAAACCCCTTGTTTATTTTCTAGCAGTTTCTGCTCTACATCATCCTCACCACAGCCCAATTAAGAACCATAACACATGATACAACAGTGACTTTAAATGACCTGCAGACAATAATTTAGAATTTCTGGGTTACCCATTGCAATCACCAAAGAATAGTAGCCTTAAAACAAATCACTCAAAATCTCAGTTATTTAAAGCCCTCGAGACATTATTTTTTTTCCATAATTATATAAAACTACACAGAAAACTGGAAAAATATCCTTCTGCTTCTTACTGAAAATCACCTCTAGGGATCAAAGGCCAGAACACATGGCAAAGCACCTGCGCTGCTGAGCTTTAACCCCCCGACTCTCAAGGCTGTAATTCCTCATGACAAAACTCAGCCCCAGTTAACCACATAACAGACACGAACATCAGGCAGAACTGAAACAGAACGCAATAAACATTTTATATGTCAGTTCAAGTAATTAAATAGAACTTAACTAATTGAAAAGGAGCTAAGAGCTGGGGCAAAGGACCAAGAGGGTGAGGGGAGAGGTGGTGGAAAAAAATGAGACTTTGACATGTGCACTGGCCACCATGCTCCAATCAGCCTCCCACCTGACGTCGATACTTGAATGTCTCCGCACCTTTCCTAGACATCAGGATTTTACTCAGAGAATCAATAGAAAAATCAGTGTATGTTTCATCGCCCCTCGCTAGAAATTTCCTGCACAGGAATTCCTTCATCCTTCTATTCCTTCCAAAATATCTTAAGGCTCTCAAAATCCACTCAATTCACTTCAGCTCCTATTCATTGAGCTCGTGCCATAGACCGATGCATCAGTGACACTGACCAGAATCTCTGTCCCTCAGTAGCTCACATTCTAGGCTACTCATACTCATTTGCCATTTAATAAATCATTTTTGTATTTTGAAAAAAATGTTAAAAATTAAATCCCATTTGGGAAAAGAATTAACTAGGCTACAGAAATTCTTAGATATGTATTTGCTTGGCTTACTGATCACATTTCCCCAAGCACCTATTAATACTTACGCAAGGGCAGGTACACAGAGCAAAGTCCTGGGACAGTTGTCAGTAGCTGACATCCTGCTCTGTCATGTGTGTCACCTCCTCTCTGTATTCCTTTAAAGCCACCAGTTTTTACCTTGGACTGTGGAGCAGGGTGATCTATGAAGTTTTTGAAATGTAGAGCTCAATTCAGACTTACCAAATAAGAATCTTCTCAGCTGGGGCTTGGAAACATGTTTCTTGAAAGCCCTATGGTTGGTTCTGAGGCACACTCCCGTTTAAGAGCAAACCCTTAGGAGAAGGTTAACAGCGTAGGCGAAGGTTTTGGGTAAAAGAATTTCCTAAAAAGTTTTACTACCTGATCATGGTAGTAATCATAACACTGGCTAGATCTTCCTCTGCACTTAATTATCTCTCGCACTGCTGTAAACTGTCTCCCAATATTCCTTCATTCTGCCCTTACATTAAGTATTTATTATTCTTGTCCTGCAAGAAATAAGAACATGGTGGGGAGGGTACATGGTCAGTAGTAGAGCACGTGCTTAGCATGTACCAGGTCCTGGGTTCAATCTCCAGTACCTCCATTAAAAAAATTAAAATAAATACATAAATAAACCTAATTACCTCCCTCCCTCTGCCCCTCAAAAAGAAACAGGAACATGGGAGGCTGAGAAACTTGCATCAAGCCTCAAAGCTCACTGATCAGCAGGGCTGGGTTCTGAACCCCGGCATGATGCTCAAGTCTCTAGTTCTGTTGCCACTTTGTAGAGGAATTTATCCTCATCATTCATTAATTTACTAACTTATTTGGTAAATAGGTGCAGATCTGGGAGACAGATGCATCTCTATTTTTCCTCAGTTATGCTTATCATAAATATAAACAGTTGTGTAATTTGTTTAATATCCATCTCTGCTAGGAGGTAAGGATCATATGAAAATAAACATGTCTCTGGTTTACCCTGGCACCCCATATTTAGCACAGTGCCTAATGTGTGGCTGCACTCAATACATATTTGTCGACCCAGTGACTGATTGAATGAGCCAGTGACAAGATTGTAGACTGAAGACGTGCTTTTTCTACTGGAGAAGTCATTCTTGTAAACAGACTTAACCCAGAGTGTCAATGCTCTATCCAAGTGCTAACAGAGGTCAGTGGGAGACAGGAGGAAAGAAGCTAAAACCTATCAAATCCAAATTACCACTTGATTCTCACAAGAAGCCCATGAGACAGTCAGCAGAGGTATTATCTGCCATATGTTGTGGGCAACTCAACGTAAGCGTGTCTGGCAATTCATGCTACAGTCCCATGCTACAGTTCCCTTGGACTGTGGAATCAGAGACCTGTTTTCAAACCTCTTTTCTGACACTTCTAGTTTTAGCTTTAAGCAAGCTGCTTCAGATCTGTGAGCTTCAGCCTAGAGAGACATACACTGGTCTTGCCTTCTATTCACTGATACAACCCAAGCACTCAGAATAGTGTTGGGCATGAAGTTGGTGCTAAATTTATTACTGAATTTCAGTGCTATTAAAGGTCTTGAATATGAAAACATGTATAAAAGTGCCCAGCATTGTGACTAAGACATACTGTTAGTCACAGTTCCCTCGTGACTAAATATCCCTAAAATGTTATTCCTGCTTCCCCCTCCCCTTAAAATCTTGAAAGGGACTCTCTGTCCCCCTCCTCCATTCAGATTCCTTCTGAGTCATGTGGCCCCTTTTACGGTGAGTCTTGGGAAGTGCAGACCTGTGTATTTCCATGAAATCACCTTGTTCACTAAGGCAAAGGGGGGCAGATTTCATCTTTAAATCAGGACAGGCTCTAACTTACAGCAGGAGTTCATTTGCTTTCTCATTCCCCTAAGACTTATTAAACCTAAGTCTCCAAATTCTCCTTCTTTCTAAAAGCCATGGCATCACTTTAATACATTTTATAATCATCCTATAAAAAAAGTTTACAAAACTGCAACACTGCATTATTACCACTATTCAGACTAATAAAACCAATTTACTATACAGCTATACATTAGATTTCCTTGCACCGAGGCACAGTTACCTGGACATTTAAATTCAGCAGCCCCAGATTTATGATAACCCATATATACACAGATAACCCACATGCCTACTTCCCTTCTCGGACTCCTTTACCCAATTTTTGCCTCTTTGTGTAGGAGCAGAGCCACAGGGCCAGGGTGACAACATGGCTGAGAGCTGGAAGACAGATTCTGGGGACTGACAATAGCTTTTGGGACTTAAGAGAACAAGGCTTTTGTTTGGCTGATTGTTTTTGGTTGTGTGTGTATGTGTGTGTAGTGGGGAGTGGGGCGTGGGCTGGGGTACGTGGAAATGTCCTGTAAGCCCAGCTACAATGCTATGAGTAGTAACATTTGGACCTGTGGTGAGCAGCATGTTTATTTAGCCTGTAGTAGGAGGGAGAAGGCAGCGTTTGGATGTACTACAAGATCTTGCAAACCTGGTACGCTGATGAAAAAAATCCAAACTTTAGTGGGCCTATTTTTTGCAACAGTAAAATAAAACATTAGGTGATTCTACAGTCATACCCAGCTTTAGCAATCTGCATTTTTATTAACGGCTAAAAAACAGTGTTGATATATTTAAATCACACGCATGCATCAGGAAAGGCAGTGATGTCAGGATTTATATAGACAGAGATACAGATATAGATATGATGATAATAATCCTCTGTGAGCATAAGTTTTAAATAACAGTTTGGGGAAGAGGTTTTTCATCCAATTTAATTTAATTAAGCTTAATTTTAATTTTTCAATCAAAGAAATTCCTGCCTTAATAATTAGCTAACTGAATATAACACTATTCACAATGACCATATCAATGCTAATGATAATATTTATTGGTGTAACAGCATTAACAAAAACACACTGAGGTATATACACCATCGGTATCATTCCTACTTTGCAGAAGAAAATCTTATCTGTAAGATAAGGAGCAGAACCTTCAAGTTACTTAAGTAACAAAACAGGCAGATCCAGAATCTGAATCGAGATCAATCTAATCACATAGTCGCAGCTGTTAAACGTATGATTTTCCAAATAATGACAGATAACCACAGCGGTAATTTGATAGGATGAACGTGGAATGGACTACGGAAATGATGTTCAGAGAGGAGTTAATGCGGCTGATTTCTACTCCCAGTTCAGCTATTAACTAGCTGAATGTCCTTGTAATGAAAACAACCTCTTTGAGTCTCAGTTTCTTCAGGGGCAGAAGGAGAACTCTAGCTGGATGTTTCCTACTCTGCATGGTCTCTGGTCACATGGAAGGAAGGCATCACCCTTCTGTCAACCAGGGCCTCTCTGTTTTATATTTGGATTTATGCATAATAATGAAGCTTTGAGCAACATTTCATTAAACGACTTGTGTTGTCAACAAATAGCTTGGAAATCACTGAATCTGATGAGCTCTATATTTTTAAACTCTTGATATGTTACAGCTCTATTAAATACTTGCGTTTTTATCAATAAGATTGGCTCTTTCAGTATTACTTGTTAAACATTAGCTCTTTTAAAGCATGACCCAAAAGATTTTTTTTCAAGGAAGCAAAACAACCAAATCACTTGGTGAATTAACTTTTCCCATTAAGATATCACAGAATTAATTGAAGTTGGGAAATAAATCACCCAGCAGTAAAGTCATTGGGTGTGTTCTATTTTGTTAAAAAGGAACTTAATAAATCTTTTGTGCTTATGTATGCTAGTAGTCTGGTTTAAATCTTCTCTAAAATATTTTCTTAGATTGAAGTGCAACATTGCTTCCTAACAACATCAGTAAGCCATGAGTACTGTGAGTATGATTTTTAGGACTAGAGGAATATACAGTGTATGTGCTCAGCCCTAAATATGAGATTAGACATGATTTAAAGTATGTAAAGGCAGCCTGTGGATGCCAGTTTATATGTACTTCCTGATCCAAAATCACATAAAAGGATATGCAGCCTAAGCCTGAGGAAGATGAGACCCTCAGCTGGCCACGAAGAACAGTGAGGCAGGGCAGGGGCAGGATGCCAGAGTGACCTAAAATGGCCAGCAATCATAGCGCGGACCGTGTGCCAGACAGTGCTGTGAGAGCTTTACAGGTACTAAATCACTTAATCCCCACAACAATTCTGTGAGACACACACTGAAGCACAGAGAGTGGAGGTAACCTGGACAGTCACAGGGCTGGAAGGTGACGGAGCTGGGATCTGAATTAGGCACCATGTTGATCGCTGGGAAGGGGTGTGCTTTGTGAAATGGGGGTGGAGAAATCAGGGTAATATTACAAGCTCTGAAAAATATTGGGAGACATGGAAAAGATCTAAGAAATCTCTAATGATGGAAGAAAAGGGGATGGGAATCCCTTGGAAGCAAATACTTAAAACAGGGATTGAAAGCAAGGAAATAATTGTTAGAAGAAGCTAGAATGAAACTGTCCTTGTTTTTGAAGCTGCAGAAATCAGCAGAGGCTGACAGAAGAACAAAGCCTAACTTCTGAGAAATGAAAGGGAACGTTCAAGGTCAGAGCTTAAATTGGGACTTAGAAACCGACCTGGGGCAGACTCCTGGGGAACAGTAACAACCAATTTTAAGTGAATGAAGCCCAGAAAAGTGATGAGCAGGTAATTCTTGTACCACGCTACCTGGCTCATTTTATGAAAGAGAAAACAGGCCAGTGAGTTGAAATGACTTGTTCTGCGGTTATTCTAGTTGATGAGTCACAAGTCCACCATTCCTCTCACTGTACTCCTTGAGCTGTTTTTATCCTTAACGTTTCTTCCAGATGCAGTACTTTTTTATGATTCTATTTGAGTGTCTGCTAAAGAAGAAGTATCTAAGGAGACCAAAGGGAGTTAAAACTATGACATGCACATGTCGATTTTTTGGGAACGCTACAGCTGTACACAGTATGAAAAGATGCGTAAACCAGGATTTGCTCTCAGTGCTAGGTGAGAAAGAAGAAACTGGGACATAATCATCTTTGGCGTAGGAAACACTTTCTATTTTCAAACTGAGAAATTTGTTGGCCAGGAAGAAACCTCAGCAAGGAGGGAAGCAGAATGTTGTTTGCTCTTTGGGCATAAATATAATGAAAAAGGTTGATTCTACCACACAGGGGAGTGAGTTTGAGAAACTCAAAACAGTCTATTTTCTTCCATTTTCCACAGGAAGTAGAAAATGGAGATCTGTGGTAGACTCCCATTAGCATTATGTGGTCTCCATAAAACCCTACTTTCTCAAGTCTAAAGACATTCAAAGGTAATTATGGGGGAAGAGGAGGGAAGTTTTCCCAGCAGTTGAATAGGGACAGTCATGGAATGAACAAACATCATGCCTTGTAGGTCATTACCTCTGCCCCGCTGCCAAATATGATGTAAGAAGTAGAAGGAAGCGCCAGGTCAAGGACAAAATAAGAAGGACATTAAGGGCTTACTCTATTCAAAGGTTAGTGGGGAAAAGTGAGTTAATATGTGATCTACAGGCTGGAAAAACTCAAATCTATTGCTAAGGAATAACAGTTGTAATGCACTAAGTGTATATAAATATATATTAAACTCCAATAAAGGCGATAGAAATTAAATTGCAAAGTACTGACATGCTGCTGAAGTGAAATTATCAATGTTCTCCATCGTTGTGCAGAGGGAAGTAGGTGACAAAGCAAACAAGGGCAGTGGGGCATCGTGGGAGAGACCAGAGTTCTGCGCCCAACAGCGCTAACCAGCTGTGGCTGACACTGCCAGACCACATCACGCCCCAAGCCCTGCCACAGATCCATTTTCTGATCCGTGAGGCTGGTAGCTGGAGGGTGTCTAAGTCTCTTCCACAAAGCAAATTAGATGACTACGACAGCAGGAAAATAAAATCACAGAAAAAAAAAATTCGAATTTATTTTTAAAAGCCAAGAATTTAATAATAGGGATTGATATGGCCAGTGATCAGATACATGAGCAAATCATTAACCCTTAGAGGAATAATGTAAGTGCTCATTGTATTATTACTATTGCTAACGTACAACTACTATAAAAATCTCCTCCCCATCCACACCAAAAACAAAACAGAACTCTGAGAGAAAGGCCGAGACCAAATACCATCAGTAGCTACGTGATGAAAGGAAAACTGCTTCTCTGCTCACAACACTTCTGATACACGTGCATGGGTATTTTTCCCTCGTACCAACCAATGTTCTAACTCTCCAGACATCAACTTTAAGTCCTATAATTTAATTCAATTCTGACACTAACTAGCTGGAGTTAGTGGAGCACTTTAGTTGCCAGTTGCAAATCATGGTTCCCCAGGGTACCTACACTTTTGTCAGACTTGGTTACAAAGTCAGGGGCTCCCACAACCCCCTACTCCCACTCCACATTCACTAATTTGCTGGAATGACTCACAAAACGCAGGGAAGCATTTATGTATATTTACTGGTTTGTTATATCGGGTATTATAAGGGACACAGATGAACAGCCAGATAAAGGCCTACATACGGTGAGGTCTGGAAGGACCCCGGGCACAAGAGCTTCTGCCCCCGAGGAGCTGGGGTGCACCGCCCCCCCAGCACATGAGTGTGTTCGCTGTCTAGATGCTCTCCCAACCCTGCAGTTTAGGAATTTTTATGGCGGCTTCATCACATAGACACAGTAGACTATTTACTCAGTCTCTAGTGCCTTTCCCTTCCCCCAACGATGGGGGCTAAGGCTGAAAATTCCAAGCTTCTAATCATGGTTTGGTCTTTCCAGTGGCCAGCCTGATCCTGAGTGAAGCTCTCCAGGAACCCACCAGGAGTCGTCTCATTAGAACGAAGGATGCTCCTATCACCCAGGAAATTCCAAGGGATTTAAGAGCGTAGCGCTATATAAAATGCTTCTCTCTCTCTCATTACTTGGGAAGTTATAAGGATTTTAGGAGCACTGGTTTAGGAATCTGGGGCAGGGACCAAAAATATATTTCTTATTATGTCATAGCTATATATCAGAATATTTTACTTAAAATTCACAAATCCACTCCCTTTTACCACGCTTTTTTTTAGCTACAATAAAATTATTCAAACTAAAAAGCAGTCAATTCAACCTATTAGTTATAGTAGAAGACTGAAAAGAGGATATACTTAAAGAAAAAAATGTGTTGGTGAAACTGCCCTTCTATATTTTAAAGAAAAAAGAAATACATGTGTGGGGAAGGGTAGGGGAACTTCAGCTCTAACAATACAGATTAGGCTGTTAATGACAGAGGTCATTCTAGTTACTGAAGAACTCACCAAAATGTTTTCTTTCAGAATCAGGGGTTCTGAAATGTCCAGGAAACCATCATACGGTGGGAAGTGAACTCACACAATAACAAAAGTTGGGGTTATCAGTTACTTTGACACAGAGGTGTTTTTAAGGGGTGGCAGGAGGAAACCGGATAAAGTTAATGAAGCATCTAATCATGGTATTTGTTTTGAAGTCATGTCATGTGTACTTTGAGTAAGAAACACATTTATAGACTCAAAACTGAGAAGGGCTTTGAGATCATCTGGAATAGCCTTCTCATGAATTACAGGAAGAAATTGTTGTTAGAACCAGCACTACCTCTCTGGATTCCTGATTCACAGTCCTTTATTCTTTCCCTCCCCTTTTATACAATACTTTTCACCAATATCATTATTTCCATCGTCCCTTTTGTGTTAGGTTCAGAGAAAGATATTCTTTCAGTATGATAATGACAAGAAGATCTTAAACACAACAACCATACTTCGCTTTGGGACTAAAACAAATGTCAAGGAACTCATATATGAGTCAGATAAAAGGTGGAATTCACGTGATGAGAAAGCACACCAAATATGCCAAGAAAAAAGTCTGTATAAATTCCTTGAGTTGAATTTTTGAATTGTCTACCAAAAATTATTTTTGCGATTTCTGATGTGCACCAAAAAGCAAATATGAAATACGCACTGAACAGATCACCAAGAGTTGGATGTTTCTTACCAAAAATGATTGTTAAATTTAGCAGACAAAATAAGACAACTATGACCATGACCATCATTGTCCAGTGTACAGAGGGAGAAATACTTTTTTTCCTTACTAAATATAAACATAGTTATCTATCCATGTACAGAAAGTTTGGTGGCATGAGTGTATAAACATCAATATTAGTGGTGATAAATGATAATTTTTGTTTACAGAGTTCCTACTATGTCTCAGGAATTGTGTGAAGAGCTTTCTAAACATTGCCTCAAGCCTCACAGCAGTGTAAGTTTGAAATTATTTCAACCATTTCTACAGATGAGTAAATGGAGAGGGCTGTGTGAGGTAACTTGGCAGCAGCAGGATGAAAACTTACCTCTGTTTGATTCTAGAGCCAACGTTTTTTTCACCAGGTGACACAGTCCTACCCTGACAACATTCCCATAACATACAGAATGCAGAAGTTCCTTGAAAAAAATTTAGAACCCAAGATCGAACCCATCCATGCTCCATTTCAATTTTACTTTCTATACAAATGTCCAATTTTTCTTATTTGCCTGTAGCCTGGGGAATTACTTAATAGCTTTAGCAATAAGCCTTACTTAAACAGAAAATCAAAATCTGCTCAAAAAGAAACCTCATATTTACATTAAAAATGTATTTAATATCATGATCATCACTGACTCTTAATGTACTCTCTCTGATAAATACAGTCACACTGTCTCCCCTGGACCCTTACTGGATAGACTGTTGATACAGCGCTCCCTTTCCTGAGGGGACATCTGACAGCTCCCTGATTCTTTTGGTCAATCACAATCCCTATTTGGCTACAGCATTTCCTCTCTTTCCCTCCACCACTCTAAACTGGATAACCCATTATGAATCAACCCCAAAACCAATTCCAGTCTATCCTCACAAGGGTCATGCTAGTTTCCATCATAATTTTACCCCTGGCCCATTTCTTGAAATGAGCATTTGTCATTACCTAGCCATCACTAAATTCAACATAAAACTCCCCATCTGTGACAGGTCCCCCAGACATCCCTCATACAAATGGAAATGTCCCCATTAGTTCTTCCAGCTGAATTTCTCAGATTTGACCCAACCACACACAAACCATGTTTGGTCACCCTCTGCTAATGGACAATAATTTCTATGACCCCTGGCTACCTGCTGATAATTCTTACTTTGTGAACCCAAGCCTATTTGGCTGCTACCAGCCAACTGCACTGGCTTTGCTAACTCACCAAGCTTACCAGTCCCTTGATCATAGTCAATGCTCCACAATATTCTTCCCTTCTTGAACTATCTCTAGGACAATCACCCAACCCCTCCAGTTCCCCTCACTCTCAATGTAGAAACCAGAGAGGAGTCTGGGACATTACAGGTCCCCTTATAGGTGATCTCCATTCCTGGTGAGCTGATATAGAAAAAACAGCCACAGAATTGGTCCTAAGCTCCACTCAAGACCTCACCACATTTGGGGAGACGTTTGCCACCTGTTGGGCATCACTCTAAAGAATCAACTGCCTGGCTAAAGAAGACTGACTCAGCCAGAATCATCTATTCACTGCTGAAGCAGTTCACATTGTCCTGGGACAGCATCACCACTGACCTCAAATCTGTGACTTGCAATTACAAGAAAGCCAGAACACTGTCATCTAAAACTGTATCACCCTGGATAGGGAGGGAAGTGACTTCTGCACCTTTGTCCCAGGAATGTAACTGATGTCTCTGTCATAACAGGAAGGTTCACGAGGCAAATGAAAAATTCATTGCAGGAAAGATGGCAGGTTCTGGGAATTCTTCTGGTGAATCCCTGAAAGCCTATGAAGTTGGGCACATAGATTGATCTGGTCTATAATTCGTCTTTTTATCTTCCTAACAGGATCCCTCTCACTAAATGTCTGGGTTACACAGTACAGCAGTTGGCAACCGTCGCCATGTCTCAACAAATGGTCCGGTTGGTCCTTGACAAACAAAAGGTGACGAACAAAAAATAGACTTACATTGTTCAGAGAGAAACAAAATGTTTCTTCCTTCCTTTAATAAGAGGAGGGACTGACAAAAACACTCTCCTTGACCAAACTTTAGAAAGGCTTGTCTGAGCCTTTCACCAAAGCCCCAACCTTAGGCCCTGTCTTCAGCCTGCCTAGTTCAGTTATAGGAAGAATTCAGCCATCCTTGGTATCTGATCACCTTAACTTGTCTTCATTCAGTAGGATCTTCCTACCCTTGATATCACCTCTTAGTAATTTTCCATCCACTGAACCCCTTGTCCTACTCTTTGGCTGTGAATTCCCACTCGTCCTGATTATATGCTAAACTGAATCTGGTTCTCCTCTGAAGTCTCTTTTCTCCTACTGCAATGGTTCAGTATAAAATCTGTTTTTACTACTTTAATTGATGCCTGGTTCTGGTTCTCTTTGACATATGGTATGTATGGTCATAAGAAATGTTAATAAACTTTATAAACTGAGATAATGCAAGCATCACTTCATTTGACAAATATTAATGGATATCCACCAAGAGGCACTCCCTTTTCTAGATGCTGAGGACAAAATGGTAGCCAAAAGCAGACAAAAGGTCTACCCTCATGAAATTGACCATCTAGTGAGGAAGAGATCACACAATGATCACACAAATAACATAATATCATTACTAAGATAAACAGTTTGAAAAAAAGGTACATGGTACTTACTATAATTGGGTAAGTCAGGGAAGGCTTCCCCAAAGAACTAATGAAGTGACACTTAAGCTGAAATTTAACTATTCAAGATTATTGGGTGTATGTATAGGGAGGGGGAGTATCAGGGGAATTTTAGAAAGAAGGAACAGCATGTGGCAAGTCTCTTATTGAAAGGGAAGGTGGAGGTGCATTCAAGGAATGAAAGAATGCCAGTGTAGACAGGTCACAGAAAATACTGAGAAGCAGGTCTTGGATGAAACTGAAGACATGTATGGGGAATGGAATACTCAAGACTTTCTAAACCATCTAGGGATTTGCAACCTGATTCTAACTGCAACGGACACCAGTGTATGTATGTGATTATTTACCACAGTGCCTACATCACGGTGCATAGCCAATAAATGAAAACTTAAAAAATATCTGAATCATCTTAATGTGTCAATGTATGTTATTTGTCTTACACATAGGATAAACTCCATATATTACTGATTTTTGGCCCTAGGGTGGCCAGTGGGAGAAAACTACAATCACTAGAAACCTCTGTCGCATTTTTCTGATTTGAATGTCAGAGAGATATTGACAATGGCACATTATTTGGGATTGTAAACTTCAGATAATCTACAGTTTGTTGGTAGTTCTATGAATTGTTATTTAAGAAGTCAACCACCCATGGCCATCATCAAAAAGTCTTCAAATAATAAATGCTGGAGAGGGTGTGGAGAAAAGGGAACCCTCCTACACTGCTGGTGGGAATGTAAATTGGTGCAGCCACTGTGAAGAACAGGAAGGAGGTGTCTTAAAAAACTAAAAATAGAGTCACCTTATAATCCAAAAATCTCACTCCTGGGCATATATCTGGAAAAGATGAAAACTCTAATTCAAAAAGATACACACACCCCAATGTTCACAAGCAGCATTATTTACAATAGCCAAGACATAGTAGCAACCTAAATGTCCATCAACAGATGAATGGATAAGGAAGATGTGGTGTATGTATACAATGCAATGTTACTCAGACATGAAAAAGAATGCAATATTGCCATTTTTCCGCAACATGAATGGATCCAGAGATGATTGTACTGTGTGAAGTAAGTCAGAGAAAGACAATACATGGTATCACTTATATGTGGAATCTAAAAAATAATACAAATGAACTCATTTACAAAACAGAAACAGGCTCACAGACATAGAAAACAAACTTATGGTTACCAAAGGGGGAAGGTGGGGAGGTAAGATAAATTAGGAGTTTGGAATTAACAGATATGTACCACTATATACAATTTATATATATTTACTGTACAGCAGAGGGAATTCTATTTTTTTTTTTTACAAACGCTAATCACCCAAATTTGAAATGAAAAGGCATTTGTGTCAGAATGAGGCTCAGCCATCAGATATGAAGAATTATTATTTTGATGTGGGACATTTGAGCAAGGCCCACCCTCCCATATTTGGTCAGTCACTTCTAATTTTAAAAGACATCTTAGCCCATGTTACACAGGTTTGTAAAAACCATATTTTTCATTTTCTTATCGCTAATTGATATACCGACCTCATGACCATGAAAACAAAGTTTATTTTTCATTAATTAAAATTAAAACTCATCTGCAACTTAGAAAGGATGGGTAGTGGAGAGCTGTAGGCACAAGGACCTGTCTGCTCCCTCCTTCATTCCACAGCCCTCTCAGGACTTATTTACATCCCTACAAAAGGGGAAATGCAGTGTCTGCTACAAGAGCCAAATTAATCTAGTTAAAAGCTCTCTGTGCTCCTGATCACTGAACACTGGAACAGAACTGAGGGTTGCAGTATTAGCTGCAGAGCAACAGTAATAGCCATGAAAAAGAGGGCTGCAGCAATGGGAACAAGGCAGCTGCTATTTGCTGGGCACTTGTTCTATCTACGTGCCGTGGCTGCAGCATTTCACTTTATCTGAGTGACTGGCCTGAGACTAACACCCCATTTCTTCAAAGACGAGAGAGATGAGGTTTACGGAGGTGAACTAACTTGTCCATTGGTAACAGCTAGGAACTTGCAGATCCCGGATGCTAATCTAGAGGGCCATGATTTTTTAATCCTGATACCACCCTACGTAGGATGAAAATAAACTCACTGTCTCACTGTCTAGGGTATGCACCTCAAGTGAACTGCACAGCAGAGAGGAAATCACTCCATCTTTTCTCACCTCTTTTCACACCATTCTTCTTGATTATTTTCCTTCAGTGAAACTGGCTAGGCAGAAGTTTGAGTGATGATCAGAGACTGCTAAACAGACCACAGTGGGGAAAGAATCTATAAACTGGCTCACTGCCACCATATCCTTAATAAGCTAACCAGCCACAAGTAACTTTGAAAGGGCCTAAAAAAACTCACGTAATTTAACATTTCCTTAATTCAGATTCTTAAGTGGAAGGAATATTTTACATCAGTAATGCACACAATTTACTTTCTAATTTCCACCTAGCTTTGATATATATTTAATAAGTATTACCAGCTTATCTCTTGAAGAAAGTGAAAAAAAAATCAGTACTTAAGATTAAGCTAAAGTCCACCTTTGAAGGAGTTGGCCTTTAATGTTTAAAACATGAGGTAGAGAATTTCAAATGAAGAATTTCTGTTCCATATTTATGATTATCTGATAATCTCCTCTTCATCACATATTCAAATGGCCAATCAAATGTTACCATATAAAAACTAAATAAAAACCATATGTAATTAGGATTTTAAAAGGGATGCTGAATATCTACAAATTTCTCCGAACTAAACTGAGTTCTTGAAATGGGAGCCTAATTTTCAAAGTCAATGTTGTATAAAGAAAGAATCAGATTATGCTAATAAAGACCAAAGCAAACATGCATATTACTTTAAGAAAACAGTAAGTAATGTACAAAGGATCTTTTGTTTGGAATGGAAACAAAAGTCTTTGGAAGTCATTTCAAAAATATTCTCCATCATAAGCAGTAAAGGATATAAGATTCTGATGGCAGGTAAAAGCAGAACTAGATGTTTTAAACGCATACCACCAGATGGCATCTTAAATCCAACAGCACATTCAGAGACTGTGAGTTAACTGAGTTTCTGAAATGGAATCAAATTCATAAATTCCAAATAGATTTTTTTAATATTAAAATGTCTGACACTAATAAACTCCAAAGAACCCAACAATAACAGTCCTGAATATAACCAAAATACATGAATCTGAAAAGAAAGGCACTATAAATAAAATGGTGACCTTGACATCAATCTTTATTTTAAAGTTTGGCTAATATTTTTGTGTTTCTTACATTACTACCTACATTTTTCTTTCTACTAATCCTAGTTTTACTCTATCAGAGGGCTTCGTTTATTGTAAATGTGAAAAAAGACAGAGCAGAGAGCATTACAAAGAAAAATATTAAGAAGAAAAGCTTATAGAAAAAATAAAACAGGTCAAGTTTCCTTTCACCTACATATATGACTCTCATGAAGTTGAAGTTCAAAGGCCTTGGTGTCCAAACCTTAAATATTTTGAGGAACTGAATGAAACAATGCTGCCATGCCTAAAACCGGCTGGTACCTGGACCGCAGTGTCAAATATGAATGGGAATTAATTACAGAGAAGCATATCATACACCAAACCGGAGCCAAAAAGTAACCATCTGGGAGCAGGAATTGAAATCATGTTCAGAATATTAACATACAATGCTGTTTCATAAAAATCTCCGAAACAGACTCGATTATCCCCTGGGTGTGGGATTTGTTGGTTGGTTTTTCCTACCATCACATAATCAGTAATATCCTATTTTTACAAAACACATTTTACTAGAAATGTTATTTTCATGTGATAAAAGTAACTTAAAGGAGACTTGTTACCAGTTTGTAATTTATTCTTGAATTAGGTTTATGTATATATACAGTGTTTTACACACACCTTTTAGAGTTTAATATAAGGAAAAGAACACTGGACTTTTTTGAGAGCTTTTTTTCCCCTCCTCCTCAACAGACTGACTTAGGTCTCAAACCGTTCTGTGGATTTCACGTTACTTCACGAGGTGATGCTCACTCCATGATCCTGGGGAGAGCCGGACAAAATAGAAGAAAAAGCGATGTGACCACCCCCCGCCCCAAGACAAAAGCAAAGCCAAGACTGAACTAAAGGTCTTCTCTCAGGGAACATATTTTAACATTAGCAGGATGTGACAATAGAAGTATTTAGTTAATATTTTAATAATACATTTTATATATGAAGATACCATGTTAAATAGTGGTAAAGCAGCTGACTCAAAACTGAATATTATTCTCTTACTAATCCACTAACTAAACCACAGACTGTTCTATAAGAAACTGCTTCTGATGGCTTATATATTTATCCAGTATCTCATTTGTCCAAAACCCTCCACTTCAGACGGATACCAAGAACTACAACACTAGATGATCTGAGGTTGGCTGAATCTAGGGGTGCAAAACCACATATATACGTAGGGCCAACTATAAGTTATATGTACGTTTTCAACTCTGAAGAATCAGTACCCCGAAATCCCTGGTTGTACAAGGGTCAACTATAGTTAAATGCTACACTGCGTGGCTACTCACAGATTTAACGATTTCATGGACCTGTAAAATTAACTTCTAGCCACAAATAAAATGGGAATAGACACAGTGGAACTGCCTGGGTTTTAATACTGATTCTGGCACTTTCTAGCTCAGTCACCTTAGGTACAATACTCAATTTCACTGAGCTTCAGTTTCCTCATTTGTAAAACTGAGCTGATCACAGCACCTCCTTCATAGAATTGTATGAGAACTCAGAGTTAAAAAGTACAGTGTTACAATGGTAACTGGCAAAAAACCCCAAGAACTTTAAATGTTAGCCTTACAACAAAATTAAGTCCTTGAAAGCTACAAAAAAACAATTATTATCTACTGCCCTTAAACACTCAACTATTTGTAAAAAGTACTGACTTACAGCAAATTGAAAAGGACAGAGTACAGTGTGTCTTAAAGCAAAATCTATGTTCATGTAATTATGATATAATTGTAATGACTGTCAAAAGTCTCCTCTGGATGCTGTTACATGTTTATTGCGGTTACATTATTACTGACTTGTACACTACATACAAGTGCTGAATTCCTGACGTTCAGCGATTCTTAATATAATATTGTCTTCACTCCCACACAATTCACTGAAAGATGCTTTTGACCCTGTTTTCCTTTATAAATTGTCCCAGCAGGAGCTTTCTACATCAACTCTCAAAGAGTCTATAAAGACAAGGACTACACAGGTTTCTCACTGGGAAAAACTACATAAACTCTCTGTCCCAAATATGCTAAGCACTCTTGTTTGGTCTTCCCCCCTTGAGTAACAGCAAAATGTTTTTATTTAAAATATAGTAAATTATAATCAAGAGGCAAAATAATTTACTCCCTCTCTTTCTTGAGAACCTTTAACAGCATGCTTATTTAGTATGTTTTCTTCAGTAATGAGCAAGAACAAATTCCAGCCAAATTTGAACTGAAACAACTGATCTTTTCAACCTAATGCAGAGGTAGAATGCAGTATATGTATATTACATGCACTGCACAGGTAACAGAGTGGAACAGCTGAGCATCTGTTATGTAGATAGATGCCTTTTCAGAGCAAGGTCTTCAGCGTACTAGCTCTGAGACGTCAGGCCAGTTACTTCAACCAGTCGTTCCCACAGTGGGGTCCCGGGTCAAGGGTATCATTCTCATCAAGTTCTCAGGCCCTACTCCAGACCCACGGAATCAGAAACTCTGGAGGTGGGACTCAGCAATCTGGGTTTTATGAAGCCTTTCCGGCAATTCTGATCCACGCTCAAGTCTGAGAAACACAACTCTCTGAGACGCCCTTTTCTCATTTGGAAGATGGGTTTCCTAAGACCAACCTTGAGAAACCAGGGAGGAAAACAGATAAGGGAAAAGACACAGGCTCTCTAATGACCTTTCATCTGACTGTTATCTTTTTTTTTTTTTAAATCAAGGGTCCAAATTAAGGGGAATAAGAACATCAAACTGGTGTGCTGTGGCCACAGGCCGGGCCTGAAATGTGCTGATCTGCCAGCAGTGGGCTGGGTACCAAAATAGGCCTCTGGCTGCAAGGCAGGCCCTAAAGCCTTGGCCACTGAAATCACAAGTGGGCAAAATGCCCCAGGAGTCATATTTTATCCCCATATAAACTAAGGCCACGTTGCTCTGATAGTGACAAATGACAGAACGAGGAGACTAGACACTGATCTTTTAGTTCTCAAAAGACTCTGGATTCTCACCCCCACTTGACTCTCCCCGGAGTAAAGGCATGGGGAATTCTCCTAATTGACGTCAGCTGCTGTAAGGGAAGGAATGCCATGACCTTAAACTTGGCCACTGGCTCACTCTCACATCCAGGAACAAAGCCAGAGGGTTCTCCTGGCAACTGCCTGACATGCTAAATGGCAGACACAGCCACTGAGGGAATCCTTCACTGCCCGAGGGACAGATCCCCCACCGCAGGAAACAGACAGAGCGGAGAGATTAGCAGTTTGCCCAGCTGATGCTGGCCTATCCCCTAGGCCCAGAGAGCAGAAAATGAGTTCTAAATCATTCTGTTCAAAGACCTAAGCTCCTGGTCTGCTTCTGTGTTATAAATGAGGGAAATTTTCTGTGCTAAGTCAAAGGGAAAACAGGAGAGTAAGAGAACTCGAAGGAGCGATGGAGTAAACTGGATCCCTGCATAAATCATCCTGCTATACTCAAGAAGTCCTCAGTAGAAATTAAATACAAACTCATCAGACATTTTAAGATCAATGTTTACTATCATTTCTGAAAGGTCCTGTACTCAAAATCAGATTCAGTTCTCCTACTCTGACAAAGCCATCACCGTGGCCCCCTCGGACCAGTGTGAAAGGTTCCTGATCAACTCCACTCCCAGGGGTTCCTCCCAGCTCACTTGACTCATCTCATCCGGATGCTATTCTGGCCGCAGATTTGATTGCATAACTCCCCTGCTCCAAAACCCTTTCGACGTCTCGGTGCCTACAGAACAGTAACTGAACGTCTAAGTGTTGCTTAGGGCAGACTAATATCTGACCCTGACCATCCAACCTGTCTCACCACCCACCTCCCCAGCCACTCACACCCTCTGAGACCCTGTCTTCCCATAGCCAACCTCCAAGATCATGCCTTCCCATTTTACAAAAAAAAAAAAAAAAAAAAGTCAGTGTCTTTAATATGCTGTTGTCTCTGCCCAGAATAACCTCTGCTAGCTTTTTCACATGGTAAAATTTCACTTACCACAGATGCTCCAGTTCAAATATCATGCAACCTGTCAAGACTCTTCTGGATTCCCTGCATTCCTTTTTCTGAGTTCCCATAATAATTTACAGGCACCTCCATTAGTTCTTAACAAATTTTATAGTAATTATCTATTAATGTATCTGACTTCCCAAGTAGATCTTGAGTTCTCTAGTCAAGGACCACACCTCATCTGTTTCGTCTGCAATTTCTAACCTTCTGAAACAGTTCTCCATCCACATTCAGGACAGATAGGATCCGAGCTCTTTAACAGCTTAACTCAAAGATGTGATACAATAATCAATGGACACTGTCAGGGAAATACTTAAAAGGTAGGAAAACTTTTTAAAGTTAGCTCTATCCAGTTGGATATGTGTAAATTTGCTTGAATAAATCTAGGTTATAGCTTTTCATTTAACCAATAGTTTGATGCATGTACCTTTCAGCAAATATCTGATTCAGTTTTCTTGTTATATTCTGAGCCCTGGAAAGACAGAGACCAGGTCTTATCCACTTGTGTATAACCTACACCACCTGTACCAGGTAAATGTTTGTTAAATTGAATTCCCAAATGAGTTGTATCTTAGTTCAGGCTGCTATTACAAAATACCTTAAGCTGGCGCTTAAAGAGCAAACATTTATTTCTCACAGCTCTGGAGGCTGAAAAGTCCAAAATCAAGGTGCTGGCATATCCAGTGCTTACGAGGGCTCTACTCCTAGTTTGCAGATGCCCATCTTCCTCTGTATCCCCACGTGGAGGAATGAGAGAAGGCTTCCCATCTCTTTCTCTTGCTTTAAGGGCACTAATCCTGTTATGTGAGGTCCACCCTCAGGACTCATCTAAAATCTAATTCCCTCCCAAAACGTCACCTCCAAATAACATCACACTGGGGATGAAGGCTTCAAAATGTAACATTCAGTCCATAGCAAGTTGCTACCCAGCTATCTGGCCACATTTTTTAACATTCCACCTGTATGCTTGCAAGGAAACAAAGATAAATTAAACTCAAGTTTCAAAAAAGAGTCCAAAAGGGAAGATGCTTTCCTTTATGAAATGCCTCCAATACAGAAACACATTCTTCAAATTAAATCTCTGAAACAGCTACCATTCTAATCAGGAAAGTTAATTTAGAGAAAAGAGCAGAACGTAACTCATACCTCACTTGTTTTGACTGGGGACCCACAGCTAATCCTCACTTCTACTCCCATGGAGATGGTTACTGGCTTCCCTAAATCCATGCTCCAGAAGGGCAAGGTACACAGAGCTTTAACTCCTTCCCCAGAAGGACACAGGAAGGGAGCCAGGTTGGGACTGGACAGTTTCCTGATCCTTCTTCTCCAAAATAAAAAGTACAGAATTTTAAGGGAAAAAATCCTAAATGAACATAAACCTTTTACTGCTTTAAAAACACTTGAGGGAGAGGAGAGAAGGAGAGTTGGGCAGCTTTGTAAATTTAAACATTAAAGAGAACTGCTGAAGGAATGAAATAATGTCCAGATTTCAAATAACCAAGACACTAATTTCTAGATTTTTCTTTAAATGGGAGGGAACCATGGCACAGGCATTAGCACAACTCCTCTCGAAACATTTGAGAGTGAAACATTTTTATTAATCAAAAGTAGGACAGAAGAAAAGTGGAGGGAAAGCTGGGGAGTGGCTTTTGAACATAATTAAAAAATATTTGCCATTTGTTTGGTTTTGTGAGTTTACAGACCTGCTACACTTAAAGCTGAATTCCAGACCAGAAGTTACCAGTCAGTTTCTACCCAGACCACTTGCCTTACATTTTTAGGAATCTGCCACACGCAGGTGAGAGGCTATTTCTAATACCACTTGAAAATCTCCATACAGACAGGCTTCAGGCTATTTTTTTCCTGCTAAATTAAAAGCCCTTGCTTCTTTCCCTTTAATATTTTTTCATGGGTTTCCATTTGTAACTCTATTATTTTCCTTCTTACCCCTCTCCTCTTCTACTTCTTTTCTTCCTTCTCCTCTGAACTGTTTAAGTTCTCCATTTTTCTTAAATGTTGAATTCCGGACTATATAAAGAATGCTGTACCCTGAAGCTCTGTATGTAAATCATGCCTTTTCTTGCATAGCCTAGTGCTAATAAAATATAACTTTATTGATTCAGTTACCCAAATAACAAATATTCTACATTTAAAAATAAATATTACACTGCTGGTTCAGCCATCCAGATGAAATAAAATCTCAACACAGTCATATTCATAAAATGTTACTCATAAGTTAGAAGAAGTATCTTGAAATACAAGGAGATTGTGATTTTCTCCAGTCCATGTGCTCTGCTTGTATTTTGCAGTCCTCTGTGTTTCAGCTTTTGCCTGAAAGCTCAGTGGCTGGAAGACGAGGCTATGAATTTAGCTTTCGGGTGAATTATATGCAAAAGGCTTTCCCCTCTTTTATCCAAATGTTAAAATAAATTACCCTCCGCCACTTACATTCCGTATTTTTATAGTTCCAGAAAAAGGGGAAAGAGATCTCTGCGATGGAATCTTCTGGAGGCTCTAGGACTTTGCCTTCCTAAGAAACATGACCAGCCCTTTAGAGGACAGCTTTCCCTGCCTGGGCTCTATTTCAGGAGCGCTCTGCAGCCTGTGTGTCCCCACAGCTGCTTCTGCCACCATCTAAAGGGCTCTGTTGTTGTTGTTTCTCCCCCAGGGAAAGCTATACATAACTGAGTCCTGATTTCCAAAGTCTCTTCATATCTATATTCTGAGATTTGCCGAAGCATTAGCAGGAATCTCACTAGAAAAATCTAACTTTTTCTAGCAACCGCTCCTGGATATGAGGGCGATGAGTCTACAGGCTCCAGAAAGTTTCGGGGATAAAGCATCATGGATCTGACTCTTCCAGAATCTCCCCTGTGCGTCCGTCCAGGACAGAGCCTCATCAAACGGAAGAGCCGGCCGCACCCCAGAAAGCACATTCCTCTAAGTGTCTATTGTGCATGTCTCCTTTTAGTTGTAATTATCATCTCCATGAACACCTACGGGGCTCATTAGTAAGTTTAACATGAGTTCTTCATTGGCAGTCACAGAAATGGAAAAAATATCATAACACATCATATTTATATATCATGTCACATTATGATATAATAGAACAGCATAATAAAATATCAAGCCAGTCATTCTTACCAAAACTAAACAAGCTTAATGATATAGATATCATTTAAAGCTACTATTTTACTATTTATTTATAGGTGGGATTTACAGTCAATCTTTTAAAGTAGTTTCTTTGCTGATGGATTTCAAGCTCATATTTAGATATTAAAAAACTGTAATATTTTAATATCTAAGAAAGCAAGGCATGTACACATTTGTTTTGTCCTTACATTTTCACAGTATCTTTGAGTAGAAGATAAATAATGCATGACTCCATTTAAATACATGGAAAATGGGGTTCATAGTGATACACACAGGGTAAGTGTGTAGCTTGACTTAGTCACCACTGGTCCAATGCTGACTTAACACCATTGGAGCCATTTTTTCCTGTTGCCTGGCCCCAAACACAATCATTATTTTTATGAGTTACAAACAAGAAAAATAGCATTGCCAACCAAAACCAGAACGTAAATAACGTCAGTTTCTTTGGAATAGGAACCATTAGGGACATTTTAATCAAGCAAGGTCTAGTCTGATATTCAAGAGGGCTTTTCTTGCTTCTAACAGTCACCATCAAAAATATATTTGAAGGCCAGTAATATTGTGAGTACATGAAGATTTGAAAGAAAGAAGCAATCAGTAGTATGCATGAAATATTTTAAATGCCCTCTTCATTTTGAAAAAGACAATATTCTATGTCTAAATTTCTTCCCTTTGCCAGAATGATAATAATTAAGGAGAAAAATAAATGTTTTTTAAGCTTCTCTAGAAATAAAAAACTGCAAGTTCAGAAAACGTCCCAAAATGTAGATGAAAAGCCCCTACTATTTGACCTTCTATAACATACAAAACTTTTTGACACGATTTAATGTTTACGGTCTAAGAGAAGTTCCATTTATGCCAAATATGTATCTGCCCTTAAGAAGTAACAGAACAAAAACACTCAGGAAGGAAAGACATATATTCTAGGCACAAAATGCTATAGGAAGGAGAGAGATTTGGTCTTCTTCCTGCAGTTCAGTGGTTCTCAAACTTTAATGTGCATCACAATCACCTAGAGGACTTGATAAAGCAGATTGCTGGGCTTCACCCCCAGAGAATCTGATTCGGTAGTGCTGGGCTAGGGGCTGAGAAAGGACCTTTTAACAAGCTTCCAGGTGGTGATGAAGGTGATGCTAGTCTGGGATGACGCTCTGAAAACCACTGCTTTAACTTAGTCACGCAATCTACCACTTGGAAGCCTACGCATGCTTTGTCTGATCTTTCCCAATGACTATCCTGTGTTCTTTGTGACAGTGTTCAACTGACAAACAGTATCGCTTCTTAGTTAAAGTATTACTTCGGAATATCTCCATCATCTCTAAGTTACACAACACTTTTTAGAGCATCACATCATGTGAATATTTAACACAGGAAAGTAAAAATATTGTTACACGGGCATAAAATCTTCAGTTCCTAATGTACAGATCTGGCAGTAAAAGAATAAAAGGAAGAAGGTGTCTGAAGATTCACTGGTGTCTAGGATTTCTGATTCGATGTTAAAAACAACAAACTGTGGGCCCAAGTGGACAGTCTCCATCCTCAGGACTTACCTGTGACTGGTGCATCAATATCCAGCAAATTTTTTTCCTGTCGAAGAATGGAAGCCCCCTCTGTTATTATTCTCAATGCAACACTCTCTTCCAGCCGGCCCTCCTTCATGAGATGTGCCTTTAGGATATCCACTCGAGGTTTCCCATCGTTATCAAAGACTTCTTTTGCCGTAAGCCGGTGACTTGGAGGAAATGGGACAGCTGTAGGAGAAAAAGTCAAAGTATTACATTAGCCAGAATTCAGCAACAAATGATTCAATGACAACCACCAAATATCCATCCCTAGCACTGACCACCTATCGGAGTATTTACAAAGTTCCCACATTCAGACGTGATCAAGGGCTCTCAAGACTACCTTCTTCCCTTGATTCTGGATGGAATGTGATTGCTGAAAGGAAATTCACAGCTCTTCCTCATCCAGTACCCATCCTGGGCATCTAGAAGTTCCCGATTGAGTTAATAACACAAAAGGAGAGAGATTTGTTTCTGTGAGGCAATAAACAGTTCAGCAAAAGGAAAGAATTCCTGTCCATCTATCCACCCCATTTTGACTCTGGCAAAATGCTTCTCTGCTAAGAAGCAGGCTCGTCTACTGGGATTGGAGAAATAGGAAAAGGCCTGCCAGACTAGATTTGCCCTCCAATGGGAGTCACATCTCTGAGAAAACTCACAGATTCACTAAGGATAGAGCAGGAAACTGAGAGTGAAGAGGCAAAAATGCACTGAATATTGAACAGAAAATCAGGACTTGCATGCGCATGTACAGAAGGAATCTCTCCACAGCCAGAGGACTGCACAACAGCAGGAGGCGGCACTGGGAGTTTAGGAATAGGACACAAAGACAACCTGAACTGATTGTTCAGACTGAGAGCCAACCATTCTCTCTTCCACTGGTGCCCCCAGGCCTCCTTAACACTAAGAAGCTCTTTTGTAGCTACTGTCCTTCCTAATGACTCTGAATACATCCATTCACTCACTCAGCCAGAGGATATTCACTAAACTCCCACAAGGTGCCGGGACATCCAAAGATCCACGGTCAGAGACGGCATTGCGAAAGTGAAATTTCTGATACGTGGCCAAGAAGCCCCTTCAGTGAGGGAAACTCATTATTTCTCTACTTCACATGAAGGTTCATTTACTGGACAACTCAGATCTATGAAAAGTATCTTGAACCAGCATAAGCATTGTTTCATGTAACTTTCATCTACCATGAGCATTACACCGCGTGCAAAAGAACATCTCTATCTGAGGCTCCTCTCTTAGGTAAAACACTTGATGTTGTGGAATAAACCAAGCCCTCTCACTGCCTAAAAGCATCTCTCCAAGAAGAATGATTTATGGTAGACCTATGCCAAGAAATTTTGTGCAATCCCATGGCACAGACTGTTATCCAAGAGAAATTACAACTACTTAAGAGAAAAGAAAAATCAGGAAATGAGAAGGTACTGAGGGATGCAAGCTTGATTTTCCCAATAATCCAGGCATATCTATTGAACGACGCTACCAAAACGAAGCAGCCGTGGCAGACTCGGTGGATACGCATGAGGCATCTGTGGCCAGATGAACCTGGGTGCAAACCTCAGCTCTGCACACTCCCCAGCTGCATGACCTTGGGCCAGCTAAATAGATAACCTCCTTTGGCTTCCATTACCTCACCTGTAAAGTGGGGATTATATCTATCTAAGGATTGTTATAATAATTGAAGTAAATAGTAATAGTAGCAGCTAACTTTTATAGTGTTTATTTTATGCCAGGCATTGTTTGGGTAAGAAAGTCAGACACAACAATAAAGCGGTAAGATGAGTAAGGCATACAAGTGTTTATATATAAACTTATTGAGTCCCTATAACATTACTGCTGGGGAGAAACTTGATACTCAAAAATATTAAGCTCCTTGCCCAAGATAATCACCCAGTGATTTATACGCAGACCCATCAAGTGTAAACTCTGATGCCAGAATACTTGTGTTAACAGCTACACCACACTGCTTCCCAGAAAGTACTTAAGACAGTGCTTAATAATTAAAAAGTGATGAGTAAATCACTTTCTGGAATTGAAATTCTAATGAATACTGAGAGGTGTTTCTTAGAAAGACCACTTTCATTTTCAAAAATTATTTGGGGCAGCTTAGAATGGAATAGATATATAATACAAAAGCATATGTTAAAATAAAGGATGAAATGCCTAACTCCAAAGCGTAGCTTTAAAAGACAAGAAAAATAAAGTTAAGAATTAAATGAGGAGGTGAAAAAACAGGAAAGGAGGTCATTAGACTTCAAGCACTTGGGGAAGATTTTGTCCATTTTCGTTTTTTGCCCTCCCACCTTTTTCTTGCCTGACTAACATAGATGCTGGTTAAGAAAACATGGGAACAAAATTTCGATGGCCACATTCCTTTACCTGGATCTTTATGTATGGTTTGAAATTGGAAAAGATCTTACCTGGTGACTTCTCAAAATCCCTCAGATACATTGAGGGTGGAAAGGGGGACACTTCAAAAAGACACTTGGGGTAAGGCCAAGAGCTGATTTTTTTTTTTTTCAAGTAAGTTCCAAAGGTATGAATTGGACAACTGTCAAGATTTAAGTGACTCTGCAAAACTGTCAGGCAAGAATCATAGAAGCGTAGAAGGGAAGGAGACGGATGTATTATCAGGCGGGGGGTCTCTGTCACACATGCACTAGGTGGCCCTGTTAAACTTAGGAGGGATCACAGGGTTCAACTTGAAAGAGCTGAAGCATTTCAGAAGCCGCGAGGCAAAAAGAGAGCACGCCAGGGAGGGCATCACCTTCATGAACTAGACTTGCTCCAAGTCCCCAGACTCTCCAAGGCCAAGATCACTGCCATAACAGATGCTCCCACCCTTTGCTGCAGATCTTTACCTTCCAGTAATTGCTAATCCTAAGGTAGCTAGCGGGCTAAGGTAAAGCCGCCTGCTCTGAGGTATTGGAGCTGGTCCCAAATAAACAGGAGGGAGAAAAGAGAGCAAAAGGGCCAATCAGGAGGCTCTGTTTCCAACCAGATGATAGGAAAGGGCACTGATGAGATGGGCCCTTTACCAGTTAAACAGATGGCAAAGCCCGCAGGGAACCAAGATGGGCAGCAATGAGGCCAAAGAGTGAACACAGAGATGCTGTCAGCCAGAGAGAAGTTTTCTGCGGCAAAAATAAGAGTGGGCTAATATTTGTGTACTTGTGCACCTTTTGGCTTCATAAAGAAAATATCAGCCTTACAAAGGTCACATGTATTTGCTTTCTCTGTTCACCTAGAGACCTACATACACATCCGTGCCAAATATTGAGCAAAAACTACCTGGATCAAAGAATCCAATGTGCTTAGAAGACATTTCTTTCATTAACTCATTGTATAAGTGGCTTCACTTGATGTAAAAACATTGGATTTTCCCTTCCCTCCTTGGCTTTGAGTATTACAGCAAGTTGCTTTCATTGATACATGAGCAGGCCAGGACTGGAAGAATTAAGTTGGTGGATGCTAATAAAAATTCTGAAATAACTATTGATATTTGGGCTGACTCTTTCCAAAATAATTTTCTCATAATTGCCTGTTAAGTAAAGAGTATGGTATTATAATAGACTTCTTAGAAGCATCCTAAAAATAGACAGAAACCCTCTCAGCTTTCTCTACTTCACAATTCTCACTCAGCGTCATTTTTTTTTTTTTTTTTTTTTTTGTCAAATGAAACAGCAAAGTAGCTAAAATTTGGGACATATAAGTAAGTCCTTGACTGACTCCTACCACAAACCACCAAGGAAGTCTTTAAAGGCAAACAACATACTGGACTAGGATCATGCCCCTACATCACTGACTATGGAAACATGGCAAAGATTGATTTCCAATGAACAGGATATGTTTTGCTTTCTTTTCTATTTGTTGATGCCACCAGAGAGTTCTTCTGTCTGATAGGGGACAGGTCACTAGTCTGAGAACCAAAATCATGTGCACCCAATATTGGGATCTATATAAAAATTATTGAAGTTGCTGTCAACTGGGCATTCACCAGTAGACATTCCAAGTCAGTAAAGCCTTGTAGCCAGGGTAATGCTCACCCTCGGTTCGGGCTGGCTACAGGGGCCCACAACTCAGAGTCAGGGGTCTCCTGCGATTTGGGCTAGAGGTCACTTTTAGATAACCACCAGGTGCCTCAGTAGCCGTAATTGATCTGTTATCGCTCTGGGGTAGACCTAGGTACCCGAGCTGAACTTTCTATTTTTCAGCTCTGAGCCAATGCAGTCACTACTCAAAGGATTCCTACTACTTGATAGGAAGTATTCCAGAGTCATTGTCATGGTGATACCTTCCCTGAAAGGCAAAGCAGGACACCAGCTGCCCAGCCTCTTCCTGGAGCAGTTTTGCAAATGCTGATGAGAGAGAACCATCAATTTAAAAGTGATTGTTTCAAACCTTTGTTTGGCTTTTAATTTTTTTTTTTTTTTTTTTTTGTTTCTTTCCTCAAACAAAATGACACCTGGAAATGCAAATAAGGAAAGGAAAAAAGAGCCTAAGCGGCTTCCGTTTTCTCTTTTCCCCTACTGGCTGTTGAGGTATGCTCACAAAATCCTGGGGCTCTCTGAGGCAAAACTAGAAAACTTCCAATTTAGACTGACTCCTGACCCCTCCTATAGTAAACAAGAGGAAACTGAAGTCCAGAGAGAGGATGAGTGAATCGTCCAAGGTCACAGGATTAGTCAGTAGCAAAACCAGCACGATGTTCAGATCTCAGGGTTTCCCTCCCAGCACTTCACCCTCCTGATTCATTCTGTCGACGTGGAGTGGACTGGCCACACATGGTGGCTAAGCACTTGAAAAGTGGCTAGTCCAAACTCAGCTATGCTGCAAAGCTACAAGCTACAGTAGGCCCTGGATTTAGAACATTTGATACAAGGGGAAAATGTAAAATATCTCATTAACATTTTTATATTGATTACATGCTGAAATAATAAGATTTAGGATAACTACTACAACTAATTCTAACTATTCCTCTTTTCATTTTTTAATACCACTATTAGAATACGTAAAATTGCAAAATTGCACAAATGGCTTGTATTACCTTATTATTGGGCAGTAATGCATCCTTCTCAACAAATAAATGAGGACAGGGTGAGTAGAAATTATATTTTTTCATCTCTCTTTTCTTCCAACTTTGTAAAACTTCAAACTATCTCAAAACTGCTTGCACATTGGAATTGCTTTTAAAAATGAATGATGCCCAGGCTCAGTCTCTAGAGTTCCTGATTTAACTGGTCTCGGGCAGGGCCAGAGCAGTGGCATGTTTCTTTAAAGAAACCCAGGGTATACTAATGTGAAGTCCGGATTGAGATTCACTGATCGGTCTATACCATAAGTAAAGACATACAAAATGCCAGGCAGTTTAATTCTGCCCCTCAAAACATGTTCCACAATGTCAATCCACTGCAGCAGATGCAATGTCTCTGCAAGTCCAGACACGTATGTTTCATCCCTCTCTGTAATCAGAATGTGCACGGGAACAACTCTTGTCCCATGTTTTGTGTGGCTGCTGTCGCCACAAGGGCTGTCTAAGGTGCTTATGTCCGCACGTTAAGAGAACAGCTTAAGGATATGAAATATCAGACAACTTAAGACACATCCTGGCCTGGCCCCCACAGACTGGCACTCCATCTATTCCCTCCTGGACATTTGTTTATGTCACCAACTACTGTTCCAATCTGACCTTATCAATTAGTCAGTCAGTCATCAAGCACCCATGAAGAACCGACTGTGCACTGTGTTCACACTAGGCAGTGACAAGGGCTGGCGAGAAGTGAGCGAAAGGAAACAAGCACAGGCAGCCCAGGCTCTGACGAGCTGACCATGTGGTATAACTATTAACGTTTTTGCTTAAGACAGATGGAAAAGCGTTAAACTGAAAAACCTAAGAACAAACTTTAAAGAGAATGAGAGACAACGTAAACAGTAAGAAAAAAAGGTTTTATCTATCTTTATCTGTTTTAAGGTTATGCGGGGGTTCCTAGAAACTCTTAGATGCAGTCACACGTTTCTTTTGTCTAAAGTCTATAAAAACACCTAATTTTTTTTTTGATCACTGAAAGGTAAACCATTGTAGTTTTGTGCCTTTTTAAGAATTTTACTTTTTATTGAAGTGTTGATTTACAATGTTAGTTTCAGGTGTACAGCAGAGCGATTCAGTTATACATATATCCATATTTTAAGAATCTTTTCCATTGTAGCTTATTATAAGAAACTGAATATGATTCCCTGTGCAATAGAGTAGATCCTTGCTATTTATCCTATTTTATATATGGTAGTATCTGTGAATCCCAAGTGACTCTGGAAGATGAGGCTCTGTCTTGAAGATAAGTAATGAACACCAGAGTACGTGAGCTACAAGGTACAGTATTCCAGCTACAATATACAAAACTAGTTCTCTCATCAGTAATTAGAATATGTGGAATCTGATCCTACTTCTGATGAGAGTGACACAATACACAAAAGGAAATACTAGTGACTGTCCACTAAATTTTCTTCAAGCTCTAATATCAAGCAATTAGGTGTGACATATTCTTCGGGATTTAAAAAAAAATTATCAGTATGACGATACATGCTTATCCATGCACATAATGTCTATGTGCAGATATACAAAACATGTTGTGTGAGAAAGATTGCTTAACAATTAACCACAGCTAAGCCTCTAAGAAAAACTGTAGAAAGGTATTTATTAGGGTTCTGCTTACGCTCCTCCTGTGGATTCTCATCACTGGTTTGTTTAAAAGACTCTGGCTTTCATTATAGACATGAATGCCTGTCAAATTAAAATACGCTTGCCTGTCTCAAGTGCGGTTGAATATTAACCTTATAAACAGAAACATCCGGACCCACTTAAGCTAAAAAAATTCTTCACGGTAGGTCTATAAATAAAACTTCAATTTATTAATTTACTGGTGGTGTTTTTTTCTACTGCTATGATGATCTCTTAGCAGAGATCTCTTTACTCTTCCCCCGAATACTACCACACAGATCCTGAGCCTTAAAATGTATTCAGTTACTAGACACAGTATGTGTACTGATCATTTCACCAGCAAACTGAATACCTCGTTTAGTTCTCCTGAATGTTACATGCAAATATAGCACAATGGTATTTTATGTAACATCCCCAAAGTGCTAATAAAAGGGCACTGTGGTACTCAAAACATTTATTAAAATAAGCAATTTCCCCCTCTCTGGCTTACAAAACATATATTATACACTACTTTTTGAACCTAAATCTGAAATGTGAAATTCTTTAATAAAGAATAAAGACACTAGTTAACTAAAAGAATTAGTGTTCCCAACTACAAGGGATTAATAATTAGTGGAAATGAGTACCTTAACAGTACAGTCAGAGCTTCTTTTCATTGTCTGAATTTCAAAATAATTTTCCTTTAAATATGCTTATTACTATAAAGCTACTCGCCATCCTTTCCATGTACAGCTTTTCTTATTTTCTGGCCACTGTGCATTCTTGACTCTAAGGACCCAAGGACATAGTCCACAATCCCTTCTGCATAAGGTCTTGGATTGTTCTACCACAAAACTCCTTTGAAATTTTGGTATTTTGGTTAGTTCATTTAATTACTAGAAAAATTGCAAGTGGCTTACATAATGAATTATGTAATAATGATTCAACATGAAAGATTATTTTTAAAAAGTTTAGCTTTAAGAGTTTCAAAATATTTCAGCATTACTGAAAAGCTTAAATAAAATCAGATGTTTTAGTTAAAATAAAAAGTTAACATGCACAAGTCCTGTGATTAACAGGGAGGGGTCAGGCCAGTCACAAATTATTCTATGTAAGTATGTGATAAAAGCAAAATTACACTTACTGGTTTAGATACATGATACTGAATGTTCAGTTTAAACTAAGAATTTAAATGAACTATTACATGTTTTTATTTAAATATTTAAGTTAAATTATATACTTAAATTTTTTAATATGTAATCAAAGATGCATTTTTTATAAGGGTCTACTCCACTGTTGTTTTTAATTTAAAAATATAATCAGTCATACCAGTTACACCAGTAGGTGCCCCAGCTATACTGCATCTCAGGACTAGATGAAGTGATTACAACAGTATTTTCAGCAAATGATATTTGTAGTAATCTCTGGAATGGTAAACTTAGAGTAGTGCATAAAATTCTACTCACTGGGATAAATTTCAGTAGAGGGTTTTTTATTTATTTATTTTTTGCCTTGAATATTTTCTTTTTCTCTGAGACAAATGTCACAGGAGGAGATAAAAAAAATCAAGAAACAAACAAGACATTTACAGGCAAGTTGAATTCATTTCCCAAGTGAGTAGGTCCCTGTGAACCCAATAATTACCCTTTAGAAATGAAGAGTATCCAGGGATCCTAAAACTTTATTTAACCCAAGACACACTTTACCACTCAGAAATCTTCAACGCCATGGCCTAATACACGAAATACAGGCAAAGATTTTGCCTCTATTGGAATTGAAGTATTTGATTAGAAATTCTTTAATAAACATAAACTTTGGAAATCTGTGCATTAAAAATAGCAAACCTGCAAAATATGATGTGTGCCTTCTTTGCCTTTAATCCTAAACTTACAAGTTGATATGAAAAACTCAACCCATGCCCACACACAAGTCAACTCTTTTCCTTTCAAGTTCGTCATCCGGCTGTAGATGCCCACACATTTTCTGTGCCCACGTGCCTACCCACGGTCCCCATCCCCTGTGGTTCAAACACCTACAGGCATCAGAACAATTTTTTTTTTAGATGAATAGACTTTCTTTTCTTTGAAAGATCTTGATGAAATGGCAAATCTATGCCCCAAATGATATCAAATAATGTAAATCCTAAGTGGCAATTTAAGGCTATCACCACGTTACCACTCTTCCACATAAAGAGTGATCGTTTGGAAAAAAAAACAATGAATTTGGCATATAGCCACAGTGTGCCACAGTGAGCAAAGATTGAAATATTTTGCCTCAGTGTCAGCCTCCAGAGAGCCAAGGAAAGGAGTTAAATCCCTAGGTTTGCATTTAATTCCTCCCTGTCCTAGCTCTGTACGCCCTACTCCCCCTGGGCCCAACAGTGAAGCATCAGGTCCTCTGGGCCTTTCCGTGTTCCAGAAATGCTCTCCTCCACTCCCTCTGGTCTGCAATTTCTAAGAACCACCCACTCATATGAATAATACAGAAGCATACAGGAGGCCCCAATTCTCAGCACCTCAAATGTGTGCTCCTCAAATCATAATCTTCACACATCTATTTAAAAATTGGAATGCTTTAATGAATACCACCCACAACTGTATCTTCTCAAACTTCATCTTCATGTTTCATTTATTCTTAATACGTCCTTGTCAATTTTGATTCTAAATCAAATATGCATTTCTTAATCTATCAAATGGAAAATGTCTGATTTCATAATAAACCTGCGACAGACTGCATACCCTTCCTCAATAAGGAACCGGTCTTAAAGATTTTTCCACTCCTAAACAGCACATATTTTGTGCATTAAAAAAATTCTTGAATAACTGAGGAAATAAATTGCTAGAATTATAATGCTACTTGTAAATTTACAGGTAGCACCAAATCTCACTCTTCACATGAGTCAATCAATCATCACTACTCAAAAATATCAAAATAATTAAGTAGAAATATTAACAATCAAGTTCCATTGCGAGTTTAGTCCAGTACCCTGTCGTCTGATAGATATTCAATCAATGTTTCTGAATGAATGCAAAAATAAATGGACTTTGTCTCTCCTTGTTCACTCAGAATTTGCATAAAATTTCTGTGGTACTAGAAGTAAGATGGTCCCTGAGTTGCGATGGTTCAACTTACAAGTTTTCAATTTACCATGATATGAAAGCAAATGCATTCAGTAGAAACTGTACTTTGAATTTTGAATTTTGATCTTTTCCTTGGCTAGTGATACAAAATAACTCAAAACTTCATGTAATAAATATATCTTTAAAAGTACTCATTTCAGGAAAGAGACCATGGATGCCAGATGGTGGGGTGGGAACTACAGAACCACATTCCTAAGGTGAAACGGACAGACACGGTCAAAAGTGAGCAACAGATAGAAAACAGAAAAAGGAAGAGGAGACAATTACGACAAATCATTTGAAATACTGAATGTTTTAATCTCTGATGTGATTACAGGATCATATATAAAATTTATCTGTGATATAAAATTGACCGAATAACAATAAAAACAATACCATATCGGTACAATAGTACCTTGGTGCTTTAAGGCTCATAAAGCACTATCCCCTCAAATTTCAGAAAGCAGTTCAAATGTTTCCTTTAAAAAGAACACTTTCGAGCTTGTAAGAATGCTATGAATGTATCTTTTGAAGTATGCATCAGCAAAAAGCCTTTGTTTTAAACTTGAGACATCTGAGACTTCGTAGACTAACACTTTCTCAGCATCCCTGAGGGTCAGAAGCAGTTCAGGAGGAGAAAGGCTTCCTTCCCTCTCTAGTTAGTCCCTGCTAGACAAACTATCACTGCCAATCAGAAGGAATTCAACTCTTCCTTGTAGACACAAATGAAATATTTATTGTGAAATGTTGCTGTCAAGAATAGCTAAAAACTTGGTTATCTAACTCATTCTAAGCACATACAGAATGACAAACAAAGCAACATAATTCCCATGGTACATGACTTTGGGTTATGAGTCCCCCCAAACCCCCCCAAAGCTTCAATTTCATAAGTTTTTCACTATCCAAGTGAATGGGCATGATGGTGAATCATTTAGGCAGCCCTGTAAGTACTTTTGTTAAAGTTACATGTGCAGAATTCACAATCGGCAGGCTAGAAACAGTATTTTTATTTCTACATCATTTAAAAATCATTCTTTGCCTTAAATCCCCACTCAAGAAATAATCATGATTAAATGTCTAAGTACTAACAGATCAATACGAATGTAAGATACAAGACACGTCCAGCAAAAAGCAGTTACACAACACATACACACACAGACACACACAAATCAAACAGCGTTAACAGTGTATTTTATCTAACAATGGAGTTGTGTGCGTATTTCTTAAGTCCCTTGATACATAATAATACTCCGCTTACTCAGAGCTCTGGTTCCCATCATCTTCACCAACCACAGTGCAAAGACACACCCAGAGGTAATCAAACGCTGAGCTGGGATGAGAATACCCACCACAAAATCTGGGCCTGTTACTCCATAGGAAAGGAATGGAGGCATTCTCAGAACACTAAGTAGAAAAGGAGGTGGCCAGGCATAACTGAGCATTTGTGTGTAGAGTTCCATATTTCAGAAGAGCCCTAGAGGCTATCAGGGCATATCCAGGGTGTTCATAATGGTATACATTCCATATTTCATAAGTATCTTATTCCAGATTACCAGGCAATACGTTGTTATAAGCAGGAAAAGGCGTAATACAATTTTGATACACTTTCATTAAATAGAATTTTAAATAATTTAGTGCTTAAAGGAGATATGTCTTGGGGGGAGGGTATAGCTCAGTGGTGGAGTGCATGCCTAGTATGCATGAGGTCCTGGGTCCAATCCCCAGTACTACCACAAAAAATAATTAAATAAACCTAATCACCCCCTAAAATTAAAAAAAAACAAAAAACATATGTCTCAGTTATGTGATAATTTCACCTCCAGTGAAATGTCTCCTCCCTGATCATAGCACATACATAAAAGTTTATATATAGTCAATTATTTTTAGGAATATATTTCATATCAGTAAAAGATCCTCATTCCCAAAAATGTGCATTCAGTTATTCATAATGAAACTCAAAATAATCTTTGATTTGCTAAAATTCTATATATCAGATATATTTTTAAAATGATATGTAGGTACACACATTAAGTACTGAAGAAAGAAAGATGTCATAAAGATTTATACATTACATGGGGGAGGGTACTTTTATAGTTTTATTTTATACATTACATGAGGGAGGGCTCAGTGGTAGAGTGCGTGCTTAGCATGCACGAGGGCCTGGGTTCAATCCCCAGTAGCTCCATTAGAAATAAATAAATATACCTAATTACCTCCCCCCACAAAAAAACACACAAAAAAGAAAGATATTATACATTACATAAGTGCAAACTCACTAAAAGCAACTTTCCTTTATAAGCCTAAAGTCCAAGAAAATATAGAAACCTCTGAAGTTGTTTTTCTGATAATGTTCTTCTTCAGAACTAACTGGTTAATAATATCATGATTTTTGAGAATATTTACATTTGTATAAATAAATAATTCTACAATTAAATAATTTATACTTTTGTGATGGAGGCTTTAACAGCTAGAGTGTAGTAAAAGTTCAGGGAAAATTAAAGGAAAAGGAGAAAGAAAGAAAACAATTCCTTTTTCATCATTTCAGGAAGATAACTTTGAATTCAGTTCACCAAACTGCCAAGTTAGATTGTATTTAAAAAAAAAAATAATCCTAAATAGCATGTGAATTTTACTAGAGCAATTTGCCATAGGTATTGGCAATGCTTACACCCCACATAGCCAACAGGGACCCAATTATTACTCTCACACCAAGTGATAAACAAAACAAATGATAATCAGTCACCCAGCCTCTTCTGAACTCCCTTACCTCTAGGCTCTAATTACCCTTAGGGTTTCCATGCTCAAGAGACAAAAAAGGGTGTCCTAGAAGCAAAGACAGAATCTTCGATCTAATTCTCCACAACAGGCCTTTTCAGTTGCCTTTTGGAAAAAGGAGTGATTTTTCTTTTAATGCAAATAATGTTCCCATTCCAGATATAGCTATCCAAGTAAGAAACTACTCATGAATTAACACAGCATGATGCAGATCGTGGTAGAGAATACCTACTGGCCACAGGTCTACTATCACTTTTGTACTCAAGCAACAAAGTAAGAAAATTACAGGAAATTTCACTGCAATTTTTATTTACATACATTCATACAGCAGGGACACGATGTTGATTACAGCTGATCATGAACTTCGCCAAAACTATAATTTTGTAAACGTTAGTAACCAAAAAACATGTATCTAAGGAAAGTGAAATATTAAAAAATATGATTACTGAAAGAAAACATAGAACACAAGAAAAACACAAAGTAAAGGAAAACTGCAGACTTCTATGAAAATACACGATTCTTACAAGGGAGGAAAACCAAGGTGGGTAAAGCATCAAAGAAATTAAAAGGTTTGTGAAACTGTTGAAATTCCATGGCAACGTTGTATGTTGCACACATTTCTGGAGAAAAAGGCCACAATTTAATAGATTCTCAAAAGGATCCCTGACCCAGAGAGGCTACAATTCCCTCTAACATGGCTTCCTGACCGTTGCTATGGCAACCATGCTAGTCTAATTCCTCAATTATGCTCTTATCTAGATTATTAAGATAATGATCAGAATATTTCTTTAAGTCTCCAGTTATCTCACCTCAATTTATCTTACCCCCAAACCCTACGGTCTAGCCATACCCTATTACATGATACATACTTTGAGTATTCCATGTAATTTTATAGCTTTCTTCAAGCCTTTCAGAGACAGTAAGGCAAAGGGGCTAAAAGTACAAACTTAGAAGCCAAACTGCCTGGGTTTACATCTCAGCTTCACCAACTGTATGATCTTGGGCAAGTTAGTTACCTTCTCTATGCTATAGTTTCTGGATCTGTAAATTGAAGATTAAATAAACTAGTACTTGTAAAGTGCCTGGAACATTCCTGGCATAGCAAACACTTCATAAGTGCTTATTATACGTAACAAATGCTTTGCTTACCTCCTTAAGCGGGCAAACTCCTAATCACCCCTATGCAATGTCACAAGTTCTGAAAAGCCTGCTTTCTACCTAAACCTCCATATCCTTGAGACTTGAACACGTAATAAGATGTCCTTCATTTGCCAAAACCTTTGTTTTTATTTTGTTTTGTGTTTATCTTTTTGCCCTCAAAACAGAAAATACTTGCTGCTTATATTAATTTTCATATTTTTGTATTCATAAGACACATCACAAATCATTAAAAGAGCTTCATGCTAAATTCAATAAATGTGTACAAATCTGAAGTTAGACCTTAAATATCATTACTTTCACCCCCTAATTTTCTAGTTGAAGAAACTGAGAATTAAAGAGAATAAATAAATGATAATGATAAAGTAATCACTATCAAATAGCACTTCCTATATCCTAGACACCGTTCTAGATACTTTACACTGCGTGTGTTAACTCACTGAATCTTCATAGAAATCCTACGGTATGAATACTACTAACCTAGTTTTCATATGCAAGGGCTCAAGGCACAAAGAAATTAAGTGACTTCACCAAGTTCACATGAGACACCAGGGCTCACACCAGGCCCCTTGGCTGTAGAGTTGTGCTGTTGATCCCTGCTACAGCGCCTCTGTAGGTAAGTGGTGACTCATCCAGTAAGCCCGAAGTCACCCTCGGTTCTCTGGATTCCCGGAGCCATGCTCTTTTCGTTTGAGTTCATTATCCCCTACCCAAAATGGACATAGCAAGCATTCAAAAACAAAACAAAACAAAACACTTCTTCAATGATTTATTTACTAATATACGATCTGCATCTCATCACACAATTTTCTAAATGCAATAATACTCATCCTGAATGTGCAGTTTGCTCCTTGAACATCTTAATTTGGCTTTTCTGTCTTATCTAATTGTTCCCAGCTTGAAAGAGACCAAAATATTACAAGGAATAACTGATTCAGTGTTCAGCTTGTGAAAGGTACAGGGTCTTTGCTGTCATTTGGTTTCTGACAGGTTGGTCAAAAGGCAAAAGGAGCCTCCAGTGTTTCCACATATGAGCACTGAGCTTGGGATCTATCCAAAGCCCAAAGGTTTCCGTCAGTGACTGCTGGCTGCCTCTCAGGCCAGCCTGTGTCTTTTGTTTACGGTGTGCCTCCCCACCCTGTACTCCTTGAGAAGATCAGTTACTGTAGCTGCCACTGACAATTTTCAGCAATATGGAGCAGCATGTGTGCTCTAAGTGCCACCACGTGCAGTGGTGAGGAGTTCTGAAGTACCTAATCGCCCATCTTCACATTCTGGCTTTAAAGGCTATGTGTCCTGAAGACATCCTTGAGAAACCACAGTTTCCTCACCTATAAAATGGAGATACTTAAGTAACTCAAGAGGCTGTTGAAAGGATCAAAGGAGCCCACACTTGCAAAAGTGCTTAGTGCAATACTTGATGTGAAGTATGAACTCAAATTTAAGCATCTTTCCTTTATTATCTGTTGGTGTCGTGCTTCAGTGATTTCTTTTGTGCCACATCTATTGTGCCACAGCATCTCTTTTGTTTTGTGTGCCAGCAGTTTGCTGTATCACCTGGAAACTCTCATTTACACTTGGCTTATTTATCCCCCCAAAAAACCCAAGTACTGTATGTTTCTATTGTATACGTGGTCTGACAGAAAGAAACTTACCTTGCCAATTGACATTAAATACGGCCCCAAGAGGGCTGTCTAATCAAGAACTGTATTTGTCATCATGGGCATATATGAAATTCTTTACTTGAGTATAACGTGACCTCAGTGGAAGGTTTCAGAGGAGCAATTCCTATAGAAGCCCAGAGACGACTGGGCCTTCCAAGAACGTCAGATTTTACGTACACAGCAGTATTTCCTAGTGACAGTTCTGGGCTAATAGATGTTTTATAAAATAAAGCGTTTCTGGGGGAGGAAAAAAGCCCTGGAACATCTGTTACACATGGTTAAATGGGCTTATTTGCGGCAAGTTTTCTTACAGATTCGAATATGCTACTGTGTCTGGTGATTATCTAGGAAGGAGATCAGTTATGCCTTAACTCCCAATTATTTTCCTGTAAAACTGTCTTCTTGACATATATGTTTTGTCAAAGCCAACTATAAACAAATAATCAATTCAACTATTTTGACAAAGTGAGGCAGTCAATTCATACAAACGTGAATATTCAATAATAGAGGATATCAGTAAAACTGGCCAGAAATTATAATTAAAATTATAAACATGTTAGTGTAAGCTGAGGTCATACTGTATTTGTCTTACAATTTCAAAAAAATAGTATAAATTCTGCTTATTTCTGATTTCTACTTACTTACATATGTACTTACTGGACAGTGTATGACACGCAATAAAAGTTAACATCTTTTAATCCATAGTGTACACAGTGCTTACTTAATGGTACATGACAACAACCATATAATATTGGTTTAAGTCAAATATGATTTGAAGCTACTAAATGCTATTAGGTATCTTTAAATCAATAATAGATAAATTCCTAATATTTTATCTCATCTCAAAACTGATCTAGCTGTCTTAATTTGGCTGCCCTAACTAGGCAGGGAGAAATGTCATCATTTGGAACAAGGAATTATTTTATATAAGATTTTCAATTTCAAAAAATTATCAAACATTAAAACAATGCCTATACATTCTTCACATTTGGAAACACTTTCATAGATGTAGCATTCAATTTTCATAATAACCCTATGTGATAGGTATCACAGTGTTCTTCATTTTATGGATCAAGAGAATAAGAAAAATGGTTTAAAGATAACACAGCTAGGATGTGGGACCAAGACATAATCCTGGAGTCTTGACTCCAAATCCTGTGCCCTCTGCACTAAAGCTCACAACATTAATCCAAAAATGCCTACAAATTGTTGGTTGTCAAAGGCAGTTGTTATTTCTCTCTAAAAAGCTAATTAAGGAAGAAGGAAACCAAAGAATTCCAACCAAAGGAAAGAAAACCTTTGGGGTTTTTTTTGACATTAATGAGACAGCCGCAGGCATCTCCCCTGTCTTCCTTCCACTTTCAAACCCAGTGTTGGGCATTCTAGATCCACGATGTGGGGGCCAAACAACCTTTCAACATTCCAGTCAGACATAACAAAGACTATCAGTCATTTAAGTGTTTACTCAAGTTAATTACAATGGATTTTACTCTCAAATAAAAATGTGTTCCTTCTTATTTTAGGGGCTTCTATTAAAGAAGTTTCGGTAATACAGTTGTGCTTGCCTCAAGGCTCTGGACCCCCACTCTCTGAATTCAGACCATTTTCTGCTACTTAATAGGTCTAGGTCTTTGGGTGATTTATTTGATTTCACTGTGCCTGAGTTTCCTCACCTGCAAAATGCAGGTCATACTGGCACCTATCACACAAGGCTATTTATTGTGAGGATCCCATAATATATGTAAAAACGTAGGGCAATGCCTGATAGGTACTAAGCGCTCAATAAGTGCTTACTACCTTTATTATGAGACTTGTTAAACTGAGAGCAAAAGCAGAAAAATGCAGTAGCTCCCCGAGATGAGACTTACCAGGAAAGAGATCAAGAATCATTACAGAGCTTCATTTAGAGATGACCCTCATTCCACAGGATTTGTGCTGGCTCTCAGCACTGAGAAATGTCTCCTTGGAGGAAGTTCTATTTCTACTTATTAAATAAACAAAGTTTAAAACTCAAGAATGTGACTCCTTCCAGAGCAGAATAATCTGTAACAGCTCCGATTATCAGGTCCATGTGCTCTGGGAAGTCATCCAGGTAAGTGTACCTGGCCAGCAAAATCACCTGGGAGGGCTCACTGAAATAACCCGTGATCAAATGCAAGGAGTCAAGCTGTGCAGTGAAAAGTCTTATTTTGATAAATTCTGACTGCAAAGAAATCTAAAAATCACTGGCACACTGCTTAGGTGCACACTTCTAATTAGCTATAGCAATTTTTCCCTAGACATTCCCTTCATTTTCATTTAAATTAACATAATTCCTTAGCTAAAATGCAAGAGGAAAATGTCAGAAGAACACAATCTATTTACCCTAATAGCGATAATCAAGTGCTGTCATCCTTCTGGTGTAACAGTATAACCATGCACCTCTTTACTTGAGTGTCCTTTCATTAGATTTTGTCCTGTTTATACACATCGAAGGGATATAATTTTGCCCTATGTAATATTTATAATGTTTACAATAATAATATTTATAATTAATAATGTAAATAATAATGTACAAATACAATACTACATTTACCAGATGTAATATGTGCCTTCAAGCCAGGAAGAGAAAATTGTCTTGAAAATTTAAAAATAAATGCAAATTACTATGAACTTAAAGAATAAAAAAACTATTCAGCTATCCAAGAGCAAAAGCAAAATATAAGGAAATATAAACAGACTTCTCTTTCCAAGGAATACTGGAATATAACTGAACAAGGTTATTATCAAAACACAGAATGTTTTAGTTAATACACATTGTACTGATTTCTTCTGAATTCCTCACTTCCAATATTAGAAAAGGAATAAAAAGTTTTCTATACTTATTTTCTCTTGTACCTAATTACCTATTAATGATCCAGTTACTTATTAAGCAAAAAAAAAGTCTTATTATTTTGTTACAGTGCAGGCATTTTTGTTTTCCTTTTGGGAAAGAAAGATAAACAACAGTGAAAGGGGAAAGAAGGTTCAGTTGTTCTGTATTTCAGAAACAAGGACTTGTTCACCATTCTAATCTGAATGTCCCTTTTAGCTTAACTTAATGTTAAGTTAACTTTGATGTAACTTTTAGCTAACTAACTTCCAGTTGTTTTCATTTAAGCATTTTTTAAAATCTTAATTTAATAAAGCTGATGCAGTTCACTCCAGAACAAACTTCTTATTGCTGATACACTGAATTCATTCTAAAACATCACTAATCTATTTAATATGTCTGATATACTTTACTATATGGTATAAAAACTGCTTGCCATTTAGCGAAGATATAGAAACCTAACGTTACCAATTTAAGATATAAAGTTGTCACCGAAATGCAATAAAAGCAGCTCCATATACTTCAAAACAACAAAAACAAAAACTCAGCACCTAAGTAGTGGAGAGGTATGACATGTTCGGTAGATGACAGGCTACATCATCACCAAATTTAGAGGATCTTCTATTAAACAAGTATCTGGCTTAATTAAAAGAAAAAAGTCCCTAGGTCTTCACCGTTTGTGCCAACAATGAATATCTAACAGAAGAATCTAAGAATGGAGGTGCTTTTTGAGGTGAATTTTTTGGCTGACCTATACCTGAATGCCAAGGAAAGACATTTGCCATCAATAAACTGCACAACATTATATATGATTTCTCATTTGGAAACTATTTAGCCATCGTACCATGTAAGGGACACAGCAATATGGCCCCAAAGGAACTTCAATTGTACAAGCCATTTTCCTCTCATCTGCAGAGTGAATGGCACTCTCCCATATTAAAGAACTAGTGGCGATAACAAATGAGAACAATTACACTTTTTTGAGTCCCAAATTTTCTTAACTGTTTCCAGTCATGGTGCTATGAATGATATTTCACCAGCTGATCTCCAGATGAGGGCCCTGCATCCCAAAAACCTGTGAGTCCTTCAAAACTACTTTCTAGAACTGCTCACTTGCTACAAAAAAGTCCTGTTGATTGTAACAGCCTATTTCATAGAATTCAACAAAACCGCCACATACATCTATGACAAATTATATCAGAAAACATTGTGAAAGAGAAACTCCTGAAAAAAACTGCTCTCCTAAAGTGTTATTCAAATATTAATAATATACCTTCAATGATCAGGGAAAAGAAAAATGTTCCAAAACGATATAAGTAAAGGATGCTATTTTGGAGGACAAATCAACAAAATGGTGCTAGCTCTGAGAAACGGCTTCTAAAATTTGTTGAAGAAACGAGCTACACTAGTGGGTGAACGGAGGCTAGACGTTCTATATGGGTTTCGTTTATCCCTGGGGCACTTTGCTCCGGTGTCAAGAGTTCTGAATACTTGGATGTGAGACCTGGTTTTGCCATAACCACATAAAATAAGTGTTTATTGTCCCCATTTGACAGATTAAGAAAAAGAGGTGAAACACATTCTCCAAGTTCACTCTAATATTAAGTGGCAGACTTTGGATGCACACCCAGGTACATCTGGTTTCAATTCTCTACATGGGATGACGCTAAACTACCTAATTTATTAAATAGAATTGGTATTCTGAAGAACTTTCAGGAACATACTCAATTTTTAGACTATCAAATCTAATTTTGTCTCTAGGCTGAGTGAGTGAAAGAGTGGGGTATAACGTTTACTGGGCCTCAAGGGCCTCGGGTTCGCAGGCAGATTGAGGCAGGGCTCTGCAGCTAAATGGCCACATGACATCACTTTTCAATCGCTCTACTGCCTTGTTTGCAAAATGACGGAATAATACCAGTAGGCTCCAGATCCCTTTCCATTTTCAAAATACAAGCCACAGGAGAGTTTCAAGTATTCACCTATGGTGAATAACCATTTCAGCTGTGTAACAAATCCCAGGGGCATTCCCCAGGGCTACACTTTGAGAAAGAACACTTTTCAAAACAGAAATCAGCATAAGGTGGGCTGGTGCATTCAATCGCACAGTGTGGGTATTACACAAAAGGGTCTGGATGAATCAGAAACTGAGGGCCGAAATCCTGTCCCCACTCAATGAGGCAGACCTCGTGCCCTTTCTACTTTCTGCACTGGGTGGATGCAGCCGGTCAGAGACCACGAGCAATGCTAAAGCGATCTTCGTCTCCAAAAAGGAGTTGTTTGTTGGGTGGGACAAGAAAAGAAATACAACAGTTCTATTTCGTCTCTTCTCTCTCTTGGGCTTGAGGATGAACCACGCGTCTTGAAGAAGAGCCCAGCAAGGAATAAATTCATAATAAACACTGATGGGAGGAAAAGGGAAAAAAGAGGAGGAAAAAATGACAGTGTTACAGAAAAGAGGAAGGAGAAAAAAAGGGAGGAGGAAGAAAAGGAAAAGTTATTAAGTGGAGTTATGAAGAATGTATCCCAGGTTTCCTGGTTAATGGAAGAGAGACGAAAGCCCTCCACGAAAGAATATGATTTTCCCCTCAGCATATCCTGTGCTGAAGCAAAGGTGTTTGATCTTTATTATCATGTTATTCAGATAACATAAGAATATGCTAAGAAAAATCCCTTTAAAACTGCATTATGTTATTGAATAACTCTCTCTCTCTCTCTTTTTTTTGGGGGGGGGGTGGAGTTAAAATTGGAAAACTGAAGCAGACTCTCCCACTTTCACTGTTGAAATTTTTTTCCCTTCACGTTAAAAAAATTTTGTTACACCCAAGTTTTCCCATAACCCTTCACTGTATAAGGTCAACTTTTGTTTTTATAAACACTAGGAAGGTTGAGTAATAATTACCCACAGTTTAGATTCCCTTCTAGAAACAATTCATTTAGGGAAAACAAAGGGGAAAAAATCACGTGTAATAATGGAAAACACAGTTCTTCCATCATCCAGATAAGAGAAGAACACAAATAAGAATATTTCAGCAATGGGGATAAACTATAAAACCAACTGCTCTCTGGATGAAACAAGAACTAATGAAGCAAATGAATGTGGAAAAGTAACAGTTCTTGAGGACTGAAATAAGCAGAAATATATATATATTTTTAAAAGTCTCAAATCAGACATGAGCAATGAGCAACAAATGAAGAATGTTCTCTACCACTGTTTATTCTCCAGAGTTTTTACTGGATATCCAGATGTTCCTTTGTTTCACCAAAAAAGAAGGAAGAGTGAGATTGGGGTTCCCAGATTCACTGTCAAAGCCTGATATACTACAATTTTATCATCTTGTGGCTCAAAATTCTCCTAAATATTTCATTAATACATCTGGAAATTATAATATTTAAAGAATAATTTGAAGGTCCATTAATAATGTGGGGTCATGGAATAAGGAGAAAAAAAATTAAGAAAAAATGCCACAGTTGGTTACATTTCAAATATACCTGTTAGTGACAAGTGTCCATGGACACAGCCCAGCTCTTTAACAGAAAGGCAGAAGGATGCTGAAAATCACAGTAACATATTTCAAGAAAATGTAAAGGTAAAATGAGTGGTTAAAAAATACACAGAATATTGTTGACAGTTATTTCCATTAAAAAATTATTGCCTCGATGGTGATTAGATATATCTGTGACATTATTAACTCATGCTTCCTAAATGAAATCAATATTTTATAACCAGATTCTTCTACTTATAGAAGAGTCTACTCAACAATGAACAACATATGTATGAAATTATAATAAAATCTTTTCTCCCTTTGAAAAGTATTCTATAGTATCATGAACATTGCAGATAAATAGAAATACAGTTAAAAGAAAAGCTCTAGAATATTGCTTTCAGCTTCTGAATCTAATCTTAAGAATAAAATTTAAAACTAACATGGCAGTAAAAACAGACAAAAGAGAATTAATCTCTTCTTAAAAATATAATAAAATCTCATCACTAAGCTAAACACGTATCTCTCTTTCATCTAGCAAAATTTCAGTAGACCACCCTATAAGGAAAGGTCATTTATAAGCTATTTCAAATGGGGAAGTAAATCATATAATTCTGAACTGCCCATGGTGAACAATAAAACTTTTATTCCTAGAAGCTCTATTCTCTTTCAGTGAAAGCAATCTTAAAAGTACTCAACATCTGGAATAAAATGAATATTCAGTATGCATTACAATCTTGAGTAGTGTCATCTTGGAAGAGGCCCGTTAACAAATTGTATTCCATATAACAATGCAGACTGATTTTCTAAAAGTATTGTTTAAGTTGCAAAATGAAATGAGAGATTCAAACTCAAAATCAGAGGATTTACAAATTTCCTTCATTAGTGAGATTTACAAACGTGTAACTTAATAGTTAAGACTGGAACTAACGTTACATGAAATGGAGTCAAATGAGTGTTATTGAACATCCATAATGATCATTTTCCATGAAGTTAAATACTTATAATCATGAGGTTTGATTAACATGCTCTGGTTTCTTGCATGCCATGTTATCATTATAATCAGAAAACTGGAAGAAATTTTCTCCAATTAAATATAAAACAGATGATCACACTTAGGAAGAAAACATGTTTCACTGCCACTTATATAGTTAAGATTACAAATACATATAAATATGTTCACCATAAAGGAAATCAGATTATTTAGTACCCTAATTTTTACAATAGCCTTAAATTTTCAAATCCTTTGAGACAAGTTCAATAATACATTCTTAAATAATACCATGTATACCCAATGCTTTGTTTTCCACAATTACTTGACAGCAAGCTTTGGTTCTTTTTTTCCTTTTATTTTGTTTCTTTTTCTTGCTAAAATAATAGCCCAATGAGAAAGGGAAAATTAACCTATTCCTTTTCTCACCAGAAACAAGCATACTTCTATTTTAATCCCACTTTTTATAATCAAACTAAAATATAATCTTTAAATAGTATTAAGACTAAATTTTACTTAACAGAATTACTGATGCTTTCTCAGCTAGAGATGAATAGGTTTTAATAGAAAGATCTAGCTTTTCTGATACTCAAGGAAAAATGTACTTGCTTGGGTGCAACAGGCACTCTGGAAACAACTTTCTTCCCCTAGCACACACAGATGCAAATGAAACACTGGATACTTTCCCTCTTCAATTTCCCAATTCACACCAGGACCGTGTCTATTATCCAATGGCTTTCTTGTACATTATTTATCGATAACTCACATATACATGCAAACATTCAAAGGATATTCAAAATATGAATATCCATTCATACTAAATTGGCACGTATACTAGTCACTTCAATAAATTTGAAAAACTTACAGTTTTACCTTAAGGTATGCATTACAAAATGTTGGTTAAACCCAAACAACCCCCTTGGCCTTAAATTCCTCCTGTATTTTTATTCAAACAGATTGTCCCATTTGAATTACACCATGAAGAAGCCTAAGTATTCTATTCCAAACCGCTCCACTCCAGTTTTGTACCAGAATTCCTACTATGAAACGACTTGCTTGCATGGATTCAAGGTTTCACATATATTTTCCATTAGTTGCTAAGTGGTAGAAAGCACTAAATCCAACTGTACAATGTATAAAATGTGAAGTGCTGTGATAGAGAGATTATCCAAGGGCAATTAAAAAAATCCACACTATAGTGCCGCTTACAAGGGATTAACATGGAATTACAGGAAATACACAGCTGCCTCATACAACGACAGCTGTAGTTACTATCTATATTAGAACTAAATAAGTCTGTTCACATTAACATACTTAGTAATGTTTTACATCAATGTAAAAGATTTTTAATCAGATCTGATATATTCAAGGTCACATCACTTAAAAGTTTGTTTCCAAGAGAAATCACATTTTGAGAATTAAAAGGGATTCTAGTCAGCATCCCTTCACAGGGGGGAAACAAACAAGCAAAAACCCCAACATTCCAAACTGAAATTCTAAGGCCCATGCTCATGTTGCTAAAAAACATGAACGTAAGAAATTACTTCAAGCAGTCTACTTTTTGAAAAACCACATACAAAATCAAGTCCAACATCATCAACAGGCACCCAGAAACGCAAGGCATAGTCATGGTTCCTGAGTGTCAACCTTTAGGAATGACTGCATTCCACCAGAATGGACACACTGCGTGCGGTACATAACAACGTTTACAACTCCAAATATATTGACTGTACAAAAGTAATATATAACAGCATCAACTAGGAATTTTTCAAAACTGCTTTAAAGAACAAAACACACTCCCCTCCGAAAGCAAATACATGTTCTAGTCGCTACCTGGCAGCCAAGACAATATAAAGTTCACACATGTTCTCTCTTCTAGATTATGTTCTTAACACGATCAAAATACTTTTAAAAGTAGGAGACACCCAACCAAGTGGAATTTAATCCTTAAATTCTTTCGGTTTTCTTTAGTGATCTGCTGCACTGAATTTTCCTCATTCCTTCTCATAGACATAAAATAACCTGTACTTAAATTTAGGAGCCCAGATTATCAGTGAATTCTGAAAATAAGGCATCCCAAGCATTTATCAAACTTTTTAGACGACTTGGAAACCGTTGCTCTGTTAATACATATTACTCTAGGAGTCATCTGAAGTAGCAGAGGCACCCCGTGGCAAGCACACTGTTACGTAACCCTAGGAATTCTATTAGGTATTTTCAATGACAGTCAGAGAGGGCCCAGTAGTACTGGACAGTGCTGATGATTCAACCATGCATTTTCTGGTTAGATTCTGATGACAGCTTTACCGGAACCTGAACCTGAAAAATAAATAGTAAGTCAGAGAAACCTTTCTAAATAATCGGTTAGCATAGATTCTTGAAATTGATCTTCTTCACCCAACATAATGGAGATCTAGTTTAGAGGAGCATATTTTGAATAACACTGGGTAAAGAAATTAAATATCCTTGGATTACTTTCCATAAAAATGAACATCAGTTGAGGGAATCTTGTAAGACAAATTACTAAAAATTTCTATATTTTAAAATACACAAAATGCTTAACATGTTTTACTGTGTTTTTAATTTTCTCAGTTCAATACACTTTTCAGTCAACGCTTTCTTACAATCACGCATATGACTTCCTGGTTGCTTGGTTCAATAACATACTGTACTATTAAGGATAAACTGTTGAGAATTAAAGAATCTTAATCTATTGAAATCATCACTGTTAAAAAACATCTGTATTTATTTATTCTGATAAATCATATTTAAAGGTAAATACATTCTTTCTCACAGTCATCACCAGCAACATCATGACCAGGACCAGAAAAACAAAAAACCAAACCTAGAACAAGCTATACCAAAAAGCGTATCTAGGGCGTATTCAGAAGCTTCTGATCATTTTTCTTTCCTCCTTTTTTTTTTTTTCTTTTACTATAAGAGAGAGAGCCATTTAATTTTGAAAAATATATATGAGAAAAGCATTACAGTATAAATGGACAGAATTCTTTTCCACACTAAATCAGGCATCCCAGCTTGTATAACTTTCCACCCCCAACCCTAGCCCAAACACATTAAAAAATACACTCAATAACAATGGTACACCATAACCGCCCTCTTTAGTCACTGTTTTTCCAGTCCTTAAAAACAGTATCACATAAAAGATTCCCTTCACTTCTGTGTGTCTGAACGAGTCTGTGCTAGGGAAAGGGCACACCTTATACTCTTTACACTGCCCAGCATCACATATGGAAATCTGATTAATTTTCCCAATTGTTATTTTATCCCAAGGTCATGACTATCTATTGGCAGGTATCCAGGAATGGATGATTCACTGCACTGATGAAAATGTGGTTCATAAAAATATCATCTATATCAAAGAGAGACCAACTGGAGGAGGACAGAATATGGATCTACTCTTAATCATACAATAAAAATATGAATGAACATTATTAAAAAGGAATATGCTTAAGCCTCTTTGAACATAGGCATTCTTGCTCCAGTATCTCTGATGAAAGCTATGTCCTACACTGAAACACAGATATCAAGCTGGATTAGCTGCAAAGACACAGTTAAAATTTAATTATCTTTGCCAACTGTGCAGGTCATCAGTGCACATAATCCAAAAAGTATTTGTATGTGAAAGATAGACATTTGGGTATCTCTGACAGCCTATTAATACATAGTATTTTCAATAATCTAATAAAGTCATTCTGAAAGGTCTATTTACTTGGCTCCCAAACCTGTCAAACTGTTCACATTTGCTCCAGCAGTCCCTCCATGCAGGGGATGAACTAAGCAGTCTCCTAGGCTAATGGAAAGACTGGCTTAAATTTGACCTTGGCTCTCTCTTTATAATTAGCTGATTCATTCCCTAGGGGAAAGAGGTAATTAACTTACTGGTTCAGAACTTCCTTAGGAAAGAAATGTAGCCCTCTCACTTAAAAGAGCTTTCTTTTTTTCTGCAGATCTAATGCAATCTCAGATTTAGAGAAGAACGATAATTTATAAAATTCTTTCAAATATATTATGTCCTTGGCTCCACACAATAGCCCGTGACTTAGTTTAGGCCAGAGAGCCAGCACTAAGGCACAGACTGGATAAATAATATTGGCAAAATCATAATGCCACTTACCAGGTAAAACCAAACTAGAATTCAAGTTTCCTGACTCTCAACTCAGTTCTCTTCCCCTGACTTCACAATGCCATGTCTATAAAAAATGTTACAGCAGTATTTATAGTGTAGTGGTGTTTCCAGTTGAGATAATACAATAGCAAAACAAATCTGGACACACATATGAAAGCATCCATTCCAGAAAATCCCCTTAAAAATGAAACCTTTGTTTCTCTCTTCAATCTCTTTCCACATATCAAAACTCATCAACGCTTCTAAGTAATACACAAATATATCACAATTTAATATGTAATTATTCAATATTATTATAACAGCAACACTCTGGAAAATATACGTAACTTGGACTCTAAAATAGTCTTTCAGTCAGCAGACAAAAATGTTAATAAAATAGACATATATAAGCATCTTCTAAAATTAAAAAGTGCATATTTTTCTGAATTGCCTAGAAAGGGAACAATTCCCAAACTCTTTAAACACTCCTATTCCCAGAGGAAAACAAAAGTTTAAAGAAAAAAACAAAATATTGAAATAATGAACACTAATAAGATCCCAACTCAAACCAAAATTATGAACATACCAAAAACTGAAATGATTTGGAATAATATAAATAATATAATGCAGATGATAAATAGTAAAAATAAAGCACAAACAGTTATGGACATACACGTTGGGTGACCACATTAGCTTATTGTCTAAACAAGGATACTCTGGGGATCTAAAAGGGGGTTATTAATAATTACACTGGACAACAGGCATAAATTAGGATTGTCCTGGGAAATAAACAGGACATATGGTCAGTCAAATTTTATGTCTTCACCAGCTGGATTTTTTTCAAGGATTCCCAAGCATCTTGACTTTTTTTTTTAAAGTCAGAATTATTTTTTTTTCTTCATTCTCTCCTACCCCTAATTCTCTTTTATAACCCAGGAAAAGATTAGTCAAGCCACTTAACTCTTTCTTCTCTGCATGTCCTATTTTGTCTATTAATTAGGGCAAGAAATGTGTATTAGTCTGAAAATCTTCTTTAAAAGCTATTACTTCTACCATCTCAGGTTTATGGCCTCTGTGTTTCCACTTCCAAATGTCACGGCCAGAGCCCAGAGGAGAAAGCCACAGTCTGGTTTCTGCCTTTGCTAAGACACTGCTCTGTGTTTGACATCACCTGAAACAAGACTCTGAAAAACCTGCTACAGCTCACTTGAGGCATGTATATTTCAAATGTAATGTCTTCTGAAATTCACCATTTAGAAGAAATAAAGAAATTTGGAGGAGAGGGGTAGAAGAACGAGGCAATATTATAAATAAAGCTTTTACAGCACAATGTATAGTCAGGATTTCTGAAGACATTTTCACTAATTCTTCACGCTTAGAGCTTTCTTATGGTCTGTCATCTTCTTCGGAGTAAAGCCAAAGCCCTCACAAAATGTCCTATGATTCCCCCCATTCTCCACGCACAACACTCTTTTGACCCCCTCCTCTCTTACTCTCTCATTTCATTCACTCAGCATCAGTCAGCCCAACTCTCAGCCCAACTCTCCCACAACCTCCAGCCGTGCTGTTGCCTCAGAGAGTTAGAATACTCCCCGGTGGGAACACATTCTCCCAGGGAAGCGTCCCCCTCCAAATGTCACTTCCGGGAGACCTTCCCTGACCACCTGATTTTGAATTGAATACACCTTGCATTCCCCATCTTCCTGTCTAGCTTTATTTTCTCCACATAAAATCACCATTTGACATATCATATATCTGACTTTTTTCTGTCATGCTCTCACCAGAATGCAAGCTTCATAAAGACAAAGATGTTTTTGTTGAATACACTCACTACTATGTCTCCAGTGTCTAGAAAAGTGACTGTCACCTAAAAAAAGGTTCAATAAACATTTATTGGATAAATAAGCTTCTAATACAAGAAATGTAACCCTTAAATGCATTAAGCTCACAGAAGTGCCTGGCAATCTGGCACACTGGTTGCAACTCCTTCCACAAGCCTGGTTTGCCTAAAGATGATTTTAAAATTTATAAGTAAAATGTTGGCTATTTTGTACATGTCCTGTTGAGTATCTCTGAAATACAGAATTCTTTGGATTTCAAAGAATTTATTGGTTCCAGACTGTTTTTATCAGCAACAGGCATAGCAAATTAGAATTCAATTATGTGTTTAATTATATTTTTAAAACAATATTAAACATATACCTTTTATGACAGTTAAGAGGAATTTAAAATAGAAAAAAATAACAATTCCTTTATGCATCTTGTATATACAATACTCAAAGGAAATTATATATAAACTACTAATAGGAAAACAAAGACCTTCCTTTTCATCTCTAAAACATGTGGGATAGATGTGGATTTAACAGTGAGAACTTTGTGTCAAACTACATAAAAATGCAAACAGCAACATTAGAAACATTAACAATCAAGTTTTCAGTTTTCTCCGTCAAGATATACATTTGTATGAGTGTGGAGAATTAGAAAAAATGGTAAAGTACAAATACACAATGTGTATATGCTTTGAGTAGAAAATATTTATGGATAATAAACTGTGTTGTATATAATACTGTCACGATACGGATGCTGAAATACCTGAAATTTTGAAACTCTAACATTAAAGTAGTACCTTTCTTTCTACGTGAAAAAACCATATAGTTATAGAACCTAAGCTTTGAAGGATTTTAATATAAACGATGAACAGATTTGTGCCGACATAGCTCAGCCAAGATCTGAGTTGTAAACTTTCTGAGAATCCAGGCTCCTTGCAATCACACATGTGCACACGCACACGCACACACCCCCACGCACACACAGAATCTCCTTCCTCTCTCCATTCTAATTGTTGTTACGTCCAGCATCTAGGCAAAATTTCCCAAACCAAGTGACAAAATTAAAAATGTAGGACCTCCGATATCTTGATATGACAGTTGGGAAACAATCGTATATTTGGATTGCAAAGGTTTCCTTTAGATATGGCACACTGGTAACAGAATGACCCAAGTCAGAGACTGCAGACTACTGATATGGGGGAAAAATTTGCTAGATGAGTAAGTATCTATGAAGACTCAACAACTGTCAAAACTGAAACAAGTTCTAACTCAGTGAACTCACCAGTTTGGAATATTACTGAATTAAAGCTCCAAATGCACAGCTGTGTTTCTTGCACTACATTATTAGGAAGCAGTAATTACAACCTGGATCTTTTTTGTATTGAAATAAACACATGTATTTGGAGGAAGTAAAATGCTTGCAAGATTGTTCCCTAGAAAGCTTAAGACTTCAAAATATGTTCCACTTACAAAGGCCTCTCAGGGCTGTATTTCTCAGGCAACTTAGAAGAACATGACCATTCACATCATTTACCTTTGCAGTCATGATGTCTTCTGATATACATGTTTGAGAAATATTGATATCATGAAGTATTATCACTTCAGGTACAGAAAAGAAAATAGACACACAAGCACAAGCCTGTCCATGACTGAGCAGGATTATGTTTTTATGTTTTGGAAAGTGCATAGTATCAAACATACAAATGTTCACAGTCCTTTATAATTAAACAGGGTCTACTGTAAATAAGTATTCCAAATAAAATAAATGTGGTCCTATCAGTAAGTCCAGTGTTGGGTATATGGTATATAGGTTTCTACATTCATATGTACACATAAACAGACATTTACCTATAATATATACAAACACGCATATACATGCACACACATATTATTTAACAAAGACAACACATTTTGAGGGAAAAAAAGTTTTCACTATACTTGAATTCTTCCTAGGAAAATAAATGCTCATCAATTTCTTAAGAGACTCATTGGGTTATGTATAATTTAAAATTCAACCAAGTCTTTTGCTTATGTCTGACACCTGCCTTCTCCTGATCATCTGTAAATTCTCCTCTCCCATTTTATATACCAGATTGTGTAGTCATATATAATGCTAGAATCATTCATCAACTGCCTTTCTCTCATTCTATGGTAGAACTGGTAAAATAGTAAGAAATACTTTATGTATCACTGAATATTTAGCCTGAAACCTAGCAAATAGAAGGCCACTCGGTAAGTATTTGTTGGATTAACTAAGTGAATGAATGAATGAATAAATAAATAAGCACTTAATTCTAACTTCTCATCCTGATGTTTCAATCACAACAGTGGTGCTTCAACAACAGTAAACAGAATTCCTCTCATCATCTCACAGGCCTTTTCAGGGAGATTCTCTCTTAGTGACTAAAGCTGTAATTGACCAAACAAGGCTTCTGCATAGGGAAATAAACCATCAACAAAATGAAAAGTCAACCTACTGAATACAAGAACATATCTGCAAGTTATGTATTAAACAAGGGGTTAAGATCCCAAATATGAAAGAACTCATACAACTTGACAGCAAAAACACCCAATCTGATTTTAAAAAATGGGCAGATGATCTGAACATACATTTTTCCAAAGACATACAGATGTCTAACAGACACATAAAAAGACACTCAATATCATTAAGTATCAGGGAAATGCAAATCAAAACTACCATGAGATATCACTTCACACCCGTTAGAATGGCTATCATCAAAAAGACAAGAACAACAAATATTGGAGAGGATACAGAGAAAGGGAACTGCTGGCAGGACTGTAAACTGGTGCAGCCACTATGGAAAACAATATGGAGATTACTCAAAAAAGTAGGAATAGAACTACCACATAACCCACCTAGTCCACCTCTGGGTATTTATCCAAAGAACACAAAAACACTAATTTGAAAAGATACATGCCCCTGCTGTGTTCACTGCAGCATTATTTACAATAGCCAAGATATGGAAACAACTCAAGTGTCTACCAGATCCCTTAGTGCAAAGATACTGATTGTTCTTCAGGATTCAACTACCAGGTATCCTAATATAGACAGATAAGCATTGCAGCACAATAGTGTGACTTTGTGATAGCCTCTTCCAACTGGCACTTTTCAAGAGCTGTATTTGTTTCCCATCCTGACCCATTCATGCTTTGCAAAAGTAAACCTTGACTTGAATAAACAACTAGGGAGTTTGCACTGTGCTACCAGGTGAAGAAAGTGAATCTAAAGGCAGCATTAATGTAAACTGAGCCCTTAGGAGTTAGTCAAAAGCTAGTCAGTCTCTACTTTAATCCCTAGGCCAAGTGTTGAGTTAATTGCTCCCTTCTGTATTATGCATTATTCCCAGTGTCATCCACAAGGCAGCGGTAAAAAGGGCAGCAGGAAAAGGGAGAGGTAGAAGAGGAGGGAATTAAAACGTTGGTAGATAATGCTTTTAGAGTGACAGTATTTTTTTTTCAGGCAAATAGGACAAGAAAGGAAAGTAAGAAGATAACAAATAGAGAATTGGGAAAAAATGGAAGAAAAAGTCCAAGGAATGGGAAAAAGACAAAAAGGTATTTACAGATATTCAAAGTCTATATTTGGAATCATTGATCACTGGTCTTGAATATATATATATATATATATACACATACACACACCTTGTTTTTCTCCATTAAAATTTTTTTCAGCCACAAAAAGTAATTCAATACCCATAAAATCATACTGATTTGAGTTATAAAAGACTTTAATCAAAGTATCTTGACAATTCTTGAACCTTAAATTCTAACAATTTTTAGAAACCGTGTATCATAAATCAAAAAACAAATTTACTCTATCATTCAGATTTTTCCTCTCCAGAAATGGATCTTAAATTTTATCTATCCCCATCTGTATCTACGTTTAGACCAACATCACCTCTACCTGAATTATAGTTTTCACTGACTGTACAATATATAATTATTTTGTAAGTCTCCAAAAAAAGAAAAAAAAATACTGCCAATTTTAATTTATAACTTCATCAATTGTAAGATGCATCTCAATTTCAGAAAAATCTTCATTTTTTAGTGGACGAAATCTCCCAACTGGCTCTCTGCCTCCTATCTCATGTCCCAGCTTCCCCCCCACCCTTCGCTCTGCCACGTGAATTATCTGCTGGTACTAGCAGTGCCCAGCTAAAAGGCCACTTGTCTCCTTCTGCCTGCGTAAGTGAAATCTAAATTAGATATTAATAGCATGCAAAGTTTTTCACAAATTAGGCCCAATCAGAGCTCTAGTCTCACTTTCTGTCACTCCCATAACATTATTCTGTTCTAAAAATCACAACAAGGGCCTCTATTTTCCATAACTACAGTATGCTCTTTTCAAGACTTACTATGCATGATATGAACCATCCCTTTCCATGAACTGTCTCTCCTCCCCACCTTCCTCATCTAGGAAAATTCTACTCATACTTCATAACTTGTCATTTATGAAGCATTTTCAATACACAAAGTTATTCCAAGGTGCACATGGGTATGGATAATTTTGTAAGAATCAGTTCCCAGATCTTCAATTCCCAAATCTCCTCTTTCTCAAAAGGAAAAAACATCCTGAAAACACTTTGGTTCTTCTTTCCCATCCAAACCCACCCCCAACCCCTTTTCTTTCACAATTGTTCTACTCTACTTTACAAATCTTATAAGGATGCATTGCTCAGGGCTTAAAAACCTCCAGATCACCCAGCACCTGAAGCCAACTCAGAGCTCTAGTCTGGAGAAAGAGTCCTGTAAGAACCAAGTAAGAAATGTGAAAGGCAGAATCTTGGTTCATCTGGCCACTAACTCATAGCCAGATTCCATGCCATTATCTACTATAGGTCAGACTGTTAATCTCTCAGTCCACCTAACTTAGAATTAGAAATCAGAAATGAGATGCTTGGGGAAAGAGGTATAGTTTATTTAAACTGAAAAATGAAGTCAAAGTTTTTCTTACCAAAAGTTAAGTCTGATTTGGCTTATTGGTTTGACAAATAAAGACTAGCTTTACTTACTAGATAATGTGGTAGACGTTTTACAATTTGAAATAAATCTAGTGCTAGAGGCTTTGACCAAAAAGATACATAGATATTTAAAGCACATTTATAACACACCATAGGCAAAAGATGGTATCTTTTACACATGCATTATAATACTTACATAGCTTGCTATAAATACTTGTTACATGTCTGTCTCCCTCCATTGGACCATGATTTACCTATAAAACTTAAACTGTGTGTTAGTCATCTCTCATTCTCTTAAATATCTCATTTATTCTAGGTGTTCAATAAATTTTTGATAGATTATTGGATCAACCAGAGCTATACTGAAATCTCCTTGTTAAAAATTCCTACCAGGACACAGTAGGAATCACATTGCCGAATAAATAAAAGAACCCCTTCCAACCAGAATGCTCATTCCCTCCTGAATTACCATTTCATATTACCTGTAACTCACTCAGCATTCTATGCTAAAAAAAAAAAATAGTGTATTTCATATTTTCTCTAGGACTCAAAAGCTCCCCAAGGTTAAGACCCATATCAGATGGACCTCGGTCATCACCTGAGCACCTAAGGTCAACCTTACTCAACATTTTTGAGTGAATTACTAATTTAAAATAAACACATCAGCCTTTGCTCTTTGGAACACTGGTAGCTAACTTAATCTTACTGCCCATGTGCTTTGGCTCAGGATGGAAAGGGTAATTCCTAAAAAGAAAAAAGTGCTGTCAGTATATGAATATGATGCCACTGACTCACCACGAGCAGAGCAGGCATGCTGAGTTATTTTTTCCAGTAGTAATGATGAATTGTGCTGACTGAGCCATTTGGTTCCTCCTGGGACCAATGGCACACATTTTTTTTTTTTAATATAGCCTTCCAGGATTTAGGATATAATTTTTGGCCACTGAATAGGGTTAGTTTCTTTTTTTTCTTTAAAAATAATTGTAGCTATTTCACTCAAAGTGACAATACTAGGAACGAAAGAAAATAACCAAGAGCATATGCAATAGTGATAAATGCTTACTCTCTTGTTGGGAGACTTTGGACCTTCTGGTCATCTCTAATTCCTTCACACATGAGTCAGTTTTGGTCTCAATATCTTATGACTGACCACATGTACACCAAACACTTACGAGCTGATTTATATGCTTTCCTTTGAGTTGCTTGCTGGTCCCACCACAGATCAGCTTCATAGAAAAGGGAATATCTGCCGCTTTTTAATTTCTATATAAAACCTCCTTCCTAACACTCTTGAGTTTAAATTCATTTCATGATCTTATGTAAAAAATACTACTATTGTGTTTGTTCATTGATTCTGAAAATGTCAATTTTAAAAACTGATGTTAGTCTATTTTTAATAGGATATATTCTGGTATTCCAACAGCAGAAAAGAAATCCTCAGTAAATACAAGAAGCACACTATACATTTACTAATGTGTATTAAAATGCTGATTACTTAAACTTAACAATGAAATAAAATCAGGCTGCTTTCCTCACATTCATTTGAAGGATTTGAATGTAAATTGACATCCTGCTTCCAGGCGATGTTGTCAACATGAAACATCACAATGACATTTTAAAACTCACAACTACCTCATTATCTCTTAATTTCTTATTTCTTATTTATTCATTTATTTGTCAGTTATGCTGCTCTCTCCCAAAATAAACTATCTAAACTCAACGTGAATTCCAAATATAAGGTCTGGGTTTTTTTGGTTTGTTTTTTTTTTAAACCTATGCCTACTTTCAAAAGAAAGGCCACCTTGCCAATAAGTAAACTTGAAGTCACTATACCTAAAATATAAATGAATCTTCAATAACTTATATTAAAAAAAATTTTAACATATGCAGACATAAAGAATGGCTATCTAGAAACATGAATAAGGCAGTAAGCAGGTAAAAAGGATTTTAAACTTGACATTAGAGTAGCCAACCATCCTGGATTGCATGGAAGTGGGGAGGATGTTTCCCTGATGCAGGGAAACATCCTTTCTAAAGGACTAAAACCTTAGAAAAGTCTCCCCACTTGACATAGCAAGCTGAAACTTCAGCTTCTCCCTTTATATGGAAGTAAACTAAAAGTAAATCAGAAACATTTTGAAGAGAAAATAAATGTATGCCTTTAACAATTTGATTTTCTATAATACTTTAGAATAATGCTTTTTTTTTTTTTGGTCTGCATATTTTAAGGAAAATTGTAAATAAATATACGCTAAAAAGTCTTTTGAAAATCCACCCTGTAATTTAGGGAATTTAGTCTACAATGTTTATTTTTTATTTTCTATCATCAAGTTAACTGGCCTTTATGTGTGAGTTTAAACATCAAGAAATTAAATAAAATGAACTAAATTATTAAGAATTTAACTCAAATGAAAATTTTGTTAAGTCCTAATCCAGAAATTTTCAGGTCTGTTTTAATGAAATGCTTTAGGTTAAGTAAAGTTCCTACTCATCAATTTTTATTTTTTGTATTGCAAATTGGTACTAAATTGCTTGGCAAATTATTAAAAGTAATGGAAAGCCCATCCATTTTAACATGAGTTAAGGCAGTTAATAGTTAGGGCAGCAAGAAATTTACATGTTCAAAGTGAAAAATGTACAAAGACAAATATTAGCATGGCATGATTACCTTTCACTGAGTCATAGCTTTTTGCCTGAAAACCAAATTATCCTCTGGTTTGCTTTCTAATCATGAACTCAGAGAGTCAGAATATTATTCCAAAATTATTAAACCAGCAAAGAATTCATTTGCTTAAAAGAAATGGGAAGACTTCAATGGAGTTATTTACAAATATTTACTGCAAACAGGCTTTGTTTACAACAAACTTTTCAGTCATACATATGTTACTAGTGAATGAACGTTAAGAAAAGTCGACTTTTTAACATATAAATTATTAATGCATGAAAGATGCTCTGTGAGATATGATCAAAATAATAAAACTTTTTAAAAAGTATATACCTGAATTTAAACTGCCCAAATTATACATAATTCATACAATTCAAGAAACTAAACCCTTTTACAAGCTAAGTCTGTCTAACTCATTTTGGGGGCTGGGGGGGCTGAAGTGCCTTAGAAGAAAATCAAAATGAAAATGACTTTTTGAAGGCATCTCATTTGGGACTCAAAGAACACTACTGAGGTTGACCATTCTCCCTACCAATCAGCTTCAATCTACTCCACTTCATATTTTGAAAGGGTTACCAGACCTATTCATACACACACAAAAGCAGAATTATATATATGGACATACACATATACAGATACACAATGCATGCATTTGCATCAGTGTTAGCACTAACATGAATATAAAATCATGTGTAATGGAGAATGACTGCTAATTAAAACCTTCTCCCTGAACTAGACTATAAGACTCATGAGGGCAGGGGTTGCTTATATTTCTCTGCCAAATCCCTAAAGCCTGTTAAGATGCTCAGTAAACACGTTAGTATTTTAGTTAACAACTAGTTGAAATAATCAGATTTCTTCTTGGTAGCAGTTTCTTATATAACTAATATTTATCCCCAAATAACACAGTATAATTGTTTTTGACAGCCAACTTGTCTAAAATTGTTTTACTTTATATGTAGCAAGGAACTTCCCCCACTGACGTTACAGAGAAGGTTAATACATTTAACTAAAATGACCATTAACTCTTTTAGTAATAATATATCCTTTGCACTGTGCAGGGTCCACATGACTTTCCAATAAAATTGACCATTTTTCTGGATTTAAATTTAAATCTATGTTTTAGCTTGAAAGGATCTAAAAAAAGACAGTGAGTTAAAAAGTTAATTTGCCATGACTTGACTATATAAGACCACTGTATTACCACAGCTGATGATTCATTCAAATAACACAGAAAGAACATGAACCCTGCCAGGCACAGGGCCAGACACTGATAAAACAAAGGGAATAAGATAGACACCAGCCCTGGACTCACAGCATCTGTAGTACTGTAGAGTATCTAGATGAAAGTAACCAAAGGAGCAAATAAAATAAGCACGAATGATGGCAAGAACAATGAATGAAAGGGGGTACAAAGAGAGTAAAAGGGGAAATCAGCTTTCAATAGCATGGTCACGCAGGCTCTGCTGAGGAAGTGACATTTCAGTCAAGACCTGAAGGATGAGAAAAACTCAGTCATGTGAAAAGCAGAAGGAAGAATGTTCTAGGCAAAGAAAACAGCAAGAGCAGAAGCCTGAGGTGAGAAAGAGCTTAGCATTTAGAAGAACTGAAAGAATCTTGTTGATGAGCAAAGTTGAAGGGGGCTGGGGTGGGGACACCATCTATGGTTGAAGAAGTAGGCATCAAAGAATATATGTTCAAGTGCAGGGAGCCATTGAAGAGTTTAGGTAGGAGACTGCTTAGATTCAATCGCTGTCTCTCCTTGCCATGTGGAGAATGAGAGTGAGGAGCAAACACGGGAACTGATGGTGGCTAAACTCTTGCCTTGATACATTTATTATGTTTCACCATCGGTATAAGGCAAGGGAGCACCTTTGTTAATTGAAGCTTAGTTGATTTATAATATTACATTAGTTTCAGGTATACAGCCTAGTGAGTCAGTATTTTTATAGCTTATACTCCATTAAAAGTTATTACAAGATAATGGTTATATTTCCCTGTGCTGTAAAATGTATCCTTGTTGCTCATCAATTTTAAACACAGTAGTTTGTATCTCTAGATTCTATACCCGTACCTTGCCCCTCCTCTCTTTCCTCTCTACAAGGTAACTTGTTTTCTGTATCTATGAGAGGGGAGCATTTTTTAAAATTGTTTCTTTTCCCCTGAATCTGAATATTTTTTTCAACCACCCCTGATTTTTCTATTACCAACACATTATTTCAAATAAGCATAATCAATATGTCTCTAAGGAAAGCTCTGGGGTCAGAATGTCAGTTTTTAAAATCTTGGCTCTTCTGCTTACTAATTTTATAAAGATTCTAGTTTTCGTGTTCTCACCTGTAAAGTTGGGGTAAGAATAGAACTTATTTCCTAGAGATATTATGAAGATTATATCACATAATTTGTGTAAACCTCTTAGAACAGTAGACTAATAAGAATTAAATAAAATAATCTATATAAAGCACTTGGCAACTGGATCATTATAATCAGAATAGTCATTATTATTTTAGTAATAATTATTATAAAAAAGCAGCCTCAGAAGTCCTCCTTCATTGGCTACCCTTTTTCTATTAGTTTGTTCACATCCAGCAGAAAATACCACAACTGCAATTGTGGTTTCCCAACTAATTAGATCTATGTGCATATGGTAACAGTTTCCTGTGAGTGAGTAAATATAACATTATCATTGTGTTATCTGACTCATCCGAATTAGCTTTATCCAGAATTTGGGGAGTGGAGGACTTGGGTCTTAATGTGGAGATTCAATTATTGAGTAGTTAAACAAAGTCCACACAAGAAAGCATAAAAAACATAATACAAGACAAGTTTATATTAGAGAAGGCAAACCAGCAATGAGCTTACTTAAAGATTAGGTTCACTACCATCAACATATATTTTAGAAGTATTTTATCCATACTAATCCTAACAGATTCTTAGCTTCTTAATTTAGGCCTTCATAATACCATGTATTAGGTCTGTAACGACCACAAGTTTGCTTTCGTTTTTGTAGGTTTTGAATAGAGCTCAAATTCTTGAAAGAATAATCATGTCTGCTTTTGCTCTGTGATGTCCCCACTGCCTAGATCAAAGTCAGAGTCTTGGTAGGCAACTGTAGTAGATACTTTAGTGTGTTGCCCAGATCCCCCAGCTCCTTTCTGAATCAAGGCTCTCCTTCCCCCAGCTTCCAAGGATACTGGCTGCTGACTACTCACAACTGCATCACTCAAATGTGCACCATTTCTCTGGTCAATGCAGGACTGCACAGGTCCAGTCGTCTCGCCTCCATTCTGGACAACTCTGAAGGGCCATCTAGATCCAGAGCTCACAATAGGATCAGCTCACACATCTATCATGGTTCAACATCTCCCTCTTTCCAATTTTCACTCTCTTCAGCACCCCCACAGTGTAGGCCGTGAGAGTGCTCACCAGTAGACTTCCTACACACAAATCCTACTCTGTTTCCCAGCAACTCGCCCCTAAGACATCACCCAACAAATACTGTAGAATAAATGAATGACTTTGACACTAACTAGATCCATACATATCTTCTTTCTAAAGAAGAACACATCCTAAAGCATAAACCAGCAGTTAAATTGATAATAAAGATGTGTGAACAAGCTTTAAAAACACAGTCATCATTTCATTTCACTATTTTGTATTTAATGTTAAGTAGTCAAACAAAAATAATTACTACCTGAACTGACTTAATATCTTATTCTTCACTCTGAGACTGCAAACCATTTAAAAGGCTGATGACATTAATTCTATAGGTATCTCAAGAAAATTATTTTTCTTTTTATAATGAAAATAATGTGAGGTTAAAATAGATGTCTTGGACCAGTTCATTTCTTTTAAACCTCCACACCCAACTACTTTTTTTTCCTTAAGAATAGACCTAATATTTCCTCACAGGCCAAAATGATTTAATTCAAGAAATAAAGAATTCAGTCTCATTAAGACAAGTTAATATCTTACCTTTAAGCTAAAAGAGTAGCTTATAAACTTTTGAGTATAATTCTAATTTAGTATATAAACTGATAGAAAATGAATATATAATGAAGAAAGTTTTAGTTTGAAGATGAAAACAAGGAAAATTTTAAAAATGGAGGTGCGGGAAATACATTCAAGCTTATTTTCCTTCATATAAAATACTTATATCCTGGGGCTATTGACACTCTTAAAGTGCATAGCTTAAAGAGTTGGGATTCAAAAATCATAGTTTTTCTACTTAAAAAATCAATATTTATCTCAGACCACAAGCTAGAATCTTAATTGTTTTGGTGGGAAGCACTTCAATTTTAATGGATGTAAAAAGAGAATCTACTTTGCTCACCAGAAACTAGAATTATGTTCTCAAATACATCCTATCATCTATCCCTCAACTAGCCTTCTGAGACTTAATTCTCTCCCTGACCTAAGACGTTTCGAATGTCTTACACAATTATTACTTTACTGGCACTTTGATGACTCAGAATTATTTTTAGGATCAAAACTCTAACATAACCATTCTCCCATTTGCCAGTACGCCCTAGCATAACTGAAACATACACATCTATGGCTGACAATCAAATTAACTTTCTCCATCTACAAATGCTATATTCAAAGAAAGTTTATTGAAGGTCAGGAAACAGGTTGTGAGGAGTTACTGGATCCCATCAGCAGAACTTTAAACAAACATTCATTCCTGCCAGTAACTGGGAGAGGTTCTGTGTGTCACTTAGGCTGTTTGGCTCCCTTGCACTTTGTTATATGCAAATACAAACATCTCACTCTTGTCAGAAGCAAATAAATAAGTCATTTTTGTAAAAAGTAACAGTCTCACTCAACTCTACTTTCCAACAAAATTTAAACATTTTGTTTACTATCATTCCTTAAAGCACTAACGCACTCTGATGGCACTGCGGATTACTCCCTTCCTCTTTCTCAGTAATGTCAACATCTCAATAGTCTAATTTAAAGCATACAAACATAACAAGAGGCAAAAGAATAACAACAACAACAACAACAATAATAAATAATACAAAATTCTGTGTTTACAAAGAGAAGAAAAGCAATTCCAGAAGAAAATAATTCTACCCAAGTATAGGAGAGGCTCTAGAGCGAGTTAGGATATTTAATTATCACAGTTTGGAAGCGAGAAGCAGCAATGGAGAAAAGCAAGTCAACAGTAAACATGAGAGTGATAGTTAAACACAAATTCATGCGTAGATAGGAAAATGCAAAAAATGATGATTCACCTCTGCTTTACCAACTCTTCTCCAATCATATATTAAGATAAATATCTATTATATATCATATGTTAAGATAAAATATGAAGACACATGAAGACATACTAAGGTTCAAAGCTGCTATGGGCCTTGTACACAGAATAGGCACTCAGTACAAGAAGGTGATATTCCAACACTGGCTAAAACTAACTTGTCAAAATCACCATTCCTTCAGGTAATCAGTTACAACAGGGATTCCATATACATGGCAAGCCAGTCCAAAATCTCACTCTTTAGGCATGATAAAAGTTAAAACGTAGCTCCCTTGTGGTGGCACTGGTGGTGGGCTCAAACACATTTTACTGTGCACTACATCAGGTGGATCTTAGGTGAATGTACGGAGGGGAAGGATATAGCTCAGTGGTAGAGCACTTGCTTAGCATGCATGAGGTCTGAGTTTAATCTCCAGTACCGCCATTAAAAAAATAAACAAATAAACCTAATTACCCACCTCAGATTTTTAAGAATAAAAAAATTAATATAAAATAGTTTGATTAAGGAGGTTTAGGGTAAAAGGAGGCTGCAGCAACCGCTTCTTTGGGGAGCTACTGGAACATAGGAACAACTAGTTTGTGCATCATTTTACACTACAGTTCTATACATACTTGGATGTGGAAATACAGCAGAGGAAAGCATTTCTAAGAGTGAGAATATAAGCAGAATCAAAGCATCAGTTCAAATTGTGAATGCTCTGAAAATCTTTTGGCCCTTTAAACTTTACATTCACAATAGAGTTCTCTCTCCAGAGAACATCACTACACAAAACCAAGGGGGAACACATACTTCAGCAGCAGCTACTGGGAATTACCAAATTACATAAAATTAATGGGATGTGGCTCTTTGCAACGAATAAATTTATAGCTAAATGATGAGTGCCTTACACTTTTTATTCCACTGGGTAAATTGCTAGAGTAATCAATTCAATCAGGTCTATTAGAGAGGCCCATTACATGTCTGATGGGCAGCTTTACATTTTTTCCCCTCCTTGTTCAGATTTCTGCCTGGGCTGAAGAAGAAATAAGCAGGTTGAATTTAAATCAGGTCTGAATTTAAATCTGGAATGCTGGGAAGTCAGATATGCAAATAGGTAAAAATGTAAAAAGAAAACCAGGATTTGGGTAAGCCAAAGACACAAAAGGATAAAGAGAAACATCAGAAATATGTTTCATGAATAAGTCAACTATTTTCAATTAATTTCTTTAAATGCAATATTGGTAATATTCAGAAACCCTTTCTAAAACTTAAAAAAAAAAACAAACCTAAGGATAGAATTACTGTGTTTTAGCCTTAGAAGAATCCAAACCAATATGGATGCTTGCCCCAGGTCCAAGTTATCCACGTATGAACCTGCAGAGGCTCCACGGGAGTGTACTTAAGCAAGGCTCCTCCTACCAGGAGATGGTGTGGTAGAGGGAAAAGAGATGACCTAGGCTTTACTTCCTGCAATGAGGCAAATCTCTGCATCCCTATGAAAAGTTACTTTGGATGAGATCGGGTACATTCAGGGTGGTATGGCTGTAGAAATAAATAAACAGCAAGGTCCTACTGTATAGCTCAGTAAACTATCCTCAGAACCTTGTAATAGCCTATTATGAAAAAGAATATATATATGTATAACTGAGTCACTATTCTGTAACCAGAAATTAACACATTGTAAATCAACTATACTTTAATTAAAAAAATAATAATAAATTAAAAAAGTTTCTTCATCCAGAAATCAGCACAGTTAATTAAGACACAAAACACACTTATGTGAGATAGCCAGGAAGCTAATTTTTTTTTAAACTACTGATCTCCAATTCAAAATTTATATGCTACTCGTTGAATTTAAAAGTTCTGAAGAAAAACAGAAAAGATCAAATCTGGGGGACATAAGTACCAGAAAACAGAAATGAAGTTTAATCACTCCATGTGCTTGAGATTGTTCAGGAAGAAAAAGTTACGCTTAATAAAAAAAAAAAAAAAAAAAGTAAAACTGGATTCTCCATCCATTTCTCATATCATGGATTCACATGACTTCCAGACTATCTGTATGTGTCATTATCAGAATTAAATTAAGAAATCTGTTTCTGATCCTTGAACAAGGGCTTCTGCTGCCTCTGAATCTGTACCGTATTATCCACTAATACAGAAGCAGTTCATGCAATGGAATATTACTGGGTTAAAGTGGGCAGAAAGCTTGATGGCAGCTCTAAATCAAGACCGGTTCAAAAATCTGGAAAACATTTAAAACAACCATTTTATCTTATATCCCAGCTTTCAGCAGCCTACACACTAGATGAATCTTTCTCTGATTTTCCCTTCTGCTCATTTTCCTAAAACTGCCCAACTCCCACCACTGTCCTGACTCCCTTACACCATACACACATGCACACACTGTACCACACTAATGCACGCATGAGTGCACACACATCCTCACAGACACAGCACATGCTCTTGTTCGAACACCAGAGGATATGGAAAATACCATCCACTTGGAACCACTAATATAAGCTCTAGGCTGAGAAACAGCACATTGAGTTACAGAACAGAGCTGTGGAAATGCGTAATGGGTAATCAATCATTCTTGGCCAGGACCTGGATATCCTTAATCAAATACCAGCTCCTTCCTTGATGTCTGTGTAGTCTTCGGTGGTTCTTTAATTTTTCCAACCCTCACTTTTCTCAATCACTGAATCTTTGATGAAGAAATAGCTAATACACTTTCCAGTTCAAAACTCTTAATTCTTGAAAGAAAAAAAGTGGATTCAAAGGAAGACAATAGTTTTGATTTATATGATAAGGCTCTGGTATTTTTTGTATAGGATCAAAGATGCTTTATCTCATGATGGTTGGATCACAGTCTCTTACTGACAAAGATGCTGGCTTCCCTATGCCAAAGGCAAGATTACAACATTTTCCAAATATTGGTAACATTTGAAACATTAGAGGAACACATTAGTCACTCTGCCTTTAAACTATCTGATGTTTAGTTTCAATGTGTTATTTAAAAAACATGCTTCCCGTATTCAAGTTTATGTTCTTAAAATACCTTTTGGAGAATAGTCACACACCAGAGCCAACCTCCAATAATATGCATTTCTTTACTCTCCACCAGACAAAATCTACCCTCCACCACACAAAAGTAAGTTAGAGTCTATACACTCCCACAGGATCTCCTATTTTTGTTGCTTAATCATCTTTTTTAATGTTAATGAGAGAAAAGTGAAACAGGGAGGCTATATAATTAACCTCTTCAATCTGCAAGTTGAACAACCCAGAAACAGCATACAAAGGAGGAGGGACACAGAGTGTACAACTGAGAGGACATACCATGTTCACTTTAATCAAGTCCATGGAATAAGAGGAAGTGAGAAATCATTTCCTCCCATAGTGCTACTGTGGACTGACTAACAGCACAAGCAAAGAGTATGCTGTCTCCAGGCAAACGAGAGCGAAGTCAACAGCTCACCTACACAGGCACACGCTAAAGTCACGCAGGAATACAAGAGAGAATAGATCCTGTTCTGTAATGCGACACACACTTCCTGTATTTTAAAAGAGATTACTATATTTTAATAGCTGTTTCTTGAAGTTGTACCACATTCAATCCAGTGTAGTTTAGTATCCAACTGGTTACTATGGACTGATTCCATGCTTAACTAGCCCAGAGTCAGAACTCTCTATTCTGCACCATGGTGCCTGCCTGTAAAATGTTTAGAGATGCCAAACACGTGGCTCTGTGAGAACAGCTTTAAAGGAAATTATTTGAAATCATGTCCAAGCTATGTCATCATTTTATACACCTCGCTGACAAAAAAGAAAAGGGAGAGAAACTGACTCTACCTATGAAATTGGGACTATCACAACTTGTCAGCCTGCATGTATTTCACAGAAATCTAATGAAACTTAATGAGATTGGAGAGGACTCTCTCCACACTTGTTTAAATGGATTTAAAAAAAAAAAAAAAAGGATTCCCATCAAGGCTTTTAAAAAGAGAAAAAGAAATGCAATCTGATTATACAAAAGAGAAGGCTCACAGACTGACGAGGACATTTCACAGCCCTGAGCACCACACAACCCCAGTCTCACTATCCAACTGCGCTTGTGTCCCTTGTGTTTAACTCACCATTCTTCTCCCACAGAGTTCCAGCTCCTCTTCACTGCTACCTCAGTCTTAGTGGTGGGGCCATCATCTCTGCAATTCTCTCAATTAGAATTCCTAGGACTGGTTTCTGACTTCTCATTTTTTTATCACTCATAGTATCAAGAATTGCATTCAGTCATACAGTTTTACCATCACTTTATTTAATTCAATTTGCTACCACATCCTGCAGCCTTGTTTGTTTGTTTGTTTATTTATTTGTAAAAGGTCTTGAATTTACGTTTACCCTCCAAAGTTACTGCTGCCACCCGGGACCAGGCCTTCTTCAACCCTCTCCCAAAATATTTCAATAGCTTCTATCCTTTACTCCTCACTTTACCCAGTTTATCCCTAGAAGACTTATCTTCCTAAAACACCATTCACCATGTCCTCTAAAATCTGTATTGGTTGCATCTATATTCTGTTACGACATTCCTCCCACAAGTGTATTTGTCACAGGAAAAATTAAAAGCACCCGTGACCAACTAGGTTTAAGATATTCTGCTTGCTATACCCCCCTCACGGAATTTCACCATGTACAGTAATGTGTTAAAATCTCTTTAGTCTTGAGGTGTAGATCAGTTTACCTTTCTTTAGCATACTCCATGCTTCTTTGATCAAGGGACCCATGCATTAATGGAGCAATGGGGGAAATGCTATTATCACATATCAAGGTAAAACACTTCTCTGGATTTCCATTTCCTCCTCCATCCTTATGAAACCATGACCCTCTGTTTCCCACCACTTTTCTTCACCTCTGATGTAGATAGCCCGTCTCTTTATGTATATTACAGTCATCTCTTTCCCAACCTGGTTGCTCATGTTGGCTCTCTGCCTATCTCTGCCTCTATTTTCTCTAAAATTAAAGCCTGCTTAGTCTTCAAAGCCTGATGCAAGTTCTAGCTCATCCATGAAATCTTCCCCAAACACCTCATTCTATATCTGGCCTCTCTTTCTCAGAGCATAATTTCCTTAAAGGAAGTATCTATGTTTTACATGTTGGCATCTTCTCCACTTCCAACAAATATGCATGGAGTAGGGACTGAATGAGTCTGTGCTGATGACCACACTATTGATTACCTGACACAAAGAAATGCCCAATCCGAGTAAGATATCAACTGCAATCCACACACTGGAACACTGGGATGTTCCTCAGAAAGGAAGGAGCCAGAGAGATGCTACTTTTTATTCTGATCCTCTTCAACCAGTGAAGTCATAAATAGCACAGCAATTCCAAATAACTTGAAAACAAAGCTTTAGGCCACTTTTGCACAGGGGAGTACAAAGCTCATCCACGACCACTAGGAGGATTTTCAAAGAGAAGACATAAGACATCTACTTTCCAGTCAAAAGTAATCAAATCTTAACTGATTAACAATAAATTATAAAGTATTTAAATTGTGTAGAGTTAAAATACTTTTTAGTCTTTTCTTTATATAAACAAAAAAATTACCTCTGTATATTGCTCTGAGTATAAAACAACTGCAAGTTAAATCAGTGTAGACACAGTCATTGTGTGTGTGTGTGTGTGTACACTCATACAAACATATATGGCCATTCTGAGGTCTCCTGGTATATGTACAGAGTTAAAGAACTTTGTCACTCGTGATTTATACACATATTTAATTAAACTGTGATGCTAATGAGGCGAAAGTAAAAAGGGCTAACTCTTCCTAAGCCAATTTGCTGACCCGGAATTTGCAGCCTTCTCTTCTTGCAATCCTCACCTTGGTCTTCCAGCTGCCCCACAAAATAGTTGAATGAGAAAAATCACCAACCATACCAGAAAAACAAAGTATATATAATAATATAATAAGCAAAACATACGTACTTCCTTTGGAGGGAAAAATCAGTTTGCGTTTAAATGCAAGTCACATGCAAACTTACTAACTAGACCAGAGTACTCCCTATCATAAGATCAATTTGTGGAACATTAGATATTAAATATTTTCTAAAGCTTTGTTGTATGGAGATGTGGTAATGTCCTTACACACTGTTAATGATATATGGTCTTTACATATGCCTGCCTCCTTGTCATCACGGGAGACCTTTCCTCAGCAACTCTTTCTATGTCAAATATTCTGCCTGTTGTACTAAGCACAGTACGAGCATCATTTTTGTAATTTTCATGAGCAAGGAATTCAAAAATTTTAAACAAGCCTACTTATTATGTTTTTTCATATTTAATATGTTTCTCTCAGTTTGTGATTCATTTTGTATCAGGGTACAGTCAGGGTACTAAACACTATAGTCGGTATTTCAACAACAACAACAAAAATTAATATACGAAACTGGTTACAGTCGTGGCCAGGCGGAAAGAGCAGAAAAGCAACACTGAAGTAACAGAAACAAAACAGAAGCAACAAACTAGTTAATATCTGTTGACTGCTACTACGTATATGCCACTTGACTGGGCACTGCCCAAACAAGGGCAAGAAACCCTTCCTTGCCTTACAGGGGCTTACGATAAACTGAGAGTTAAAAAATAATAAATATTTATACCCAAGAAGAATAATATAAGAAACATCCCAAGAGAGTATATGATTAATTGCTCCTGAACGGTACTGAAAAGGAGCTTTGAAAGAGCAACTACTAGGAGTTAGAAGACTGAAGTTTCAGTCTAGCCACTCTCAGTTTGTCATTGGCAAGTCCATGAACCACTTTTGGCCCTCCCAAAGATGTAAGACTGAAGGTTCTGACAAGATGACAAGGAAGGTTCTTCCATCTCTATCATCCTGTGATCTTTTACAATTCAGACTGCAGAACAAGTCACAGGAAGGCAGTACAATGTGAAACGAATTTGACTTTTAGAACCAGACAGAGGTAAGTGTGCATTCAATTTCCACACTAGTATTTCTTCCTTAAATTATTCTGGTTAGAATTAGAAATGATGCATTTAAGGTATGTAAAAATATAATCAGTACTGAAGAAATGGTAATTATTGAATTAAAGGGAGACCACTATTCTTCAGAGACAGTCTGCTGTATCACAAAATGTAAGATGGATTCTCGTCTCTCAAATGTTTAAATGCATATATTTATCATCACTTTTAGTAAATAGTAAACATCCTATCAAATTCCACTATACATCAAACTGCTCTGGGGAAGGGGTTGTGTCATCACCACTTAGACTGACTGATGGGCATAAAAGATCAGCTCAATCAATGTTTTCAATTTAACAAAGGTATGTGTTGGGTTACCTTTTTGCATTTCAAAGTAACTTCTTTCTTTTTCCAAAGGCACTAATGATGATATGGATGTCCAATAGCTACATACTGACAAAACTGTCTAACTTCTAATTAGTGAAATTCTGTTTTATTCTGCCTGTAACTCATTAGCAGCTACTCTTTGTAATTCAAACTTGAACTGAAATATCCTGAATACATCTGTGAGGGATTCTTAAGTGTTAAACAATGCTTAACAGAAAAAAAAAATAAATTATTGTTTGGAGGGGGGAAATATATTTAAAAAGAATGCAGACATTACCACAAAGTTGGATGATTTCAATATCCTATTTTATAGGCATGCGTCTACCTTTGACATAACTTTAATACACTGTTAGCAAAAATAAGGCAAATAAAATTAGCTTTAAAATTTTATTTTACATCAGATAAAACAATGCATATGCTATCATTTGTCCTTATATTTATTAACCATTCATTAAAAAGTATCATAAAGTCTTTTGGAACAAGATTGCTAGGAATTTTTCATCCACTGCAAGAGGAAAGATGGGTGTTCCTTTCTTTCTTTCCTCTTTTTTTTTTCTTTTCTTTTTTTTTTTCTTTCTTTCTTTTTTTAAACTGTATTCATCCTTCACTGAAACACCAAAGTTAAACTGAGTGAAAAAGAGCTAGCACAGAAGTTAGGGGGCTGTTATTCTGTGACAGGGCAATATGCTAACTTTCTAATTTCTTGATAACTCACTTAAGTTATCAGAACTAATATGGTTTTAAGAACATGGCAAAGAATGTATAGCTGACATTAGCTTTTAATTTCATTTCATAAAGATAGACTTTTAAAATATTTGCATTTATTATGCTTTATTTTTAATGTAGGACAGAGATGAAAAATTATCAACTTTCCCTATCTAGTTGTATGATGTATTTGCAAACATAGCTTAAATATGACAAAGCTAAATGAACACAAAGCAAAGTAAGTTTAGTAGGTTTATATTTATCACATTTTGAAGAGTGTCCCCTCAAGACATTTACAACATAATACAAAATATAACCCAACTAATTTTCTAGTTAATTTTTCATAAGTTATATAGCAAACTACTGTTTCTCTAATTTTCTCAGTACTAAGGTACAAATGAATTAGCCTTTTTAGGTGGGGGAGTAACTGGGTTTATCTACGTATTTATTTTTTTAGAGGAGGTTCTGGGAACTGCACCCAGGACCTCGTGCATGCTAAGCATGTGCTCTACCACTTGAGCTATAGTCTCCCCGTTGAATAGCTTTTTAACATTCGATTTTGGATGAATAAAGACTGTGAGTCTGAAGTGCTGTGTAGAGTCCCAAGGTAATAGTTTATTGAATATATTATTGAATACGTAACCTCTGTAATACTTTATGGTCTAAATTTTAAAAATAAGGAACAAACTTGAGTTACAGAATTTGAGAGGCAATGAGATTTCTGATATAAATTGGCCTAAATCTTCTCTATAGATTAAGAAACGGTTCCCTAAATAAATTAAGCCCCTGGGGTCAAGGTCAGACAGCATGATGTAGTGAGAAGGCCCACAATTGAGAGTCAGACAGATCTGGTCACTAATCCAGGCTTCACCCCTTACTGTGCTGTGTTAGACTTGTTACTGTGTCTTTCACAGCCTTAGTTTCTGTATCTGAAAAAAGGATAGAACAGTAAGCATTTTTTAAGTTGCAGTGACATTAAACTGAACAGAGTATCATCATAGTATAGAAAAGGATGGTAAGCATATGTGAACTTCTAGCCCTATTAAAGAAATAGCTACATACAATCCAGATTTCTTGCTTTCTTGTCTGTAAGTCACCAAGATGATATTTTTCTTAACTTGCTATTTGCTTAAAATTCAAAATACGTATTTTTCCACATAGTTTTAAAACTCATCCCAATTATGCAAATCTCACACATTCAAAACCGTACTTTTGCCATCTACATATCAAGTTAGCATAGTTAATCTTAAGTGACTTTAACAAAGCTTTTCCACTCTAGTCATTAGCCTCTGCTTTTTTTCTTTCCCCCCTGAGTGAGGTTAATTTTTTCTCAACTACAAAAATTTTAATGGGGTTAATGAGTGAGTATAATTCTCTTTGTAAACACAATGGACTGCTCACCCTTACTAAAAAAAAGTCAACCAAAATGTGTCAGTTGTGATTACCAAGTGGACTTTTTCCTGAACAATTAGTTTGGTACAGTTATTTAAAAAGAAAAAAAAGGTTGTTCTTTCTTTCAAATAAAATATCTTTAACTACAGCCTATAAGAGAAGAAGGCTTCCAATTGTATAAAAGAAATTGCATTTCCACATAAAAGAAAATTTTCATATTCCTTATATTTAACTTCATTTTTATGCATTAAGATTAACTCATGAGGAAGAACTAGCAATGATTTTTTTTTAGTTCTCAAAGTATCATAAAATGATGTTTATATTAAAACCAATGTGGAATGGTGAGAAGATAATAACAAGGGAGAACTGGAAAAAGTACTTTCTATTTTCATTTATCAGAAAAAAATACATAAAATATACATAATAAGAAGTATACATACTTTTTTCAATTTCTCTTTTATATTCTCCCAAAGATAAATAAAATTCTTTCATTATATAGGGTACCTTTAAATGAAAGGCCTTAGACATTTTTACTTCTGTTTTGCTAACCACAAAACTCAATTCCAGAGATTTTTCTACTGTGTGAAAATATGACTGACACACTATCCCTAGCTGCTATAAATAAAGGGAAATATCCACGTAAGTTACATAGGGCAAAAATTAAGCTGGATCGAACAATGACTATTCCTTTGGAATATAGTACACAGACATTTTGCCCTCTAGAATTACAGACCATTTGTTAAATGTCCCATAATTGCTAACCATGGGGATACTCTAATGCTCTTCCTGAATAATAAAAAACAAAAAGTGCTGTAGAGATTAAAAGCAATGTGCGAGTCCCAGATGAACTAAAGGTGCACAGTAAAAATGACCACTTCAATAAAAGTACATTCTAATATCCCCTTTCCTTCCTTTCCTAAGAGCTTCAGAGAAAAAGTGCCCATTGATTTCAGCCAGCTGGAAGAAGTGTTTACCATCCCCCAAAGCAAAAACAGCTTAGGATCTAAACCTCTCTCCAGAAGCAAGCATGCACATAAATACCAAGGGTACCATCTGTGGAGGTAATGAGAGTCACAGGGTAAGTCCTAAACCAACAGTCTATCTCCTGGATCTAAGGATTGAACAGGTGATCCCTTCAGAAACTCAGAATTAGGTTCTCCTGCAAGAAAAGTTCTCATTTCAAAAGGTCGCACCTTGCTGAAAAGGTGCATTGCCAGAGTCCCCACTTCTCATCTCTGAAACTGTGATTTTACGACAAGATGGGTTCTGAGGAGTAAATATTATTACCCCTAATTTCCAGGTAAGAAAACTGCCTGCAAGTCCAGTTTTGAAGAGCCTGCCCACATGGCCAACGATAATCAGAAATACACAGAAGAACCCAGACCCATACTCCTGACATCAATTCCAAAGTCCATGTTCTTAGCCAAAATTACCATACTAGTCTCCATATTACCAGTCTACCTCCATTTTAGACTAGTCTTCTTTTTCCACCATAGCCTCAAAGGAGGTAAGGTAAACACAAATTATTTCTTGGTGTGTCTGTCATATGACAAAATATTGACTTTGGCGGGGTTGTAAATACAGTAGAGAATTACCAAAAGACTATAAACATCCACTTAAATTATTTCTCACCTTTTTTCTGATTTATACATGATTTTGTTTTTCGTCAGTTGGTGGTAACACAGCAATGAAAACCAAGACACACCACCGCGGTACTGGTGAAAACCGCTCTACATGTTCTACTCGTATTTATAACTCCATGGTAATGGGTTTTTTTTTTTAAATTTTTTTAAGTTTCTATGCCCTTTCCATTTCTATGTTTAAATTTCTTTTTTTGGGGGGGGCAGGGGAGTAATTAGGTTTTTATTTATTTATTTTAAAGGAGGTACTGGGGATTGAACCCAGGACCTCGCGTATGCTAAGCATGCAATTTACCCCTGAGCTACAGCCTCCCCCCGAGTGGTAAGGGTTTCTAATTGTTTGCATCTAAACAAACAAATGCTGCACGGAAGTTTGGAATCCTCAGACCCTCTGAAGATTCTATGCAGGCTCCACATAGGTCCATGTATAATATCACCCTGCTTTATGGATACTTGAAAGTACAAGGCAAATTACAGTTAATATTAACTTACTCTTCTTATGTTGGCAACCTGGTGCAGCAGCTTAACTCCTAATGTCTCTTTCCCTCTCCTTTGAGGCACTTCTCAAGGACGTATCCCTCCTATGTAACAGACAATTGCTCTCACTCTACCATCAAGCCTACACTTAATATTGGGGTGAGGTGAGACAGTCGGGGAGTGAGGCTGTTACCTGCAGCTGACTCCAGAAGTTTGCCTCTTGCTAAGACATGTGGCTCTTACACAGAGAGAAAAGGACTCTGGGAAACCTGATAGAGGGGGGCATCCCTTTGAAGAACGGAGAAACCAATCCTGACTCAGCTAGTAGAGTCCAAGGGTGAATCTAAACTCTCCTTGCTCACCTCCATTTCTCCTATTATACACAGAGTGGCCTAGGTGTGTTCCTGATAAATTCGGAGATAAATTTGTTCAGAAAACCGTACTATTTGTTGCATATTTTGTGTAAGAATTAAGTGTTGTTTGACCAAAACCCCTCTTTGCTTCCATCCCAGCTTAAATTAAGCCCAGAAAAACAAAAAGAAAAACAAAAACAAAAAAACGCTTGTTGCCAGTTTAGGGCAAAGACACTTTTTAATCCACCAAGGCATTTGGTCAAACTCAACCAACTGTCGAATATAACTTTCTAAGATCTCTGGTCCTATATTAACTTTGGATCAAAAACAACAACAAAATTTCATATATGCAAATAATAGACAAAAACACATGCTGAGTTTGAACATGACAAGCTTTTTGCTTATGTTTATTTAATGAAGTTATTCATGCTGAAATATGATTGTCCCAAATGGTAGTTTCTCCAACAACTACTAAATAGAAGATCGCTGCTATATTATTTTTTCACATACAGAATTATATATGTGAGAGGCAGATGGTGAATGTCAACTTGGCACCATCCCACCATCTGCTCTTTGTATGGCTAATCAAATTCAGAGCATTACTTAAAGATTAAGGAAAGACAATGATGTAGTTGAAGCCAAGAGAAGCCTTCCTCCTAAGTTCTCCCAACATTTGCAACACATACACTACGCACCTCCAAGGGTAACAGTTTATCTATGATACATAAAACCTGTTTTACCTTCATTCTATTAAATAAAGCCTGTTTAAACAAAAGCATTCATTTCTGTAGTACCTCACAGATATTTTCTGGACAAGAAAAAAAAATAGTAATGAACTTCTAAAAACCTATACCTATAAAAATGGGATACAGAAAATAGATAACATATATCACAAGACAATATATAACAACAAAAACAACAAAGCATAAATGCTTTTGCTGAGTTTGTTTCCATTTGCTATTAGCAAGCATAAAGTACCTTAATGAAGGAAAACCTGCAACATGCTGGCTTCCTATCTAACCGTAGTACAAAAGTGGATATATTTTGTACCACCATATAACCTTTACCTAGATATTTTTACAGTTATTGCATTGAAAATGCAAAAATGATATCTATAATATTTACTAGATTTCATACATTTAAGACCAACTGGAGGCTACTGGTTATTTTTTAATGACCTATTTCCATCTAAATGCAATAAATCTTATTCGTGACAACATGTACCTTTTATAAAATTATTATGTTACACAGGTATATTGTAATACAGAGCTGATAAACTACACTAGATGATATGCTAGATATGTACTATACTAGATACCAATAACAGTACAGCTTTCTCCAGTGCCTATGGTTTGCCAGGCATCATTCTAGTTGCTTTACACCTACAAGCCCTCAAAACACCCTATCCCAGGTACATAATTTGCAGGACCCAGTGCAAAATGAAAATGCAGGGTCCTTTGTTAAACCTGTTGGATAAAAGTTTTTTCCTTTCTCCCGTGGTCTTTCTCTCTCAACGTATTATGAGATACTTGAAGGGCAAAGGCAGATCTTCACAGATGCCCTCTCCGGTCCCTGACACTCAGCACAGGCACCACTGGCTGATCCAATTCCCCAGGCCCCCGTGCCCAGTTCCCACTGGAGGCAAAGGGAGGCAGAGGAGGCAGGAGAAGGGGCAGCCCAGGATCTTTCAGAGAAGTGGGAAGGCAGTAGCAGGTGGGACCCCATGTGAGCCATGGCTGCAAGTCTCCAGGGCAAGCTTTGCTGTCCCATCTGACTTCGTTACAAAATATAAATCCAAAGTAAAAATTATTTAAAATGTCAAGATGGTGACCACAGAGCATTAAACAACAAGCACAGGGCCATATTGTGAGTGCTGGACCACTTGCCATGTCACTGGTTGAATGCCCGTAAAGCTGTCCCTGACCCGAAAGAGAAACACTGTTTATCTCCATTTTACAGATAAGGAAACTGAAGCATAGAGCAGATCATTAACTTCCCCCAAAGTTGCCCACATATAAGTGGCAGAGTCAGGATTCAAGCTCAAGACAGGATTTAAACAAAGTCTTGACTCTAAAAGGTCTACTGTTCTTTACACTATGCTAAAAGGCAATTTAAAGAAATCTATTTTTAGTCTGTAATCATCTATTAGTCTACTACTTCTAAACAATTATTTCTAAAAGGCACATATACAAGTAGTTATAAAATCACATACAAAGATACCAGAAAAAGTTCTAAACCATATTCCTTTATGTAAATAAGATCCAGATACAGAAATTTGATGATTTCCATGCCCACAGAAGGGGTGCGCTATCTATTACATGCATTAGCAGTGTATACACACCTTACATATTGATACCTGCAATTCAAAGATCCAATACTATATGTCACATTTACACAAATACCTGAGTCCCAAGACAGCATTCTAAGTGTGACTCCAAGATTCTCAGAAACATGAGAATAACTCAGTACTTGAACCCCAAGCAACCATATGACATTTCTCTGGCCTTCTCACATCTCTTTTCTGTACACCATTCCTCCTTCTTGGTCATTATCTCCTATCACCCCGGACACCTGGTATAATCATTCTATCTCATTATAAAAAAGAGTTTTCTCTTAAATTTCATCACTTATACCAATAAAAAAAAAAAAATCCCAATGTCCCAATCTGTTTATTTATTTGTTCCATGAATATTAATTGAACAAATCTGATTTGCTCTGCAGACTTTAAAGTACATATTTGCAGATTATTTGATTAAGTTAACATATTAATGGACAGATTATGGTAACACTATGATTGAAATAAGAGCTCTAACACTTAATCCCCTACCCCACACTCACATTATTTCCAACGAATGAATCAGTCTTATGTCACATCAGCATGTAAATGTAAAAGAAGAGGGGAAAAGAGAGCACCTCTCCCTTAGGATCCACCTGAGAAAAGAGAAACCAACTCCAGTTTTCTCGGTGGGGATGTGGCCAAGACATACCCTAGAAAATTATACAGTACAGGCTGTCACTTTTTCACCATTGTCACCCTTTGCCCCCACCCCCCAATCTGTAACCATTCAACTTAACTTCTACAGTAACTTGGAGGTAGAGTTGTATCATACCCATGCCAGATAAAATAAAAAAATCATCCTCTCTTTCAAGATACATATCCAAACTGCCCCATGAGTCAATCTCCTCCAACTCCCAGTAGAGTTGGTTCTTCTAGTTACAGTTTAGCAAATTGTACTAAAGACACTGGTTTTCATATCTGCCTGAATCACTAAAACTGTATTGCATTGAACATTTTTAAAAAGCAAGAGTCACTGATTTGGTGATTATGCTAGACAGCAAACTTTCTTCTACAGCAAACTCCAAAATGCCCAAAATGTTAATTACCATAATAGTTAATGCTCACAGTTCTTGGCAAGGTCTCTATGAATAAAGATTAAAAATATAATTTGTATCCAAAAGGAAAAGCATGCCCTCATACAACTAGAAAACTGGAACAGTGTTCAACGACATTCATACAGAAATGATCAGAAAGAACACTGTCTAAATGGCCTTCACTTGGTAAATTTAGTAAGATAAATCAGTAAGTATTAATTGACCATTTCCTCAGTTAGGCTAGCTTAAATATGGAGTCTGGCCCTTGGCAAGTTTTGCTCCCACAGGCCCTATGATTGTCATAAAAATTTTCATTTAGTCTCTCAACCAGCATTTAATGACCTTAGCTTAATTCTGTCTCTAAAATATACCATTCTTGAAGATGAACCCTGTGTCCAATTAATCTTTGTATTTTCCATCATGCAAAATACAGAGCCTTATATGTAATTACAGGAAATGAGCCATATGGGAATGAAGAAATCCTTCCACTCCACAATACCATAAACATAAAAAGCATCAGAAAATTAAAAAAAAAAAAAAAGCTTGAGTCCCAGGATCAAGGCGTAAAGTTGTACAGGAAGGTGTTTCTTTCACTTTTTTTCTTTGAGAAGCCAGAAACCTTTAAATTTTGCAAATTTGAAATCACTGAAATGGAAAAACCTATCCCTCGGGACTTCTGATTTTGGGGGATAGCCCCATCACCCTGCCCTAACCCACCACAAAGCCCCCTTCAGAGGCCTATCCTCTAAGATGTCTCTTACAGCAAACCTCTCAAACATCCGCCTTTACATCCCTGATCCAAACACCCATTTCCCCAATATCTAGTAACAAATAATCCAAGGTACTTATGTTAATACCTGCAAATTGTGGAGGCAGAATATAATGCTCTGTTTTAAAAAAAAAAAAAAGATGGGGAGGGAATGTCAACAATTTAAAAAGATGGCACTCTGGGGAAGGAGAATCAGCACGTATATTTAATTGATTTCCAATTTGACACCCTTCCGTCTTTCCTCCCCAACTCAGTAAATAATCCGGATTCCCATTTCACCAGAAAGCAGACATTCTGTATTGTCATAGTTATTTTTAAAAAGACAAAAAAATATAATGTTTTCATGCTATGTTGGCTGTTTTTAGGTGAAAATTTATTTCATTTTTCAGTTATTACATTTTTCAGTACAACATAAATAGTTCACCTAGCACTTAGGAAATGTGAAGCCCTACACTAGAAAGACAGAAATAGAGACAGAAAACAAAAGTAAGACAGATTCCCTTCCCCAGTATTTTATCAAATTTATCATATTCATAATATCAATTTTAATTTAAAATTAGTAAGAAAAACAATTCTTATTAGTAACTAAAAGTGACTGATTTCTGCAAAATATAAAAAGCAATCTCTTGTTTAAATGTTAATCTTCTGAGGGTAAAAGTAAAATGTTAAAAATTTAAATTGAAGATGTATTGATTCTTGCTTCTCTTTCCTCTCCTTTTATAGCTTACACTTTTGTACGGTGCCACCTGTGTTTAGTTACTTTGTCCAACAGTGCACAGACACAATGCAAGTGTGCTCAGTGTGCTCTTTTGTTTTGTTACTGTAATCACTGCAGATACTATGTTAATGTTACTTTTTCATAAGGAAATCATAAAATATTCTTCAAATCTACTTTACTATTTACCTTTCTTTTCCTCCTCCCTTTTTTAAAGTAGGATAACCAATCATTTAACATCATTTTCCTCTCTCTCTTGTCCACACTATGGTCACTGAATTGGGTAAAACAATTGGTGAAGTACCAATATGTCTAACAATTTACATTCCTTTCTGCCCTTGGTACTGATCTTCTATTCAACACTCTCACAATATCAAGAGTTTTACTGAAAACATGTATTAAGAATTTTAACAAAGGTACACACATGGATTCTTAATAGAGATTTGTTATTAGCCCAATATGGACACTGGATTATTTTGCTATCAAACCCAAGTCAGAATCGACAGAGTTAACTTTTTAAAAATCATCTCATGTCAGAAGAGTTTCACACCAACCAGGAAAAAGGATGTTATCTTTCAGGTTACAATATAAAAGTCAGCAGTGCACAATCTCAGCTATTGTTCACTCTGGCAAATCACCACTGGCTGGGTGATTTACAACAGGTTGGTAATTATATAATGGCACATAAACATTGCTAGAAATTTCAAATGACCACCTGCTAGAAGTGGAACCACATGTGCTGTAAAAGTAGAGCAATCATGATCACTGGCCGACTCCAAAGGCAAATATTTGGCTAGTAAGGCTGCCTGTTCACTAGTGTTAGTATTCACTGATATCAAATAAACCATATCCACAACAGCAATTTCCATTTAAATGACTGTTAAGAAGTCTGACGAAGTTAAACTGAGATATGATGATTGCAGAATTTTAATGACGGAAGGAGTCAATAGACCTGTTATGAAACAGCTGTGTGTGTTGAGAATGTTTGCCAGTGGGATTGGCTGGCCCCACGAGCAATGGCAATCTCAGGGTTGTGTCCCAGGGCAGAAGATTAAATCATAGAGAGGGAGACAGGGTGGACCAAGGGATATTGGCATTTATCACTTGTCTACTACGAAATAAAGTGCTGAACCAGATACTTCCAAGTATTGTATTAATTAATGAGTATTCTCATTAATGCTATAAATTTTATCGTTGCTATGTTTTTCACACATGAAGAAACAGAAGCTGTAAAAGATTAATTTTTCCAGGGCCACTCAAGTGGAAAGGGGTAAGATCTGAATCTAAATACTTGTGATTACAGAACCCATCCTAGCCCGGCTGTGTACCCTTTGTACCCTTCCACAGAGGTCACTTACTTTTTCTGAGACTCAGTTTCCACATCTTTACAAAGAGTTCTAAAAAAAACTTTCATGTTATTATTTATTCCTGATTCTTTTAGTTTGTTGTCTTCTTTCTTATGCCTTTATAAATGCAAGGGGTAGGGGGCAGGCTGCGTAATAGAGAGAGGATATATTAATGTTCCAAAGGGAAGCACACTACAGAAACAGGTTGGCTGACTACCTTCACCCCAAGCTGGAGAGACAGATGTCTCCAACTGCACATCGAAGACATCTGGTCACTGCTCCAGGTTTAGTGTCTAAATCTGAAGATCATCAGCCATTTTATTTGACATTTAGAATCTGTTATAAGTTTACTGTGAAGCCCACAGTTATTCCTTGTGGGCTGTGTTACTTCACCCATAGTGTGCAAATCAGGGAATAGTGTTTTAATATATAAACTGTATTTATCACATTGGGTTGTTCTAATAATTAAATGAATCAATAATGTCAAATACACAGAACGGTGTCTGGGATGCAGCACGATCTATAAAATACTACCTATTTTTGTTATAATGTACCACTTTATCCATGAAATATCCAGAACATTACATAATTCTGATAGACAGTATTAGTGGCTGTGTAAAAGGATTCATGCTTAATCATACTTTTCATTAGTTTATTTTTGGTCTAAGAACATGAATTACTGATTATGCATTATTTGTATTTAGAATGTATCCAGGAACATTTTCAATTTTTCTTCTCTATCTTCTATCTTGAAAATGCAGAATGTATTATCATTGTTACCCAAAATAACAATAATTCTTCTTAAAATTATGTAAACAAAACAGTGTTCAAAACAAATTTATTAATGTTATGGCCTACTTATCAAAAGTCAGGGAAGCTTAAAAATTGCCTACGGGCAATCGGTATTCAATACATATTTACTGTAAGAACAAATGAATATATAAATGAACAAATAATTCTTTAGTAGTGAAGCATTCAAAACAATACAAAAATCAACTAGAAAAGCAAAACCCCAACTTTGATCAAGAACATTAAATCAGAAGTAGAAATACTAAATTCTCACACATTCACTGATAGGAAAAAAACATGGTAGAATATAGTAGCTATGGAAAATTTCACAAAACTTTAAAGAAAGTGGATATTGTAGAAGATACTTAAGGAATTATACAAATGGATTCTCACTGAACTGAAGGAACCATAGTCTACACCTCCATGGGCGACTTGCCCAAATTTTCCGATGAAACAGCGAACCCCCAGCAAGCAAAAGAAACCGAAAAGTGTGTCACAGGGCTGAGCACTGCCCACAGGTAAGTCTTCCTTTTGGATGAGAAGGTACTCTGCATGTTCCCTCAAATCTATCAATGTTTCAGACGCTGACTTTCCAGGTGGAAACAGCAGACACCATCTAAATTCCCCTGCTTTGATGGGAAAGCTGCGATTCTGACACACCACCGTAAGTATCTCTCTCCTTGGGGACCTTCCCTGGAACTTTGTCTCTGTCTTATTCGCCTGCTGTTGGGCCAGACCATCCCTCTGTCACCTACTCATTTCCAGGTCTCCTCTTATCCCTCTCCCCAAAACATCACAGTGGGCTTTCCTTTGATTAAAAACAAGCAAACAAAACAACAAACTAGGAAAGGAGAGAGCTTAGCTCTTCTCTCTGGCTTGGCAATGAAGTCAAGAAAGTTGCCTTTCATGAAAGAAATTAAATCCCTGGGAAATTAAATGTCTCTGAGAAGAAACCAGACAAGCATAGTGTTGATTATGAAAACCCAACAAACCCCTCCCAATCAGGGCTGCCAGCCGGGTCCTCGCAGTGCTGACGGGAGCACCGTGCAGCCCAGAGTCAGAAGACCTGGCGTCTGAGTTGTCAGCTGACCCCACACAGAGATCAGATTACTCCTCTTAATCTCTGCTCTGGGTTTCCCCCGCTGCCAAAAACAGGAACCAGAGGTTTTCTTCGGTTTATATTTAAATTTTTTAAATTTCTTTTAACACTTCCTTCTCTTTACACTGGGGAACACAAGGCTACAAGTACTGTCGCCTCTTCTGTATCATGGCTCTCCACCACTGCACATGCCAACTGTTTCCTCTCATGTGTCTTTGAGATAAACTCAGTTTTGAAAACTAGTCAGAACACGGGTCAGAACAGAACCCAACTGTTAAGAACCTTACTGCTGAGCATTTCCCTTCCCATTTCATGGTCTCCTCCTTCCTCTTCCGCTTGACAGGTAGGCTATCACTCGCGTGACAAACCTCCACAATAAGCCTGGACACCACGCTGACCAGGATCACCAGGGAGGTCAATAAACCCCTGCAACTTCAATCCCCCTCCCCTCCCATAGACCTGTCCCCACAGTGCAGACCATGTCCCTATAGCCAAAGGATTGTTACACCAGGTAAGAATTTTCTTTCATGAGAGCTGAAAAAAAAAATGTATCTGAGTTAAGAAATGAACTCATCTGAGTGTATCTGAGAGGATATAAAAGTAACCTGGTTAGGATTCTAAAGCGCATCATTATGTTGCCAGATTTCTTCCCAATGCTACATTGAGACCATGTTCATAATACTTATAAATTTTGAAAGGTGTTTTAGATTCCTTGGATTAAAAAAACCAACCATACCACCCTAAAAGATGCTGACTTTTTATCAGGGCAGTACATCTAGACAAACTGAAGTATGTGAATCCTCTGTCATATGCTCCTTCTCTGAGACGCGTGCATCCTGTAGAACCTACTACTCTGTTAGCCTCATGTCCTTCTGAAATACTGTGATTCACACAACCCGTTTCCAAAATATATGCTAATAAAATGCTAAGAGCTGTCAAGGCATAAAGCATTTAAGAAATTTCCTGACCAATTTTAATACCAATTACTCTTTCCTTTCAAAGCAGAAACTGCTGCTTTCAGCCTCAGCCAATTTTAGCTAGACGGCCAGTTCAAAAAGCATTATTGTAAAAATGGCAGCTTTACTGATGCTGTTTTCTCGTAGTGACTCATCTTCTGCTGCCCAGGCTCCTGAAGACAGGGCAAATCATACTGACAAGAAAGGTGCAAATCTGCTACACTAATAAAGATCTTAGCATCATGGGATTTCATGCTGTCTCTAAATTTCCCCTTAGATAATTCTGAGATGACAAAGAAAGTGTAGGGGGTGTGTGCAGGTGTGCGTGCGTGTGTGTGGTATTAGAAACGCAGTAAATTAAAACTTTCTTAATATGCTGGCTTCCTTTCTGGTCTTACAGAGCACTTCATAATCTGAAAAGAAAAAAAGAGGGAATTCAAAGTCTAATAAAAATTTAAATGACCTAATAAACCCATTCCTCTAATAGCATATCTGATTTCCCTGGAAATCTTTTACTTTGTTAGTGCTATTGTGGTCCATATGGGACTACCTCAAATCTTTCTAGAATGACAGGTATGTCATCTAAATAATCTTTTATATTAGAACTTTCATCAATAGAAGCAAGTTCTATTTCAACCATTAGGTATGAATCTGATCAGCCAAATTATTAACTAAAGAATGAACGGCAGCCACACACTGTAGCTTTCCGTATCTCTCTAAAATGTAAGCCCAAATTATCTGCTTCTTCCTCTGAAACCACAACCTCTCTCTGTTCATCTAAAGTAATCATTCTATAAACTGCCCTCTGACAGTCTTAGAATCACGTCTCAATTGCTGTCATCAGATAAATTATCCTCAGAAAAGATGTTAACTTCTGTTTCTAATTAACACTGTCACCTACTTTCTGATTATTCTTATCTAGAATGAGCTAGAAAGGAAGATCCATTAAAGTAACCACTTAATTACTTTCACTGTCCCAGGGACATATGAGATCTTAAAAGAAAGAAAGAAAATAAACAGACAGCTAAAAGTGTCACTTTCAGAGAGAAAGAATCAGCCAATAGCAAAGGAACGGAAGGTTTTAGCATACAGGCAAGAGAACAACATTCTCACCAGCTTTTACTGAGTGTGCGCTATAGAGCAGTCTCTCACTGGACACTTTATATATATGTTGTTTTAACTAATTTTCATCAGTACCTATATGAGTTGAGTACCATTAATATCTCCAGTTTAGAGATAAGGAAGCTGAGGTCTGAGAATTTTATTTTCTGCCTTTAAAGGTGTCAGCTGATCCCACTGAAAAGCACCGGCCAGAAATTTGCATATTGGTTTATAAATATTCAATTAACTACAGGCTCTACAAATTCCCAGACTAATTAAAGAATCATCATGAGCTTTCTCATACATTCTTCCAAAGACCACATTTTAAAAATACTTCAACTATGCATGTGTATTGTTAAACCCTACAAAAAAAAGCTATGAAGAGAAAGAATCAAGCTGTAATGTTTATTCTCCCCAGAATTAAATTAATCTACTCTAACTACTTATAGCTTCCTATAGGATTAAAGTGTGAAATATTCAGGGAGGTTATTAACCTCGTTATATAGTAACAACAAAAAATGATTATCTAGGATTTTTCTAACAATTATTCAGTGAGTTAAACGTTGACCATAAGCTAAGGTAAAATATAGACTGATTTTTTAAACAGAACAGTTTTTATATTAAATTTTCTTTTTCTTTTAGTAGAAAAGGAGGCATTCACCAATCATGCTACATCTAACTAATAACCACTCTGCAAATAAGCAATGAAAGGCAATGTTATCTGTATTTTATAGAAGCACTTTAAGTGAAGTCGGTAATAAGAGTACACACATACACCCAGGGCCTTCATATTTATCAGATTATAAAAATATTTCTAGACTGGGGTAGATTTAATTCATAATGCTAAGATACATTCCAATTAAAATACGCCCATATTAAGGGTATACATGACATTATATAAATTACTGAAGTCATTAATTTCTATTTTTTCGGTTGAGTTTTTTTTTTTTAAGATTTCATTTTTTTTAGAGCGGTTTTAGGTTACAGCAAAATTGAGAAGGTACAGAGGTTTCCCATTACCCTTGGTCCACACACATGCATGGCCTCCCCCATTACCAACATGACTCACTAAAGTGATATACTTAGCTGGATTTTTTTTTCGATGCAAAAACAGTATTTAGCTACACATAGATTCTTATATTTTCTTAATGTAATAATAAAAGTAGCTTGTTGTATTTTAAAGGCTAGAATGATTGCCTTATTCGAGCTCCTCATCTTACAGAAAGGAAAATGAGGCAAAGGCAGATAAAGAAGTTGCTGAAAGTCACCATGTTAAGTGGTCCCTAAACATCTGAGACTATGATGCAGGTCTCCTGACTCTCATGGTTTTCATTTCCCGGGACCATAGCATGCTCCATAACTTTCAGCTATATATAATGCCTTCTAAGAGTAATTAGAAAAATGCAAATCAGGCTGATGTTGGCTACAACCATCCACCTGACCACCTTACTCCCACAGTTAGTGGGCTAGCTACTTCACTGAGAAGAAAATTTGCATTAAGATCTATGCCCATGGTTGACCCAGTGGCCCTGGTATGCTCTCTTAGGCAGTGCGGGTTCACAGGACCCGGAAGGGAGGAGAGGGTGCTGGAAAGCAAAAAACTGGAGAGACAGAGGGCTAAAAACATGCCATCATAATCCACAGCAAACAGGAAGTCAATGCACGAATGATGCGCCACACACGCACTGGGTGTATGCTATGTTTGCACCTGGGAAAATACATTTAAGCTGGAGACTTATATCTCATGTTCTTAGGATGTTTTCATTTTCTTCAGCTCTCAATCTCATTATGCAAAATCCCGGGGCAAGTATATATCACTAAGCAATAGCTATGGCACAGTATGTGGGAATACCCAATCTTCTACCCATCTCAAAAAATCTTTGGTAAATGACTTAACTAGTAGCCCTTAACCCTGGCTGAACATTCAAATTATCTGAGGAACTTATACAACAGACTAATGCCTGGACCCCATCCCAGATCAATTACATCAGAATTTCTAAGAGCAAGGTCTAGGCATTAGCATCATTCTTATCTCTGTTATGCCAACATACATGTTACATCTCATTCAATGATTCAAACAACAAACAAATGTTTTTGAACCCCTCCTTTATAGAGGGCAATATGATAGGCATCAAGAATTTTTTTAAAAAAGACTGATAAGATATGTTTCTTACCTTCAAGGAGGGGAGCTTTCTAAAATTCCGGCTTCTTATTTTCCACTGTTAACTTAACATTTCTACTTTGGGTTTTATTTTTTGTTTTTTGTTTTTGCCATGATTAACTGCAAAATCCTAATACATTCCCCACCCCACCCCCCATATACACACATAAAGGTCAGAGCCCCTTGCTCAGCACTACAAACACTTCTCCAGACTGACAAAGACCCATTAATTAAATGGTCAGTTCCTTTGTTCAAACAGGGAAAAATCCATTTAACCACACCATCATCTAACCCACTTCAGCTTTATTGTATATTGTGTCCATTAAGGTACCATTCAAGGGTTTCATAAAAGTGGAACAGAAATTGAGATGCTATGCGTATCTGCTCACTCTTCTCACTTTACCAAATTACTGAGTGAGGTCAGTTGGGTTGACACAGAAAACGCTGAAGAGAATATTTTAATTGATATGACACAACAATTGCTGGGTAGAGGCTCCATTCAACGTTGTCCGTCCGCACGATTATCTTAACGTACAGATCCTCTTAGTAATTAGCAATTTTTCCCTTAAGTACAGACTTTGAAACAGGCAGAAAAATGTAATATACCTTCACATAAACTATTTTATTTATATTAAATAAGTCAAATAAAGCATAAATCTCTTTTCATTTCTTTTTGTCCATATAATAAGCTCCTGCAAAGGAAGTACTATTTCTGTTTCTCTCTCTCTTTTTAAAAGACCTAATACTTGATTAGTAACTGGAAAGTTACTATAGTTCACAATTACATTTGAATTTTTGGAGTTTTTAATGTCAATAGGTATTGAGTTTTTTTAATCTTTAAAACAAAAACTGAAATGACTTCTGAGGGCTATGAAGGAGAGAAAAAAAATTTCTTTTTGAACTTTCTTCAAGAACTACTTTTTGGCAACCAGCAGGCAATTACTATTTAACATACAGAAAAATGCACAATGTACAAATGCACATAAAATTCAGTTTTATTGTTCCAACCTTTGTCCCTCAGTTTCAGAGTTAATCTAGATTCTAAATACCCAGCTGCACAAGCTAGCAGACCAAAGACCCACAAATTCTCCCAATGGTTTGTCACATAAAATAATCATTAAAGAAACATCTCATTTAATCACCTAAGGAAGAGTAGCCAACTCAAATACCTACAGGAGCCGGGGCGGGGCAGGCGGAGCAACTGAATGTGAACATGGAGGGAAGAGGGGATACAGGAGGTAAGGTTGAGTTCTGACAATAATGCCCTTACTAAATGAAAGGGGCTATGAAAAGTCAGATTTTATGTGAAAACTTCTAAATCCTGCATGTTGAATATTCAGGCAAACTATTTATATCTCTTTGTAGGCCAAATAATTCTCTCTGAGCTGGGAGGTAGGTTCCACCTTTGATCTAGATGATAAAAAGAAAGATAATTCAATAGAGGAACAAAAAATTTATATGACCACTGTTTTCCATAAGCATTCCACTGACTTTTGTTTTCTTGTAGAGTCTACATCTGTCAACCCAGGGACAGAAACACTTAAGAGTCTGCTTTCTTCAAGATAGCAAAGTATTTCATCTTGAGCTTTTCTAACTAATTTGATCTGAACCCCCAAGAATGGTCTAACAAATATACAACACAGGCAAAAAGAAGACAATTGTTTTTTCTTTTTTGATGAATGGTGGTGATTCAGGGAATGGATAACTGAACATGAATCACTCGGAAATACACACATAAATATAAACAGTGAGTTTTGCTCACTCACGCTCTCTCCCTGTTTTTGTCAACATTCTGGGGCAGAAGCTGAATGAAAAGTAAGAGGAGGTTACAATCACAGAAGATTAGCAACAGATACACAAACATTGCCTCAAACCAAACATAATCCATTTAACATGACTCCAGAAGAATAAAACGCAACTATCTGACAAAATTTATTGGTCATTTGCTCATAGGATAGAGAAGGACTTAATTATATAATAATTATGTAACAAGGTGAATAAATCAAGGAAAGTGACACAAATATCTCTACAGTGATAAAATCTGCATGTTCTACCTGGAAAAAAAATTATATTTTTACCAATGTATTTGTGACAGCACACTGGAGGGAACATAGAATTTACATGTTACCTCTGCCTGTGGGTGAATTACTGTTATATGTACAAAGAGAAAGTGGAATTATTTTACACTTCAACAAGTCTACTTTTTTACCAAGTACCTTAGATAGAATAGAAACTGATTATTCTACACTGTTTTTTAAAGCTTCTTACCTCTTCCCACTCACCCTACTTTTCACCAAAACTCTGTATTTTCTTTCATCAGTCCCCATACTGTTCTTTCTCTCCTTAAACTATCACATATGTAAAATCGTTAATAACTAAAAGGAAGAAAATAATACCAGTTACATATATCCCTAGACTTTTATGATTTATATGCAGTATCAAAAGTGTTTTAAAAAGCAAATACAATTATAAGGTAAATATGAGTTTTCAATAAAGTTATTAAATTCAGATATAGTCCTGGCTATGTGATAGTTACCAATATATTATAAAAATTAGTTTAACTATTATAAATTGAGTGACTAATGTCTCTCCTTTAAAACCATGTGTTATTAGCTCAGTCTATACAAACCATAGCTTAAGGACAAAATTAAAAACCTGTAACTAAGAATTACCAAAAGAAAAATCTCAAAGAAAAGTCAAGGTTGGGAATAACATGAACAGACTCTTGAGAGGATATGATTAGAAATAAGAGTAAGTCCACCATGAAGTCTTTCAATTGAACCTGAGTCCAACCAGTGAAAGGCCTTTAAATTTGGGGTAATTGGTACCAAACACAAACATGTTCAGAGAAGAAAGGTAAGAATTCTGAAAGGAGGAAACCGATACCAAATGCTGAACGATCATTTGTTACAGATGTTGTCTTCTCTTATCTACAGATTCTGACCAACCAACTCTTTTCTTCCTTCTTAAGTAAGTCAAATGCTGTCGAACACAAGACACCCAATGCCCCATATTACACCCTTGGCTGTCCTTTTCACACTACTGATGAGGCTACAATATGAGGTCAGAAGACACCTTCTGACCAATCTGCCTCTGCCCTGGGGCTTCACCGGTTACCTAGGAATGGATAATATGTATGCATGTAAATTTCCACACCCACATACCGAGTGCAAGGGCTCTATAAAATGGAACCCAGTTGCCTGTTAGAAAAAGAAATATTAGTGGATAAGTCACATACTGCACAGAATCCACATTCAATATAGGCTAAGTTAACAGCACTTAAAAGTTGAATAAAATTCTACCTCTGTTAAACCAAAAGGTTTTCAGAAGTCAGTGTAATACATAATATGTGTGAATCTCCATAAATGTGAATATTCAATCAATCAATATCTATTCAGGACCTAGGAAGTGCATTATGTACTTGAGATTACAATGCCCTTGTGCTTCAGGTGTTCATCATCTAGTGGGAACGACATGTAATCAAACAATCACAGTACAGAAACTGTGCACAGTGTCTGCTTTGAGGGCAGAAGCATAAGGAAGTACTTGAAGCCCACGCTCCGCTAAGACTGGAGGAGGAAGGTATAAAGGGATCTGAGGAATGGTTTCTAAAGGAGGTGACATCTAATCTAGCAATCCAGCAAAGAGGTGGAAGGAGGCGGGCTCTAGGCAGATGAAATCCCATGTGCAAAAGACTGAAGCAACAGTGAGTCTGCTGGAAAAGCAAACAGGGACCCAGAAATAGAGAGAGCTTGGACTCTGTCCTTTAAAAGGGAAACTGAAAGATTTTAAGCAAAAGAATAACATGCAAGGCTACTTCAAAATGGCATACAACAGCTACTGAGCTGCCTCAAATTGCCTTTACATTAAATACTGAACTAACAGTTAAATCCATATGACATCTAAAATCAGATTCCAATTAATCTTTCAAAATCTTAGTGCCATTTCTAATTAAGTAATTAATTGATTCAATAAATAGACATATTTACTGAAGATGGAAGTGTGTTTTGAAGAAAAAAACAAAAACTTGAGAACTGGGGTGTGAGTGCACAGTCAAGATGAGCTAAGGCACAGGAACAGGGATATGGAAAAGCACAGGGCATGCCCTAGGAAAACAAATAATTGAGGCTCCTTCTAAGAGCAGGAAGATTTCAGTCTCAAAAAAAAAAAAAACAAACCAGCAGAAAGAATGAAAAGGTGGGAAAGGAGATGAAATGCCCTTAATTTCACTTAGAAACTAATAACTCGAGTACTGTCAACTGAAGAGGGACAAGTTGCATGAGAAAAATGCAGACACTGTAGGAGTAACCAGAGTTGTACAAAGATTTTTAAGGTTGGTTTTTTTTTTTCAGTTTAAATAATTTCCTCTTTTCAGGGATACACTAAATGGCTTGGATTAAATCAATATGGAGAAGAAAAACAATCTATAAATTCTCTTTAGTTAGTCTATATTCAACTACAGCAAACAGGAAAGAGACATTCCCCCTTTCCTGCAAAAATATCTGCAAGGTTAATCTTAGAAATTTTAGAAAAAGAAGGCAAAACTGTCACATTTAGTGATTACATTCTTCAGGTGGTACATAGTGACGAGTGAGCCTTCAGCCATTTGGCGGGGAGACTTCAGCCATTTGGCAGGGAGAATTCTGAACCCCTGGTTCTTACTCTGACTCCGTATGCTATGGGACCGCACGGCTGGCATCTACTTGAACACAGAAACCATCTTCATCTACAGCAGTGCCCTAGGCATGCCAATATCACCATGAAGAGCTGCGGGACAGAATCAATAACACAGAGCAACACATCTGACTACTCATGAACCAAAGAAAATAAAATTTCAACTTTATCTCCCCTCCATACCTAGACAGACCTAAAGAAGATTCAAATCCCATTTATATTAATGCACTGAGATAATACGCTTAATGTATTAGTCACACATAAAGTAACATACCTACGAACCAAAGGTCCAAGACGTGTGCGTGTTTAAGACATCTTCCATAAACAGCTATGGGGCCAAAGCCAAGGGCATTAGCATGATTGGATTTTTGTGTTATGTTCATGAACCCAATCTTGGCACTTGTTTCTTTTAACTGAGTCAGCTTATAGGACTTCCTGCTAAATAGTAGCTGCTCAAAGTTCATAAACATTATTTACTCAGCCCGGGAGCAAACTACTATAAAAATTATAGAAGGGCAGTCACCAGATTCATTTATTATGTCTAATACTACCAAATTAGCCTTTGTCATTTTTATTGTTACCTTTTAGCAATGCTATATCCTGCCTTCAAAAACTTTACCAAGGGGATGGAGCCTCTCTGCTGTAAGATTCCATAGCCAATATCCTCACCAACTGAAAATCCCTTTGCTGATTCCCTCTCCACTCCTTTCTCTGAGCACACTTCCTCTTTGCCAAGGTGAATCTTCCATCCATTTTCTTGAAAGTGCCTCATTGCCCACTCTAGTACTCCCTTTTTTAAAAAAATCAATGAAGAGAATAGTTCTCAAACATTTCAGATTTTTTTCTCTACAAAAACTCTCAGGTCTCCCCAGGCCAAAGAAAAGAAAAAAGAATAAGAAAAACCTACCCTCTGATTCTGTTCCTTCTCAACACAATAGCTCCCCCTCCCCTATGGTTTGTCTTGCAAATGAAGACTGCCCCAGCCTGCTAATTCCTCACTTGCCACTCACCACCCCACCCCCAGGATAATAGTTAAGCCTCTACTTGGCTTAAACTGTTCTCCTAACCCTTCGCATTTCCTATTTTTCCTTATGGCCACTGCTCTATGTGCTGACAAGTCAGAAACTTAGGGTTATCCAAGACCCCTTCAGTTCTGACACCTAATGCATGCAGTCAGTTCCTAAGGTCTTATATTTAGTTGATATTTCTACTATTTGTCCCAAATATATCTCTCGGTGCCAGGATATTGCTCTGGGTGCTTTTTACTTTCACCTATAATATAGTGAAACCCTCCTAACTAGTCTTTCCACCTTTATCAATATATTGCCTACAACATGCTATAATAAATCTTGCTAGACATAAATCTGACCATGCCTTAGTTACAATTTAGATTATAATTTACACTATACCCTGATGGTAGAACCATCTTCCAGAGGCCCAGCAGCAATCCTGTCTCTGTCCTGCTCTACATCTTCACTAGCTCTTCATAGTCCATTATTCAAGGCTTTTCTCTCTAACTTATATTCCAGGATTCAAATAAACAATATTAAATCATTATTCCCCTCCATGAAGATAGGGATAAAATGCTATTCATTTTTGCCACCTCCTATCAAACACAAAAGGGCCATTAAACAAACAAACAAAAAGGGTTCAATAACTATCATTCAATGCACAGCCCACAGAATCAATAACCAAATCAAAAGGAAAAGAGTACACGTTTCATGCAAACAGCGAATTTTACGTATATTTATTTTTACTGCATTATTATTATTTTTAGTGGCTGTCTCCTCAGAACCCAGAAAACATCCTGGTATTAACAGGCACTCATTAAGTTGGACTGTTGGAAATGCAGGCATGCTGTGGTGCTAATCCACTTTGCTTTACAGCTGGGCAACACAGAAAGTACACTGCTGTCATAATGAAGCACTTAAATGTGAACATCATGAAGAACGATAACACACAAGTACTTGTAAGATTAAGTGTCTAAATATGGCGGTACTCCAGAAATGCCATTCCCATAGAAGAAGGGCCTTTACTTAGCCACCCTCCAGAAGTTGGCCACAGGTTTCTCCAAGAACATGTTAACATTTCGTAAATTTTCATTTTCCCATGGTAATCTCTGTGGCATAAAGTTGGCTGCTGAAGGTTTCGTTAAATGTGAGAAGGAGTTCCTATAAATGGAGCTAAGAGCATAGAACATGTGAGACAGTAAGGAAAACACACTTCATGTGCTTCAGGGCACACTATGCTGCAGTCAAATTCTTTGAAGAATACTGAGAAAAGACAGCAATTTTAAAATTGAAAGGCCAAAATGAAAAAAAAAATGTGTTGAGCTTATAGTACTTTTATTATCTAACATCTGTAACTTTTATTTGGAGGGGGGGGAATTAGGTTTATGTATTTATTTGTTTATTTTTTAATGGAGGTACCAGGGATTGAACCCAGGACCTCGTACACGCAGAGCATGCACTCTACCACTGAGCTATATCCTCCCACCTAATAGCTGTAGCTTTTAAAGGGGCTATAGTTATTGCATAAAAAGAAGCATCATTGTGAGACCTATGAAGAACACAGATCATTCATTCAGGTGTGTAGGCACTTACACAACCAAACACTCACTTTAAAAGTAAAAACTTTGTTGTTAATGAATGTGTGTCTCAATCCATTGCTCTATCACCAGGCATAGAGGAATGTCCTCTATCAGGTACTAAATGAGGATGTTCAAACTGAGTTTCCTTCAAACTCCGAGATGCAAAGGAAAGGCTCCCTGGATAATACCATAAGTTTCTAAAAGTATGTTTACAGACATAAGGCAATTGCCTGCAATTATTTAAGATGCACAATGCTCAAAGAGATTTCAACGGTGGTTTTCAAGGAGACCATAGTCTATTTAAATGGATATATTAAGGGATATCTCCTAGAAAAAGCACATCTGCATATGGGCAAAAAGAACCTTTATACTCACTTTGTTTAACTCAGTTTTTATTTCTTAATTTACAAGTTGGTTGGTCCAGTCGCTGATTCCCTACACCAGCCTTAACAATTGGGTAAGATCAGTTTCTAATGAGCAGTATCATTATCATTTGCATTCAAATCAATCATGGCCTAAAAGTCTTTTTTTGAAAGTTTATACACCAAAATAGATTAAATATAGCATGATTCTATGAGCTTTTAAGAACAGTTCCATAAACTACATGTAAAAATCATTCTAGTAATTTTTGTTAGACCCCTTTATTACAGAACTGCCAAGTTCCTGGTTTTCAAATTGGGAAAGACCTGTGGTCCTATCAAATTTACTATAAAACTTACTCATTTTACCTATAACAAGCCATACTTCCCTATAAAAAGTAATTTTGTGGCTAAATTTATAACATACAACACACATTATATTATAAAAAGCAGACAAGGAAAACAAAAGTAATTCTGTAAATGAAAAGTAGGCAGAGACGATTTTATTAGGAGTAGGGATGGCAGCTGGTTTTAGCCACTGGCAAATCTACCTGCCACTTCTTACACAGGTTCCTCAAGGTCCCTCAGAGAATTAACCTCTCACGCACGCTTTTCTCCAAGAATCAGGGCTCCCCACTCATCTTTTCAAGTCCACCAGATTTCTATTTATAAAATTCCATATGTTTTCTAAACCTCGACAATTAAAAAGCAGCATTTGGTCAATGATAAACTCATAACCAATGCTTAAAATTCATGCATTTAGCTAGACAATTATACCTGGTATAATTAAAATCTATATTCAACAATTCTTTCATTCAACCAATAAGAATTTATTGGTGCCAACCATGATTGGTAAGCTCTAGTTACTTTCCCACATACATACCACCAGACAGAAGTTGAAATTAATGTTTTATGTGTATATAAGATATTCCCTGTAATTCACTTTCTAATTGGAGAAAGTCACTGTAACTTTAAAAGGCAGTTAGCATTAGCAACAGTTTTTTCATGGGTAAGTCAATGGGGCACGAATGAAACAAAAATGCCATAAGTAAGGACAAAAACTTTTGACCTGTAGGTTACTTATCTATCACATAGACTGCTTTTTAAGTCTGGCTTGAATCTGTCCCCTTTTGGGGAGAAAGGGATCTTATCCCTCCCCCACCCATCTTCACATTATTTGTCTTCCTGTTACTGCATGAGTCAGCACCACTGGAAGTGGACAGCTTCCTGCTGTTTATTAAGCGGAAAAGTCTTCTCTTCATGGAATGACACATCTTAGCTAAAGCACAAACAAGGGTAAAAATGCGCCCAAAGTATAGTGGGAAAAGTTAAACACACACACAAAACACGAATGACAAAAACACTACTGTTAAGCAAATATCCATGTTGCTCACTGATACAATTTACCTTTCTAAGACAAAAAGTTAAGATATAACATACTGCTATTATCTTAGTTATTCCTAGTAAGAATATCATAATGGAATGATTATGAATTCACTTAATCACTAGGAATGTCATTTTCTTTCTTAGTAGTTAGGCCTAATTTGCTTCAAAAAGATTTCCTTGATAACCCCACTCCCCTCACCTGCAAGTTAGGTTAGGTATCTTGACACTTGTCTGTGGATACCTCACTCTGTGTCCTTAGTTCAATAATATGATAATATTGAAACTCTGTTTTTAGACTGATCTCCTCCTATCATTCTAGTCATAGCACTTAATACAACTACACACCGTTTTGTTAATGCCCTTTAATATACCTGGCCTGTCACATTACCTTATTTAACACTATAATTACTTTATGAAGTATTATTAGTCCCATTTTATATTTGAAGACATTTACCTAGAATTATAATTACTTATAAGAATTATAACAAGTGGCAGTCAAGATTTAAACCCAATTCTATTAAGCATCAAAGCCTGGGTATCTTCCAGAGATAGACTACCTCCTCCTATAATATACAAGAAGTACAGGATAATAAAGTAATCCTATCAAGATTCATTTATCTATTCAGTACAAGCTTGTTCAAGAAAAAATGTTTTCAACATTATGGACCATGAGCATACCTCTCTTTAGTACTGATCCTCTTACTTGGAGAGGCAACACAACACAAGATTATATTGTCTAACAATCTGGGTTCCAACCCCAGCCCCCCAAGGACTTCTCTGTGCCTCAGTTTCCTCATCTGCACAATGTGAATAATAACACTATCTACCTTGTAAGACTAAATGAATTGGTATTTGTTAAGTACTTGAAACAGTGCCTGGCAGAGTAAGAAGGGTGAGGTGTTTGTTAAGCAAAACCACTCTCCATGGGTAGACTGTATCAAATCTGCTTAATGGCAAACTCTGTTGACAGCACAACATGTACTTTATTTATAGAGAAACACCTTGTAACCCAAATACTTTTAAACATTCCCTTAGGGCAAGAGAGCTAGTTGAAAGGGTGGACAATGAGCAACTGTTCCCAGGTAGGAATGAAGAGCTAACAGCTGGGGTGAGAGGGAGCAGAAAAGAAACTAGAAGTTTCAGACTTTCTTCAAAATACCATTTTCCAGTTTGATTTTAGATCATTTGAAGTAGTATCAGATGTTAGTATCATCCCTAGTTCAAAGTGGGTAGATTTTTGTAAATATTGATTATGATCCTCCAGTTGATGACTCAGTCAAGTTAAGCATCATACTACTAGTTAATATTTTGAAAATACAAACTGATATGTGTTACTTTCTAAATCAAGATTATATTTTGTAACTTTTCAACACCTGCATAAGGGTTTCCATTACTCTTAGTTTAAAGAAGTAATGAGCACATTTTTTTCAATCAGATTCTATTCTTAATAGAGAGAAATAATCCTTAAAATTACTCATTTATTTTAAGACAATTCACATTCATTAAACTGAGTCCCACGTATAAGTAGTTTTATTTCCCCTTTTTTCAAAAACAAGCTTCAACTCAAACCTCTAGGGTCAGAATGAAGAAAGAATTCTTTCATAAAAAAATGGCTAAGGGTGCTGCTACCTCTGCAGGAATGACACAACCTGTCAACACTGCAGACTGAAAGAGGGGAAAAAAGGATGAATTTTGAAAACATCCTGGACCAAAATGCAATAGAAAGTTGGCTATTATAACGTACATCTGTTAAAATTTGAGTAACTTAGACACCTGAAAAAAAGTTTTACATAGTGAAGTTGCAGAATAACTCTTTACACAGCTTAGAGTAGATAAAAGAATATTATAGATGAGAAAATGTGTTTAAGTTTTAGTCTGTTTGCAGTCTTTACTCAGTTAGTATTGACGGACATCCCAGCTATTATTTTGTTACAACTTCCAAAATCTTCACTTATTTTATTTCAACTAACCAGATCAAAGATCTGCTGAATTATTCAGTAATTTAGGGCATAACTGATTCTTCAGGAATACTAAACCAGCATTACTTTCTGATCTACCATTTCTTTTCCTTTAGAAATGACAATCTTTCAGAGTTTAAATATGACTTCTTTCTTTTTTCTTTTAATCCCTTCTTCTATCTACTATATTCCAACATGAAAGTCACAGATTACATAAAAAGAATACTTGGTGTACTTACTATATTAGTAATATCTTCAGAAGGACCTTTTTTTTTTTGTCTTTAAAGAAAGACTTCCTTCCCACAAATCCAACCTATATAATTCATTTATTGTTTCACTTTATAAAACACTTTAATCAAGCTAAAGTGAAGTTTCATTTAGATTATTACAAATCTAACAGCCGTTTTGAGCAGTAAGACAATTTATGTTAGATAAGACATCTGAAAATAGCATTTAAAACCTTTAAAAATCAGTCATTAATATCTCATTTTTATTTCTTAATCACAAGATGCTCAAAAATTCAAAAACAAAACTGAAAGGCCTCAAAGGTTAATTACATAACATGGCCTGCAGGCCTTTCGTCTGAACCTATTTCCTCATTAGCCTCATTATTTCTTCATAACCCTCCCACTTAACTGTGTATATTCTAGCCACAAAGAACATCTTCCTATTCTTCAAACTCTCCTCAGCCTCAGCTCGAAGCTTCTGTACAGACTGTGCTTTTACTTACACGCCCCTCCTCTCTTGTACCTCCTCCTATAGCTAACTGCCACTGTCCCTCAGGTCCTGACCAGTTGACACTTCTTGCAGGTCCTTCCCTGACCCCTCAGGGCTGCAGGCGAGCATCCTCCTCCATCTGCTCTCACTGCATCTTGCTCTTCTCTGTAATAGACTAGAGAAGTAATATCTTCTTTCATGTCAAATCCAACAGAAATATGGTGGCAACATGTGACAACCTTTCACCACTCACATTCCTACAGATCACTGCAAAGAAGATATAAGGCTGGAGGAAATACACTTCTCCCAAAGAGCAATTATTGGAAGCTATTTCCACCATTATTTCCAAATACAACAAAAGGCTTATTTAAAAAAAAAGAGCCCACACTGTCAACATACTTGTACTTAATACTATTGACAGTAAAACTAAAAAACCAAGGTCGTTGCAAAATGTATCCAGAATTTAACAAAAGAAGTTATGTTTTCTTTCCATTAAAGACCCCAAATTATAAAATATTATGCAAATGAAAGTCCATTTGTCTATTTCTCTTAGTTGCCTTTCAACCTTCTTTGCTGGAAGCTTGTTATGTAAAGAGGTCACATTTACATCTTATCAAGGTTTTGTATCAGTGTTATGGAAATCTGACCACATTAAACAATGAAGGAAACAAAAAATACCTCCAAAGAAGGGCCCCCTCTGAAATATCTAGGACACAGTCAAATATATAAGCAGTAGTTTACTTCATGAAGGAGTCTCTAGTTCACGAAATCTGGAAGCACAGGTATCAACCTTCATTTAAAGGAAAGTTTACTAATTATTTCTTCTCAAAATTAAACTTTGAAAAATAGTTTCAGTCTTTAATGCAAATTTAAATTCCTCTTATGCCATCTCAGTTTTTTTCACTGAAATTTTTCAGAGGTTCACTTTTTCCATTTTCTTTTATTTTTTAAATTTTTTAAATTTTTATTGAAGTATAGTTTACAATGTTGTGTCAGTTTCTGGTGTACAGCATAATAGTTCAGTCGTACATACATACATTCATTTTCATATTCTTTTTCTTTATTAGTCCTTTTTTTAGTTATTTTTTCCTACACGTGTGAAGAAAAATGTAGAATGGTATTCTCACATCCATTGTTGCCTCGTTCTTTTCCTCATTCATCTCCTCTTACATTCACGTACCCGTATTCATTAGACATCCACTGTGTACTAGGAAATGGGATTTTCCCTTTTTAAAACATATTAATAGACTTTAATTTTTAGAGCAATTTTAGATTTACAAGAAAACTGAATGGAAAGTCACAGACTTCCCAAATACCTCCTGCCCACCCCCTACAATTTCCCTACCATTAACATCTTGAATTAGTGTGATACATTGGTTACAACTGAGCCAACCTTGATACAGTAACTAAAGTCCATCACTACGATTAGGGTTACTTTTGTGTTGCGTAGTTGAGTGGGTTTTTACAAACACATAATGTCATATATCTGTCACTACAAAATCATACAGAATAGTTTCCGTGTCCTAAAAATTCTCTGTGCTTCACCTGTCCTAGCCTCTTGCTCTCCTGTGTTCCCCCTGAACCAGATATTTTTCCAAGTTACAATGGTGAACCTGCCTAGTACATAAAAGTGCACATTTAATATGGAGAGAGACCCACTTCTTAATTCTCACATAGCAGTAAACAAAAATGGACAAGGAAAAGCCATTTCTAAACAATTAACAACAGCTCTTTTTATTAAGACTTTAAAATTTGATGTTTTGGAATAAATTCAACACTGCATTTATTTTATTCTATACAATGTTAAAAGAACTATAAGCTTATAATGAGGTAAAATAAATACATTTTTTGAATGTATTTTATTTAAAAATTATTTTGTCCATACTCCCCCCGTCATTTGTCAGTAGCCCTCTGCTATTAACTCATTACTCCAAATTTGGCCTCTCTCTAGCTTCAGAATTAGGGCCATTAACTGCCTGGAGGGAAACATGATGCCTTCCCCAGCACTTCCTCCACCATCTCCCGCCTGCTGTGATTCAGAAATAACATCTGTTAAGAGAGGGATCTCTCCATACTGACCTCAAGGCTCTTGAACTATGTGCTTACCAAGTCTCTCTTTCTGCTATGAAGTAAATTATGAACACCACGCAGGTGTTCACAGTTTCATAACTTCACTGGGTCCTGAGAATCTAGGGGTCAACCTGCTACCCATCACTCTGACAGGTGCTACTAACGTGATAGGCAGGGTTTATAGAAGGCAGTCCTAGTTTCTGCCCCTAGTACTTTCACCTTCAAAGCATCCTGATTTAGACAATAAATTATGTGGTCCCCCTGTCCAAAACACCCCCCAACTCACTCACTTTACATATTCCCTACCCTCCCTTGAAACAACCATCCCTGTTGACACCAGCCCTTTCATGCCACGGGCTATCAAACTTCCAGAGCTCTGACTATAAGAACTCTGCAGTCACTATTTTTCGTATACACTACATTCTATGAAGGACTGTCTTAAAAAATCTGACCGATTTGTTTTACAAAAACTGAATGGTTCCCCCCAAAAAAGCATTTTTCCAACTAAAAAATGTAAGTAAAATGTCTTGCATTAGACTTAGGAGCGTAACATTCTTCTTGAATAAAAGAATCTCAAGCCAGTCACCTCACTAAGAGAAGTTTGTTCAACAATCTATCACAATAGGAATTGTAGGGAATTCAACATTAAGAGTAAAGATGCGTGCCTAGATTTCAAGTCAATTTTAAAAAAGAAGAAAGTTTGGCCATAAAACATGCAATTCAATTTCTTTTTACAGATGGCAAGGCCAAAAAAAAAAAAAAAAAAAAAGTGATCCAGGAGCAACAGAGGGATAGAAAAACAAGGGGGAAGTGAATTTTGGGTAGTTTCATAAAGGGTCTGAGGAACGACATTTAGAGAATAGAATCAAGTAAGGGCAACAAAAATGCTCTAGGGAGTCCTGGAAGGGAAGGAGCTGAGAAAGAGCCAGTGAACAGACAACTGGCAGCATCAGACACTGATCCTACTGCATCTGTGTGGACAGCCACCAATCATTTAGAATTTCCATTAGTAAGCAGTGAAGAAATGCATTCCTGTGACTTCCGTGGGATAATTGCTAAAGGGCTAGTGCTGTATATAACTTGTTGTTTTGTGTCGAAATTAGTTTGCCCCATCAAAAGATAACTTGCAGAGTCATTTACCAGCTTCAAATGTGCTCAGTTTGAAACCTGATTGAAACCAGCTGAGCGAATGACATCACCACCGGCTTTTTACTATAAAAAGGGCAAGCTCTGTGAGGTCATGAAGCAGACGCTGGGTGAACAGAAGCCAAGCTGGAAGAGAGAAGGCCAAGTGAAGTTCAGAGGAGAGAGACTCATTCCAAGAAGCAGCTAGGATGAGCAATTTGCTGAGAGACAGCTGCAGAAGAGAAAGAACACAATGGAAATTTTCCTTTAAGGGCAGGGGCTGCTGTCTCTCCTAAAGACATAAGTGATCTTAAAGCAAAGGCTCAAAGGAGAAACCGATTGAAGCCCTTTCAGATTTTCAGTTCCTGGCACTGAAATAAACTGTAACATCAACATAGGAATAGTATTCCTGTGGTCTTTTGCTCAACATATATTAATTGAGCACCTACTATGGACTAGGCAGTGTCATAGGAACTGGGGATACACAAGTGAATAAAATGGACAAAAGTCACTGAAATGAAAGACAATAAACAGATAATAATAAAGCATATCCAAAAAAAGCACTGCAAAGAAAATTAAGAAAAATGGTTGGGTGAAGAGTGGTGATACCTGAGCAAAGACTTCGGGAGGTGGGGAGATGAACCGATGGTGTGGGTATCTGGGAGAAGAGCATGGCAGACAGAGGTGCCAACGAATGCGAAGTCTTGAGCTGGGAGCGGGCTTTCTGTGTTGGAGGAACATCAAGGCTGCCAGGACTGCTAGTCAGAAGGAACAAAGGGAAGCAGGCGTTTGACTGTGGACAAATTAATTTCATTTAGACAGGCAAGGATTCTGCTAGTAGCTGGATAAGAACATAGGCACAGGAAACTGTTTTTTTAAGGTGGAAAAAGTACAGCATGCTTTTCTGCTAATGGGAAAGATCCAGTAAGGAGGGAAAACAATGATGCCAAAGAGAGAGGGACTTGCTAGGGCAATGTCCCCTGATAGGTAAAAGGGGTGGGATCCAGGGAAGATGGGAAGAGACCCTTCCTTGGTCTCAGTGAAACAAAAGTGTGCAGGTTACAGGGTAATTTGGTTTGTTTAGACTTTTTGGTACATGAAATTGTGTTGGCTATGGATGAGAAATGGTCCAAAAGAAACTTTTTTTTGCCACAACTTTCTGAAATTCTTAAGTTGTTTAGGCTATACACAGCTAGGTTTTAAACGAATCAAATGTAATAATGACAATGTAGCAAAACATACAGTATCCAACTCAGGTAGGAAAACAAACTTCTGTTTGTATTTAAAAGTCTTTTTTCCTTTTTCCATCCTTCCATAACTTCGTTTTAATTTTACAGAACAAAATAATCATCTTTTTCTCAGTCAGTGAAAATGCTTCTATCCAACAAAGCAGCTTGCCAGTTGTCAAGGGTGTTTCTTCCTGGACTAAGTTCCCAAATGACAAACCAGGAGGAGGGAAACAGGAGGAACAGAAATTGTGTTCAACACACACTGAGGTAGATCTTAGAGAGCCGATAAGTACATCTTCACGGGTCTTTCCATATCTACAAATACTGATATTTATCTTGGAGAGCCCTCTGCCCCATATCGTTTCCTGGGAAGAGCTAGTACAGAATAACAAGAAAATTTTATTATCTTCTCATCTATGACCAGTTTAAGCGTGACCTGGAGTTATTCTCTCTCAGCATAGGTAAGCCCAGTACCAAAATCATTTAACCTTGGCTTAACTGCGAAAACCTATTTTGGAGGGGAGTGCTTTTAACAGTCTCCACACTGATAACCACTTCACATCCATCTGGTGGCAGCAAAGCCAGAGCTAGGTGGTGACAGTTAATGGCCCTAATTCTGAAGGCTAGTGAGAGGCCAAATATGGAGTAATGAGGTTATACCAGAGGGCTACTGACAAATGACTGGGGGAAGTATGGACAAAATAATTTTTAAATAAAATATATTTTAAAAATTTCTATCTTATCTGTGAAAACCAGAAGATGGCGAAGATTAGGATGGGAGGAGTGTGATGGAGAGAACTCATCGGAATGCAGTGAAGAACTTACATCTCTGAGGTATGTGTCTAGAGCTCTTCCCAGATGGCTGCATCAAGTGGGGAAGAACACATGGAAACGCAAGCCCTGAATTCCCCACGACCTGTGCTAAAGGAAGGGTATGCAGCACATGCTCCGTGGTCGGACTGACTTCTGGGCTTCTGGTGTCCTCCCATGCAGAGTTAGTGTCTGACTCAAACTTGCTCTGGATGCTTCTCCCTGACCCCCATTCCTTCTCTCATCTGTTTGTTTTGCACCCCCAATAATTTTCGTGTCAATGTATGTTGGCACTTAGCACCTTAGCAAGCTTCCCTTCCTGAGACTGCAGGGGTATAAACAAAGCAAGCCTCCCATTCCCCTCACTCCAGAAACAGGACAGGTCTGCAGAGCAGACAAACCTGTTCCCAGGGGCGTCCTCAACACATTGATCTTAGGCTTCTAAACACCTCCTTAAACTCGGACTTCCATAGAATCAGCTGTCTTCTTAGGAACTGTCTTTCCTTTCCGCTGGTTTTTGACTTACCTGGGTCAAGTATTATTTGGTTCAAATGCATTCAGTAAGAAGTAGTGGTCTGTGTAAGTCCATATGACACAAATATCACATGCTCCTTCAAAACTCTTTCTTCAAGCTTGAAAAATCAAAACCTGCACTACTCAGATTTTACACAAATTTTTAGCCTTAGCATTTTATATAAAAAAAAAAAAAGAATTTTCAAAAAACACTTGAATTGCAAAGGGATGGTTTTCAAATACCCAGGTTTAATATTTAACTGACCAATAGCAGAGGTTCAGACAAGCATCTGGTCCTAACATGGCAACTCATTTTGTGGCTAGAGGTTGCACAACACCTAAGTCTTGGTTTCCTTACCTGTAAAAAGAGAACACTGACTAATATATTCATATTGTGGCCTTTAGCTGCAATGTTCAATTCTTTCCTTCCACACCATGTTATAAATTAGTCTCCCAGTTTAGAAAGTTTTATCAACATATAGTCGAATTATTTTAATTTGTAATAAAAAAGGTAAACAGACAGGTGCCATATGAGTGAATTAACAAAACTGGAGTATTTTAAATTTAGAAAATGAATGCTTGCAGAGTAAAATGATTTAAGCAAGGTAGCAGACAATTCTGAAGACTGCTGTCTGGCTCCTACTTCCTTCTCCCACCACCAGCAGCACACCTACACCTGTACTGTAATTCTTCAGCCCAACCTACAGCTGACTGATTTGAGGGTAGACACTAGACCCAAGCTAAGACAAACAGACTGTCTCTCCCCGGAAGTTGTCATTTTGATCTGATAAACATAGTCTGGGAGCATCTGAATCATGGTAACAGCAACTCTAAAGAGTCCAGCATTCCTGCTTTTAGAGATCCCAAAGCAGTCCTGAGTCCCTAAAGCCATCCTTAGCTCCTTCCCAACCTTCTTAAGATTAATGGCTGTTATTCCAAGGATTCCTTTAAACACTGAAAGTTTTTAATTTAAAGTAATTAAACCTAAATACAATTTAAAATCCAAGTCCTTAGTTGAACTGGCCACATTTCGAACACTCAATAGTCCCATATGGCTACAGGCTACCATATCGGACAGCCCAGATTTAGAGAACATTTCCATCATCAAAGAAAGTTCTATTAAATAATGCTGCCCCAGACCATTTTAATTAACTTCCTTTTTGTTTAAGCTGCTAAAATCAGAATTTGTTTTGTTTTATGTGAATGTGCTTTATACTTGCACCCATAAAAGTCTTCATAGGAGGCATAATGATACGTTATGGAAATTCTGTCAAGGCTACACTTAAGGGTTTTGAGTCTTGGAGTGAATGTCACTTCAAAACTCAAAGTTTACTCACATCACTCCTGGACTTCTCCTGGTCATGGAATCTTAGAATTTAAGAACTTGGGAAAAACTCAGCAAATATCTAATTCGATTTCTTATTTTTCATACATGAAGAAATAAAGACGCAGAAAACTTGTAACTTGCTTTCATTTCTAAACAGCATTTAAATTTGGTTTCATAGGTTAAGACAAGATAAATAACAACTAAACTATAATATACAACGTAACTCTGCAAATCTTATGATTACACAAGTAACCAGGCATGAAGTTTAAATATTTATTTACTCACCAAGCTGTTACTACACCGACTTCTTCCCACTCCCCCCGCCATGTCTTTTTTTTTTTCATTTATTTTGTAAGGTACATTCACCATGGTTACCATTGTTTTCAATGGCGTAGTTCCCCGTATCTAAAAGGCACAGAAAACATTCTGTACTTTCAAATCAGGGAGCAAATACAATTTTTATTGTAATTTTTATTTTTCACTAGAACCTTTATGTTCACATCTACCACATGATTAGTCATCCGTACAGATTGAAATCTGGACAGCTGGAGATGTTTTTATTCAGTTGCTTTTAAACAAACAGTAACCAAACGTCATTTAAAATATGTGGGTTAAAATGTCATACCTATGCATCAATAGACATAAACTTGCTAAAGCAAGTTCTCTCGGCATCTCAATAAAGCAACATGTCCTTCCTAATCAAAAGAAAAACAAAAACAAAAACAAAAGCAAAAAAACCCTTCAAATCACAAATCCGAACACTGATAGTAGACAAGGCCTAGTGTCTACCGATGCTTCACCATACTCAACTGTCTCCCACCCGACTGCCGTGAAATCTGTAATCTCCCACCCAGCAGAGAGAATTTACAGGTTGCTCTCAGGTAAATACAGAATGAAGTATTCCTGCAATATTCATTTTGCCATAAAAGATTGTTTTTAAACAATTCTTATACTGGATCTGCTTCTCAGAAGTCAAGTGTTGTCAAGTGTTGGAAGAGTTGATGACCTCCCGACCACCTTTTCTATTAAAGATAAACAATTCATGTATTTTCCCATATACAGATTTGCATTTACTCTGACTAGCTGATAAAGAAATGGAGTAAAAGGAGTACGACCCCTGCACAGATCAAATCACTGCAGATCTGTGTTTCTGTATGGCCTTCCCCTCTTAGGTTTAAACAGATGAATGTTTCCCCCTGCTAATACCACATCACATAAACCAATGTTCCAAATTTTCTGGAACAATGATACACATTTCAAAGAATTAATTAACAATACTATTTCCTTTCCCCTTCCCTTTCAAATGCCAGAGTGGTGTGTGTGTGTGTGCGCGCACAAATACATATATATAAATATATACATTTACATACAGAAAATATATGTCTGCATATACACACATACATATGTTTCACAGTTTTCTAACATGCAGGGGTGTTGTCCATTCCTAGCTCGGTATAACAGCTCTCTCAAGACCACGGAACATGACCCACAAAGTCAACCGGCGGAGGTCCTGAACTTGGCGGCGGCTGCTGTGAATCACGCCATTAATCAGCGGTGGCGCGAATCATCGGAAGGCAGTCCAGGGAGCACAGACCAAGAACTCGCAGCCTTTCAGCAACGGGTTTAGCAGACAACTAACCCAACAAAAACAAAAAAGCAAAACAGCATAAACTCCAGTACCTAAACTGCACAGCTAAAGCATGTGCTCTGTAGAGAAAAATGTACAAAAGCCAACAAATACATCTTCAAGCAAATACACACAAACGCCAACCACGATCTTGGCATAGCTTTCACTCAGACACCTGACACCTATGAAACACTGCATACTCCATGGAGGGGATCACAAATTAGTCAGGTCATAAAGTTTTGCACCTGGAAATATTTACTATACTAAAAAGTTACCAAGAAGGTAGAAAAATCACGGTGTCTTAGGCACAGAGGTTAAAGAGGTGATTATTTTAATAAAAGTCAAATCACTGATTAAAAAAAATAAACTTGCTTACATAGTAGAAGGGGCTCTTGAACCAAACTCACAGCATCTGCAGGCCCTAGTTTCATTTCAAAACGGAACTCTATACACGCTACAGGTTTCTCTAGATGCAGAATTTTGCCAAAGGGTTTATTTTAACCACCCCTCCCATACTGATTTAGTTACACCAAAGCAATAAAAAAATTAAGTATAAGCAATTCGGCTTCAGCAGTCCCAGTCAGCTATGACAAGCCAGTAAGGGGGATCTGGAGACCTACAAAAGGAACCCGGCCCTTTAACAAGGTCTGAGTAAGCGGGTCGCTGTCACCTGTGACAGGGTCCGGCCTCTCTGGGAGGAGAGTGCACTAGCTACAGGAGCCTAGGGTCAGTTTTCAAGAGCTGGGACTCGAGCCTTTAGGCTTTTAAAAGTCATTGGTAATTTATTTTTCTAGTGGAAAACATATATTCTCCAGCAAGTTTTAGGATGTAGACAGGGGAAAAAAGATGTGTGTGTGTATAATATTAATATATTTCTTCTCTTAAAGTAAAAGAAAAAAGTACTTCAAGTCTATGTTTACTAAACATTTAACATTTCAAGATTAAATTAAAAGGTCATTCTCAAATCCATATATCATTTCTCAAACCCAACAACCGGGGGTGGGGGGGGACTACCAGCAGAAATAGCTAAGCCAATTTATCTTGTTTTACTACAGTTTAAATTTTTGCGAATAGCTTTACATCTCTGGTGACTTTCTTTTTTAATGGAGGTACTGGGGATTGAACCAGGACCTCACACATGCTAAGCATGTGCTCTACCACTGAACTATCACTGTCCCCCATCCTCATTATTTTAAAGACATTTAAATATGCTGAAGTATTAGAAACATTAGAAATGTGACTGAAAAGTCACATTTTTCTAGACTCCTTTTAACATATACATTCAGCGCTGAACCACCAAAAGAAATAGAAATGAGAGTCTTGAGAAAGAACTGATGATCTTCTTGACAGAGATCTTGTTTTGAAAATAGTCAGCATGGAAACACAAGGTTCTGATAAAAACAGTGGCCAAAAAAAGTCTAATTTTCTTAGAATGTAGTCCAGCCCTTCGTGTGGGAGTATGAAGCACAGGTGCCCTGGACAGCCTGTCTTCTGCTCCTAGTCAACTCTAGAGTCTTCTGCTTAAAGGACCCATCATTCCACACCCAGGGCAAGCAAGAGGCTTACCATTTCAATTAGTACAGGCACAGAATTATTATTATTATTATTATTATTATTATTATTATTATTATTATTATTATTATTATTGATTTATTTATTTTGCTTTTCCAAGATATAGGGATCGTGTGGCATAAAAAAATAAATATATAATAGAGCTAGTTGTCTATTAACTTTTTAAACCAATGTGGGGAAAGTGCCTAAACATATTTTCGGTAAATTTGTCCCAAGACAAACTTGAAAGTTATCTTGCTAATCAATGGTTGGTAACTTAAGTTCTAAGTAATCTCAAAAAAGGCCAATGAGAAAAACAGTTCCAAGAGCCCAGTTCCAGCCGCCTAATACCTTTTTTTCCCTCCTTGCCTGGACTTTCGAAGTCAGACAGGTTGAGGAGATGGTCACCTTCAAGAAAGCCCTTTGCCCTGCCAGGCGAAAGTCATGCCAGCAACCAAAGTAGAATCTGATATAAAAATAGGAGCCGAAGGAATCCAGGGGAAGCAAAGCACATGGTGTGGCCAGAAGTTCTGAGGGCCAACAGTGCAAAAGAGGCAACAGAAGCTTATGGCTACATCTCAAGGAGCTACAGAATTCACCTCTCCAACCACATGAATCAGTGAATTAATAAACCACTGAGGTGGCCAGGTGTTAGGCTGAAAAACTGAAGTGCATAGAATGTTTGGTGTTGCAGGGTTACACATAAAGGACATTAATCTTCCCCTTTTTTACATGTCAGTTTATATATAAAGGCCATTTAGTTTACTGAGGTAAAATAATGGTTACTCACCTTCTCCCTGGAAAAAGAGACTGCAAGCTGTCAACACAAAATACTAAATATGAAATTAATACCATTTAACATCAATATAGGACACTAAATTTGACATTCATCACTCTTATGTCACCTCAATTTTTAGGTACCCAAGGTCAAACAAATTCATAGATAACAATATTTTTAAAAAGGATGAAAGGGGCATATCAAAATAGTGCTACCAAAAGCAGAAATAAATTTAAGGGGTATACAGGAGTCAAAAGCATGCTAGTCACAAAGGCATGATGATGACTGTGAGGTAGTAAAAATATTACTTGTATATTTAAAAAAATAAAGGAAGCAGCTGTCTAAACATTTTAGCTTTTTTTCCCAAAAATGTTTATACGCTGTTCTGAGGATAGAAATAATCCAAGCTGAGGCAATGTTTTAACCCATTAGATCTCACACACACACACACACACACACACAATCACAATCACACACAATAGAGTGCCTTGTGTCCCCTCCTCCTTCCCCTTTTTGATTTGAGGCATTTCCTCTCAACCTGGCTGCAAAAAGGAAATCCTGAAAGTGAGGGTCAGTCATCAACAAATATGTCACTCCCCAGTGGTGCAAGATAAGACTAAAAAACTTTAAGCTCTTACCTGCTGGCTTCAATTTTTTAAAAAAAGGAAAATGACAAGGGCATGCTATCTTTTACAAACCACCATCATAAATTTAATGCCAATCCTATTCTATTAAAAAGATAGATCCACATTAAAATATACCTATGAAGCACAATTACAACAAAAAGAGCTCCAATCTAGAAGCTGCATTTCTACTTTCATATTTCCTTCATCTTTATATGTCAAAATACCTATTGGTTGCATAGATGTAATCATGGTTCCCTTATCATTTTGTATGCTGTATCTTCACTTAATAGTTCATTATAATCATTTCCATATGCCCCACATATTTATAGTTATAATTTCACTAAGAATTCCGTAATATTCCACAAATTTAATAAGCTATTTATTCACTTGGTTACTTATTTCTACACTGTCTTCTTACAGAAGAGGCTATCATTTTAAATAGTGGAATCACTGTCATTTGGGGTGGATGATCATAATTTCAATTATTCTGTTGTGGACACTCAGGGTGTTCCCAATAATTTTTTTCCCATTGTATCGAAACCTGCAACAAGCAACTTCATGTAATACAGTTCCCTTTCTCAGTTGAATCATTTCTTCCTAATGAATCAAAGGTTGTAAACAATTTTAATTTATTTTTAATATTTTTAAAAATTTTAATTTAATTTTATTTTTTGTGTAGGGGGGAGGTAATCAGGTTTATTTATTTTTTAGAGGAGTACTGGGGATTGAACCCAGGACCTTGTGCATGCTAGGCATGCACTCTACCACTGAGCTATACCTTTCCCCATAAACAATTTTTAGTAACTATAATGCCTGACTGCTTTACACAATGTTCATATCTATTTATAATATCAGGAATGGTTAAAGTAAAGCAAAATATCCAGCAATTATTTCAGTATTGAGACAGCTCTGTAGTCAATTTTTTAAATGCTCTTAATTTTTTTCCACTTTTTAGGAATTAAATAAATAATGCATACTTCTAGATAGATTTTGAACACACATTCGCCAGAGTCTAAAGTGAAATCAATATTCTCCCAACTCCTAAAACCGACTCTCTGATATGAGGACTATTAACAATTTGGAGTATATCTTTTCATACCTTTTCTTTTGTATATATAACCATGTATGTACATATGTAGGACTTTTAAACTTTTCTTTCATTTTAGAACACTAAATTTCTCCCTGTCTTCAAGTATGAGCTTATAATGTGGCCTCTATGCCTTTTGTAATATAACTCTTACTTAAATATCACTTGATTCCAGTTATACATTCAGTATAGCAACATCACTAAGTGTTGTAGCAATTTTCAGTGAACTATCACTCATGGATAACCTAAAACAATAGATAATCCCCAAATTTTAAACACTGGGGTTTGTGTGTGTATGTGTGTGTATCAGAATTACCTTCCTAACTACGTTTAAGATCACTAATAAAATGGCCTTGCATGCCCTAAGATCACGTTGCTAGGGCGGTTCAAGGAAATGTTTAAGAAGGAAGCTAGCCTGACATCAGAAACGTGTGACCCACATGTGGATAACCAAGACTGCAGAATACCAACACTGTTCCTAACAAGACAAAAGAGTGACGGACAATTTCGAAAGAAATGAGAAACACAGAGTTACAAGTCAGCAAAAGCTCATAAGGCTTGCCAGGAAGAAACTAGCAAAAATCTTGGAAAGAGTGGCTTCTCTAAAGGGTATAACTGTATTACTAATTTGATTAAACCATAAGACACCCTCTGTAAGGAACATCACTTCTGTCATTTCTGTATCAGTTTGCCTGGTGCATTCACAGCAGTTTCCTGTGGTGATCCATGCCTGTCATCAGCCATACAATCGAGGTGGAATTGCCACCCAAATTAAACATCCCTCCCGCATCTGCTATCCCATTGCTATGTTTATTTTTAACAATACTTATCACTTACTGCTGTTTTCTTGTTTACTTACTTAATATATGTCTTCTCCCACATGAATGTAAGCTTAAGAAAGGGCACTGTCTCTTTATTCCTTTATTCATACCAAAGAATATTTATTGAGCACCTACGTATGCTAGAAAAGGGTATAGAGTATTGAAAACAGGTAAAAATGTGTGCCCTGGTGAAACTCACATTCTAACAAGAAGAGAAAGACAATCCACTAGGAGCGTAAAATATAGAGTGTGTTAGAAGGTAATGTGTGCTGTGGAGAAAAATGAAAGAAGGAAGGAACACAGAGAATGCCCGCACTGAGAGTGGAGGTGCACGGTTGCAACTGAAATACCATCTCCAGCACCTAAAAGAGAACATGCAGACAGTGGATGAATACTGGCCCATGTAATAAGCCTGTCTGGCAAAAGCCAAAGAGCATAGCCCAACTCCCCGGAAACAGTGATTCGCTTTGAAACATGCGGATAACAAGACCAGAGTCATTCAGACACAAGAGACACTGGAGCAGGCAAGCACCACTGTATTTGGTGCGAACATGTAAGATTTGGAGCGACTGTAGCCATTTTGCAATCATGAGAATAAAGCCATCAAGGTAGAAAGGCAGAGCCTAAGAGAGCAAAGGTACCAGCACTGGTGACATCATTTGACTGTCTGGTTCAATTGATTTCCAAAGATCTGACCATTGACTGGGCAATGCAGTTGCTTCAGGCAAGAAGAGCCTCGGAGAAGCTGATTCTATGTTCTCCCTTCTCCAGTCTTTTACCACTGAATAGAGCTTGTGTTTTATCAAAAAATAAAAATTTAAAAAAAATTAATGAGCTTCTAAATCAACTATATCAGCTCTTCTATGTGGAGAGAAACAACTTGCTTTGCTTTCACTAACAGGATTTCTCCTAGTGGCCATTTCCTCATTTGGAAAAGTTAGAGTCACTGTTGTGATGTTGTTTCATCCACTCTGCGCTGGGTTTCCTATCACTTGCAATCTAATGAGTCTGTACTGACATGCATTCCAATTTACTACATAAATATAATACAGTCTTCCCAGAACACATCATGCTCATCGGTATGACCTTGTTTGAGTTTGGAATATTTCCTCTACCTTCCACTCCCAGCCTCACCTCTCTGACAATTCATAGCCTACTTCCCTATCTCTTTCACAAAGCTTTACCTGTTAACTCATTCACTGTTCATTCAGTCATTAAATACACATTTAGCAGGCCCTGACAGGCATTGAGAAAAAGAAAACTACTAAGGTACAGTCCTCATTCTTAAGGACACTTCAAAAAAGAATAATAATAAAAACAATCATCTTAGTTAAAAAAAAAGGACACCATTGAACTTATCTACAAAACAGAAACAGATTCACACACATAGAAAATAAACTTATGGTTACCAGGGAGTAAAGGGGGTGGAAAGGGATAAACGGGGAATTTGAAATTGCACCTCTTGGGGCGTGACGGAAATGTTAACTCTCTTGATTGTGGCAGTGGTTTCACTGGTGTCTACATCTACCAAAATTCATCAAATTGTACATTTGAAACGTGGAGTTTACCGTACAGGAACCGTACCACAATAAAGATGTTAAAAAAATTGCTGCAAAAGCAAATGCAGACCAACGGCTGCTTGAACAGAATGATGTGGAGGAGACAATGGCAGAGTGAAGGGTGGGTGATCAAATATGTCCTTCAGATGGCCCACAACTCCCCTCACTTCCTCCACAACCACTGATGGTATCAACTTATAGTCCTACGTATACCCAGCCCCCAACATGGGAGCATCTCTCCCCTAAAAGTTTCTAAGGTTCTTGAGGGCAGGAACTGTGTCCCATCCTTGTTATAAAAGGATGCTTTTATAAATATTTTATTCTTCTTATAAATCTCCCCAACTTTTTGCTATATAATAGAGAATAAGTCTTCCAATAAATGTTTATTAAATTCATATCTGGGTGTTTTGTTCTCAAACTTTTTTAAAGGACCATAGGTGCTATATCTAGCCCTAGTTAAGTTTCATTGCTTTTTGACAGAGTATTCATTTTCTCTTATCTGTTTTGACAGCTGAATGCTTATCAGAATTGCTCATCCTAAAGGCCATGAGTACAGGCGCCTCTTCCCAAGCCATCTCCACGTGGCCTCTAAATCAGCCTCTTTTTGTGGGTCGAAACAACTTCCGGCTTTGCTTTCACTAGTGGGAGTTCTCTTAGGAGCCAAAGAAGTGACTACTTTAGAGAATTTCACTTTTGAGCGCCATATACAGGAGTCACTACACGGTGGCAATGAGTTAGACAATTTCAACTGCCACAATACTCCTGAATCAGGCTGTTCTCAATTTAGAAAAAAAATTTTAAAAGGATGATGAACTAAGTACAGCTTTTAGTCCTTACGACAGAGCAAACAACAATTAACCCAAAACGGGGGGAGGGAGTGGGGCGCACAGTATGTTCCTGAACAAAATTTCATGAATTCTTAAGAGCTGATGTGATTCAAAGGGGAAAAAACTGTTTTTCCCATATGGCGAACAGTGAATCTAGTTTGTGCTGAAGTGTTTTTCCATGTGATAATCTCATGTATTGTATCATAAAATCTGAATGTTTTAAAAATCTTTTTCCAAATCTACGTGGTCATTCATAGGCTATCATTTACAAGTTTGATAAATCAATTTTCTAACCATACTGCCCAAATCTCATCTACTATTTCAAAATGTTATATGAAAATTTTGGTACAATAGTACTCTTAGTGCTATAGTCAAAACATATTTTGGGTGAAGGAGGCTGCGGGAAGCCGGTCTAGAAACAAAACCCACACTTGTAACAATGTGTACTGTGGGCAAGCGCATTCCGAAGCTCAGGGCAGGAAAGGGTAAGCAGCATGGAAAGGTGCCCTGGTTTTCTCTCCATTCTAATCCCGCTGGCCTTGAGTATTTTCCTTACTTACTTCCTGGCTCCACTCCAGCGATATCATAAGCCCTATTTTCGCCTTCCCACATTTCCTCTTTTCCGTAAGACAATTTGGGCAGCGACTGACAGACCAGAGCCCGGTCCCAGGGATGAGAAAAGCTCAGGAGCTCTTCATTCTTCAGACCTCCAAGGGACACCGACCAGCCCAGCCATGGCTGCGTCCTCTTAAGAAAAGAAGGAGTGCTGCTCCTTTCTCTTTGCAGTGCCCCCTCCTCCCCAGTATATTCCCCCCTGTTTTCCCACATCTAGAAGATGCTCCTTTGCCAGCCTGCGTGTCTGCTAGCACGGAGTGGGAAGGAGAGCAGAACTGCCCCCAGAGGCCCATGCCTTCCTTTCACCCCCATCTAGACATGCAATCAGGTGACTCGGGCAAGTCACTTCAGTTCCTTGGGTCTCAGATGATCCGAGTTATTGCTAGATCACTCACAGTTCAGTATTTTCATTCCCCATTTGTTAAACATTCCTACAGCTTTGCTTTCATTGCATTTACTTATTTGTTTTATGCTGTCTCTCTTCCGCTCGAAGAGAGCAGGGACAATGTCTGAGTTCTCAGAGGCTAGCACTGGCCCTGGCAGGCACCTATGAGCCATACTACATGCATAAGAAGAATGAATGTACATAGACAGGAAAATCAATATTTTAACATCTTAAAAGCAGGTCTGTTAAAGCAATAGGGAAAAAACAATGATCTGATTTCAGCAGCCACTGAACTAAGACTATGTTACCTGTGGGATGCCAGCATACCATCTTTGACTCTCCATGTAATACGGGGCAGCAAGAGCAGTGGTTCTCAAAGAGGAAGCAGAGTGGGAATGGGAGTAAGGGCATTGGAACCACTCATGAAAAGTGAGTGAGCTTATAGAAAGTGCTATGTTAGGGTGGGACACTAAGTATTCTCTTTCTGAGGGAGGCATTTATTTCCTCAAGTCATTCTGAAGCAGTGATGCTGTCAGCACATCATCTCAACCATGAACCATCAAATCAGATGATCATTGAGGCCCATCTAGCTTTAGCAATATATAATTCCCGGACACATACTAAATTTTATCAAATCTGTACTATTTTTTTTCCAGGAACACTTTAGTATTATAATTTTATATCCACATGCTTAGATGCTAAAATTTTATGTCCTATAAATAGCGGATTTAGTGATTTATTTCATTAAGGCCTAAATTTTAGTCTCTAATACCACTAACTTCTAAGAGTATATTTTTGTGAATATTAATGAAAAAATAAATACTGATCAAAAGAATATCTATATGGCAAGGAAGAGAAAGAGAGACAGGGTAGGGTTTCTTAGCCTTGGCACTACTGACATCTGGGGCTGGACAACTCCTTGTTTTGGGGGGCTGTCCTGGGCACTGCTTAGCAGAATCCCTGGCCTCCACTCACTAGACCCCAGTACCCAACCCCCAGCCCTCGTCATGACAATGAAAAATGCCTCCAGACATTGTCAACACCCCACCCCTGCCACACGGGAAACCACTGGGGAAACAGTATTAGAGTAATTTAACTAATATCTAGGTCTCAGAATACAAAATATCCATTATACACAAGGTAGGGTTATGGTACCAACAGGCAATTACTTCAGGGAAAGAACTGCCTATCTGGAAGAATATTCACTCATTTGTTACTGGCTTAAATCCTTTTATGAATAATCAAATGAGTTTTATCAATATAGGCATCTATTTTTCTAATTTGTACACAAAGCACACACAGCTGGAAAACCTCAAACATAAGCATATACATGGTCTAAGGCTATTATGGAATTCTAAATAATGTTTTCTAAACATTTCTGGAAATTTCCTTTTTGAAAACTGGACACCCTCATTCAAAATCTCATTGTAGATCTCATGATTTAAGACCACGTCTAGACAGAATAAAACAGAAAGGAGATTTGGCAATTCCTTTAATATGATTAGTTTGCTTTAAACTTTTTTCTTAGGGGTCTAAATTATAGCTTTCTGCTGTCAACACTAATAAATTTAACCAGATAATTAGCATATTTACAAATAACTTTTGCCATGTAGACATTACCAACTGTAATGACTTAAAGATGTTTCCACCTCTTTCCATGAAACCTCTTAACTGGTCCTGAATCCCAGAGGAAAGCATAAGAAAATGACTCAAATTCTGCAAGTCCAACACCACAGAGTGGGATCTTTCACCTTGATGAGTAAGACTCAACAGCTTATGAATTTCAGACAAACTTCTTTGCAATTACATGGCCTCAAGAATGGTTCCTGCTCACTGAGTTTTCCTTTGTAACAGATCTGAAAACAGGCAAAGCTGGTTGCTTTTTGTTTTCTGTTTTTAATTTCTTAAGGACTATTATGTCTTTCAAGACTAACGTGTCGAGAGGAGACACAATGACTGTTTCATCTTAAAAAAATAAAATTACATATTTTAAAGATGTTTTCATGAGAGAAATTTCCAAACTTTGTTAAGAATTACCAACCTTGTTAAAGTAATATTTGCAAATAAAATTTAATTAATTTCAATTAAAGTAACTTTTAAGTCCTTTTCAATTCTATTTGTGTCTCATTCACAGTGGAAGACAGGAGTTAACAATTACCTATCAGCTAGTATTAATTGTAGCTTCTATAATTAAATATATGCATTTAATGTATGTATACACACACACGTAACACACATGCAAACTTTTAAGTTTATTTTTCATCTAGAGTCTAACATAGTCCACATGTCCCCCAGCTCCTGCTACTCTTTATTCATTTCCCTAGCCCTTAACAGCTTAATGAGAAAGTTAAGGAAGAACAAAAAGAAAATGAATGAACTATTTTCACTGTATTCCAGATTTTGATAAACCAGTTCATCTTTTTTATTCTTCTTTAGGTTAACCTCCTCAAAAATAATCAGGAGGTAATTAGGAGAATGTATGCAGTCTCTCAAAATGGAACCCCCCATTCCCCTATTATTCCTATAGATTCTGGTGACTACGTAATTTTATTTAAGCGTTTTAGTCACATTTTCCTAAGGGTTTCAACTAGATCACTCTGGTTTTGTTTCCCAATAACTTTTTTTTTAAAATAAAAGATAGCTTTTCTGACGTTTATTATTGCAGACATATGCAAAAATTTACATTTATGTACCAATGAATAAGTAAGCAGTCATTTATCTAAGTTAGGAGACTTAAAACTATAGCTAAATTAGTCAATGACTCACAGTGACATATGGCTAAGTTACTGAATGTGTCCTTCTTAAGGGTCCTTTCTATAACACAAGTCTGCTGTAGAAATGTTTAGAAGTTAAATAAGAGCATGTGAAATAGCAATATATTTAAACACTGAGAGATTCTTTAGAAAAGTTTTAATATTTGCACAGTTGGACACAATATCATTCCAGAAGCTTATAAAATGTCCCTATCAAAATATCACTCATTTGGAAGTAGTAGCAAGTGAAATAACATAAAATGACAAAACAGGAAATATTTACACATTGCTGCTTCCCTCACTGTCTCTTATGGTCTGTTCTTTTTAATAAAGTTTGGTTGCGTTCTGTCAGTGACATTGGCAAGTGACAAGATCCCTAAGCCTCCCTAATCTTCTCTAATCTGTTTCTTTTAGAGTTGCAATAGGATTTATTCTAGATAATAAACACAATCTATTTTAGCACAGTGCCTATCACATAGTAAGTAACTATAAGCTTCCATTTCAAAATGAAGAACCTAAGGCATGGAGAAAACTTACCCTCACACTCATTGACCATGTCCTAAGTGATTCCTTTATGGACACCATGAATTGGCTTCCTAGCACATGTCACTGCTGTATCAGGATAACACATCTGATCGATATAAGGTGTTGGAAGCTGGCCCAAGGTCTTTTAAAAACCCTATAACTTGACCATGTAGAGGGTAGATTGCCCAACTGCCTGGGCTGTCAGGAAGGGGAACCCACTGGGTGACCAGTCCTGGGAAAGGGTCAGCCATGCCAGCTCCCCCTACACATAGCCAGCTGTTATCAGAAATCTCTAAACATAACTTACCATGACAGAAGCTTCCACAAGCCTTTTCCCCTGTTGTTCTGTGCAGGAATAGTGGTCTGGGCAATGAGGAGCCCCTGCCCGAAATCTCAGATATTGAAGGTCTGCTGCACACTGTTTTATTCATTTTTAAGTAAAACCATGAAGGTAAATTTTTCAGATTGGTTTTTCATGCCTTATCATAATGTTTTGATTATAGCTCCTTTGTTTGACTAGTTCAGCTGTTTTTACTTTTATCTCCACCACTTCAGGAGCCAGAGTACACTGCTGATACAAAGTAGTAAGACCAGGAACGGGAGGGCCAGCTCTTAAAGGAGCAGGCTCTCCTCAGGCGGAATTGTGCAATTCCCTGCCCAGCTTTCTCAGCAGTGAGAGGCCAATCCCAATGAATGACCCCAGGGGTTCTTCCCAGTTCCAGAGATCTAGGGGTCCGTTACTTGTATAGGTCTTACAATGGGCACAAGCCGATAGGTCTCACAGCTCCTTCTGCACCAGCATTACAGAACAGTGCTCCCCCCGACAGATTCAAGTGTCCCCAAGGTGCACCCCAAAGTCACTCAGCACCACAGTCTCATCATACTCCCTTTTAAACTGGACTGAGGCAAAAAACTAGTAACTGGCTGTCAATACCCATACCTAGTAGGAATCTTTTTTTTAATAAATTTTACATATCAGAATTTTATAGTTTTTGTCCTCTACAACTCTGAAATGCTGAGGAACAGACACTTTGTAACAAACATGTAGTAAGCATCAATGAGCGATACTGAGAAAATGATTTATAATGTCAACTACAAAATATCTAACTTATTTTCATCAGGTCAGAAGCATCAGTAGGTAAAGACACACTGATACTACTGCCTCCCTTTCTCATCAAGGACTGGTACTCTGCACATTCCTACAGCTACTTTAAAAGGCATTGTCTCAACACACTTTTACTAAATATCTACATGTGTCCAGCTCCGTGCTTGGTACTAGGTTTGTAGAGTTGATTACGATGAATGGTCTTTGCCCTGCAGGGAGCACAGTCTACTAAGGAAGAGTGGGAAAAGTGAAGTAAAAAGGCAAGTAACAGACTAATATGCTGACTGCTGTTTCAGAGAGACAAATAATTTGGGTCACAAGAACAAATAAGCTAAAATATCATCAACTTTATTTAACAGAGACAAAGTAGCAAGATTAGAGCACATACATATTAAACATTCCAATCTGTCAAGTCAAATTCCCCATATAAACACTTTGTATCCACAAAATGTGAATTATCGTAACATTATAAAACATGTTTAGTCAAAAAACCTGTTTGGATCAAAGACTGGCAACGTCACACACCTTGGCTTTGGTTTTCCTGACACATAAAGGACAAAGATCACATCAAAACATAAACTGTGATGACAATCTACTAAGGAAAAGGCATTAGTGTTACCATAGTGACAAAACAACTTTTGTCATTCCTTTTTTTTTTCTTGAAGTATAGTCAATTTACAATTTTTGTCATTACTTTTAAGCTAATATTTTAAATCACTTTATGGCACATACAGCATTTCATGCAGAGGTCCTAGTTGTTACTCCAGACTGTACTGTACCTGCTTCCCCCAAAACAATGTATTTCTGAATAATGCTGAGTTCTCTCCATACTAGGAATATCATTGTTCCTATCACTATTAATGGATAGTTTGGTAGTAATGGGAGAAAAAAGGGGAGGGGGGCAGTATTCAACTGAAAGTACTCAATCTTAGGAAATAATTTCAAAAGTCCTTAACTGAAGTCACCATCATTCATCGCAAATAGGATCGTCTCAAATGCCAACACAGTAATCATATTTATACATGCCTTTATCTACAAATTTACATATATACATACATTTATATATAAAATGTCTTATTTATGTAACTATATGTACACAAAAACTCTGATAACATATAAAGCATTCATGCCTTCAAATGTCCAAAACTTATTGAAACTACAAAGCTCAATTCATTTAATATCAAAAACAACATGATACTCCACTGCTCATTCCATAATAGGCCCTCCCTACTCAAGTTATTTCCAATGAAATCAGTGTATGAATCACCCAATTCTCCTGTCATTCTTCACCCAAGTAATGTAACAACATGCTCACTTGTAAGAAAAATTACCCTACTCAGGTTTTTAAAAGATGGTTTACATATGTTAAAAATTACAAAAAAAAATTGTATTTTTTTTACATATTTAATGATATGGTGCTTACTCCAAATAACAAGTTTCTTTCTAAAAAAAATTCATAGATTTTTTTTAAAAAAATCACATATGAGCTCAAAGAAAACCACTGGATAATTAAAACATGCAAGCAAATATTACTTATATATGTTTCCTGCAATAATTGGCCCATTTAATATAGTTTGTAGAGTATCCTAAAGAAATTTCATTTTGAAAAAAAGAAAATGAAAACAAAGCTAACTAGCTTCTACAAGGGTACACCTTTCCTTTGAGATAGTAATCTCACTGGTAGAGATTATCTAGACTTCTGAATAGTATTTATTCCATGTATGATAATAAGGAAATACTAAGTAAAATGTATAAATGCTATAGGAAAAGCTCTAGATTGAGAGTAAGGAGATGAATTTACTAAGTCATTCATGGCAGAAATACTTCCCAGCATGTGGCTGGGATAATGTCCCAGCTCTGTCATTAACCAGCTATGTGACCAGGGACAAGGAATTCACCTCATCTTTGATCAGCTTTAAAATGTAGTTGCAGCCTCATCGTCAAGGTCCCTTCTGGCTCTAACACTCTGGGAAGATCAGGTGCAATGATACATTATTATAAGCATTTTAGTATTACATAATTCCAGAAGCAAGGACAAACTTTGCTAAGTTCGCATACTAGCACAAAACAATGAAGACCTCTTGGCCTATACTGACACTTGGGTTACAGCATCCACTAATAAAAAGTTAATTAACACAACAAGCCATGTCTAAGTCTGTCCTTACCATACACTTTATACAGAGCTCCAAATAATCTAAAAGCACTCATTGGTTACTTCTCAATATTATTATTCCCATTTGACAAAAGGAGAAATTGAGTCTCAGAGCCAAGAGAGTAATTTGGCCTGATCTCAGCAAGACAGCCCAGCATGACAAATCAAAAGCTCCTGGCTCTCGGCCACTGTCTTTTAGGAGTGCTGAAGTAAGTGCCTCCTGAATCACTCTAAACAGAACTATAAACTAAAGTGCAAAGTTTGGGGCCAAATTTATGTTTCGCTTAAAAATTGGGAGTGGCCATTAAGTTTAGTTTGAGTGTTGCTCAAAGCTCTATCAGACTTCGAAATCCATCTCTTCATTAAGAAACCCCAGAAGGATATTTCATAATCAAGAAGGGTTTCAATCTCCCCTGTGAACAGGTCAAAATGAGAAGGATGCATAATGGCAAAATCTATAGTCCTGCGTAACTATGTCTAAATTCAGTGATAATTTGTTCATGAAATGTGTAATTTTGACTTGTTTCAAATTAACATGTTTGTATAAATGGCCAAAATTTCTATTTAAAAACTGTATTGGTACTTTTAAAATCACAAATGTAATGGATACCCACATTTCTTCCACCTTCACCTCTTCAACAATCTCACATTAACTCAACCCAATGGAAACTTCCATATTTTGACTAAGTGTACATAGAAATATACAAAGGTATGCATTTTATGAGATAATTGTTTTTATTAACAAAAAATGATATAAAATACAAGCTCATATATTTACATGCACATTAGTATCTGCAATTTATTTTGTTCAATTAAAAAATATCCTGTACGTTTTCCCAAGGATATAGATATCCACAAATTATTTTTCATATAGCTTCATGATATACCATAGTTTGAAACCTACCATGTTTGGCTCAAAAGGTTTTCACTGATTTTTTGACTGATAAAAATACATTTTTAACAATTAACTTATATTAACAACAAAAAGATTCTTAACAATAGAAACTTCGTGTTCAATCCTTATGTACTGGTATTTTCTGTATGTTGGATTCCTACAAGAAGGACAAGATCACTGAGATAAAGTGAAGCCCTTTACAAAATTAAATCAATTTTCTGTCTACCACATTTTCTGCAAATATTTTTCTGCCTTTCTGCATGGTATCTTTTGCAAATGAGAGTTTTTACTTTTTATGTAACCAAATCTGTCAATCTTTGCTTTACGGATCAAAGTTTCATAGCAAGCTTTTAAAGTTATTTCAAAAAATATCATCAGGATATTTTACTAATGTTTTCTCCTAATATTTTTATTTAGATTGTTTTAGTTTAATTTATGTTGTTAATATATTTGGAATTTATTTTATACATGATATTAAATAAGTCTAAAAGTGATACCATATGATTTTTTTGAATAATCCTTGCCTTTTCTATTTAATATTAGAATGTCATTTTATCATTTAAGTAAGTTTCACTATATACTAGAACCTGTTTCTTAATTTTGCCTAATAACGCTCATTTTTGTGCCAATACTGCCTTGTAGTTTATAAGTTTTAATTCTTGGTATAAGGACAACATTCTGCTGTAGTTTCATTTCTACAGTTGAAAAAGTTTTAATTTATGGTTTTTAAAATTAATGCAATAAAAATCCAAACACAGAATGTTGTGCAGTGTTCAAGTTTGCTCATGTAGATAAGGAAGTCATTGATCAATCTTCTAAATTCCTCATGTTAAGATTTTGTCACAGTATTATATTCAAAAATGAGTAAAAATATATTTTTACATATCTAATAGGTTTTAACATAAAACCTTACAGCTTCTACATGTTCTAAACCTGATGAGCACTTATTTAATTTACCAATACTAGTAATTAAAAAATATGAAAGGAGAAATTCTCTGACTTTACATTTTTTTAAAATAGGAAAACAAATTTAAAAATCTCTCATAAATGTTCCTTATTTTGATATGCTACAATTTATATGAGACTGTCTAAACAGGCCCATCAGTATGGCCCAATTTGAGCAAAAACACTGAGGCCTTTGAAAATTAACTGAAATGTCAACCCACTTTAGAAGAAAGCTATTAGTAAAACAAGGGTGAAGTTACAAGCACTTGTGAAAAAGCACAATAAATAAACAATGAGACTCATTCAAAGATACTGGGGAGACATTCAGGCTTCGCAGACTCAGAACAAGAGACTGCAGAACCAGTTCCCACATGGGCAAGAGTATGTTTATTTTATTTTGCTTATCTGAAATCAGAGCAAATGATCCCAGTGGTTTGGAATGGCTTGAAAATGTTTCTCGGCATCTAGGCGAGAAAGGCTGCCTGATTTTCAAGAAGCTTAAATGCTTTGTTAGTAACTTTTTTGCTCCTGTGAACTGTAAAGCTCACGTCTGAAAATGGAACTAGCCGAAACCACAAAAAGTATTATTCTTCCTTTCTGTCATCCTCTACTACTTTTTAGTCACATTTTTAGAAGGTGATCAAAAGAAATAAAGAATACGTTCTACACAACTTGGGAAGTGCTACAGTCTGCACCAATGAATCTCAGTTTACGGAAATGCATTTTCAGAATTAGTGTGTTTCACATGCCAGAAAAAGATGGGAAACGAAATTAAATGGTTGCTTTTAATCATAGCTGAAGTTTTCTAGAAAACCAACAAACATTTAAAATGTGAATCATAATGACCTGTTTTCATGATTTAACTGGGGTCAGGCTAACTGAAGAGAAAGCCTAGAGTATACTTTCAGAGTACAGGCATGGAGGGAAAATGGTAACAATCATCCTTTTCTTCATATAAAAAGGAAAAGGTAACTATATTTTCTGAATAGGATAAAATAAGATTAGTAATATCAAGACTTTCTAATCAAATGCGATGTCAGAATGAAATCATTCATTGCAATCTTCTTACTTCAAAATCAGAGAACAGTTTATTAAAGATTTTATTGGGGGGGAGGTGGAGTTTAGAAAAAAGTCAATGATGATAAAGTTTTTAACTTCTACACATATCTTCTTCTAGCATCCGACAGTATAAAAATTTTTAAGAACATATACTGAATGGTCAGTAAAATGTATCAGCCTAACCACCAAACAGTTTTCTAAGTGTTCTTCATGGTTAACAAAAATCATAATAAATTCAGTGAATCTTAAATGATGGAAATACATCCACCTCTAGTACCTGAGAACTTCACTACCAATTAAACCATTTAATTTCCAAGCCTCATACAATGCTTCCAGACCATAGAATTTACTGGAAAGGTACAACTAAGTAACAGATTTTTCTTCCCCCAAGAAGACATCCTCAGGAGGAAAAAGTTTTAACTGTGCCTCCCAAAAAGGGGACTACACTTTACCATCATAAGGTAATGAGGCAGTCCACCACAAACACAAGAGGTAAAGCTACAAATTCTTTAATTCAGGAAAATTAGCTCTTTGTCATGTCCTTGGAAGATCTTTTGTTTGGTTAGCTTATTCTGGAAGAGGTTTCTAAATTGGTTGGCTGTCATTAATCTAATTGCATATTGGGGCAGCTAATTAGAGAGGGCACCTTCTGTTTAAAAAAATACTGCCTCAGGTGAGGCTTGAATTAGTAGCCAGATCCCTGTCCCCGCACACCTCCCCAACCCTCCACCCCTCCCCACTCCAGAATCAGCCTTCTGTCTGGAACACCCACCACTCACTCCTGGGCTGGAATGCAGCCTGCCTCCTTCACCTGGCCACAGAGGTTCCCTCTCCGGAAAGCCACAAATTACAGTGCTAGATTTCAGCCAACAGAAGAAGGCATTTGGAGGTAAAGCCAAAATGAGGGTGAAAGAAAAATTTCCACTAAGAAACCAACAGTAATAACTGGTCTACGAGCTACATGGAAAGTGAATGAATATGGGCTACACACCCACCACCTTCCTCACTTCTCAGAAAAACAAATGAAGAGAACACAGAAAGGCTCATCATATGACCTGAAAGGAAAAATATTCAGTAAAAACAAATCAAAAAGTAAGTCAGCTTCTCTTTGCTCTTCTGTGATTCTGAGGTTGCTATACCAAGCATCACAGAATTACTGACTTAGGGACCAGTTCTAACTCCCTTATTCCACACAGATGGCTTGGCTTGTTCTGTGAAACTGGACTCTCATTTCTTTTCTCTTTGTTTTCTTTTGTTTTGTTTACTGTCACCTCCTTTAAGATGTGAGAATTACATCACGGATAAGAAAGACAAAAACAGTGCATGCAAGGTCCCCAAGCTAGACCAGGAACACGAGTCAAGGACAGAGCTCTTTCCCTTCCAGGCAGAACTCTGATCCACAAGCATCTGTTGAATGTCTCAGTGGACACAGCACCTCTTCTCCCCTCCTCTGAGGTACCCACACTGGGTATGGCACTGTAGGTATTATCGTTCAACCAAAACACAAATAGCTTTTCCCAGCAAAACACACTAAACTTAGATCATGGTGTACACAAAAAGAATTGAAAATGGAATTAAAAGAAATCACTGCCCTTTCATTTGAAATCAAAGAAAACCAGATTTTGTTGGCATACTGTATTTATACAGAGGACACCACATTATACAGAAAACAAGAAAGTCTAAGGGAAAAACTCCGCCTCTTAAACTTTTGCCCCAGTCAGTGCTGTGATTACAGCTTCACTTCTCCTGGTCCCAGGGAACTTGAACACAGAGTGCGTTGAAATGAGGATGAATAATGGCCATATTTCCAGTGTTTTGGAGCTTTTACCTCTGCAAAACAATTCTGAGAATGTAGTTTGGCAGCACAAACCTAGGAAACCAGATAGGCCATCATGGTTGTTAGCTGATTTATCAGCTGAGAATAAACCTTCCTTAGTCGAACCCTACTATCTGCAGATGGAGAAACTTACTCCCTAGAAAAGTTTTCTCCTAACAAACGACTTGTCTCAATTATGTGACAAATGGTTACTATCTTGATTACACAATGTAGTTATAACTGGTCCACTGTCAAAAAGGTTAAAACGTGGTCAAATACGTGACTTTTCTTGTTGGAATTTTCTCTTACATTCTTAAACCTGCCAGATGTGCCTTGCGGCTAACACTTGGGCAGTAGGTGCCTGGTATGTGAAGCCTTCCTTCGGAGAAAATACTATGCTCAATGTTTTCTTCACAGACCAAAGGAACCAATGAGGTTATAACTGAAGTATTCACTGCTTTCTTAAAGGATACACTTCTCTTCTTTCAAAATCTTAAGAATACTCCAATTCCATGGTAAGTTAGTTTCCAGTACAGGACAAAAACTATCTCTTCATAATATGAATCCTTACTATGAATCTATTGAATCTGTTATCCAAAAATAATGATAAAGCACAATGGTAACTGAGTAATCAAGGGAGAATTTCCTAATTACATCTTACATATTTTTTAGCCTTTTCATCTACTGGGTGTGTCCCAAACAACTTAACAATACATCTTGTAATGACTCATGTCTACATGTTACAAGGACTCCTATTTGTGCTCTTAAGATTCGTACATCTAAAATCTGGCCCGGCATGTGAAGCTAAAAGTAATTTATCAAGATTTGTATGTATTTTTCACATTCAAAATTCTTCATGCTATGCAAATGGAATTCTTAAAAATCATTTTCTTCCAAGATAACTATACCAGAGCCAAAGTAATCCTAGATTTTAAAAGTGGAAGGGAGAAACTGCTACAGAAGTCTAATAGTTTGTGTTACTATCCCTGCACAATATACACAGTATACTTAGTAATAGTTTTGTTATTATGATACCTGGCATATAAATATTTCAGAATTATTTTTAATAAAAAATTCAAGTCAAAAATTTATTTTATATTCACAAAAACCTTCATTATTCAATTAAAGCATACCTTCTGAAATGTGAAATTGTATATGCATATACACATAAGATAAAAAGTTTTGTACTGGTGAGAGGAAGTCATCTCCTAAAAAAAGGAATCCAGAGTTTTATATAAAGAGCTCTCCCAGCCCCAGCCCCACTTTCCTCTGCCATTCCCTGTCTGCACTTTGAGAGCAAGGCTTTTTTCATCTATCATTTATAAAAGCTAAGGGAACAGAAAGAGGAAAAAAAGATACACATTAGGTGTTATCTTGGTACTTCCTGTGTCTTCCCATTTGTAAGGGGCTTTATTCCTGAGGATATTATAAAATGACAAAGCTTTCTACTTGACAATAATCCATAAATAATAGAATAAAAGGGGCATAATCCTTCTGAAGTGGGGACAACCAGGCTCCGAAGTAGCTATGCTGTGATGTAGGTTTCATAAAAACATTTGAAACCCAAAAGGCAAAATATGTGTGTGCACGGGGTGGGGTTGTATGTGTGTGTGCGTGTATGTGTATGTGTGTGTGTGTGTGTGTGTGTGTGTGTGTGTGTAAGCGCACACATACTGGGTGGGAGACAGACACACTTAAGAATCCTATGAACTTCATCTTGTTCCAGGGCTCAAAGAAAACTATATGGCAAACAGAAACACTAATTACAAGAAATAGGGCCCTGTCTAAGAATAAAACAAAGCAGCTAAAAGAAAAAAATATATTATCTGCCATGTAGGGTCCAGGGAAAATCCAATTGTGTATCTTTTAAAAAGAAATCCAGGCATACCTGCATAAGAACAGACTTGATTCTGTTGATTGATTCTCTTTGCAGTCTACACAGTCAGGATCAACCAAAAGAGATTCTATTCGCAAATGTTTCTATATAATATACTTATATTGATCTAAAAAGAAAAAAATACTTTTAAAAATGCTACATATTACTCTACTTTAAAAAAGGAAGCATGTGTTTATCAACTTTTTCTAATGATTCAACAAACTCAAACACTTTAATTCTATATCCCATGTCCTATGTGAAAAGACTACTATACAGATAAAAATTTGCTTAGCTAAGTACAAATACACAAACTTAACCAATTATGAAGTTACCTAATACCTAATGAAGTATGACAATTGTACTTTCTTCTACTGAAGTATTACTGAAATTGTATTTGTATTTAAGTGTAAAGAAAAGCTTTCCATGATTGACTTCCTGTTTTTCCACATACTAGTTTGTTTTTCATTGCCAAAGTTTTTAAAAAAAATTTCTTATGATTAACACACTGCTACAAGAATAAAAATAAGGCTTAATTTAAAAAATGAATTCTCAGTAGCCAATAATAATGATTATTAAGATCTATTTTAACAATGATCAAAACAAACAAAAAAGCACAATGATCAGGTTGGCTTACAGGAATAATGTAATCACATAAGACCTCAAACTTTTTCAAAAAAGTTGATACTTATCCTATAAGAATAATAATACAGGTAAACTATAGAAACTCCATTTAAAAAAAAAGAAGGAATAAATGGTTGATTTCATAAATTAATATTATTTATTTTCATAAAAAATACTTCGGAATAATACATGAAAGCCATGACCAAATTCAGTAGAGTAAAAGCACGCATACACATTTTTTGAGCCAAGGATCTTGTTCAAATTAAATAGAAATTATAGATTTATTTGGCAAGATACAATTTATTAATGTATTTGAAATGGAATAGCAGATTTCTTCAAATGCCTCATCCTAAAGATATGAGTAGAAAATTTAGTTAACACTAAATGGAATAGTGAAAAATACCGAAATCTTTTTATTTAAGTAAAGAATAAAATCACATAAAAATTATGCTTTATGAAAAGAGACTAATTAGGAAATCAAGAATTAGTCAAGTCTCACTTATGTTAAATAACTTACAGCAATGAAATAGATAATCCACCATTTCAGGATTTCTTATTTGCCAGTGAACCCAAGTACAGCTAAAATTCTCAGATCAGTGTATATTTTTTAAAAAATTATGAAAACACAATGCCACATGTTCAATTTTGCTCGCCTATTATATTCCTACCAGTTTTCTCTTCTCTGTCCTAGGAAAGGGAGAATCAAAATTTTCTAAGTGCCTAGTGTGTGACAAGGCACTGTTACTTCGTATATTATTTCATTTAATCTTCACAACCAGCCCTGTCAGCTTGCTGGTATTATTCCTACTTATCTGATGAGAAATTTCAAAATCATAAAAATTAAATATGTTACTTGAAGCCATGCAGCTATTTGGTAGGTGTTCTGATCCCCAACCTATGCTACATCTGTATACTATAAAACAGCACTGAACACTGGGGTGCCATCTCTCAGAATGATCCTGGAATTTTTCTGTTGGTAAAGCTCAGGTTCTGAACAAACACACACAATTCACACCTTGTCTCAGCCAGTTAATTTCTTATTTCTTTTTATATTTCTCTCTTTCCACTCATTTATCTCTTTCCACTCAAGGCAGGTATGGAGATACGCAGAAAATCTATTCATAAGTTATCCAGACTCAACCTTCTACCATCCACTACTATATATCACTATACTCTATTTAAATACTAGAATAATAATAATAGTTGGCATTTAATGAATGACTATTCTTTGTCAAGCACTGTTCTAGGCAGCTTACACAAAAACCTCATTTAATCTGTAGGTAGCCAAAAAAGACAATTAGAAGTGAATGCGAAAATTCTAACAAGATCACATATACTTCTGATTTAAACTACACTCTCTTGAACTAAACACATTAATAAAGGAGATAAACATATGCAGCATACTTATTGTATGATGCAAATATTGCAATTATATAACATGGATCTTTACAATAAATTCATTTCATTTTCACTGTAAGCATATAAATTATAACTTTAATTATGTGATATGACACATAACCAAGAAAAGCTAGAATGTTATCAAATATTATTTTGTAAACAGTTACCAGAACCTTGGGGAAGAAATTTTTATCTAAGAAGAAAACACAAATGTCTGAAATAAAATAGCATCCTATTTTTACATTCTTATAGAACTAACATTCATAAATGATTTTAGCTGTTGGGTTAGATGAATGATCATTCACTTTGTTAATGTACAAAGATTCTGTGTAAAATTAAAAATTTTAAATAGTTCCTCCTTTAGCAAAATGTTCAAAAAATTTAAGCTATATAATCCTTTTCTGGAGAAATCTCAAGCAATCTTTAATTATTATTTTAAAAAAGAAAGTGTGTAGATTAGTGCTATAGAAACAAATACCAAAGGACAAAACTCATAAAAGCCAATCAAAACATAAAGCAAAAAAGCACTTTAGAAATGTAAACCAAATATAAGACAAGTTATGGAGAACAGCATTTTCAAAAGTTTATTTCTTCTTCCTATCTAACTAAATCCCTCACCTTTGACTGCTCAAATTGTTGTATTTTCCTAAAGCTCCACCATTTGTTATTACAAAAGCTCTCGTGTAGAAATCTATTTTTTTTTTCTACTATAAACATCTCTCTTTTAGTTTTTGATACCAGGAAATTCTAAGTCGTAAGGGGATCCCATATATGGAATTAACCTCTAGGACATACCAGTTAGGTTCTGACAAAGTCAATAGAGAGTCATCTTCTTTTCCATGACGTATTACTTTAAAATGAAGGATCATTTTCTTGAAAGTTCAAATTAACGTTCCCCAAATATGGCAGATGTGAGGATTTTCTACAATTTTCTCTTAATTTTAGTTAGCATTCTGTTTTGAGTTGCTAGAAAACATCCCAGCCCTACTTTTCTGAACTGACCTCTTTAGCAGTATGTAAGGAGATCGCCACTCCCTTCGCTAGTACCTTCCATCTAAAATGTTTTCAACATCTTATGGCAATTCAGACAGCACAGCTGACTACTCAAGAGGCTCATTAACCACACTTTAAAAATTCCTAGAAGGAGGCATGATTTATTATAAGCAAATGGCTATGCTGGATTTTTTGGTAACAGAATTTTAAATTAAAACAAAATTATATAAGATACACCTTGTTTGGATTATTTAAAACTCTATTAAACTTAACTTTTAAATGGCTGTGACTATAAGGGTTGGAAAAATTAAATGTCAACTCTAGCTAATTAGCAAACACATGAAAAATGGGGGAAATGATCCCGAAAGCTCTTTTATACCATGGAGCATTTTACTTGAGGGAGGAACACTAGGAGAATACAGTCATTACTGTAAAACAGGAAACACTAGGCAGAGGCTGTCAAGTAATTGTGAGAGAAAATAGAATGCATTTGCAATTTTTAAGTGCATTTAATGCCCAGTGATTTCATCACCTACCCTATTTAAAACTGGGAGACAATCCAGAAACTGAAGGGAATCAGATATTTGCAAAAATATGTTTGCACTACACCATCCAACACTTGTACTGGCAACAGTACTCTACACATTTCAACATATGTTGATTTTAAAGAATAAGTTTTGGGTTAGGCTTCTAATTTATCACATTTTAATTAAGGAGATAATACCAGCCAAGTTACCAAAAGACTTAATTTTCACAATGGTAACCCTTAAGGTACTTGTTGCTTTGCTGTGAAAATTACACAGTGGTATTATAATATCCCTCTTGCCATTTATCAACCTAAATAATTTAATTAAAAACATCAAACTCAATATATTTTTAAGAGAATAAAAGTAATCCCTGAGATACTTTCTACCTTTTTTCATTTGAACCAAATAGAGGAGACTGGAAGCAAAATACACAAGTTCCTCCAATCGGTTTCTTCCGAAGAGTTATCTGAATGGCCGTCTTCCTTCATTATTCTCTTCTTTTAAAAGTTGCCCTGCATCAGGACAATGTATTTTATTTGTATTTTTTCAAAGCATAATTAGAAACTACTAGCTCTTGATTTCATTTCACATTTAAGTTTCACAGTCCTACTTACAGAAATCATAGCTTACATTATTAAATGTCTGTTCTCTGTAGAAAGCCCTGAAACTAGACTTAAAACATAAAGTCCTAAACCCCCAAGGTTCATTTCAGATTGCACTGAATTCTTATAATCATCTTTTTGTCTAAAGTCTTCTATGACTATTCTTTGATGAAGGTCCTCCTATATGGCATAAGTTTCTTTACTTTTTTTTTTTTTTCCTGCCAATAGCTTTAATACGCTCCATTTTCTGGCTTCTTTATTTCCTCTCTGCCATTAGAGGAAAATGCCATTTGATAGGACTTCAGATCCCTTAGTATACAGGAAAAACAGAAAGTAACAAATGTAAATTCGGAGCCTACTATGTGCTACACTTAGAGCCAACTACTTACAGTCTGTTCAACAAGAACCTTTGGAAAACACCACAACCCTAGTTTTACAGAAAAGGAAACTGCGACTCAATGTGGTTAAATAACTTATACATAATCAGCAGAATCTGAAGTGAAGTTCATGTTCTTTCTCCTGTATATACTTTGCTGCTTCTCATGATTCACTGACATTTATATGAGGGAATCAGACTTTCTCATTAAGGATGCAGAAATATGCCCATGAGGATAACGTCAATAAAGTATCCAAGAAAGATCTTATTCTCTGGCCTTTTTTTTTGTACTGGAAGGGAATTATATCTGCTAGAATTAGATTCAGCTACATATGATAAACCCAAAATAACACTGGCTTAAATAAGGTGAATTTTAATTCTCTTTCATGGAAAATAAGTCAAGGTGGGTAATCCAAATTTAGTATGGCAATTCCACAAAGTAATCAAGGACTCATACTCATTTTAGCTGACTACTCCATATTCTCCAGAGTGGGATTCTTATCCTCATGATCCAAAACAGCTGTCAGAGCTCCAGCCGTCATATCTGTGTTCCACGAATCAGAAAAAGAAGTGTGTTATCCTTCCTTTTTAAGGACATGTCTCAAAGTAACACTCAGTACTTCAACTTTTCCCCAATAAATAGAACTAAGTCACGTGCACTCACTTAGCTATAAAGGAAGCAGGGAAATGTAGGTTTTCTGACTGGGTAGCAAGATGCTGAGCTGAAAATCTGATTTTTATTATTACTAAAATGGAAGGTAAGGATGGATATTTGGAGGCAACTAGATGAACTTGCCATAGAAATTTGTATATGATCTCTGATTTATTCATTATATTATCAAAATTTTCAAGCGGATCAGAGATAATTGAGACTGACAGACCCAGTGTTATTTCCTCGGTGGAATATATTTCCTCACTGGATTCATCTCATTATAGGCAATCAAATGAATAAATGTGATGATTTTACATTTGTGGAAGTTATTTTCAATATTTACATTGTAAAGAATCACTGGATCTATCAGACAAAATCAAGTGAGATTTGTTTTATAACTGATGATCTTTTTTAAGGTTAGAATACAGGGCACTGAGTTAGAAGACAAATTCTACCAATTGGGGTGCCAAAGACTTTAAATGGCCATTTATCTTCTAAAACTTTTCTAATATTCAGAAGGTTATGAACGAATAACCAAATAGAGAACACAGGAAAAAAATGCAAACGGTGATAAAGAATCAAATCTGAAAGGTGCTTCAATAATTAACCTAGCCCTAATTATTTACGTAAATTTACAACTATCCTCACATATGTGATAGTTACATTAGTATTTAAAAACTTGTAACTTGAATGTAAGCAGGTTTTCTTGGTCCCCGCTGTCACCTACATTACACAATACAGTCTTTTCTACTGGAAGTCAGTCCTTCATGACGAGGCATTGAGAAAAACACAAACATAATTTCAAAAACAAGAACCAAAAAAGGTGATTTTTCTTTCATAAGTTTTTTTGGAAAGTTAGAGGAGGGAGTCATTTCACACACAACAAAGCAAATGTCCTTGAAATTCTCTTTAAATATTTTTTCGCCAATGTTCCAACCCTCCTGGCATTTACTCTACCCTCAGTTCTCATCTCCTCTCTCTAAAAAGCTTTCCAACTTCCCATAACCACTGTCTAAAATCCATCTGACTGCATGCAGCTAGACAAAGCTAGACAAATAGTCCTCAGCAAAATAAAATCAAGTCACATGTCATCGCTTAAAAACCATCTTGGGGCTCCTCGTCTCAGCACTTCCAACACATACACACATACACACACGTGCACACACACACGTGAAACCTTTCAGTTTCTCCCATGGTAATGTGATGTGATTTCTACTAATTCAATCCATAATCAAGACAGTAGATTTTTTCCTTCAATTTCATGTATTTGTGAGAAGATATCAGACAAATGAATTTCTTTACCACCCCACAATCTTAAATGTTAGACTAAATATGCCCTGCCTCTTCAAACTCTCTTTACATGGTTCTGTTCTGTTGTTTTAGTACATTTCATCATTCTTTAGAATCATGATTAAAATGAAGCTCAAAATTAAATACAGAAATAGAAATAATGTCATATCAAAATACATATGATAAAATGGTATTACGTGTCATAGCCAATATTTGGATCTGACAATATTACTTGCCCACTTTTTCAAAATCAGAGAACATTATTAATAGACTGGATATTTGCAGATTTGGTCTACTTGATGATCCATTTGACAGTTTCAGCAATCTTACAGTCTTTTCAGAGACATACTGAATAATAGTAAACAGTGGACTCAGGAACCATGGTCTGTGGGTTAAGATCCCAAGGTCACCACTTACAAACTGTGCGACCCTGCGCAAGTTATTCTCTCTGTGACTCAGTTTCCTCATCTGTAAAATGGTAATAATAATAGTACCTACCTCTTGGAGCTATTCTGAATATTAAATAAATTATCACATGAAAAATAGGTTGAAACAGTACTTGATACATGTGTCGTATATTGTTGTTTCTCATTTTCTAAAAAAATAGTTGCAGTGTAGTAAATAACACACCAAAGCAATTTTGGAGAATAAACTGCCCACAAAAAATAATAGCATACATGCAATACTTTAGAATAAATATTGGATTTTTATTTTTAAGAAATGGATTCTGAAATATTTAAACAGTTACATGGTATGAAAAAGTTCACTATTCAAATAACCTACTAATATTTGTTTATAAAAGGCCTGGCCAGAAAACCCAATACCAATTAAATTATTCCTTTTAAATAAGCTTACATCATACTTTAAAAAAAGGAACTTCAATTATATTTTTTAAAATAAAAATGATTTTCCCATGAAAGAAAACAGAAATATGTATTCTTCTTTAAAAAATAAAATATTTTTGAGAGAAATCATGGAATTGGTAAGTACATAGGCTTCATTAATAATGTGCTTAGATTTAGGACGAATTGATAAGAAGGCATACCCTTACCTAACCAACCTTGAAATAAACCATTAATCTAGAAGCCTTATTAAAATTACTAGGCTGATTAAAATTATATTTTAGGACTGCAATAATTGCTCTGTATGTTAGGCACATAGTACTAACAAAGATATGCTGTAGATGATAAGTACTATAATGATTGCTCTGTATATTAGGGACATAGTACCAACATAAAAGTAGGCAGTAGATACTAAGAACAGAAATATGGTAAATGTATTCCATCAACAGATCATTAAAGTATTCTTTTGTAGCTAAGGACGGAAGAGGTTAAGATCTCATAGGTTTCTTAAAGCTGGGGTCCAAAAGTTTATGCTTAAGTCTAACTTAATACAGACAGCATTCTCGACTTTTAATAAGTGCATAAAATGCATTACAAATTCAAGGGAATTCTGATACTCCAAAGTTCTGTCCAAAATACATTACCATTTGCATGCATTGCACAAAAGGAGTTAAATTCTAAGAAAAGCAAGATGATTAACTACTTTGGAGGATCTTTTTCCAAATCTTCTATATTCCTAAATTGTTCTACACAGGTTTCCACACCTTTTAAGGTAGACTTGGTCTACCTCTGCTGGACAAACAACCTCTCAACCAAAAAGTTTAAAAAAATTTAAACTAGCAGCAAATGAGAATATAATGAAGAGAAAAAAAATTATTTTCAAAGCAGGCACTCCTTGAGAGAATTATGAGCTATTGAGCTTTCGAAAGCAAAGAATTCTCTCTCAAAGAGTTTAATCTAATTAAAAAAAAGCTTCCTGGCTTAAAAAATAAAAGAACAGATGAGAAAGTTATCTGACCTTCCTTCAATAATGTGTGGCCCCCAAAAAGAATGAGGTACACATTACATGATCACTTTTAAAAGCTAGTGATGTGCTATTTTAAAAATGACTAAGATTATAGTCTGACTATTGACTTTCAGCTGCTTGGCATATCTCCAAGGAAAAGCTACAAATTAGTGGAGATGCCCCACTTAAGGTCCACTCACACCCATAAACATCTGTTTAGTGTCCACTAATTTCAGTAAGTTTCTAAACCATCTACAAGTTGTATGAACTAACTACTCTTACCCAGGAGTACACAAAAATTTCACGACAAGCCATGTTACTTAATTGAAATAAACTAAACACATTAAATCCTTTAAAATGTGAAATCATCCATTTTAAATAAGCAGTAGGTTAAGTGATAGTACAAAATTGATAGTCATGTGACAGCAGTTTGTTTCTTTCAGCTAGGATCAGGTTAAAGGAGAAAAACATTTTCCCAAATTAGTGAGAAATCTGAGTTAAGAATTCGTTCAGGGATATTTAGAGGGGGTTTCAGTACAAAAGTATAATGGTATCAATTACTGAATATGTTTAAACATCCATGGGATAAGCTTATATTAATAAACCTATGTTAATTCAAAATAGCCCACTAAGTATGGCAAAGTGATCCAGCAAACACTCTTAAGGACAGTTGTCTTTATGGTATCAAATATATTAAGCAGACTAAGTTGGGTGCATTTGGCCTCTCTATCAATTTTCTCTTTTCAAATGGAGATAACATCTACTTCCCTAGAATAACGGTAAAGAATATGTAAGATACTGTGTGTATCTTATATTCCCTCCACGCAAGCCCCATTTTCTACAAGAATCAGTGAGCAGAACAGCAGGTCAAAAAAATTACCAAGAATCATTAAACATATAGATCAAGATCAGGAAATAGTATCCCTACGGAAACTACTGAGTTTACACACACAACACTTCTAGTGTGTGTATATATATATTTAAATCTGGAAGTAACCTATCTCAAATTGCAATTAAAAGAGTTTACATTTGAAATTAGATATTAGTATTAGGAAGGCATCGCCTATAAGCTACCCTAAAATGTAATCAATTAAAACCAAATTGTTCACTTACATATTACATTGATATTAAAACAGTAGAGGTGCTAAAGAAAGACGATATTTTAAAAACAGATGAGCACAGCCACAGAACAGCTTCAATGGAGTATTTTTCAATGTAGTATTTCAATGTGTTTCTTATAAGAAATACACATCTAACAGTAAAGGGACAATGTTTCAGGCTGTAAGAACTTGACCAAAACAGGGCATAATCACAGTTATTCTGTCTTTTTAATCTTGAGTTCAACAAGCAATATTCTAATTGGTAATTAGACTGCCATGAATTTGTAAATAGATCAGGCCTATTCTGAGAACTCTAGCGAAATAACCACATAAGTCTGAGTTTCCTGGTAGGTATCTCTGCTCCAACATGGAAAAAGCCTGTATGAGAGCAAAGCCAACTAAGAGGAGAGGATCACAAAGGGATAAAGAGGAGAACCCCACCTTTTCACGTGTATGGTTAAAGCCAAATCTATCCCTTGGACTTACAGTTATAAGACGGGCTATTTTTGATGGGATTTATGTTATTTGCTATCAAATGACTCTTACCCAACACAGTAGACATAATTTGTGCTTCTATGTCCACCAGTGATCTGTGCAATCCAAAACTGCGATTCAGTTTTCTCAACTATGTTACCAACCAGACATGTTTATTTTTTATGTATTTTAACCAAAATTACAAAGTAAAAACACAAGTCCTTTAGTACAACTGACATACAGAGTTACATTTTAAAAAAAATAGTCATAGTTCAGAAACCACAAACATTTATTTAAAAAAACAAACACAAGAGCATTTCATAGATAAATGAGTGTTGGCTGTTACCCTGTCATGCACTGTAACATCTCTAAGGCAAGGAAAAGCAATCCTTAACCTAAAGGCTTAAAAATAGGAACAGGGACCAGAGTCCATCAGTGAGAGTGTCATTCCATCTTCAGTGTTGAGAGCACATTTTTAAAAAAATGTTCTTTCTCTAAATTTTTTCCCTAAAAAGCTAACTACAAAAAAAAAAAAAGGAGGAAGAGCAGGATTCATTTGTTGTTGTCATCTTGCATGAAATGAGGGAACTCTTCCAAGGATGCTGAGTACCAGTGAACAAGCCCCCAAGATGGGAATAACAAAACAAAAACAAGGCAAGCAGCTTGGTACTAAGGCTGCACAAAGCTGCAAAGGTAAGAGCAAGAAAATTTAACTGCATGCAAAAAACAAGAGAAAGCTGAAGAGTCAAATGGCAGAGTTCAAGTGCTAAGAGAAAGATGTTTCTAGCAGCAATACTGTAGAGAAAGGGGAAAAAACAGGCCAACCAGAAAGGCAGCTGTTGTGACAGAGGGTGTCTTAAATGCAAAGACCATTTATAGTCATTTCCCCCCTGCAGAAGGTTGGTGCTTGCCCCCAAGCCTGATTAAGAATAAGAAATCCTTGTTTCATTTGCCTTTAATACTTCTAACCCAGAACCCTTGTTAAATGAGCTCTTTTGAACACATTTTGACTTTCAGGTTAAATGTTAAATAAATAGTAGTCAGTCTTGTCACATAGAGATCTTTTTCTATGCCAACCAAAACATGCCTAAACCTGCTCATAAAAAAATAGACACCATATTTATTCCAAATGCATGCAATCACTGTGATAAAGAAGTAGTATATTTTGTTGATATCATAATTCTGAAGAGATATAAAAATGGACACAAAAATATTGTATTGTAAAAAAAAATTCAGTGTTGCTATGACATTATTTTTGCTAGGCTTGACATGTGTATGTATTCATGTGCATAACATGTATTTAATTAGTGAGAAAAGTATCCAAAATAAGTAAAAAATAGAATATGCATTTCTCCTTAGAGCATGAAAATCTTCACATTTCAGCCACAACTTTGTGATCTGTAAAATAAAGGCACTGGGCTAAAATGTAATCTTCCAGTCTTTGCTGTGTCCAGATTGGATGGTCCTAACATTCCAATAACTCAGGCCTACTGTGCTTGCCTCCTAATCTGTCTGCCACATTTCCTTTATGTCTAAAGCCATTCCTCAAATGAAACCAAACTATAAAATGCTACTAATCTAGTAAATGGCTTTAAAAATACTCAAACGTGCTACCACAGGGCTTTGGGGAAAGCAATTATTTTAAAGACTAAAATTAGAATTTCTTCAGTGCCTCTTATTCAAGGAATATCAAGTACTTCAACAAACTAAGGTTAACTGTAAGTGTTACTGACCCCCTTCTTCAGTCAAGGGTAGATTGATTAACCCACTTACCCAACATGTAATAAGGAATAAATGGAGTCAGAGTATATATATATATGTCTGCATATACTGTGTCTCCGGTCTAATCAGGTACCCAATTTCCCCAAACAAAAATCCTGTATTAACCTCTCAAATGTTAAAACCATTAGGTTAAGGCTCTATACTCTCATATATAAGCCACCTTTTCTCTCTGAGGAATGTACATTTTAATAATGGTAATACTAACAGCAAATGCTTACGTAACACTACTGTGTGCCCGGCACTCTTCTAAAGACTTTATACATGTATTAATTCATTTAAACACCACACAATTCTATAGCTAGGTGCTATTATTACCTTGTTTTGCAGACTTAAAGAACAGAAATAAAAAACAAAACAAAACAAAAAACAGGGACATAATTAACTTGCCCCTGGTCACACAGCAAATAAGCAGCAGAGCTAGGATTCAATGCAAGCAGGTTGGCCCCAAAGCCCAGACTCTAAACCACCCCACCATATGCAACTCAGGGCAAGGGGCACATAAATACTGCACTTCTCTGCACTGTTTGGTTTCCATCAACTACTTTGTTCCTTTGGCTGCATTTATTAAGCACTCAGTAACTGCAGTTGAATGAATAGAATATATGCATGGAATTAAAGCCACTGACTTTAAGAAAAGGAAATACCCAGTACACACAGGAAAACAAGCTTAAGAACAAAACTAAAATACTTAGACTCCTATCCAGTGTAATCTCATGAGTTTATTTAATGACTCTTAGTCCAGTTTTTATCCATTTGGTATTCCACATCACCTGGCCTCCCTCTGTCTAGTTCACCTGAAGGAAAGAATGGAACAAAAAACAGACAATAAATTTTGGCAGCATCTTCATTCCCTAGTCCCAAGGAAGGATAAAAACAGGGAGGAAGTTCAGCCCTGCGTAGAAGAGAATTATTTTCTATAGGATTATCAATGAATTACCACACCAAAAAGATTAGGTGTAAGCCCAGAATTTCTTTCATGTTCAATTCTCATTTATGTTGATAGCATCATTTTAAATACCTGATTTACAAGATGAAATGTTTTCTTTAGAGTTAAGTAGCTGACACAGAATGGAAATAAACTCTAGTCCTACTAAACCAGTGCATTTTTAAGCCTGGCCAAATTTAAGAATCACCAAGGAGACTTAAAAAACAAAACAAAAACAAAAACAAACCTGATGTTGGAGCCTCACCTAGAGAGTCTAATTTAGTTGGTTAGGGGGAGAACTAGGCACTGGGAGCTTTAAAAGTGCTCTAGGTGATTGGATGTGCAGCCATACTTGGGAGGTACGGTTTAAATGTTACCCAGGGCTTCTCAAACTTCAATGTGCATGAAGATCACTTGAGAATCTTATTTAAAATGCAGACTGATTCAAAAGGTCTAGACTATGGCCTGAGACTCTGTCTTTCCAAAACGCTCCCAGGCACTGCTGACCCTGCTGCTCTATGAACTACACTTCTGAGCAGCAACCTACCGTCCCTCCAGCAATAGATTATTATAATCAGTATTAAAACGGAGAGGGAGTGGACAAGACATTACAATTGAGGGTGATGTAGAATATTTCACTTTTATGTAAAGATAGACTTATTTTTAAAAAGCAACTTGAAGCCACAAGCAATGATCATAGAATATAAGGTTACTGTGAATCCAATGAGCTACTATGCATGAAGCATGAGGGCTGTTCCTGGCCCAGAAACAGTACTCAGTATTAGCTATTCTGTTACTATTTTATTAACAAAGGAGTTGGCATGATCACTATCCAAATCAAGAAAACTGAATGCAGATATATATACTGTTTTCTAGAAAAGTATGGCTTTTACTTGCTCACAGTCTTACCATTATGACATTCTCTCCCATACGTAGACCATTTGGTATAGAGATAAAATATTTGCCCCAGAGACAAACTTTGACATTTGATAACACAATATCTGAGATCTGCTTTAAAATACTTCAACAGAGAAAACATTAAGAAGAAGGGAGCACATTAAGCAAATGAAGTGATATCAGAACTGGATAATTACCTGTGAGTTAAGTATACGAGGGGTTCATGGCCCTCTCCTCTCAACTTCTATGTATGTTTGAAATTTTTCAAAATAATTTTTAAATGTTCTTCTTTGAGCCTCAGCTTCATTCCTGATTAGCTCTGTGATCATGAACAAATTAGTTAACTTCTCTGATCCACAGACCACTCTTCATAGAACAGGTTTCCATGCCAACCACCTGATAAAGTTTACCACAGGGATTAATGGAAAGGGCACTGTAAAAACAACTGACACCAAGCAGACCACAACATAAAGATAAATTCAATTGTAGTCCAAAAGGGTCCAATTTAAAGAGAAGCAAAAAGAATGGTAAAGTGTTTCTAAAATAGAAACAGGTATATCTGTAGAGATTGAAGATGATGTGTCATCCTCCTGACATTTCAGTCCTTTCTATTACCTCTTTCTTAACATTCTAGGCCAGATTTCATCATAAATAGCAACAAGTAGCATAAAATGAATTCTCCAGAATGCCACGTCCTGAGATAAATGCATAAAAAGGTTTCTTGCATGACAACACAAATCAACTATGGGTGACTTACAGACAAACACCACTTCTAGCTGCTACACTATTGCCCTGAAGACAAATAACATGGCTTTTTCTCCCACTCACTACCTTCATTTATGAAAATCTCTGAATAGCAGCTGGGGACAACAGTGTAGAGGAAAGTAATATCTTGAATACATGCCAAATAATCAAAAGCAAAATATCACTTCTGGTGCTCTCTCTCCATAGGATAAAAGTTCAAATAAGAGCAGATGGTATCTTTATTATCTGTAACATAATTGCAATATAATTACACAATCATTTGAAAGTATATATTATTGGATACAATTCTATTATTCTGGAAACAAATCAAATCACTCACAGAACCTGGTAGTTGGAAACCTTATACAGAGGGAAAGTGCATAACCTCACGATATACAATTTAGCATAAGAGTGAAGAGGAAAATTTATTTAAAATAGTAAACAATGTATGCAATTTCCATTTTTTGAAGAATATATAGAAATAATGACATATCAAGTCTCACTTATGTCTATTCCAATTGAATTCTAATCAAATATTGTCACTGATTGAAACTCCTAGAGGCATGCCTCTCTTTCATAAGAAAAAATTCTAAAGCCTGGAATGCACTACAAATTTGCTAGCCTCCCTCATTAGTTCAAGAAAGAGCAAAACAGTAAAGTGAGTTCAGAGGTTGTATTTTCTAGCGGAATTCTCAAAAGAAGCACACTCTGTGTTGATCTTCTGCTTTACAATTTTGCTCTTAAGACACAAGTTAAAGCCACATTAAAAAACAAAACAAAACAAAACAAAAACCAGTATTCAAGCATGTTTCTTACATATTTCTCATATAGCTCATATGTGGAATGAATGGAATGCTTAGTCACTAGTTATTCTACTTATATTTTCCTATCTGAATACAGACTTACCTGATATTTTTCCTATCCTAATAACATTCAAATTATCTATGTGTGCAATAATAAACACTAGGCATAATCATTTCAGTATCAATTTCCTTAAAAGGTAAAGCTTATTTCAGGCAAGGTCTGGCTCAAGGATTAAAATAAACACACACAGCAGGAAAGTTGTAATGTATATTCTGTTTTTTTAGGCTATGAAATACCACATGTGTATATATATATATATATATATATATATATATATATATATATATATATATATATATGGTATTTCATAGATATGACACACAATGACACCCAAGAACTGTCAGTAAAATACCCTAGCTGTACTCCTATTTAAGAATTAAGGTTATTCATGAATTTGAATAACCTTCCATGTGTTAATGAATACCTTTAAACAACTATACAAAAAAAGTCATATTTGAAGTCCAATGTTCACAAAAATGTCACAGGGGGAAAAAAGGAGAGGAAGAGAAAATATGAACCCAAGCTGATCCCAGCAGGGAAGAAGTTTTCCCACATACAGAGGTATTAGCCACAAAGCAAGGGAAAGCCAGAGGCTCCAGTACGAAATTAGAGCTCCCTGAATTTACACTGAGGGCATCGAGGCAGCGTGCTCAGTCTTCCATTCCAGCTGAGCCTGTGACCTGCAGCTATTTCCCCCTTAGGATTTCTTACAGTGAGTCCAACCAGGTTCAGCTAGATCAGAAATGTGTTTAGCAATCATATGAACAGAGAAATATATTTCTCTAATCACCCGCCTCAGAGAAGCATTAGAATTCTGAATCTGAATCATCACCCTTTTCTTTTAAGGAATTACATCATCAGTTTAAAAGTGCAACTAGACTAGTCCTAAGCATTTGTCATTGTACAGAATGGCAACAACTGGTACATGAAAAATTCTGATCTCAAAACAATTCACATCTGCATCTAAAATGCTACGATGAAACCACATAACTCCCTCCTCAAAATGTTTCATGTGACGTCTCCTTGAAGTGGCTTTCACTTTAGCTATGTGTGGCTTCCTTTATTTGCTTTAGAGACAAAAATATGAAAATGAATATAAAGAAGCAGAGACTAAAACAAAGGCCAACAGTAGATACAACAGCCAGCACCAGATTTTTTTTTTTCTTCATAGTTTTAACCTAGAGAGAAAACTCCAGGTCCAATAAAAGTACCTTCTCTATGTAATTCATGGTTAAGACTTCTATGTTTTAGATTTGTCTTGTAACACCATGAGAAGGTCAGTGATGTCAAGTAAAGCCTGGCTAACAGTCCCATTGTTTGTCAGCCTCAGCTACATATTTCTAAAAAGGATGCAGACATCCTTGCCCCACAAGAGAGTTACATTTTTCTCCCACAAAAAATGCCAACGATATTCCACTAAAATGATTTCCAGCAGCAACAATATTTTATATAAAAACAAATCCCTAATCCCTTGATAGAATTTTCTATCAATTCATTGATACCACCCAATATATTTAGCCTTGAGTGCACTTCAACTCAGTGTCCTGGTGGTAAAAGTTCAGGATCTGGAGTCCAAATATCTGCTCCACCACTGACTGGCTGTGTGACCTTGGAAGGATACTGAACCTTCCCTAGACTCAGAGTGATTAGAAGGATAAAACTAGGTATTAACATTTTTAGAATAGAAAGCTCAAAAATCTATTAACTCACTTTATTATTTACTTACTTGGAGCAAGAAACAAAGTAGCTGACAAGTTAACAAAGTGTTCTCCTCAAACAGAATCAAGGGATATAATATATTACAAAACATATGCCACTAATAAACACACCAACTCTCTAATCATTATTCTTGGAACATTCATTCCTTCCACTCTCTGAAATGACAAAACAGTAAGATAAGTTACAGGGTAGGCAAAGACATTGGACATTTTTTTAAATTTATCATTCTGAAGTACAGCTTCAGAAAAATACAATCAAGTAAGGAAAAAGTCAAGGACAACAATTAGTCAAGCAGTTCCCTTTTTTTCCTACAGAAGCCACAAGCTTCTTATTAACACAGGTGGGATTTTTTCCCATGTTACATATGCAGAATCTAAAATAAAGATTTGTGAACTCACTCATCCACACTGACTGGTTCTAAAAATTCATCTCATTCCCAGGCTTAGATCAAGACCTAGGCAAATCTACTAAGGGCATAAATCGGGGCAAATAACTAGAAAGAAGAGGTAAAAGAATCTGTTTGTTTAAATAAAAGAGCAAAAAAGGCTAGAACCAGAGAACAAGGTAAGCAAGATTAAGTTGAATAAATAAAAGGGTTACTTTTGTGCTCAGAACTGTATAAAATAATTACAAAATCCAGAGTGAAGGAGACCTGGATTATAGGTTTATATGAAAATGTCTGAGATGGGGGATAAGGAAGTCAGGTATCCCATTAAATCAAGGGTACCAGAAAAAGTAATCCAATTTGGGCTACATTAATAAAAGAGTAATACTGGAGGAGAAAAAAAGGAAGTGCCAATATCATTATGCTTTTGTGACGAGCAAGAATAGCTTTTCCAGTCAATTTGTTTGCTTGAGGGGGTGGTGGGAACCATGATGAATTATACGCCAGGCATCATGCTAAGCCTGGGGAGATGAAATGGATAAAGCCTTGCCCTTGAAGATTACACAGTTAAGGAGAAAACTGTGTCGTGAGTGTTTGTGATACCCTGTGGGTACAAAGTGCAAAAGGCCTGAGGGGATCAGAGAAGGAAGTCTGACACACAAGGACACAACAAGGAGCAACAGTATTCCATGCAGAGGTAAAGTAAATACAAAGCCATGGAAGACATCGCTGGGATTTTTAAGTTGTTCAGTTTAGTTCCATCAACTTGATACAGACCAAACACAGACAAGCATGCAGAATACACATATGAATTAAAAATGTTCTCCCTGCTCCCAAGAACTTATATTGTAATAAACTGTAGAGACTTAAATTTAAGTTCAGTGTAATGTGATATATGCTATATTAGAGATATTTTCAAAATTCATGCAGTCAGGGTAAAATTTCATACTATAAAGAGTTCCTACGGTTCAGTCAGGAAGACATCAACCACCACATACGGGGTTAACATAATCAGGTATTCATTTTTAAATGATCACTCTGGCAGTGGTTAACGTTAGTGAGGGGATGAGTCTGAAAGCACAGAAAATAATGCTGCGGCACTGGGTGAAGGATGTAAAAGACCTGCACTGAATGACAGTTAATTAACTGGATAGATAGTGGTCACATCACCCAAGACAGAAAACACAGGAGAACGAATACCCCACTTCATTTTCACCACACCCATCCACAGCAACTACTGCATACATGGTTTGAAAGAAAGATCCAGAGAAAAGACCCGACTGCAAATACAGATGTGTTAGTCATCAGACTATAAGGGAGAAATCCTATGAGCGTCAGGAGATGAAATTACCTGGAAGAACTGGTAAAGGGATAAAAGGACATTAACATTTAGGATTCAATCAAGAAGAGCTGACAAACAAGTCAGAGAAACAGGAAATCCATGAAAGACAATGGGGACAAAGTTTCAGGAAGAAAGAGGTGGTCCATCATGTCAAGCATCACAGAGACCAGCAACTGGAGAGTCATTGGTGACCTTTGCCAAACTGATTCAGAGGAATGGGAGAGGCCCCCACAGGACAGTGGATTTGACTGTGGCCAGGAAGTGAGGAAGTATATGCTTTAATGCAGGTTACTTTGAGAAGAAGAAAGCTATGCTTTCAAGGGAGCTGTCCAACAATAAAATCACAATACCTAACATGGACTGAGGGCTCTTTTTGAGCAGGCCACAGGCTAGGCATGTCACATACAATTCCTCTCATAGTTACCACCACCTTGCAAAGTCAGTATTACTGTTTCCACTTTTCAAAAATGGGTGCAGGATGATTACATGACTTCCCCATGAACACAGAGCAGGCACATGGAGAAAGGAGGATTTACATGCAGGTTCTGTCAAGCCATTAACCAATGCTCTTTCCACATTCTGAGGCTGCCTGCCCATCACTGGAAATCAGGGGAAGGGAGAAAATGTTAACCATTTAACAGGAAGGGTTTTTTTTTTTTTTAAGATAGTTGAACTAGTTGACTTTTAAGGTCATTTCCACCTTCAGTAGCCCATGGTTCTAGATCATATACTTTGCTCACAGGTGACTTCTATGTAATAGCTACAAAATTCCAGATCTAAATGCTCATCACTCCTTTTGCAGTAATTTTTATGCCATCTTCATTTTAAAATAAGCCACATCCTAATGATGTGCCTATTATACTATGGAGAAAATTAATATTGGTTCCACTTATTTTTGCCAAAAAATGAAAGCACAGTCTATGAAGACAGTTAATCACTCCCTTTTCTGCACTCCACAGCATGCTGCATCTTCTGCTATTACAACAATTATAATTTATACTGCGATTTGCTTTCACACCCCACGCTGGACAGTAACCTTTGCTGAATGCCTACTTTATTTTAAGCCCTGAGAACACAGCACAGAGCCAGGCAAGCAGGGGGCACTTAAACTGTGATACATGCATGGACAGAATGGAAGGACAGATGGGTAGACGGACAGTTCTGCAAGTGAAGGAAGCATTTTTTAACAGCCATTTTACACTCAATAATGGATTATTTAATCTACTTACCAACTGGGATATCACAATGATATCATACTTGAGGGAACCAGTAGGGAAAATTGAGTGATACAAGAGGAATGGGATATGGATTTAAAAAGAGACATCAACATTCACTCTCAAAAAGGCTCCTGAATTATGGGATTTTTCCTGGATTCAATATCACCCAAAGGCAAAAGAAAAAAAAAAACAGAGAGAAAGTAGTCAATTCACTGAATTGCTTTTTTAAAAAATCAGTTACTTTTTAAACTTTTATCCAAGAAGGCCAGTCATTTCCTAAATAAATAATTAATCATGGAATTTCAGGTGTGGCCCCTGGGAGATATTCTAGGAGAGAAAGCTTCATAGGGCATTTTGAAATCACCCCAGAAGTGCATACTGTATGTTTCAAGATCTACTCAATCTACAAAGGTGTATCCTCTAATCTCAAGTCTCAGCCTTTTTTCTATCAAGATGTGTATGACATGACATTCATTTGCACAAAACACTAGCATGAGTGAACCCAGGTTCTATTAAACTATGCTCAAAAATGTTTATGGAAATTAAGGCAAACACTGCCACAGCTTACAAGAATGTCTGATTTCCACTGTGATTAAAGGCACATCCGTAAGATCAAGAGGACAGCAAGTTATGCAAATGCCCCACCATGACAGCTGCAGCTCCATCCTTTTCTCTCCCACATGGGAAAACACAGCAGAATGCAAGTGAAAGTAACATTTTAGGGTTTAACTCGAATCCACCCTAGTTTATATATAGATATTTTAAAATAAGTCATTTGCAAACTTCTGTACGTTGTTATCAGTAGCTGTTAATTCCTCACAGCTGAGTGTAACACAGAAATGTGCTGTGACACCACAGTTGGAAGCCACTGGCCTCTTTTAGGTCTCAGTGAAACTTACACTAGTTATCAAATTACAGTCGGACTCACGGGGTTAGCCAAATTCAATGGCCTTAGAGGCCGTTTATCAACATCTCTGAAAGACAGAGCGCCAGAACTAAGAGCAGGTAGAGAGGTGGTTTCAGGCTCTGGTCAGGTCGGGTGCTGAGCTGTCTTTGTGATGTGATTTGAAAAGGAAAACAAGGAACTTGGCCTGTCCTGAGTTACGCCATCAAACCACCACGGGGTCAAGCTGTCGTGCTGCCTCAGTACTCTGCCTGTATTACAAATAAATGCAAACAAAATAAAAGCAATGCCTCCAAAGAGCCACTGCTAAAATGCATCTGCTAGCCAGGCTTTCTGCAAGACTTCTACTCACAGAGCAGATTAGGTATTTGACACCTTAGAGCTCCAAAGGCCCTGGGAGAGGTACAACCGAAGGAAATTTCAGTAGGAAGAACGTGGGAAACGAGTATTGTGACAGAGGCAGTCCTGACCCAGCTACTGGACACCACGGAATGGATGCTAGACGGGGCCCAGCAATGAAGGACCCGAGTTCCAGGAAGTTTAAAGGTTAGCACATGGTCACAGGACAGCAATAATAGTAAAGCCCAAGGTACTGGAGGTTCCACGGAAGGAGGTAAGCCAAGAGGAACATTTGCTCATGTCTCCAGTTTCAAGAGGGCCTGAAAACTTGCTGTGATTTTAAAAGAAGGTTACTTGGTTGGGGAAAAGCCCAGGAACCAGTTGGGAAAAGCTACAAGGCTTAAGAACATGAAAGCTGCTCCTAATATCAAAGAGACTCTCTTGTAAAAGACAGATAAGGTTCATTTTATAAATCGAACCCTATAGAGCAATGCTAGGAATAACGAACATGGACTTCAGAGCATCAGACAAGGTCAAACACAAGGAGACAATCTGGGGAGCAGAAACGGCTGGGATAGAGCAGGAGATCCTAGGAAGTTGAGGGCTCCCTCTCACGAGATGTGTTCACACAGCAGTGGGATTACTATTTGTCAGGGAGTCTGGACAGGGGCTTCCACACTGGGGATGGCCTGAGCTAGATTCTGATGCACCTTCCAATTCTAAGAGTCTGATCTGTTCGGTTTATGCTCAGATGTGAGCAACCGTAGGAGACAGTAAGCTTCCCACATACCCTCCAAACCCTCTCCCCAGCAGACGATCAGAGGACAGGCTCTAGGCCAGACGGAGAGTTAGATTTCCAACGTTTCTTCTAGCTTCAAAATTTTCATCACTTTAGATTTACATCTCATTTACAAGCTAAATAAAGGAGGATCATGTGTTCTCTCCATTCAGAAGATCCTTACCATCCATGCAGTGTTAAATGTCTCTGACTAGTTAAAAAAAAAAAAAAAAGCCACCTAAATCCCTAATGATTCCAGTGTTTTCTCATATTCACTCGACAGTGGTGATGGATAACATCAGAGTGTGATCCACCGTAGAAAGAGGCTTTCTAATCATAAAATCTATAGTTAAATCACCACTCAACCTTTTCCTTTAAAGACTGAATAATCTCAGTTCCCATCACAATTTGAAGTCCTTTAATCACTTGGAGGGGGCCACTTTTTTCCCCCCAACATGGTCCGAATCTTCCACATCCATTTCTAGAAATGCATGTGGCCTGAGACAGTTACTCATGTCGAATTCTGACCGGAGGTGAGGACAAGAGCAAGTCCCTCCAGGTTGCTAAGCGAAAACCCGGCAAAAGTTGACAAGGATGAGACTTTGTGTAGGAAACCACAGTTTCCCTGGTCTTCAACTCCTTGAAGGTAAAGTATTTCTGTACTAGGGAGACATTAAATCCTGGCTCATAAATCAGAGCTTGGAAAGCCCTGGCCGACCTGCTTCAATGAGGAGCCAGGTGACCAAGTCTGGGCTGGTGCAGATCCATCCGCGGTCCTCGGGGAGAATGGGCAGAAGGCGGGGCTGCACCACACAGCCTCCAGGCTGATGTGGGGCCCAGGGCTGAGCTCTTCTCGCCGGATTCACCACGCCGACGTGCCGCCAGGGGGGCTGACTCGTGAGCCGCCCATACTCGGGGGCCCGAAGACTTTTTACCATTACTACCCAGACACCTCGTATCGGGGCCTGCAGCACGTCTTACATCTCTGTTCTGATTCCTAAACGTATTAACTTTAATTCATTTGCATTTGTGTGTTTCTCTAAGTGAGCAATACAATTGTGAAGTCTAATCTGGGCCTCCCCGATTCTTGCCACAATAGCTCTCCCCACAACTGGGTGTCATCATCAGTCTTCCTGAGGGAAAAACATCGCCTACCTTTGAGTAAACCGACCTACACATCCTTTGCCTGACACTGACTCATTGAAAACCAAGCACTCCCTGGGTAAGCCACTCCTGCCAGTTAGGCTTCTGCAAGCTGGCTACTGGGCAAAAAAACATATAATGCCCAACTAATGAAACAGGGCATTTCAAAACTCATGTGAAAAAGCCCTTTCACAGGATTGGTACTTGCCAATCACACTCACCATGTTTGTAAGCCACCCATGATGTAAAATCCTGACTCAGGTTCTGTCATTTTAAGAGAATCTATTGTGCTTTTAATTTAATTTGATGAAATGGCATAGCTCACAAGACAAAATTTTATAATAGAAAAGAACCCTATAATTTAAGAATGTAAATTCCTCTTGCCCTTCATCTGTTATTTCATTTATTTAACAACCACATATCAAATGCCTGCTCTACAGTAGGACCTGTGCTCCGGCTAAAGATACAAAGATAAGTGGAACCAATCCCCACTCTTCTGGGCTCTCCGTCTCCTGGGGAGGAGAGGCAGACAGGTAAATAAATCATCACAGCAACACGCTCTACTCAAGGTGTCCTCTATGAGCAGGAAGAGACTGAGTCCCTTCACTCCAACTGAAGGTATCAGGAGACCCGAGTCCCAGAGAAGGTGACATGTGAACTACAGCTGGAATCATGAGAATTAAATGATGAGAACTGTTATCACGCCAATGATCAGACCCACACAGAGGAGGTATGAGTATACTTTAATTTATTAGCATTAAATACGCGTAACAGAACAACAAGGCCAGGTGTAATGATAATTAAAAAATTAATTCCTTTGCAAAAAGCAAACAATAACATGAGCCTGAAGTCCTGACTCAGGCTCTGTCATTTAAGAGAATGTATTGGGCTTTTAATTTAATTTGATAAAATGGCATAGCTCACAAGACGTTTAAAAACAAATGTCAACGGATGGCTTAAAGCCCACTGAGGAGAATATAGGAGTCAGCAGAGTTGGTGCCACCTTTTTTAACTTCTCCTAGCCCATCTACCTTTCCACTGGATAGCATTCAGTGATGTTTTGGGGGCCAGAGGAGGGCAGGAGGTTATGTTGGAGAAGGCTGCATTTCTGGATTACAAAAACTTTACAGAAAATGATAAATTGAGATGTAAACAAAAAAAAAAGAGAATTTTGCTCTGTTTTCGTTTGGGGTTTTGGGTTTTTTGTTTTGGTTTGGTTTGGTTTGGTTTTTTCCCATGAAATTTGCCAGGTCATTTTCTCTTTAAGTCCAAGTCTGGACAATACTTAAAACAGATAAATCACCCAATAAATCACACGCTGAAAGATTAACATATCTTTTCTCACTTGTCAAAAATTGATCAGCCTAAGGAAAAATACAACAAAAATTGAAAGAAAGCTTTCAAGTTCAAGCAAATATGCTAAGTTGAAAAGGATTTAGCCTTTTAAACTCAGCTGGCATAAAGCCAGTCCAAATGACCAAACCACAAAACTGCCCTCAGTCTAACTGTGTCACCTTAGTAATGCCTCCTTCTCAGACCCCATTCCCTGATGTGGCTGGAGAAGGGAACATTCCAATTAACCAGCAGTCACTGTAGAGAACCACTTACAGAGAATCAGAATATATAAAATACACTCAAAATAAACATATAACGTGTCTCCATTTACAGCTTCAGGAGGCACATGATAATTTTGCACTGTCCAAATCATTCAACAAGAATTTATTCAGTGCATAATAAGCAGGCCATTGAGCTACGCACCATTGGTTCAATGACCATATTTCCCAAACTAAAACTTAGAACACACATATTAATGACTTATTTTATGTAACTTCCAAGTATATACAGCAAACTGGGAGACACGGTTTAGACACTGATACACTGTAATTTCCAAAACATTCTAATACTATGTCAAGACACCTAAACATTGTAAATCAGAAGTAGTAGCTCCTCCCCAAAAAAGAAAAACTGGAGATATCCAATCACTGTAGAAAGAGACTCTGAAATTTTTAGAATCCTGGAGCTGATGGGAATTTTTTTTTAATTTAGCTCCATATGAATAAAACCATCAACCATCACTCTTCTGGCTTCAAAACCTAAGAAAGTTTTGAAACTGACAAACACGGAAAGGTGTTTGTATGTCATAATCTCAAGGCAGCTGTTAACATAAATCTCTGATACCTACTTGTTCGTTTCGCTCTTTTGCAGTATGTGCAGAATTTCCAGTTGCAAGGGATAGTTGGTAGAAAGTCAGATAGACCATCTTTTAAAATAGAGTTGCAATATATTTTTCTGTGAAACAAAAGCACGGACTAGAGAAATAAAAAGAAGAAAAACATAAAGTTCTATTTCTCTCTATGATGGTCTCAAAAAGAATCCATCCAATTCCAGAAACACAGCCTTTCAATAACGGATTACTGTTTCCTCAGTCAGGGTTTGTATGTTTTTAATATCAAAGGCTTGAGTGTGCATTTGTGAAATGGATTTGAAATCCTAGCAACAGATCTACATTCTCAAGTTGATAGTCCATCTGATTTAAGCCATTACTCAGAACACCTAACCATGGAGGAATATGAAATGTTTTATTTGCCTTCTTACATGAAATATAATTGACGGCTTATTGATCAATACAGCCTGTATGAATACAGGAGATGGAAATATTGTAAACGAAAATGGGTTAAAAATGCTGAAAATGCAGAGACTACTAAAGACAATTTACAAACCAAAACCCTGTTGTAGTGCCTACATCATTCACCTGATGACTGTATTTTTTAAAAAGGAGTAAACTCCTAAGAAGCACTGATATTCTCACTTGAGCTTTCCCTAGAAATTAACGAAATCCTCAAACCAGAGCAACAATCTGGGCCATCATCTGTAGTCCAGACAAAGTCTTATAATAATACCCTTCAAAATAAAAGTACATAAAACTCCTTAGGAGGAGAGTATGCTATTTGTATTTCTGCGTGTATATTTACCTGAATAGAAAACAATGTTTAACAGTTTTCCTTTAGTGAACCTCATGCCAAGATCAAGTGAGGTAACGGTTATCATCAGAATTTAAATTCCTGCTAAATACAGAAACAGAAAAGCTTCCCCTAGTAAAACTATTTTATATTGCTAGTAATTCAGTAAAGAAAATTCGGAAACAAAATGTGATTATCTTAAATATTACCAAAAGAAGTGACAATTTCAAACAGGTTCTCAACAGAGAGGCGCAGCTTTGCCAGAGGAAAGGATTTGCTTATACTTAGCTCTACTCTAGTCCCACCTGTGACTGAGCATTCTGTCTATTGTCTCCATTTCAACTATAAAATGTGTCACTATGAGCTATCATTGTAGACCCAAGGCATTCGTGGATTTCAGTATTAATGGTTCTGACTATTCTTGTGCCCTTGTAAATACATTAATACGTTGTCATTTGTAATTCTGTGTCGGCAGTGACTGGATTGCTGTTCCCAGGCCAGTGGATCAAGTGTAACCTTTTGGGCTCTCAACTCCCATTTAATGATCTTCTGGTTCTCACAAGGGAGTAGTGAGTACAATCCCTGCCATTTTACATACGGGAAAAGGAGCCTGTGGCGTTATAATACATTAACAATGGAATTAACAGGAAGCTGGAATTCAAAATCTCACCATATTCTTCTTGAATACCAAGAGACTGCTACACCAGAAAGTTGCTGAAAAAATTGACAAGATGATTTTTTAGTTTTTATCCAAGTTCCATATCGTGAATCATCATCACTCTTTACAGTTCTGGAAGTGTCCAATATTTTCACAGAACTTTCAAAATGGTAATTTAACTGGACTTGCTAAAAGGAGAATGTGTCTAGAAAAATGCTATTTTCCAATGAGGTCACTCTAAATGGATTCTTTATCTGGTTTCATAATTAGTTTCAACTTTACACATGGTTGACACAAAAAACAATAAGGAAAAGCCTCAGAGGCCAATTATATAAGTTATAAATGCATACTGTATCAAAAGTCGTATTTCATATCTCTAAAACTACAAATAAAAACAGGTCATAAAGTAACAAATAGATTTTAAAAGGCATATTTTTAAACTATATAAACAAATGCTAGAGTAAACCTTTAACTAGATTCTATGGTGTTACTTTTTTCATATTGTAACTGGATGTCTCAATATAAATTGCTCTTTAAAGTAGAGGTTCCTAAAAAGCTATTTTTTTAAATGTTAATTCTTCTAATTAATGGCAATTTAGAACACAGAATGTTTTGGAAAAAAATGCACTTGTGTTACATTTACTTTATAGTAGAAATCCGGAAATATTAATGAATATATCAATCTAATTTGTAATCAAGTATTAATTTGCATGCTGTTCACTAAGTCTTGAAAAGAATTTGTTCTCTTTTTATTTAACCATGCCCAGATCGTGTTGTTTATTGTATTAATTAGGTTAGCAGGCCCCTTCACATCCAGTGCTGATGTAAACTTCAGCCACCAAACACTGATATTTAGTCATAGTTTCAATTAATGGCACTGACTGACACTGAATTAATGCAGTTTTACTGTACACAAAGGGAAGACCAGATCCATGGAATAACTCAGCTGATGGTAAACATTAGTAAAATAAATTCACAATGAGCTCTTCTTGATACACTGCAAAGAAATGGCTTTGTTTATATTCCATTTCAGGATCCAAACATGACAGTTATCACTGATGTAGCATATTTTTGTTTTCTCATTAGGTAGTATTACTAGTCTCATTCAGCTAGAAACACTAGTGGCTTGAATTCCTATTGACTTAATATTTCACTTAGCTACAATCTGCTTGCTTGTGTGATCCCAGATATCCTTCTAGAATTTCCTACGTGTTCTTTGTCTATACAAATAGTATACAAGCTGACAATACAAAGAAAGACAGCTTTTTATTTATTTATTTATTTTGCATTCCCAACAGTCAAAAGCAATCTGACATAAAGTACAAGAGTGCTCTACCTAGAGTTTTTGAGAAACTCTCCCAAATTATTCCCAGGAATTTACTCCTCAGCAACCTGCCAAGGTATTTGGAATTTTTACCATTAAAGTCAGTTTGAGCTAAGGTGAAAGGCCCACCCATTACAATATACTTGGAGACAGGAAGACAGGAAAGGGCAAGAGATGTAACAAGGTAGCTGACTCATCATTCACGTTTCAATTCCCTTAAGTGTTTTATTGTCCTATAGCAAAGTTCTACAGCCAGTAGGGAATGTTAGGGCCAAACAAAGAAGAGTTAAAGGCAGGAACAGAGAGGGACACGGGAAGGAAAGCCAGAGTTTGGAACAAGGCCTGGGGAGCACCACTGCAGAGAAAAATCAGACTATCAGACATAAGGGGAGAAGGGTTCCGTGAAATAGTTTTTCTCCTGTTTATTGCCTTCAATCTTTTACCTTATAGTTATGCAATGTTTCTTTTAAGTAAATGGATCAAATGATTCTGATTCTCAACAAATGGCACTACCAAGATGTTTTCTCTGAATTTGTACACTTTCAATTATTTTTATCCAAGAACAGTCAAAATGAAACAGCCTCAGTTGTTAGATGAAGTAACTTTCTGACATTATCTAAATGAATGCCATTCCATTCCATTTTTAAGGTTCAAAAAAACTAACCACCATCTGTGAACACACTCAAGAAGATGCTGAACATCTGAGAAATTACAGTTAGTTGAGACTGAAACTCAACCTACCTATCTTTCTAAAGTCACGTTCTGGAAATACCAACCAAGAAAGCTGTCACATCATCGCATTACTACAGCAAAACCACGAGCACAGCTTTACTTGTAAATACCAGTTTGTTATACAACAGAAGCCAGATCACACTAATGAAGATAACTGTAGACAAATGTCATGGCCTGCCACAGTAATAACAATCCATTTTCTTCTTATTTCTATATGTAAGCAAATATTATCTGTACTTTGTTAAAGGATAAGAATGCTTAAGGAGCACAAAAATTTCCCTTGCCTGCATTAAAAAAAATAAGTCAATCTCAGACCACTGTGATAAAGTTCCAACAAAATTTAAAGTCATGGCTTCATGGCCTTGTGAACTATGTCTTATCTAGTTTTGTAAATGGGAAAAATTGTTTGGCAATCTGTTTTCCATTCAGCAAATATGTACTTTCTAGTCACTAAGCATACACATACATATTCAAGTGGAAATGCTATTTCACAACAGACTGATAATCGAAATAGGTTATCATCTCAAATAATCATAAAAATCAGGATTCTCCAATAAAACTTTTTTCTATAAACAAAATTTCATATGTAAAATTTTACATCAAGATTTCTATCAAAATATATGCAAAATTAACTTTTCCTCTTTTGAGTCTATTACACCCTCTGCATTTCAGTTCTGCAAAAATATGTAAACCAAATTTTTTGAATTATGAGTGGTCATGTGTATATATAACGAAAAGCCCTTTATGATTATATATATATATATATATATAATACAGCATTGGAAAAAAGGCAAGACAAAATAGCCATGGAATGGTTCAATGGGCTCTTTCACATCACCTGGTAAAGACACCAAGCCAGAATGTATGAACAATTATTTTCACATTCTTCACTTGATGACAATTTTATATTTACATTAAGAATACATACTTTGTGACTTAAAACAGAGAACTGGCCTTATATATGCACATATGAGTGTTTTCTAATTACTCACACATTTTACTATCCTTTGACACATTTACTGCTATCATTTGAATTGTAGCCTTTACACCGAGTGTTTTGAAAAAAGGTGATCTTAATATACAGACTGGAGTTACAACTAAACTTCACACATTAGGGAGATAGTTGTTATTCTCTGATATTTCAACAAAAGGTCTTGCTTTTTTAAAATGTCAACAGAGGCCCTTAATACAAAACTGTTCTTCTGAATGAATTTTAATTTACTGTTTACATGAGAATCCATGCCTGCAGATCAAAGAGCTGTGCATCAGCAGACCTATTTCGAGTCATTTTTGCAGAGATGTTACCTCCTTATCTTGATGAGTCTACGAATACTGCACTGAAGCAGGAAGGATTCTAATAGAACCAAAACAAGACACACACACACAACACCACACACACACAACACCACACACACACAATTACTTTAAAAAACTGAGCAAACCTGAATGGAGCAATGAACACTCTGAAGCCCCAGAAGGACCATGCATGGTCTTTAGGTTGCTAGGTTACTTCACCTAAGAGCTCACGGTGTAAATGACTTCATTGCCTTGCACTCTACTTGCATGCTCAGGCCACAGTAGATACTATCTCTGTTCTACACACAACACACTGGCATACACATACACACACACACACACACACACACTCTATCTACATCAGTCAGCGCTACTTCCAATTTCAGAGGCCCGCTCCGCGCGTAGCCCGTGCCCATTCCTGCCCTGCGTCCTGACCCCAGGAGTGAGGGATACTACTTAATCCTGGCATATCTGTTCTGTTGCCTCATCCTTCCAGGATTCGTCGGGTGGTTCCTCCCCCACTCCACCACGGACTACAACGAGGACGGCGGATTCCCTGATGCGAGAGAGAAGGAGACTACTCTGTCCCCTTCCTCACCCACGGGGCATCCCGGCTTCTCTTGGCCAGAAACCTCAAAGCCATCCCCGCCAGGAGTCTGTGATCCTGGGGCGGGGGAGAAAAGCCAATGGTAGAAATCGAATAGCACGTTTAACAAGCGGGTGCCAGGGGCACGGAAGAAGCGAGGGGGGTGAGGTTACCCCCGGGGAGGTGTGCTCCAGCAGGGCACCATTCAAGAGCAATGACAGGTCGGCGGCGGACGCCTGGGGGTGGCGAGGGAGGTTTGGGGAACTGCTTTCCTTGTCTTTCTCAGGGCCTTCGGGGGAATCCCGGGCGGCGGCGGCGGCGGGGCTCTCGGGTCGTTCCCCGCCTCCCGCACCCCCGGCGCGTCCCCTGGGCCGCCCCCTCCCTGCGGCCGCCCCCGCCCCGCGCGGAAGGAAGAGCGGGGCTCCCCCCACGCTCTCCCGCTCTCTCGCGAGTCCTGTGCAGGCCCTTTCGGGGGAGGAAGAGGGGGCGCGGAGGGAATTGCTGCAATGGAGCGCCGAGAGAACCCTGCCCGAGCGAGGCAGGCGGTGGAAAGCCACGGCCACATAAAAATGCCATATTAATTTTTTAAAAGCCATAAATCACCCCTCCCTCTGCAAAAGAAAACCATAAACCCGATCCCATGCAAGCCCGCGAGCAGCCACCCACTTCCTATTTCTGTCACAGCAGCTACACCCTGCCAGCAACCACCCCCCGGGCGCCCCCTCCCGCCACCGCCACCCCCGCCACCACCTCCCCGCTGCTCAGCCATTTGCCAACTGACGCCCCCGTAAATAAAAATGCCCCAAGTGGGGCTGGTTGGGAAGCGTGGGGGGAGGGCGAGCGAGGGAGGGGGGTTCGAGGGTTGCACAATATCCTAGAAGGTCCGTAGCCCGAGCTGGGAGAAAACCCGGGGCGGGGGGAGGGGAGGCGAGGCGAGCCGCCCCGGTGCCTGCGGCACATCATGCACCCGGGCGACCGCGGCGCGCCGCTTACCTTTCACCACCCTGTCCGTCGTCGACAACTTGGGATCAATTGCCTTGGGCTCGGACATCTCCAGCCGCCGGGGGACAGCGACGCGCTGCTTGTCCGTCCTACTGCACACCCCGACAGGACCGGCGGGCCAGACACTCAGCTCCGCCGCCGCCGCGCTGCAAACCGCTTGGCTGGACGTCTGGGCTCTCAGCTGGCTTTAAAGTTACTGCCTTCTCCACGCGTCCCTCCTGCTCCGCCGCCGCCGCCGCCGCCGCCGCCTTCACTCCTCCTCTGCCGCCGCCAGCCCCGCCGACTCTGCTCCGGGCTGCGTGTGTGTGGTGGTTATTTATTTATTTTCTAAGCACGCCTCTCGGTTCTTCTTTTATTCTTGGGGGAAGGGGGATGGGGAGGGGAAGAGCACACACGAGCACCCACCCTGGCGCGGAGATCCGGCACCGCGGAATGGAGCCCCACGCGCGCACACTGCTGGGATTAAGACGGATCACATGGGGAGGGCCGGGGGCGAGGAAGGAGAGGCTGGGCGGCCGATGTCAGTGCCACCAGCCGCGCCTTGGCGTCCCCGGCGGCGGAGAGACGGCCGCCGCTGCTGCTGCAGCTGCTGCCTCCGCTGCTGCTGCTGCTGCTGCCGCCGCCGCCGCCGCCGCCGCTGCCGCTGCCGCTGCCACTGCTTCCCCACACCGAGCGCCGCCGCTGATCCGCAGCCGCCGGAGACGTCCCGCCGCCGCGCTCGCCTGCGCTCGCCTCTGCCTCCCCGCGTCGCTCCTACACTCACACAGCACAGCCGCGGAGCTCGGCAGACACAGTCCCGGACGCAACCTACCCTCCGCTGCCGCCGCCGCCGCCTCCGCCGCCGCTCCCGCCTCCGCCTCCTCCCCTTCCTCCTCCCGGCCCCCGCCTCTAGCGCTCCGGCAGCCACCTCCTCCCCGCGGAGCCCGCCCCCTGCGCCCCGCCCCGACGTTGGAGCTGCAGGTGTTCATTGGCTAATGCGCGCGTCACTCACTGCCAGTGTCAGCCTCCTAGCTGGTCCCGCCCCACGCCCCTCCTAGTCGTCCCCGCCCCCTGATCTGTTTTCTCCCTGCTGCCAGTCCGGAGGGCCTGCTGCCTCCACCGCCCAGTCCCCGCTCAGGTGTCACTGTTGCTGGCAAGCCGGGATTAGGGAAGGAGAATCGGCAGGGGGTCGCAGCTAGGAGAGAGGCTCTACCATGCCACTCGCAGCCCCTTTTGGCCTCCGCCCCTGGACCCCGCACCCACACCCTGCGCCGCTTTGGCAACAGTGCCTGGTCGGCTGGGTTAAGCCGCAGTGTGAGTAGCCAAGTGCGGAGGGTGTCTCCGGGTGTGTGCGTGGCCCGCGAGAGGGCAAGAAAGGAGGAGGCGGGGAGAGAAGGGAAGAGGGTGGGGGTGAGAGGCGACCGAGAGAGGGCGGAGGAAGGAAGAGCGCGGGGAGCTCCGGGGCCCGCCGCACAGCTGCTATCGCTGCCGCAGCTGTCCAGGGAGGATCGCCAAAACGGCGACGAATAAAAAACTTACCTTGGGGAGACGGGTCCTGCCTGCCATGAATATGTGGTTGTTTTGTTATTGGGACTTTTGTGGGGGCCGATGTGGTGGTTATTAATGTTTTCCACCCATGCATCCACACCTTCCGAGGAGGGGCCGCTCCTGAGTATCGCGGGCCAGGGACGTGACGGAGCGTGCCGGGCGCTATGGGACGCGGGAGCGGGCTGTCCACTGAGGATGGGAATGGGAATCCAAGCGACCCCGGACAACTTTGAGTCACCCGGGGCAGCCCTGCCAGTCTCCAGGGAAAAATGGGCAGGGGGCAGGAGAAACACCGGAAAGTATCGCCTTTTCCCTGTTGACATCGCGCATGGAGCCACTAGTGGGGACTAGTGACACCACAGCTCCCTTCCCCGATCCTTCGGATAACCCGACGCCCACTGGGTGCTCCTGATACCTGCAGGGCCCTGAAGCCCAAGGCGGGTCCCCACTCGGTCACTGTGGTTGGAAGGAGCGGGAGGGAGAGAATGGGAGGCGTGGAAGACCAAAGAGTGACAGTTCTGAGCGGCCTGCCCCTCCACAGAATGAGGAGCAGGTCTCCCTCGGCAAGAAGGTCACCTCTCCAAAGCCCCTCTCTCCAACCAACCTCAGCACCAAGGACGCCCAGGGAGATTAGGGACAGGGATTAAAGTTCAAACTCTAAAAGAAGTTTTAGGAATTGGCTGACGACATAAGGGTATGGCTTCAGCAGTGTGGCCTGCAAGGTATTCCTCACACTAGGAGGCCGGGTGAGCCTCTGTGGAGGACTTTTAGCAAAAGGAGGCCATGCAGGATATGTCTCTGGCTCAGGGAGATTGTCACTGGCTCCAAATTCTGCCCAGTTCACAACCGTAGGATATTTGTGTGATAATTAGGCAGACAGTACATTCAATAAATATGTATCATGCTCTTTTTCTATCCCAAGACACTGTGGTAGGTAATTTGTGTAGGGTAGGGGATGGGGTATTTGAAAATGGTCCTTCTCGTAATAAAGCCTAGTCCAGTAGAACAGTCATAAAAACATGAGCTCTGAGAGGCCACTGTATTGCCTCAGAAAAAGGTTGTTGAAAACAACCTCCTGAGCACAGGCAGAGCTAGTTGCTAAGGCAGATTTGGGAAGTTGGCCCCTGGCCAGGTGGCACACAGCAGGGCAGGGATGCCAAGACCTGTGGGTGAAGAAGAGGACCTGCTTGAGGCAGGATTGGGAAACCATGTTCAGGGATGCTCACTTCCAACGATGCAGTGTTCTCTCCCACATGTTCCAAACAGATATAGTTCCCACCGTTATTTGGACTCGCTTTTCAGGTATTTTTTTTAAAGGAAAAAAACCCCAAAAAACTTTGAACCAAGATCAGAAGGCTTAAAATGTCAGCACCATAGAAAAGTTTTATGATACAGATAGGAAATAAAGGCACACCTTTCAGGCACACCTTTCATCCCGCTACAAGTGTGAGACACCTCCTAGCTGAGGTATGTGTGGGAAAAAAAGTTATGAATCATAATCACTTTGCAACACATCTTATTATCATCAGGTGCCTTTAATGCATGTGTATGGTTGCACATTGCTGCCACACAGACACATCTTCTTAAACAAAATTGGACCCTACTCTAAGGAAAACTAGACAGCAACATATTAACTAGAAACTAGTTATGTCCACATAGCTGGCCTACTGAAATAGCCAAATCATCTTTTTTATCTAGATTTTTTTTTCAGATGTCCTACTATTTGCTACTGACATTCTTTTTAATCCTGTTAGACTGCCCAAGCAGTCCTTTATTTTATCACCTCTTGTATCAGATCACCTTACACTTGGAATTTATATTTTCAAGAAGTTACTACAATCACTGTTTGTTGACTTCAACAATGCTCTCTGCTTATGAAGAAAAAGAAAAAGAGAAAAAACCTTGGCAAAAAAACTTGCTGTCTACCAAAAAAAAGGTATTTCCCTTCTTTAGTATTCTGCTCTATGCAAAGCATCTGCCCAGGTAGGGACTCCATATCCCAGCCTGCACCTGCTAGCATCTAAGTGGGTCCATGTGACTAGTTCTGGTCAATGCACTGTGGGCTGTAGTGTTTCCCACTAAAGCAGTTAAGCAACAGATATGCATCCTCCCAGCCTATGGGCTTCCATCCTACTGCTGAATATAGAGACTTCTAGGGTCCAGGAGAAAGTGTAACCCCAAATGGAAAGAGCTGAGTGCTTGAATTACCAGAAAGAAGAATGCTGCCCACCTACTATGAAAATCTGCATTGAACTTTACATGAAGGAAAAAATAAGCTCTTACTGTGTTGCTCCATTGAAACTGGGGTATGTTTGTTAGTGTAGCTAACATCACCAAATTCACACACAGAAGTTATTATGTTAGTTGAAAAAGTAATATCCAGAATTATTGCGTATCTGTTATATAACACAACTACCAGAGACAAAACATTCTTATTTTTTGATACATGAGCTTCAAATTTTTATTTTTTGTAAATGAATTATTCATTGGCCAGTTGTGTTTCAAACACCTGTTCTATGCAAGATACGATGCTAGGTGATGCATAAATGTATAAAGGATTTTTTTAGTCAAGAATTTGGCAAGACTGTGGGCAATCATTATTAATTTAGATTTAATAAACATATTTTTTATTTGTTTTATTTGTATTTGTATCAATCACGTATCCCACTTCTGGGCACAGAGTAAGTGCTCAACAAATTTTGTTGCATGAATTTAAAAAGTGAATTGGCATACAGTATATGATGCACTAGGCTAAGTACTACAGTCCCTACCCCCCTACTCTTGGGGATATTTAGAGATTGTTTATATGTATATATTGATATTGATATTGATATATGCTTATGTATGTATATCTATCTATATCTATATTTATATATACATACACACATACTGGAGAGAAATCTTATAGCCCTTTCTCCTAGTTTGAATTCTAATTTCATTATTAATTTTAAAACTGAATAGATTAATGATGTCAAGTCATAAATGTTCACATTTAAAATAGCAGTAATAATACAAATATACATGCTATTATATTGAAAATCCAAGCACTATTCATGCTGTAAAACTTTATGTATTCTGGCTTTTCTAAACTCAGAATTTCAGAATACGTGAGCTGAAATGAGCTGAAGTTTCCACGTGAAGTGTTCTGAGGACAACATCAACAATAACAAATGGCTTAGTAATTAAACTAAAGATACCATGTGGTGGAAGACCTGGCAAATCAATTTAAGAGAAAGTTTGTCAAGACCTCTGAAAGCATTTTTGCATATGCAAAATCAATATAGTAATTAGGAATGTGTTTCACTCTTTAAAGCCAGCAGAAATTTAACCTTATGCCAAGTTAAGTTTTGCTCATTATTGAGTGGAAATTCATGAATTTTCAAGTAAATATTCTATAAAAAAAGAATCTTGCACTCAGGCTAGCCATCTTTCCACTTACTTCAAATTAGTGGGGTCTTATCTTGCTAGTATTCAAAAGTTTTGGAAAGCCTATACATATCAGACACTGGGAATATAACATGAAAAAAATTTAAAGTCTCTCCTTTCATAAAACTTACATTCTAATGAGAAGAGACAGATGATAACAAGGAACAATTAAAAACGATTATATATACAGGACATGTCAGGTGAACTAAGCAATAAAGACCCAAATAATGTACAGTGGTAACAGCACCGAAAGGAGTGATGAGCAAAGTGGTGTTACTCACGGTTGTAGACAGATTGTTTAGGGAAGACCTCACTGAGAAGGTAATATTTTAACAGAGATTCAAATGAACTAAGGGCAGTATCTACGCAGCTATCTGGAAAAAGAACATTCCGGGTTAAAGAAACAGCATGTCCAAAGGCCCTGATAAGAGTCTGACATGTTTAAAGAATTGTCAAAGGAGGCCAGTGTTACTGGAACACAATGAACTAAAGAGAGTGGTACAAGGTGAGACCAGAGAATTGATGTAATTTCACATTGTATAGGGGCTAGTAGACCATAGAAAAGATTCTGATCATTATTCTGGTAAAATGAGAGATATTTTATTATGAAAGGGATATGATATGATTTAAGCTTAAAGAAAGCCACCACTCTTGTAAGAACTGACTCTTGGGAATGCAGTGGTGGGAATGCAGCAGGGTAGAAATGGGTGGGATGCAGTGGTGGGATGCAGTGGTGGGAATGCAGCAGGGTAGAAATGGGAAGAGACTATTGTCATAATCCAGACTAGAAATTTGGTGGTTTGGATTATAGAGTTTAGAAGGAAGTGGTGATAACTATCCAATTCCAATTATATTTTAAAAGTAGAGCCTATAATGAAAAAGAATATGAAAAGAAATGTGTGTGTATATATATATGTGTGTGTACACATATATATACATACACATATATATACATACATATATATAACAGAATCACTATGCTGTACACCAGAAACTAACACAACATTGTAAACTGACTATACTTCAATTTTTTAAAAAAGCAGAGCTAGCACATTTACTGATGGATTGCCTAGATAATGTGAGACACTAAAAAAGAGGAGTTGCGAAGTCCAAGGTTTGGAATCTGAGCAAAGGAAAAATGGAGTCACCATTTACTGAGAAAGGGAACACTGGAAATGGAGAGCATATCTTGTGAAGAAGACCTAAAATAGTCTTATATGCGGCTGGTGATGTACAAAACTGCTAGTCATCACATCTTACTAGTACTTAATTTTTTATCAGGGTAGAGAGAAGAGGAGGGACCACCTAAGCTGACAAAAGGAGCAGCTTCTGGGAGAGAAATCTGTTGATTCTGAGGTCAAGCAAATGAAGTGAATTGTGTCAACAGTGCTGAAGGTTTGAGTAAAATAACAGCTGAGGATTGATGATTGGTTTTGACAAAAGGGGAGTTCACTGGTTATCTTAACAAAGCAGTCTTTATACCTATCTAAAATAGCACCTCATCTTTCATTCCCTGCCTCTGTGTACTGATATAGCTCCTTTTCCATGTCTATAATTACTTGAAAGCACATGTGTGGGCGTGCTGTGAGTATGATGTGTTTGTTTGTCTTCCTGCAACTAGATGACATGACTCTTGAGAGCAGGGAATTTGTCTTGCTCCCATTCGAATCTCTAGTGCCTGTAACATGTCCAGCACATACTAGGTGCTTAATAACTGCTTGTTGAAAGAATGAGCTTACACTGCTGGCCCAAGTTAGTTTCTTCTCATTTTCTCAACAGTTGAAATAAGCATTTCAAGGGGGTTGGAGTGGAAGCATTATGTGAAGGTGGGCAAAAGGTACAGACATCAAGTTATAAATATAGGGATGTAATGTAAAACATGGTGACTATAGTTCATAATACTGTATTGTATATTTGAAAGTTGCTAAGAGAGTAGGCCTTAAAAGTTCTAATGACAAGGGGAAAATTGTAATTATGTGAGGTGATGGATTTTAACTACTCTTATGGTGGTAATCATTTTGCCATATACACATATATCAAATCATGTTGTACACCTTAAACTTATAGAACGTTATATGTCAATTATATCTCAATAAAACTGACAGAAATAGAGAAGCATTTCAAAGCATTTGCAGGAAAAAATTAAAATTCATGTTTAGATTTTTTTTTAAATTACAAAATCCAATTTCAGAGAGTAAAAAGAATTGACTCAGACCTCCAGGATGAGAAATGGAATGGGAATACTGGAGTTCCATTTTAGTGTGAGGTGTGTCTCTCACATGTCCCCACTGTAAGAATAATTATGTGTGTTAATCCAGGGGAGGGCATAGTGCTACTCGTGGCTCCTCTTTCTCCAAATACACAGAGGGTTCTATTGTTTGCAACATCTAAATTGTTCTCTGGTGATAAGCTTGGCCAGACATTAGCAATTTTCAGGGAGGAAGTGGGTAGGATTTGGGTTATGTTTGTTTAGAAGCAATCCCCCCAAAAGAGTTTCCTTCTCTCTTTCAGGGTGTCCCTGATGTCCAGCCCAAAGAAGTCTAGACAATCAGGGAAATTGTGCTAGATATACGTTGGGATGCCTGTCCTGCCCACTCCCCTTTTAGATAAAATGCCTCAGCAGCAGCACCTGCTGAATGAGCACCAAGTCACAGGTTCAATTCTTGCCATCACAGAGGACTGGACCAGGGTGGGTGAATATCTAAGTAGAGAACAACTAAGGACCAGTGACCTTTAACTTACCAGACCTAATTTGCAAAATAAGTTAGGCTAAGCAGGTATTCTCAGAAGAGCCTGACTTAAAAATTCAGAGGAAAGTCATTGGGGGTTGTTTGAATGAAAGGCCTTGCAGGCCGGGACTGAGATGGCCACTAGCAAATGATTCATGTGCAGGTGAGTAAATAGATGGAGCCGTGCAGGTCAGAAGGACCATAGGTCAGATTCAGCAGGGGTGAAGAGAGGAGAAAGACAGAGAGATTCCTAAGTCTGTTTTCCACTTTGTCCTTCCTAAGGCCCAGTTGTTTAAATTTTTTCTGGATTTATGAGACCCCTCAGTAGCTTTACAACAAATACTGTTTTCTAGAGTTCATTTGAGAGTTACGTTCCTTACAATTTGAAAATCTCTCACTAAATCATATGGAAGACAGAACAGCTATGATTGCTACTCTATGCCCTCTGTGGATTTTCAGAAGCTGACACCATCTGATTGTGGTGTTTCCTTTTCTTCATTCAAAAAACGACTATAATTTGCTGCTATCCTTGACCTTCTCAGTTGTTTTGACAGCACACTCAATGCCAAAGATAAAAAGCAAAACAACATATGTAAAGAGAGAGAGAAAGAGAGAGAGAAAGACAGTCTCTGACTGGATAGTCTTGTTAAGTTTTGGAGCTGTTTTATTAATATTCTCTATGCCTGTTTCCATGTCACATTCAGGCAAGTTATAAGCTATGCTGCAGTAAAAATGGAAAAAATCTCAGTAGCTTAACACAGTTTGAAGTCCTCTGCAGGTTTGGGCCACCCTCCAGGGCAGCCATCCTCCATTCTGTGTGTGCTGGCTCAGCATTGCAGCCTGCTTCAATCAGACAATCAGAAGGCATCCATATTAGCATTTCACAGTTACCTAGAAGGAGAGGAGAGCAGAGCTCCAGCGATCAAGTGCTTCTGCCCAGAAGTGACACCCACCAATGACTACACTCACATTTCATTGGCCTGCACTGCTCATTTGACTACACCTAATTTCAAAGAGGGGTAGAGGAATGTAATCCTCCCGTGTGTCTAAAATTAGAAGGAGACCTAATATTTATAAAGGGTAATAATGGCAATCAGCAGTTCTCAGTAATCCATCTGACCCACGTGGGACTTCCACGTTACTATTTGATACCCAGTGACTAGGGCACGCATCTTAGTTCTGTTTTACATGCCAAGATGCTCCTGCATGACTGTGGCTACTGACCTGCTTCTCATGTTGAACTGTTCCTATCCCTGCTGCGTCGTCCCTACTGGACTGAATCAGTTACACTCCACTTGGCCCAATTTTGATCTCACTACGTCTTCCCGAGGGCCTGTGGCCCTACACCCGACCCCGGTAGCATGATAGCTTCTTATAATCTTGCTAGCTCCCTCTTAGGCCAGGGCTTGGTTTCTCCCTCACTCTCAACACTCTAGAGGCTTTGCAAATGGGCACTGTTGGGTGATCATTGACAGTTATTAATCTACAAACTGGACTGGAAAAAAATGCCCTCCTAATGTGTGTCAACTACTATTAGAAGCATTAGCTTCTTTTCTAATTTTCAAAGTTGTGAGTACATCACCTAGAAATACGAATATATCTATATGTAGATATACAGAATATATAGAATTTATGTTTGTGAGTCACTGCCTTTTACAAGAGGTTAATATGACCAGTTTAATAATATGCAAACTTATTATATTGCTTAAACGCCAAGCGGTTTCTGCAAATGCCATGTTTTGGTACTACTTTGACACAACAAAACAATTTTTTTTTCTTCTTTATTACTTCTACAGTATGATGAGTTGCTTTTTGTGTCAACCTGACTAGGCTGCTATACCCAGTTATTTAACCAAACACTAGTCTAGATTGTGCTGTGAAGGTATTTTGTAGATGTGATTAACATCTCCAATCAACTGACTTTAAGTGAGGGCCTCATCCAATCAGTTGAAGGCCTTGAGAGCAATACCTGAGGTTTCCTGGAGAAGAAAGAATTCTCCTCGAAGACTGCAGCATCAACTCCTGCCTGTTTCAAAACAGCCAGTCTGCCCTACAGATTTCAGACTCATCAGTTTGCAATTGTGTGAGCCAATTCTTTAAACAAATCTCTTTATACACACACATACACACATAAAGATACATATATCTGTATTTCCTGTTGGTTCTGTTACACACCCAGACCGATAACTACAATGTATACTTTTTTCCAATTCAAGGTCAGCAATTATTCTAAATATCATGAGAGAATGTCTCTTTATGCATCTGTATCTCCCAGTCTCTCTGTCTCTTTCTCATATATGTGCATGCACACACACATAACACATCACATAGGACCATGTTATATATTTACAAAAAGGTAAAGTTTATGATTTAATTCTTTAGGGTAAAAAGTCACTTTGTTTTTCTCATTCATGGCCTGGATGAAGAATTTCCATTCTCCCAAATACATCAACATCCCAGGTAATTCTAATGGATAGTCAGAATGTAAGGTTGGGGTCCCCAGATACATATCCTGAAATGAAGATTCATATAACAGTGATTTATTAGGAGTGTTCCAAGGAAAAGCCACAGAAAAGTATGGCAACTGACAGGGAAGGGGAGGAAGCCAGGCAAGGGTCTACTGTCAAGCAAAGACCCAGGAATGGGAACTTTGGTTCAATCCTGCAGGGGACCTCTGCAGACTGGTAAGTCATACTTCCAAGCTGTCCCCATCAGGGACCAGAGAGCTGAGTATTTTACCCAGTAGTCATTGGTGGAGACATAAATGCCTAGGCTGTTTCGGCTCTCTCCACACTGATGCAAAGGCCAGGGACATCTGAGGATGCAGATAAAAGCACACGGGAACTGCTGTGCATGAAAATGGAAAAGGTTTGGAGAGGATACGGGTGCACACTGAGAACACCTGCCATTCAGGACTGAAAACCACTAGGCTACAGGGATAGTACAAGAAAACAACCAAATACCTCATTGAAGGTACATAGTTTTTAAAAATTATATCATTTCTCATATTACTTCAAATTAGTCTCTTCCACCTCTGTAATGGACTTACCACCTTAGGAGTAAGTATGACCTCACTCCTATCCCTTTTCCAATCCCCCAAATAGTGTCCTTTCTGTTGGATGAAGTTCTTAAGTCTCAGAGTATAGCATTTTGTCCCTTTATGGATAGACTAATGTGAAAATATTCCTAAGACAGGAAATACACTGGCTTAACTCAGAACTGAGAACTCTACTGAGTGTTTGTAGCTAGGTCTTCTGTCCAACCTTGGAAGGCTTTGGCTATATGCTGAATGTTTTATCTGTTCAGCAGCCTCATTTCAAATATCCTCCCTATGATTTTGCATGAATCATGGGTGCACAGTTCTATGGAGTAAGACTGGGTACATAATGATATATTCCCCTGTAAGATTCCTTTCTTTGGAGAATTTTTTCAGCTACAGACTCTGCCTGGGAGGAATCCTGGATAGAGTCCAATGGAGGTCCCTTACCCTCAGGCATCTGTCTGAACGTGAGATAACCCAGAGACTAAGGTGGTAAAACACATAGCCCTGGGGATATAGGAAGGCTTTGCAGAGGTTACTCAGGTAGGAACATTTCCAGAGGTCCATTTTCTGGATCCTCAAAGTTCATCCTTAGTCTTTCTTAAAACTGATCTGTCAAGGCATCTCCGGGGACCTGCCACTTCTTTTCCATCTCTCTTCACAGACCCTTTTGCCTTCTCTTCACTCATCTGAAATCAGTATGGTGTGTTATCCCAAGGCACTTCCAGGATGCCAAACAAAGAAACAGTTTGAGAAGTGATGCTGGGCATCACAAGATGATGAAGCTATAAAGGCAGCAGTCAGAATATTGGAGAGGAAAGTGCCCTTCTTACCTAAGAGAAAGCTAGGCTCCTGTGCCTTTATCTATCTCCCCAAACCATGTATTACTTACATATCTTAGAATTCAGAAGTGAAGTGATAGTGGAGATGTATATTTATATGTTTACTGTGACTGAAAAGAAGTCAGCTTTTTTGACAGAGAAGCCTAATTTAGATTACTGGTTTCACAATTAAGAACTGGCTTTGCCAATTAAGTTCTTCAGCAGATATTTTTCCTCTCAATTAAGTAAGTTTAATTTGATGCTCTAATATTTTGATGAAAAATAGTTAACATACAAATGCAATATACAATTTGCTATAACTTATAATCATGTTTAACTATTAAGCCTTCAATATAAAACTTTAGGTAGCAACTAAAAATATAATTAGAAAATTTTAGGAGATATTCAAGCAAAACATTGAATACCTCTAGATTAGCAAAATATATTCACCCAGACTAAACTACTATGACCAAGGCCAGCTGACCAAATCCATCTTTTCTTTTCATATTCTTAAACACCTGATGACTTTAAGACCACAACACTTTGATTAGCTAAGGGGCCAAGGATTAAAATATTAACTAATTTTTTGTTTCAAAATGTGAAAGAGAAGTGAGAACACAAGTATACTAGGTCTGAAAGGTGGTCATTTTTAATACTCAAGGAAAAAGGCAGAAAAGTAATGAACTTTACTTGTTTCATAATTCTGCATAATATTCATATTGAACATTTATAGCACTCTACAGTTAAAATATTTCCTATGCATTTCATTTTATTCTTATACTATTTTAGTGGATGTTTTCATTTTAAGTGATCTAAAAGCAAAATCTGAGATGGAGATTCTTTTCCAATGATTTATTGGAAAAGCACCCTCAGGAGAAGGGAGCTCATGGGAAGCAGGACAGGATAGGAAATAAAAACTAAGTAAGAAGGAAGTTTCATCTGAGCTTCCTGTCATGAGCTTCAGTCTATTCCCACTGAAAAGCTCTGAGCACCAGCTGCACCACAGAGTTGGAGCCCCTTGACACAAGGGGTTGACCTTTTGTACCTGTCAGGCATTGGTCAAGATCTCTGGACAGGCGGAAGTTCCTGTTTGACCACTACTCTGGGGGCCATTTTCTAGTCAATACTCACAGCAGATGGGGGATAGGTTCTCGGGATGGTCAAGAGGATCTGGGAGAGCACCAACATCTCCAGTTTTCTATTTGAGAAATAAGGAAACCAAGGCTCAGAACAATGTAGTATCTCACCCCAGGGCTCTACAGGTAGTAAATGATGGAGTAGTGGTATAAGTTCTGGTCTCTTGACCTTAAAGTCAAACAGTGGAGTTCAGACTGTTCCCATGTCACACTGTTTGATGACCAGTGTATACAATCCTATGGAGCTAAACAGTCGGTTATGAAATCAGACTTGACATTTACTAGCTATGTCCTTGGATATATAGCCTTTAGATATATGATCGTAGGCAGGGTATTTAACATTTCTGAGTCTTAACCTGAAAAAGGTGAACAATAGCTACCATGGTAGTCTAATGATTGTTTAAAAAATATATAAAGCAACTATCATTGTGCCTTACATGGTGTATATGCTGCAGAATATCCATTTCCCTTCCTTTCCTTTTCTGTCTATGAATAGACACATTAAAGTAATGCAGAAAATATACTGGATAACATACAAATGATATATTGGATAACACACAAATATATACACGCCCTAAGAGGGAACCATGTCAAACTGATTAGATTTTCTAGAAAGTCCTTCCAGTCCAAGTTACTACCACAAAAGCTTTAAACTTGACTACCGCAATTTGATCATTTTCCTCCTCTGTTTGAATCTGTATAATTTTTTTTTTAAAAAGCTAATGACATATAACATACTAACAGAAAAAGTGAAAAAGTCTTAAATGTATAGTTTAATGAATTATTGCAAAGTAAACACACTTGTGTAATCTTGACAGACACAAGAAATATAACATTACCAGTATCCCGGAATCACCCATTCTCCATCTTGGACCCCTTCCCGATGATTAAGCCCTTTCTTCTCCCTAAAGGTAGCCAATCTTAGAGTTTATAATACCATAGATAAGTTGGGGTGTTTTTTGCCAGTTTGAGGTTTATGAAAGTGGAATCAAATAATATTAACATGATGTATCTGCCTTCTTTCACTCAACTCACCTGTTTTGTGTGTGTAACTATTTTTTAAATTTTCACTGCTGAATATTATTACTATGTATGTATATTTATTTAAATATTTTATTGTTGATGAACATTTTGGTTATTTCTAGTTTTGGACTTTTACCAATAATGCTGCAGTGAATACTACTGAACTTTCCATTTGTGCATATGTGTTCATTTCTTTCGGATATAATACATAGGAGTTATATTTCAAGATTATGAAGTATGCTTATGATCATCTTGAGTAAATACTGGTAAACAGTTTTCCAAAGTGCTGTAACAATTTACACTCCACTCCCCAGAAATTGATAGTAGCTCTTGTTGTTCCATGCTCTTACCAATACTTGTTTTTCTCTGTTTTGTTTTTGTTTTTACCATTCTGGTGGCATACCACTACACACCTCCCAAATTTATGTCTTTATCTTCCATTTCCCTGATATGTAATGATAAAGAGCACATTTTCATAGATTTTTTTGCCTATTTTGATACTCTTTTTTTGTGAGTGACTTTTCAAGTCTATTGCCATATAGACTTGTCTTTTTCTCAATGATCTTTAGAACTTCTCTCTATATCTTGGATACCAGCCTGTTTTTCGGTTGTTATCTTCTCTTCCTCTGTAACTTGCCTTCTTTGCTGTCTTAATGGCACCTTTTGATAAAGCACATTTCATGTTTTCAGAAATCTTTGCCACTTCCACAGTTATAAAGATATTCTCTTTGTTATCTTCTAGATTTTTTTACATTTCACATTTTGTTCTATACTCCTTCTGGAACTGGTGGTGATAAGCTTTATTTTTTCCATATGGATATCCAATTAACATAACACTATTTATTGAAAAGACTGCCCTTTGCCACTGTTCTGAAGCACCACATTAGACATAAATCAAGTATACATATATGTACAGATCCATTTCTGAACACTGTATTCTGATCCATTAGTCTATTCATCTATTCTTGCACCCAATACTGCACTTTATTGTTGTAGTTCTTTAGACATTGAGTTAGAAATTCAAAATTATTTTGACATTGAATAAAACAGATTGCCCCAACTTGTTCTTCTTTGAGGTTGCCTTCGTTAATAGCATTTCACTACATATTTCTACCAAAAGTCCACTGGGATTTTAATTAGGATTGCATTTGATTTTTAGATTGATTTTTGTTAAAATCTTTATAATACTGAGTCCTTCAATCCATGAACATGGTATTTCTCCATTTATTTAGGCCTTTAATTTCTGTCAGTATTGCTTAAAATTTGGGGGGAAGAGAATTTGTGTGTATTTCCTTAGATTTTTAAAAACTAGATGTTAGAAAATGTTTTGATAACCATATATACTTTTAAGGAAGAATTAACTGACTTGGAATTTGATTCTGGATTTTCTGTGAAAGACAAAGTTTTCCAGCTGAACTTATTTGCATACAGGCATAAGGTAATTCTTATGTGAAAGCACCAATTTCCTGGGATGTATTATTTTAACTTTCTATAGTAATAATTTTGATGAATTGCGATTTAGTATTAATTCAATACTATGAAAGATTTCCAGAAAAAAGTCCATATGAAGATCGTCTCATGTATTGTCTACCATACTCAATGTATTTTAAGTCAGAATTTATTTATGTAACAAACTGTGTCTAGAATTTAGTGCAAGGAAAATTTTCATTTTTGTAATTAAATGATGTACCCCCTAAACTAGTCAGGAAATAGGTAGCAAACTGTATTTGACTACTTTAAACGAAGTTTAGTAAGGAAACTCTTTACAATGGTATAGGCAGTGTATGTGTTCTAGTGTGAGGACAGCAACAGCAAAGTGCTATTACCACTCCTCCACCTAAAACGACAAGAAGAGGGAGTAATTACAAACCCCGAGAAAGTGGGCTCCCCAAAGGTCCTATGACCTGCAGAGAAGGCACATGACCACTTCATTTAAACCCAGAGGCAAGGAGTTCTTCTTGCTCATTTTCTCCTCCAGTGATCCCATTGGCCTCACCCATCAAAAGCCAAATATCAAGAGAACACTTGATGCAGTTCATGTATTCCAACTTCCAGAAGATACAGCCCAAAGAAGAGAAGGGTATAAAACAGCTCCAGAGAGCCAAACAGAAGATATCAAGTTACTTTTATAAATTAAGAAAAACTTTGAAGCCTCGTCTTCTTTGACTTCCAGGAAGCTAAACTATTAAACTATCAATTTCATTAATAACAGTACGTCTAGACCTTTAACATATATCTTCCCCTTCTGCTGTATAGTGCATGCTGTTGATGTCCCACTAAAGATGCCTTCATTCATTTATATTCATCACCCACCTTCATTTATTTGTATCAATTACATATTTGTATCCACCATCAACTGGATTGTTGACTAATGGTAATTCACTATTGCCCCTTTTCCAGAGAATTGCTCTTCCCCAATAGGGAACTTCTTTCTTAGAGGGCTGACTCTACCTTCCATTTCCTCAAGAAGTTTGCCAATGACAAACTGATAAAGCAGTACAGTGGCTGGTCCACTTGCTATAATGTGGGAGTAAATCTGTGGTGCAATCTGTGCTTTGAAAATTTCCCAAGGGATCAGACTGAAGCTAGAGTCTAACTAGGACTACATGCTTGGTTAGTTTGTTCCACTACCTTATCCTGTTTCCCCTCCTCTCCTCTCCTGAGAGCACGTCCTCAATAAATCACTGGAATAAGAATCCCTGTCTTAGGCTCTACCTCTAAGATATCTGACCTAAGACATTCTGTACTCTGATACATATTGTACCATATTATATGCTTATGAGGGCTTTGTGGTACCTTTGATGCTTTATTTAAAAATAGCTGACATTTATTAAGCACTGAAAAATATACTGGCACTTTAATAAGTGCTTGCATGCATTTTACAGTTTTATCATCAGCAAACCAGAAAGGAACACTCATAATTCTCACCCTATAAATGACGATATACTTAAAGGTTAAGGAATATCCTAAGGACACACAGATATTAAATGGCAAAGCTGATATTCAAAACTAATCTGTTCAACTCCAAAAGCCAAGCTCCTATCTACTAAAATATATTGTCCACTTACTGAATTTTCTAAAAATCTATTTTTATTGAGAACTCACTAATCATTTTACCTGAATTATATTATTAACCTCTCATAATATTCTATAAGGTGGATATTAAAATTATTCTCACTTATAAAAGAGGGAAACTGAGAAATAGGCAATATATAAAATATACACAACCTGGAAGTAAAGTTCCCTATCTCCAAATGAGGGCTTCTTTCCTCAGCACCTCACTAGAGGCATGAGGCTGGCCTCGATCACCATATTACATAAGTATAGTCTTTTCCCCAATGATTGTAATTGTATGCCTCTCCCACTAAATACTCAAAGGGCAAGTATTTATTTCTGTATTTCTAGCACCTCCTACCATGCTGGGCACATAGTAGATGTTCATTAATTTCACATAAATGAATACCTGAAAGAATGAATAGGTTGAGAGAATTCACTTTTGTCTTAGTTCAGGATGCTACAACAGAATACTGGGTGACTGGGTGACTTAAATAACAAACATTGATTTTTCACAATTGTGGAGGCTGGGAAGTCCAACTTCAAGGTGCTAGCAATCCAGTGTCTGGTGAAGGCTCAATTTCTGGTTTGCAAATGGTAGTCTTATTGTATCGTCACATGACAGAGAGCAAAGAGAGGGAGCAGATTCTACTATGTCATATTATAAAGGCACTCATCCGCTTCATGAGGATTCTACCCTCATGATCTAATTATTTCCCAGAGGCCTCACTTCCTAATGTTACCACATTGGGGCTTAGGATTTCAACAGTTGAATTTTGGTGGACATAAACATTTAGTCCATGACAACTCTTTTTAAAATTATATTAGAATCTATTGTTGACTTCCTGTTGCTCATTGAATTTGGCAGGAGAAACTCTTCTCAGCTTTTCATTTTTCTATCCTGAGAAAACTTCTCTAAACTATGAATTCACACATTACTATTTGATACTACAGGTGCATGCTGAAAAAAAAATCATTGACTATTAGGACTGGATTAGAATCATAAAAATTTTTTTTCATCTAAACTCTTATTTTATAAGTGAGATGTGGAGAAGCTGAATTCCCCGAGTCACCAAAGCAGCTGGTCAGCAAGCCAGCCAGGGCCTTGTCCAGTGCTATTTCTATTGGCCCAGGTTGCCTCACATAAACAGTGAGATGTATATACATATATGTATATCTACACATTTATATTCATATATATTTATACTTAAACCTTCATCATCTGTGATGGCCATTTTTAGCCTATAACACTTAAGAACAATAATAAGAACTAGCAATTATTGAGTCTTAGTCTATGTCCAGCATTATGTTGGAAGTTCTACATACCTAATCTCATTCAGTTGTCCAAACAGCCTTATGAGAGGTGGATTGTTGTATTCTCCTGTTAGAGATAAAGAAATTGAGGCACAATGAAGTTAAGCAGTTTACCCAAGTGATGTTTTCTTTTAATTGAATATAGTTGATTTACAATATTATGTTAGTTTCAGGTGTACAGCATAGTGATTCAGTGATTTTGGTATTTTATACTCCATTATAGGTTATTACAAGATAATGGCTATAATTCCCTGTGCTATACGTATATTCCTGTTGCTTATTTTTACCTAAGCGGTGGTTTTGAATCACAGTTTTGACTCCAGAGCCTTCCACTTTTTAATACTAAGGAGATTTGCTCTAACTTTTGCCATCCATGAAACTTCTGATAGAAGATAAGCATTTCTACTTCTTAGCAGAAGACTCATTAAAAAAAATTTCAGGTTCAGCTTTCTTCTCTCACTGAAAACCACCAATGGCATAATATAGTTTGAGACAGTTCTCCTATCAGCAAAGAAAAGGAACAAATATTACATATAGAAACAAAAATCACTGAAATTTAGCCACTTAATAACAAGAAAATCATATTTTTAGTATAGTACAGTTTTTACTTCTTTTAATCAAAGAAATTTTACTTATTTTGTAACTCTGGCTTAGTTCTTTTTCTAATATAAGCACTTTTTTAACTTTAAAATAAAGTAGAATTATTTTTATTGATTAATAGTTCAAAGAAAGAATGTAAGAAAATAAAGAAATTGTTTCAATGAAAATGATCATCAATATACATGCTTACTATTGTTGAAATATTATAAATGTGAAGGGTTAAAAAAATGCTTAATATAAAAAAGTCTTCTCAAGTAAATTTGTAAATTGCATACTTTATTTACAAATTGTTGCCCTGATTAGGAATCACACAGTATTACCACCTACATTTCCTGAAGGGAGAGGCAAAAGTGTATGTCTATTTGCCAAAAGTCATCAAGCCATTCTCATTATATATTTAGATGTAAAAATGAAATTACTATGTGAATTTGTCTTTAATCCACATTTTTCTCTAAGAAAATAATACCATTTTTCTTCAGCTAAGATCTAAGCAGAATATAAACAATTAAACGTATTATTTGGCTGCTATGAAGCAACTCTTCTGAAAACCAGCACTGCATCTCAATTTTATTTACAAACTGTATTGAAGGAAATGGAAACAGTCCAGGCTGTTTTAAATATACTTTAGTATAATAGCGAGATCAACAGTGGTGCCCCCATCCTTCGGAAATCTGAATACACGTGGCCAGTTTTCTACTTGTAGGTCTAGTAGCAGCAGTTTAAAGCTCTCTCTAAAGTTTGTGTGTTTCCCTGCTATGTTTCCTCAAACTTTCTGTGCCTCTGAGATCTTGTCCGTGTGTGCTATTCTAGTTCTCTGTCATGTCAGACCCTGATGTGAATACCCCCTCTTTCACTCTTTCCTCAAAATTTCAGTCTCAGTCAGCATTTTGTGATTCTGTGAAGTTCCTGAGTATTTGAGGGGTTCCAAGGGAGGACCATTTCACACAATCCACAACATTCTACCATTTTGCTTATGCCTTTTCTCACTTCTGAAGCCTAGACGCCTCCATTTGTTTCTCCATCTGTGTCATGGGCCCCTTTCTCCAATGTGTTCTCCCAATTGGAGCAGCCCTACCAGGTTGTTCTGCCCTCCAGGTTACCACCTTAGAATTCCAGTGAGCAAATATTCTCAACTTTTAACAAAGGATATAAATCCTCTAAATTCTTTTAAGTAAATACCCCTTTTATTTTTATTTAAATCAATTTCCCCCAAAAGACACTACCTCAGTAGAGAAAAATATATCAAAGTTACCAAAGTTATTTAATAGTGTAAAATCACAGAGGTAGTAATATCGAATAAAAAAAACAGAGCTCAGCATTAACTATGCCTTAAAAATACCTAACAATTTATAAAGACAGAGAAAAAAATCTAAATAAACAAGGAAAATAATTAAGGTTTGGAAGATGCTCTGGCCTGTGGAGTGAGTAAGTAAGAATAACTAACTATTTTCATGTGCAGGCAGGATGAAATACAGTTGGCAAGATGAAGTTTCTTTTTTCATTGATTAAGAAATAAATTTGGAGAGACAAAAAAGCATTGGGAGAATAAAACAAGCATTTATGCAGTCAACACCAAGCACAAGAAACAAATCATTACAACTACAGTTGAAGCCTCCTGTGAACTCTCACTTATTGCATTCTTCTGAATTTGGTCTCCTCTTCACAATGTTTTATATTTCTGCTATGTAAGTATGAATTCCATAAATATAATACTAGCATTATTTTGCATATTTAAAAAAGTATAGAAATGCAATTACACTCTATATATTCTTTAGCAGCTTGCTTTTTCAATATTATTTTTTAAGATTTATTCATGTTCGTACATTTAGTTTTAATTTTTTCATTTTTAACTACTGAAAAGTCTTTTTTGTCTTATGAACAAATAGGTGTTTATCTAGTATTCCACTAATAGACATTTAATTTTCTTTTTCTTTTTTCTCTTCTGTTAAAACCAATGCCACTGTGAGCATTTTGGTAAGCTTCTCTTTGTGTCCACGTTTGAATAGTGTGTATCTAGTAGAGAATGACTCAGTGAAAAGGTATGCACAACTTCAATTACACTTGATATTCAAAATTGCTTGTTAATGTGGCTGACCCAATTTGTACTCTGCCAGGAGTATATGATTTTCATTAACACTTTCAATTTTACCCAATCAGATTCATGTGAAAGAGTATCTCATTGTGTTTTCAAGTTCCATTTCTCTGAGTAAATGTGAAGTTTAACATCTTCTAGTCTGTTTACTGTCTACTTGGTTTTCTTGTGGGTAAATTTTTTGTCATATCTCTGGCAGTTTTGTACCACGTCAACTTGGCTAGGTTAGACCTATATTTCCTAAAATCCCTTTCTCTGTATGGTTCCAGTTATAGTTGGCCAAAGAGAAATTAGTTTGAGATTTAGAAGGTAGAAGTGAAGCAGCTGGCATTTTGCATTGAGGTTTCTTACAATTAGATACGGTAAGAAATAGATGCAGAAATGTCTGTGGTTCCTCCGTTTCCTTTCTTTCCCCCACTATATTTAGCTCCTAGCTCCTCTTCATGATGGCTAGCCCTGATGACCAGTCCTGATTCTAAACTCTGCACCAGATCCAGAAGCAATGGCTTTTCACCAGCATTTCTTTGTGTTTCTACTCCAGAAATGGAGGCACCTGGCTTCAGGAGAGCTAGTCAGTGACTTGTCTTTGATTCTCCAATTTCTTCCTTTGGATCTTTGTTCCCCAGCTTCTCCTACAGTACTGTAAGTCCTTATTACTGTAATACAACAAAACTATAAAACAAAACCATAGAAACTGGAAGCAATCAGAAAGTCACGAGAACCTAAGAGGCTAAGATACGAGAGAGAAGAGAGGGACTGAAATGAGCTCAACATCTGGCAAAGCTTTTTGCCAAATATTAAGCATCTATCCAGATTCCAAGAAGATGAGTACAATAGAAGCAGAGTGGAGGGTAAAGCAGGTGGGAGGAGACCAAGAGGCCAAGAAACTAAGCAAAGCTTTAAGCAGTCTTAGTGCTGAGGTAGAGAGAGAGGGAGGGAAGAAAAATAAGTTTTTCAAGGAGTTTTTCAGGGAGAAGGGGCTCTGGTAGAAACTGTGGCTTTTAATTGGAGGACTGAATGGGCACACTTTATGAGTGCCTGCTAACAATATTAGAACAGAATTTACAAAACTGAAGCTCAGCTTCAATTTAATTTAAACCTAGACTGTATAAAGATAATCTGCCTCACATTTCTTAACTGATAGAAGCAAAAGTAAATCCTTTATAAAGATAGCATCATTCTGGTCCTTAAATTATTTCTAGAAATTTTCATTAAAAAATCCTGCATTCAATAAACGTACTGTATAGTCAACTAAAATACTGCACAAAAATAAAATTTATACTAAGAAATAAATTCTCATGAGCAGAAACCAACAGATTAAAAAAAGAACAGTAGAAATAAACACACAGGAAATACATATAGCTTTGGAGTTTTTATACAGTGGCTTCAAATTTACTGAAATTAAGATATTTAGGAACATGGAAGAGAAGATGAAGAATTTTACCAGAAAGTTAATAAGAACGCTAAAAAAAATTTAGGACTAAAATATGCAATAATTAAAATTGAGGACTCAGTAGATTGTTTAAAGCTGGTTAGCATGGATAAAAGGAAGATTGGTAAAGTGAAGCACAAAGAGAAAAAATATGGAAAATCACAGGTAAGAGACATATGGAGACAGTGAAAAGCCATAACATATATGCAATTGATGCTCTGGAAGGAGAAGAGAGAAAATTGGGAAAGAATCAATATTTGAAGAGATAGAGGCTGAAATTTTTGCAAAGTTGATGAAACATCTCTAGCTACATATTTAAGAATCACAAGAGAGAGAGCAGGATAAATATAAAGAATATCACATGTGGAAGCACCAGTAAACTTCCTGATAATCAAAGGAAGAAAAAAATCTTAAAATCAGCCAATAAAAATGCCAAAAGATATTTTAAAGTGTAATTTAACAAGCTGAGTTCAAAATTTACACAGAAATGCAAAAGGTTAAAAGTAGCCAAGAATTTTGAAGGGGAAAATCTCTTGAGGATTTTGAGTGTAGAAAAACATTTTAAAAACAGGACACAAAAAACGTTGATAAGTAGCATTACATTAAAATGATGTTCATGAATAGATAGCTTTAAGCTAGTGACACAAAGAGTGGGAGAAGATATTTGCTGACAGATACGATTGGTAAGAAAAATAAAGACGAATAGAATACCGAATGAGAGATGTTAACAGGCACTTTAAAAATTTAGAAAAACCAAGTGGCCATTGTACATACGAGAATGTTCACCACATTAATCATCAGGGAAATTCAAATTGTTTATACTCACCAGAATGTTTTAAAATTATCAAGTATCATAAAGCCTTGCAATGGAGAGATGTGGAATAACTGGGTCTATCGTACACGGTTGAAAAAGGACTGGTATAAGGACTTTGGAAAAGAATTTAGCAGTATCCATTGACCTTGAATGTACATATTCCTGAAGACCAGCAATTTCACATCAAGGTTCCTACCCCACAGAATGCATTAAACGACCTTTTCAAAAATACTGTTGACTACTTTATTCTGTATTAGCCAACAGAAATAACCCAAGTGTCTACTAAACACAGAATGGGCAAAATCTGACATATTCATGCAACAAAATACTGCCTAGCAATGAACATGAATGGACCTTACCTGAAAAAGAAAATACCGACTTCCTGCTCGGGATGGTGGCACCCTGACAAGCACAGGGCGACGTAGAACAACAGGACCTCATGGTTCCCTCGGCTGCGCAGCATAATTTGGCAGCCCCATACAGATTCCGAAATCAGCACGCCTGAGGGTTTAAAAAAGGCTCCTCACACGTCGAGCGGGGCGTGACGTCCGGGAGCGGCAGAGCGGCGGCGCCCGCCGCGGCCGCCGAAGGACGCCCCAGAAGTTTCTCTGCCCCTGCGCGGCGCCACGCGGGCCCGCCCCTTCCGCTCGTCGGCTCGGCGGCCCGGTGGCCCGGCGGGCGACGCACAGGGAGCCCAGTTTCGAGGTCGCCACTATGAGTAATGGTGGGCAATGTGAAAAATACGATATTAAATTTAGAAAAAAAGGAAATATCTGTGGGAAGTCTTGCTGCCAGCACCTGAAATCCGGCGTCAAGTTGGAGCTGGCCCGAGACCTGCCCTGCTGAAACCGGGGTAAGACCTTGCTGAAGGGTGGGGTGGGCGTGCGGGAGCTCTGCTTCTGCCGAGCTTGGGGCAAGTGGGAAAGAGTGCTGCTTTCACCCCAACAACAGGAAACTCTAGAAAAACTACAGAATCGTAACTTTTCCTAAACCTATCGTAGAGCTGAGATTTTTCCGATAGTGAAGGAGCCTGAAGACCGGGGAATGACAGCTCCTTCAGGGAGAGCAATGGGAGGTTCAGCTTTCTGATTTAGTTCTAGCTGCTTCTTAGAGAGCATCAGGGCGTTCCCTTAGGCAGAAATCCATATAAATAAATGCTAATTTGTTCCAGGCAAGGGCCTTTCTTTCAAAGTTTGAGGTTTGTCCACATTTTTCTGTTTTTCATCTCTCCAAAAGATAGTTAATTTTTTTCCCGGAACTTATTGTTCTAAGCAGAAGGGTTAGTCCAATGCAAGCAGCTCTATCGCTGTTAGAAACTTGCGGTTACTTTTTTATCTTGATTTTTATCAAACAGCTTTGCTAAACTTTCTTGTAACTTTAGTAACTTTTAAATATATGTTTAACGTTTTAAAAATACAACGCATAATTCTTAGGAGATCAATTGTAGTTTCTCCTTTTTAATTTGTATGCCTTAGTTTTGAATTTTGTTTTTATATTACATTGGCTAGAACCTGGGGGGAAAATGTCAAAATAGTCACTGAAGGCAAATGTTATTGTCTTGTTCCTGATTTTTAAAAAATCGTTAGTTTTCACTATTCAATATCATGTAGGCTGCAAAATTTGATAGATACTGTTTATTGAGTTATGGAAATTTCCTCCTATTCCTGGTTTGCTAAGAGTTTGTTTATTATCACATATAGTGTATTGAATTTTATTAAATGTTTGCTCTTCTATCTATTGTGATATTTATATGGTTTTTCTTTTTAAAATTATTACCATAGAGAATTATTATATGGATGGATTTTATGGGTTATCTAATGCTAAAACACTTGTACTCCAGGGATAAATCCAGATTTGTCATGATTGTTCACAAATATATGTGTGTTTGTGTATATGTAGTAATGTGTTACTTCTGGATTCAATTGGCTATTTTTAAAAGAATTTTTATATTTACGTTGTAATGAGCTAAATTATGATTTTATTTTATTTTTGTCTAGTTTTGGTATCAGAGTTGATCAGTCTCATAAAATTAATTGGGATTTTTCCCCCTTATTTTTATTATATGGAATAGAGTGCATAGAGTAAAGATTTTCTTTTATGTAATTTTTGAAAGAACTCTGCTGTAAAATCATGTGACTAGTGTTTCATTGGTAGATTTTTAACTACTTTTTCAGTTACTTTAATTTTAATAAGTTTGTTCTCCTATAGGTCTATGTTTTCTTGAGACAACTCTGGTGACATACATTTTTTCCAGCAATTTATCCATTTTGTGTAAGTTTTCAATATATTGGCATAAAAATATATCATTATTTAATTTCCTATATGTATAGTTCCGCCTCTTTTAAATATGTAAGACTTTTTAATTTGTGCTTTGTCTCTGGTTTTTTGTTTTTTTTTTTTTCTTTATCATGCCATGAACAATGGCTTTCCCTGTTCTTTTGTTCTCTCCTATAATGCCCAAGTAAATATATGCTGGTCCTTCCATTTTATGTTTCATACACTTTTTCCTCTTTCCCACTTCCTATTTTTCCTTATGTGTTACATTCTGAGTAATTTCTTCAATAGATACTCCATTGAGTTCTTTCCAGTCTGTTTTTTTAAACTCATCCTTGCCTCTCCTCTTTTAATCACCCATTACATTTTTCATTTCTCACTTTTCTATTTGTTTATTATTACAAACTGCCTGGTCCTTTTGGTTGATATCTAATTTGTTTCCCTTATGTTTAATTTCTTTTTTTTTAATCTCTTCTTTAAATCTGATTATATGACATACCTGATAAGTCTTTCATGTGAAGGTGTTAGTAGTGTATTTCTGCCATTTGTTTTTTGTTGACTTTGGCTCATTATGGATTTTTTTTCCCCTCATGTTTTATAGTTTTGAGCTGCGAAATCTGTTCAGCTGACTTTACTGGTAGACTCTTGGAAGGATGGCTTGATGTTTTCTCTTTACAGAACAGTTTTAAGTATACATCTGCCACGCTTAGCCATTACCACTTCGGGAAATACTTTTTACATACTAATTTTCCAGACCATGAAAACTGTGAATTTAAATCCCTAAACTTATTAAGGCAGTCCTATGAAAACAGTGTTTCAGGGGAGGTGTTTTTGTTTTTTGTTTTTTTTTGTTTTTTTTGTTTTTTTTAACCCAGAGCCCAGGATAATACAAAGTTCTTTGTCATATTCATTTTCAAGTAGAGAGGTTTTAATGAAGTTCACACTTTCATAGTGGATGATGTCCTTCAAGGGTTGTGGTTGTATGAGTCATCTTCATTCCAACTTATCAACTCACAGGTGCCCAGGGTTTCATGTGGCCTTTAAAGGCCAAGCCTCTTGATTACTCAGCCTAGCAAAGCCTCCAGGGCTGCCAAACTGCCAGGGCCTGATTATCACTGGGTTTCAATTTCTCTTTCTTTAGGAGACAGTAGAGGTTTCCTTTAGTTACTTGTGAACTCAAACATTTACGTTAAAGAAGTTTATCCAGGACTTAACAGATTTGCCTCAAGAGGGCTTTTTTTCACCATCAATACACGAGATTTTTGAAAAAAAAAAAAAAAAAAAGACCTTGAAACCCTTCAATGCAAACCCATCATCTAGGTTTTTCAGTAGCTGATGATCACATCTGAGAAATATAAAATATTGCCCAGTTAAGAAAATGGCTTAATGCATTAATCTATAATACTGAACAAACTATTGTTTTCATCCGATAGTATTTTAAAATAACAAAATATAATTTATGAGGAAATTACACCATTGAAAATTACTAAAGACTTCAGACCTTTTATTTTTGTGGGTTATGGCTATCATTATTTACAATGTTATAAATCAAAACTAAGAACTTAAATTTTTTATTAATTTATTTTAAAATAGTCACAATATACCCATTACATTTTCACATAAATATTTTCATGAAAATTGTATTTTCCAAAGCAAAAAATAATGAGAAGAGAGTTATTGTTTTATATTTTTGTATATCTCTTTAAGGTCTAACTTCATAGAGAAGAGCTGGATTCTCATATGTTTCTATATTCAATGTGTTGCAATATTTGATTGAAATCTATGAAGAAAATCTAGTTTCACAGAGACATGTAGTTAGAAAAGGGAAGAGTGTTCTAATAACTTTTTCCAGATCATTATATTATTTTTTTTAATTGAAATATACTTAATTTACAATGTGTTGATTTCTGGTGTACAGCATTATGTTTCAGTCATACATATACATACGTACATTCCTTTTCGTATTCTTTTTCATTACAGGTTACTACACAATAGTGAATATACTTCCCTGTCCTACACAGAAGAAACTTGTTGTTTATCTATTATATTCTTTTTTGTTTCAGTATCTATCTAGCCTGCTAAATTTAAAGGGGCATGGCCAAGCACTTGGCTACACACATGGAATAGTGTTGAGTGGGGGAATAGAGAGAAAATACAATAGTTCTGTGTCCTTGCAGTCCTACAGTTATAGACACAACAGGTGTTGCATGTATTTCCAAAGCTCCTTCCTCACCTTGAATCTTCCTCTTGTCTGCCTTTCCCCAACTTTTCTCCAGCTGACTGTTTCCAAAACATCAGATAGCCAGGGTTAAAAAAAACCTGAGAAAGGAAAAGATGCAGTATGGTTAGGACACTGGTGATGGAAGAAATTAAGGATAGGAGAAATGACAGAGTGACAGAAAGAGGCCTAGCACATTGTAGTGGCACAGAAAATAAAGCGTAGTGAGAAGACTGCAGAGAAGGAAGACCAGGAGCAGGATAGGAGGCAAACAAGACAAGGGGCAGGCAAAATTACCCAAAGGACGGGGGAGGACTGTGGCATCCAGAAAGAGAATTTTTTCTTTAATTTATCGGAAAGAGGGTTGCTTTTCCAGAACAGTAAGACCAGTAAGATAACAAAATAGTTAGCATGGTCTACCCAGCCTAATGTTTTGTTGGTAAGTGAGGCCCTAGGAGACCGTGGAGGTCATTCACAGCTGTCCTCACTCCAGAGATTAAGGAACCGCTGGTAAAAATCTCTCTCCCCCCATTTTTGCTTAGAAAGTAAGTAACTGTGACCGCTACCCATGGTGGTATCAAAAATCTTTCAGAATGTTTTCATTTTTTTTCTTAGCTTGTTCTAACTCTAAGAGTGCAATATTAACTTATTTCCCCGTTGTGGAAAATAACTTTTTTTTATTTTATGTGTTTACTTACTTCTCATTTCAAATCCTTCCATCTGATACCAGTGTATCATTTTTGCAGGTTGAAAACTTTAATCTTTGAGGACCAATCTCATTAAACAGTTCTGCCATCCCCTTCATGGTCTCAGATTCCTGTTGTTGGACTTCATTTCTATTGTGTCTTTGTTTGTGATTTGGTGCAATATCCAGATCATTATTTTACTCTTTTATTTTCTTTTAAGAATACCAGCTTTTGAATTTTTTCCCTTGTTTGAAACAGTGAACCAGTGTCTAGAGAAGGGTAACTAATAATTACCTAGTCCTTTATCTGGGTTGTTGCTGGCTGTGAGTTTGCCATTCTGTGAGTAAAGTCTGGATTGTCCCTCCAGAAGCAACTTTCTTTCTGGATTTTGTTATATAGAAACTCATTTGCCATTATTATGCCTCTCATACCAAAAGAGATTTCTGCGGTTTATCTCTTTTAGCTTAGAATTTCACTGCGATCGAAAGTTTACACCGTTTATAGACCGGGAGATATGACTATGGACTGCTTCCTCCTGATTATTTGTAAGTGTACAAAAGATGACTACAGAGATGAGTTACCAATCATTATCCTGTAATTCTTGTTCAAGTCTATTATAAAACTCTGGCTTTCATCACTTGATGGCTCAATGCTTTTCAATAGTGTTTGATATAGAAAACTGAAAATCTAAATAGGTTTTAAAACTACTAGATCTCATTTTTTCTCAGATTATTCCAAATAAGCACCAGTTCTCTGAAATAAAACATGTTAACTTTTGTAAATACATATATATCCTTATATTTTTCAGTGTCCCTGTCCTTTATTTTAAATTCTCACAACCTCTGTGAAATGGAAGGAAGAACTAGTAATTGGTATTTCTCTGTATTCCCCCTGAAGCCCTGTTATAAATGATTATCACGTTGGAAAATCACCAGCTGTATGTGTAAAAGCTTGAACATTCTGTGAAATATTCTACAATTGCACACCTTAAATTTTTCAATCTTGTATGTCAGTGACAAACTGACATATATTTGTTTTTATGTTTTCTTAGTGATTTGGTATAGGATAACCTATAGTTTTACTTTTACACATTTTAAAAATTCCAAACTAGCAATTACTAAAATAAATTGGGAGTGAGAAGCTCCCTATACATTACCCCAGTCAAGACTCAGACAAATGGTTTATTATTCTCTAGTTGTTCTCTCTTTTCCAAACCCAGATTCTCCTTGGATACCATGAACCTCGAATTGTTCTATGGATTTCTTAGCTAAATTTCCTTATTACATTATTATTATTTAAGAAGCTCCTATACCAGATTCTTTAGAATGTATTTTGCCCCACCTTATTTGTAATTTTGAACATTCAGTTAAATATGGAAGAAAAAATTATCCTGTGAAACTACCATGTTAGAAGAAACAGTGATTTAGGTATCAGGGTCAGGGCAGGGATCTCAGAATCCATCCCCACTTCCCCACCCTACGTGTGCTGGCTCTCATCAGTCTGTGGTTTCTTCTCAGACACTAGCTGCATAGAACAATTTCATGTCTGAATCACCAAGGGGGAATGTTCTCTCTAACGTGACATAGGGACAACTCACAACTTCCTACAGAAGTTTTGAATACAGAAGAGGAGAAAACGCAGGAAGACTGAGAGCAGTGGTTTTCAAAGTGTGGCCCACAAGTTAGCAGCAGCAGCAGCATCTGGGAACTTGTTGATAAATTTTTGGTTCCCCTCCCCCAGACCTACTGAATCAGACACTCTACAGGTGGGAATCCAGAAGTGTGTGTTTTAATCTTCGAGTGATTCAGATGCCCACTACAGTTTAAAAACCACTGCATTAGGGACTTGGGTCCACTTATCAAAGGGCAGGCAACGTCCTGGAGTAGTGTTTCTCAAACATGATATGTATCGGAATTAATTGTAGGTCTCTGGTGGGACTAAAGGACCTACATTTCTGAGAAGCTCCCAGATAATGCTGCTGCTGCTGCTGTTCTGTAGACTACTTTTGATTGCAAGGCCACTGATAAAATCTAGGGAGAGATCATATAAAAAAGTGCCAAGAAAAGCAGGCTAGATGGAGTGACCTTGATGAGTTTGGCCCAACATGGAGGGAGATTGACTAGACTTGGCTTTATTAGGAATCTTCATAGCTGACACAAAGGAAGGCCTTATCCTGAATCCAGGATTTTAAGAAAGGTGACCAGGCATGAAAGGTCAGTGAGTAAAGAAAAGAGAGTGTGAAATTTTAAGCTTATGCCAGGCTAGGTTGTATAGTTTGAGACTGCGTGATATGTTATATCTCAATTCTCTATAGTAATTTTTGGAAGAAAGAGACATACATTTGAACTTTCACAAAGAAAGTTTTTATGATTAGTAGACACAATGGGGTAAGGTATACTCATAAAGGACAGAAAGCAGGTGCAAGTCATGTTGGTGGAACCCTGCTTAGAAACCTACGGTTTAGGAACTGCTGTGTGACCTTTGGCAAGTTACAGTATGTCCTCAGTTTTCTCATATCAAAAATGTGATTAAAAATTAAGTCTGTCTTCCAAAATTTTTGTGAAGCTTAAATAAGTGAAGATGTTCAAGGCACTGAAAAGAGTGCCTGGCACATAATAAAACTCAATAAATTGTTTCTTCTTCATTGTATCTTTGTCTTCACTGTAAAATTTATTATTATTATTATTATTATTATTATTATTATTATTATTATTATTATTATTATTATTATTATTATTATGTCTGCCACATTCAGGATAATTAAAAGTTAGGTGGGAGAGAAGAAAATGAGGTGATTGAGAAAAGGCTCTTTAAGAAAAGGGACATGTTAACCAGAGATAAGGAATCCTTATGTCAAATATTTTCATAAAAAGAAATGGAAATTCTCTTTATTTTATGATTAATACCAAAGGATATATAATTAATGCAGAGCTATTGTTATTAGAGTTACTGTCAAAAATATAAAGGCAGTAATGATTTAATGAAATAGCAAGTTAGCATTAGTTCACTTTCCTTTGGCTTTTCTGAGCTCACTTATGGGTCAGAGTTCCTGTCCAGTCTGTCTTTTGACGTGGTCAGCTGCTGCAGAAAATAGATAGTTCCTTTGGGGAGCCTATCTTTGAGTTTTCTTTTTTATTCTTTTCATTTCTTTCAAGCAAAGTCATCAATATATCAGTCTCCTGCAGGCAAGAATTGGTAAAATCATTTCTGCAGTCGTTGCTGAGAATATGAGACTAGTGTTTTGAGGTAAAAGGCAGAGAAAGAGAGTTTTTTCTAAAATTTTGTATTGATAATTTAATATGTCCCTATGATTATTTATTTAGTATTGGAATAATTTTAGTTCATTTCTGAGATCAAAGATTTTTTTTTACCACAAAATAAAACAGGGTTTTTTTTTTATTCATTGATCTCAACTTACTGTTTCATTTAGAAAACACTTATAGTCTAAAATGGACAAGCTAATTTAAAATACCTTATTACACATACACATAGCTTTCATCTCTCTCTCTTTTTTTTCTTTTTCTGTCACACCCACACCCACATAATATATTGATGATTATTGGCAATTTGATTTGTGTAAATTTTCAGATATTTTCAGCACATTACATGTTAAAAATCTCAATAAAATGAAATAGAAATAAATCCCTAAAAAATAAATTTGTTGGAATTTTTCAGGCTTTACTAAGTTCTCTCCAAAACAGGTCTTTAAAAATGATTTTCAGTATTTAATGTTTAAAGAACATTTTCTTTAAATGTTGTGCCTATTTGCTGCATTATTGGGAAGAATTTCCTTACAGACCTCAATGAAAGCAGTGTGAAAAAACAATATACGTAAATCTTTTACCCAAGTAGAACTGTTGTCTTCCCCAGTGGTTCAAACAGCCAGTAATATTTAACTTGCATGGATCATATAGCAATAAAATAAATAAATGGCCCTCTCAAAAGTTACATCCTGCATTATATAAGTATTCCTCTTTAGCACATTGTAACCTGCCTCGCCACAAAGTATTATAGCCTTCTGGCCACAAAGTAAGTACTTTCCTTACTGAGGCCTAGACATTTGCATTGATTTTCCTCGCATCATAGTGAAATAGTCTGTGCCATTAAATTAAGTAACAGTGTTTAATTAACATCCCCAGAGCATCTTATTATCAGTTGGTATCTAATGTAACTGAAGATGGCAAATGCTATGGATCTTCCTAAATGAATATTTTGTACCTCAAAGATTTTATGAAGGTGGAGTAGTGATGAAAGACTACTCTGGTAGATCCACATTTATCCAGCTGATGTGCAAAGTTCCCACAGATTTGGCAGAGAGGAATTGTGAGACTTTCAGAGCTACCTGGCTGTGTGAAGCAGATTGAGTTCTATCTCCTATCACTCATGCTACAGTGTAAGCAGAGAAGAGCCCACAAAGCTCAAAACCAAGAAACTCTAGTCTATTTTTCTTTCTGAAGGGAGGCTGATGAGAATGAAAGTATTCAAGAGAGTCTCCAAGTGCATAACAACAATGAAATCCATTGACAAAAAAGCAAAAAAAAAAAAAACAAAACAAAACAAACAAACAAACAAAACAAAACAAACAAAAACCCCAAGGTGCACACACACACACAAAACCATTCCTATAGTGTTGACATTCTAGCAACTCCCCATTAAAAAAATTTTCGGTTTACCCCTGGAGATAAATGTACAAACTTCCTCTCATTCTAAGAAGAGGTACAAAGTGAAGCCCTTTACTGTGTCTTCCTTTGATAATTCATAAATATGGTTTGAAGTTCTCAGAATATGGAGGGGAGAAAGGAGTATACTTTGTCCCCTAGAAATGATCTTTTAATTATAAATATAAATTGTTCTATTCAGATCTGATATAGATGACTTGCAATTTACAAATAAATAAGGTACTAGTTAGAGTAATAACACCATTCTAGAAGGTCAAGAACACATGCAATTTGGTACACTTAAGATAGGATCAAATGACCCATGCCTTTAAGAAATCGTTGAAAATAGGAGAATTAAAGTGTCAGGTTGTTAAGTCACCAGGTTTAGTTTGTTACAGGCCTTCAACCCTAGTGCCTACCTGCAGGCTAAGGCTCATTCCTGGTTCCCAAGACTCCACTGAACAACTATGGCTATTACTCCTACAATAACCTGCTGTCATACTCCAGTTGAGAAAATGGGGCTTTTGAATTGTTCCTGAGTCTCATATTTACATAATACTTCTCACCCAGCAGCTGTACAAGATGGATGCCACCAGAGGTTGTAAAGTATCTCTAGACTGTCACTAGCCTCAAGGTTGGATTCATATTTTTTTCTTCATTTTTTCTTCTAGGATGTCCCTCAATTTCCAGCAGCGTTAGAAATGCACTTAAATTTTTTTTCAATATATTTTGCCCATAATTCTTAGGTGTTTTGTGATAGATGAAACTGGCAGGCAAACATGTTAGCTTGCAAGGCGATTGGAAAATCTCAGAGCCTTGACAGTTCTTAATATTTCAGATATATATTTTATGGTACTACTTGTTTTAACTTCTTCTTCTTTTTATTTTGTTTTTTTGTTTGTTTGTTTGTTTGTTTTTTTTTTTTTGATTACTTGACCAACTACTACTGCTCCTAATCTTGTATGTACAGATTACTCACTATGGTGGTTTGAAGCCTTTTTTTCCCTTTCTTTTTCTTCTTTTTTAAAATCCTCTTCTTCTAGTAGGAGTAAGAAGGCATTCAGAGTACTTCACATGTTTCAGTAATGCTCCTCTTCACTGATCCCCAATTTGGTAATATTCCATTAGGTTATAAGATAGCTTATTTAGTTTAATAGTACAATTTTGACAGATTCTACTCACTTTTCCATTACAAAACCACCAGTTGCAGATACTTCTCCAAAATTTTCTTGTAGTGTTTTTGTCTTTTTATGGAATTCAGGCAACTCTGGCCTCATGGCATGAGTTAGGAAGTATTTTCTCTGCTTCTATCCTCTAAAGATATTATAGAAAATTGGCATAATTTCATCTTTAAATGTTTGGTAGAATTAACCAGTGAACCCATCTTGGCCTGATATTTTTAGTTTGGAAGGTTATTATTGATTCTATTTTTTTAAATAGACATAGGATGTTCAGACTGTCTATTTCTTCTTGAGTGAGTTTTGGCAAACTCTGTCATTCAAGGGTTGGTCCATTTCTTTTGGGTTATCAAATTTTGAAGCATGGAGTTGTTCGTAGTAGTCTTTTATTATCCCTTTCATGCCCACTAAGGCTGTAGTGATTTCCCCACTTTCATTTCTGATACTAAACATGACAGAAGCTTCCTCATCTAAAGATCTGAGTTATCTAGCTGTATTTCTGACACTAGTAATTTGTGTCTTCCCTCTCTTTTTTCTTAATTAGCTTGACTAAAGTCTTACCAGTTTTATTGATCTTTTCAAAAAACTAGTTTTTGGTTTTGTTAGTTATCTCTATTCTTTTCCTATTTCAGTTTCATTGATTTCTGCTCTGATTTTTATTATTTCTTGTCTTCTGCTTACTTTGGGCTAAATTTGTTCTTTTTTTCTTAGTGCTCTAATGTGGAAGTTTAAATTACTGATTTTTGATTTTCTTTCTTCTCTAACGTGTACATTCAGTGCTATAAATTTTTCTCCAAGCACTGCTTTCACTCGCTGTACCCTACAAATTTTGATAAATTATGTTCTCATTTTCACTTAGTTCAAAATATTTTAAAATTCATGTGAAATTTATTCTTTAGCCCATATGTTATGTACATGTGTATTGTTTAATCTCCACATATTTTGAAAATTTCAAACTATCTTTCTGTTATTGACTTCTGTTTACTTCTATTTTAATTCCCCTGTGGTCTGAGAGCAGACATTGTATGATTTCTATTCATTTAAATTTGCTAAGATGTATTTTATGACCTGGAATATAGTCTATGTTGGTGAATGTTCTATGTGAGCTTGAGGTCAAAGTATATTTTTTTGTTGTTGGATGAAGTAGTCTACAGATGTCAGTTATAGCTAGGTAAATGATAGTGCTGTTGAGTTCAACTATGTACTTACTGTTTTTCTGCCTCCTGTATATGTCATTTTCTAATAGAATTGACATCTTCAACTATAACAGTGGATTCATTTATTTCTCCTTGCAGTTCTATCAGTTTTGATTCAAGTATCTTGACATTCTGTTTTTCGGTGTATACACACTGAGGATTGTTGTCTTGGAGTATTGTCCCCTTTATAATTAGGTAATATCCCTCCCTGATAATTTTGCTTAATCTGAAGTCTGCTCTATTTGAAATTAATATAGCTACTTTCACTTTCTTTTGATTAGTGATAGAAGGGCATATCTTTCTCCATTTCTTTACTTTTAATCTATGTATTTACATTTAAAGTTGATTTCTTGTTGAAAGAGTGAATTAGGGAATATTTTCTCTGTTTATAACTTCTGGAGAAGATACTGGTATAAAATTGGAATAATTTCTTCCTTTAATGTTTGGTAGAATTCACCAGCAAACCCATCTGAGCCTGATGCTTTATATTTTGGAAGATAAATGACTATTAATTTCATTTTTTTAATAGACACGGGCCTGGTCACATTGTCTAGTTCTTATTGTGTGAGTTTTGGCAGATGATATCTTTCAAGGATTGGCCCATTTCTTCTAGTTTATGAAATTTGTGGTCATAGATGTCTTTATATTTAAAATGGATTGTTGTAGACAACCTGTATTTGGGTCTTGCTTTTTGATCCACCCTATGATAGAGATCTTTTGATTAATTTATTTGGATCATTTACTTTTGAAGTGATTATTGATATATTTGGATTACTATCTACCATATTTGTTACAGATTTCTATTTGTTGCCCTTGTTTTGTTTCTATTTTTGTCTTCCATACTTTATGTGTCTTTGTGGTTTTAACTGAAGATTTTATAATTCCATTTTATTTCCTTTTTTAGTGTATCAAATATGGTGGGTTTTTTTTTTTTGTATTTATATTGGTTACTCTAGAGTTTGCAGTAAACATTTACAACTAATCCAAGTCTGCTTTCAAATAACATTATACCTCTTCTCAGGTAGTATAAGTACCTTATAGTAACAACATATTCCCAAATCCTTCCTTCCATCCCGGTATCACTGCTGTCATTCCTTTCATTTATGTAAAATCATATGTGTGCATGTATGTACACATGGTCAAATGCATTGTTGCAATTAATTTTGAACAACTGTGATTAATTAAGAATGAGAAATCTAAAATTGTTATTTCACTTCCTGATTCTCTGATAAATCCAGATCCAGGATTCTTTCTTTATGTAGATCTGAATTTCTGGCCTATATTATCATCCTTCTCTCTGAAGAACCTCTTTTTATTATTTGTTGCAAGGTAGGTATACTGGCATCAAAATCTCAGGATTTTGTTTGTAGGAAAAAGTGTTAATTTCTCTTTCACTTTCATAGGATAATTTCACAGAGTATAGAACTCTAAGTGAGGTTTTTTTCCTCTCGTTACTTTAAATATTTCACTACATTCTCATCTTACTTGCATGGTTTCTGAGAAAAAGTCAGACATAATTCTTATCTTTGCTCCTCTATAAATAAGGATTTTCCCCCCTAGTTTCTTTCAAGATTAGTTTTTTATCTTTGATTATCCAAATTTTGAATATGATATACTCAGATGTTATCCTGTTTGGTGTTCTTTGAGCTTCCAGGATCTGTGGTTTGATGTTTGAATTAATTTGGAGAAAATTCTCAGTCATTATTGCTTCAAATATTTTTTCTCTTTCTTCCTTCCTTCCTTCCTTCCTTCCTTCCTTCCTTTCTTTCTTTCTTTCTTTCTTTCTTTCTTTCTTTCTTTCTTTCTTTCTTTCTTTCTTTCTACCTTTCTTTCTTCTTTCCTTCTTTCCTTCTTTCTTTCTTTCTCCCTTCCTTCCTTCCTTCCCTCCTTTTCCTTTCTTTCTTTCTCTCTTTCTTTCCATACCCATTACACATACTTTACATTTTTTGTAGTTATCCCTCAGTCCCTGTATATTCTGTTCCCTTTTTACAGTCTTTTTTCCTCTTTGATTTTCAGTTTTGGAAGTTTCTATTGACATATTCTCAAGCTTAGATAATCTTTCCTCAGCCATATTAAGTCTACTAATGAGCCCTTCAAAGGTATCTTCATAATTGCTACAGTGTTTTTTTTAATGTTTAACCTTTTTTTTTTTGGATTCTTTTTTAGAATTTCTCTCCCAAATACATTATCCCCTTTTTCTTGCTTTTTGTCTGTTTTTTTTTTTTTTTTTCTGTTAGAGTTGTTAGCACACTAATCATAGTTATTTTAAAGTTCTGGTTTGATAAGTCCAACATTCTTGCCATATATGACTGATTCTGATGTTCATTTTGTCTTTTCAAAACGTGATTTTTTTTTGACATTTTCTTATGCGTCATAAAAGTTTATTGATACCTGGACATGATATCCTGGGTAAAGAACTGTGATAAAGAGACCTTTAGTAATATGGTAGTGAGGTGTTGGAGGAGGGGAAATTTCTGTAGTCTTATGATTAGATCTCAGCCTTTTGCCCCAGGACTCTGAACTTTACAATTACTTCTCAGTTTTCTCCCTGCACCCACCCCAATTTTTGGAATATAAAGGTTACAGGGGCCTGGAGTTTGGTATTAAGTTTCCCCATGTGGAAGGATAGAGGGAACTGTAGTTGAGATTTCCTTTCTCCCACATAGAGCCAACTGGACTTAAATACTTTCCTTCCCCCAAGTAGGTTATATTCTCATATAACCCAGCAGGTTATATGAGATAATAATTTTATCTGAGGGCAGACCTTGTCAAGAAGAACAGATTGCTTTGGCATGTATCAAAATTATACTTTAAAAAAAAGGAGGGAGAAGGTATAGCTCAAGTGGTAGAGTGCATGCTTAGCATGCACGAAGTCCTGGGTTCAATCCCCAGTACCTCCTCTAAAAAATAGATAAATAAATAAACCTAATTACCCCCCCCCCAAATGATACTTTCCCCTTCCCGTACAAGAATCCGGAGGGAATTTTCACGATGAGGACCTGATAGGTTTTCTTAAGATAGAACCCACAGAAGTGTGGGGGGCCTACTATGACTATGAGGGTCCTCCTGGAGATTAAAACAGTTTTTTTGAAACAGTTTTTTTAGAGAAGTTTTAGGTTCACAGCAAAATTGAGAAAAAAGTATATGACCCCCTCCCCACACATCCATGGCTTTCCTTATTATCAGTATTACCCCCTGGAGTGGCACATTTATTACAACTGATGCAACCACATTGACACATCATTATCACCTGAAGTCTATTGTTTACATTAGATATGTTCACTTTGGTTCACTATGGGTCCCCTGCATTTTTTTCCTTTTTTTATTGAAGTATAGTCAGTTTACAATATTGTATGAATTTCCAGTGTACCTCATAATGTTTCAGTCATACATGAACATACATATATTCCTTTTCATGTTCTTTTTCATTATAGGTTACTAAATAATACTGAATATAGTTCCCTGTGCTATACAGTATAAACATTTTTTTAAAATCTATTTTATATATATTAGTTACTATCTGAAAATCTCAGGCTCCCAACTTATCCCTCCCCACCCCCTTCCCTCCCTGGTAACCATAAGTTTGTTTTCCATGTCTATGAGTTTGTTTCTCTTTTGTAAATAAAAGCATTTGTCTTTTTTTTTTTTTTTTAGATTCCACATATAAGTAATATCATAAGGTATTTTTTGTTTCCGTTTCTGACTTACTTCACTTAGAATGACAATCTCCAGGTCCATCCATGTTGCAGCAAATGGCATTATTTTATTCTTTTTTATGGCTGAGTAGTATTCTGTTGTATATATATACCACAACTTCTTTATCCATTCATCTGTTGATTGACATTTGGGTTGTTTCCATGTCTTGGCCATTGTAAATAGTGCTGCTGTGAACATTGGGGTCCACTGCATTTTTTAATTCTCAGACTTGTCCACACTGAGCCTCCAGCAATTTAATTACAGTTCAGGTTTTCCTACTTGACACTGGTTCCCAAGGAGGTTTCCACTGTTGGGTTTCTAGACTATTAAATTATGATTCTTGTATCTACCTGTCTGTCTCTTCAATTTGGGATGCAGTGGTTTTGCCCTGTGACCTCACTTCTCTGAAGAATTTAAGAAGAGTTTTGGATTTTTCAGTTTATTCATTTTTTTAACTTGTTATTAGGACAGAGTGGTGATTTCTCAGCTCTTAACTTAATGGACTGGAAACCAGAAGTCACCAATACTTTTTATAGTCTTTTAAAATTTTAGCCATCCTACTAGATGTGAGGGGGTATGACTGAGTTTTGATTTGCATTTCCTTAGTCACTAATAATGTTGAGCATGGTGGATATAATTTCAAGGAGAATTTACATGACTTTTTATTGAACTGAATTTCATTGTTTTAAGATAAGCAGATGGAATCTTTCAGCAACTGGATTATCCCCCATTAATTTTGCCTGCCGGCTTCCATTTACTTTTGAGAGATTCTTTCCTCACTGGCTTTGATTAGACTTCTAGATTGAGCCTTTCTTCATGAAACATGTGACATAAAGAATGAACAATAGATGCCTAAGCTTGTATCTCATTGTAATTAATACTCATTTTAGCCAGGCAAATCTTGATATCATGTGATCAGAAAATAATCTGGACCTAATAGTGAAGTTTGATAATTTAAGAGTATCTGTCATCTGTTGTTTTGGGCTGCCCAGCTGCTGTTTCTGGGGGGAACCACCCCTCCATCAGTTCATGTAGTCCTGATGATGCCTGCAGTCACACCTACTCCTCATCCACCTGCAGCCTCCACTCCCCAGGCCACAAGGATGAGCACGGAGCACATAAACCTGACATCAGCAATTGTAGTGTTTTATGTACATCTTTTTTTTGCCGCAGTTTCCTGACATTCTGTCTTCTCTTTTGCAACGTATACAGCTTCTTCAAAGTATTCAAGATCTTTGAGAAAAAAGACTGGATCTCTAGGCAAGTGATAAACACAGATAAACATAAAATATTACATTTGTCAAGATTTGAGGGATACTACAGATACTTCGCAGTGAACACACATGCATCTCCCATTCAGTCATGCCTTTGTTTCTTTTCAGGTGAATTGCGCCTTTTGGTGAAGATGTTGACTGGAGGGAAACTGCAATAGTATCATCTCAGAGGTGTGGTTAATTTTCATGCATCCACTTGTCATAGACACCGTCCAGATTTCATGGTTTTGATTGACCAATATTGGATATACATATCACTTCTTCATTCCTGTGTCAAGGTGACAGAAGGTAACATGACTTTAAGGCTTAGTTTAATATGTACATGTGTACACTGTAGGAAAAAAGCATATCATGTCAAATAACCTTCAAGAAAAGTGGTAACTTCAAAGATATCAGGAGCTATTCAGAGAAGAGGTCTTTGAGAGAAGGTGCTTTTTGGTTTCCTTGACAGTAGATGAAGGCCTTTACAAGATAATCACATTTTGATGCTCTCCCTTGAAGGCAAATTGCTAATGAGCAGGAGAACAAAGAGAATCCACCTGTGGGGAGCGCCAGTCCTGAGCGGAGTACTTAGTGCATCCAAGCACATGAGTTCATTTTGTCTTTCAAAGAACCCACTGAAGAAAGTACCGTGATACTGTTTCTATAAATTAGCAAATTGAGGTTCAGTGATCTTAAATCAATTGATTAATTTTTTCTTCTCTACCCATGTCTCTCAGATGCCAATCTGAACACTGGCTGCACAATAATCATCCTGATGAAATTGTTTAAAATATAAATTCTGGGACCCTCATTCCTGAAGATTCTAGTTCAATAGGTTCTTAGATCCAGGTATTCTTCTTTTATGCCAAAGTGCTTCTGTTACACAGCCAAATTTGGAACATCTCCTTTATGCCCCATGACCTCGGACTGGTTCAGGCAGTTAACTTGGTTTCATCTCTTTCAACTGAAGTAGGTTGGAAAAGGCTGTTCAGAGTCCTGTGTTGAGAGGCTTCTGAGGCTGATGGGAAGTATTCTGGGATGCATTAGTGATGGCTGTGATGAGGCCAGATGGAGGGAGTAGAATGCGACTGCCAAACATCGGCCAACTGTGATCTAGATTGTGACAGTTGGAAGGTGGGTGAGGAGGAAAAAAAGGAAAGTAGAGAATATCAGTTACACTTTGATTAAAAATTATCTGAGGATATACTAAATATTTTATACAGCTGTGTGTAACCCTCTTGAGCTATACCAAATGTAAGTGTAGCTCTTGGAAAAATACTAAGGATGACCAAAGCACAGAGAGCCACATCAGGGAGATGAGCCAAAATGTTCTTGCAAATCCCCAGGGTACTGGATTCCTCCACTGTCCCAGCCCTGCAGGAACGCCTGTGCCAGGAATATTGGGAACTCTGTGTAAGAGCAGCTGCCATGTGCCAGTGTTCTTTCTGTTGCAGCCTTATTTCTTGTGGCAGGAAAAAAAAATGTATTTTAGCAATTGATCAGATTTTTTTTTATTATTTCAAAACTTTAGGCAGAGAGCAAATACACTTTATAGTTCTAAATTGTGTATGCTTATTTCTCATATTGTATGATTAAATTTTAATTTCAGATATATGCATTATATTTGGAGAAGCCAGTTTAGGTGGGTCTGATGAAAATATATGTAAGTAGATATAATGGATGTCCTTTATTAGATATATTCATAGAAAGAGGTGAATAAAGCTGCGCCTTTAAACAGAGAAAGGCTGCTTTTTAGGGTTTAGTTCTTCATGACAATGTAGCCTTTCTAAGGGAGAACTGCATACTTGGGATTTATTTAGTCCAGGAGAGCTGTGTACACAGCTCCTTGCTGTAACACCAGAAACCAGGGTTCCTGCAATCCTCATTATGTCAGTAACCATCAGCAGGTAACCTGTGGCAGATAGGCTCTTAGGATTCTCAACTCATTTTCACTTTGCCTTCCACTCTTGTGGACATTGTTACTTCCTTCTGTCCACTTGCAGTTGAAGGGAAATGATGCATAAAATCGCTTTCTACAACCAGTGTCAGGGATGACCTTTGAACTGCTTAGTTACCTCGCCCCCTTTAGAAGAGCTGTGAGAGACATGTGACAAATATAAAGAGAAAAATGTTGCAGTTGATTAGTGATGGCTATCATCAGATCAGAATTGGGAAGTTGCAGCATGTGATTAGTATTTTTACCATTTTTGATTCATATCAGTAACAGTGGCCAGGTGAGTGTGCTATAAATAAGAATATGTCAGACGTGATGTTATTATTATCAGCATGAAGGTGGGAAAAAGGAAAAAAACTGGGCAAGAGGAATGGCACGGAGCATCTGGATATAATTTTCATGAAACCAAAACTGAGCCTTCACAAACCTCTACAGTGCCAGAATTATTGAAAATTTAAAAATTAAAATTAAAAAATGGTCCTAGATATAACTGCTAAATGAATTTTTAAAATATAATTAACTGTGAATTATACATACATTATTTGTCTTTGTTAATAACAGTGTTCCTCATTTCAAAATTCATAAGTGAGTTCTAGAAAAATCAAGTTGGAAAAAGAATTTATTACTTTGCCATTCATTCATCAGGACCTGGAAACTGGTCATTACTTTGGTAAACAGTTTGAAGTTCTGACATTACCCTTAGTGTTATCATTGTAAGAACTGAGACTCAGTGTTCTAAAGATAATTACATTTTTTTTTACAAGCTAAATGGAAAAATGCTGAATATTGTCACTGCTTGAGAGATTGGATTTTGTAGCGATTTGTTTTTGTTTTTGTTTTCTTTTCTTTTTGTGTGCGTGCTAGCACTATATCCAGATACTTCTGATGGAGGGAGCTACAGTAATATTAAAGAATTGTTCACAACTACTTATGAGAGGGACTGTCACATCTGTAAACAAAACTTAACTGTATCAAAGCAGATGTCAAGAGGTTATTTTTAACCTCTGTTATACCTCATAATGCAATTCTGATATGTTCTGTAGCAAGTATGGGGTGAGTGGGAAAAGTTTAATATAATAGACTAAGAAAGGCCTAGTGTTTGGCAGATTAAATGACAAGGAATGGAAAAGTAAGGCCAGACAATAAAAATATGTTTTGTGCAATGATGCAGTGGGATTTTTAAATGAGTTCCCATTTGCCTCAAACTCTGGAAAACACACCCCACTCTCAATATTTCTTGAAGGCAATGAGAATGTTTTTTGTCTCTTTGAAAATATTACCTTTAAGGCAGTGAGCAAAACAAGGAAACACTCTGAACAGCTGATTGGAAATCTAAGCTGAAGCCAAAACACATACTGAAATTAGAGCTACCAGTGTTTTACCGTGGCTTGATTTCTGGTTTTCTCGTTAGATGTCATACATGTGTTTCCTGTTGTGCTTACTAAAAACAATATCTTGTATCAGGTCACATTTCCTACAAATACCAACCAAGAACTGATTTCCAAGGTTGGAAATTAAGTTTTAAAGATGATCATGCATCACATTTTATAGGAAAAGGAATGGTTATTTAATAAATGGTAATTTATTACCAGATAATTAATTCACTACTTGAGCTTCACTTCACTCTGTATGAAACAAAGAAATGAGGAAGGAAGGAAGGAAAGAAGAGGGAGGGGGGACTAAGAAAAGGAGGAAGGGAGACAGGGAGGGAGAGAGAAAGGGAGAGGTAGAGAAGAAGGAAGGAGGGAAGGAGAGAAAGGTAAGAAATTCCAGAATGGTTCAAGAAGCAAATGTTAAGCATAAAACCATAAGAAAGGGAAAAACAGGATTATTTATTTTAGGACTCCTATTTTCTAAGTAACAAATTAAATCACAAAGAAAAAAGTGACAGCTACTTGAAAATTGAAAGAACAAACCACTCTGTCAAAAATAGACAATTAACAAGTAATAATAAAGTGAGAAATTATCTATGTCAAATAGGACAAGTTAGGAATTCACAAGCTGAAAATATGAAAGATTGCTAGAAATACATAAGAAAAATCTTAAGATCCCAACAGCTTGAAGAAAAGAGCTGTAGTGTTTTGTTTATAGTTCTTTCAAATAGATATTGAAAATATGATGAAATATTTTACTTCACCGGTAAGCAAAAAAATGTAAACTGAAATAAGATATTATTTTGACTAAATACTTAGAAAACATAAAATATACTAAGTAACAAAGAGGGTTTTGTAGAATATGAACAGTTACAAATGGTATAAATTGGTGTAGTTTTTCTGGATCAGTTTGGCTACACACATTGAAAGTATCCCAAAAGTTCATAACTTTCTCAGTTATTTCCATTATAGAAACCTATCCTGTGGAAATTGTCATGTATGCATAGTTACTCTAAAGTTATTCATGATGAGCAATCCAAATATCCAATTGTAAGACAATGTTTAGATCGTCTAGCCAACCACCGTGTAATCCCCAGACCAGCAAGATCAGCATCACCTGGCAAATTGTTAGAAATGGACAGTCTAGGCTCTATTTGGCACTTACTGACTCGGAAACTCTAGGGGTGGACCAAGCATTCACAGAGCCCTCAAGATAATTTTGGTGCATACAAAAGCTTGAGAATCACTGATGTAATGGAACATTAACAGACATTCAAAATGTTTTTAAAGAACTCTTAGCATGGAAAGGAGAATAAAAATTGTTCCTATTTAACATGATCATGGGAATTATGTATAGTATGACTTCCATTTTGTAAATCCATATGAGTATATATATCATATATTTGTAAAACCAAAATCATTCACGTGTATGTGTATTCACATGAACATACATACCAGCAGAAAAAAAATGTTATTCTCGATGTATCTTTGGATTACTTTTTTGAATTACTTTTTCTTTGCACCTTTATGTACTTTTCCAAATTCTCTTCTATGATGACATATTATTTTTTACTATCAAAAAAAGATCTTGGCCACAAACATTTTCACAGGTATCCGTAATGCTCAAGGCCCCAAGTTGCCTGTAACCCTAAATATTTCTTAATCTTTCATAATGATGTTGGTTTATTGCAAAGAGAGACCCCTTCTTCAATAGCAGGTTGTGTTTTATCAGTCAGGAAAACAGTAAGATGTGGTACTTGGGTTGACCTAGCCACAGGCAGGATGTGGCTGCCAAAGCAGAACTATAAGTCTTTGAGCAACAGCCACATCCTCCTCCTACTAGTTCTTTTTTTAGCTGATGGCATCTCCCAGGATTCTGACGTTAACCAAAAGTTCACATCGTCTCTGTGTTGCTATCATACCCTCTTCTTTTACCAGCAGTTCTCACAATAAACTTAGTGCAGAGCACAGGGCATAGAAATGATGGAAATATTAGGCATTAGAGATTTCAAACAACCAAGCTCATTTAAGCAGAGTATTCTAGCAGAGTGATACCAAGATGAAGTAATAATCCAACAACAGTTATTTATCTTCCTATGTTGAAAATTATCCGTCCTTTGTTATCTCAGAAAACCGTCAGCATTTCTTCTCTGGTTTACTTTAATTTGCAGCTATCTGAGTGCACAGAAGGTTCAACCTGTTCTGCTAGTGCTTGTACAAGGTAGTGGCTCTAACGTTGTTTACAGTGGTTTAAAAACTTAAGTGTTGGAAACGTTTTAATTGTCATAGAAAATGAATATTGTACCATGTGTCTCTGTTCTAAATCACTGGAATAAGATAACTTCTGTTTTGCTCCCTGCTCACATTAACACAGTTAGCAAGAAGATCAGGGGACAGCCCCAACTGCTCCAGACTGACAGCTGCCCTCAGTTAGGGTATTTAGGGACTAAGAAGAGGTATCATTCAGCTTGTACGCTGTGATTGGCTTCAGCTTCCTTAGTTTTACGTTGGAGGAATTCTGTGGGCAGAAATACAATTCCACTCCATAGGTAGATGCAGAAACTGCTGTGATTTGAAGGAACAGTGGTATGTTAAAGAACAGTGAAATACTAAAAGAAATATCCCAAAGTCTCAGAGAAGATGGGAATGAAAGAGTATGATTTTATATAGTAGATTTGACAAATACACATATTAAGCCTGCTTAATGACAACAAAGTTTAGATTTCCTAATGTCTGTTATTCAGAATGCATGGATTTATGATTAGGATCAGAGGCTGATTTTGAAAACCTAAAACTCCTCAGATGATGATTCATATTTTGTGGCATGTAGATGCTATCACCCGAATGTTATGACTCTGCCCTCAGGTTTTTATTACCAAGATCATTTTCGTGACTTCCTACAAGTGGGCTTTGTGTCTCTAAGAGATACTTATAAATGTTTGGCTAAGTTTGCAAACACTCAGGTTTTCAAAAGAAACCTATGTGACGTACAGAGACTGACTGAGACGTGTAAATGCTGAAGATAAGGTGATTGTACAGAAAATAGAACAGAAGTAACTACAGCAAGGATCAGGATGGAAAGCCCAGTCAAAAATGAGAAATTTAAAACCCCTGTGTTTTGTCAGCAGCGGCTTGGCAGCTGGAATAGGAAGGACAGAGGAAGTGAGACCCATGCTGGCTTCCAGAGGTCTGCTACAAGAAAATGGACCCCTAGGACCAGATGGTTTTATGGCTTTGGTAAACAATAGATTTGCATAATGTTTCCTCAGTAATTCTGTCAGGAAGAGTGTTGAGCTAGAAAACAATGTACAATTGTGCCTTTTTTTGAAAACTAGCTCTCTAAAAGGCCAACTAGTAGTTAGGGAGAAACCGACCTGTTGGGAAGGACAGAGTAGGTAATGAACTATTACCTGACTATCTTGACTACAAGGTAATGGTAAATACTGATATGTTTGAAAGTCTTAGGTCTCCCCTGGTGGCCATATTATGAACCAATTATCATACAGGAATGAGGGTTTCTCTGATTTCAGGCACCACCTCCTTAAGATTTCCTTGTTTGTTCTGATTTGTAGCTTCCTTTGACCTTTTTTTTCTCTAAGGCTTGGGTGACTGCCATTTGGTTTCTCTTCAAGAAGAATCAACAAACCACTTCACGCTGAATTCTTTTCTAGTATACACACGCATCACTACTCCCTATTGATCTCAGGAAGTGGGATCCCCATACACCTTTTGAACAAAATCCTCTGTTTCATCAAGTGGATGAGTACCCTCATCTGCTTCATTCAACCGATTTAATTGGCAACAATTATTTCCACAGGTGGTTTCTGCGCATATAAGTACTAGTTTCTACTTTTTAACACCTGAATCCAAAAATGGGCCAGTGGAATAATACACCACTAAAATCCACCTTCTCTATCCTCCAAACATGGCAACAATCCCCTCCCCACAATATTGATGTTAAAAGGCAGGGCTTGCAAACTCAAAAGCCTTCAGTGCTCATTTGGGTAATACAAATATAGCTGAAGTTGAAGGGAAGTAAGGACTGACAATAGGGATTGTTGACAACAACATTAAGTGGCAAGCCTGGTCTGAAGTCAGCAGCTGTCCAGCTCCAGAAAATTGTTGCCATGTAATAAAGTAGCCCAAGAAATGCCCCATCTACTGGATTTTCAAGAAAAGTAAAATTGATTTTTTTTTAAATTGAAGTACAGTCAGTTTACAATGTGTCAGTTTCTGGTGTATGGCATGTTTCATTGTAAATATACATATATATTCATTTTCATAATCTTTTTCATTATAGGTAACTACAAGATATTGAATATAATTCCCTGTACTATATGGAAGAAACTTGTTGTTTATCTATTTTATATATAGTAGTGTGTATCTGCAAATGTCGAACTCCTACATGAAATTTAGTCATAATGAATTATCCTTTTCTATGCTTCTGGATTCAATTTGCTAAATATTTTGCTTAGAAAATTTTTCATTCACATTCATGAGTTGGCCTGTCATTTCTCTTTTTCTTCCTGCCATTTTGAGATTGAAATTATGCACATCAAGATATGAAGAGATGCTAACACTGAGAGAGTGTTAACTCTTCTTTTGTCTTTCAGACGACAAATTTGGGGATTCTTTTTTAAAAACACTTTATTTTGAAATAAATTCAGATGTCTGAAAAATTACAAGAATAGAACAAAGAAATCTTGTATGTGCTTCACCCAGGTTCCGTTTCACTCATTGTTAACATATTGTCACAGTAGCTTAATCATTTTCTTTCTATTTTTTTCTTGAGCTATTTGAGAGGAGGTTGCATATATCATGACTCCTTATACCTAAAATTTCACCACATATTACATAAGAAGAGGAGCATTTCATTATATCACTAGAGTACAACTAGCAAAATTAGGAAAATTACCATTATTAAAATACTATTGTCTAATATTTAGTCTGTAGTCAAATTTTGCCGATTATCTCAATAATGTCCTTTATAATACATATTTTTTCTCTCTGATTCAGGATTCAATCAGGTATATAAATTGTTTTTAGTTATTTTACCCCTTTAGTCTCATTACTCTAGAAGAATTTCTCAAGATTTTCTTTGTATTTTGTGAGATTGATCATTTTGTAACATGGTAACCAAATATTTTATAAAATCTCCTGTAATTAAAACAGGAATTATTTCTCCCTTGAAAATCTGTAGAATTCACTGATGAAGACCTATGTCTGTGTTTGGAGGTTTCTTTGTGGGATGATTTTCAATGACTGACTCACTTTCTTTAACTATCACGACTATGAAAGATATTTCTCCTTTACTCATTTTGTTTAAATTTTCTAGGAATTTATTTGTTTTGATTGTATCTACTACTGTAAAGGTGCTTATAATATTCTTTTATTAACCTTTTTACTGTCTATAAAATATGTAGTTATGTCTACCTTTAAATTTGCAATAATGTTTTTGTTTATCTTCTTTTTTTGAATTCTAGACTTTCCTCTTAGGCGTACTTTTCATTTGTTTGAAGTATACCCTTAAGAATTTCTTTCAGGGAGAATTTTTGTATCATCATCATCAGGGTCCTTGAAAGATACCTTTGCTGGTTACGGAATTCTAGGTTGACAGTTATTTGATCTCCTTGAAAGAATCTGCCCAAAGTTGACCACTTATTTTTGGGAAGGATCTCATATAGGGTGTTGTTCATGTGCATTCCTGACAGATTGGCTCTGTCACACTTTTGACCACTCTTGGGCTATTGGTGATGTCCAACCACTGTTGACACTTTTTCATATTACTATTCAAACTATTATGGCCAGTGAAACAAATTTTTCATCTTGACAGTGGTGTGCTTTTTATTGCACAAGCCACTCAACAGTGGGTCAATAGTCAAGATATCTGATAGGTATTCTACACTCTCTATCGTCCACAGCATCTTGTATTGTCTTGGAAAGCCCTTCTCAAAATTTGACTCAATAAGTTTTCTAACTCTGTATTCCTCAGCTCCTCCTGGTCTACACCCCTAAGTAAAAGAGTTTGGTCACTGAATGAGGCTGTTCCTAGAAAGGGATGATTTTCTATTATCTGCTTCCTGGTTAACAATCAGAATAAAAATTTGGACTTCTGCCTTGACCATTCTTGGGAGTGATACTTCTTTATTTCTCCAGATGGTAACCCTAAAGTCAGGATATGATTGTACACGTAACAATTCAAAGTAATACAAATAAATTATTAGAATTAATAAGTGGATTTCACAAAGTTTCTTGATATAAGGTGATATGGAAAATATATTTAATTTATATGGGTTTTCTCAGTGATAAAATAAAATTAAAAAATCAAATAATACCCTGTATTGATACTACTACTGGTGTATGCATAAATTTAATTTTCTTCTTTGGAAAACAGTTTGGCATTATCTACCAAAGTTGAAATTATGCATAAAATACAATCTGGCAGTTGGACTCAGGTACATATACTGAAGGGAAATGGATACACATGTATAAAAGGAGATGTATGCATAATGTTCATAGTAGCATAATGTTATCAAACTGATAACAAATCCAGTGTTCATCAATAGTAACGTAAATACTAAAATAATAATAAATTGGTAAAATAAATAGTAAAATATAGAGAATAAGTATTTCTACAATGAATAATAAGCAATAAAAGTGGATGGCACTGCAGATATATAGCACACAGTTTCTATTCTATCAAAATTTCTCAAAGTAATCACACACAAAATAATACGTATTGGGTGATTCCTTTTATATTTAGTTCAAAAAGTAAGAAAAACAATAATGTTAATTGATACAAGCTTAGTTGCAAAAACTGTGAAGAAAAGCAAGGAAGTGATAATCATAAAATCCTAGATAGTAAAATACTTTGGAGTGGATCAAAGTGTTGTGGTTGGGAGAAGGCATAAGGCAAATTTCTAGAGTGTTGGGTATGTTCTGTTTTCACTTGGGTGATAAGTGTTTTCTTTTTCTTGTTTGTTTGTTTGTTTTACTGACTTTATAACTGGCTTACAATATTAGTTTCAGGTGTGCAACATATTGATTCAGTATTTTTATAAATTACAAAATGATCTCCACAGTAAGTTTGGTTACCATCTTGTCACCATACAGTTATCACAATATTATTGACTATATTCCCCACACTGTACATTTCATCCCCATGAGTTACTTATTTTATAACTGAAAGTTTGTACTTATTAATCTCTCTCATCTATTTCTCTCATCCCCCACACCCTCCCCTCTGGGGAACCACCAGTTTGTTCTCTGTATCAATGAATCTGTTTCTGTGGCGAGAATAGGAGATACACAGCAGTCACTTGTCCATAGCAATTCTCAAATCCCATTAGGCATATATGGTTAACAGTTTATTTTTCTCTTATTAAAAGGTCATTGTGAAATGAAATAATAGCCTCCTTCATATTAAGGCTTAGCCTTTTGGAACTTGGGGCTTCTAACATTGCTGCAACAGAGGAAGAGAGAAATAAAGGAGGCACTCACTCCAGTAAGCATTTGGTAGACATTTACTTTTCTATCTGATACAAAATAGTTTTGTGCCATTCTTTCTGCATACATAAAAATACTCAACCCTTCTCTGTGGGATTCAGTCCAAATACCTCATCTTGTCAATGCATGTAGCTCAGAGTTCAGGGTTGCTAGATGATTTACAGTAGTCACTGCATCAGGTCCAGATTATCTCCTCTGTGTCTGGAGATCTAAAAAGGAAAAGAATTAATCTCCTTCCATACCTCCACACAATCCACAGGCACAGGATACTGGCAATAAACATTTCCTGTAGTCAGCTCTTCCAGATCTTGAGTTTTGACATGTCACCTGGGGAGGGTTTCTCTGTTGGTTACTGTAAGGATGACTGTCTTACTTCCACAATGTAAGGATATTGTTTCTTGGAACTATTCTAAGCACTTAGACTTATTTTCCATACTGCTCTCCCCAAATAATATATTAGTAAAGATAATCTATTTTTGGTTAATGAAATAGAGTGATGTGGGGTCATAATCTCTTAACAAAAAATTTTAAAATCCAGAATTTCAAAAACAAAGCAAAACCAAACCCTAAATTCTTTGATGTTTAGTGATAAGTTACCTTGAACTGAAATGAAGATGTTTATACTCCTTATTTATTTCATTTTATGTGAATATTCATATATTTCACTGCAGCTGTATAAATGTGTTTGACTAGGGGCTACTGCTTCACATACCCACTGGGAATGCCTTCTCCTATATGCTCTGTGCCCTTAAAATTGGAAAACTTTTACAACACATGCAAAACACTTGTTGCTCTAAGAATTTAAGATAAGGGATTATGGATCTGTACTTACCTTTTTTGCTATTAGTTTTTTGACCTGCTAAGTGTTTGACAATGAGAAAAAATATTTACATGCTAAACAATGCTGTAAAAGTTTCAATGTTGATTTAACTTTTCAATCTAAAAACTTTAGATACTTGCATTTTTTACCAAGTTATTATTGAGAACCATGACCATTGTGTTACACAGTGTTCTCTCTTTGAATAAGAAATATTTATTTCTGGTGTTTAAACAGGAAAAGCTGTTACTCCTGAAGACTCAGCCTTGTGCACATTTCCTTGTTCATTGCTAGAAATTTATAGCCATATTTGGTCCCAGGTATATGGTGTGTAATTTTTTTCTACTATTCTCATTTCTGACTTCATGTTGAAATTCTTTATTCTTTTGATTCTATTTTCTCCTTTGAATTTACTTTGTCTTTCTTTTGTGTGTTTTCTATTCCCTTACCTCAATTATAGAGACAGAGTAAACAAATGCAATAAATAGATAAATAAAAATTTCATGAAATATTAAGAATAATGTTAAACAGGGCTAAATTCCTGTAGAAAGGTATTCTCTGGTATGTGCATATGTGTGTGCTTTGACAACCTCATAATATATTATTCTGTCATTACCCACATTTTGTGAATAGTCCTTTTATAACCATTCTTAAATTATAGTTTTTTGTGCCAGCTGTTTTCTACCAGGACCCTGACTGATAAAATAATTGGTACCAGAAGCAGTCCCAGAAAATAAACTGTCAAAATGGTATCAGAGGTTGGGTTGCCCATAAAAATCATGAAGTGCAGAGATAACTTTCTTGCAGGGGGAAAATGAGTCACAGGTAAATCTATGACATGCAGTGGTGTCACAGTTACTCAAACTGTCACCCACGGTAGTGCCTGAGGAAGGCATGAAATTAGGACAGTGCTTGTGAAATTTTAATGTACATACGAACCACTGCAATTTCTTGTTAAAATCTTTTGCTGATACAATAAGCCTGTGATGGTGTATAAGAGACTGCATTTCTAACAAGCTCCCAGGTGATGCTGATACAACTGACTGATACCACCAATTAACTAGCAAGAATTAGGAGATTGGGTCGCTGGAGCACTCAGCTTCTATGGCGACAATAATAATGAAAAGATTAAGTCAGCTGGCTCCTTATGTCTCTAGAGATGTAAGTAGGTAAGTGGAGATGTTGAGAGCTATGAATATACATTTGAGAAGAAATGTGGAGGTTATCACGTCTCATTGCAGGTCTGAAGTTGTCAGTCATCTGCTGTAGGTGCAGGGAAGACACGGCTCTGGATCATGCCCACGGTCTAGCTGACAGTAAGGATTACAGAATGGCAGGGACAATTAAATGCTAAGTTTTTAGAAAGGTAAAGTAGAGGTGCCAGTGAGAAAGAAAGAGGCCTCAGAGATGGGAACCCTTCAGCAGACATGGGAAAGGATGAGAACTTGGAACCTTCCAGTTCTTCTGGAACCTTCAAATTTCTCATTGACAGAGGCAAGGCATCTTTTGTCATCTGATGGAACCAGCCTTCCTCAACACATGAACTTTCCAGTCACTCTCTTTGGGAAACTCTTCTCTCAGGGTGATGGCAGTTCTCTCCCTGGCTCAGGTTCATCTACTCTCATTGCTGCCAGGACAAGTCTAAGAGTTGGATTCTAAGATAGCCTGGAATGGAGGTATAAGGTCTTCCTTAGGAGAAGCCAAAATTTAAGAGAAAAACATTAAAAGACATCACTGATCTTTATCAGAAAGAGCCTGGGCAACATGGGTGGTAGTATGAAATCAAGGAGGTAAAAATGTAAGGCTCAAACAGGCCAAATTAATTGCCAGGAGTGTACTCACCCTGGATTTGGCCTTTCTTGCATTTTTAAATTTCCTGGGAATGGTAACTGGATTACGTTATCCAAACTAATTTTCTTTCTTTCTTATGGTAAAAACCACATAATGTAAAATTTGCCATCTTCACCATGGTTAAGTGTACCATTCAGTGGTTTTGAATATATGCACATTGTAGTGAAACAGGTCTCTAGAACTTTCTCATCTTGCAAAACTGAAACTCCATGCCTATTAAACAACTCCTCTTTTTCCCCTCTGCCCAGCTTCTATAAATACCATCTACTTTCTGTTTCTGTAAATTTGACTACTTTATGTGATAACCTCTCATAAGTGGAATCATATAGTTCAGGAACATTCTTGGGGAGGAGGATAATAGCTCAAGCGGTAGAATGCATGCTTAGCATGCATGAGGCCTTGGGTTCAGTCCCCAGTACCTCCTCTAAAAATAAATAAATAAACCTAATCCCCCCTCCCCCAAAAAAACAGTCTTGCAAAAAAATAATCTAAATCAGATCAAGCCTGTGGATCTAACCACAAATATAGAGGAAGTGCAGGGGCAAGATGACATGTTAATGTCACCAAAGGGATGTAATCAGCAAAACTCAGACTGTGGGAAACTAAACAAATAAAATAATAATAATCAAGAACATTCTTGGCATAGCATCTGTAGAGAAAACAGTCCAAACTTCAGACACATGTATATGTTGTGGTGGATCTATATATACAGTTTGTTCAGCATCCACCTCCCTCAGACATAACCCTGTGAGACCGTGGAGAGATGTTTTGCTTTGGCCTGATGATTCAAATCATCTTCTCAATATATTTCTTGATCATGTAACTTACCATCACACATTTCCTGAGTTTTTTCTCAACTAGCTTTTTCTTCTACTCTTGGTGGTATTATTCTTCATATATACTCTATTAGACATCTGTGTGTTAAAAATGGGAAACTAACTGCTATCTTAAACAGTTTTGAGGGTGTGTATATATATATTATGTCTCCTATATATCCATATCTATATATATTCTGTATATCTGATCTAAAATGCTTTTTAGGACATAGTTTGTCCCTAAGTGATGGACTTCCTGTAGATTAAATTCAGTCAAAAGTCTTTGAGGGCTTGTGTTCCAAGTTAAATATTGTTGGCTTGACCTTGAAACTCAAAAGTCAAAACTCAAAGTCTCAAATGGGTATGTCTAATTAGTGGCATTTTATATACATATAAATGTATAAAATATATTACTATATTCATTATATATTTATATATATTTGTATATTTTACACATATTTATATATATTACATACATATATGTAAAACTTAATCCACACCTCAGGGAAGTCTGTGAATTTGAGTTCTGACTCCATTTGGAGGTATTTCAACTCCTGTATCTTTCTGCTCTGTTCTAGATGAATTCTTAAATTCTAGTTTAAATACAATAACTCTGTATATGATTTCTGTGACTTCAACTATTTTCTTTTCAAGATTTCTGAAGGCTAGTTTTCAGCAATTCCATTTCAGCATCTTCAAAATAGGAAAAAAATCTCCTATTTTTATTTCAAAGATACTGCTTCCTCCTTATCTCTGAGTATTCTATGTCTCCTTGTAGTTGACGCTTGAACAACTATAGGGGTTAGTCCACCAGTAATCTGTGGATTTAACCAACTGTGGATTGTGTAGTATTGCAGTATTTACTATTGAAAAGTGTCCCAGTATAACTGGATGCATGCATTTCAAACTTATGTTGTTCAAGTGTCAACTGTATTTTAAAAAGCCTTTTCAGGTTATTTCATTATTTTATTGGTGTGAATTCTTCTGAGGGATCTTCTGAGAGCTGCTCAAGGAGTTGGATTTCCTTGTTTATGTTGTAATTTTTTTTTTTTTTGAACTCTGTTGTAAACTTGCTGCTGGGACCTGCTGATCTAGGGCTTCTTGGTCAATGGAATAATATGTTCCTTTGGTTATCTGTGACCCTGTGCGCCCATTATCCACTTGATTCACGAGAGAGAAGATTGTCTTTACATTCTAAACTGGCAGAGGCTGCTTTGCAGCAGCAGACATTAAAAAAAAATTCTTTGTCTTGCAGAGATTCAAAGAGGTCTTGTCTCCCTCATTGCTTATTTATATTTATTTCTAGTAATGTCATTTAAAAAGTGATTTCATGAATAAGGTTATGTATTTTCTGAATGTAACACTTTTGTGGGTCCTCGCGTTGTGGGCTCTGCATTTCTGCACTCAAACTCTCCTTGCAGTGACTAGACATGTTTACAGCTTGGCTATTGCTAAATGATTGCCATATGATTGCGTGTGTGATACCTACTCACGATATGATAATTAGCAAGCATCACCACTTTACCTGAAATCCAGATGATAAAGCACAGTATTACACCTGGTTGAAAGCAGTTCTTAACAACGTCTCAGGTAACTATGCTGCCCATCTAGGTTGCTGTGGTCAGGGCTGCACTAGCTCAGCCAGTCCCCTCGTCCAGGCTTTCCGCAGCCTCTCTCTGATCTGGTAGAGCCCTCAGCAAAGCACACTCACTCAGCATCTCATAGCCAGGCACCGGTATCCTCTACTAGAAAGGGGTATCCTTTCTTTTGCCTTATTGTGGGAAGACTTTAACACCTATTAAGACTTTGAGCTAGAGAAGGCTTTTTCATAGAGACCCAATCCAAGTCCTCCAAAGACTGCTAGCTTCTCCCCAGAGTTTGTAAGATGAAGGTGACTAATGTAAATGTTAGTGTCACTGTTCTGGTGCCTATGGAACACCTGCTCATAGTGAATGATTGTTTGAGTATAAAGTTCTCACTCAACACAAAGTCTAGGAAGTGATATTTCAAGAATGGATAAATTCTCCATGAATTTTGGCTGAGCTGGAATGTTTAAAATTTGTTCAGTGGCAAGTAGATGAGCATCATTGCAGCACCATTCTGAGAATAGAATATTCTTTTAGAGACTACTTAGATTTTGGTAATTGAATCTAGGGGCATTCTCAGGATATTAACATTTTCTCATAAAAATGGAATGATTTTGCAAGCACTGCATATTGTGTTTCAAAATAAAAATTTAAATTGAGATGGAAAGTAAATTGAATCACATTGAAATAAAATTAATCCAATAAAATAAATTTCTTCTGAAATTAACATCTTAAAAGTTAAATGCCAACTAATTATACTACATTTAAGTTCACCACAAAAAGAACATTGCCAACATTGTTGTATTATTAGGTAATTGTTGCTAGTGACAGTTCACAAATTTTACTTGCTAGACTGTTCTTTTGTACAGATTCCTCATTTGAGTTGTCAGTCTTATGCACAATAGCGTCTTTGACCCCTTTGCTTTTTCCACAGTGAATATTGAAGAAATTGAATTTTTTTGGTTCACATTTATACTCTACTACAAGTGTGAGACCATTAGGCATGAAAAGATGGGATTGTTTAAAAGAAAGTGGCAATGTTTTGATTCTTCAAGTTTCTATGCTTATCTCTTTATCTCTAGTTCACAGGCAAAAAATAAAAACAAAAACCCTTTTGATCCCTATTGTAAGCATGTTACTATTCACACACAGAGAGTAATACAAGAGTTGTTTTCCTGATAGAGCTGGTAACTGATACATAGGGACTGGGTGAAGACTAAGTAAAATAGATTTGTTAATGATAACTTGAAAAATGAAAAAATCATTTTATATAAATGCATAAAGACAATTCAACTATATCCACTTGTTCGGAGATCTATAAAGAAGTCTATTCTCATTTTTCTTTTTTTTTTTTTAAGTGAAAAGCGGAGAGTATTTGGCTTTGCTTATAGTTGTTTCCTGATCCTTCTTTACTCTTATTCTGTGCCTGCTGAGAAGGGAGAATGTTCAGTAACTTCCTTTTTTTTTTTTTTTTGGATTCTCATTTCCATCCCTAATTACTGGCTACTCTTTCTGTCCCAGCTGGGTTTTAGGACAGGGTGAGCATAAAGGAGGTGAATAGGTAGCTAAAGGGGAGAAGAAAAGTTCTTATTTTGACTGTGTTCACAAAAGATGGCTCTGGGCTCTGTGATCTTAGCAGAGTTTGAAACTTAATTTTTTTTTTTTTGGTGGAGCATTTTTATGGGTCATGTGGAAGTTCTCCATTTCTGTATATCTCTTACCTGAAATACCCTCAAACTTTTCTATTTTATGTGGTTGCTTATTCCCTTTGCAGCTTCATAGAGGTTTATCCAAAAAACTTCCTCCCAGATTCTTCACATAACCTGCCTCTTTTGTCACCTCAGTGTGGCTGACAAGTCCAAGAATCACATAACTTTTTTTTTTAAGTTTAACTGCTTGATGAGTTTGGCATTTGGTCTAACACTTCCTTTGGAAAATGACATTTATTCTACTTTGGTGCCCCAGCTTAATCATATGCTCACCATACTAAAAGTGCATTTGAAACCTATATTGAGAAAAGGATCATTTTACTATTAGCACAGCTTTGAGCCAATGGGGCCCCATAATTTCACCAAAGATCATAAGGTTTCTTTTCTATTCTACTTTGGGACCTGTCAGAATCATAGAAAAGCTATCCATCCTGTTACCTAGAGAGAGTTTAGGTCTCAGTTATGTTGACTTAATTCACTGGTTCTCCCTGGAGGTGGGGGCTGGAGGGTTTACAGTGAAAAGGGGTTTAGGAGTGGCTGTTTATTCGTATCTCACAAAGATATTTTATTTTCAACTATTGAGAACAAAAACATGTTCAATTTTCCAATAAGGTAATAGTTAAAGTTTCCCAGTAATTAGAAAAAAATATCGATGAAGAATATATTTCCTCTAAAGTTAGACATAATTTGCTTACAATTTCTCTGTTTTTCTTAGAATCCATCCCCTAGGTTGTTTCTCCCCCTCACATTTTTTCAAGTTGTCTGAATAATTGTATTCCCAAAGGATCTTTGGTCATTCAGACTTTTGGTCTTCACTGCCTTTTGCCTCCTGAGAACAGCAGACACTGACAAAAATGCAAGCCAACTATAGCTTTTAAAACTGCCTTTTGTTTTAAAAAATGTCAAAATGACTTTTCATTGTAAGACTAGAATGTTAACCAAAAGATATGAAACTAAAATTCCCATTGGGCTGGTATATGTTCAGTTTGCTCCCTCCTCCCCCAGCTGAATGTTGAGTAAATCTGTATGGAATCACTTATCCTTTTCTTTTTGGTTCAGGGTTATTTTATATTTATTCACCTGCTACTTTCAGTTTAAGGCATGAAAAAGATGATGTAAATCTTTGAAATAGAATCAAAAGTGTTGTTTGTGTAGTTTTTTACCAATTCTTTATGTAGAGGTACTGTTGGTCAGTTTTTCCAATTGTAGCAACAATGGATTTAGTGATGGGGAAAAAAAAAAACATTTTATTGGCTTGGTCCTACTCGAAGTTCCCCGCCTGAATGTTTTAAACCTTTCTTTTACTGAAATACATTGTAGGGACTTTCTTCTTCCTCCTTCTCTCCCTCCCTTCCTTTCTCCCTTCCTTCCTCCCTTCCTTCCTTCCCTTCTTCCTTGTTTTCATGTATTTAGGTTTAAAATCTAGTTTCAATACTTGGTAACAATGCCCCAGTTCCCTTACATGTGAAATTACATAATATCAATCCTAGACATAAGTATAAAATGAAGTAACATATGTGAAGGGTTTACGTGGTACGGTGCCTCAGTGTAGTTTGACAAAGTTATGTAGAAAATGAGGAGTGCCAGCAAAACAATTGGGTGTGGTCAGTCTCAATTGAGTTTTATTTTTGTAAGTGTATTATCTTTTGTTCCTTGACTGCCAGGGGAGCCTAGGCAGTGCACTAACTTTCAGCTAGGTTCCTCTTTAGTATTTCTTTTTTCATGATGGGTGGAGTTCAGCATTCTTGATGGGGACCCTGACCAACCTGCCTAGCCTGTGTGATGACTGCTCACTGAATACCCTCCTCTAGGTATTAAATTGGACAAACCATCTGGAATCATAATTGCTCCATCAGCTTGAGGGACGAATGAAGACCAATTGATGACTTCAAACACAATTTCTTTACACCAGATATTGACTGTTTCAGATCTGATCCAAGTTTACATGTCACTTACATCATTTTTTTTAAACTTTTTTTTTTTTAATTGAGTTATAGTCATTTTACAATGTTATGTCAAATTCCAGTGTAGAGCACAATTCGCTTTTTTAAAAACAGCTTAAAATCACTAGTGTTTGAATAATAAGGAAGATCAAAAAGAATTAACTAAAAAAACACAAATTATCTACAGCCTAGCTTTAACAAATGTTGATTTGGCCATATGTATTTAAAATTCTTAAAAAGACTATTATAAGTACAAGTGTAATTCCTCCTTTCCCATCCTAACCTCTCCTTCCTTTTGTAGAGGAAACTTCTAAAGTTACTATGCATCTATTTTATCATATTTCATAATTTACCATACACTTATACAATACTGTGCTTTTAAAATTTGCATATGTGATATGTTGACTCTACCTGTCTGAATTACACTTTTGCCATTCATTAGTCAGATTTATGTTTAAAGATATATTTAGGTCTAGGTTATTAATTTTACAGTATTCATACAATAGAATTCTTATCCTCTGTGTGTGTGTGTGTGTGTGTGTGTGTTGGACATTTGAGTTTTTTTCCAGCTTTTCTTTATTAAAAATAATGCTGGGAGGAGCATCTTCACACATGCAAGTTTCCTTGGCGTATATGTAAGAATGTATATTCTGAAGTGGAATTGCTGTGTTATAGGGCATGTAGACTCAGATCTCTTTCTACCCACGTTGGCTGCCATGCTTTGCTGCCATTCCAAACAAAAAGAGAAATCATTCAGGATAGGGTGTACCTGTCATGATTTACTGGGCCAGCAGCATAACATGAACCCTGTCATGGGTCATGATTTCCACAGCACATTCATTTCTAAAGTGCCCTGACATTATTAACATTTTGCATGATTAATTTACTTTGTCAGGGTTTATATGTCTTGGCTGGAAAATAATTCTACTAGATTAAAATTACTGTTACCCAGCAGGCTTTGAAAAGATAAAACATAATCTCTCATTTTTTTTTTTTTTGAGATTAGAAACCAGTGAATATCAGGTTGTTGTCTAAATAATGAATTTTACTAAAGTCATAAAAGCAAGTCCTAAAAATAGACCAAAAATCCACTTTATTGGGATTTTGTTATCTAGATTTAAAATCTGGTTGGTGGTAGTATTTACTGTATGTAACATGAATAAATCATAGCTATTCACTCATCCATTGGGATCTAAATGTTACTTGTTTGTTAACAGATGAAGCTTTCTCAGAATGAAAGGAGGACTTGAAAAAAGCAAAGAAAAACAAACAAAGGAAAAACCTCACACAAACGACTTGGATTTGATTATAGTAGCAATTGAGCAAGTGTGATTGAAAATGATTGATCGTGAATTAAGAAATTAATGAGTTCCATATCCATGAATGTTTAGGGGAAGAAAAGTAGTAAAAAAATAATTATTATTTAAAAATGTTAAATTAATGAGTGAATGAATAAATAACATATAACATCTTAGACAAATCCATGTTCGATTTTTGTTTATATCCTTTGTGGTCTCAAGCACAATACCTTGTGTGTGGAAAATGCTAAACAGCTGTTGCTGAGTGAATGAATTAATAAATGGACAAGTGATGCCTAAAGTGATGACAAGATGTGCACAGATTTATTTGCTTTCTCATTAGGCATAAAATCAGGCAATAGAATATTAAAATAAGAAAATAATCCTAGTGTCATGTTTTAACATTAAGAATTTTTTTTGTAGTAGATGTTTTTGGTGATTCAACATTAGAGAGGATATTTATTCTGTAATATTTAAAACCCATTCCCAAAGTAGTATTTGTTCATTCATTTTCAAACTTTTAGCAAAATGCCTCTCACATTTATAGCATCATTTAAAAAATGTTCTGGAGATTTAATTATAATTCTTTTTTAAGCCTTTTTGAGCTTAACTAACACAATGACCCAGTCTCTTGGGTTTTGCTCCCACCATGTGCTAGAACATGACAGATGTTTGGAAAGCTGTTGCTGAGCAGACTGGTCACTTCAGGGTTTGAACCACAGAAAATATGATGTTGAGACAAAATGCTGAAAAATGTGTAAACCAGGCAGTTAATATGATGAGTTATGACCAACATATTTTTGATGATATAAAATATATTTATTGGAATATGCGTGCACATAGTAAGGAAGTGTTGTTTCATGAAATTGTATAAATATGTTTTTAAATTCAGATTTGTGATTTAAAATATATTTCCTCCCATGGTTAAAATAAAAATATTTGGAATCCAGTTTCTTAAGGGACACAAAAGGGTAGGTATATTAAAAAATAGACAAAGAGGAAAACCAAGAGAAATGTGGTATTATAAAAACTGAAGATAAAGGGCATTTTTAAAAAGAAGGGAGGGGTCAGCATCATCACTGGCTACGGTGAGATCAAGTAAGGTAAGATGAGAAAGGGCTAGTTTGATTTAGCAATTAGGGAGGCCATAGATTATTTTGTTTCATTTCAGCAATGAGGTAGGACTTGATTAGGTTAATGAGTATTAGGGAAGTACAGTCAAGTAAATAAACATCACTTTAAAAACTTAACTGAAGGCACAAGAAAGAGGAAGTAGAGGCAGTTTATCAAACCTAAGTCTCAGTTTTCTTATCTATAAAATAGGTACAAAAATACATCAAAAAGCTAATGTGTTGCTTGGGCACAGTGCCTGGATGACATATAGAGCTCAGTAAGTGTGAGCCACCACCAGCACCACCATCATCAATTATGGAGGTAGTTAATTTCCAAAGGTTATGTATTGTATTAGTATCCTATCAGACACTGGTTGCACTAACTCTGTTATTCTTACCTACTACTTTAGAATTCTTGATACGAGACATAATCATTTTACGTGCATGGAAAAAGAGTAGAAGGGAGGATGTGGTACAAATTATGAGTTCATAAGAGGACCAGGACTAGACATTGTAGCCTGTCAATCCAAATTCTGTGAAAAGATCTGTAAGCCCAGATAAGGTGTACTGAATATTTACTATGTGCCAATCGGTCTTCTAAGAATTTCACATTCATTAATCCTTACAGTCACCCTTTAGGATAGGTGTTCTGAATACATCCTCATTAAATGAGGCACAGAGAGATCCTAAGAAATTAAATAAACATGTGGCACTCATTCTTTTGTTGTAGGTGTTGTTTGGATCCTTTAGGGGGAAAAAAAGGTTTAAAAAACTTAAAACCAAAGAAAAGGGGTGGGAGAGAGAGAGAGACCACCTTTAAATGTTTTCTCCCCTGTTACTTTCTCCGTCTTCTGTCCATGAAAAAGAGTGAATGAAGTTCACATGCTAAGTCTTATGAACGAATCCACTCCTGTAATGCTTATCAGTCATCCCTTTTGAACATTCTTCAGGAAGGGCTTAGAACACTTGGAGAAGCCCTTGTACAGTTCCTTTGTCAATTGGGCAAGGGAAAGAGCTGTTGCCACACTGTTTTTAAATAAGTAAATCAAAAGTGGCTGCCGGGTGAACCGTTCACCATGCACTGTTGATGTAAATTGAAATAATCACTATAAATGAACAGAGTTAGAAACTGGGAAGGAGGTGGTTGGGACAACTATTGGCTGTGGAATTGGAAATACAATTTGTGAAGCGTTTCCAAAGATACTGCAGGCTAAAATTTCAAAGTATCTCCAGAGGATTTAGTTTTATTACTCACACTGATGTCAGTGGGAACTGGGCAGTTATAGCCTCGGCTGCTCTCTGGAACTTTGCCTGACTACTCCTGTTTCAGCCATTAGAAATTATTTATTTCACAGTCTCTCTCTGCCCTCCCCCCCCCCCCCTTCAAACAAACCAATCTCAAGTCATTGATGTTAAGGTAATCCCAGAAAAGTATTCCCAAAGAACAGCTCCTACCTCTGAACTGTCAGCTGGAGAATACAGATGACCCTCTTTGTGAAACAAAGATTGCCTATGAAAGCAGTTCTCTACATGTGAAAGCTGATCTTCTTGTTGACTTCCGTTACAAAATTGGAGACTTGCTCCCCTAGAAAATCTCTGACAAAGAAAATAGAAACGTATTTAAAGGCAGCAAATTTAGAAAACATATTTAAAACCATCTAATGCAATGTATATGAACATTTAAGCCCATGAGTTTGAAATAGTAAGTTATTTTTGTGTTTCGTAAGTTGGCTTTCATTTAAAAAGTGAATTAATCAATTCAAATAGGGGGAATAAAGCAATTGGATCAAAGTTTTTTTCAAGTTCTTTCTGTCTTCATTCCTTCACATTCTGTAACAGAATGTTGTTTGGACAGACTGTGCTTCCTGGTAGTTTAAGAAAACTCCTATCTTGTCATTATTGTTTAAAATAATAAGCATGCTTACCTGGTTGAAGGGGAGGGAGACCATCAAGAAGCACAGCAAGAACAACAATTTAAATGATAAGAAACTGAGTTAACCATATTCATATTCCATAGTTCAATTTCATATTCTCTGAAAAGACAGTTTGCTAAGTGCTGTATTTATTCTATAGAGTTTTCATTTACTCTCAACTGAATTCCATTTTCTGGATGAAACATTGCCTTCCAGACTCAGTGAGGTCAGACCTGGCACCAGGTTCCCTTGACTTACTTTCCTAAACTCATCTCATTTTTGAGGATCCATTTCCCTGGACTCCTCTTTATTCTGTATTCTTCCACTTGCAAATTCTGATTTATATTTAATCAGTCAGCAACTAGGCAGCTGTCTCCAATACCTAATTGGTTGACAATATTGGCCAATTAATATTACCTACTGCCACTCATGGTCACTAGAAAAAAGATGCTGGCCTCTAGGGAGCACCATGACTACTGTCTATACCACCACCTCACCACTGTCCCTCACTTCACTTTTGGATGTGCCAAGGGGGATATTTTACATTCAAGGATTGTAGTGAACTACGAATGGCCAGGGATTCTATTTTGGTTTATTTTTCTTTCCTCTGAATTTGGGCCAGCCCTATGACTGCCTAACCAATAGAATGAGGTAGAAGTGACACTGTGTCTTTTCAAGGCCTAGACTTGAAGAACCTGATAGTTTCAACTGCATCCTTTAAGTCCATGCTGTTGGGATACATTCTCTTAGACAGCATTTGATATACTGCAAGAAGCCTCACCCCCATGGCAAGGATGCATGCAGGTGTTCCAGACAGCAGTCCCAGTTGAGCTCCCAGCTAACAGCCAGCATCAACTGCCAGCCATGTGAGAGAGCCATTGTGGATGCTCCCACCCGCCTAGCTTCTGAGCCCTCAAATGACTGCAGCCCCAGCCAGCATCAGGTGGAGGAGAAGAACTACCTTGCTGAGCCTAGTCAACTTGCAGAATTGTGAGGGAAAGTAGTGTTTTAAGCCATTAGATTTCAGGTGGTTTGTTACACAGCTAGAGATAACAGAAATAGGGATATTTGTTCAGTTACGGTGCTAGGCACTGGAGATGTCAAAATGAGGAGAAAGGGGGTTTATGTCATGAGACTTTGCAGTATGGTTTCCCCCACATCTATGGTTTGCTCCTCCTCGTCCAGTATGTCATGTTATGTCTAGTCCAGTGGTGTGAGAAGCACTGAGCTCTCCTTTCTTTTGGGAGTTGGTAACCACGCTGCCTCCCTCTCCACCTGTGAACATTAGTTCTAGGTACCAGGAGGACCCTTAGGCCTGCCCAGGCTGGCCAAAAGATGCCTCATTCGTTCTGAGATGTTTCTAAGGTTCTGCAGTGGGGCCTGCTTGCCAAAGATTTCAGTAAGGTTTTTCCTCATTAGATGTTCTTTATCCATAACTCTCTGTCAGGGAACTTGAGGAAGGTGGCTGGGCAGGATCATATTTACATAATCATGGTCGTCAGCCCTGGCCATTTTCATGCTCTTCCCATCCATCACAGCCATTTTCAGTTGGGCTTTTTAGAGAAAAGGATTGTGTGTCTCTGTGCTCCTACTATGCCCTGTGGTCTCCTAGAAGCAATAATCATGGCTTATTTTTTTCTGCCTCTAGCTTCTGGAAGAGTCTGTCACATAGCCCTCAGTGGAAATTTATGTAGCTAGATTGGAGCCCAGAACATTAAAGAACACTCAATTTATATGTCTTCCAACTTCAGTTAACTAGGAGTCTGGCTCTGTTGTGTTCTTTAACTTAGGACTGAAAAGTCAGTAATTAGTTAATTAACCCAAACAGATTTTTGTATCAGCATCTTCCTGTCTACCCCTTATACCATCTGTTGCTTACTTTCAGGTATATTTTAGGTATAGGAACATTCACTTGCAACGTAAGAACTATGTTTTTATAAATGTCTTTGTGTTAATGGCTCCCATTCTTTTAATGTCCCTAACTCATCTTCAGTAATTTCTTGCCTGTTCTGTGACTGCTCAATCAGTGTTTTGGTATTACTTCATAAAGATTTATTTCAGTGCGTCATCACTTTGCCAGTACTAAATCTGGCTAAATTAGATTATAAAAATATTATCTGTTTTCTGGTGCTTTTGGTTTCTAGTCAGTATTGGGATTACTGCCGAATTCTCTATTACCCTCGATTCCAGGCTGTCACTTGTTAATGTTCTCTTTGTGCACAGTCTATACCAGCGTAATTCCTCCTCACATCTAAATTTGCATTTTATGTCATTGTTTTGATAGTAGTTCAAAAAGGAAAGTGTCAGTCCATACTATAAAATTCTCATTCTTTTTCATCATCTTTTTTTATTCTTAGAGCATTCGATCCTCCATTTTTTAAAATGTACTTGTCATTCCATAGTGACACACTCACTGCCAATTCATTATGTTGATTGGTTATGAACAATGCACCAAAGAAATGATAGACTAAATGGACCTTGTTTTTGCCCAAATGTTTTCTTGATTCAGCAAACCACCGAAGCTCTGAAGATGTCTAAAATGGGCAGTTTGTGCCGCATGTTCTCCATCCACTTAACTCTTTGGATCCCCTTTATACTTTTGTTTCCCAACCTACTTTGTGCATGGAGAGGCTGCCATCTAAGGATTGAAGTCATGGGCCCTGTTGCCTCTGGTTTCTAGTTGGGTGTTCAGCCTATGGGAGGTACTGGCAGGAAATCGGACAAAGGGAAGATAAAGAAGGTACCACTTCCTGCTTCCCTCCACTTTTGCTTTAATATGATTCTGCTCCTGGGTTTTTCCTACACCAAAGGCCATAGCTGTTAAGGTGACCTTCTCCTTGATAGGTGTGCATCTTGCTAGTTTTGCTAACCATTTCTTTTCCTCTTTAGGAGCTGCAATGGCTTCTTACAGATTCTAGCCCTGGGGATTTTCCACCATTCCTTCTTGTTTCTTTTAAGCTTGCCTATGCCTTGTAAATTGTTTCTTCAGTAAATTGTCTTCAATCACTTCTATTATGCCATCTCTTTCCCTGCCAGGAATCTCAAGGGTTAAAATTTCAAGTATTTATAAGCTATCTTCAATTTTTAGGCTACAGAGAACTTTGAATTGTATATTCCTTAAAAGTCAGATCATACTGCATAAATTTAGGCAAGACCTGGAACAACGCATATGCCTGACAGTGAATATTTAAAAGTCATTAACTCACTTCTCTCCATTGCCTACCAAAGAGCAATGTTTCTATTCCTTTGCTATTTATTTTCAAAATTCAAAATTATGTATCTATCTATGAATTATGTATCTCCCTATCTATATCTTGGTCAGCTTGTGGCCATCTCATTTACTCAGTAGAAACCCCAAATTCTCCTGTTTTGGTTATGAACTTAAAAATTCACAGAATTCCCAGAGAAGAGAGTTAAATTTTGTTGGAAACCTAGTCTTCCCTCAGTATTACCTTTATGTTTCTTTTTGGGTGACCAAAAACTTCAGGTCCTTTGATGGGTTTTTCTGGTCAGACTCACTATATCAAAAAAGTATATATTCTTTTCTTATGTATAAAGGGAAATGAAAACTCTGGTTTCTATTATTACCTTTAATACTATTATTTTACTTGATTTTTTTAAATTTATAAGACATATTCTTTTCCCGCTTTAGGAGAAAAAATGTATTTTGGATACCCTAAGGAAATAGTCAGTATATGATGACATGTTATCTTTATAGCATTCTAAATTCTTTGTTTAGTAGTCATTTCTAAATATAAAAGATTAGATTATTTTACTAGCATTATATAAATAATTTTTTGCTATAAGTAACTATTTTTCACAACTATTTTTTAAGATAGAACTTGTAGTACCAAAATGCTGGGCATATGTTTAAGTGCCTTAGATCGATTTCCTCAAACACTGAGGAAAACTGGTATTTTCCTCAATCTCTGAAACTCCTGTTAATGCATCAGTTTTAACACTGGAGACATTCATAGAAGAAAAGTGATTCTATTTGCAAGTGGAAGAAATACATTTTACTATTCCATGACAAAAACATATTGTCTATAGATTTCCTATTTCAGAAGACCAACAAGTGAACTAGCATACTTACTCTCAGTAAGAATCTCCTTTTTCTTCATCCTCCATCTTCATCAAAGGAAATGTGTAAATTTTAATTTAAAATATAAAAAGAGATGTTCATGAGCATTTTTACCCAGCACTTACAAGCTCTTCTTTGGAACAACTCTGGACAACAGTTGTTATTATTACTACCTTCCGTTTAAAGCTGCCTTCCAAACCAAGGTGACTGATTCCAAGATCAGTACTCTTTTCAGATCACCCTGGTGGATGTGTAAAGAAAGACTGGTCTTTTCCATAAATTTTTCATTTTCACAAGCAATTCTAAAGAGAATAACCATCCTCATTAAGAATAATTTATAATAGAACAAACTGAGTGATGGACAATTGCTCTGGGTTTCAACTTAGAGGTGGGGAGTCATGCCCTTCTCTCCATATTATTTTGGCACTTCCTAGAGGAGCAGGGAGCTGCAGGATTTTCCTCTGCTTTATTGCCAAGTCATGCTTTTGGTGCATAGTGATACTCCTGGAGTACTTGTTTGACCTTGTTGATTTCTTCTTGATTGCAGCCTTATGTTGTAATATTGTCTTAAGCTGGTTTTTTTTCCTGTTTCTAAGTATTTTCTATATTTTGCTGTTTACTTGGGCCTATATTTTAGAGTTAGAAAGTTGTTGAGATACTATCCTCAATCTAAAGAGTAACTGTGGATCTTTCTTCTGTTACTTCTTTATAGCAATTTTCTTTGTTTTCACTAAAGCCAGCCTTTTCTACCAGCTCTTACTTTACTAGTTCTGAATTATCTCATTACGTTTAATCACAGTCTCAAGGAAAAACCCATATATAATACTAATTCTAGTGGACTATAATCCAGTCTTCTTTATAAACCAAATGATGAACTTTATACTGAAACATACATTTATACCATGTATGACCATGCATCCATATAATATATGCTCTACATACCTATTCTGTAGAATACAGAACTTTTATTCTCCAAAACATGGTACTCAGCTGGTTACCAGTCTTCAAGGTCCTTTTCTCAGGTACTTTACAATCTATATTTTGAAGGTGATTTAATCCTTAATTCAGTAGTGTCTCAATTCCATTTAACATCATCGTATCGTCAACTTATTTCCTGCGTAGAGAGTTTTAATCCTGCCACTTGTCATTGAATTCTAACTGCCTTATTTCTTTGGTACCTCTTATCTTACAAGAATTTACTTTTCCTTCTTACTCTAGATGAGAACAAAATTTCAAAATAAAATTTTAATAAAAACCAGTTCTAAGATCTTAGTCATTCTATTTCAGGATAGAAGCACAGATTAATATATTTCTACTATAGACCAGTCTTTTAAATTTTGTATATGATTAGAAAATGCAGAGTGACATTTCAGTCCATGAGTTTGGTAGCTCTGTAGCGCTCAGAAGGTGTTTAGATTTGTCCAGTGCATGATCATAGTGAATACCCAAAATTTATATTAGTGATGGTCTGTTTATTTTGGGGTAGGGGGCATCCCTCCTCTCTTCTGACTCTATCCATTACCCAGGCATAGATCATACCCTTACTTGGAGCACCTCTAACCAAACAACAGCAGCAAACAGCAACACTCCAACTTGTTCAGAGATTTGAGTATTGATTTTAAAGTATAAAATACATAATCAAAATCAAAGGACAGTGATAAAGACATCTCCCAAGCCTCCTGAAGGTACTGTATGTAAGGAAAGGGAAGACTCTGAGATTTAGTATCTAATATAAGATATATATCATGCTCCGCCTGGCACCTACAGCTGTTTTTCACTTCCAAGAGACTCAAAACTAGAAATTCAAGGCAAAAAAGAGAAAAGGAAAAAGAGAGAGGATTCTGTAGAAAGCAGATAATGAAAAAACCTAAGCTCAGCATAACACACCATCTCTATATTTATCATCTCTTTTCTTGGAGAACTGAGCTTGTCAAATATCTTAATTCTCATTTTACTTCTTTTAACTGGGATTTGACTTTTTGTGGGGTTTTTCCCCAAGATTTAAGCAGAATTTTTCCCCCAATTTGATTTTCTTACAAATTCCAGGAGTTGATTTTCATAATGCTCAAAGGAGAAAGTTCATTATTCAGTAAGATCTTTTGCTTCCAGCACTAGTAAGAAAAAGTAGCCTGTGAAAACTCTCCAACGATCTGTTCTGTCCAGGAGTGGAAGTCTCCTTGGTCTGAAGAAATGAGTCAACCTTACGTATGGACAAGAATGGAAGACCCAGGGAACAGGAAGTGCTGTTTGGTAGATAATGTTTTAGGGTGGATTTTGAGTAATGATGTAACATTATTTGTGCAAGGAGTACAGTGACCCTGGACATAACATTTGATGGGTAGACCCACCTTGATATCAAGCCTTGGGTCTTACTCAACATTTAATACCCAGTTTCTTGTAGTAGAGGTTCAGTGAATATTTGAAGCTCAGTGAATATTTTTTAACCTAGTGCTCCCTTACTTGCGTGCTTCAAGACTATCTAGGGCAGACACTCCATCTTCTATTTCATTTGTATTTCTCATAAAGTCCTAGAAATTGCAGTAACCTTGTAAATAGTAGAATCTCAAAGAATCTGACTAGAGAATTGGTAATTTCTAATTAACTGAGCTAGCTATATCCAATGGAATATTCCACAGCCATTACACACAGTATTTTGGCAGAATTTTGAATAACTTGGGACATTTTTGGGATGTAATGCTAAGTTAAAAAAAAATCAGGATGTTAGTGTCATGGTTTTTCTCACTTACCTTTCTTGAACATTTTCCAGTGTTTTTAATTATTCCAAAAATATTTTTAAAATAATAGTAATTAACTAAGCTAGGCATAATGAATTGTGTGAGGGAGAAAAGGTTTTTTTTTCCCCTCTTTTTTCCAGTTGTATAAATTCAGTTTGGCAATGGGGCAAAATATACTTCTCCCAAAAGTTTACCTTTGAGGACTAATTAGCTGTAGTCATATCCTGGTATTACATCTGGTCTGCTTTATATGTAAAAGCTTTGACTCCTAAAGTCATGTATTTAGTGCTTATTTTTTGTGGCATCTAAAGCCCTTCCCTAAAATAGTTTTCATTTTCTGGGATTTTCTTATTGTTTCATAAGATGTTTGAATTTTATGAAACCTCAGGTATCATTTGGCTTAAATACCTCATAATGTAGATGAAGAAATTGAAGTTCAGAGTAATAAATGGGAAATAAAGAAGCATCACCTATTGTAAATTAAATATGTGCTAGACATTATGCTCTACTACATGCATACGTTATCAATTTTATACTTGCAAGTTAACCTTCATTTTATAAATGGACATCTATTTAACCTTTGACTCCCCTGGCCAACAAGAAAATACCTCAGAACTTACTGGCATACATTAATTGAGAATTATTTTAATCACCACAGGGATTAATACACTTTTTCAGAAACCACATAAAAATTGTTGGTGATTAAAAACCAATTAAAAGAGTCAGATTTTGATTGATGCACTATACTTTTCCCAGTTTCCTTGATCTACAAGGCAGCCTTAACAATCCTTTTACTCGTAAAACATAATGGCATTTTAAAATTAGTATACAGAAGGTAATTACCTAGCATAGACCATTCTCTCCTTCAACAGTAACAGAACCCTTACCTTCATTCCAGGTAGAAACACATCCAAGTAAAAGATTATGTTTCCCAGTCTCCTCTGTGTCTGGGGATGAATGCTGGGATGTCAACAAGAGATGTTGGATGAGGCTTATTAGAAAGCAATTTTCCCCCTTGCCCCTTCCTATAATTTTCTGTCTGGATCATGAATATGATGACTGGAGCTCTAGAGGACAGGGACAGTGTGGTTTCCTGGTGGCACTAGAGAGCTGCCGTGCTGAACTTCTTCTAGATTAGAGAATAAATTCATGTGTTTAAACCACTGTTGTCGGATTTCTGTGACTAGCCTCAATTCCCAACTGATACGCCATTTTTGACAAATTTGGAAGAGCTCATTAGTATTTTTAAACTGTGCTCCATCGCTTTATTGTTTCTTGATGTTCAGGCAGTTGTCTGGGAAGGATTGGAAAGAAGGAACGCATGATTCTCAACTTCTCTGTGCCTGTCCATGTAAACACCTTTTATTTCATCTGTTTTATTGTTTAGCCATCCATGTGGCATTTCATTTGAACCAGAGTCCCATAGCTTAAAGTAATTTTGAAAACCACTAAATTCTAGATCCAAATTCTCACCACATAATTGCTAAAACAATTACTATGTTTCAGGCATTCTTCTAAGTGTTTAATCTGTAATAAATCATGTAACTCTCTCAGTAACCCTGTGAAGTAAGTGCTATTACTATTCCCATCCCACACACAAGGAAACCAAGGCACAAAAATACTAATTTGTGCAAGATTGCAAATCCTGTATGTGGCGTAGCTGAGGTTCGGACGTGGGGCAACTTGCCCCACAATCCAAGCTTTGAACCACCATCCTGTGTCTACACATGATCACTAAATTAATGCTCATGGAATGTAAGTGGTTTTCTCAAGTTAAAACAGCAAATTTGTGGGAGACCTGAAGAAGCTCTCAGATCACTCAACTCTAATGTTCTTCCCAGAACACCAAGCAGTAGCCTCCGTCTCTTCTTAACAATTTTTTTCCATATGACAAAATAAAATTTAAGTCACTGTTCTAGCTGCTGCAGTTGCAAATGAATGACACCCATTATAGATTAATTCAAATTTCAATTTCTAGCTTCTTTGTAAAAAATAATTCTCCTGAACAGAATAGCAGTAACACCATAGTTGGCTGAAACCTTTTTTACCCCCTTGCATTCTTTTAAATGTTAATGTCATCTCTCTCCATATCCTTCAAACCTTCTATTAATCCCAGACTTTGAAAAGGTTTATAAATTTTAGAATGCAAGTTGTCTAGTCTCGAACAGCTGGTAAAATCTGCCTTAAAACCTTGCTTCAAGCCCTACTTAAATCACGTAAGCATCAGTTGAACACCTCTACCGTTTCCTCTGCTGATACATTAGCAAGTCTAGCCTCATGACTTTTTCCTTATAAAACCACCAATGCACAATATTAAACAGCATATTTTCTATTAGAATGTAGAATTCTAATTCTATAAGACATTATGGCTGTGTACAAGAAAAAAAATCGGTTTTCTAGAGGAAATTTCTGCCTGCAAACATTTCTCCAAGATGTACATATTCTGTTTTTAAAATTTTAACCTACAAAATTTTATTAACTTAACATAAGTAATCATTTTACTTAATTCGGTGATTAAGATCTCTTATAGGCCTTTCATTCCACTACCTATTGTCTATAGTTTTCTTACAAAATAAAAGATTCCAAAATAAGGGAAACAATACTTTTAGAATAGTACAGATGTCAGCTCTTGGCTGTTTTCTCCACTAATGGTTAAAACAGACTTTTGTTACCAGTTATCTCTATATGGAAGGTTTATTTATATAACTTTTGTAGATGTAGAGTTAGAATATTATCATAATTCTGCTGAGTAACTTTTCAGGTCCATGCAAGCTATATAGAAATGATTAGAGAAATGGCTTTGTAAGTTTCCTTTAGCCCATCTTAATTTAAATTACGTCAGTTTTTAAAGACACTCACTTCACTTTACAATTTGCCCAGAGTTACTAGTATTGTTATTCATTCATTAGTGAAAGGTGGAAGAAGTCAAAGAATGGAATTATTAATCACCCAAAGCCTCATTATCCTGAACGGGCTTACTAGAATAATCATCTGAGACCTCAGAAGTACAGATTTCTAAGTGGACACCAGAACTGCTGACTTAAAACCTCCTGGAGTGGGCCCAGGGCTTGTAATCTTAAAAGTTCCTCCAGTGATTCTGATGTACAGTTAGGTTTCCAAAACCAGATTTAAAGAAAAACTGCCTTAGTCATGTGAAATGTAAACTATTCTAAAAATTATGCTTTAAAATTCAGGAATTCATGTTTCATAAATTTCAATACTATGGATAATTTATAAATATAAATAACTAGAAATATTTACATACAACAATCACATAGATGTGTGTGTCATCTCCTCTTTTCCAACAGGTTCTTCCATTTAAAACTTAGAAATGTATCTAAGAAGTCTTTATAATGGGAAAGAGTGGTTGAGAGGGAAAGACAATACAAAGGGTGGAGGATAAAAAGGAATGATAAAGAAGGGAAAATTTGGAAACCAATTTTCTTTATGCATTAATTCAATGATTTTTTTCTCACTTACAAAAGATTATAGTTTTTCTGTGAAAAGTTTAGAACATACAAACATGTATAAAAAGGTGAACATATATAACTATTGTTAATATTTTATAATTATCTTTCTAATCTTCCTATTAAACATACCAGTAAAAAATTTGGAATCATACTATATATGCTGTGTGGTAATTTCATCTTTCCATTCAGCATTATTGAGATCAATTTTTCAAGTCATTGAACATTGTTCTATGCCTTGATTTTTAATGTCAGCAAAATATTCTATTACATGAATGAATATTTGGCCACTCCATGTTTCAGAACCTTTGTCTCATTTTTAACATTATGAGTAATGTTATTATAAATATGTATGTAACTTTTATATATAATGAGAATACTATTTGCTTTGTATCCTCACAGGGTTTTAAAAATAAACGTATTTCACAAATTGATAGATAAAAAGGGTGACTTAGTATTTAATTTGCACTTCTTTGATTGCTATTGAAGATGAATATTTGTCCCTAAGGGTAATGGCCTTATTTTTCTTTATTTTTTGAGGTTGCCTATTTATATTCTTTTGCCTATTTTTTTCAACAGGCATTCTCATTTTTTTCTTAATCATTTCTAAGAATATTTTAATCAAGGATGTTAAACCCCTGTTTATCCAGATATTATGTAATTATTTCCTAGTGGTTTATTTTTAACTTGTAAAATATTTGATTTTTTAACTGTATGTATTTCATTTTTATATGGTCATATTTGCTGTTCTTTATGGCTCCTGTTCTTGCTTTTATTCCCTGTTCAAGTCAAGATGAAATATATTCACTATATATTTCTTAAGCCTTTTTGGATTGTTGTATATAACTTTTTAATATACCTGAAATTTATTCTGGAGTATAGTTTGAGGTTTGGCTCTAATTGTATTTTGCTCCCGAATAGTTTGCATTTGGCTCAGTGGTTTCCAATAAGTAATATATATTCTTTCTCCACTGATACGTGTGACAACTTTAGAGAAAATGCATGTCATTAGAAAGCAACTCCAATATGCAATTGCAACTATTTTTGTTTGCCCTCACCCTGTGATACCATGGAGGCAGTGTCCATGTTTCTCTCCCCGGGTGCTCTCCTCTGGTGCCCTGTAACATCATGGCTTGTGACATTGCTCTCATATCCTCACAGCACAAAGCAGCAGTGATGTCTCCAACTCCTTTTCCTCTGTGTATCTGAAATATGTCAGCTTCTCTGCCCTGTCACCTTCTCCTATACGCCACCAACATTTCTTGCCTAAACTACTACAAAACCTCTTAATTATCTTATGCCTATAACTGTCTCTCTGTCTTCCCACATAATTTTCTACATCTATCTCTATTACATATATATAAATGTTTGTACTTTGGTTCTGATAGTCACCTTTATACTGCTACCTTTTACAAAATGTCCTTAATTCCTTTTTTTTTTTGTTGCTATTTTCTATTGGTATCCTGTTAAGAGCTTTATTGAAGTAAGCTAGTATCATCATATTCTCCCTTCAACTTCACCTCACCTAGAATCTGATTTGATTAAAACTGAGTAGTGATAGGTCTCAGAAACTTCCAAATCTTTACTTCCAGAATGAGAGTTATCCCTTCCTAAACTGGAATTTCTGTAGGTAGAATTGAAGTTACATAGATTTGGGAGTACCTGGGGAGGCAGAGAAAGAGTGAAAGGAAAGTTCAAAGAGACATCCTAAAATGGCAGATCTCAGAGAGCACGTCCTCCTAGAAGAAAAGGAATACATCCAAAAGGAAATTGTGTCCCTTCACAATTTCATCCAGGGAGAGTGCCAGGGAAGCCAGGGATGAGAGGCCCTGTGAATGAGGTTGGGTTCTGGGATGTAAAAGTGGCATATTTTAAATTAAAAAAACTTTTAATTTTAGTAAAATACACATAAGAATATTTACAATCGTAACCATTTTTTTAGTGTACTATTCAGTAGTGTTAAGTATGTTCACATTGTTGCACAGTCAATCCTCAGAACTCTTTTCATCTTGCAGAACTGAAACTCCATCCCCAGTAAACAACAAGTCCCCATTCTACACTCCCCACAGCCCCAGAGGGGTTATATTTTAAGGAAACGAAAGAGAGATCCCTCTACCAGTGAAACCTGGGCAGCTGCCTTGGCCTTTCTCCTCTATTCCAGGAGCTTCTTGCTAATAGCTAGTTTCAAAGAATTCAGCTACTTCAAAGATGAATTATGTGAAGGGATACATCCAATTTCTGTATGATGAAACTATGAACAAATAATGTGTGGAAAAACTTCTTTACATATGCAAAAAATGCCAGAAAAATTTTGCCACAAGATAGAAGAAAAGAATAACCTAATTGTAAATTGAGTAAGAAAAATGTCATGAAGTAATTGCAGCTATGAAGGCAGACTGAAGAAATAATACAAGAACTTGGCAGACAATATGGCCAGGCAATTGGAACCAAGACCAGAAAACAGAGGGGAAAATGGAAAATAGAAGAATACAGGAAAGAACTAGAAGTAAATGAGATCATTTCAGAAATAGAGACCAAATTAAAAGGACTTAAGAGTGAATAGACATTACAGAAAGCATGACAAGAATGAGATGGGTTAATGGCAAAAGCAAACAAAATGAGGCAGCAAACAAGAAAGATTTCAAAAGATTAGGGAGAAATTTTATACTTAGGAGACAGACAAAAGAGATTTAACATGTACACACTTGAAATTCCTGAAGAAGAAAATCAAAACATGGACCAGAACAAACATTTTGAAACATGAATCAAAAAACTGCTTCTGAAATAAGGAAGAATAACAATTTATAGAAAGTAATCCTGGAAGAAAGCACAGGAACTGAGGAGAGTGCTGACTGACAGGAATGGGGAGGATGGGGACTGGGGTGGGAGCAGGATTTCCCTGCTTCTGTCTCTTTACATGGTTTTGATTCTGAAACATTTGAATATATCATCTATTAAAAATATAAAAATATTTAAAAATACCTGCCACATGATAGTTCCCCTAGATAAGTCATTTTTATAGGCCTCATCTTTTTTTTCTCTTTAAAAAATTTTTTTGACCTTTTTTTTTTAACTGAAGTATAGTCAGTTTACAATGTTGTGTCAATTTCTGGTGTACAGCGTAAAGCTTCAGTCATACATACACGTACATATGTTTGCTTTCATATTCTTTTTCTTTATCAGTTACTACCAGATATTTAATATAGCTCCCTGTGCTATACAGTATAGACTTATTGTTTATCTGTTTTATATATAGTAGTTAGTATCTGAAAATCCCAAACTCCTAATTTATCCCTTCCCACCCCTTCCTCCTTGGTAACCATAAGTTTGTTTTCTGTGTCTGTTTCTGTTCTGTAAATAAGTAAGTTCATTTGTCTCTCTCTCTCTTTTTTTTTTTTTTTTTTTTTAGATTCCACATATGAATGATATCATATGGTATTTTTCTTTCTGTTTCTGGTTTCCTTCACTTAGATTAACGATCTCCAGATCCATCCATGTTGCAGCAAATGGCATTATTTTATTCCTTTTCATGGTTGAGTAGTATTCTGTTGTGCATATATACCACAACTTCTTTATTCAGTCATATGAGTTCTTACCAGGCCTGATCTATAAATGGAGTGTGTGGCTTGTCCCTGGCTCCTTTTTTTCTCCTCCTGGCTCCTGTTCTAATTTACTCACTGATTCACTAAATAGTTATTTTCTACTATGTGCCAGTCATCATTCTAGCCATTGGGCTACATCAATGAAAACATAGACAAATCTCCATCCTCATGGAATTTACATTTTTATTGTAGGGGAAGGGGAAAGGGAATCAAATATATGTAAGTAAAATGTATAGTATGTTAGATGATGATAAGTCCTCTGGGAAAAAAGTAAACATAGTGTGTAGGAAGTGAGGGAGGTGTGAAGGTGCTTGCAATTTTTGACAAGGTCTTTAGGAAAGACCTGGAATAAAAGATTCCTCCTTTGTTTTAACCTGTGGAGCCCCTAACCAGATTTCAGCTCCTCTGTAGGTATTTAATTTGAATATTTTAGGCAGAAAGAGGAATTCCTAGTTTTATTTCTTGAGGTTATTTTGGTGAGAAGTAAATTTTACTTTTAAAATTGTCTTAAGTTTTTTTTTTTTTTTGACTCTTTCTTTATTAGAAATGGTGAATTAAAATAAACTAACCCCCAAAACAAACCACACTGTAATTTCTCAAGTCCTTCATTCCATAAACCTTCTTGGGTCAACAAGATACCCACATGTAAGTGCCTTTTAGAGCAAATAATTTCCTGAATTGGAGCCCAAAAGATTGTTAAAGGGAAGGATGGGGAGGAGGTTATTGGAAAAGCTGTGATTCTACTAAAAAAGCAGTTCTGACACCCTGAGTTGGAGGCTTCTCTCTTTCTGGTAAGTCAAGGGAATCTATGTCCACAATGTGGAAGATTTGCTCCTGTGTTCTCTACTCCTGCATCTCCCTTACCAAGGATTTTTTGAGATTTTTACTAATTCCATTACTATCTGACTCTGTGAAAATGCGTTGCTTTTACAAATTAAGTGTCCAGTGCTTCTGAAATTTTGAATCTTAAAAATCTGTTTCCTCAACTAAATGAGAAGGTAGATGAATTAGGTATTGCCCACATCCTGTCAAGAGAAACCTAGGGGCTTCTTTATCTTTTATTTTAAATTTAATCTAATTTTATTCAAAGTATTTCATGTGTACAATTTAAAAAGTCAAATAGTTCTTCAAGGATTATAATGAGAAATGAGAGCCCTCTGCTTTGCTCTGCTACAATCTGATTGTTACACCCCAATGGAAATCATTTTTAGTGTTTTAGCTTTTTATTTTTGTTTTTAGCTCTACATTTTAAAGGCATGCTCAGATTGCTATCTTTGACCTTTGAGCTTCAAATATTATACATAGATTCCTATTATGAAAGATGAGTATTTAGTTCTCTTGTATCTGCTACCCCACTCCAAAGTTATTCAGTTAAGTTGCTCTTCAGTGCTTATATTGTTGTAACATTATTCATATTATTTGTAACTGACACATCCATGGTACATTGCTTTGCTTGGTCATCTGTTTATTTTATTTAATTTTTTTAGTTGATAAATGATTCACTTTTCTTTTGCTTTGTTTTCTTCTACACACCTATTATTAATTTATCCCCAGATTCTTACCAGGAATAGGAATCTCTTCTCAAAGAGTCCAAACATAACAGGTAATATATTAGTTTTATTTATGTATTTATTGAAATATTGCTTCTGGGAGCCTCCCATTCCCTCAGTTTGGTTTTTTGCTTATTGGCTTTACAGCAGTATGTTCCAGAGCTGCCCCTTCATCATAATGAGTGTGAAGATTTCATAAGGCTCTTTTGTCTGGATCCCACATTTCTTGGATTTCATTTCTATTCTGGATTTATTCCCTTGATTTCATGAGGAACAGTTCCCAGTACTATAAGAAATTGGTCACTGGAGTAAAATTATTGAGACTTTGCACATTTGAAAATCTCTACATTGTTCCCACACTTGGGTATAGAATTCTAGATTGGAAATCATTTCCCATCAGATTTGTGAAGACTGCTAAGTTAGTTCATTGTTTTCTAGCTTCCAGTGTTGCTGTTGAAGTGTCTGATGTGCTATTTTAAAAATATTTTATTTTGAAGTAATTATATACTCATAGGAAGCTGAAAAAATTGTAGAGTCCCATGTAGCCTTCTCCCAGCTTACTCCAGTGTTGGGAAGTTGAGCTGTCCCAACGGGGACAACTAAACAGGTGTAGTACAATATTAAATGATGCTGTTTTTATTTCCATTCTATTGCAAATGACATTCTATTTTATTTCTGAAAATTTTTAGACTTATAGGTATCCCCCTTCAAATGTTCTGAAATTTTATGATAATTTTCTTTGTCTGCTTCCATTTCTCATTAGTCTCTTTCTATTTGTCCTTGTAAGTTAATCACCTTAAACTTTTATTAATTTATTATTTTATATTAAGTTATAGTCAGTTTACAATGTTGTGTCAATTTCCACTGTAGAGCACAATTTTTCAGTTATACATGAACATATGTATATTCATTGTCGCATTCTTTTTCACTGTGAGCTACCACAAGATCTTGTACATATTTCCCTGTGATATACAGTATTGTCTTGTTTATCTATTCTACATATGCCTGTCAGTATCTACAAATTTCGAACTCCCAGTCTGTCCCTCTCCTCCCCGAGCAACCACAAGTTTGTATTCTATGTCTCTGAGTCTGTTTCTGTTTGTATTTTATGTTCTTTTTTTTTTTTTATTTAGATTCCACATATGAGAGCTCTCACATGGTATTTTTCTTTCTCTGTCTGGCCTATTTCACTTAGAATGACATTCTCCAGGAGCATCCATGTTGCTGCAGGTGGCTTTATTTTTATTTTTTATGCCTGAGTAGTATTCCATTGTATAAATGTACCACATATTCTTTATCCAGTCATCTGTTGATGGATATTTAGGCTGTTTCCATGTCTTGGCTATTATAAATAGTGCTGCTATGAACATTGGGGTGCAGGTGTCTTTTTGAAGTAGGGTTCCTTCTGGATATATGCCCAGGAGCAGATTACTGGGTCATATGGTAAGTCTATTCCTAGTCTTTTGAGGAATCTCCATACTGTTTTCCACAGTGGCTGTACCAAACTACATTCCCACCAGCAGTGTAGGAGGGTTCCCCTTTCTCCACAGCCTCTCCAGCATTTATCATTTGTGGACTTTTGAATGATAGCCATTCTGACTGGTGTGAGGTGATACCTCATTGTAGTTTTGATTTGCATTTTTCTGATAATTAGTGATATTGAGCATTTTCTCATGTGCCTATTGATCATTTGTATTTCTTCCTTGGAGAGTTGCTTATTTAGGTCTTCTGCCCATTTTTGGATTGGGTTGCTTGTTTTTTTTCTTATTAAGTCATATGAGTTGCTTATATATTCTGGAAATCAAGTCTTTGTCAGTTTCATCTTTTGCAAAAATGTTCTCCCATTCCGTAGGTTGTCGTTTTGCTTATGGTTTCCTTTGCTGTGCAGAACCTTGTAAGTTTACTTAGGTCCCATTTGTTTATTCTTGTTTTATTTCTATTGCTTGGGTAGACTGCCCTAGGAGAACATTTTTGAGATGTACACCTTAAACTTTTAAATTACTGCCATTTTGAGAGAGGGTGGAGGTAAACAGGTATGTTTAAACTGTGTGATTTATCTGGGAATTTCTGCCATAATGTTTAATTACTAATTATGGTACGTTCATAGAAAGTGTTTTGATTTTGAGTACATGTTTTCTTTCAAATCACCTAATTAAATTCTCTTTATAAAAATATTTTAGCAATTATCTTGGATTTCCTAGATCGATAATTATTTTTCTCTTTTATAAATTTGAAAAAAGTTCTTATTTCATTCACTAGTGCTTATAAAATCATTTATAGGTAATTTTATCTAATTATTTTTTATCTCACTTTGTCAGCTAATACTTTAAACTTATTTAAAAATTATTTTAGCTAATTTCTTGGACATTCTCAGTAGGTCATAATTTGACTTCAAATTTGAAAGTTTTTCTTGTTTTACTACATTATCATTTTCAACAAATATTAAATAAAAGTGTGAGCATTCTTTTAGTATTCCTAAACTTACTGATAATAGCCATTAATTTCTTTTTTCCTCTTGTGTACAGTTTGGTGGTTGTTTTTACATACATATCCTAAGTTGTGTTAATAAATATTCTTCTATCCTTAGATTATAGTCTACTTTTTCTAACTTTGGAAAATTAATAATTTTAAGTCCCCTTAATATTTAATGTTTTCAAATTCCACATTAGTGTTTACTATCTTAATCATGTAATTGATCTTCTTTATTCAGTAAAGCCTTATTTAGTAGGTTCTAGTCTTGAATAATATTTATTTCTCAATTTCTTTTCGAGTTAAAGTTTCTTGATTGCTCTGTTAAACCAAATGGTTTAGCTAAATTGCTATTTTTGTTGCATGATTTTTAAAAAATTTTATAGAGAGTTTAAAATTTTCCAGTAAACCCTAAGGTTACTCCCTGAAACGTTGTACTGCTTTCTCAAAAAGAAAAGTTCTAAATCTGCTTACTGTGTCTTCTTTTCTTTTGGTTCCCTCAGCAATGATGTATTTCTTGAATTTTGTGATATGAATAGCACCTTGTCTATTTTCCAATGCTGGTGCCTTATATCTTATTTATATATTCCTTTTATCATTTTAGTCAGAATCCTGGAACAATCAAGTGTAGTTACTTGTGTTTAAATACTATTTATGCCAAATTTGGGTTATAAAATGTTCTTACATTACATTTATTTCTGTAATCTACCTTAAATCCTTTTGAAGAATATAAGTATATGCATTTGCAAAAAGCTAGAAAATTACATTAGAGATTTAAGAAACAGTCATACTGATCTTAAGAATTGTGGTAACTGTATGTTTCACAAGAAAATGGAAAATGGCAGATGATATTTATCTATTATCAATATTCTAATAAATATTCTCAAATTTCCATTGACTTTCTGGACAAGAGGTCAATAAAAATGCATACAGTTTTTATACAATGTGTAGTTCTCCAGCTAAGTGTTTTTTCATCTTCACTCTAGTCCTATGAATGACACTATAAAAGTGACATCATAAACATTAGAAAAAAATTTTAATGACTTGAAAATATCATTCCTTTCTTAGAAGGTTCTCATTCTATCACATATCCTAATACTCTTTTATGCACAAAGGACTTTTTCCTGAGGAAAAATTATGGCTAGCCTAATGACTTTTTTAAAAATTAAGATATATTACAGCTGACTTGCTACTGTTTCTTACATGGAGCCACCTGAGTGAGGGCATGGCAAATAGAGAATTTTGGCAGAGAATTAAAGAAATTTGCAGTTTTGTTAAAAATTTATTTTCCCCCCTAAATTAAACGCATGACTACTGAGGAGCTCTACAGTATTTTCTACATTTTTCTTATTTCAAAATAGGTTGGTCATCAGAGAAATGTAAAAGATATGCATCAGACATACATACTTATTTCTACTCAATATATCCCTGGTAGATGAACACACAGATAATCAACAATTGAGGTGCAGGAATTATAAGCAAAAAAATAAAAAAAACCTCTGTCCCTCTTTAGTCATAAGCAAGTGTTCATGTTGGGCTGGTGTGCTAGGAACCAGTGGACAGCTCTAGAGTCTGACAGTTGTCCAGCAGGGCACCTTTTTATGATTCATTCTGCTTTTGCCTATGGTAGCTTCTGTCTCTAGGCTCTCTTTATTTTCTATGAATTGCTCAAATGAGAAAATAGATAGGACATAGGGAGGATAGAAAAAGAAAACACACGGGTCAGAAACTGCTTTGTTCTACCTGAATTCTCCCTCAATGAGGAAATACATTCACCAGACTTCTTTAAATAGAAACATTCAGTCTGAAGCATTCATTTTCTTTTCATTTCCTTCTTTGTATTTTTTTCTTCTTTTGCATGTTGTGCTGGTGAGTTTCCATGTCAGGTAGGATTTAGGGCTGGCCTCGGAAACATACAGGCAGTGAAGAGAGTGCAAGTTAACCTAGTGTTTCTGAGGAGGTTTTGGAATATCTTGTCGTGTTACAGAAGGCGTAGGGGAGCCAGTGAGCACTAAGTACACTCCTGAATTTGGTGAAACTTTCACTGCACAGAGCAGGATACTTCGACCACTCCAAATCTCATGTTCTCAAAGTGCTAGTGTAACCTCAGCTTTGAAGATACAGTGTGATCAACAATATGTTAAATTAGTAAACTGCTTTCTAGATTAAAAAGGCACATGTCTATGCAGTCTCTTCCAACCTTGCATAAAACTAAAGAAAACATGGCAAAATCTGACATTCGTTATACTGAAAGGTACAAACAACAGACAGTTTATTGAAAACTATGGAAATCTTCCATTTCTATATGGCAGATAGAACTAAGTTTTAAAAGCCCAAATTTGGCTTGACATCATAGCACAGTTAGATTTTGCCTTGCTACTTGAGAAAAAAAGCAGAAAGATAATTTATGACTTTCCCACTATGTCAGTGGACTCAGAAATTCAAGGTCTGTGCCAACCAAAGGAATGTATTATTTTTCCTCTACCTTACTACTTTGATCTGTACGGTATAAATAACTTTTTTTTGTCTCTGCCTCTTGGTTTTTTCCACCTTCCTTTTCACTGCTAACACTGACATCACCATCCAGAGATAGCGACTTTCAGAAAACAATCAGGTAGGAAATAGTTGGAGACTTACGATAGCAGTTCCCAGCAAAATCAATGAAAATAAATCTATACTTAGATTCACCTTGGGAAGCATTTAAACAACAAAGATAAAGAAAAAATACCATAAAATACCTAAGTAAACAAAACAAAATTGACAAAGTTACCTACAGAGGAATAAAACTGAAGCTGTTTTTTTTTTCTTGCCAACAAAAGGTGCTAGACAGTTGTGACAGAGAATTTACAACCAATATCCATGTTTTCTGCATGTTTCCCAGACCCCTTATAGTTAGGAGTAGACATGTATTTGGGCTCCAGTGGAAGTGACAGATGTCATGTCTGTGCTGAAAATTTTACAAGGTTGATTTCATTTCACAAAGGGTCCAATAGGCCCACAGACCCTCCTTATGGCTATCTTCTCAGATCCTGAGTGCAGAGTTGGGATAAACACTCCTGGCCACTGAACAACCTCCACATTGCCTCCCTATGTGTGAAGGTGGGACAAGGGAAACCCTTGGAGCTGCCCCTTACCTCCAAAACAGTAAAACAAAAGGATATCATATCCCTTGGGGCCATTTTGATGACTTCTTCACAAGTCAGACTAAGCAGAGAGAGGATGAGAGCAGAAGCTTCAAGGCCTCTGGAGGTGTAGATTTAGGAGTCTTACAGCATCACTTCCACTGTATTCTTTTGATCAATGCAAGTTACACAGCCAGTTCAGATTTGAGGGGTAGAGGAATACATGCTCCTTCACGTGAAGAATGGCCACATCCTCTTGCCAAGAAGTGTCATAGAGGGATGTGACAAACTATTGCATCTGTGTTTGCAAGAAACCTACCACATCATAGGAATTGGCAAGATGATGAAAAGCATGTCATTTTCACTTGACATGAACAGAAGTGCACCTTCACTGTTTCACCTCAAGGTGATGTCTTCTCACATCTCTTTACTCATGTAGTCTAGTGGGATGTTAATTGTTGGGAAGGGCAGTCTCATGTGCTGTCATTTGACCCCCGCTCAATCATGTAAAAATGGGCTTTTGGCTTGGAACACTTCCTCCTAAGAGAAAAATAGTCTATACAGCCTGTGCCAAGCTTTTCATCTGTATAAGAATATTCTCCCCTGTTTCAGGCTCACAGAATGCACTTTTGTCTTTGCTTGAAGTCTGTAGTCTGTGCTTTGTATGGCACCTGGTCAAGCCCACTGTTCTATCCATCCACCACTGGGAGGGAACAGGGTTTTTCTACTGTGGCACAAGAAGGGTGCAGTAGGCAAAGTGCCCTGCATTGGCCCTGCTGGCCACAGGGGACTAATGCCCACTGTAGAAGGTGGTGTTGCACTGTCTGTTCTCTGTGTAAGTAAAGCATTGTTCCACCCAGTGCTTGATTGTGTTCTTCTTGGTAATTTTGATACCACGATGCAATGGGCAGAAGTATTTAGAATCCTTCCCTGGGATTGGTAACCAATGGGAGGGAAGGAGAAGCCACCACGTTTACTGGGTGTGGGAGCAGTTGCCCAGTGTGTGAAGTGAAGGAAGAGATTATCAAGTCTAACTGCTGTTTCCTAAACTGACTTTAAGACAATTCTCCATTTTAACTCCACCTTCGACCTCACCTCCTGAGCTACCCTAGCTGCCATTCTTAAGTCTTCTGGGGGATTAGCAGCAAACATCATGATATCAGCATTTCTGTTTCCCCCACTGCCCATGGAGGGTTCAGTTTATTTAGGATCGCTGTGTCAGTTACCACTGTCCCCAGCTTCCGAAGTGCCGTTGCTACTCTCCTGATCCTGTTGCCTATGTGAGTGGAACCTCCCGCCCTCCTTTTTATCCCTTCACTCTTATTTATTTGTTATGATGGAGGGTGAAGTGTAGACTGGGAGGGGAATTCAATGGTAATTCAAAAATTCAGTTGGCCATCTCTAGCCAGAGGAGCCCTGTTACTCTGTTGAATCTTTCTTTCTTTATGTTTTTTGCTTTTAAAAACTGTCTTTAGATTCTGGATATTAATCTCTTCTTTAGTATAAATGGACAGCTGTAATTCAGGATTTCTATAATTAAAGGAGGGAAGAATGGAAATTAGTGGACAACTAGCTGTCACTGCCAGACTCTGCTCCATGGGTTCCTGTCCTTCTTTCCACATCTATAACATACTCCAGTCTCCCTGAAATAAAAATCTGAAAGTCCTTTACTTTGGTTGTGTCCACATTAAAGTGTTGCTCCCTGCGGCCCTGTGACTTCTGACCTGATTGATGTGTTATCTGTGGCCCTCCTAACACCCTCTCTGCACTGGTGAGTTTGAGCTAGTTAACTTAAAATAGGTCTTCTGTGGAAGAAGGAAGAGCAGGGAGCACACAGCAGTTACTGCACCACAGCTGTAGAGAATTCTTGCTGGGAAGGACTTGGTCTGACTCCCTGCTCTGATCATGGAGAAACTTCTTCCTTTAGACATTGATTCTGCTCCCTGGGCAGAACTCCCTAAGTCCATTATTCAGTGTGGCCTCTGGATGTGCCCTCTGAGGGCAAACATTACTCCACTTTCTTTTGTAGCCACATCAGAAGTAGGACTAGAAGTTGAACAGCTTTCACCCCCTGCATGCTGCTGACTAGGTTTGGCTCTCAGGGGACTATTTCAGGGGATGAAACAGTCACATGCTTTTGAGGATCAGGTATATGATTTTTTTGTAATATAATTGCCTTCTCTGACTTAGAAAGGTCCTGGTTTATATGGTCAAAGATGCCCTTTAGAAAAATTAAGGCCTCCAGATTTCCTCTTTTATTACATCAAGCCTTTTGCCTGACCCATCTTTTTTTACCTCAGTTTTATTCTGGCTTCCTTGATGCCACATGAAAACTTAGGTTTCAGTGGGTAAAAAACACAGTGGATTTTTAATGCTGGCTTACCTCCCATTGCCTTTCATTGTCTAGCAGAAAACTCTTAATTTGAGGTTCTTTTTTTTTAATGATACAATAGAAACATGTATTTTTTTTTAAAATTATAGTTGATATATAATATTCTGTTAGTTTCACATGAACAACATAGTGAGTTGATATTGAAGTCTAGTAACATCTGTCATCATACAAAGTTATTATGGTATTATTGAACTATATTCCTTATATTATACATTACATCCCTATGATTTATTCATTTTATAACTAGAGTTTTGTACCTCTTAATCCCCTTCATCTGCTTCACCCAGCTCCCCACCCTTTTCCCCTCTGGCAACCACCAGTTTGTTCTCTGTATCTCTAAGTCTATTTCTGTTTTGTTTTGTTTGTTCATTTTTTTATATTCCACATATGAGTGAAATCATATATCATTTATCTTGCTCTGTCTAACCTATTTCACTTAGCATAATACCTTCTAGATCCATCCACATTGTTGAAAGTGGCAAGATTTCATTCTTTTTTATGGCTGAATAATATTCTGTTTCACACACACACACACACACACACACACACACACACACATACATACATATATACCACATCTTTTTTATTCATCCATCTGTTGATGGGCACCGAGGTTGTTTCCATATCTTGGCTATTGTAAATAATGCTGCAGTGATCATAGGGGTGCATATATCTTTTTGAATTTGTGTTTTTGTTTTCTTCAGAAAAGGTGTGGAAAGAAGTGGAATTGCTGGGTAGTATGGTAATTCTTTTTTTAAGTTTTTAAGAACCTCCATACTGTTTTCCACAGTGGCTGCATCAGTTTACATTCCTACCAACAGTGCACAAGTGTTGCCTTTTCTCCACTTTCTCAGGAACTCTTGTTATTTGCTGTGTTTTTAATGATAGTCATTCTGACAGGTGTGTGGTGCTATCTCATCGTGATCTTGATTCGCATTTCCCTGATGATTAGCGAGACTGAACTTTTCATGTGTCTGTTGTCCATTTGTAAGTCTTGGGTCATTAACCTGAGGCTATGGGGCCCAGCCAGACTGCACCTCTGCCCTTCCTACTAGTCTCAATGTGTTTTTTTTCTTTTTATTCTTAGTTGTGGACAGTTTTCTCTGCTGTTCTTCAGGTCATTCTCAGACATAGTTGCTGTAGGTGTCTTTGTAGTTCTGTACTTCTGTGTTTGTGGGAGAAGGCAAGCCCAGGATCTCCCCACTCTGCCATCTTGTCCCCCTCCTTCAGTTAATTTGACATTCTGAAGACTGAGACTTTTCCTCCTACTATGCCTATTTTTTTTTCAGAGCCGCTTTTTATAATTAACCTGAGTAGGAATTTATTGTAAGTATTAAGGAGCTTCCAACATACACTAATAAGTTCTGCTAAAATTATGGAACTCTGTGGGCATATAGCCCACCTTGGAAGATGACAGTTTGTCATAGCACAATAAATATTGTCACCTTCCCATCATTCAGTATCTTTGCCATCACTATCTACAAATTAATAGCTAATCTGTTGTTCTTAGGTTTATACTTTGACATCAGTGTACTTTCAGGTACTTATTTTGTGCTACTTAGGATAATGGCTAAGTGGTAATAACCAAGACAGCCTGAAATACAGTGGCTTATACATTGGACTTGGGGGTGGCAGAGCTGACGACAGCTGAGCTGCTCACCTCAGGACTACTACAACGCTGGATCTGAAGTTGTTATCTTCTTCCAGCCAGTGGAGTACATAAACATTGAAAGCCTTGATTAGTATATGACAATAATCTTTATTTTCATTCCATTAACCAGAACTTAGTTGCATGTACCCATCAACTTGCAGGGAAGACTTTGGAAATGAAGTGTCCAGTTGGACATCCATCTACCCAGTAAAACTAAAGATTAAAAAAAATTATTATTAAAGAAAGGGAGTATGGCTTTTTGTGACAAGTAGCAGTCTCTGCCAAATGGAGGCCAGTCGTTGCATATCACCACTGACCTTCTTCTGCCCTTCTTACTCATTCCTTTTTCGGGGAGCAACTTCAGTAATTGGTGATTTAGGGATGAACTGGACATGCACAGTTTTGTCTTTTCATCCCCTTTTTCATTACTGCCCTTTCTGTAGAGATGGCGTGTGCTCAGTTGCTCATGGATATGTGATAAACTTCGTGGTAAAGAACCTGCCCTTACAGGGCAAGCCTGAAGTGTCTAATGAGACTGGTGATTTAGTGCGCATGTCTATTATCAGAATGCACTAGCCTATGTGTCCACAGAAAAAAGCCATTTCCTCTAATATCAGCTTTGCTAATTTAGTTTCATTTATTTGACTCTTTTTCTGTCCCTGAATTGGTTCAGAACATGGATATAGAAGAGAGGTGCTGTTAACTTAGCAATCTCATGCCAAGTTGGTCCAAAGAGAGCAGAGCTTCAATATTCTCATGGCTCATACCATTAAATAATAATAATATTATCAATAAATAATAAATATAATAAAATAGTATTATTATATTATTAAATCATAATATTATTTCACTAGACTGTATTATCCTTCAAGGTACAATCACTCTCTTATTCTTGATTACCTTTTTTATTGAATTCTATTTTGTTTTGTGCCCCTCTTGTTTTTTTTATGTTAGCATTTTCATGGTTTATCCATTTATTTAAAATTTTTCTTTGTCATGTTACTCTACATAAATCCCTTATAAATTATATAAAAATAGATTTCCCCCAATTGACATGTGCATATAGACTTGCCTAAATTATTAATGTCATAATTTTTATGGTTACTTTTGCTTGATATTTTTCCCCCTCTCTATTATTTCTATTTAACCCTGAAATCTTTTAGGTTTCTGCTTTATTTCTACTTTAAAATTTAACTTAAAAAATATTTGACATTGTATTGTATAACATATAAAAATGCACAAGTCATATTTTACTACTCAGTGATGTTTTTACAAAATGAGTTACTGCTTACAGCTGTATAACCAGCACATAGATCAGAAAACAGAATGTTATCCCAGAAGCCGTCCTCATACCTTATGACAATTGCTATCCACCTGCACCCCTAAGATATAATGACTGTTGACTTGTGACACATCTGTGTTTTTTTTGACTTGATAGTTCATTGCTTTTCATTGCACGTTGCCTGACTTATAAAACATTTTTGTTGGTCTTTGTGGATGTATATTTATATTCGTTGTGGTTCTAATGAACATTTCCTTGATTACATGGATGAAGTTTTTATGGATTACATTAAATGAAGTTTCGAATTCTATTTCATATGTTAATAGACCATGGAGTTTTGTTTGTTTATGAAATAGCTATTTATATCTTTGCTCATTTTTTCTCAGATTTTTTGTCATTTCCATATTGATTCATTGATGTTCTTTATGTATTTTGAATAGTAATCTTTTGTCAGTTATAACTATAAGACATTTTTTCCAATTTTTAGTTTTTTTTCTAGTCTGTTTATGATGTTTTTAGATAAGCAAAAATTCTTAAATTTAATATGATTGAATTTTTCAGCCTTTCCCTATATGACGTCCACTTTTCTGTGGACTGAATTGTGTCTCCCCCTATTTCAAATTCATATGTTGGGGCCCCAGTTCTCAATATGATGATATTTAGTGAGGGTACTTTGGGAATAATGTTATTGCTTAGATGAGGTCACAAGGTTGGGGCCCTTATGATGGGACTAGTGCCTTTATAGGAAGAGACACCAGAGAGTTTCTGGTTTCTGTCTCTCTCTCTCTGTTATGTGAGGCTGCAGCAAGAATGCTGTCTGTCTACAAGCCAGGAAGAGAGTCCTCACCAGAACCTGACCATGATAGTCCCCTAATCTTGGACTTGCAGCCTCCAGAACTGTGAAAAAATTAATTTTTGTTATTTAAGCCACCCAGTCTATCATTATGGCAGCCTGAGCAGACTGATACAACTTTCTAAAGGAAGTCTTGCTAAATAAAATCTTCCATATCCTAAATTCATACAGAGAATAACCAATATTTTCTTCTAAGTATTACGGATTTTTTAATGTAAATTAAGCTGAAGAAATCTAGGAGTTTTAAGCTCCAAAGGATAATGGTAGCAACCTACATTGATATTACCTGAAACCTCCTACTAAAACCCACATATAGTAAAAGGAGAGCAAATTAAAACTCTCACAACTTACTTGACAGTGTAACTGGGAAACCAAGAAGACTATAAACTCCAATTTGCATGTAATTTGAGAAAAACACACAAGACAGACAAAGTTGTTGCCAGGACCCCTAATATTGCATAGAACCCAGAAAACAATTGTACAGTAAATTGTGAAGTACAGAGGCATGCTGGCAGTGACAGAGGCCGCATAACATCAGTGCGTGTAAGAGCTTACTTTCAGAAGGAGAGTCCCATCCTAAGGGAACTGCTGAAAGCAAAAGTGAGACAGAATAGTTCAGAGAACTTACAATGGAGGCGTTGAATGGAACTGGCTTCAAAGTGCATGGAACTGGAATAGGTAGTCCTAAGAAGGTACCAATTCTTGGATATAAAAAGAGGAGTAACCTGGAAATTAGAGGTGTTCATTGAAAGCAGTAGTCAGTAATCACTGATAGGAATGAAGAACCAGAGAAAGGCTGACCACAAAAATGTACCATATAATGAAACAACTTCCCTTTGTTGTACTAACAAAAAAGGGAAACCTCAAGCTAAGGAACCAGAAAAGCCCCTTCAGTCACCTCCTGTACCTCACTCCACAGAATCCTCTTCTGACTAAAATGCTGGGAATATCTGACACCTTTAAAAATAAAAAAAGAACAAACTGAAACTAATGTGCAAATTCAGATATGCTTTTCTTGATAAATCTGCCGGAGTGATAATTTGGGAAACTTTGATGAAAGAATTGGTGTTCAACATTGAATTTATAATTAATGATCTAAAACAATTATAGGCAAAATGTGTGAAAAACAGTATGTTAGTATTATATGCACTGATAGTGTGAAAATAACAACTTAGGAAGAAAAGAGAGAAGAAAGAGATGAAGGAGAAAAGTATGATAAGATTGCCTCATAGGTAAAAACTGGACATCAGTAGGTGTAACTTAAAACTGACAATTGAACAGAAGAAGCCTAAGCATATTTCAGAGTGCAAAAATAGTAATCAAAACATAATATTATTGTTTCAAATGGGATGTTTGTTGTTAGGTGATAGGCAAAGGGAAGGTAAATAATAGAAAAAGTTTGTAAGCTGATAATTTGTTGCTCCTAGTAAGGAACTAATGAATACTGTGTGAAGAAAAATGAGGCTAAGAGCATTGTATAAAGATACAGCTATAAAAATACTTTTTCATTATGCATTCTTAGTGAGACATAGTCTAAGAACAAAAAATAAAACTTTTCAACTTTTAAAAATAGTTTTATTATTTGTAGTAATATTTGTATTGTTTTTTGAAATTATATATTTTGTAGGATAAGGCAAGGAAGTAGTTATGTGGATATCATTACAAAATAAATAAAACAAAAATTTTTGGTATAAAAAAGCATAAAAACAAAAATTTTAAATTTGAATTGGAAATATCAATATAAACTCATGATTTTAAATATATAAGATTATTCATACACTGAAAGGTCTAGAAAAATGACAGCTTAATATCCGTTAGCACTGCAAGTGTCCAGATTTTGATCTCTAAATGCTGTTCCTTCCTAAAGGAAGTAGAACATTTTGATAATGGACTGATTTCAAGTTTGGACTAGGAAATGTAGACAGGGTATCTTTTTGTGCCAGAAAACAAGAACACTTTCCAAAACCAAAGGATTTCCATCAAAAAGGATGCAGGTGCAAACCTGAAGCATTTCAATTTGAGTAGGACAATAATACAGACAAAACCACAGGTATATAGAAATCCATTAGTCCACAAGGCTACTCAGAAAAAGAAACATCTGTAAACAATAGCACATAAACAACAAAACTCAAATTAACAAAATTTACTTTAAAAATCATTATAGATTGCTATTCCATTAATTCTATAGTCAAAAGTAGTGATTAAAGGGAAATGAATAAGCATCAATTCAGCCTTTCTAATAGGAGCTTTATTTTGGAAGCACCAATTTGCCCTAGTTTATGAGAGTAAGCTCTTCTGTACAAAAAATAGTCAGCTAAGAAATGACAGTCAAACAATCACCATTTTATAACCCTAATGTTTAACTGATTTAGGCAAGAGTCATCAGTAGATAAAAAGACCATTAAGTGATGCATTGATGGATAACTGAATAATTTCATGTTTCCAAAGTTTCAGCCTACATATTTTAGCTGGATGTATGAGGAAAAATAATTTTACAGTGGAAGGATTCATCACCACCTTAACTCTGTGGTCACATGAGATAAGCTGACACTGGGAGTATTGATATGTGATACAAAATGATGTTCATAGCATAACTTATGAGGTATTTTTGCCAAAATTTTAATCTGAATCAAATTAATCTTTAAATCTAACTTCCACTTTACAGAAAACAAAACAGTGGGAGAAGTTAAAATGATTCATGATTAAATCAGTCAAATTTTGAATCTGGGAAATCCTACTAGAGATAGATCAATGAGAAACATGATATGGGTTGGGGGACTTTCTAGATTAAAGAAGGTTGAAGAGACATAACTTGAATTCTGTGTGGTTTTTAATTGGATCTTGGTTGAACAAACTAAGTATAAACACCATTTTAAGACAATTGGGGAAAAACTAATCTTGGCTTGGAATTAGATGTTACATATGAATTATTGATAATTTTGTCAGGGTATAATAATGTTAATGTGGTTATGGAGAATTTCCTTAATTTTTATGAAGGCATGTTGGAGTATATGGGGTGAAATATCAGGATGTCTGTAAATTTACCTTAAAATGCTCAAGAAAAAAAAAAAAGCAAGTGAAGCAAATATGGCAAAATAGTAACAGTTGTTAAATTTAGATTATGGCTACAGTGATTAATTTTATGTGTCAACTTGCACAGATACTTGGTCAAACATTATTCTGAATGTTTCAGTGAAGATGTATTTTGGATGAGATTAACATTCAAATCACTGGACTCTGAGAAAAGCAGATTACCCTCCATATTGTGGGTGGATCTCATCCAGTCAGTTGAAAGTCTGTTAACAGAACAAAGACTGACCTCCCCTGAACAAGAAGGCAGAACTGTCTTTTGGCAACCATCTAGGAGAGGGTAAAAAATATGTGAAGTCAAAGTGCAACTAGTCCATGAGTCTCCAGTCTTTTGGTGTCCCTTATCATATTTTGGACTCACTTTTTCTCTGGAGAACCATGACTAATACAGGGTTATAGGTCATCATTTTACTGTTTTTAAATTTGTATGTATGTTTGAACGTTTTAATAATAAAATATTTTTTTGAATTCAGAGTATTTAGGTATCTGTTATCTTTGTTATTGAATGACCCATCCCTTTTCCATTGATCAACCGTGCCCGCTTGTTTCATAAACCAAGTTTATATGTATGCATGACTCCCTTTCTTCCTAGGCTCTTTATTCTTCCCTTTGACTTATTATGTGCCCTGTTCCAATACTACACTGTCTTATGTAACAATTTGGAAACAGGTCCTGATATCTGGAAAGAGAAGTCTCCTTAGATTATCCTTCCCTTTTTTTTTTTAAATGACAGTCTTGGTTATTCTGGGATAATCCTGGATAATTTTTTACATTAATTTTAATATTTTATTTTGAAGTTTGTCTAGACCCTGTTGAAATTTCAACTGTATCTTTAGATCAATTTGAGAATTGACATCTTTAAGATATAGGCCTTTCTATCCTACTGTATATATGGTGCTGCATTTTTGTAGTGCCTTCTTTAATGTACTTTAATAAAGTTTTCTAATTTTCTCCATGATAAGCTTGAACATATTTTTGATAGGTTTATTTTTGATTACTTTTTGTGTCTTTTTAAATGATATTTTTAGAAAGGGTACTTTCTAAATGATTTTTAAAAATTCTTATTTTTTATTGAAGTATATATAGTCGATTTACATTGTTAGTTTCTTGTGTACAACAAAGCAATGCAATTACACAGATACATACATACATATATTTTTCTGATTCTTTTCCATTGTGGTTCATTACAAGAAATTGAGTATGGTTCCCTGTACTATAAGTAGGTCCTTGTTGTTTATCTGTTTCATATATAGTAATGTGTATCTATTAATTCCAAACTCCTAACCTAGCCCTCCCCTCCCCTTACCCCTTAGTAACCACAGGTTGTTTTCTATGTCTGTGAGTCTGTGTCTGGTTCATAAATAAAATTTGTATGTTCTTTTTTTTAGATTCCACACATAAGCAGCATCATATGATATTTGTCTTTCTTTCTCTAACTGACTTCACTTAGTATGATAATATCTAGGTCCACCCATGTTGCTGCAAATGGTATTATTTCATTCTTTTTTATGGCTGAGTAATATTCCATTGTATATATATACATATCTGTGTATGTATATACACCACATATTTTCCTGTCAGTGAACATTTAAGTTATTTCCATGTCTTGGCTATTGTAATTAGTGCTGCTGTGAATACTGGGGTGTATGTGTCTTTTCAAATTTATATAAAAATGTAGTTGGATTGAGTATATTGGCTTAATGGCTAGGAAACTTAGTAATCCCTCTTTTTCATTGGAACATTTTCTTGAGTTTCTTTTGGGTTTTTACATTACGGGTTAGATCTTCTGAATGACATTTTTCTTTGTAATCTTTATACTTTTTATTTCTTCTTCTGTCTCTATATTTCTGGCCAGGACCTCCAGGACAGTCATGAAAAGAACAGTGATATGTGCTTAACATATTCCCAATATTGAAGAAAATTCTTTGTTATTAAAAATTATTATTAATTATGATGTTTATTGAAGTATATATAGTCGATTTACAATGTTAATTTCATGTGTACAACAAAGCAATTCAGTTACACAGATATATATATTTTTGGTAGTTTTATAAATATACTTTCCAAATTAGGAAGCTGTTCTTCCTAATTCTTTGTTTATTCAAAGTTTCTGTCATGAATATATGTTGAATTTCACCCAACACTTTTTTCCTGCACTGTTGAGATTGCCAAGTTTTTCTTCTCTGATCTGTTAATGTGTGAATTACATTAATCAATTTTCTAATATCAATCCAGTGTTAAATTATTGGGATAAATTTAAGTTGATTATGATTTATTTTATGTAGAATCTTGGATTTGATTTCAAAAATTCTGGTCAGGATTTTTGTGTCTGAATTCATCAAAGTCAACTGCCTGTAATTTTTCTTTAGTGTTATTTGCTTTTCAAATTTGGAGAATTAGTAAAGTAGGATGAAGTGTTTCCCCTTTTACTAGTTTCTGCAAAAGTTTATACCATTGGGATTATCTGTTTTGGAAATATTTACTATAATTTGTTTTATAAAGTTGGCTAAGCCTGGTGTTTTCTTTGTGAAAACATTTCAATTACTCATTCAATTTTTAAATTCTGATTTTCTATTTATTCTTAATCAGGTTACAAATTTGCTTTTATTGGTAGGAGGAGTGAAATGTTTTGTCTGAGTACAAAAATAGGCAAAACTGTAGTCTTAGAATCAGGATATTAACTTCTCGTGATGACGGTAGTGGTTGAAAGGGAATGTGGAGGAGCTTCTATAGTGTGGGTAATAGTCTCTTTCTTGGTTTGGGTGCTGGTTACAAAGCTGCTGAGGCAATCTGTGGAGATTCCCTGAATTGTACACTTACAAATTGTGCACTTTTATGTTCATATATTACATTTTATTATATGTTTTAAAAATATTTCATTCAACAATGTAGTTAAAGAAAAACAAATAATTACAAAGTGAGAAAGGTTTTAAGATATGCAAGAATGATTAAATAATAGTATCTGTTATAACATAATAATAATAATAATATAACAATATAACATAAAATTAATGAGGTTAAATACAAATATATTATTTTAATATATGCCAAGGCATTAGATAAAATTCAGGCGACTCCTAATAAGTTCAATAAAGCAGACTATTTCTTTAGATAAAGACAAAATCCATAAGAAAGATTTATTTGACTACATTAAAGTTTAAAATTCTTTTCATAATATATAAATTAAAGGGCAAATGATAAGTTCTGAAAAATACTTGCTGCTTTAATGTCAGATAGTGGATCAGTATCATTATGATAAATAGACCTTTTACAAATCAAAAAGAAAAAATTGGCATGCTTAAGCAATCCACAAGGGAAAAGAATGAATATTTTTTCATAGGTTTATTATTTATAATTCTTACATTTATATTTTATATTTTTTTTGATAAAAGAATTAAAGCTAAAAAGAAAGATCTATTAAAATTTATCATATGTGGGAAATACTGTTCTTATTTACTTTCTGTGGACCTCTAAAGTAGCATAAACTTTTTAGAGGGTAATTCAGCAATGTAAGTACATCAGTTGTTTAAAATGAATTTACTTCTCATTTAGCAATTATATGAATAAAGCCTAAGTAAATATAATCATTGAAGTATAGAGAATCTGTCTATTGCTTTGTTACATTATTTTTATAAAAGCAAAAATTTAGACTCCAACTACATGTCAACATTTAGAATTGATACAGTTATTTATATTAGAATCATACACTGGAAATATAACTAGACATTAAGATTATGTTATTGATGAATACTGAATGAGATGAAATAGATTTCTATTCTATGGTTAAATGAAAGAACAGGTTAGCAATTATATTTGTATATGTATACATCTATATGCATACACACATTGCATATGTGTATATATATGACATCTACATCTATACAATATATAGTTATAAACCCATGTAACATATATGATATATATATCATATATAGATATATTCTTGTCAAATTTTTAACAGTAGTATCATCTCTGTATGATAGAATTATTGGCTATGACTTGTACTCACCTATAACTTCTATATTTTCTAAAATGAATGTATATTTTTGTTTGTAATGAAGGGGAGCAAAGGTATTACATACATAACTGTAAAAAAATTATTTTCAAATTTGCAGAAAGTAACAAGGAGTGAAACCTATTTCTGAGATTGTTGTATTGGACACATCAGTCCAGGGGCCGCCATGTCTAGCATCCTTCTCTACCTGAAAGTGCAACTCCGTGTCTCAGTAAAGCTACGCTAAGTTTCATGTGTGCATGAATAGGCACTGACTGGACCGGAAATGCACCTAATCCAAAGGTGCTCACTGCAGGCTGGTGGGAGTCCATAACCTGTCATAGCACAGAGGACTTTCTCTAACATACATGCTGGAAATTAGCTATCCCAATTATTCTGGTTCTCTGTGGAATTTATCTGGAATGTGGTGGGTTAATGACTGTTTATTTTTTCCTTTTTGAGAAGCTAGGTCATATACTCAACAGGAAGCAGAGAGGCTAAGAAATAAAGATTACCTGAGAAGAAGGGAGGAAGGGAAGAAGGGAGAGAGAAGAAGAGAGGGGGAGGCTTAAGTTCATCTCCAGCAATTTCTTGCCCTGACAGTTTGTCAACCCTAATTTACATATACCCTCAAGGTGGCATGTGTGAATCTTCCATCCTTACAGCCAGAAATTGCCAAGTGGTTATGCTCAGTGATGAGGGGGAAAGTTGATGGTATAGTCCCTCCTTGGGTACTATATTTACTTCATTCTCGCTTAGTCACATATTATTAATTACTGCCAGAGTGCATAATAGTAGAGGAGATTGTCCTTTAGACTTTTTGCTTTGCATTCTCTACTTTGTGTGTGTGTGTGTGTGTGTGTGTGTGTGTGTGTGTATGTATGTGAGACTAAATATTTCACCAAAGAAGTTACATTTAGAAAGTGTAGAAAAAAAGAGGAAATTGGGAACTTCTAGCATTTCCTGATTCTATATGTTTTACTCCTCTTCCAAACAAACAAGCCCCAATTAGAAGCAACTCTGAAAAAATATACACTGAACTCATTAAATATATTGAATATATTGTAAGAAGAGAGGCTTGCTAAATAAAGATGTATTGATGCTGTCAGAAATGTTCTCTAAAAGGTGGAAACAGGCAAAAGAGTGCGCCGGCTGGCCTTTCTAGAGGTTGGGTTCTCTTACAGCTGGCTCTGTGGGGCTGAGGTTAACTAGTAGATTTTTGTGTGGTAGAGATGCAAATAATTTCGTTCCTGTGGAAGAGGCAACCCTAGAGGATATGGTTCACTGATCTTAAGACATACACCACTTTTATTTCTAACCTAGCTATTTTATCATAACAGTTCTACACTTAATTGCACATATGACTAGCTTCTCAAATGCTCTTTGACCTGGTCGCAACATTTTACTGGTTCCCTCATTAATTAATGAATTGAATAAAATCCTTGAAGTTTTCATTTCATATTTGGATGAAATTCCTGACTTGACCCTTTTTAAAAATTATACTTTCACAACGCTCTTCTCAATCCTTTTTTTTCCTTTTGGGAGAATATTCAGTATGGTACAAGCTAACTATTGATGTAATTCCCTGGTGGGAGGTTTAAAGTGCTGTAAAATGATTTCCCCTTAAAGACTGACACAAAATGCTACATGTCCCAGAATTCTTCTTTAATCCCAGGTTTGCAAATTTCTTCCTTACTCTCACTACTTTTATATTTAAATAGTATTATTTCATAAAGATTTTTGCTTTTGTTGTATTTTATATGTTATTGTTATACGTATTTTGTAATCTCCATTAGATTTTGTGGTTTTTTAAAAATTTTTTAAATGTATTTTTATATTTTTTAATGGAGGTACTGGGGATTGAACCCAGGACCTTGTGCATGCTAAGCATGCACTCTACCACTGGGCTATACCCTCCCCCCGGCTTAGATTTTGTGTGGCACAGAGCAACCAGTTCTTTTCACAGGTCTTTAAAACAGTCAGTATTAAATAAATGCTTATTAATACAAACATTTAAGAGCCAATATCTCCTTGATGATTACTCCTGCAAAATGTCTTTTAAAAATTCACTCTCTATCATCTAATTTTAGTCACCTGTAGTAATGAGTAATTTCACTGAGTTTTTCTCATTTTTTTATTTAGAATTCCCAGATGATAAATGACATGATAGGTGAGGTCAATTTTAATATACTCTTTTATTCCTTTGTCCTGTCAACAGATACTTGTTAAGAACTTCCTCTCTGCTATGCACAGTTCTGGGAGTTGAATATGTAGATAAATTCAGGAAATCAAGTAATAATTAGAAAGGATCATTTGCTAAATGTAGATCTGAAGCAATGGGAGTTCCCTGCTAAATTTCCCATTTCTATTCTAAACTTATCTTGTCTGAGAATAAGGACTAAGAGTTTAGAATAAAAACATCTTCCTCCTTGAAGACTTCTCTTGAAAAACTAACAAATTCTTTATAATTCTTCTATGTCATAGTTTCTATGATGATTTATGCCTTATGATTTTCTACCTCCACTCTGACTTAATCAGTTTCACAATTCCTCTACCAGGTAAATAATGTTGGTTAATTTTCATTGCCATTTCTCAAAGGACCTGCTTCTCCTAGTACTAATCTTTGCTTTTCCTAAATTAATTCAATTCTTTATCCTATTATATATTCAATATCTTGTAATAACCTGTAATGGAAAGGAATCTGAAAAAGAATGTATATAACTGAGTCACTTTGCTATACACTGAAACTAACACAACATTGTAAATCAACTATACTTCAGTAAAAATGTAGAAAAAAAAATCAACCAAAAATTTTAAAAAAGCTATTTATACTAACTTAAAAAAAAAAGACAGCAAAGGTTAAATCCAAAAGAAACCTGGGGATGAGGACTTGAGGGGAAATATTTCACTTCACATTGTTCTTTTGCTGGAGGCTATGGAATTGGTCATTCACCATAGATGAAACGCAGTGTGAAAAAGAATGCAAATAAAAAGGAAAATAAAATCATCTGACATGATGGCTGACACACTGATCACTCTTTTCAATCTGCACACTGACAAAGGGGTGTTCATATAAATTGACACGACACGATGAGTCACAAACCAAAAAAGTGTCAATTAACTTGCATGAGTTCATACAGCAGATTAAACTGTGCCTGCATCCAGCCACTGACTCAAAGATTTCCGGCAGAACTGTTTTTTGGCAACCATCTAGGAGAGGGTAAAAAATATTTTCAAAGTTAAGCAAACATTGTGGGTGCATCCATCTACATGCCGAAAATATTGAAGTCTGTAGTCATATTTCCACTGGCTTCATGTGATTTCTGGGGCTAACTGGAGGGCAGGAGGTAGGGAATATTGCTGGGGTAAAATGGCAGGGACTTTGGAAATGAAACCCAGAAAGAGAGCACAGAATATCCCTGAGTACTGAGGGATACTTTTAACCACTTTCCTGGTAGTAGTTAATCCTAAAGTCATGTTCTTCATACTAAAATCCCAAGGAGTCTGATAAAAATAATACTCACTGATGCACAAGATACAGAGCAGTTGTGGCAAGCACTTCCATATAGTTGATGGGGTATCAGCATTCCATACATGAAGTTGTTTGAGCTTTCAAAATATTGTAAGAGTAATTAAAATCTTCTTTTGAAGTCTGAACTTTGAACAAATAGAGTGTCAGTTGTTGTTTGAGAGAGTGACCATTGTTTCAGGCTGATGTGTAGTGCTGACCAGATAAAAGCACAGAGGATAGTGATGATGAAGGAAGAGATGACAAAATAAGGGCTTCAGCATAAAGGGAGAGTCTATTATCTCATCACATTTAATCCTTAAAATAAATTTTTCAACAGATACTAGGCTCATTTTCCAGATCAGGAAATTGAGGCGCAAAGAGATTTAACTATTTACTCAAAAATTAAGGACTAATACCATTTTCTTTTTTCATGACTGAATCCCATTTGGCTCCTCTTGCATTACTTCTCTAGTGGGGAGGGACCGTATTTGCCACCAAAGCTATTCTGTGATGACAGCCATATGTAATACAGGGGCACATCTGCACATATGTGGATGCATGGCTATGTTGAGGTGTTCTGTTTGCAAGCAACAGACTGACTCTTAAATCACTTAAGGGAACCACAGCATGTCTAGACAGAATGGCAGGGCTTGTCCAGAATGGGTGGGCAAGCTGGAGAAGCCAGTGGAGGAACTGGGTCTGCTCTGGGGACTTCAGCATCAGAGGCTTGTTTATTTCTCATTAGACATTCGGTCACTTGGATTTCCATTCAGATTTTCACCTTTCCTAGTGAGAAATTCTTAATAGCTTCAGCCCTTGTCCGTGAAGGTCAAACAGATTATGTGACATGTGAGAGGTGGTGTTAACAACGTTGATATGATAGCTGAGGGGATGACTGTTACTTCTGTATATGACATGTATACATAGGCATATCTGTGGAAGTGTACATATATGTTTATATACACAAGTATACGTTATATTTGTATTTGGTTCGGGTAAACTATAGCAACTAAAATACAGCAGACAGGTCTGGTTATTCTTGGTTTAAGATTTTTTTTTTAATCTGGGATGTATTCCTTTAAGTATTATTAAGACATGTATGAACTAGATGAGCTAAAAATAATATTTGACAGTAAAGACTTTCCTGCCCAGGGTGAGCAAATCTAGTCCCTAAAGCACAAGCTCGAATCTTAAACCTGAACGAGACCTAATGTTTTCAGGGGATTTATATGTAACACTTAGCTATACAAAGTACTAGGCAGACTGTTAATTTCTTTCACATCAATTTATCAGTTTTTCCTCATAAAATGAACAGAGGAGCTTAATCCAGGAGAAAACACAGGAGCCGTACTAATGCTTCTAATTTAATGAGACTGGATTTTTCAGTAAAAAGGGTTCGGGCATTTCAACAACACTTGGAGACTTTGCTATATGTTTCAGCCTTCAGATACCTCAGAATTATATCATAGACACAAATTTAGTTGCTTCCTCAGATATATTACTTAAGTTCCCCTTCTAATCTCTAGGAACAGGTTGTCACATTTTGTAGAAAGGAAGAATGTAGCATAATTGACACTGAGATCTGTTTGGCTACACACTGGGAGGGACCACGTTTACCAATTTCACCATCTTCTATCATTCTAGTTGCTTCTTCCTGTAGCTTAATTGATAGGTGCAAAACCAGAAACATCTGCCCCTGGCACATACAGTGAGTTTTCTTCAAACACAAAATTATTTGAAGACAATTTAAGAAAGGAGTGGAAATGAGTTAGTGTCCATTAAGTTTTGGGGAGATGTAGGGAAGAGATGGAACCCTGTGGAAAGATTGTGTGTTTTTCCTCATGGGCAAGAGCACACGGCTCTGCTCATCTGAGCTGTGAGAGGAGATATCATTAGTACCTGATTTCTCATCATTTATATAGATTGTGCTGATTATCAAAACAAGCCTCACAAGGAAGTGAGCAAGAATTATGATGTGTCAATTTCATGTTAAGGAACCTGAAAACACAGAATTTTGTGCCCCAGAAACATCCATCCAGTATGCCAAGCAAATGCCTAGAACTTGAAACCTGCAGCCAGAATTTCCCTTGGTACAGCTCCTGCTGCTTTTTCCTACTTGCATTTCTGAAAAACTGCAAGAAAGCAAGGTGCCAGTCAGAGTATAACTGCCCTTTGAGATACCATGTCCCTTGAGGCTCTGCTTTCTAGGATGTGCTTTTGATGAGAGTACTGCATTTTCTGAGGACTTCTGAGTTAGTGACTAGTAAAAAATAGGTGCTTGTCAAGGCAAACTTTAGTTGAATAGAGTTGATTTCTGAGAGCTCTGTGTAAGGGAGGAGGTGGCTAACTCCCTTAGCCAAGTTTTACAGTTGTCACATGTGGGAGTTTCCAGAATCTTAAAAGGCAGTGAAAGCATCCTATATGTAAACTGTGTTTTAAGTAGGTGAAGAGTTACATCATCTATAAAGGGAAAGGGAAGAAAATACTCATATTCCTTCTGTCTCAGTTGAAATTGCAAAATATCCAGAAGCCCATAAACTTCCCACTTCATACACTCTTGCCAAGAGTGCTGGCCCTGGGTTGCATCTTCCTTCCCCAGACAGTAGCCCCAGGAGGAGAGCTGTTCTTGCAAATGGCCCAGCCTGCTACCCTACCAGTGGGGGAGCAGACAGTCTTTCTTATGCACAGTCCTTTTGTCCTTCCAGATGGATGTGGTGTATGATCTAAGTCCCAGATATAAAAATAGTGTACTTATGATGGAATTTTATATAATCTGGCTTTTCACCTGCCAAAGGGTGGGAGTGCAAACAATTCCATTCTCAGAAGGGGAACATCTCCATGGAAATGGACTCTATCTATTGTCTCCCTGTAGGGTGGCCTGAAGAATAAAAGGGCATCTCTGAATCCACTATACCATGGTCACTGTAGCACAAGAAGACACGTAAATAAATGCAAAACAAGTGTAGCTGTGGTACAGACTCCAAGAGCATAAAGTAGTTGTTAAGAATTCAAACTTGGGTATCCAGCTAAGTCTAGGCTGTCACCTACTAGCTAGCAGTGCAATGCTAGGCAATTAATTTAGCCTCTCTAAATCTTAGTTTCCCTGTAGGTGCAGGTGATATCATGTGTTACATACGTAGTTGAGAGGATAAATACATAAAACAAATAGTGTTATATCTAGCAGAAAATCATAATAGTTAGATTATTGTTGTTGCTATCAGTATGACTATATTAAAATTAGGAGATGAAATCTAATGTCCACTCTAAGTCTGTTGGTCACCCTTATTATACCCCCACACACGTGGTCTTTGTGTGCGTTGTATAACACTCTCCACTCTCTAAGTGATTTGTCTAACCACGATCACTATTGATTGCACTGCTGTATATGTTGTTATCTGGTTTAATTGAGCATATTGCTAGAGTGTTTTATAAATTAGCTTGTGGCTCTTTTAATTTCTGTTCTTAAAAGTTTGGAGGACACAAAATCTGTGAAACTTTGACCTGTTGGTTTATTATTATTTATTATTATTAAAATCTTTCAGCTATACATTACATATCCTGTTAGCCCTTTGTGAAAACTTAGCTCACTGAATGTTACAACTTCCTGTGAAATAAAGAGGACAAATTGCCATCTCTGTAGGGAAAACAAGTGTGGAAGCTGTGGGTCAAAATAAGAATTGGAAACAGAATTAGTAATAGTTCCTGAGGCCCCAGACTAGGTTCAGTTTTCAAGGCAGTAAAATAATGATCACCCAGTTTTTTCTTCCAGGATCTGTTTCTGCATTCTAACTAGATTCAGTGGAGCAACTTTCACCATTCAGCTTCTCTTTCTCAGATCTTTCCACTAAGTCCCAGGAATCTGATCTTTGTTTCCTCCTTAAGGTTCTTCAGTTGTTACCTTATTTATTTATTTACTTTTAACAGAGGTACTGGGGATTGAACCCAGGACATTGTGCATGCTGAGCATGTGCTCTACCACAGAGCTATACCCTCCCCCCATGTTGTTACTTTATTGAGGCAATGCTCTTCAAACCTTCCATAACCTTTGGCCTGGAAAATTACTAAAAATTACAAGATGAGGGTGGAAAAGGAATGGCAAGAAAAGACATTAATTGGCCAGAAAATATTAGAGAAAAGATATTCACAAGTCAGGATGATAGAGAATGGAAGGATGCAGATGTCACACACTTAATTATGATAACATGATACCAAATTCAAAAACTACAAAAAAATGCATACTAAAAATGTATCATATCTCTGTCTAGCCACCTAGATTTTTTCCCCAGAAGCAAACTGTGATTAGTTTCTTATATACTTAAACATACTTCCACATTTATGTCTTTTTTTAAAACTGTGTTAACAAATGGTAAAATACTGTATGCTCTGTACTGCACCTTATTTCTTTCACTCAGAATATATAACTTGGGGATTATGCAATATTAATAACTAAAAATCTCCCTGTAATATTCTATACAGTATGAAAGTTTTCAAGAGTCACTGTAATGGGCAGAGGTAAAGATCTGGTGTCAGCAAGAGGGCATCATAAACACTTGTTTGGAACAGAAGTTAAAGGCCAGATAGATAATAAGCAATCAAAATGTAGAAATAAAGCATAGTGGCTACTGTTACGCACTAGTAAGAATTAAGAGTTGCCTTTTGCTGATACTAAATTAGCATGGTTAAAGATAGCATGTATTTTCTCACTGTTGGCATGTAGAAGACAGCAAAGCATGGTGTGAGCAGGGGCACCACAAGGGAACTCCCAGAAAGAAGGTATGTTCCACTCTTTCCTTAGAGGAGACTGTAACCATAAGTAGCAGTACTACAACTTTAATGGGAGAACCAACATCTTTGGACCCTAGAGAACTGTGGTCTAATTATTTGAGGATTTCTTAGAGGGGATAAGTACTAACACCTGGACTAGGTTTTATCTGAGGCTGGCAACTCCGTTCTTTTCTTTTATTCAGACCAAAATACTTGGAATCATCTTTGACTTAGAGTTTGCTTTCTTTAAAATTAAAAAAAAAAATTCTTAATTGGGGTTAAGTACGTATATTCTGAAAGCTACTATCTTAACCATTTTAAATGTGCAGTTCAGTAGTAGTGAGCACCTTTACACTGGTGCGCAACTGATCTCCAGAACTCATTTCGTCTTGCAAAACCAAAACTTTATATCCCTTGAGTAACAACTCTCTATTTCCCTCCCCCAGCCATGGCAAGCACCCTTCTACTTTTTGTTTCTGTGAACTTGACTACTGTAGGTACCTCAGATCCTTGGAGTTACATAGTATAGTCTTTTTGTGACTGGCTTATTTTACTTAGGTTCATAAGGTACATCCATGTTGTAGCATATGCCAAATTTTCCTTCCGTTATAAGGCTGTTTGTGTGCTTTCTTTTGGACTTACTTTTCTTTCTCACAGTCTACATCCACTTTTTCTGAACTCCTTTGCATCTACCTTCACAGTTAATGCGGAGCCTGGCCTCTTCTCATTGCTGCTGCTGCCGCCACTCTGGTCCCAGCTGCCAGTGCTTCTCTCCTGGGATTTCTGCAGCTTACTCCCTATCTTCTCTTTTCAGCCCAGCATCTATAGCGGTCTTTTGAAAATCAAGTCATCCCTTTGCTCAAAGTCCTGCAGTGTCTCCTCATTTTGCTTAGAGAGGAAACCAAGATCCATGCCTCATACTGTCAAGCCTGGGAAGCCTGATAGTTCACCGTCACCAGCTTTGCCTCCTACCGCCCTCCCTGCCCAACCACCCCTCCACCCACATCTTACTTGTTCTTCTGTGGACTGGCAGGCAAGATCTAACAGCAGTGCCCTTGCACTAGCATCTCTCTTGCCAGAGATCTCAGTATGCTAACTCTATTATTTTCTTTAAGCATTTTGTCAAATGTAAGCTTAAAAAAAACCCAATCTGATCACCTTATTGAAAGCACAGCCCACCCTGCCACACACACTCCCTTACCCTCTTTACCCTTCCTTTCTTCCCCCTTCCTTTCTTCCCCCTGACAATTAATGACTTCTGAGTTGTTTCATAACATATTTATTGTTTTAATAGTTTATTGTTTGGCCTCCTCTGGTAGATACGTACCTTTACCTGCTTTGTTCATGGATGTATCCCAAACATTGAGAGCCATGCCTGGAACAGAGTGGACGGTTACCACACGACTGAATGTATTCACTGGGAAGATCACCACTTCCACTGAAAGCAGGTTGGGGTGGTGCTTTAATAGTTCATATAGGACCGTAACAATATGTGAGTGAAGAGGGAAGCCACCAAAGTGTCTGTATTTCTAGTCTGTCCCCATCTTCCCCGACATTTTCACACCAACAGAGTTTGTTTTTCAGGGCCCACCAGGAAGGAGTGTGGAGGCTGGAGTCTAACACTCTCCAAATTCTAGTTAGTCTTTTTACACTTCAGAGTCCTCATCTATGAAATGGGGATATTATCAAATGGATATTCCTCAAAGGTTATGAAAATGAAACAGGATAATGCATGTAAAATGCTGAGCACTTGATAAATTACTTCTTGGTAAATACAATTATAAAGCACTTGAAGACAGTGGATTTAGGATGTTATGCATTACTCTGTACTCTCATTTATGATTTTAATTTGCTTAATAAAATTCTTTTTTTTTATTCATGTATAATCAGTTATAATGTGTCAATTTCTGGTGTACAGAGTAATGTTTAAGTCATACATGTACATACATATATTTATTTTCATATTCTTTTTCATTATAGGTTACTACAAGATATTGAATATAGTTCTCTGTGAATAAAATTCTTTTTAGGTAGGTAGTATAAAGTTAAAATTTGAACTCAGTACTGAATTATCAAGAACTCTGAGATATTAGGATATGAATTATTTGACCATATTGTGAATTCTCAGAAGTTAAGTCTATATTTAAGTGAAAGTATAAAACATGATATATAATCAAATATAGAAGAATTTCGATCATCTATGTAGCTTTTCCATAGTACTGATTATCATGATACGACTCATTATACCTCTAACTCAATGATATTTTCTCCAGAAAATTACTACAAATAGATTATGAGCTTTTCATAGGTTCACCTTTCAAATAATACTTTATTACTTGTCATTTTTTTTCTATTTTTAACAAAGCTCTTCTCTTTGCTAGGTTATCTGAACTATACTAGTTAAATTTTTGTGTATATTTATTTTATTGAAGTATATTCAGTTTATAACTTTGTGTCAGTTTCTGATGTACAGCATAATGCTTCGGTCATCCATGAACATATTTATATACATTTTCATATTCTTTTTTACCATAAGTTACTACAAGATATTGAACATAGTTCCCTGTGCTATGCAGTATGCACTTCTTGTTTATTTTATATTTATATTAGTTAGTATCTGTAAATTTCAAACTGCAAAACTCAAATTTATCCCTTCCCACCCGTTTTCCTCCCCCAGTTAAATTTTTAAAATTTAATATTTCCAGCTAGCTTCAATTTATCAGTTACACATCTGAATTAAGCTCTTGTACTAGATTTTAATTACCTTTTGGGAACAAATATTTTCAAAATTGTTTAGTAACTCTTGATATTGTGGTGATTTCTTCAAGAACATCTTTTCATTAAGTGTGGAGGTTTAAACCCATTGGAAATCACCCTTTTTGTTATATGAATCTGGCTTCAATTTTTGAACCCATTACCCTAATGTTCAGTGCTTTTTCCCATTTTGAAAACTCATTTTGTGTGTGGGTATTTGAAATGATTAGAGATATTACTAAGAAAATGACCAATAAGCCATAAACTGCTCAACTTATTACTAGTATAATTTATTTCTTACTGGGAAAGCTTCATTTTAGATTACTTTGGAAGAGAAGATGAGTGTATATGTAGCAGTTCCCTGAGTGTATGGACTCACTGCCCTGTCTATAATCTATTTAGAGTTTCTGCCCTTGCTGTTGAATAAGTGTGAAATTCAGGCCATTGTGTTTAAAAATGTAGTTCAGGAATCTGAGGTTTCAGTGGAATCAGATAAAGAAACCTGAGAAGTGTACTCCAGAGGGAAGTGTTCATTTCATTCTCCCTGCTTGCGTGAGAAAGCAGTCTACCACATGCACATCTACAGCTTCACTAGCATGTGAAACAGCTTTTCTTTGGGAAAAAGACCAAGGAAAGCATTCTGCAAACAGGCTTCCCCAAACAGGGTACACTCCATCTCTCTACCAAGGCCGAATGAATTCAACCCAAACCAAGAACTTAACAAACTGTGTCTGCCCAGGGCAATTTTTAACTTGAATTTGAACTTTTCATCATTTTCTGATGCCTCCAGAGGATTTCTGAATCAGTTACAGGAGATTTTGGCCAAACTGTCCTATATAAAACATCTTTTTAAACATGTTAAACAAAGACAAAAGAGGCACATGGCAGAACAGCATTCTGTGACTTTCTTTTGGCTAGAAAGGATGGTCCTGTCCCTTCCTGTCTCTTAAGGAAGGTTCCAGATGATCATGGAAACTCATTTTAGGTACACTTTGGAGTGCCTTTTTTCACCTTTGGTGATAAGTGGAGTGATAGTACAGCCTATTTTTCTTTGCTTTTCAGTGAGATTAATAGCTCTCCTTGAATGTTTCTAAAACTTGTAAGAAGAAGGTGTTTTCGAGCAGCTCTTAAGATTTATAAGACTATAGAAAAGCTTAGTTAGTTGTCTTTTATAAATACTTAAAAAATCTTTGGATCAAAGGAGCATTCATAGAAAACATGTTCATATTTTTATTTTGGTTTATAAGAACTCTTTGTGGTAAATAAGAGAAAAACAGAAAATAAATGTGAAATGTTCTCTTCCTTGAAAACAAATGTTGAGGATGGGAACACATTCTAGAAATGAATGAGGTAAGGTGGAAGCAGTAAGCCTTTGCGTCTTTTTATTTCTAAGCCAATGATAGTTGTCATTGTTTACTGTGACAATGACACGGGGCCCATGCAAATAGGATGTGGCTCTGGGTTATGTAAGAAGAGGTGTTCATGGATGATTAAAACTCACCTGATGAACCTCACAAAAGAGGACATGACATAGTTCTGTTTCTGGGGAAGTTTCACAGTGCTACATGGGGAGTCGCATTGCATCCAAATGTCTCCTTAAACGAGAATGTACTTTTTGCCCAATCAGTAAATTATTCTTCCTGACAAAATTGATGGACTATAACCCCTTCCCTCACTGTGGTGCAGATAGAATAATGCAATAGAAAAGATACAGAGACTAGAATTACCAGTTCACAGTGGAGAGACATAAAAGCACACCACCATGGTAGAAACCAAGAGAAAAAACATTTCCCAACATAAGTGGCAGATTTGCTTGAAAGAAGTAGCACAATATAAGGGTTAAGGACCATGACATTAAGATCAGTCAGAAGCATTTACATTCCAACATACAGATTTAGGCAGAACCTCAAAGCCTCCATGTCCTCTTCAATGCATTGGAAAAATAAAGATAATTAACTAACTCACACAGTTGTGAGAGTTAAGTATGGTAACTCACGTAGAGAGCTTAATGAAATGCCAAGCATGTAAGTGCCTGAGAGTTTGCGGCCGCTATCATTTGCCCCCAGCTAATCACTGTTAAATAAAGTCTTTTAAATTTTAAATTTTGAGCGAGCACGTATGTGATACCTGAAAGCAAAAGCTTTTCCATCAAGAAACAACACTGAAGTGTGTACCAGTAAAGGAAAAGGAACATGTGGTAAACAGAGTGTCATCAGATTTAGGAAGAAAAACAGCCTGGCCTGAACTGGAGACAGGATTAAAGATTTTCACAATTTTCCTACAAATTAATATAAGATTTGTCCTTATTTTGTTGTCTAGATATATGACAAAATAAACTGCAGAGTGACCTATAGATGTTTCTCATTCTAAAGTATGTATTCATTTATTCTCAGCTCTTATTCTTCACCTGTCTTGAGTTAATAAACATTTCCAGTCTGGAAGACCCGTTCTGTTGGGTTCTGTACACTTGCTCCGGTCTAGATGTTGGAGCCCAGAAAGAGGAAGAGCTAAAAAGTCACATTCCTTTATAGGAATTTTTGCCTTAGCAAACCTCTATTCTATCTACCTGAGTATGCGTTATATATACACATTTATTGGTCTTAAAATACTATGTTCTTAAATATAGCTAAATATATTATTTCAGACTTCTTTTGAATTTTCATTCAATACCCTGAGTCTCCAAGGAAACAAAAGAAAAAAAGTCCCCTCTCTCTGTTCAGCTCTCATCATCTTTCTGACCAGAGGAACTGGCGAAAGAAGTGTTGGATTTGTTTCTGTCTCTGATCGCTTACTTTTTGGCTATAGAGCCCCTTTCAAGGGAGGCAGTGTTCTTGGATCAGTCAGGTTTGGATGGGGAAGCAGAAGCCACTCTCGGTATGTGTAGTGGAAAGAAAATTAATATATGTAAAGAATTTGAGGCTTAGATAATTATTGGAATAGTTGTGAAAGCAAAGATCCAAAAGGCCCCTTTGAGGCATTCTGGAAGTGTAGGATTTCATGGAAGCCACCAGCACTGATTCTAGTTGCCAATAGAGCTGAAATAGAAGTATCATGAAATGTCCATGGTACAAGTGAGCCAGACCTCATCTGGTTTTCCTCTCCGGATCGTGTCTTCATCTTCCCTTTCCTACTTTCATTCCCAGGAGGCTGACTTGAATGGACTATGTTGGTGGTCCTCCTTGTCTTCTAGCTCCCAGCTGGGGCTGACCAATGAGGAGTAACAACACGGGATCAGGGGTGGGGAGAAGAGTGAGGCTGGGGTGATGATTCTCCTTCCTCCCTTCCTTCAGAGTCACTTCAGATGTCTCTAATCCTTAACTGCAGCTGTTTTCAAGTTAGCCTCTTCTCTCAATAGACTCCTTCCAGATTTTGGTAACTGTGCCTTCTTCATCGTTTCAGGCTGAGGGATAACAGCCCTTACTAATGCTAGGACCCTGGGCTCTTCCTTGTGGTTCCACTACATCCTGCAACATTTTTTGGAAATACTCCTTTAGTAAATAAACACTCCATGAATTATTCTAACGTGAGTGTGCCATCTATTTTCTATTGAATAGCTGAGTGATGTCTAATTTATACCATAAATGTTCCCAAGAAATGCACCTTAAATATGGGTGTGTGGAATTGAGTGATTTATATGTAATGGAGTTCGGAGATAACCTCCTTGCCAGGATGAAAGGGACATGGGTAATCCATGGCATTTGCTAAAATCTCCCTTTCTCACTTTGTCACTCTTGAGAGCATAAGATAAGGTACAAGTGACAGGCAGAATATGGATGGATTGGCTGAGAAATTTGGCTGTTTTATAAACAATGAAGATTATGAGGACTGTGGAATCACCCATTTTTGTCTTTGGGCCTCAGAGAACGTAAACAGAAATTAAGATCCATAACATATAATTAAGGACAGGAGACTGGAAGGCTCCACAACAGCTTTGGAAGATTTCCTCCTCTCCAGAGATTGCAATCTGTAAGTCTGAGGGTGAGGACTTAAGAGTGGCAGCTCCAGTTCAATGCTCAGTCTTGCCCAATCTCTCACTTAAAAGCAGGGACACTGATGGAAAAAAGTAGGTCCCAGAGATGTGGGTTGAGGGCATTTGAGAAGATGTGAGCTGAGGCTGAGATCTTTTTAAAAAAAATTTTTTTTTAGTGAGGGAGGTAATTAAGATTATTTATTTATTTATTTATTTAAATATCACTTATTTTATTTATTTAATATCATTTATTTTAATGGAGATACTGGGAGTTGAACCCAGGACCTTGTGCACACTAAGCACACGCTCTGACACTGAGCTATACCCTTCCCACTGAGGCTGAGATCTTTAATCTCCCAATTTGCCCTAAAATTCCCTTGCTTATGGAGGGAAGGCTCTCCCCTCTCCATCAGCCCTCCTCAATTCTTACACCAGAAGAGCTAATACTGATTCTCCTAAAGGCCCTCCCTGACTACTTCTCACTGATTTTGATTTGCATTAATAGTTATATACCAACAAAGCCCTAAAACATTAAAAATTATCAATAGCTGTTAAATAAAATATTTTGAGACCTTTGATAAAAATTAAAAATGTTTTTGAAAAACTACTAAGATGTCTTTTATGCTACACTATCTTTGGGTTTTCCCAAATGGCCACTAGGTAACACAAAGGTTTCCTCATTTACCCTACGAAAGAAAGGACCATAGGAATAACTAGGGTTTGTCTAATAATTCTGCACATTTTAATTAATTCAAAACTGTTATGAAAGCTTTTGCCTACCAAACTTAATATGTATTTTTAAAACCCTGAAAAATCAAGGAAAGTTTGTCTTCCTAGTGAATAGGTGAATATAAATGATCTAATGTTACATTTTTCAAATAAAAAAATATATTCCTATTTTAGCTCAAAGATGGGTACATTAACTTTGACCCAAGTGCTTTGTTTCCAGGATTCTAGATTCATAAAACTTTTTTTTTTTTACTCATTTAAAGTCTGGACAAGTATTAGGGTATGACTCAATGACGTGTAAATAGTCAGAAGCTTATTGCTTATTTCAGTCTTTCTTTACGTCAATGATCAAGACATAGCCCTTTGACTAAGAGTGATACAGCAATAGAAAAACTTACGAAAACTTCAGTTGATATAGTTATAAAGTACCAAAGTTTCCCATGTTATACAGACTCTTCTGCTGACAAAATAACCTTAGCATTTTTAGCCAGTTGTCAAACTGTAAAATAGGGTTGTTTTCCCATTCACGTCTAGCTGTCCATCACAGTGGTGCTCTAAAGCCAGCCACCTCTTTACGTCACTGGAGGAAGGAGAACCGCATGATATTTAACCTCTCGAAGGGAACTGTCCATGCCTGGTACAGGCCTCTTGGGCAGAGACTTCCTTGGATAATTCTGATTTACTTATGTTTGTGGATGTTTCATTCTTAAAAGGAAAAAATTAAAAATTTCCATGTAGGTTGTGCAATCACAGATGTGAATTTATCCTTAAAATTTAAGTTTCTCACAGAATTAAATTGATTTACATGGCTAAATTCGTTGCTGTCACTCAGACCTGCTTCTGAAGAAAAGTAAGACTGAATATTTATACTGTAAGAGATATATAATTTGGGGTTAGTCCATGACTTTGAAATGCCTGGATTATAGAGATTTGCCGACCACCACAGAAACCCCTAGAAAATGGATGACAAATTAAAGAAATTAGAGCTTCTTGGCTACTACCTAAAGAGTTGGCCAAAATAAAAATGGAATTTACCCCAAATCCTTCCTGGTAGAAATAAATTAGCCATGATACTGAATCAACTTTATGGATATTTTAAAGATCGCGTCGAGGGGATTTCCAAGGCATGTCCTTCCTGCTAATAACAGTCTTGGTGAGCTCATAGATGTAGGACATGGATAGGAATGTAAGCCTCAGGACCCTTTTGAATCTCTCTAAATACTCTATAATTAAGTTCTAATTACTGTTATTTATTTTAGGGGGTAGTTTGAAACTTTACCTTGATGGAGAGCTATGGTTGTAATGGTAGAAAAAAAAAAAAGAATAATGTGATTTTATACTCTTATCTTGGGGAATTCCAACTTCTCTCTCCAGTATTAGGGACACACATTTCATTGGCACTGTTGTTTTAGAACTCTGTAGTTTATAATGACTGAGAATCTCCATAATCCTTATCATCCCAAATTTCAAGAAAGATGAAGAGAAGCAAGGGAATTCCATAACTATAATTAACAAAGCTGTCAGAAATCTCAAACTATTCAGGTGTACTGCTAAGAGCCTGGAGGAAAATAAGGTCAATCTTGTCTAGTATCCACAACTTCTCTCCTTTTGAATTAATAACAGGCCTGCCTAATATTTTTGAGAATTATTTCCAATCCTAGATTCTACTCAGTCAGAAGCTGCTATGACTAATTATTGCAGGAGAATCAAATGATGCCTCTAGCTTTATCACCGAGAGCTAAAATGTGTATTTCCAAAATGTCTACCTAAGCAGCCTTTGCATGATCTGAAACCTGGAGATCTGGGCTTCAGAAAAAGGCATGAGAAAAATTAAAAATTAAACTGCCTTTAAGTCTCAATTAAAAAAAATATCTCATTAGATGCTGTTACAACTGACACAACATTAAACTCCAAGGTGTTGTTCTTTGGGTTCATATTTCCCAAATTAAAAAAATACATACAGCAATTCCTACTGACTGCTGGACATCTTTTCCATCAAGAGAGCTTGAATTGATGATTTTTTAGGAATTCTCCTGAAGCTGCTGAGTGTATAAGTGGACAACTGCTGCCCAGAATGACAGAACAATCTGCTGACTACAGAAGTAGACAGCTCCTGCTCAAGATGAATGAACAGGATCATTTATCTGATTTTTCAGCATTTTTCCCCTTTACCACTAATCTTGCCTATTGTTGTTTTCTTGGTCATCCTCCATTAACTGAAGGTTCTCAGTGTGATCTTCTTTGTCTTTATCCTGCTTTGGACCCCCCGCTTTGGCCACTTAAGAAAAAGCGAAACTCTCTGGTGGATTTTTCTTAGACTGGAGCTACTGCTCTAATTGACTGCTGACAACATTTAGTAACTGTTCTTTTAATTACTTCACATGTAGATTCACTTTTATGGGAACCTCTTGATAACTTAAGTTTACTCCATATATCACAAACTTCAGTCTGATAAAAATTAAACTTTGACCTCATGTCAACAGATGCTTCAGCTAAGTTTATTACAACCCTGTGAGTACAACCTGGCTTATCGGGAGGGGAATCTAATTTGGGGCCATTCTTGCTACAATCATCAGTTTATTTTCCTGAGGGACCTGTTTTACAGGAACTCTGTAACTCTACTCAAGGGATCTGCCCATCTTGAGGGACAAAATTGGTTTACTCCTATGCATATTATAGGATAATACAATTGCAAAAAGTGTTCTGACTCTAGAGGATCTAATTAATGACACAAATTCTGTTTGGAAGCCCCCCAAATCATTTTAAATTTAAATTTATTACTCAGAATTATCCTGATTAATCACATAGGCCTTAATTTTTACTTAGCCATCCAAAGGGGGAAAAAAATTATAGCAGACACTTCGTGTTGCTCCTGTGTTGCAGTAGGTCAAGTCAGAGTAGTGCATGACTAACCTAAAAACAACAACAACAACAACAACAACAACAACAACAACAACAACAACGACAACAAAAATCCCACCTGGTTCTCTAAAACAGGCTCAGCTAAATTCTGGGAAATGCTTTTATTGCCTGGGTTTTATAATCTTGTCCCTGACTTTGAGACATTTTACTAGGAATAATATTGAATTGAGCAGTTTTTAGGGTGGAAAAAGATAATCATAATGCAACTGAAGCTGGTAGAGTAAGCCATACCAAATCCAACTGCACTGAAAAACAAGAATCCATCATGAAGTTACTTTAGTTTGGTGTGGTAGTTTGACGTGGTAGTTTGAGGACAGAAGCCACATTACAATGGTTTGAGGAGTTACTGGGGAGTTAGAAAGTGAAAATCAAGGGAACTTTCTAAAAATCAAAAAATAAAAATCATTACTTTTTCCAAAAGTGTGATATGGAAGAAATGTGAGGTACAGAGAAATCTAGAGATGCGAGTTATGGAGATAGAGATGCTGTCCAGTGCCCAAATGAGGGATTAGCCAACTGCAGGAGAGAACCATGTCTGATCACACGTGAGGAAAGTGGCCTGAAGGATGGATGGTGAGGTAGGCAGGTTGTAGGAAGGATAGATGGAGGAGAAAGGAGATATTGTATATCACTGTTCTCTCTCTGAGGTAGGCTTTGAGACTGAAGAAAGTAAAATGATAGATGTTTTGAAGAATAAATGGAAAATAGATGTTAAGGGGACCAGAAGAGAGAAATGAGGGCCCACAGCAGATTTTTCTGAGAAGCTTTAAGTACTATCTTATATTAGAAACTATGAATTTGTAAGGGAACCAACCTGCAGGACTGTATAAACCTCTCCAGTAAGACTCAGAAAACAGCTATTGTTTAGAAACAGAGAAAGTGAACTGTTGGATTGATAGAGCTGGAATTACTTTTTATACATGCATGCACTAAAATTCCAAGGGACAAAGAAAATAATCAATTAGATGAGAGTGTATTTAGAGAGATGGGCCAAGGATCTGGGGTGTCAGTGGCCTGGCATGGAGAACCTGATGACTCATTTTAAGCAGTTATACTATCTCCGTTAGGCCTCCAGCAGAAATTCCCAGTGACTGAAGGAATGAAGACCTAAAGTGAAGCAGAATTGAAATATCCTGTATTTGAAAAAATCAAGGAATTTTGAATCTACTACAAAAGGCAGCAATGCATATATTAAGAGCAAGGGGGAGGAGGGAGGGAAGGAAAAACAGAATTGGTGGAGAGTGACATTTCAGTTAAGGCAAAGAGGCTTGAAGAAGTAATTTGGTAAATTGTATTCTGTGAGACATAAACATTAAAACCCATTTTAAAAAACTAGAAAGAACTGTGGAGAATAAATTGTTTTACCAACAGTATTTTAATTTTCTGTTTTTTTAATAGAGGTCCTGGGGGTTGAGCCCAGGACCTCTTGCATGCATTCTAAGCAAGCACTCTACCACTGAGCTATACCTCCTCGCCCTTTACCAATAGTATTTTAAAGCATTTTCCCCAAACATTGTAACTTTTAGAAAGTTAAATAATGTCCCTAGACCTCAGTTTTCCTGTTTAAAAAAAGTTTTGACAATGATACACTCCTTGAAAGTTTTAGGGAGAGGATTAAAAATATTGTAGGAAAGTGTCTATCATAATGACAAGAACAAAAACCAGTGTTAAATTTGCTATTATCTTTTCCATAATTAATACTCAAATAGTGCTGGTTAAGTATCTTAAAAAGCTGTTGGTCCTAAATTAGAAAATATCCAGGATCATCTTTTCAATTTTGTCACCATCAAGAGAACCTTAAATTTTAAGTGTATGATTATTGATCTGGGAATTATGTAATTAAAAATGTAAATGCCAATAGCAAGAATAATTTAGCTAAATATGGAACTTTGGCTTTGCCTGAAACAAGCAGGAAGTCAACCACCCCATGAATCACCACAACTTCTTGTACCTCCCTTCCACTAAGCACAGAGGTTGTGTGATTATGTCAGAGCTTTGGGGGGTGTGGGTTGAGCTGTCATTTTATAGGCTGAAAACTCCCAAGATGTGCATCCAGCCTCGATCTCATTTCGGACCTGCTTGCTACACTTCTCCACCTGAATGTGTCTGTACATGTATCTGACATTGTCCAGAAATAAATTCAAACCCCAAACAGCCTGTATTTCCTATTGCTTTGGGGGAACAGCATAAATTTAGGAACCCTAAGGTAAAAAAAAAAAACACTTCAATTTAATTTTTTAATATTTTTTCTCTCTCCCAAATATCCAATTACCTAAGACCTCGTAAATGTTTCTCAGTTTGATTTCCCCCTTTCATCTCTACCACCAGTACCTTACTCTCCCTCAGAATCTCTCACCTGGACCGTTGCGTATCATTGCATATCACTCCAAGAGCATCAGCTTTAACGCATATCTCTGGATGTGTCCTCTCCCTCGCCGCACTGTAAACTTTTCCATTCAGTGTCCTAAGGAAGTGCCTGGTATGGTGAGCACTCAATGAACATCTGTTGAACTAGGCAGAATTGAGAGAGAACAGATGGTCTGTCTGTGGAGACTTGAGGGCTGCCATTGCAGATAAAAACCCAGCTTGCCAGGCTGACCTTAGCCTGTATTTTCAACTTTAGCTTTCATTACTGTAGCTTTCTAATTGGACTTCAGTCAGCGTGTAGCACAGCAGAATGGAATGACCGCTGCCTCTTTCAAAGAATGAGATACACTTGGATTGTTGAGCCCACTTGAGCAGGTTCCTGTCTGGGTTCTTGAGAAAACTGTGCCAACCAGACTGTTCACTGGAAATGGGGATAATGATAACTACCTCGTAGTGTGAGGGTGAAGATTTAAGTGAGGTGATACACATAGAACAATTGGCAAAAAAACTAGTGTTCAGTAAATGTTGACTGTTTTCACTCTTATATGGCCCAGCCCTGTCTCCTCTTCTCTATCTCTCTAAATCCTGTCTACTCTTTCATTTCTTTCTGGATAGGTCATTCCCACCTTTATAATAAAGCCTTTCCTGTTTGGGATTAAGTTTCCTCTCCCATTGTCTTAATAGATGCTCCAATGATGATATTAGATACTTAATGTAGTAATAATGCTTTACATATTGCTTTATTTAAAGAAGTATATATTATCGTTTTTATTTGACAAATAACAAAACTGAGAAATAGTGCAGTAAAGTTGCTTGACCAAAGTCACATTAGAAGGAAGGGACAGAATGATAGTTTCAGTTCAACCAATGCTATGTCCTTTTCCAAAGCCAAAGAGACAGAATGTTGAATGGGCCAGGCTACTTCTCTTACTAATGTGTGACAAGCTACAGGAAGAAAGATACAAGCTGGAGGAGACTGATCAGTTTGTAGGCAGAAATGATGGGAAATGGGGAAGACCCAGGACTTGCTGGGTTGAAATATAAACCACCTCTCATCCCCAGTCTCCCAGCTGCTAAAAAATTCTCAATCAAATGAGGCCTGTGGATAAAGCAAATTGTGGATGTGGCTATGCAACCCTTTGCTAAAGGGAATGGCTAAGCCAGTGCCTAATATATTCTCTTATCTGGAAAAAAGGGGTGTCTAAGAATCTTAAAAGTAGACACCAACACACACTAAGGTAGAAATTTGGGAGCCATCAGCAAGTAGATAGAATGTCAAGCCACAGAACTGGATGAGATACACAGGGGAAACAATTGTGGAATCAAGGAATAAGAGGAATCAACACAACGTGTTACAGCACTTGGGATTTGATAGTAAGCAGGTAAATAGAAGATGACAACCAGTATTGACTTGCCATTGAGGTTTCAGAGGTGCTACTCTAGTTCTGGGTGATGACAATGAAAATCTGTGGCAAAGGAGAAGTTAGAGGAAAACATGGGTGGGCGCAAGAAGCCATGAGGCTTGATTCCTTCTTTGAGGCAGTTGACGACACCAAGAGCAAAAACAGATTTGGGGGGAATCCCACGCTCTTCTGTTTTCATCCCTTGTTATTTCAAGATTCAGCTGTTTTGCTTTTTCTCTTCTCAATGTCTTAGATTCTGTAGAGAAATAGAATAGATTTTAGAAAAAAGCAAGTTCCTACACTATGTCAACCCATAATGAGTTATTTTGAAAGAAAATAAGCCCAAAGGAGATAGTGATGGGAGAGACGTGAGCTGAGGAAGGCAGGTGGCAGATCTCTCACTCCATCAAGTAACCCCTTAGAGTGAGCTTTTCCAGAGAAGGGGGAATCTGAAAGCAATGCTGGAAAATATCAGCAAATGGTTTTCTATATGGGACCATATTCTCTTTGCCTGATGCACTTTTTTTTTTTTAGACTTAGCATATTCTCCAGAAACAATGGTATAAACTAAAAAGGGAAGTAGAATAAGATATTGTCTATTCAGCTCTTTTTCTGTTGCTAGAGAAAAAGTTTTTCTGGGGTCACTGAGAATTCATGTTTCCCACTGTGGTCATTTAAATTCAGTAGCAGAGCAGTTCAGGTAGCCGTGTATCTGTGACACAGTTCTGTACTTAAAATTCTGTGATTCCATATCTTTATGCTGAATAGACACTTAAAAATAATCTGAAAATAATAACTATGTGAGAAGATCCATTTTTAACATCTCCTAATTTCAAAGATTTCCACAAAATTGCTCCATTTATTGAGAAAATACAAAGATATATTATATGTACATTTAGTAATATATTTATATATTATTATTAATGATACATACATATTTAATTCAAGTACTTTTATTTACCTGACATAAAATATTTGCCAATTATTTGGATTTGAAGAGCCCTCATGGTTGTCCAGGGAAATTTGGACCTTCAAAGAAAAATTACGCAGGACAAAATTAAACAGACAAGTTAAGACTTTATTCAAGCTTATTGCAAAAGGGAAGATACTGAACTCCAGTCTGCTGAAACAAAAGGCAGGAGGGATTTTAGGAGTTGGGGTATAGAAAAGTACTGATGATGTTCGGAGAGGCTGATACGGTATGTGCTGAGCACTTTGAATGATTCCTGAGTTTGCAAGAGTTTTTCTTTATGATTGGGCCATCTGTACTTGCTAATGAGTGTCACAAGAGGCTCCTGCCCTCCCACAGAGACTGGGAGATGGGGTGCTGTCTTCCCTGATGATTATATTTCAAAGAGATGGCTGTAGGTCCTGGAGAAAGACATTCCTGGGTTGTAAAACTGGCAAGAGACTGGGTGAAAATTTATATACATTTCAAAGGGGCAGAGAAAGAATTTTCAGCTACAGATTTTCTAAAGTAAATCATCTAAGGAAGTGAGATCAAAGGCCTATCATCAAGAATAAGCCTATCCAAAGTTTAGTCAGGCTAGGGGGAACTTTGAGGTCATCTTGGTCAGTCCCCTGGTTGGAAAACACCAATTTCAAAACTGCTTAAAAGAAGCCACCTGGACCAGAACCAAAAGTTCTGAGTGTTAACCCTGGCTTTTCCACAGTTGGCTATAACTCTTGGACAGATCACTTAACCTCTCTATCATTAAAACAAACCTTGTTTTGTGTGTGTGTGTGTGTGTCTCTGTGTCTGTGTGTCTGTGTGTTTAGGATCTACTCTTGGGAAACTTCAGGTATGCAATACAATACTGTTAACTATTTTTCGTTATGTTAACATTGCTGTACATTGGATCACTAGAACTTACTCATCTTGCATAACTGAAACTTTGTGCCCCTGGCCTGTCATCTCTCCAGTTCACTGCCTGTAGTGATAGATGTGTTGATTAGCTTTATTGTGGCCATTATTTCACTATATATATATATAATCAAAACACCAAGTCATATACCTTAAAAATATACAATTTTTATTTGTCAATTATATCTTAATAAGGTTGAGAAAAAAGAAAAAACTCCAAACATCAAATTTAGGCACTGAAATATGAGGCAGTTGAAGGTCTTGGCTGGATGTCTATGCTCTAGTCCCAGCTCTACCACTAAAGAAGATGTTGGATAAAATAAAGTAGCTGATCTAATGCCAGTTATGTTTGCATGTGGGGATTTTGCTAGCCATTTTTCAGAATTCACTCCATTAACTTTTATAGCCTTCTCTGTATGGGATGACTCCCTCCTCTAATTTTACTGGCCATAGTCTATTTGTGACTTTGGTAGTGGTCACCTAGGACATAGGATGTTCCCCTGATAACTTTATTGATCTCCTTTGTCTCCCTGCTTATGTCTTCTTCTATATCAATTAAGTCCATCTCCCAGGATGCTCAAATCTCATTCCTCAGTTTAGCGTTATTTGTGAAGACATGGCCTCGAACTTAAGATGAACATAAAATCACCTACAATTTCATTTTTCTATAATTTATAAAGTTTTCTACATCATGATGAATATAAAACAATCACTCATTTCTTTGTTGAACATTATGTGAATGAATAGAATCTTTGGGGCTCTAAAAATTCTTTCTACACCTCATGGGTAATGTGCACAAATTTATTGCCTGCTCAGTTCTCCTACCTAAGTCTTCTTGAAGCTCTGCCTTAAAAAAATTTCCCCTTAATCTTGTCCAATTTGCTTCTCAGTTTTGACTTTAAACGGAAGAAACCAAAACAAGTTTTTGTATGACTATAATAATAATAATAATAATAATAATAATAATAATAATAATAATAATAATGAAGAGGTCATAGAAGAGATTAATTTTTCAGTGTAGAGATGGAATGGCTTGTTGTATATAGAGAAAAGGAGACATTGAAAAGGCTTAGTGTTTCTGCTTTGTGTGACACACTTCTGAGGAAGCTGACCTCATTCCCTCCAAGTGGTCAGCACTGGTCAGCATCACTGAGATGAAGACAAGTGCTCAGTGGTGACTAGCCCCATCCATCATTCTGTATTTCTCCCTCTTCTCCCCTCTCTTCTTCTTTCGTCATTCCTCTCTTCTACCTCCTCCTCCTCCTTTTTCTTCTTCTCTCATTTTCCTATACTTGTCTTTTTTTTTTCACTCACGGTTTATTTGGGGTTTTAGTTGGTATGACCCTTGAATACTTGGTTGCATTGTTTTTATGTACCTTTTTCGTTGTGCATTATGTGGCAATGTACATGACCCTGATACTTAGAGTACATTTAATAAGATCCTTTAAAACAGTTATGCACAGAACATGCAATATTGGATGTCTCTCTCTCTGTTTCTCCCACATACATATATCTCATACTAGCATTTTAGAAATTTTAGAGCAGGAGGAGTGCTAAGATAGGCACTTGCTGAATAACATCCTCTTTTATTTGATACTTGAAATTCTATTAGAAAATTACTCTTCCATGTTGGGCAATTTTTACTCCAAGTTTTTCCTTTAAACTATCTTAAAATTTTATGCATTATTATGAGAAAAATAACCAAAATTAGCTAAGTTACTGCCATGCTGAGACAACAAATGCTGTCTCTGTCAATAAGCAAGTTAAATCTGTGATTAACTGTGTATTAATGGATTATAGTTTCTTTCTTGAGATGATTCCAAGAGATAGAATTCTGTCCTACGTGATTGTGAACATTTCTTATGATGATGATATTGAATGTTTACTGCTTTCAAATAAGTCAATATCTTCTTTAGATTTGGGGAAGGGGACCATTTTCTTGGTTTGCTAACTTCAAGAAGACATGAAATACCTTGGGTTTGTTTTTCAAGGATAGTTGAGTGTTCTACTTTATAACTAAAATTGATCAAACTTAACTATGGCACCCATCGCCAACATGACAACTTTTGTAAAAATTAGAGAAGGGAAAGGTGCCTTTCACACTATCAGTATATCCTCCTTTTATAGAGTTACCTATGGCATTTTATATACTTACTAGGAATATATTATTATATCATAAATATCTCCTTGGATTGCCTGAAATATACATAACTATGTGATCAACTCCAAACAGTTGTCATGGAGCACTAGTGATGAATAGGAAAATGAAAAAACATTTTATTCTATCTTTGATATAGACAGTACAGTTAGAAAAAGCAAAGAATTCGTTATAAGTCCTGACAGCCAGAAATATTTTGCAAAGACTTTTACTAGATTACATTCTAATCCTTTATACAAAGGCAATCAGATTCTTTTTATAACATAGAGTATATTTATATTTACTTCTTACCTATGTTTTCCAAATATATCAAATATATCAACTTAATATCTCCCTCCAGAAAGTTATATCCCATCTTATTAAAGATGAAAAATTTTTTTGTATTAACTGTGATTAGGTGTAGCTGTATTTTTTGGCTCAACAGGAATTCTATTTCATAACAAATCACAGGGTGACGTAGTTTCATGTTCTGCGGAATTTTGATCTCTTGTTATCATTTACAGTTATTTTTGGTGTTGCCTAAGGCAAACTTGTTGCCTTGGTAGCACAAAAAATGTACTCTCGTATTCTAGGCCAGAAAAGCTGAAACCCTTTTAGCTTTATACCATGCCTGTTTCAGTGAGTGTCTCGGGATGAAGATGGCAGATACAGAGCTTTCATGCTCCCATTCCCCATTTCCATAACTATCAAGGCATAGTTCATCAGCCAGGGCAGTCTATTCCAGAGAGCAAGGCAAAGGATTGTTATTCTTTTTGATATAATTTTTCAGGCAACTATCTCCTATCCTGCAGCATTACATATAAGATGAAGCCCACCAGCTTTCCCTTTTCTAGATGTTTTATGAAGAAATTATTTAGAAATAAAATCTAAAAAGAAGCATGACCTATTAGTTTCCTGACTTACAGCTAGTCATTTATACGGAGCATTTAAATAAGAGATTATTTGGAAATGAAAGCTTCTTTTAAAGTATGCAGTAGACTGACAGCATAAAAGTGTTATTGAAACACTTAATTTTATAACCATATTGTATGGAATATGCTGAAAATTGGATGTCTCTAACTTTCTGTAGTTCTCTATGGCTCAGAATTGATTGATTTTCTTCCCTTCTAACTTTTTATAATAGTGAAATTTAAAAAAAATTATACTGTAATTTTTAAAAAAGTTTATTTAAAGTTGGATAAGGTAGGAATGATTAGATTCATTCACTTATTCCACAAATATTTATTGAATGCCTATTAAATGTCTGTCACTGTTCTCAGTTCTCAAGGTAAACTGGGAACAGAAAAGTCAAAGTTCTGCTCCTACAGAGGGAGGATGTGGACAGACAGAAATGTATAGACAAACATTCATACATGAGTTATATACAGAGTACATAGATTGGATGGTTTGCTGGGTACCTAACTTAGATTAGTGGGTGAGGGGTGGCTTCTCAAAGAAGCTGATGTTTTACCAGAAACATGAATTACACAAAGGAGTCAGTTTTGTGAAGGTGGGGATGGGAAGAACATTCCATGCAGGCAGAGCTAACTACAGAATTTGCAAGTCTAGTGCAAAAAGAAAATGTGGGGTCCTTTGTTCTAAAAGCAGAAAAAAAGTACCATGAAAAGGTACTAAAATGTAAAACTTTCTCATTTCTTCTATGATCTTTGTCTCTACTTGTCCTGGTGTTTTCTATTATGTTAATATTATAAATGTTATTTTAAGCAAGGAAAACTAAAATTTCAAATTATTAGCATGAACATTACCATTCATCTTTATATTGTGCAGTGCTAGTTTTAAATGCAAAAATAAGAGCATTTAACTCATAGGTGGCAACACCGAAATCACACACTTAAATTTCATAGCTTGTACATACATATTTATTTCGTTCTTGCCAGAAACATTGTAAAGAGTTGATTCAACTTTTTTCATTTCATTTCTCCATAGGCACACATTCTGTCAACACTCTCTACCTTGAGCTTACTTACGAGTAAGGAAGGACTAAATGAGAATGAGAGAATGAACTCTGGTTGCCCTTTCTCTTTCTATATCATCATTTTCAGTGTAGGTGGTTAACTAATACTGGGAAGTTACGTGAACAAGAAAGGTATGTTGGGGCCCTTTGATCATTCAGGTTTCTTAGAACACCATTGCTTCCTTTCTATACTTGAAGCGAGTTCTGGTTCTCAGTAGAAGATGTGGCCTCTCAGTGCTGCCAGTGCACCTGCGTACTCAGTTCTGGATGTAGATGCTCACTTTATACTCACTCTGAGTCATGATAAGCTCCTACGCATTGCGGGTCCACCAGAATTCTTTGCTCATGGGGCATTGCAAACACCATATGCAGATGAGGTGGTAATGAATGATGGAAATGTTGCATGTATTTTCTCTGCTCACCCACGTGCTCCATTGTTCCAGTGGATTTCACTTATAAAACACAAGTTAAAAGATGAAATTACTAAAAAAAAATTGAATTGGCAACAGCAGAGCCTAAAACGAAGTGTGGGGCCCTTGTGGATACCAGGGCTCTGTGTGACTGCATGAAGCTGGCTCTCTAGGCAGAGCAAGAATTAGCTGTAAGGGCCTTAAAGCAGAAATAATCTGGCACTTTTTGGAATGAGAAAGAAGGCATTTGAAGCTTGGTTAGGGGGTGGGGAGGAGAATGGAGATGAGGTCAGGGAGGAAGGAAGGAACGAACAGATGACATAGAACTTTGAAGGCCATGCTGAGAAGTCTGATCTTTATTCTAATTTTGACAGGAAGCTATTGAAATGTTATAAACTAAGAGCAGCATGATCTGATTTACATTTTTAAAGTATCACTCTCATGTGGAAGATGAACTCGAGTGTGTGGTGGTTTGAATTATTTTGGAAATAGTGTAGAAGGAGAGAGGTACAAGATTCAGGGGACATTTTAGAAGTTGAATGGACATGGTTGGACTGTTGTATAGTGTGAGACAAAGAAAGCAAGAAGAGATAATTAGGGATTTTTTTCTCCTTGCTCAGTGAGGTGAGGAGAACTCATGCTCAGGCAGGTTTGGTCGTGGAGACGAAAAATCAGTATTTCTCTTTTGGCCAAGGTGAGTCTGGGTTGCCTGCTAAGCCCCTAAGTGATTTTGCCAAGTTGGCTATTTAGAATTAAAGGCCTCGCAGTGGATGAGTAAATAAAAGTAAATTACAACAACATGTAGAGCAAACTTATGGAGAATTATAAGTCATTTACCATTTTTCTCTGTGTGAGAGGTGCCTGGCTTTTCCTCAGATCCTCGGTTTCAGTGCATAAACTAAGGAGATCACAAATAAGACCTTTCTTTTCTTCCCTCCTCTATATGATGGGTCACTGTGCCTTGCTAGGAAGGTCTGTAGGTTCATCCATTAAAGAAGAAACAAAATCTTATTAGTAGCAAATTATAAAGATACTTGGATTCATGAGGGTGGTGTACAGTTTTATTTTAATAATTACTAGCAGCTCATATATTAATCCAACAGATATAGCTTCAGATGAGGTTTGAGAGGTTCTTTACTTTTGTTGGGCTTCTCTATGCTTTCCATTTTATTTGTCTGCTTTTTGGATCTTATTTAAGTGATCCGAGTCAATGGGTTCAAGCTGACCCTGGGAGGTAACGTTCAGAAGACTGGTATCCTGACTTATCTTTAACTCCTCGTGTATGGTTACTCATGCTTAGTGAGAGTTTGCTTGGACGATTTGGAATCCTCAGGAGTGACTTCTAGAGCAGTAACGTACACTTCTTTTATTAGGAACCATCACTTCTCATCTGACAGGATTTATGAAATCTTAGGCAAAAACACTCTTTGTTACCACAGGTGAAGATGTGACAGAATGTCGGGCTGATGGGGAAGAGCACCCTGTTACACCCCAAATAGCTACCACAGTTATTGACCATCCAGTATATACTAGCAGTTTCTACATGTTGTTTTTAAAACTTACCACATTTGCTCAGGATAAATCATTTATTTCTCATTTTACAGCTGTGATCAAGTTCAAATAGCTAGTAAATTTGTGTTTTGGAAAGCAAATTCGTATTGTTAAGTGACAAAATCTATGTTCTTTCCATGATACAACACTGATTCTCCAAAGAAAAACTTACCATTTGAAAGTTTTCTTTTAAAATTCCAAAGATCTTGCTTTTGAGTTCGAACTAGAATCACTGGAGTGTTACTTTCATAGACTAATTCAATATCTAATTTTATAGGTGAGAAAAACCAGAGCACAGAGAGGTTAGCTGACCTGCCCAATATCACACAATAAAAACATTTAATTATAGTAGCTTAGTAGTGTTATATACTAATTATTTAATAAGGTTTGCAGTTTGTCCTGGTTAATCATCTGTGAAGTGTCTCACTGATATAAGAAGGGAACAGAAGTTAAGCTTAACTTTTCCCTAAGCCCCTGTGTAAAATACAAAGGTTTCACTTTGCATAGTTTAGAGGAATCCTGATAGGAAAATGCAATCATTGATAAGACTAGATTTTGCCATCTTCTACTTAGCCTGATTTTACAGCTTATGATGAATACAGTTTGGTCGTCTTATTTATGAAAATTGGTTCAAATGTAGCCTCATTATGTTTGTTCTCAAATGGAAGCAAACATCAGAAATTACGCATCCAACATACAAAAGGCATTTTCTTTTTGAACACAAAACAAGAAAAGGAGACCACAGAACTCTCCTGTAACACAAATTAAACTGATACTATTTACTTGGGACCATCGCAGAATCCACAGGGATTTGCATATTCTTTAGCACTGGCAATTAGGTATAATGTTAGCCACTGGGTGAATGAGGCTAGAAAGGAGGGTTTTTCAGATGTTATACAGCTGAGAATAAAATTAGAATCTGCTTCATTAAGGAAAGTCGTTAAAAAAAAATTACCCTCTCATTTTTTTTTCAGTGTTTTCAAAGATTTCTGAGACCTAGGTAAGTTGTGAACACTATTTCAAAGATTTGTAATAGATGTAAACTCAACAGGATGGAGACTACTTGGTTAGAAAATTAGGAGGAAGAGGCAATATTTTGCAGCATTATGAAATTCATCCAGGACCAAAGTGGCCTGATGCAGCTAAGCATAATACAGTTTTAGTGGCTCATGTGAAATATAGTGCTAATTTGTCCAGATCTTAATTGGAAAAATCCACTCCTCTGAGAGAAATGATTCTGTTCAAGCCAGAATGCAAGAGGTAGATGGAACAGCAAGTAATGATGCCTGTTCTCTATGCCAAAAGATTTGCATGAAGACCAAAGAGTAAGTAAAAAATTGGAAGAGAAAAATGTGCTCACACTGCACTCTTCAGTGAATAAAAGTAATACATCTACTTCCGTAAGGAGAGCTGTGCATGAAGTAGTTGAGACCCCCACTGAGAGTCTGTAAGTAAGCAGTTAGCCAACAGACATATCACAAGAATCTGTGTGTTCACAATAGGCACGGGGGGGGTGGGTACAGTGGTCCACATATGTTTCCTACCTTCAGGGATGCCCAGTGTACTCACAAGTAAAAGATGCTACACTGATAAGCTGCAAAAGGCTTTTCGATGGTATGACCAACATATCCAGTAATATTTCCCCACTAAATTCCAAATGCAATTTAAAGAGCCACTTTGTATTCAGCTCTGTAATCTCCAGTGGTTGCTTTTTTGGAAAATGCTCCAGTGAATGTCCAGAGCACATTGTGTGGGTGTCATAGCTGTGTGGTTGGGGCAAAGACTTCATCTCTCTGTGCTTCACACATGTAAAATGGGGATAATAAGAGTACTTCCCTATACTGTTGTGAGACTGAAAAACGGGTATGTACAAAAAATGCTTAGCCTTGGGGGAAGGACTAGCTCAAGTGGTAAAGTGCATGCTAAGCATGCAGAAGGTCCTGGGTTCAATCCCCAGCACCTCCATTAAAAAAACAAACAAACAAACCTAATTACCTCCCCCAAACAAATAAAAAAAATCTTAGCCTGGACATAATACATCCTCAGTCAATATTAGTTGTTACCATCATCACCACCACCACCACAAGTACCACCACCACCACCATCATCATCTAGTGAACCTTCCAAAGACATTTTGTTAATGGCTAGAGTTGAATGGGCATAAAAATATAATTTTCTCCTTTTTTTTATAGCAGCATTTCTTCTGGGGAAAACTGTGACACTATGTTTTAATATCTTAAAAGGGAGCCCCAGGACCTATCTTTGCAAATGCATTCACTCCAAATTAAAAAAAAATCTGTTTATAATTCAGTTCAATAAGTAATCATTGAGTGTGAGTATATGTTAGATATAGTGTTAGGCATGGGCATGTGAAGATAAAATGTAGCCCACTCTCAAAGATTTTAGAGTATAGATGAGGATTCCAACAAGTAAAGACATTCAGTAGCTGGTGTTCAGCACTGTGATAGAGCCATCACAGGACGCTATGGAGCAGATTGGAAGGAGGCCTGTCCCAGTCTGGAGGGGAAGGGGAACATCTGTGAAGTCTTCTTGGAAGAATTATGCATGAGTTGAGTCCTCAAACATGAGTTATATTTAGATGAAGAAGGGACTTGTAAGAACAAAACAGGGAGGCTTGTGTGGGTATCGTGCTTGGAGGGAACTATAAGTAGTTTTGAGTGTCTGTACTAAAGTATGGTGTGGCAAACTTAGAAGGAAAAGACACTATAAATGTAAGCAAGTTCTAGGTCATTAAAGATCTTCGATCAGACTGGAAAGGGCTGGCCTGGATTCGATGATTGATGAGGCTCACCATTCAGATCATGTTCACATTTGCTTTTACTTCAGTTTACTACCAGTATCAGCAAATGACTCATGCAAAGAGTACAAGAGATGAGGAAACAAGTGAGTAACTAGCTTCTGGTCCCAGACCTATGCAAAATTGATGGGCAGTGTGAGTTATGGAGTAAAATATCAGAGTAACAAAGAAATTATGCAGGCTGCTAGCTTTTATCACATTGCGCTGGAGAGGAGATGAAGTCACCACTCAAGGGTTTATTTACTCCCGTATAAAGCAGTCCTAGCTGAAACCTGATTACATTCTTTAGGTTTCCATTTCTTACTAAGTTATCAGAGTTAAAGAAAGACTGGCCACAGCCTAGCACAGCCTTCTCTGCCAGGTCAAGGAATTTGGACTTGATCTAAAAAGTAATTTGGAGTAATCAACATTTTGAGGTATAAAAAGCAAGATGATTCCTTACATGTTGGAAATCACCCCAGCATCAGCATGTTTTCCAGATACCATTCTAATGTACAGAAGGTTACGAGAGAAAGATGCTGAAGACGACAAGCACAGTGGGAAGACTTGCCCAAGTATAAGCAAGAAAAAATGAGAACCTGAACTAGGTCAGCTGCAGGGGGTGTGGACTGTAGATGATCCTGAGAATGACACTTATGAGACAAATTGTCAGGACTCATGACTGATGGATTATACAGAGAGCAAAAGATAAATGACAGGTTTTATGTACTTTGGCTTACTTCTGAGCTTTGGAATATACCGGGAATTCCAATCCCAGTTGGCTTAATCATTTGGGATCAGGTCTGTCTCTTCTGTGTGGAAGTGGATTCTGCAGCCTCTTTGTACTGTATGATCTTTCTCTTAAGGACGCTCCAGCAGCAAGTCATAGGGACCATGCCACCTGCATAGTCTCACTGTCGTGGACTATGAGAAAGCAGTGTTCTAATGCCTGATTGCATTCCATATTTTATTTCACTATCTGTACCAGTCTCCTTTCTTCATTCTTATTTTTTATCAGTCTTTTTGATCATAAGGCAGAACAGGTCTTCTTATGTATATATATATGTTTGTTTGCATGTATATATATGTATATGTATATATGTATGAATATGATAAACTCATAACAAAGGACTTGAGAAGATTTGAAAATCATCAAAGAATAAGTAATGAATACAGAATAATTGTATTCTAACACCTAAATGCTGAAAGAATGTCAAATACCTAATCATGATCAACTAGGACCCTTACACCATGCTCTGTGTTTCCATATAATTCACGTTCAGCATGAAATTCTATTTCAGGACTTAAAAAATTAGTAAACTTTAAAAAATTTCTATTTTGATGTCCATTTCTGTTCCAGTGAGATATGGGAAGCAATAAACGTTCAGGCCTGGATTAGGAAAGCATAAAACGTATGTAGATATTCTCTGTAAATATTCTGATGTTATAGGTCTGGAATGGGACTTGGAAAATTCTGTTAACAAAAGAAAAACTTCTCAGATGATTTTGATATGCATCCAGGTTTGGAAAGACATGTTTCCTAGATAGAGTCCAAATTCCTCATGATGGCATATATGGTCCTCTATCATCTGATCGTTCTACCCACGCCCCACTTCTCCACTGCAGTCTGCTTCCCACCTGTACCAATTAGCCTGCACTTCTCCAGACAGAGTTGAGTTGTGCCTACCTGCCAGGTCTACCTGCATAATTCAAGAGCCCAGGTTAAAAATGATTACTAACCCCTTCTGGTTTCTGATCTATTCTGTAAGGACTTTAATAACAGCATATGAACACTCTATATCAGGATCAGAAATATGCCATTTGAAAAGTAGCCTGCAGGAGGCTGCACCTGTTGCACCAAGACTATTGGCAAAATTGAATACTCAGGAAACTGTTCCTTCGTTTAAGGAAAAATATTTTAGTAGAACTTCTGTTTATACAAAGGAGAGATCCAGATCCTATTCTGAACAGGAAATGTTGAGCAAAAGGAGGGCTGAAAGCCTCAGGAGGATAGGGCTGTAAGGACTCTTGGTTTTTAGCGGGGAGAGATGTTCTGACAAGGCAAGGATAGCTTCAGATTGACAGATTATGCCAAGTCCTGGGTTTCAAAGTATTCTTAGAGTGTCTTGAAGCAGCAGACTGAATTCTGACCCTAGAGCAGAAGCTTTTAGCCCTGTCTACAGCTTGATTTGCTGCTGACTGATGGGTCTAAGCCAGTTGGGGTTTATTGAAGACAGAATCAGAGACTTCCAGGTGCCTCTTGCTTTGTGAGTCATAAACAACACTAGAAAATGTTCAAATAACCATCCACCCTCTGAAAAAACTGTAAGAGGTGTCTATCATCACCTTATCTAAAACCTCTAAAAATCCCTGGTCTGGAAGGTGGAGTAGGATCTGAAACCACACAATGAATCGGAAGTAGAAGCCCAGCGTAGGGTGGGTTTGGTTGTGTTAATACCTGACAACCTTTATTGAGGGCCAGCTCTGTGTACTGAGGGCTTGATGTGTCTTGGCACATGTAATACTCACTGCCTCCTATAAAATCAGTCCTCTCTCAGAGTGAAGTAAGGATGTGGAAATAGAGACACAAAGAATTTAGGGTCAAAACATCTAGCAAGTGGCAGGCTGAGTTTTGAGCCTTGCCCTGAGTGTTGCTAGAGCCCACTCTTTAAACACCAAGAAACTTAAGACAATGCAGTTCACAATGACAAAGGCAAGGACAACCCACTGAAAATGTTTATTATAAACAGGAAGGAAAAGGAAATTCAAATAGAAATTTTACCAAATGTACATTAAGTACACCATGGGACACTAACAAAACCACGTATGTGATACAAAACAAAACAGATAAAAACCCAAAAAACTTATTCAGGATCTATTTCAAAGTAATAGCAACATCTTGTTCTCTTTGTGGCTAATTTGTTTTTGCAGTAATAATTTTTTTCCATGGAGTGAAATTTCTTAGTACTTTACCTGTATCACTATAGATTTTTGTTGTGTTGAAATGTATCTTCTTCCTTGTTCCATTTTGTTCCATTTAATGATGTTTTCTAGCCTTAATTATATTAAAAAAAACTCCTCCACCCAATTAAGTCAAACTTGGGAGTTTGCAGAAAATATCCAAATCCCTCTTTGATCCTAAGTAATTAATTTTTCTGTTTTTAGGGGGAGAAATATTTCAGCTGACACTTTTGGGAAGAATTGACAATAGGAAAGAATGTCTTCTAATTTTAAGAAAGGTAAGTACTTTTCCCATTGAAACTACAAATTCTTATAAATGTGAGTTTAACTGATAGAGCCACATTATATAAAACCATGTATGTAAAGTACAGACACCAATCTCACATTAATATTCCTTTAAGAGGTACTCTTTTTGTAATATTCATAAAGTGACCTATTTGATGAACAAAGGGCTTTTGCTTTTTGGATTATACGATTCAAATTAAATCTGAATAACATCCTATTATGTTTACCCATGAGTTTCAGTAGCTGCCACTAAGCCCATATTCATTTTTACAGAGCAGTATGACTGTAACCTCCACCTGGTGGTTTTGGTGAAGAAAAACTATTAGAAGATATGGTGCTGTCAGTGGATCTCAACTGATACTCATATCAATGAACAGTTACTTGTGGCTAAATCAGAACCACTGGAAAATGGTGTGTAGAGTCCCACAGAGTGGGACGGGGATGAGGAAGTTTTCCCATTTCCTTACAGATCAAGATGTTGTAGAGCATTCTTTTGCCAGTGCAGTACTGCAAAGGTTAGAGTTTGGTATTTAAAATCATTCACACTTATTATTAAATTTTATCTATATTTAAAATCTGAAGCCAGCTATTATGAAGAGCTCGAATCATAATTAGTTGAATAAACACTGACAGTCAGTGAGATGGGTCTTAGTCACAGCTTGGTGACTGAGACCTGCGCCTCCTTACTCCACGCCTCAACCTACCCTCTGTAAAATGAAGACAGTAAATTTCCCTTCATCACAGGATGGTCAAGACACCAGCAGTTCAGTACTGACGCCTTCACTGCTGCTGTCTGACCAACAGCTGAAGCACTAACCACACAACAACATTGACGGTTACTCTGTACGGAGCTGTAATTTTGGTGTGAGCTCAGGGTCTTCCAACTCCGCCATCTTAGTCACTGTCCTGCTTTTTAATTTTCATACCATTTATCACCTTCTAACAGACACAAATTATTTTATTTGTCATTGTTATTATTTATGTCCCTTTAACCAGATACAAGCTTAGTGAGGACAGGACTTTGTTCACTACTGAATCTTTACGGACTGTAATAGTTCCCGGCACATAGGAGGTGATCATTACATGTTTTTAAATGAATGTGTGAATATTTTAATATTATATGTGGACATAATGTAGTCCAAATTGTAAGATGCCAATGATTAAAGAAAAGGACTGCATACTTTTTACCTCTTGTATGAAATAAGTGCAAAAAGATCTAGAGAAAGAAGCAGTGTAATATCCCTTGTAGAACATACACTGTACAAGGACTTTTGTTTGTTTTGTTTGTTTACTGCTGAGAGATTAAACATGCAAATGGACAGTGGTCCAACCATACATAAAAATAGGACTTTGACCTACAACCTGCAGCAACCTTCCTGGGAAACCAATCCCCTTATCTACAATAAACAACCCAGGAAACTCACCTGCTATGAATCACACTTGCAGGAAGCTTGATTGCTATCTCTAGTGACAGTCTAGGAAGCTAAATAATAATTTCTGTAACAATCAGCCCAATATGGCCAGGACCTAACTAATAATTGACAGCTTCCATAATTTTTGTCCCTACTTCCAACTTAAGATCAACCACAGAAAGCCAACTGTGTACCCCTAACCAGTTACAGAGGATCCCCTGCTTCTAGTTGGCTCTCCTACAGGTTCCCCATGCCAACAGCTTCCAATCAAGGCACACCTGATGCCTCCCCCTTTTTCCATTATAAAGCTTTTCCATTTGTCTTTGAGTCCCTGCCAAAATACAAGTGACAGTGGCTAACTCCCTTACCATAGCAAGCTCAGAATAAGCAGTGTTTGCTTTACTCCTTTGGTTGGTCTTCGTTTGTTTCCACACTACTATATCCTGAACTCCTAGAACAAAGCATAACATGTAGTAGGTACTCAATGAACATTCGTTAAGTGAATAAATGGATGGATGACTAACATAATCAGTGAAAATTCACATACTATGGCAGCATGTTTCAACTCACCTTGAAGGAAAAAATGGAAATTGTTGCCATACACGTTTTCTTCCTAGGTTGTTTAAGTCTATCTTACTCTCTCGAAGGAAAAGAGAAAACTGTGCCATAGTAGTAGAAGCTAGATCTTTTGATGTGTCTTGAGAAAGGATGATAAAGTATAGAATCTAAGGGCAAGTTTTCCTTTGCATTCTGCTCATTGAGTTATCTTTGAGATCCTGAGCTTTAAAGTTTATGTGGTGAAAAATACCTCCTTCTCTCCATTCCTCATCCTGTCTCTCAGAGAAGTTCTCATGATCCATGGGTGGGCCAAGCCAGCTCACCAGGAAAATAGGGGTTTGGAGTCAAAATGCCAGTTAGTGAAAGACTGCGATTGCCTGTCTATAGTCTCTGTGTACTGACCAGACAAGTGTAAAGAAACGTTGTCTGTGGCCATAGTAGATGGCAGGTAGGAAACTCGGGGACTTTGGATTATTGGCTATCTTTTTATTATTTTTCCACTACAATAGGTTTCCTGTTTTTCCAATAAAATGTATGGAGAGGGAGAGGGCTGGAAATGGAGAAGGTGACTGTGTGTGAACTTGGGAACCATTGAAAAATATGGTTTGTAGATTACAGTCAGATTTTTTAAAATTTTATTTTATTGAATTATAGTCAGTTTACAATGTTGTGTCAATGTCCAGTGTAGAGCACAATTTTTCAGTTATACATGAACATACATATGTTCATTGTCACGTTCTTTTTCATTGTGAGCTACCACAATACCTTGTATATATTTCCCTGTGCTATACAATATAATCTTGTTTATCTATTCTGTATATACCTGTCAGTATCTACAAATTTCCAACTCCCAGTCTGTCCCTTCCCACCCCTCTTCCCGTTGGCAACCACAAGCTTGTATTCTATGTCTGTGAGTCTGTTTCTATTTTATATTTATGTTCATTTTTCTTTTTTTTTCTTTTGTTTTTAGATTCCACATATGAGAGATCCCATATGATATTTTTCTTTCTCTTTCTGGCTTACTTTACTTAGAATGATATTGTCCAGGAGCATCCATGTTGCTGTAAATGGCATTATGTTGTCATTTTTATGGCTGAATAGTATTCTATTGTATAAATATACCATACCTTCTTTATCCAGTCATCTGTTGATGGACATTTAGGCTGTTTCCATGTCTTGGCTATTGTAAATAGTGCTGCTATGAACATTGGGGTGCAGGTGTCTTTTTGAAGTAGGGTCCCTTCTGGATATATGCCCAGGAGCAGGATTCCTGGGTCATATGGTAAGTCTTTTTCTAGTCTTTTGAGGAATCTCCATACTGTTTTCCACAGTGGTTGCACCAAACTACATTCCCACCAGCAGTGTAGGAGGGTTCCCCTTTCTCCACAGCCTCTCCAGCATTTGTCATTTGTGGACTTCTGAATGATGGCCATTAAGACTGGTGTGAGGTGATACCTCACTGTAGTTTTGATTTGCATTTTTCTGGTAATTAGTGATATTGAGCATTTTTTCATGTGCCTATTGATCATTTATATGTCTTCATTGGAGAATTGTTTGTTTAGGTCTTCTGCCCATTTTTGGATTGGGTTGTTTGTTTTTTTCTTATTAAGTTGTAGGAGCTTCTTGTATATTCTGGAGATCAAGCCTTTGTCAGTTTCATCTTTTGCAAAAATTTTCTCCCATTCCGTAGGTTGTCATTTTGTTTTGCTTATGGGTTCCTTTGCTGTGCAGAAGCTTGTAAGTTTCATTAGGTCCCATTTATTTATCCCTACTTTTATTTCTTTTGCTTGGGTAGACTGTTCTAGGAGAACATTTTTGAGATGTAGGTCAGATAATGTTTTGCCTATGTTTTCTTCTAGGAGGTTTTATTGTATCTTGTCTGATGTTTAAGTCTTTGATCCATTTTGAGTTGATTTTTGTGTGTGGTGTAAGGGAGTGTTCTAGCTTCATTGCTTTACATGCTGCTGTCCAGTTTTCCCAACACTATTTGCTGAAGAGACTGTCTTTATTCCATTGTATGTTCTTGCCTCCTTTGTTGAAGATTAGTTGACCAAAAGTTTGTGGGTTCATTTCTGGGTTCTCTGTTCTGTTCCATTGGTCCATATGTCTGTTTTTGTACCAGTACCGTGCTGTTTTGATTACTGTAGCTCTGTAGTATTGTCTGAAGTGTGGGAGGGTTATTTCTCCAGCCTCTCTCTTTTTCTTCAGTAATGCTTTGGCAATTCTGGGTCTTCTGTGATTCCATATAAATTTTATTATGATTTGTTCTAGTTCTGTGAAATATGTCCTTGGTCATTTGATAGGGATTGCATTAAATCTGTAGATTACCTTGGGCAGTATGACCATTTTAACAGTATTGATTCTTCCAATCCAGGAGCATGGGATATCTTTCCATTTTTTTAAGTCTTCTTTAGTTTCCTTAATCAGTGTTTTATTCTCTGTGTGTAAGTCTTTTACCTCCTTGGTTAGATTTATTCCTAGATATTTTTTTACTTTGGGTGCTATTTTAAAAGGGATTGTTTCTTTACTTTCCTTTCCTGTTGATTCATCATTAGTGTAAAGAAATGCAACTGATTTTTGAACGTTAATCTTGTAACCTGCTACCTTGCTGAATTCTTCGATTATTTCTTGTAGTTTTTGTGTGGAGACCTTTTAGGGTTTTCTATGTATAGTATCATGTCATCTGCATGTAGTGACAGTTTTACCTCTTCTTTTCCAATTTGGATCCATTTTCTTTCTTTCTCCTGCCTGATTGCTGTGGCTAGAACTTCCAAGACTATGTTGAATAGGAGTGGTGAGAGCGGACAGCCTTACCTTGTCCCAGATTTTAGTGGGAAGCTTTTGAGTTTTTCACAATTGAGTACTATGGTGTCTGTAGGTTTGTCATATATAGCTTTTATTAGGTTGAGATATGTTCCCTCTATACCCACTTTGGTGAGAGTTTTTATCATAAATGGGTGTTAAATTTTATCAAATGCTTTTTCTGCATCTATTGAGATGATCATGTGGTTTTTGTCCTTTCTCTTGTTGATGTGATGTATTACATTGATTGATTTCGTATGTTGAACCACCCTTGTGTCCCTGGGATGAACCCCACTTGATCATAATGTATAATCTTTTTTATGTGCTGTTGGATTCTATTTGCTAATATTTTGGTAAGGATTTTTGCCTCTATGTTCATCAGTGATATTGGTCTGTAATTCTACAATCAGATTTTTAAAAGGAATTTTTTTTATAAAGCTTAGTAGGGAGCAGGGAAGCAAGTTCTTAAGAAAGAAAAGAATACAACATAGTGATGTTTTAGGAAGACTAATCTGGCAGCCAGTGACATTTGCTTTAGCACTCATACGATTTCAAGAAAATTAAACAGAATAGATGGTGTTACCTCAGTTTAATTTATCTTAAATAACTTTCTGGTAGCTGTCTTGGATCAAATTCAAGGAGAGATCTTCAAAGAAGAGAAAAATAAGTCAACCTTTTACTTTCAACATCAATCGTTTTCATAAAATCTTATGAATTTACTTTGTATCATAATGTAGTTTAATTTTTTTGACAATGAATTAGGATAGGAAACTCATGCTGTATCCCTAGGAAAGAGTTAAGGTGTATTTCAGACTGTTAGGGAGTTTATATAGTGCACAAAGTGAGTTTTTCAAATATTAATTGTATGTGTGTGCGTGTATGTGCACATGCAACAGAGAGAAAGAAGAGCAGGGTGAAAGATGCATCCCTATAGTTCATTTGAAAATTCAGTTAGAGATAGTTAATGACTTAGTAGGGAATTTCAAATTTGAGAAAAAACCAATATAACTCACCCACCATATCCTTTTATATACATTTAGTAATGTGTATATAACTGAATTTTAGGATCTTTGTTCATGTTTTTAAGACACATTCAATGGCAAAGTAGAGAGAGGAGCTTCCTTAATGACTTAGCAAATCTAATTGCATTAAAATTTGTAGTTGGTGTAAAAGGATTATTTTTCTTTCACAGGTGGTATTTAACAACTGTATTCATAGGCACACTAGAAATTCAACCCAGATGACTTTCCTTATAAATGTTTTCTGGAGATACTATTATAAAAAAGAACATTAATTCTTTAATCTACTATAGTTTGTTTTCATATATTAAATTGCTGCTCTGAGCTTTTGGGCTCCTGGGAATCAAAATACTAAGAACTGCAAACAATGGCATTCTGTGTGCCCAAAACCACTCAGCAGCTATTCTGTGACTGAGAAGAACATTTAAGACTCATTTATCAGTGTTCATGGTCAGATTGAGTTAGGTAAAAACATTTTAATGATATTAGAGATTATATTGTAATAAAAATTTCTTAGGAAACCTGAAATTGGGTGTGGCATAAGGCCTGTGGAAAAGTATATGGAATTGCTACAATATCATATAAATTTTATTTTTATTTCAACATTTATACTACACATTTCTGGGAACTTGTGATCAAAAGAACTAGGTTTAAACTAAACCATCTCACCTTCTAGCTATGTGACTCTGATCACACTACCTCCCTTTTCTGAGTTTGTTTGTTCCCTAAGGGTAAGACCTATGGCCCAGGGCAATGATAAGCATGAAATAAAGCATTTTGAAAAGTACCAAAATAGTGTCTGATTCATAATAGCATCTTAGTAAGTGAATTAAATAGAATAATTAATAAGAAAATCTGAATAAAAGAATGAATCAGCAGAATAAATCCCTTGTAATGGAGATTGATAAAGTGCCAGCATCCCTTACTTTATTACTGTACTTCAGACACCACTTAAGAGTCTCACAGAGAGTTTCCTTTTTTTTTTTTTTTTTTGAGAGTTTGAAATAGAACAGTCATTTGGAAAGACCTCCTGGATTATCTGAAGTTTTTAATCCCACTTTTGTGATCTCATTGAATGAATTTGCATTTGAATCACTTATCAAATATTGTATATGTTGGTTCATATAATTTGCTTCTCCCATAAAATACCAAGTAGAATATACATAAATATTTGTGGAGTAAAATATCTCATGACTCTGATCTTTGAACATGGTTTGAATCATGCAGTAGAAACTAACTGAATATTTGTTGGATTAGTATCTCACAGGCAAATAGTAATTAATTGAATGAATGAAGCTTTGTATATTTTACTCAGGTGTATTACCTCAGAAAATATGAGCAACAAAAATGGTAGGCTTTGTCTAATGGGTATGTATAGAAACTTAAATCTGCAGAACAGATGAAATTTCTGTAAAATCATCTCATTAATTTCAAATGACTGGAAGCACCCAAACCACATTATATGACCACATTGAAATTAATTAAAAAATAACAACAAAATGTAACCAGAAAAAAGCCATTTATCTTTAAACTAAGGAAAGCTTTATCTTATGAGTAAAAATTATAATACAAGTTAGAAAATATTTATAACAATAATGGAAAAGCTGTATGTATATACAAGAGTTTGGTATACAACCAAAGCAAGACTTAGAAGGAAATATAAAGCCTTAATATTTTTACTAGAAAAGGAAGTAATTAATGAGGTAAGCATCTTACTTAAGGAGTTAAAAATTAATAGAAAAAAAGAATAGAAGAAATAAATAATAAATACAAGATCTGATATTAATGAAGGAGAAAACAGAAAATATCAGTATATCAAAAAAGAATGAAATCTACAATCTTTCTGGAAAGATAGATAAAAGAAACAGTAAAGGGAGAAAAATGTTTTAAATATTAAGAACAAAGAATAAAACTAACAAAAATGTGTAGATTCTGAAAAGATAAGGAATATTATGAACATTTCATGTCAATAAATTTGAAATCTTAGACAAAAGGTAACTTAAATCTGATTCAAGAAATGAATATCTGAATGGTCTATAATCTTTAAAGAAGTTAAAATACCAGTTAAAAATCTCCCAAAGCAAACTCAAGGGCAAGCTTGGTTTGACAAGAAGGTTATACCAAACTTCCAAGAAACAATCCAAACATTAAAAAAACTCTTTAATAATAAAGTGAAAAGAGGGAATTTTGTTAAATACTATAATAGTTGATAAATGTAAAATATATGTATAACATACATGTATTACATGGTATAGTAATAAAATAAACATATTTTATGAACATATCACCAATTCTAAAATCTTAAAAAAACCCAATACTGTTGCCACTGAGTGTTTCTTCTCTATCCTGTCCTGCTGCCTCTCCTAGAGGTTAGCAGTACCCTGAATTTCATATTTTTTATAACAGAGTTTTAAAAAATTGAAGCACTTAGTTAAAAGGACAGACATGAATACATTTTGACAAATAATTACACATATGTAAATAAGATAAAGAATAATTCCATTACACCAAGTAATTCCCTCCTTCCACCAAGACAGCCACTGTTCTCTGCTTCTTCCCATCACCACAGGTTAGTTTTGTCTGCCCTTGACCTTTGCATCAGTGGACTTATATAACATGTATTCGTGTGTGTGTTTCTTTTTGGATTCATCCATCTTATCTTAATAGTTCATTCCTTTTCATTGCTAAGCAATATCCCAGTGTATAAATATACCACTGTTTGTACATCCATTTTCCTGTCGATGTAATGCCAGACTGTTTTTAGTTTCGGGTTGCTATGACTAAAAATGATACGAACACCCTTATGCACAACTTTTTGTGGACATACTTTAGCATTACTCATGTAAGTATTTTGAAGTAGAATTGCTGTATCAGTGGATATGTGTATCTTTTTTATAAGAAGCTTCCAAACTGTTTTCCAAAGTGCTTGTACCATTTAACATTCACACAGGAAATGTATGAGAGTTTCAGTTGCTCTCCTTGCAGTGGAATTTTGGATGTTGCCAATCTTCTGAATTTTAGCCATTCGAGTGTGTGCAAAGTGGTATCCCAATGGAGTTTTAATTTGAATTTCCCTGGCACATAATAAGGTTGAACAACTTTTCAAGTGCATGAGTGATTTGGAAAAGAGTACTATGATTTCTGAAAGAGAGTTTTGCTTATTTTGGATATAATTAAAAAAAAATCCTGAATGTTTTGGGATTAAAAAGATGGCTTCCAGCTTCTCTTCATTATTTTCTTAGAAATCTACAGATTTCTGCATATGTGATGTTTCTCTCTCCTCTCTTAAAAATAAGGAAATCCCACAGAAATATACAAATGATTCAGGTCAAATGTGAGGGAAAGCTTCAGATGCAAACAACAAGGTGTTAATGAACTTTAAATTATGACCCCCTCATCTGACCAATCAAGTGCTGCCCAAAACTTAATGTATGCAGGAGAAATTAAACTATAAACTCCAACAGAGTTTGGAATTTATAGTTCCAAATGGGCCTGCCTGAGAGCTTGATAACAACACCTCATTATGTGATTTGAAATATTTTGTAAACAGATGAAATGATATGTAACTACCTATTTCTAAAGACAAATTGATGAATTCAATTATAAATTCACTTAAATTGAACAGAGCTCTTGTTTTTACTGAGTTATTGAGTCTAGTAATGCCTATATGAATTTAAAATGCAAGATTTCATAAATTTCCAGAAACAGAAAAAAAGAAACTTTATATGCTTGTTGGGCCAAAACTGAACAGCTGTATGTCAATCAGTGAAGTTGGAACAGTCACTCATTCCACACTCAAAAATAAACTCACAACGGCTTAAAGACTTCAATATAAGACAAGACTATAAACTTCTTAGAAGAAAACATAGGCAAAACATTCTCTGACATAAATCTTAGCAATGTTCTCCTAGGGCAGTCTACCCAGGCAATAGAAATCTAAGCAAAAATAAACAAATGGAACCTAATTAAACTTACAAGCTTTTGCACAGCAGAGGAAAAGCAAAACAAAAAGACAACGTATGGAATGGGAGAAAATATTTACAGAAGATGAGACTGACAAGGGCTTAATTTCCAGAACATGTGAACAGCTCATAATGCACCACTATTAATTACTTGGTTTGACAACTGAACCAAGGCTGTGTAAGATGTTAACATTAGGGAAACTGAGAAAAAGATATACAGGAACTCTGAACAAAACTAGATGCAACTTTTCTGTGTATCTAAAAGTATTCCAAAATTAGAAGTTTATTAAAAATATATATTTGGAGAGTGATAAGGGAAATGTGGCAAAATATTAAGAATTGGTACATCTAGGCAATAGGTATATGTGGACGTTTACTGGCCAATTTTTTCAACTTTTCTGTAGGTTTAAAATTTGTCAAAATAAATGTTAAAAGAAAACAAATAAGAGAAAATCACATTAGGAAAAACAAAACAAAAGAAAAGAATTTAAAACATTTACATACTGTATAAATATTAAAAATAGTTGATACTATTTCTTATTCAGGTGAATCTTTGAATAATTTATAATGGTTTAATAATTTTGATTTAAAACAATGTATGCCATCTCCCTGATTTTATCACAGTGTGAAAAGAATAATATTAACATGTTTTATTTTATTTTATTTAGTAGTGTTTTGGTTTATTTATTCATAAAAACTTAATTCTGAAATTTTATTTTCCTAAACTGATTTTATGGGTAATTTATCATTGTTTCCACAAAATGTTTAGGTAAAATTTGAATATACAACTAAGGCAAATTAGCAGACATATTTATTTATTCATAAAAAGGTTAATTCTTCTGAAATTTTTAATCTCCTGAACTGATTTTTATGGGTAATTTATCATCGTTTCCACAACATGTTTATGTAAAATTTGAATATACAACTAAAGTAAATTAGCACTATTGTCTAAAATGGTTTACTATTTAAACTTTTTATCATGCTATGAATCAGTAAGACTAGTTATTCCAAATACACTATTTGGATAAAAAAATTATAAATAAAATGTGACTGTCAAGCTAGTAGGCTGAAAAGGATATAAAATACCTTGTCTTAGTATACATGGTTATTATTAACCTTCACAGAAGTAGAAGCCATATACTGGCTTTCCCACGATTCAGTCAAGTATTGCCACAATAGTCCTGCTTATCAACTATCCCCAAACTCAGTGGATTAAAGGAATATTTATTTCCTTGCTCATATGTCTGCAGGTAGTCTGTACATTAGCTGGGCTATGGTGGGCCCTCAGCTCTGGGATTCAGGCCCCAGGTTCCATTTTCATTGTTTTGGGGTCTAGACTAAAGGGCATCAGCCCCCTGGAGCATACTTCTCTGATAGCAGATGGCTGAAGCATAAGAAGACATGCTCTATCGTGTAGGAACAGTTCCACCCTCCCCCCGGCCCGGCCTGCATACACTAACATCCCAGTAGCCAAAGCCAGCCACGTGACCAATCCCAAGTCAAAGGACAAAGAAATACACTTCACTCACCAAGAGGCCATGGCAAGTATATGAAAGAAAAATGTCACAACAGACGAGTGAATGATTGAATTCAGTAATTTAGTCCACGTTATGTGGACATGTATAGTGGGGTGCGGCTGTTTCTGGAACTCGTCTACTCTCACGTGCTTGTCTGTGATGGACAGTCTTCAGTTCATTCCAGGTCTTTTTGGCCTATGACAGAAGTGAGTAATTTCGGTTAAGAGTTGAAACTAATATTGGTGGTGGCGACTCAAATAAATTTAAAAGTTGCAAAGAAATATAAATGTATATAAAGGATAATGGGTTTGAGTTTTGTCCATGAAGGGAAAAAGGGTAAGTAAATACAATGGTTGGTTATTCTAGAATGTGAAAGACAATAGACTAAGACAAACTGGTGCTCTGTCATAACATTTAGAACATCTGAGGCGAAGTGAACCTTGCTTGTCTGATAGTACCTGCGATAGTGAGCTAAAAAATGACCATAAAAGTGTATTTCGTTTTGACAGAGTTGACCAGTGTTATGAGTTTATTTTAGAGAAAGTTTCAGTTTCCACACACAGCTGGTGTCCTTGTTCCCTCCGTTCATCATTCTTCCACCCCTTGCCTGCCCCTGGGTGACTCATCACCCCTTACTGATTCCTTTAATCCTGACTACACCTCCACATATGGTCCCCTCATTTAATTCTGTATAGTTTAAACCCTTGGAGGGTGACATCTGTTTCCTGCTGGGACCTTGACTGCTGTGTATTTATCACTCTGTTTTGTTTTAGTTTTGACACATTTTAATGTTTAGATTTGATTTTATATCCATCAATAACAGTTGTTGAGTAGAGGAAAAAGCTCAAAGTGTAATCATATGATGTCATCTTTTAAATGAAAAAAAATCATGTCCCCAGTGAATATTTTCAAACATATAGCTGTTTAATCAAATGTTTCTCTATGATTTTTTTCCATCTGTCATTTGAGAGACTGAAAGGTATTTCTGAAGTGAAAACCAAAATAGATATATTAAAAATGACTCACCTGTCTTTTTTCAGAAGAAACAAACCAATAAAACCCCAATTTCCTCACGCCTTAGGATCTTTTAATGAATGTTCTACTTTTCCCTTCCTTGGACTCCCACTGCTTCCCTCTGCTCTGGTACAACCTGGTATCTGATAAGAAGGCCCATGGATACATTCTGCACCCGGATGAGATGAGGGATCCCACTTGAGTCTGCAGCTTTAGACGAGTTTCAGACCTAAAGCTGGGGCTGATCTTAGGCATCAGTGCCTGTAGTGAAGGAAATATTTCTGCATCTGCTAGAAGATGCTTTGATAGCCCTTTACCTCCTTGCCTTAAAGCGGAAAAAAAATCCTTAAAGTAAAGGGAATATTTTGAAGATCATTGCTGTCTGCCAATCAGAAACATGAGGGACTAATGAACAATCCCTAATTTTGATAAATTGATACAGTGGGAAGTATAGCAGTTCATGACTTAAACCTGGGTGCAAATCCAACCTGAACAAGTTATTTATTGGAGGAGGTTATCCAGAGGACGTAACCCATGGCTGGCCTGTGATCTGCCACCTAGACCCAGGCAATGGGAGGCTCTGGGTCCACTCCCCATCCTGGCATGTTCTGCCCACAATTCCCATAGTGGGAGGCATTTTCAAGGACTCATTTTGAGAGAGCAGTGTGTTGTTGAAACCATCTGGACAATATATGTGACTGTATTCAGTTAAGGCTGCTATATAAATTTTGAGATTCTGGCAGGTGGGTATGGAGATTACTAGTCTTGCGGTGGCAGGAGAGGAGCCTCCTTAGTAAGTTTCTTTGCTTATCGGAACTGCTGCTTACCCATCTAGACTGGCTGCCTCTTTCTTCCCTCTCTCCTTGTCCTCTGCGTCCAAGGGCCAGTTTGTGATCAGCATTACTTCACCTTTCCCCATCTCTTCTTTTGCAGTCATGCCTACTTTCCCCCACCGTGCCATGTAGGAAAGGATTACTAAATAACATTTTTTTTAAACCTCTTATTTATGGAAGAATTTTATTAAGTGAGACTGAAGAGACCTTACGAATTTCCTGTATTATCTTCAGCTCTTCCTTGCTCTCTGCTACCTGGTGACCTTGAGCAAGTGGCTTAAACTTGCATTGCTTCAGTTTCTTCATCTTATAAGGGAGCTCACGTGTGCATGTACCCAGCACATTGCCTGGCTCCTAGGAGGCATTCAGTAAATACTGTTATTACTATTTTTGTTACCAGAGAAAGCTCGTGTATGAGTGATATTCATGAAACAGGGTAAAGAGGCCCTAAGAGATAAAATTGAGAAGAATCCATGAATAAAATAGCCCAAAGAAGAAATATTTAAGAAATAAGATATTGCATTTTGGCCTCAATGTAATTCTCTTTTTCCTTTAAGATTTCGTTGTGCTGCCTTAACACTGAGTTCACCTGGATGCTTACAAGGCGGTGATCTGCCTGACCCGCAAATGCCTAGGGATGCTCTTGCACCAGATGGTCAGCAAGAGGGGAAGGCCCTTTTTCCTTAGTAAAATACTTGCATTCTCATATTCACTATTATAATCCTCTGGATAATGGAATCATAATATTTATCCACCTTGTAAAGATGTTGACAAACTAAATTAACTTATTTCTTCTTAGAAATATATATTAAAGTGTATGTTCTTAAAATTACTTATTTAAGAAAATCAATCTCTTCTGCTGCAAACAGATAAAAAGATAGATTTCCCTACATCTCTTGACAGTGATTTGGGGGTTTTCATGAATTTTGAAGGCTTATGAATAAAGAAAAGGGTGTAATCCCAGCAGTGAGTGGGAAGTTTATGATGAAGAATGACATATGGGTGGATGTCAGCAAGTATCAAGAACATTCATGCAGAGATAAGGGAAGATAACATTCATGCATTGTGTGGGAGGAGCTGGCTCAGCTGTCTTAGGGTGCCGTGTGTAGACCATCCTAAGTATCACTAAAGTTCTGGATTCTGCCATATATTTTTCATATATTAACCATGATGAAAAGTTCCCTGGGGGCTTTAACTTTTAAGTGTCTTTCATTCTGATAATTGAATCTCCTCCCTTGGAGTAGAAGAGCTTTCCTACTACTATGAATAATAATAAAAACAGCAGCAAATATAACAAAAATAATACCAGCTTAATACATTGCCCTCCTGTGTGAGGCCCTAGTCATCCTGTTGAGTATCTTGGTGAACCTGTACAGAAGATTTTACTATCCTTATTTTGCGTATGTGGAAGCGGAGGCTCAGGAAGTTAAGACATCTCAACACAGTCACATAGGTTGGGCAGGGTAGAACTAGGATTCAGACACAAAGCTGAATGTTCACTCCCTGTACAATGCCATGCACAACTGGTTTATAGTTTCCATTTCTTCATAAAACAGTAATCTTGCAGTGTTCTTTATAGTTAGCATTCTGGATCGTCTATCAGCAGTAGGAAGAGTGGACGTAAAACTCATGAATTATATTGGTTTAATTGCTAGTCATTGTTTATCCTTTTGGAAATGTTCCAAGAAAATATACTAAGAAAGCCAAGTTGCAAAGAAATAACATACACAATGGAATATTGGTTAAATACGGTTACAAAGCTTTTCTCTTTTATGATAAATAAATTACAATTTTTAGATGGTACAAATTATAAACACTTTTAAAAATTATTTTTAGTGTTTCCTGAAATATATTTAATTTTTAAAACTTCTGATGCAAACTCCTGGATCTTTAATTTAAGATAGAAGATATACTGACACGACATGCAGGTTAAATTATGAGGTATCTTTTAATTCTTTTCTTCCTTGTTTTTCTCCTATCCCTCAGAACCTTCTTTTTTATGCTTTCATTTTAGACCTTAACTTCTAAAATACTTGACTGTGACGGTCCTTGATGTACAAAGAGGCAAGTTTATAATGGCAAGACACTCGGTTTAAAGTCTCAGGTATGTCAAGTGCATATAAGCATATGTATGGTGAGTGAGAATTTTTCATAAATAAATATAATGTCTTTATTATCAGTCTCTTCATAGTGGTAAGAACATTTAAGATACAGAAAGAACCAAATTAGTTAGTGCACACTTCACTTATTTAACTCACAAAGACTTACGAACAAAGAATATGAACATTGATTCATTCTCAATTGAAAATTTAAACTTAACAGAGAATAGCTTACTTGATACCTTTGAATTTTACTTTTCAATATTCAGCAAGCTCATTATCACCATAACTTCATGTGCACAATAAATCCCTTCCTTTAAAGAACTGCTTTTCAAAATATTCAAATATTTGGCCTATGTCTGTTTTTCTTGCTAGTATCTCAAAAGAGATGTTCCTTTAGGATATTTCCTCTTAAAATACTTTTTAAATGATCTAAATGAGCTTTAATAAATTTATTTGTGACTGTTGAACCACTAAGTCAAACTACCCAGAATGCAAGTGAAATAAAAAGTGAAATAAACTTGAATAGTAACACGTAAGCCTGCCTTAAAATATCCATCTTTGAGGTACAAGTTACATGTTCATGCTATGTTTTTATTGTTCATCGAGGCCAATGAATTTTATTAGGTGAAAAGAGACAAGGCATTATAGAGATAATACAGTCTGTGCTATATTATATGCTAATTCACATCGATAGAAAAATTTAGTTACTTGCTAAAAGTGAAGATTGAATATACCAGCTTCATAAACGCCATGTTTCAATGACTACTTTGTCCCCAAATTCTAGGCAAATCATATACATTTTTGGATGATAATAATCCATGAATGTAAACATAGATGTGACGCAGTGGGTTCCCATCTGGGGTCACTTTAACCCCCAGGAGACATTTTTGTCATCTTGACTTGGAGCATGCTCCTGGCATCTACTGGGTAGAGGCCAAGGGTGCTGGCAAACACCCTGCAGTGCACAGCCCCCTACACCGCAAGATCATCCAGTCCAGAATGTCAGGTGTGTCATTGTTGAGAAGCCTTAATGTAAAGATGTCTCTAACAATTGTGATAGAGCATGAAAAACATCGGGAAGCAGGGATCTGGAGTTCAGAATCCAAAGTTAGTGTATTTGGAGAGGATTAAAGAGCAAGAAGGTACATAAGAATAAGGAGTAGAAGCAATAAGGCATTGAATATACAGATATCACTATCAGAAACTGAATGCAGTGAAAAGCTAAACTGAGCCAAGTTGTTTGAGTAAGTTATCAAGTTGCATAAAAACTAGAAAAAGCATTAGTTATATATAGGTATTTTAACTTTAAGGCGACAGAGTGATCAGGAGGAAAAGGAAAGTCTTTTTAATAAGTGATACTTGAACAACTAAATATCTATATGAACAAAAATGAATGTAAATACTGACTTCACAGCACACACAAAGATTAACTTGAAGTAGATCAGACTGAAATGGAAACCTAAAACTATGAAACTTCTGGTGGAAAACTCAGGAAAAAAATCTTTGTAACCTTGGTTTGTGTGACGGTCTCTTAGAATACAGAAAACAGGAAGCAAAACAAATTTTTTTTTGGTTAAATTCAAGTTAATCAAAAGTAAAAATTTTGCTCTTTGAAAGACATTATTAAAGAAACAAAAGAAAAGCCACAAATTGGGAGAAATACTCACAAAATTTAAAGCAGACTGTAAACCTTTAAAACAAAGATAAGCTGTTTAGTCAGCAAAAATGAGTTTATTTGAGAATAGCAGAAGAGTTGCAATTTGGGCATGCAAACTGTGGTAAACCACAGCAAAGTCCGGAGAACAAAGGACAGGGGGATACTTTGATAGAGGAAAAGAGAAACTTAGGAGGGGCTGGTTTGAATGAAAGTTTATTGAAGGAGATTGAGAGTTCTAGGGTTGCAGTGGCTTCTAATTGGCTAACTTGTGGTGATTTATCATCAGCCGGGCTGTTGCTGGGCAGGGAGAAAGTCTTCGTTCTTCATGCTGGGGTACATAAAGTAAGCTGTGACAGGCAATATAGGTATGAGACCTCCCCTTTCACAGCTTCCTGACTTTAAATGAGTTTTTTCTTTATTTTCACATTTCCCCCTTTTAACTGAGATATATCCTTGAAAGTATTGCTGATCAAGAATCAGTTTTTCATATTTAGTGGTTTTGTCCTGGTGTCAGGGAGGACCTTTTCTGGCTGTCATGTTCCACGGCAGAGGAAACGTGTGTAGATTGGAACTATTGAAGCCTCATCTGAGGAACAAGGACAGGTAGAAAGGAGAATTCTCAGCCATTTCCCATGCAAAGTCTTTATCTTATTAAGGTCATAAGCATTGGAGAGCATCTCAAAGCATTGAGCTAGCATCACCTCATTGGGTACGTCATTTCTACAAGGGTTTGACAGGCAGTGGATACAAAGGTTAAAAAAATTATGCAAAGCAGAATTAAAAGTAATATGATGAATCTGGCTTTTAGGATGGTTCTAAACTAGGATCCTAGACTTGAAGGTAAGCCAGCTGAACAAATGAAAGGACCATGGAGAACCAGGTGAAACTTGTTGTAGCTAGTGTGCTTGTTCCTCGATCTTGTAACTGAATTTCTACCTCTCCAGAGGCATTTATCCACGTACAAAAGGTGATATCTGCTATTGTGTAAATGCCTCCTTGTTCAGAAAGTGAGTAATCATTGGCTATACAATTATCCAAAACTGTTTTAGCCAACAAATCAAGTGATTGTTGTTGGGCTGCTATTGCTTTGGCTGTAGCATTGACTAGCTCTCCTAATGTTAGGGGAAGATTTCTGATCACATGTTCTTTGGCACTTGATCTGACCCAACAGAGAAAATCTCTCCATATGTAGGCAAACCCAGAGTCATATTTGTTTCCAGGTTGTTATTGTTTGAATCTGTCACACAGGGTTGGAAAGGTAACAGCCATGGAGACCAGTAAAATTGTAAGGGTCTACAGATCACACAGGCAGTTTTATTCTGGCTTTGTTTCCCTTGTGTCCCTTTTTCCCATAAAGCCAGGAGACAAAGTTCCTCAACTTTGGGTGCTAATCAGAGACAGGGAAATGGACCGGGGGTCTCTAGCATAATGTTTTTGATGACAAATCCAGCAGTCTGACAGATTATTCCTCCCACCTTCCCTTAGTAATGGCCTGAGAGATAAAGATGATGACATCTTTCCAGGTCAATGCCTGAATAAAGGAAAGAAAGGGAAGAAGAAAGGGTTTATGTTTAGCGAAAATATGAAGTCTTGATCCAGCATCTTGGGAGGAAGTAGTCTGTCTCAATATCAGATACTTCTCTTCCTGCTCAGCTTTATTTGGAGTACTCCAGCTTTCGTGCAGGACCAGATGTCCGGTGGAGCCTTTTTCAGCTGTGAGATGTGTATCTAAGATTCAAGTCCCTGAAGTTTGGCTGCCATCTGAGTGGTTAGGAAGACCTAATATAGTCTCTTCCAAGGAGATTCAAGACAATCTTTGTTCTTAGGGATTGAAATGTTAGTTTGGGGATTTGTAGCCAGATATTTGAGGAAACAAGAAGAATTCAGGATCCAGTACAGTTTACAGGTATATAACAAAACCTCGAAGACAATTAACAGGATTAGAATATAATATAGACAAAGGTGTGAAAATAATTTCTCTCTCCACAGTTGCCCCCATTTTTGTCAAAGGCAGTGAAAGTAAAGCTAATTTATTTGTTCTAAGCTTGGCATATTTATTTGCGTAAGTGCAGCAAGAATAGTTGTTGGCTATATAAGCTCTTTTAAGACTGCTTTGTTAGAACAAGGACTCTCAGATTGAACTCCTAAAAACCTTTCAAGATGAGGAAGCCATATCAGAGTCTGAGTAGTTCCTTAAAGCTGCCTGGTAGTATCTGAATCTATACATGCCTCTCTCATGTGATATTCTAATCAAAGCCATGGTAATATAACCAATATTTCTAATTTCATTGTTATAAGGAGAATAAATTTTTATTGAATTTATTTAAATAACTAACTATATTGTGAAAAGAATGCTTGAAATTTCCATGTTTTGGAGGGATCAGGTAGAGGAAAAAAAGCAAATGTTTCATTTTTGTCTACAAAATGCATATTTAACCAAATTGCTATAAGTCATAGATGTGTGGGTTTATTTCTGGGCTCTCAATTCTGTTCCACTGATCTATGTGGCTGTTTTTGTACCAGTACTATACTGTTGTGGTTACTACAGCTTTGTAGTATAGTTTGAAATTGGGGACTGTGATACTTGCACTTTTGTTCCTCTTTCTCAAGATTGTTTAGGCTCTTCAGTTTTTTTTGTGGTTTCATGCAAATTTTAGAATTATTCTAGTTCTATGAAATATGCCTTTGGCGTTGATAGGGATTGCATTGGAACTGTACATTACTTTGGGTACTGTGGACGTGTTTAACAATATTGATTCCTCCAGTCCATAAGCATGGACTCTCTTTCCAGTTTTGTGTGTCTTCTTCAATTTCTTAAGTAAGTACTGCACGTAATTCTGAGAGTCGTTTACTCCTAAAGGTTTGTCTCCTTTGGCTCTCACTTCTGACACCAAGTAAGATTAACGTTTAAAACAAAAAAGTTAAGTGGTTTAGCTAGCAAAGTCAAGTTTTGTTTTTTTTTTTCAGGAAAAGCAGAGAAATTGCAATTTGGGACATGCAAACTGGCAAACGACTGGCAAGACCAGACAAGAAAGGAAGGGAGCATTCTTTTACAGAGGAATAGAGGAAGTTGAGAGGGACTGTTTTGAATGAAAGTTCATTGGAGGAGAATGAGAGTTCAGGGTTGTGGTGGTTTCTCATTAGCTGGGTTCTGACAATTTCTTATTGACTAGGCTGTTGCTGGGCAAGGAGAAAAACCTTTCTTCTTCCTACTGGGGTATGTAAAAATAAACTTCCTGCTGAGGTAAGCTGCAATAGTGGTGCATATAGGAGAGCTCCCCAGTTTTCTTCTTTCTCTGTCATATCCTCTACTCTTGTCTCCTGAAATCACTTCTGGAAATTAAGTATATGTAAGCCTTTTTCTCAGAATCTGCTTTCTGCTGGCTACTTGAGGTAGGATATATGTCTTTCCTTCAGCATCTCTCTATCTGTAAATATGGCTGATGGTATAAATGGTGAAGATCTGATAAGATCTTTCACTACAGAAGGTATTTTTGAGTGATGTCTTCAGAAAAGAACTGTCTTCTGTAGATTTCTGAATGTATTCAACTGAATTATTCATTTGAAACTTCTCCAGCTTTAAGTTGTTTCCCAACTTCATTTTGTGTAAATCTAGCATGATGTTAAGAGATGTATTTTCAGCCTCTATGAGCAAAAAAACTCACTTGAGCTCCTGTGTTGAATGAGAATTTGCAAACTTGCAACCTACTTTAGCAGGAAGTGAAACTGAGATGTGTTTTGTGCATTTCATGTAGGGATAATAGTTTGCACTTTTATTTCCCCAAGGCCAAAACAAATGGGTACTGTGTATCTTTTCATCCAAATAGGAAAATGTTCCTCAGGAAAGCTTTGCTTTGGTTTGTTATTAAGGCATCATTTTAAAGTGAAAATGGACGTTTGTCAGCTACAGCTTGAGACTAGCTTTGGATCTGAAGAATGGAGTCAAATGTGTACTGGAACCTGCTTGTACCAGTCCCTGAAAGCTAAATATGCTTATCTCTTCCCAACTTTGTGTTCAGTGACATTATAGGCAGCTTGAAATTGGCAAAAGAGGAAATATTTACACCATGGGAATTGGTAAATGCTGTAAATCAGAGCTTCCCTTGTCCTCTTGCCTACTCAGTTTATCAGGTCATCACCCCTAACTTATTTCCTCCAACTGGCTAATCACTGATCTACCTATATAAAGTAACCATAATTTTGAAATAACAGGGAATTAATACCTCCTTTAAAACTTTCTTACTTCTCAAATGAGAGAATGGATGTCTAGAGAGGTTAGTTGATATACTCAGCATCACACAGTTGGTTTCAGAGTTTGAGCTAGAACCAACCTCTTGACTCAGCTACTTGCTAGAAAAACAATTTTCTAATTATTCGGATTTGCAAAGTACCCCTACAGTTGTGTGGATCCATCTTGACTGTAGAATTTCAATGAAAACTTTAAACATATTTGGGTCCAAAATCTGTATTTAAGCTATTCATCATGGAAAATCCCAGATAAACCTGTTTTGTTTGTTTGTTTCATTGGAAAATTTTGTCTTTTGAGAATTGATGAGCTCCAAGTTAACATCCTGCCACTTGTGTACATACACAGATTCAAATGAAAATTGGTATGCTGCTCCATATATGTCTTTTGAATTCAGTTGTTTTTAAACTCACATGATTTACTGGATCTAATGATAAAAGAGAGCTATGAAATTGATCTGACCTTTGAACATCTGAATGCTTAAGTAAATGATATAAAAGATATAAATTATCTAAGACCAGAAAGACACATTTGTAAGAATTTATAAAAATAAAGGCAAAATATAAACAAAATATTCTCAGAATCTTGGCCTCATTGCTTAAAGAATTTTGAGAATACCATTACTATAGCTTAATTAATGATTTGCATATTGGTAATTGGTGAATTTAATTGAACATCAGGATATTCTATAACTTAATGTAGAAAAATGTAGCAACTGTGTTAGCACATTCCAGGATTTTTAAGTGTTTTACAGACTGTGGGAAACGCAGTGTGGGATAAGAATGTTAATTCCCATGACAGGGATATGGTAAGTGTAGCATTAGTTGGGGTAGGCTTTCTGAAGAGAGTAGTTTGTTCTTCCTCCTTATCTGTGGGTAGATTTGAAAATCTGTGTCTCCTGCCCTTCTATGGTAAAGTTTTGAGATGCAAATACTTCAGGCTATGTTTGGAAGGAATATTTACATCGTTCACTGGCTTTACAACAAATTCTGTGAATCCCCTGAAGATAAAGGTAAGGGAAAAGTTAATTAACTTTAATTTGACATCTACTATGTGCAGCACTGACTATGCATTTAAATACATGTGCATTTATTTAGTTTTCACAGTGTGAAGAAATAATGTTTCCTGGCTCTGATCTGTCTGACTTACCTTTGTGATCCGCTCTAGCAAGCTCCTAACCCTCAGAGTTATTGCTAGTAGATTCTAGCTAGAGTTAATGGGGCAAATCAGTATATGAGATGGTAAATAGTTACTGTGTTTACTTTACAAATCCTTATTATTCAGTTTGCCTCCTTGGAGTTATCATTATTTACCCACGGTGTTCTATAGAATATTGGCATCCTCTATCAGGTTCTCCCTTGAGCAAAAACATATTCAACTAGAGAAGAGAAGCATGTATCTGCAGATGAAGATAAGATCGTATGTAAACTTTTTGTAACTGGTCTATGAAATGAATGTGTAGAATTCTGTATTTAAGTGTCAAGCTTTCTCTTTGAGTGTTCAGATCTTGGGCTTCTTTGGTTTTGGGTGAAATACATGGCTGTAGTTTTCCAACATTCATTTGAAGGCTTTTGTCTGGACACAAAAATCAGGAAAAACATATATTGTAGTTTGACCTGAAGTTTTCATCGACTGAGCTGATGAGAAAGCAGGTGGTTACAATGAAGCAAGACAAGCCTTAGATTGCTGCAGACATGACTCACTATGAAATACAAGTGAGCAATATATGAAAGGAGCAAAGAATTGAAAGGATGGAATAATTTCATATTTCAGCACAAAAGATTGCCTGGGATTTTTTTCCTATTCAGAAGGGGAAACAGGACCTTCTGTCCTGGCCCATAAACAAATCTGTTCAGCATTTTTCAGCATGCCTACTCTTTCCTACATTGTTGAAAATGTATCCCACAGCCTCCAGAGGACACAGCAAGCTTAAGCCTGACAAATACCCTAATCCCTCCCCAATCATTTGAGAAGAACCTGAGATCTCAAAGTTCTACTCTTGTTACTGAAGCAGTTTTCAAAACCCAACCGAGAGCAACTTGGTATTTTACAAGAAAAATAGGTGAACTGAGTGAGACATGGGCACAGAGGAGGATTTTCACGCTATAAATATCCCTGAGAAACTGTGAGGCAGAGAGTAGGAATATCAGTACCCTTGGTGAGTTACATTTCTCTGAATGTCAGGCCACTGGCTTCTTTGTGGTGCTTAAGTCCCTTTATAAGGAGTTAGGTCATTAGGGAACTATGCTATCTTAATGACCTTTATAACATTATTGACCTTTAGAAATTGATGGGCTCATCACCTTTAGTCTGTAGAAATTCTCATGTGATATGGCAAAGGATAGTGTTTCAAAGCAAGGGCTTTGGAGCCAGAAGACCTGAGTTCACATGTGGCTCTACTTGCTAGTTGTGACACCTTGGAAAAACTTGGTAACTTATAATTTGCTTGTGTCCCCGTTTCTTCATGAATAAGATTAGAATTGTAGCAGCAATTGCCTTTCTAAAGTTACCTGCCAGGATTGCATGAGTTAATGGACGTAAAGTTCCCAGCACAGGACGTTACATCTAGGAAGCGCTCTGCATGTTAGTTCTTGTTAGGAAGCTGTTCTTTTGGTTGTAGGAAGAGGCCATTACTTCGACAAGTCCTGGCATCCTGGTTCTGCCAGATGCTGTCCAGGATGTGAAGGTGATTAACCTCTTTGGCTTTAGAATTCTCATCTGGCATACCGAAGGGATTGGCTGGCTATAGTGTATATGACGAATAATAAGGAAGGGTTTAATAAATTGTAGCATAATAATCACTAACATTTATTGGTTACTGTTTTAAGTGATTCACAGACATCAATTAATGTAATTCTTATAACAACCCTATGAGATGAGGATTATTTTAATGCTTAATTTATAGATGAAGAAATTAAACTATAGACAGATAAGGTAATTTGACACACAGCTAGTAAGTGACAGAGCTGGGATTAAGTCAGTTAAAAATAGTTTATATAATATGATCCCACTTTTGAGAAAAGTAACATATATAGGTATATAAGTTGTATTATATATATAAACTGTTATCCACACATACACATAGTGTCCAAAAAAAATTAAGAGAACTTCATGTGATATGGATATTTTATTGGGTGAGAAACACATTGATGGTCAGAGATGGGAGATGGTCAGATGGGAGACTTCAAACCTGAAACTGGTATGAAGCTCAGAGGCATGATGTTACTGAATAGCTTATAAAGAGAATGAGGATGTTGTTCAACCTTTCCAGTGATTGATTATTACAGTAGGGTTTCAAGACAGCAGGGAGGGAATTGCTTAAAAGAGATTATCTTATACCAAGTCAGGAAGACAACTTCGGTTTCATTTATGGCATTTATATATCAGAGGCATAGGGAATTTATAAGGAAATTATGAAATTTGTAAGGAATACCCTAAGTTAAATTTTGCTTATATTCATGGAATAAACAAGATTAAATTTTGTTTATGGAGCTTAACTAGTTTTATCTGCTCAGGGGTCTTCAAGCCTGTTCTCCATTCTATTTTACTGTAACAGTTCCCTCCTTTTGGTCATTCTCTTAGCAGGCTGTCACTCTCAGTACCACTGCTGAGGTAGACACTAGGACAGGTTGTCATATATCATTATAATTAAGGGATATTCTCCAAATTGTGAAAATGTTGAGAGTCATTACTCAGTGGCACGTAACTCCCTTCCGTATGACTTGCAAAGTGTACTTATATTAGATAATTCAAATCTGTCTATTAAAATGATTGTTAATTAAAATATTCGAGAAGATGAGGAGAGAGGAAATAGAGATTAACTGCTAAAATCTGGTGCTAATGCAGGTTTAATGTTTGAGGCATTGGCACTTGGAAACAGCCAAGAGTCAGGACAAGGTTAATTGCCTTGTATGTGGGACTCAGCAAACAAGAACACCAAATCTCTTCTGAAATCAATTTCATATATGATATTAAAAAATCAAAGTAACCAGGAAAAATCAGAAACTTGTTGCAATTCCTAAGACTTTTTTATGGTTTAGTACTGGTCAGTGGCTTAAATGTATATGGGGTGGGTTCTCGTTACAGTAGTTAGGGTCTATAAAGGTCTTAAAGTAGCCTTTTGTGTCATCACACCATATGACTGAAATGATTCTTTGGAGGCAGAGAAGGGAATATAGAATAATGACTGGATGAGGAGAATATGGGCTGTTGTGAATAATTCTAAGCTGATGGCTGGGATGTTTACTTAAGCATAAATCACTGATTATTGATCACAGCATATAGCTCTCTACCAAAGATCAATGCTCTTTTGCTATGGGCCTCACTCCTCATTTCTGGAATGGAAAAGAGAAATGTATCTGAAAGTAAGATTTTGTAAATATCTAATTGAATAAACCCTTAAGTTTCTCTCCTTCAGAACTGAGTGAAGTGGGAGGACATCTCTCATCTGGATTAGATTTATTTGACTACTCCATTACCATTTAACACTCTCCTAAGACCCCTCTTCTTCACCATCAGAGGATAATCTAACCTGGAAGACAGAGCCAGTGAGGGTTGTCTTACATTATTTTAGAGAAACAACTATCTTTCCTAATTACATACTTGAAACACAAAGCATTCCTCTTTATTAATTATATGCATGAAATCTAATTTTATGTATGCAAATATTAAATTTTTCCCATCTGAACGGTGGTTGGTCTGTGCATAGTATGCACAGTCTGCTACAATTGTTTAACAATTGTAGATATCTATGTCTCTTTTAGAAGAAAAAGAAAGTTTAAGAGATGAGATATTTTGAAGCAGGATTCTAAGGAAGAACAGATTCTTTAGATTAGAAGAGAAGGAGTTGGATTCAGTTTTCCTATTTCCTTCCTCTTGCCTATTACGTAGGAAGCCAAAAATCAAGGAACAAGTCATAGCATAAATAACCGTTTTAAATGATGAAAGGAGTGTGTGCTAGGAGAAACGGGCTTGCTTCAGAAGATCTAGATTTTGAATAGCTGGTGAAACATTCAATGAATGTTTAAGGGTTAATAAATAATGACAGAAATGGAATCAACTAATTTTATTTTAATTTGTACCCTGGCAAATGATTCACATACATTTTGGAGGAAGAGAATCAGCTTAGCAATTCCCTGGGTTCCTCTTTATTTTCACTCCTTGGAACAGCAGCTGAGTCGAAGTCAGGAAGCATAGAAGCCTTGCTTGCTGGAGAGAGTGTTCTCTTATCACTGCATCCTAACCCCACCAGGATTTAGAAAGAATAAATTTAAAACAGCTTAAATGGAGATTTAAAGAGTTGATAGAGCAAAGCCAATTAAGGTGAATGGACTTTGCTCTGTCAATGATGTTGGTGATTGTTTATTTCATAATGGAACTGAGCCCTCGCATGGCAATACCAGAGCGTCAGATCCTTACCTTGTGGGTAAGAGAGTATTGAGGTCTCAGTCTCTAGCTGTTAGCAGATCTTTGGCACTCCTCAAGTGAAAGCACAGCTTCTTAACATTTTGAAAAAATACTGGTATATAACTCATTCATTCAATAAACATTTGTGGGTATTTCCTATATGCCAGGTAAACCAGTTTTCTCTAATAAAGGATCAGGAAAAAATAACTGAGATTAATATATCTCCAAATATGGGGACATACATTGTTCCTTCTCTCTAATTTTGAGGAATGTCTCCAATTGGGCTTTTCAAAATATGTACAATTGATGCTTTCCCAATTAAATAATAAAGAGAGGACAGTTTTCTCAATTCTGATATAACATAGAAATCTCTAAGCCTCAGGTTTTTCAAGTATCCATTATTGATTGAATATGATTGTGATTTTTATCTAAGAAACTGAAAAATTTGCTGAATAAGTGAGTGTCCAAGAGATGGATGCTCTGTAGTTGGTTCACAAAGTAAGATTAATGACACCATGTAGTTAGTGATGACAAGGCCATGTTGAACAGTCATGGGAGATTAGGTTGTGACCATCTGTTTTTCATGTGATGTCTTAATAAACACCACCACCAATACTGAGGTGTTATTACAGCCTGCATCCTGGGTATTTGTAGATCAGGGCACTTGGGCACAAGGACAGAATTGTTGCATCTCCTTGAGTTACCACATGGGATGTTTTGGCCTATATTAAGACAGTGGTCCCATTTTAAAGTTTTCGTTTTGTTTTTAATTGCAAAAAACATTTGGTGAAGGGATACTAGGAATAGAAGGACAGGATGAAGAGAATGCTTAGAAGAAAACAGGTGAGAATTCAGAAAAAGTAAGGCAGAGAAAAAGATCTCCAATCTTTGATAAGGAATTAAATATAGAAAATCCTGCTTATGTATTATACTTAATGTGAGTGCGATAACAAAAATAATAAGGAATTCTTATAATTATTTTCTAGTGAAGACTATCCACCCATGATGAGCAATAGATTTATGTATATATGTATATATAAATATAATATCACCATGTCATGTATTCATTCAATAAATATTTATGGGAACCTACTGTGTACCAAGCAAACCACTTCTCTTTAATAAGAGATACCTGATCTTCTTTGATAAGAGATCAAGAAAAAACAAGTTTTATATGAGTGTGTGTATGTATGTATATGTATATATATGTACTTCTCAGCCCTTCATTGATATCATATGGTTTTGTTTTGTTTCTTTTTAGTACAGACAGCATTATGACAGCTTTGATTAGCTGCAGATTAGAAGGGAAAAGCTCAGGGAGAAGAAAATGAAGGATACTATTAAGACTGAGAGTAGTAAGTGAGAGCAAATAGACTGACAGGAGGAACAGAAAATGATTAAAATAGGCATAATAAAAAGAAATCAATCCTGATCCATTTAGTTTAGAGGTAACGATCTTGCCTACCTCAAGCATAGTAGTATTCTTTCAGTGCTATGTTATAATTGCTGCTTTTAATAATGAATTTAAGCTACCACAAAGGTGTAAGGTTTATTTGTTTTCTGAGGCAGGGAATATGTAATCATTTTAGCAGTATTTCCAACTAAAATTGTGGAGAAAAATTAAAAGCTTGATTCAGAAATTATTTGTAAAATTTGCTTTTTTAGAAAATCTTATGCAAGATAGGTGAGTTTTTAATCATTAAAGCAAACTCAAAAACTGTCTTTTTGTAGCCTGTCATTCTTCCAGATTAAATGACTTTTAGACGCCATGAATTCAGACTTGATCTTGCTAGCACACATTTACTCACATAGGGTAAATATAAGACAGGTCTCCCCTTGGAGCTTGTTTTAGGAAAAATCTATGCTTGTGAGATCCTGGTGTGGACAAACAATGTTGGCTGCCATTTCAGTAAACAAAGACTGTTGCCTGCCATCAAGCCATCAGCCACTGTTGATGCCCGACAGTGTGCCCTGAGGGGAATTAGAGATGGAGAAAAACAGGATACTGGTCCTAGATACTAAGATACATATCAAAGGAATGATTTTAACAAGCCCAGACTCCTCCATCTTCCCATACAAAGAAAAGCACTAGAATCATTAACTTGAGTTGCCCCATTTTTTGTGATTAGCAATTATCTTTTAATGTTTGACTGCCTGTTTGTCCTCCACCCCCTACTCCACCTCCCCACCTACCCCGCCTCCAGCAAAATCTCTTGTATATCCAGGCTCTTCCCTTACCTCTTCAGAACAATTCCTTAGAGCTGTGTGAGAGGCTGTCTCCTGGGCTATAGTTTTCAGTAAAGTTCCCTAATAAAACATAATTCTCCCTTTTAAGTTGTGTGTGTGTTTTTTTTTTTTTTCAGTTGACACTGGATTTGGAGATGATGCATTTTCACGCAAGTGACCAAATGCCATTGACCACTTTCTGTTCTAGGAGTCAAATGGGGAGTGCAGAGCAAAGCCAGCGAGAAATGGACGTTTTGCTCTATGACTATATTTACAGACATCCTGTATTCCTTGCAAGCCATCTAGCTTTTAGCCACTTCACATTTACACACCTCCCTGTCATTTTTCTTCTCAATATCTTATAGCCTTTGCTTTAACTTGTTACAGTTGCTCTTAAAATGCTTAAAGTCCATCGTTTTAAAGGACAGTAAAGTAACTCGTGTCTCAATAAGAAAATGCTAAATTCTTAGCTACATTTCTGGACCTTGCTTTCCACATTTCTTTAGTCAAGAAAACAGAGCCTAGAGCATAAGGCTCATTCAGGGTATTGAGAGAGTGAGGTTTCCTTCCTGATTAACAGTTGACTAATTATGAGTTGCTATTATGCCTGGAGGGAAATAGCCACTGTTTTGGCTTTTATAAACTCTGCAGTGTCTAGGTGCCTTTTGAAAAACCTCATCCAAATACCAGTGAGATCTCCTCCTCTATTAGTCACTGCCCAGATTTTTCAAGTGGGAAAAAGCAAAAGCAAAACCAAACCAACCAACTGGAAAAAAAATTCAGTGGGTGCCTTGAGGCTTTGAGACAAGCTAGAAATAGATCCACACCCTGCTATCCCTGGACATGATACACAGGAAAAAAATAGAACAATTGAAAATATTTGAGTCTGTTTCCTTTGAAAATTCAGTTTATATTCAGAGTTCACAAGGCTCAATAAGTACTGGGAAGTTCTGTGTGTGTGTTTTCTCTCTTTTTCTATGTAGTTTCCTAAAGAGCTCTGGAAGTAAGCTAGCTTCCTTTGCTGTTTGTGTTGTCACTACTGCTTTCTTGGAAAGATAAGCCACAGGTCCTTTTGTGACACTGGTAGCCACGTCACTGGCATTTACAAAGAGGCTTTTGCAAAGACATTGGCAACCTCATCTGCAAATCTGACTTTGGTGCTGATGGTGGTGCTGTCGAGGCCTACGGAATGACCTCCAGTCTTTGCTAAGGTTTTAGCACCTGCTGTTGATTATTTTCACCCTTTTCTACTAGAATATAATTCATGGTACTTGTAGAGCGTTAGAATCTTAAACCTCTCTCAAAAGACAGAAAGAGACATAATTCTATAAAAAATAGTTCTCAAATTCAAAATGCCCGGAAAGCCTACTTGTCATTATCCTTATGAAGTTATTTCAATAAACAAAACTCATTGTGCTTTCCTGTGGTTAATTCAAAGTATCTCATGTGTGGTATTTTTTTTAACTTTTTTTATTGATTTATAATAATTTTACAATGTTGTGTCAAATTCCAGTGTAGAGCATAATTTTTCAGTTACACATGAACATATACATATTCACTGTCACATTTTTTCTCTATGAGCTGCCATAAGATCTTGTATATATTTCCCTGCGCTATACAGTATAATCTTGTTTATCTATTCTACATTTTGAAATCCCAGTCTATCCCTTCCCACCCCCCACCCCCTTGGCAACACAAGTTTGTACTCTATGTCTATGAATCTATTTCTGTTTTGTATTTATGTTTTGTTTGTTTGTTTGTTTGTTTGTAATTTTAGATTCCACATATGAGAGAGCCCATATGATATTTTTCTTTCTCTTTCTGGCTTACTTCACTTAGAATAACATTCTCCAGGTGCATCCATGTTGCTGCAAATGGTGTTATGTTGTCGGTTTTTATGGCTAAATAGTATTCATTGTATAAATATACCATACCTTCTTTATCCAGTCATCTGTTGATGGACATTTAGGCTGTTTCCATGTCTTGGCTATTGTAAATAGTGCTGCTATGAACATTGGGGTGCAGGTGTCATTTTGAAGTAGGGTTCCTTCTGGATATATGCCCAGGAGCGGGATTCCTGGGTCATATGGTAAGTCTGTTCCTAGTCTTTTGAGGAATCTCCATACTGTTTTCCACAGTGGCTGAACCAAACTACATTCCCACCAGCAGTGTAGGAGGGTTCCCCTTTCTCCACAGCCTCTCCAGCATTTGTCATTTGTGGACTTCTGAATGAAGGCCATTCTGACTGGTGTGAGGTGACATTGTAGTTTTGATTTGCATTTTTCTGATAATTAGTGATATTGAGCATTTTTTCATGTACCTGTTGATTGTTTGTATGTCTTCCTTGGAGAATTGCTTGTTTAGGTCTTTTGCCCATTTTTCGATTGGGTTTTTTTTTTTTTTTCTTCCTATTAAGTCATATGAGCTTCTTGTATATTCTGGAGATAAAGCCTTTGTCAGCTTCATTTGCAAAAATTTTCTCCCATTCTGTAGGTTGTCATTTTGTTTTGCTTATGGGTTCCTTTGCTGTGCAGAAGCCTGTAAGTTTCATTAGGTCCCATTTATTTATTCCTGCTATTATTTCTGTTGCTTGGGTAGACTGTTCTAGGAGAACATTTTTGAGATGTATGTCAGATAATGTTTTACCTATGTTTTCTTCTAGGAAGTTTATTGTATCTTGCCTTATGTTTAAGTCTTTGATCCATTTTGAGTTGATTTTTATATATGGTGTAAGGGAGTGTTCTACCTTCATTGCTTTACATGCTGCTGTCCAGTTTTCCCAACACTATTTGCTGAAGAGACTGTCTTTATTCCATTGTATATTCTGGCCTCCTTTGTCAAAGATTAGTTGACCAAAAGTTTGTGGGTTCATTTCTGGGCTCTCTGTTCTGTTGCATTGGTCCATATGTCTGTTTTTGTACCAATACCATGATGTCTTGATGACTGTAGCTCTGTAGTATTGTCTGAAGTCTGGGAGAGTTATTTCTCCAGCCTCTTTCTTTCTCTTCAGTAATGCTTTGGCAATTCTAGGTCTTTGATGGTTCCATATAAATTCTGTTATGATTTGTTCTATTTCTGTGAAATATGTCCTTGGTCATTTGATAGGGATTGCATTAAATCTGTAGATTGCCTTGGGCAATGTGACCATTTTAACAATATTGATTCTTCCTATCCAAGAGCATGGGATATCTTTCCATTTTTTAAAATCTTTAATTTCCTTCATCAATGGTTTATAGTTTTCTGTGAGTAATTCTTTCACCTCCTTGGTTAGATTTATTCCTAGGTATTGTATTACTTTGGGTGCTATTTTAAAGGGGATTGTTTCTTTATTTTCTTTTTCTCTTGATTGATCGTTAGTGTAAAGAAATGCAACTGATTTTTGAACGTTAATCTTGTAACCTGCTACCTTGCTGAATTCTTCGATCAGCTCTAGTAGTGTTCTATGGAATAACAAATGAGAGCTGCAATTCCAGTTTTATTTTAAAATTATTGGGATTTGTTAGAAATACCTGTGTTGTGTTGATTACCAAAAACTAGAAGACATCTTGATTATTTTCATGACACCAATTTGTAATTAAATGCCCCAAGTTTTATTTTTTGAAACATTGTGTGGTTTTTAGTTCTGAAGCATTAGCAAGATAGGATTCAATAGCAAGTCATAAAAACAGGCCATTTAATAACTATTTCAAATAAACTATTTACTTTCAAAAATGATTGGCCCTGAAATATTTTCCTTTGAATCTTATAAATATAAAAGTAGGTAGAACTTTATATTAAAAAAGTGAGCAGAAGTAAACCAATAGTGATGAAAATTATTAAAAATAGAACACTTGGCTTTATGGTGGTGGTAAAGATTTTAGAGCATATCCTTAGTTCTGAGACAATTATTTATTAAAACAATGATAACTGTCATCAAGTATTTAAGTAGGTATTATGTGTATGGCTTGTAATAGAAACTTTATATCTATGCCTCCGAGCTCACATTGTAGCAGAAATAACAAGTTCAAGATCACCACTGTTTTCCCCTAAATGTTATATTGAGCCCAGTCCTATAGACTGTTAAGGGTTATACAAATAAATAGCTCTGTGGTGAAATCAATTTTGCAAATACTGTGCAAAATTTAAACTTGTCCTTTAATATAAAGCTTCTCAGTTCTATTTATGTGTTAATGTGAACTCTGGGTCTACAACAGAATGATCATTTATCAGATTTGTTTGACAATTGTATTAGAGTTCTCCAGAGAAATAGAATTGATTGGAGGTATCTATCTATCTACCTGTCTGTCTATCAGTCAGTTTATTATAAGAGATCGGCGCACATGAATATGGAGACTGGGGAGTCCCACAATCTGCTGTGTGCAAGTTGGAAGCCAAGGAAAGCTGATGATGTAGTTCCAGTCCAAACCCAAAGGCCCGAGAACCAGGGGAGTCAACAGGGGAATCATTAAAAATAACTGTGCAGTATCCCAGGGCCCACAAACCAGAGGACCTATGGTATATGGTTACCAGGGGGACGGGGGCTGGGAAGGGATAAATAATTGTCTTAATCTGAAGACCTGAGAACCAGGAGTACCAGTGTCTAAAGACAGGAGAAGGTGGATGTTCCAGCTCAACTAGAGAGCAAATCTGCTCTTGCTGTACCATTTTGTCCTACTTGACCTCTCATTGGATTAGATGATGCTCACCTGCATTGGTGATTGGAGATCTTATTTACTCAGTCTACTGATTCAAATGCTGATCTCTTTCTAAAACACCCTCACAGACATTCCTAGAAATAATGCATTACCAGCTATCTGGCATCTCTCAGCCCAGTCAAAGGTGACACATAAAATTAACCATCACAACCTTGGAAGTCTTTTTTCATGACATATTCATGGAATTCCATGGATGTTCTTGTTGGCTGCTGGCATATACTATATACATTACTATAATTATATATGTGTGTGTGTGTGTGTGTACACACAGTTGATCCTTGAACAATGCAGTGGTTAGGGGTACCAACCCTCACAGTCTAAAATCTGAGTATAACTTTATAGTCAACCCTCTGTATCTTCAGTTCTACATCTGTGGATTCAACCAACTGTGGAATGTGCAGTGCTGCGGTATGTGTTTATTGAAAAAAATTCACATGTAACTGGACCTGCGCAGTTCAAACCTGGCTTGTTCAGGGGTCAACTGTATGAAGGAGCTAAACTTTGCCATCAAAATGATAAAAGTATTTCAATTATGACATTTTTAGATAACTAAATTAAAAACTGTTTAGCTTCTCCATTTTAATAGGATATTGTTATGATACTTTATCTCATAAGATGTCTTTTCTTTCAGCAATTGTTGATCACTTATTTAAGCTTAAACTATTTAAACTTAACCTAGTTGTCAAAGTACATTCTTCTATAAGTTAAAAGTATAACTCTTGTTGACTGTTAATTACTCCAAGATCCAAAGAATAATGTATTGAGCTAGCAAAGATCTATTGCAGTCAGGGAGAATACCAGCTTGACTGGGTCTTAGTGAGAAAGGAGACCATCTATTCCAACAAGGCATAGTTTTTAGCACTAAGAACTGGGATAACCTGTGCCAACCTGACTTTGTCCCAATAAATATTTGCTCCAGAAAGATAAGATTGCAAACCAATAAATATTTTCACTGTTTGCTTCAGGAAATTCACATAAATCAGTTTTCCTGAGATAACAATCTGCTTATCTGGGTAAACAGCTCACTTACCAAATAGCAATTTACTTATGAAGACTTACTTCAAAACCTTCATCTCACTGCATCTACCAACCTCAAACTATAATGAACCATGTCCATTCTCAGTATTTCCTTCTCCCTAGAAAAATTTGAATGGTCCATCTTAAACCAGTTGAACTCAGAAGCCATAATTCTATAAATTATAAATCTCCTCAGCTCCTCCCTTTTGAGAGGAGGTCACATGGTATTCTGCTTTACTGTAGTGAGTTCTAATAACTTAAGCTTTATTAATTCATTGCTTGGTGATACTTTAGAGAATTCAACACAGGGTTCTTAAAATAGGGGAAATTAAGAATATTTTTAGGATTTTAGATTTTGAGTAGGGTGATTTTTAGGGATGGGGCAGAGTTTACATGTAATAATTTTGGATTGGTGAGGATAGCAAAGCAAGGGTTTTGAAACAAATCTTGACCAGCAAACTCTTAGTCCTAATACATATGCTCTTTTCGTTGGCTTACAGTCTTATCTTTTAAGAGCAAATACATTTCATTGAGCAGGCAGGTAACTTTTTTTTTTAAACTTGGTTCCAGTGTTGTTTAATATAGGGACAGAAAAGTATGCCTCATCCTTTTAAGTATTCAACAAAAGGACTGAAAATTTGGTTTAAATGTCTAAAATGGTTTCAGTTCTCATTGTCATGCAGATAGAGAATGAACATGTATTTGTTCATTGAAATAACTCATTGCAAGAGCATTTAAATATGATTAAATTAAAAGAAGATAGCAAGGTTAACTGTAAAAAATTGCTATTGTCCTACAGGACAGTAACACTAACCTTTGCAGTTATCTTTCCTACTAAACAGAAATCATGTAACTTCTGTCATCTGAGAGAACACAATGTAAGAGCTGAGAACTGAGTTTCATTCAGTGTCTTACTGGGAACTATAGCGCAGGAGACAGCCTCTCAGATAGCTCTGAGGAGCTGCTCTGGAGACGGGGGTGGGGAGGCAGTATATACATGACTTTGGTTAAGGAGTACATGCCATCCAGCACTAGGTTATTGCTAATCAGAGGAACAGATATCTCAGTTAATGACTTTAGTTAATGATTTTTTTCTAAGTATGGTAGGATGCAAGAATCTGGGTTCATAAAAAAATTTTTTTTGAAATATCCCTATCTAAGGGCCTGTTGTTTACCCTAAGGGCTTGTTGTTTGCCCTAAGGGCTTGTTGTTTGCCCAGAGCACAGAGTGTCTCATCTTGATCTCTGCCCTGAATTCTTTCTGGGTGGACTGTAGGTCAGTGACTGTAGTGACTAATGACTGAATTCTTGTAGAACTGGATGTCAGCAACATTCTTTGTTTTACACTTCACGATAACTGAATTTTTGTCCGCATATAAATAGCAAGTTAAACAAAGATACATTAACCCAGATAACTAAATAGTCTTTGGTTGGGCCTTTAAAAAAAGTGTTCCAGTAGGACAGTAAAAGATGGTATGCCACCATCTACTTGACTTATTTCAAGTTTTAGATAATTTTAAAAATACTGATGATGTGTCATTACAAAAGCAATAAATTCACTCATTTAACTACGTACTCCGCGAAGTCAAGGGCTCTGTCTCATTACATTACATTAGGCTCCTGCACATAGTACATACTCAAGACATTCCTGCTGAATTGCCTTCCCTTCAGTCTCTAAAATTCTACATCCTATGTATTCAGATGTAGCCCTGCTGATTCTGAGGTTTGTGATTCAAGGTAGTTACTTACACTGTCTCATTTCATGCTTTGCTTTTCCTCTTCCCAGTGACTGCCGTTACATTATAGTTAATCAGAATGCTTTGGCATAAGTAAGTGAAAGAGAGATGAATGAATACAAATGATGCCTAAATGAAGTAATTTTCATAATTTCACCTGAATAACTAAAATATAATTTTAGATAGGGAAGAGTGAATTAAATGGACATTTATCTAAATATTTTAAATTGAGAAGAAATAGTTTTGTTTTGTTTTGTTTTTTCCAGGGAATGACCATCTCTGGTATGGCTACAAAGTATATCATATGGCTAAGAACTGTGAAATAAATTAGGGAGAGGGAAGCAACAGAGGTGAAAATGGTTTGAAGCAGGAATGTTTGTGTATCACAGTGGGAGGAGGGGAATATTAAGCAAAAATTGGGGGAAGTGGGGAAAAAACATAACTGGAGAGAATTTTATGTTTCAAAGCAATGGAAGTTTGGAGAAGTAAGTGAAATGACTTTTTCATAAACTAAAAAGCCAGAATGAGAAATTTGATTTGATTTTAGAAGTGTTGAAAATAGAACTGTCATATATTAGAAAGCTAAATTGAACACAGTGTTCAGGACGTAGAAGAAAGAGAGACTGAAATTAAATTGGCCAGTTGAGAAGCCATGGCAATAACTCAGACAAGACACTAGGAGAGTTATGATTAAAATAAGAGGACGCATCTTAGACCTTTTGATGGATATGTTTACAGAATTTGATGACTGATTGTATATAAGAAATGAAAAGAAGATAAAAATCAAAGATAAATCCAGGATTTTTTATGTTCATCTCTGACATGAAGAGTTTGGTCTGTGGAGGTGGAATGGGGACAGAACTGTGGACCCAGTTGAGACATAGCAAGTTCATAGTTTAGAGAATTCAAATTGTAGGGTGGATGCTGGGGGAACAGGCTCAAAGTTGACAAAGATATCAGAGGTTACCATAGAGATCTGAGAATCAGGAATCATTCAACCTGTGGAAGTGGATGACGTTGCTCATGGAAATAGCACAGAAAAATAAGAGCAAATGGCAGGGTTTGAGGCCTCAAGAAAAGATAGGGAATCAAGAACAGACATTAGTTCAGCATAAGGAAGAACAGAAGAAAAGGTCCTGGAGAAAGATTATTAGATTTTGTGAGAAGAAAGCCATTCTTGGCCTTAGAAGTTTCACTTAGGGAAAGTAGATTGCAGATGAGCTAAGAAGAAATGTAAGGGTGAGGAAAAACAGCAATATAAAGAGATATGGACAATGTATTCAAGAAACCTTACAGAGAGATAATACTAGTTAGGGCATGGCATGGTGTGCATATGGGAGATGATGTTAAATGCAAGTGCATGCTAAAAATACAAACAAGGAAAAGATGGTTGAAGGAGTGCATTAAATTAGAGAAAGAAGTGAGTTCCCTCAGCAGTAAGGAAAGAGTAGGACCTGGATAGTAGAATTAATTTTAGAGAAAAGATGTTTTTCAAACTGGATGGAAGGATAAGAGGATCAATACCAATTTCTATGGTATTGTTATATGTATATGTTATCAGAGAAAAAATTATGTAGATTATATTTAGATACAACAGGATGTGCACTCACTTTGGAGTGAGGCAATATTTGGGAGATGAAAGAAAAGAGTTTTCTATGGCAAAAGTGTATCTGGACATATTTAGTAAATCGGCATGGAGAGGTGACAAGATGCCCTTTCTTCCTACTCATTGCTATGGGGAGCTGGTAGTTCTTGGTAGAAAACTACAAAGCTTTGTTTTATGAGCACAGAGGTCTTTTGGGCAGGAAGGGGCCAAGACCTGAAGGACTTTGCTGTAAAGTGAAAGGTTATCAAAATGTTTTGGATAGGTCAGGAATCTTTTAACAAGATTCCATGGTAAAGAAAGAAACAAGAGAGAAAGACAAACAATGGGCTGGTGCCTGAACTGAAAGTTGGAAGAATGAGGATCTCTTAGGTGGTTTACACTGGAACTTGCTTTGACCCAGATGTCCTGCTGGCAACCTTATGTCCTAACAAGGAATCATATAGGTAAGTAAGTAAAAACCCAAGTTGTAAAGACCTGTAACACTGGGACTAGACCTATGGGACACTTGTTGCTGAGCATAAAATTGAAGACAGGTGTATTCTCCTTAGCACCTGAGAGAACACTGCAAGGCTAGCAATTGCAGTGAAAGGGCCTCGCATCAAATTGCTGGACTGTCCTTAGTTTAGAAATGAATGACACCCGCTGTACTCTTTGCAAGTATTAGAGGTCCATTGTGAGAAACTGAGGTTAGCCAGCAGGGGGTGCTGCTTATATGTCAGATCTGACAGAGATCGGTCACAATGGGCACGCCTAACTTAGTGCCACCAGGTGGGTCCTAGAAGAATCTGTTCAAATGATGAATTGGTGGGGTTGGGGGGATCTTTATGAACCCTTGGAGAAGAAAACTCAACAAAAAATTATTCTTCCTACCAGTTTGGACATATAGAGCTGAGTTGTCATAGACTGAACATCAGTACACTTGTGACCTGATTTTGTATCCAACCGTGGAGAAGCAGAACAGCGATACAGAAATCTGTACGGTTACAACAGAAGCTTGTATATATGCATGACATTTAGAACACAGGTTTTGTTTTGACAGATTGTGCTTAAATTCTGGCTCTACTATATACTAAAAAGTTGTGTGATTTTATGTGAATTATTTAAACTCTATGGGAGATTACATGAGAAAAATAATACCTGCTCTGAGATATTTTACTGAATAATGCAGTTAGAGGATACAGGTCGGTGCCTGGCTCACTCTGGTGGTTGTGATTGTCAGGGTGGCTATTATTGTTATGATTAATTCTAACCCCATGTCAATCAGCTACTATGATGAGCAAATTTCTGTTTCAGAGAGTTTGCAAATTTTGGAGTTGAATAGGTAATTTTTTTTTTTTTTTGGTAACTTGTCTGTGTTCATGACCTAAAATGTGTGTCCCAACCAGGGATTAGTGCATTTGTCAGTGTGGGTGAGAGAGTGCTTTCCCACTCTTGATGATCTCCTTTCACGTGAAGGCGTCTTTAACTGTGGGATTCTCCTGGCCGCCTTTCACTCCCTTGCATGCATAGAGGATGATTTAATGCCTTACTTTGATGGATGAGTTTGCTAGCAAGAATTGTGTATGTGTATCTCCCCCATCTCCTCTCACTGGGATGTGAGCCACGTGTGAGGATCAGGCATCTCCCTCCCCTCATCCACACTGTGCGTGCGTTCTGTGGGTGGCCCTGCATGTGAGGTCAGTAGCACCAATGCCCAGGTACTGGGTGGGCAGGTCTGTCGTGTTCTGGATGTCCATGTTAGGTAGCCTACTTGCCCACACATTTAAACCACATTTTAAAAAACTTTTTCTTGGTCATGGAAATTTTAATTTCCTCTTGGAAATATTCAGCTGTCACGTGGAAGAGAAATAACAGGTGGCTAGTTATCAAAGACTCCCGTATATTGAAAATGAGAAAAATTTAAAAAGCTACCACTGAGAGAGAAGCCTAGGATTATGACAACGTCCCAGCCATCATTGTTTCTCCCAAGGGAAAGGACTTTATACCTAATCATGCATCTCACGTAATAGCAGCTGAAACTCCAGCCAAGGGCAATCTTAATGCTGCTATCATTGCCAGCATTTTAGAATTTGCAAATTAGGTTCATGACAGCTTATGTCTTTCGACATTAACCGTATTTGTTTTGAATAGGGACAAGAAAAGAAAGGAAATGATGTTAAGTGACTTAATTAGCTATTGTTTTACATTAAAAGTCTTTAATTCCTATAAAAATTCCGCAAGTTAAATAGAATGGATCCCATTTTACAGATGTGGAAGCTAAGGCTTTTGGAAAAAGGTAAAGTAACTTCATTAAGATTACGGGTTGGCAGGTTTTCAAGTTAGGATTTTTTCAGCTCAAACCAGACTTGTTCCAAAACTGATGTTCTTTCCATTGTACCTTACTTTCTCTTTAAAATTAATACATTGTGAATTCAAGTCCTGTTCTACTTTCATTGTTTTGCTTAAGGTATTGACTTGGTTTTCATTCAGTGGCATTTGTTTACTTTAACCTAATAGTACCTACAGAGATATTGCAATTCCATTTCTAGTTTTAACCTCAAGGAATGAAAACGTAGGATGCTCAAATAGCTTCATTTCCTCAGCTAATAGGAAATTTGCGTAGACCACAATGCTGAGCACACCAAATCTGAGGATCAAAAGAATTTTAAATCCTACGTTCTTTAGAAGTTTACTTTGTTTTAATCTGCTAGTGTCGTTCATGTGGCTAGCAGCATGACTAAGTGCAGAGGACTGTTTTAATGGCTGGAATTGGTCCTTAATAAGGTGGGACAGGTATGCAAGAGAGAGAAATTATTTTCCAAGAGAATTGTCAAAAGAGGGGTATGAACTAATGGTCCACCAATGAGATTTGGGATGAATCTAGGTCTGCATGGGAGTAGTTTCTTAAAAGAGGTGTGTAGACTAAACACAACATTTTTCTGAGCCCTAAATGTAAACTGCACACAGGAATTAATAAAAATAAAAATAACATTTGAACATTTTCTTTAACTTTTCAGAACGCTGTCATTTTTACTGTAGTATCATACAGAAAATCTATGAAAAGTAATTTTTCAGGCTTGGTGAAATATTTTGAAAAACTTGCCAGGGAGAAATCTGATAGGTTGATCATGCTTGCTGTTATAAAACTGGCTATTCCCTTGCGAATAGTAACTTCTACTGTTTAATTTGGATTGCTTCGCCTGGAGGAGATAGTCTTGAATAGCTGACGAAACAGACTTATCTCCTAGAAATGTTTTTTTTTTTTTTTGTAAAATGGGCATGATTGTTTCCTTTTCTTGAAAAATAGAACTACATCTTGAATGAGAAGAGTTGAACACGAGCAGAGAAGCAATGGAGCATTGTTTCTGAGAGGAGGGGCTGTGGCTCAGTTCAGGTGCCAGCTCTCTGCTTAACGACTGTGCAACCTTGGACAAATTCCTTTTGTTCTATGAATCTTGTTCCACACTTGTAAAATAAAAACAATGATTGCCTATCTGATATCTATGTAGTTATTCTCAAGAATAAATTAAACAGTGTTTTTAACACTTCAAGCACATGGTAAAGACTCAGAGCATGTTGGCTATTATGGTAGTGGCTATTGGCTATATTGTTCAACATTACAGCTAAAAGTATATTACAATTTATCAAGCTTTTAAGCAAACTGGAAAAACTAGGTATCTCTCAAGGTAATCACTAACTTTTACCAATTCACCATGATTGCTATTTGTATGTATAATCCTGGATTAAAATTTACTTTTATTAACCACATGATGTGTCTGTTATTTGGGTATTTCTACTTAACAGAGAAAATGCTTTCATTTGAATCAACTTCACAGCTTTCCCATTTTTTTTTTCTTTCCCTGATGTATAATATAAAAGACCTGGTGGTGAGACACAGTGATGCTACTAAAAAGACCAAATTCTAGAACCAGTTTCCCCAGCACAGATTTCCTGGCTTTTTTCCTCGTTGGAAGATAAGTGAGAGATGGTGCCGTGTTCCTACCTTAGCTTTGTCTTCTTTAGCTTGAAATTTGCATGCAGTAGGGAAATTCACTGGAACCAGCTCATTTGTCTGACTCCTCTCAATCTCAGATCTGAATGAAGGAGTAGGACTCTCAGAGGCCCTGCCAAGTTCACACAGCTATCTGGGGCAGAGGGAAGACAGCCCTTCTGACTCTCTATCTAGTGTAGTTCTCACTAATTACCTGATGTCTCTCAGCTGGCTTCTCAGCTGTCATTCTCCCAGATTTAGTCTCTGTATAAACTTCTCTGTTAAAATGAAACAAGCCAAAACCAAAACTTTGTCTTTTTCACAGAGGGTATTTTTCCTACCCATCCCTTCTTTCTTTGCACCATTGCTTATGGATGAGAACATGAGTGGAGATGTAGGTCTTGAAGGCAGAGCTACTAGCTGCTCTTCCAAAAACCTGTAAATTATGGATTTCAGGGATGCAAATATAGGTAGGTGCTGTGGCTCTGGGAAAGTTGTTGGGTAGATAAGGTTCTCCCTGTCTCTGATAAGATCTCTTAGACTCTTGGCTTTCAGCCTTTCTTTTCTTAGCTGTAACAATCTTTTAAATCATAGATCAGGAGAAATTCTCCCAGCCTAGTCCAATTAATTAAGATAAATTCTTGTGCATGTTTTTGGAAGGAAAGGAAAGTTTGATATTCAAAAAAATACATCTTTGAACTTTGGATCCAAATGTATTTTTTAAGGAGAATGTTTTATGAGAAGGACTTTTGGTTTTATTTTGGAAATTTTAGTTCTTTATATTTCATATAAAAATGAATTAGGGAAAAAACAGATTACTCAAAGTTAATGAAAATATTGAACTCAATTTTGAACTGTTGGTATGGGTAGTTGAATTTCCTAGGCCAGCTTTCTGAGTCAGAGCTGAAGCACATCATTTCCCAGTTCTGGCTTATAAAGCCTCTTCCTTATAATGTCTTCCTTCAAGAAGGGAAGCAGCTCAAAGTGAAAAGAAGGGAGGAGTATTGAGTGGAAATGATGATTCATTACCACAACTCCCAGTAATAGACTAATCCATTCACACAGTTCATGGTCATCTGTTTTTCTACGCCAGTATGATAATGAATCACTGCTGTTTACTGCTTGGGGTGTAGCACCTTTCAACACCTGTAAGAAAGAAATGCTGTTTGAAAGCTGGTTTCTTGGTTCGGATGCCAAAATGGTTTGTGACATGCTCTTGTTCCAAAAGCCTCGTAGTAGAAAGGACTACATTCATATTCCAAACTTGAAGAAACTGTGCTTCTCTTAGGGAGGGACTGTGTCCTTCCTGGAAGTGTCTCACTGGAACGAGATCTGAACGTGCTTGCATCACTGTCACTGTCAGGCAAAACAGACTTGGGCCATAATTTGTCCATGTTGACCCTGGCTTATTTACAATAGACAAGTACAAATAAGGAGACATAATTCTGCTTTTGCATCTTACAGGGAGTTTATTATGTTTTGGATTCACTCTCCTGCCTTTGATCTCTCCAGGAAGTTTTAGGTCAAGGTAGTAGTTAACTCTTCTTCGAGTTAATCTTGGTCTACAAATTCAGACTTTTGAAATTAATTCTAAAAACAGTTGACTTTAAGAACGTGTTGGAAAATGAAATAAACTGATCTCTGGAGATATCACATGTACCTATATTAACCTAGAATTGTTTGCTGAAATGTTTTGTTCAATCATTTTGTTTCTAATGCTGTTATGTTAAGGTACAGTGTAATCCATGTTTGGATCCTTCAGAATTGATGGATGAGGTCCTTGGCCTCACAACTTTGAATGTTTATGAGTATAATTTATTTTTGTTTCTCTAATAATGTATATTATTATCACCTCACCTGAGATTTCTGGTATGAAATTGGGCTATCATCATTTAGATATTTGAAAATTACACCTATAGGAAAGTAACTCTTTGAGAGTATGCCACAGTCTCTCCAAAAGAAATGAAGAGGATTAGAATACAAGATGGGAGACCAGAACCAATGTTGTATTTCTCTAATAATGCTGGCACAGCCGAGTAATCCTAGAATCCTGCTGCCTAAGTCCCGCAGCCAGCAGAGGCAACTCCCTGGAGAGACACTATCTCCAGTTGGATGTGAAAAAGAGTAAATAATACAATGAAATCGTTAGGGATTAAATGGCAGCTCAAATAATCTCTTTCCTTTTAGGTTGAGTACACTTGTTTTCTAAGCAAATTACAAACGAGTCTTAGAAATACTATTTTAGTTAGTCTGAAATTTTTTCTTAAAAACCATTTTAAGCCTAGTCATAGTTCCAGATGGTCAGAATGAAAATCATGCAACTCACTCTAGAGGTTAAGCTAAAAGTTATAGCTGGGAATTTACCACGATTTTGTTGTATTTTAGAAATTCAGAATGTTTAAGGATCTCTAATATGTCTGACTATGATGCAGAGACAGTGAAAATAGGCCTGATATGGCTGTAGTATGACAGAAGCAGTTGTATGCAAGACAGTCATTGTCAAGTGACACAAGTACGAATGATGTTGGCCACATCAACACTGAGTCACCCATAATTCAGGTGGATCCTATGGCAACCTAATGATTTTTTTCATTCATGCCCACAGAGGTGGACTCCTTCTTTCAGAAAGTACTTGAAACAACAGTAACAAAGATGGAAACATTGACCATTTCCATGGGGACATTACTTCCTAATCTACTGCTGTGGACTGTTCCTCCAGGGCTGATAAAAATATATGGAATTTTGTGGTTCTTGCTATTTGCTGAAAATCAGCGATAACGTGGTGGCACATCTCAAATTGCAAATGATCTAAATCTTTTCCTTATAACTTTCTTGAGGACTATCCAATGTCTAAGCTTCCCATAATTACTCATCATTCCAAGGCATTCTAAGGCATCTAATGAACTACCTTTGTGGGTTACTTTCTGTCAAAATACAGTGTTCCTACACAGGATGAAGTTTGATTTCATTACATTTAATACATATTTAGGGAGCAGTGAACACATGGCAGGTGTTTGACAGGTGCTGCAGACACCACCTGGATCTTAGTAGTTCTCATGAACTTACTAGAGTGTAGAAATAAGGGAGGACAAATTGTGTCTTCGAATACATGTCTTTATTATGAGGATTGCAGGGGCTCACAAAGTGTCTGAAATATTTTTGAACTATGAGATTTTTGGCTTTGTAAACTATGGAATATTATTTTCCTTCTCTGAGCCTTATGTCTATATGCAAAGTGTATATAACACCTACATTACATGGTGGTTCTGAGGATTAAATTGAACACATATGTAGCACTCAGTGTAGTAACTGACAGAGAGGATGCTCCATGGAAAGCATGAAAGCATGTATTCCTGTTATTCCTCTCATGGTCTTAGGAGGACCATGTTCATCTAGAAACACTAGGAATTTAGAAAAGAGCATCATGGTTTTGATTAGCTTGGAAGTCTTTGGGCTTACCGAGTCCATTTATGAAAGATCTGTGGGGTGGAAAAGACTCTGGTACCTGCCCAAGTCCCTTACAAAGAGAAATGAGGGTGAACATTTCCTAAATTCTTTTGGAGACTGAATCACTGAATAGGGAGACCCCTGCTGAGGCAGAGAAGATGCCAAGGGCTGTGCTTCCCTTTGGAGGGTTCTATGAAGAAGCTCTGCTGATACCAAATGGAAGAGAGCACTCGTTGCTTCTCAGCCACCTGCTGGACAATCAGGCATCAAACATTCACTCTACAAATACGTATTTCTTAAATGAGTACTATGTACCAAGCATTGTTTTAAGTGATGAAAATAGAGAAGTGAAAAGGTCAATGATGCGAATCGCTGTTATCATGGAACTTACATTGCTGTAGAGGGAGGAGGACAATAAACATGGTCCAAAAATAACAATGTATGAGGTATGTTAGAAGGTGAAAAGTGCCAGTGAGAAGAAGGAATCTGAGAAGAGGCATGCTGGCGGGTGCAGCTTTAAGTGGGGTGGCCAGGGTAGGCTTCAGTGAGCAGGTCTCCTCTAAGCAAGTATTTGGGAAAAAAAAACACAGGAGTGAGTGAGTTAGCTAGTCCCAGTGAAGTATTGGAGGGAAAGGAGACAGGCCTGGTGTGAAGACTCTGAGATGGAACCATGCAGGTGCGTTCCAGGCCCACGGGAAGACAAAGAGACCAGAGCCAAGTATGCAAACAGGAAGAGCATCTGGAGAGGTAATGGGAAGTCTGATCACATAGGACTGTGTGGACCTTCCTAAGAAATTAGTTTTTAACTCCCGCTTATGTGGGGAGCCCCTGGGGGGCTTGGAACAGATGAGCATTGTGCTTTGACTTCATTTTTGTAAGTCTTGTACTACTGCTGGATGATAGTAGACTCTGGGGGCAGGAGGGCAAGGTACATGGTGGGGTTGAGTGCAATAGTAAGAGCTCTCTTAGGAAGCTCTTTCCATTGAGGAAGTTGTCCACAATAGTAGCCAGGCTATCTTGATGATCAGTATCTTAATAGCTCAGGTCAGGTCAGTATCTTCAAGGTCAGCAGGAAACCAGTTCCGCCTGAGCAGAGGAGTTGCAACTTGCAGGAAACACTGTGGCCATCCTGTTTGAGGTTCTGATGGGCTTCCCTGAGCAACAGTGGTAGCAGCACTTCAGGAGCTGAACAGTTATTGTTCGGTCAGTGTCGGGAGGCAGAGCAGTGGTAGCTGCAGGAAACAAGCACTGGTGCAGGCTCCACAGCATTGTGCGTCATTCAACAGGAAGGTGGTGGGTGAGCACTGTAAAAAGCAGGACTGGAAGCGTGCACAGGGTGTGCTTTGTGCTGTGCAGTTGGTAGCCCCAGTACTAGAGGAGCCTTGTGTTTGGATATATCAGCATAGATAGTTTTAGAGTCAGTGGGAACAGACACTGTGGCAGCGTGATCATTTGTAATACTAAGAAGTAGTTTAGGCATCTAGGATCTGCAGCATTGATTGCCTTAGGGAAGGAATATTGCAGCAGAAACGCAGTAAAATTTCAAAAGGTCTATTCCACCAAGAGAACTCAGGGAACAGAGAATGTTTGATGAGTCAGAACAAATCTTCCAGCTCCCGGAGACTTCAGGTTTGGGGGGTGAGGAGAAGAGCCAAAGGCAAAGCGAGAAGGGTAGTTGATGTGGGTGTCTGAGATTCAGGAGAACTGTTTCCTGCTCCACGTAAGCTGAGGTGCAGCAGTGATGGTCAAACAGTAGAGGAATCTGGGGGGATGTGATAGCAGAAGGTATTTGAGCCTTTTCTACAGGGTAGACCCAAGGAGAAGACAAAACCCCTGAGAGGAAATAAAGCCCTGTGTGGTTTGTCTAGGCAGATGCGTGTGCCACAGTCCTCAGTTGTCTGTATTGCAGCATGGAGCGGGAGTGGAATGACCGTCAGAGCTTCAAGGGAGATAGCAGATACAGAACTGGTGGGGGGGGGGTGGTCTGTGAGGAGAGCCCCGTTACACTCTAGTGAGCCCTACTGGGCCCTTTGGATTGGGATGAGGAAGAATGCAGCTGTGACCTGTGTGAGATGATCACCGAAGTACCTTTTGGATCTCAGAAAGTGGTAACTAATGGTCTGATTTCCCCCACTCCTTAGAGCACAGAGGCAACTCCGCTAAAAATGGAATTGTAAGAGGCTGGGATGAATGTCAGGGACTAGTTGAACTAGACATTGAATTTCTTGAACAGTTCAGGTTTTGAGTTGAGACTTGTATTTTTGATGCATTTGTAGAGCCCAACTTCATTTTAATCCTCAGGGTTAAAATATATGTAAGTAAAGAATTAATTTTTCCCAGTTGTTTACATCCACTCCAATGAAGCCCCCCCCCACCAAAAAAAATATTGGGTGGATACTTTAGACAAAAGATTTCTTAGATTATAACTTAGGCTCTTGATTTTTTTTTTTTTTTTCCTGAAGTGAAAAATGAGAGTAGGGGTGTGTGGGAAGAAACTGTTTTCTTCACTCCCTTCTTTTCAAGGATCTCAGATGTAAGGAGTGAGATTGACCTTCTTCAGTCGTGATGCACTGACATCATCGGTCCATAAACAGACTTTTTAAATCTTAGGTATATTTTGTAGACAATATAAAGAACAACTGGGAGCCCACTGCCCAGACTCAAGATTTGGAATATGAAGTATGTGATGATCTGAAGTATGTGATGAATGAAGGATCTGACGTATGTAATGTGATGATGATTTTTTTTTTTTTTTTTTTTTTTTGCTTTGGATAGGGAAAGTTTAATATAAAGAATGTTAACTGCCCTGGGGGCTAGGAGCTGGAGTCTGTGAGAGCAGCTGCACATGTTGCAGTGACTGCAGCAGGCCACCAGGGGGCACACGGCAAGTGGGAGGCAGAACCCTGTTCATCCTGCCATTTCTTCCCAATCCCCTCTCTACTGATAAAGCTTAAAATCATGCAAGTTGGCAAAGGAAGGAAAATATTTTAAAAATCCAGGTCCATTTTTCACAGAGCAGGCAAATGGGTGAGTTTGACGCTGAGAGACAGTGAAGTGAAGTGATGACCAGCACAGTGCCTTTCCTTTGCAGAGCTATCCAGCATTGACCTATTAAAGTACTCTATTAAAGACAGAGGTGCAGGAAGCACATGGGTAAGGGAAGATGGAGATGCTAGTGAGGGGGAGTGGAATGAGGGCACACAACGGACCAAATTAGGGAGGAGCTGGGTGAGTAGGAATAAGAGTGAGGGAGTGAGGACAGCAAATGAGGGAAGCAGGATGGGGACCTAGGGAAAGCAGAAGGGTTGCAACAGCCGGATTGGAGGCTATGTTATGAAATCAATGAGGAAACAAGATTTGCCAAGAAGCAGCAGTGAAAGTTGATGTTAGATAACATGAATTTGTAATATGCCAAGGTAGTTGTTTGTCTCTTTATTTCCTTAATTAAATTTTGCTTTAATCTAATGATAGTTATTTAACTGGTTTGCCACATGAGGAAAAGATTGGTCATTTTTTGTCTTTTATAAATATACTTTTTTATTCTGTAAGAACTTTAAAACAAAATTTCATTTTAATTCACTGCAAGAGCATAAAATATGAGCCTTTGGAGCTTTTCATATAGGTATATTGGCTTTTGTGTGTAACAGGTTTATATAGATCACTTTCATCTTTTAAATATTTGGCATGCCATCTAGGAAAGGAAGAAGGGAGGGAGGGAAGAAAGGAAAGAGGGAGGGAAGGAAGGAGGGAGGAAAGGAAAGGAGGAAGGGGAGGGAGGGAGAAGAAAAGGAAGATTAGTGAGGGAAAGGAAGGGAAAGAAAAGAACGGGAAAGATGGAGAACTCACATGGTCCAGGGATTTGGGGTGTCCTCCTCTCACCTTTTCTCTTGCATATATGAATATTCATTCACAGTTTAAATGGTTGAAGGATTCTTGAGTGAAAAATGTCTTTAATTTTATACTGCCCCTACACTGGTTACAGGTTAAACCTGTAGGGAAATACTGACCAGAAATACTACATGTAATTCAAGAGCAAGGGTAGGACATTTGGAATTGGATGGACTGAGACTGGCCCATAATAGGCTTTCAGTAAATAACTATTATTAGTAATTTTTAGCAGTTTTTCAAGCCCTCTCAGCTGAGGCCAGTTCTGGTATAGTAGAAGTGGAGGCAAAGGGGAGGAATAGGAATTGGGTGTTGTATACTTAGTGGTCTGGGCACCACTCTGTGACTACTATGATGTATCAGGGGCAGGCTGGTCCCTTTTACCTTAGCAGGGATAGGTACATGCACAGGCTAGTGCTGTGGGAAGAGAAAGATGGGTGGATGCGCAGGTCAATGCTAGGCAAAATGATGACAAAAACAATTTATTATTGATAGAATTTTGTCGTAACAAAGCATCTGTGTCAAAAAAAGAAAAGAGCAAATCTTGTTATCTTTAACCACCCTTCTATTTATGCCTTCACCCCATCATCCACACAGAATCCACACACCCTTGCCTTTCAGTTCTTCAGTTTCTGGCCAAACTAATGGCAACTAAGATTCTCAGGTCATAGCAGGATATGAACAGGGAACACTGTGGCTTGGGGACTGCTTTCCTCCCTCACCTTGCCCAGCACATAACTTTTATTTTGTTTCCAGGGCCTGATTTAGGAAAATTTGACTTATCTTCACCCATAATTTTAAGGATGAAGGAAGAGAGCTTCATGCGATTTTGCAGCCTTCCTCCTTGAATCGTGTTTTCTTTAGACAAATAGGAAGGTGACCTAGAAGGCTGGCTCTTAACCTTAGAGTTCAGTATGCCCTAATTCTCTGCACCTGCCCCTCCTGTGCTCACTTCACAGTCCTGCCAGGTCCTGTGTCTTAGTGCAGTTTGCTTTCATTTGAAGGCAAAATAGATACCGCAGCTCGGTCTCTAGCGGCTCATGACTCCCCAGGGGAGCCCTCAGTCCTGGGAAGTCCATCGCTGTCATTTGGTTTCTAAAAGTTGAGGGAAGCTTGACAGGGAAGGGTACAAGTCTCTAGGAACTTTACTGCAAAAACAACTCAGTTTCTTACTAGAGACTTCTTTTGTGCCAAGAAGTCTGAAAAACACCTTGTGAGCACACACTGATGTCTAGTATGTAAATCAGTGATATCTAGTAAGCTCTCAAAGGGCTATTAGCTTCTCTCCAATCCACTAAAAGATGCTTCATTCTTGCACTGGGCACAAGTGATGATGTTCCTTGGAAATTTTCCAGGTAAACTTGTTTGGAATTGTGAGTAAGGCTTTCATAGCATTAATAAGACCTCTCATTAATTCTAAGAAAGACATGTTTCCCAGTTGCCTCTCACTTGGCTCATCTCAAGAACATTTTTTGTCCTGAAAAGTGTATCTAATTGAAGTCATGTCTCGAAATAGCAGCATATAAAAATGCTTATGATACAGTAAGTGAAAGAAAAAGTAAAATTCAAAAAAGTAAAAATACGCTCTGGTTACAGATTACAGTTCTCCATGGATAAAGATTAATAGGATTAGAAGAGACATGACAAGTTCTCCGGGATGCTGAAGATTCTCAACAAACACTGATGAATGAACTATTAATGCACATTAAAAAAGAGAAACAATGGTTAGAGTGGTGAGACTGTTGAAAAATTATTCAATTTTCTTTTGAATATTATATTTATAAAATAAGTTATTGAAAATCAACTGGATGACATTGTTATTAAAATCCTCCATCTTCTTTATAACGTCACTCTTTTCCCCACCTGAGCTGTTTATATCCTTCTTATGGCCAATGTCCAGTGATAGAAAAGCAGATCCAAGCACTGAGAGTTGTTCAGCTGATGGACAGATATCACTTACATGTCACTGCATTCTCAAATTTAATATTGTCTAATAGGATGGCCTAATTTAGGGACTATGTGATGTGTTTCCAAAGAATTTTGGTCCCCCAGATACCTGTAATTTAATACTGATGCTTACATTTTATTGATGTGTTCCATTATTTAAAGCTTGGTCACAAATGAATGCAAATGCCTGGGGAAATAAAACTTCAAGAATCCTTGGTCATTCGTACTTTAGCGTAAATCATGTAGGTAAAGAAGAGAGAGAGTATGAGGATGCTGGAGAGGGAGTGGATTTAGGAGAGGACATACTGAAGAGATAAAATGACAAAGAAAGGAGAGAATAGGAGGCTAAGTACTGCTTGCCAGATTCTTCTCAGAGTTCACTCCACTGTGGCTGAGTTGCAACAGGGACCATGGAAGGTGCTGCCACCATGTTCAGTTGGTGAGAATGTGGTCGGAGATACATGGTTTGGATGCAGGTGTGCTTGGGGGTGAAGACAGTCATGTCCAGGCTGCCTCTGACCTGTGGGAGCCCTGAGCCGGCAGTGAGTCTGTGGAGGGATTAGGACTTCACTTTTCAGCGGGGATTTGTAGCCATAATGTAGAGCCGGGATTGCAGGACGTTTAACAATTGTTCAGAGAGCACTAGGAGAATATTAAGATCACATTTCAGAGCTTTTAATACTGTTTTCTGCTATAGATTATGAATCTATAAATTCCAACCCTTCATTCTCAATAACAAAAGAAATATCTGATATCAGTTACAAGATTTTGACTGTGTATTAATGCCCAGTCTCAGAGCAATCCAAATTGCCTTCTTCTGGTGGTTGTTACTCTGTACTTTCTTTTAAATGATGAAGATTTTATTAAACAGAAACGATGTGTTGGCTTGACTTGTGAGTTTGTACTTACCTGCTCCTCTAATTATGTAACTGACCCTTGTTTAAAGTAATAAAAAATGAAACATAGACAGAACTCTCACATCAGGGAGCCTGTGATAGTTGTGTTCCTTGGTTTAAAGAAAGTGAGTGAGTGTGTGTGTGTGCGCGCGCATGCGTGAGAGACAGAGCGGGTGCACACACATGCATGCAAAAGTGTGGTTACTAGGGTGAGAGAACAAAACAGGCGTAATATGGAGAAACATTTTTAAGTGTTTACCCTATGCCAGACATTGTAAGGTATATACCATTATTTTCTTATTTCCTAGCTTATGAAACTGAACAGTTAAGTCACATGGGTATGGGTTTTTTAAAAAAACTGTAGAAATGGAGAGATTAAAATAAGAGCTATTAGTAGGGGAAGGGAGCAGCAATTCTGTCATTTCCTGTCCTTTTCAGAGCTGTGTTTAAGCATGCTAAAATGAAAGCAGACAGACTTTCTGGTAGCTATAACCCTTCCCATGGTTAGTACTGGAAAATTAGGTGAGTTATACATGAATTTTGAGTTGCAGTTGACTTCTTTACCCATTTTATTTAAATCTCACTGACATAGTTTGATGGTTGTTTATTTCCTTTATAGTTGATGGTATTGTTATGACATGACATTGAAATCCATTCCAGCTGAGGATGTTGTTTATTATCATGGTTATTTGTAATAGAAGTAACACAGAAAGGGTCTGAAATCAGTGACATACTGCTTTTACAGGCAAGAGAGCTCCTTATATTAATGTAGAGCTACATTTAAAAATTACATCCCCAGATTTTTTTTCCAGGTCTAAAAATGGGGCATTCAGTGAATAAATGTTGCTATTCATTATTAAACAAGCAAGTATATAATCAGTTTGATTCCTTTTCACATACACAACACATAGCAAACACACAGACACTACAAACCACACACACACACACACACACACACACACACGTATATCTGTTCAAAAAAGACTATACCACAAAAATATTGAGCGGTTATTGCTGAGTGGTGAATTGATTTTTTTTCCTTTTTGATTGACTTTTAAAACTGTCCACAAACACACGAAAAAACAGGACCCATCTGCAATAAGAAAACTTGTAGAAGTCAATTAACCAATATTTATCACACTGGTATCAATTAAGTGGTATTGTACTAGCATCTTTGGAGACGATACAGTCATGTATCAGGGAGACTCCTGCCCTCTAGAAATTATTTATTGTGAAGACAGGCACAAAAAATGAACACAGTATGCTAGTGGTATGGATACTGATTTCTTAGTGAGAGAGCAATCCCTTAGAGTTCTGTTGTTCAGCAGGGATTGCAGAGAGAAAAAGATATCAGGCAGAATTAAAAGATAGGTCCAGTTCAAGGAGTCATGTGAATAGGAGGCAAGAAATTCCTGTTGAATATAAAGGCTTCCATAAAAACCTAGAGATAAGAAAGTACTCTATTTATTTGAAGCTCAGAGGGGGATTAGTAAAGAGAAACGGTAAGATTGGTCGTAACTGTGGCAGCCCTTGAATGTCAGATTAGTCTCTGCTTAGACAAGCCTCTTTAAGTCCTCCTAGCAAGCCCTTTTCAGAGGGCACAGAACAAAATAAGGAAACCCCAAAGTCTCAGAAGGGGTGTTCCAGGCTTCACACCCCCATTTATCTTGAATTTTGTTCTTTGTCCTGTTTGCCATGCTTGTTTGGTATTTGCATCTTGATTTCAAATTGTCTACTTTGTTCTCATCTATAACTTCTTCAAGGTAGTATTTACTGAAACCACAATCTAGGCACCGCAGGTTAGAGGTGCCATGGCCTCAGGACTGTACCGTACTGTGTGCTAGCCAAAGCCTCTCTTTGTCCTGGCAGGCACTTGCCAGAGGAAGGAGATAAGAAAATGTATTTGTTATTTTGCTATGTAACCAACACCACCAAGGCTTAGCAGCTGGAAGCAACAAATGTTTATTATGACATTCGTTCCTGGAGGTCAGGAATCTGGGAGGGCCTCTGCTGGGTGGTTGCAGCTCAGGTCTCTTTAAGCTGCAGGTGTTGGCTGCTATCTCTGAGCACTTTGACAAGGGCTGGAAGGTCTGTTTCTGCACTCCTTCAAGTGGCCATTGGCAGTTTCTTGCTATATGAACCTCTTTCTCAGGCTGCTCAAAACCTGACTTCCCCCAAAGCAAACGATCCAAGAGTGAGAGGAAAAAAAGCCACCAAGATGGAAGTTACAGTGTCTTTTACAACCTAATCTCAGAATTGACATATTATCACTTCTGCATTTTTCTAGGGGGTCACACAGACTAACCTTGGTACAACATAGGAGGGAACTAGACAAGAGTGTGAGTACCAGCAGGTGAGGATCATTGGGGACCATCATGGAGTCTGGCTATGCATGGATGGTTAGGTAATTTTTCTGAATCATGTTATGATATAAACAAATCATTTATAAAGACGAATGTGACAGCCATATGTACTATATTTCTGCATTTAACATGGTGAAGGGGGGGGTCTTTAAAAATGGACCTGGTCTATTTGGCATTGTTTGGTTACACTGAGAGACACATAATGCCTAGAATTCCCATTTCCAGAAGAATGGCACAATGCTCTATGCAGAAATGCCAGCTGTGAAGCAGGGCCTACATTGTGATGCCTGTGTGAGCAGAGAGGTCTGCACTGCCCACTGAGGTCAGGCATCCCTCCTGAGGAACATGGAGAGGGAGAAGTGCGGGGGTCCAGACTCTCAGCTGCTGTGCGACACTAAGGCACACTTTCTAGCCATCTGATAAGTTGAGTTCATTGGGGTAGATAAAAACATTTTAATTGTCTAACTACTTGGGACGTCTGCCCTCTCTGTGTACTTAATGGCCTTGGAGGCTGAGGATTGGTCCCTACAGAGTTTTGGCGATACAATAATGCATCCTGGAGGACTGATGGAAATGATTAGACTGCCCTAGTTATTCTTTTGGTTCATGAGTTTGATCATGGAAGTGGAAGCCGAAAATGGAAGAAATAGGAAGTTGAGGCTCAGGAAGATTCAAGTAAAGTAACATTTGATTTTCAAAATTTTAAAGCAAAAAGGGACTACAAATAGTTCATATGCAAAAAATAAAATTAGTAGATTATAAGTAACCAAGTTATTTCTAGTGTTTTTTGAAAGCCTAGAACCCACTTGCATAAGTAATATATATATTTGAATATAATATAATTCCCATAACAATTTGCCATAACAATTTCTACCACATATTTGTAACCTAGAATTCTGTGATCAGATTGAGTCAAATTTTTCTTTAATATTTGTAAAAATATCATTCATGGTCCTATTCCATACCTCACTGGAAGGCCAATATCTTTTCTAGAGATTTCTGGAAATTTTCAGGGATGTATGCATCCCAATTCAATTCCCAGTTCCCACCTCAACCTGATTAGCATGTCCTTCTGCAGCTAGGTTGATTCCTCCATCTAAGATCAGCACAGACATGGACCACACGTTCTTTTCTGTGCTTCCCCCAAAGCATACGGGACAAGCAGTACACATCATGTAGCTTTTAGGATGTTATTTAGTGGGGCAGAGGAGCAGGTGCTCCTGGAGAGGTTTCATACCATCTAACAGATAGCAGAGAAAACAACTTAAGACGTAAAATTTTCTTAAAAACTTCCATAGGGACTCCTACTGCTAGGGGTCCTCTGACCACAGCCTCCTACCATGCTGCTGCTCGTCTTTTCCTTCCAGCTGTCACACCATCCTCGCTTCTGCCTCACCCGTTGTTACCGTTCTAATGTCCTTCTTGACGCTGCCTCCCTCCCCTCCCCCACCCCACACTCAACCTCCTTTTGTTGTATTTTCTTCTTCAAGACAGTTCAAGGAAGACTTCTTTTATACTCAAAGCCACCACCAAGGTATTTTTCTAAACCAAAGGCCGTGTCTTCTCATATGAAATATAGCATTCCCTAGTATGCCAAAATCCAACGCAATCTATTCTTACATTACAGAGGAAATTTTCTTTATTCCCAAATGTAATACAAAAATGCGAAATTATAAGCAAAATATTAAGATAAACATATGATTATTGCTCTATTGTTTCTGACACTGGTACTTCAATGTTGTTATTTTATTTTATTAATGACAATGTATTTAAATTACTCAAGTTCATTGGAGGTATAAGACTTAAAACGTTGAACTTGGTTTGTTGCTAAGAATAAGCCTTTCTAACAATTGACAACTCATGTAATTTCAAGTACCTAACAGCTTATTCTTATTTTGAGTAATCTTGCATTATTATTTTAAATACAGCGTAAGTCGTACAAAAGGAGGTAATTGGCAGTGAAATGTCATAGTACAGCTTTTTATTATTTGTTACAATAATTCTTTTAAAAATGCAGTCACCTGCTAACGTATAGCATTTATTCAGTACATTTCCTTTTCAAAATACTTCACCCATATGAATTATTTCCATAAGCACCTCAGTGAAACAGATAAATATTATCCTCTTTTCCAGATGGGGGTATGAGGCAGAGATAGACTGTCTAACATCATACAAAGAGAAAATTAGGATAAAGATGTAAGCAAGACTTTCTACTGTCTTCTCACCTTGCTTATTATAATATCTATGTAGTTTTCTTTCTAAATAAAAGTGAGATTAGAGTTTTTCTCAGAGACAGTGACGTTGGCTTCACTCTATGGTCTTTCCTTGAATCTTTTTGGTGATACAGCTTATCCCTGACCTTCACTTTGCCTTTTTTAAATTAATCTGGAAGAAAGTGACAATTTTATATTCTCATGTTAAGGTATCTGTGCAGATAAACATAAAAAAGCAAAAGCCGAATTTACTTACATTTTAAAGCTTCCAAATGCATCATGGGAAACTCCCCATACATCAAGAGCTCATCAAACCAGGTAAGCCGCAAACCAGGGGAGCCTTAAGGTCCGGTCTTCCATAGCCGGGCTTCTACAGAGTGTGTTTTGTGTCACTGAAAATCCTCTCTTTATTCAAATTTAGATAATTCTCCAACTATCAAAATTTAATTTTTATTGTGTAAGTAAGTGGCTTGAGTAAGAGGAAAAGTTATAATCATTTAATTCAGGTAATTAATAACTGATGATCATTTTGAACATTTGATACGTTTTTTAAAAATTTAAGTTGGATCTCCTCACTCTTCTCTTCAGAATCCTCTGATAACTTTCCATTCACCCAGGATAAAATGCATGCTTTGATCACAGCCTCTGAAGCCCTCCTACAGCTTTCCCCCTTCCTCCTTTGTTCCAGCCACACAGGCCTTCTTGCCCTTCCTTAGGAATGCGAGCACACCTCTTTCCCCATCCTGCTTGGGGCCTGTGCTCCTGTTCTCCCCTCTGCTGTGATTCTCCAGAGACTGCCTGGCTTCCGGGTTCTCTGAACTCTCCAAAGTGAGCCTGCTTTAAATACATATTTAGCCTTGTTTCCTGACAAAGACTTGTAATAAATAGTCCTTACTTTACCAATTACACTCATGTCTCAATGTCTAAATGTGAAGCTATGGGTTCTGAGTGTGAACATTCATCTGGAAAGGGGAGCATGCCCAGCCAGCACTGAAAATTATATCCTTCTTAAAAATGCTAAAAGACACCCAAATTCTATTAACAGTTTTATCTTTAAAACATCACTTGACCATTTTAGACTTTAAAAATGCTATACAAGTTTTTCTAGTTTGTCTCCAAATTCCATAAAACATTTGCAACTGGATCAATCAGTCAGTCTCCATGTACAAATGAGAATATTTATTGAGCTACTACTTATGTTCAGAGTGAAGAAATAAAGGCTACAATCTCTCTCTCAAGTGTCTATTTTCCTTCCAAGTTTCTGTCCACTTGGAGACATAACATAATAAAAACATAAACAATTGAACAACCTTCTGCCTGTCCGCCTGGATCCCAGCATCAATGATGAATAATGTCTCAATATTCTTAAAGGTTGACTTTCTCACTAAACTAAGACTAAAATTTACCTGTGCTTGCTCATCCAAATGTTTGGGGCTGAAACTATTTGGAACAAATTTAATGACCTTTAATAAAAATGTATGTGATATGAATGTTTGCTTCTAGATACAGTGGTTATATTCTTATCAGTGTGTTTGCATGCATGTGTGATGTTCTGAAAACGTGAATTCGACATGGTAAAAATAGGAATATCCATTACCACAGTGCTCTAACTACACTACTCATGGTACGTGGGCAAGTGGCCAGCACAGATACTTACAAAATCTGAGTTTGCAATAATGATAGCTTCTTATTCATTCTTGTAAATCCCTAGAGATGCTGTAGCTGAAAACCTTTTCAAGTAATGCAGTGTCACTCTGCCCCTTCCTTGAAGTGACTGCTGCAGTCGACCCATTAGCACTACAGGTATTTCTATTCTGCCTTTCAAAGGACAGGCTCAGGAGATGCGTGCCAAGGGTTCACTGAATGAAATTCTACTGAGCAGCTTCTTCCAGCATGTTTGAGAATGTCAGTTGCAGTGTGATGGATTTAATTGTTCAGCAAAGTGGAAATGCTTTCTTGGTTAATGGTTTCTCTTTAAAGAAGGGTCAGATTATTGTGGAATTTTTCCAGGACCCTCACCCTTAGAAACAGAAGGAAAATGCTGATGTTATTAATTAGTGAGAAGAAGAGTTATCAGCCTTAATATCTTTGGAAATTAATCCATTGCTGTTATATTTCCCAACTTTTGTTTTTCCCTCTGGGACCTTTAATCAGATCCTAGATGTATCAGTAAACTGGGATTAAGAAGATGGGCTCAGACAGCCAGACTCAGTGATAACTCTGTTATGATCTTCCCTGAAGATCTGAAACGTGGAAATATTGATGTTTATTAGGTCATGCAGATAATAATGCTAGGAATCTGTTCTATAATTCATAGGTTACAAATTAATTAAAATTATGTCTGAGACAGTAGAGCACAGTATTTGTAAAGATGGCAGTGGTAACCAAATTCCTCTTCTCTGGGAATCTAGAGATCTAGCTTCCTTTGGCTTTTCTTTTGAATAAAGTTTTTGTCTAAAACCAAAGGAATGATTATTTTCCTAGTAACTGGTTGTAATTGATTTTAATAGTGCTTCTGTATCTACTTTATAAAGACATTTGCTTAATACATCAAAATGAAATTGACTTAATGCATTTAGGATTGAAGACTTGCATTTGCTAGGATTTCTGCTACTTCAAAATACAGTAAAACATTTGTGTGTGATTTGATACTGACCCTGGAGTGAGACGATCACAGAGCTTTTGGAGGTCTTACGGCTGTGCTGAATGGCGTGGAGAAGAGATGATGGTTAGGTAATCAAATGGCAAATCCCGTTGGAGGGACATATGTAGCATAGTCTCACCTTCATTCTTAGACACGAGCTGATGCTCAGCGTGAATGAAGTTTAAAATGTGATGACAGAGATGGGAGGTTGGAACAAAAGGCTCAGGAAAATTCCTGGCCTGATTTCTATGAAATTTTACCATTTGCTCCAGGGTTCTATTTATTTGGTCCCCATACTATTCATTGAGCTGGGCCTCTGAAAAGAGATCGGCCAGCATAGACAACTCCAGTGTTGCGAAGGCATCCCATGCATTCCAGGGAAGAACAGGGTTTCCTAGGTTCTTAGTGGGACATGCTATGGTGATTCTTGGGATCCCAGTTAAGCTTCAGTCCATAGCTGCCTCTCGATCACATATTTCATTTGAGTTCTACAATACCAAGAAAACTAATAATAGTTAGTATTCCAACTTTGTTTCCTTGAGAGGCAGAATGGCCCATAGGCATGCATCAGCATGATTTCAGCTGCAAATAACAGGAAATACATGTAACAATTAGGAAGATATAAGGAGAATCTATTATGACATGGAAGATTTGAAGTATGGCATTTTTAATGCTGATTAAGTCAGCAGCTTAATGGCAATATCAGAGATCCAGGGTTGTTTTGTTTTGTTTTGTTTTTTCCATTTTTCAGCTCTGGCATTTTTAGCCTGTCATCTGCTTCCTTCATGGTTGCAAGGCAGTTGTACGAGCTCAGGTAAGACATTCTGCACAATATTCACAGGCCAGAAGAGAAGACAGTGCAGCCTTTTTTTTCTTTTTTTTTTTAATAGAAAAGGAGGTTTCCTCTGAAGCCTTTCAGCATTTATACTGTCATATCTCACTTGACAGAATTGCACTTTTCCTCTAGTCCTAAACTAAAGCAAGGAAAAGAATATATGGGTATAATTAGCTTAGACTAATTAAAGGGCCCAGAACCCACTGAAGATGGTCTGATATTTAAGGAAGTGAGGATTCTTTTGGCAGGAAGAAGGGGTGAGTGGATACTGTGTAGGCTGACAGATGGAAGTTTCCTTGAAACTCAATAAACAATACAGTTCAGGGTTTCTCAAACCTGGCACTTAATGACATCTTGGGCCAGATCATTCATTCTTTATTGTAGGCACTGTCCTGTGCATTGTAGGGTATTTACCAGTACCCCTGGCCTCTACTCAATAGATGCCAATAGCAACCTGCCTCCCACCTTGTGACAACCATGTTGTGTCCTCAGGCAGGTGGGGGGGGGGGCGCAAAATCACCTCCCACTGAGATGCACTGATTTAGTGGGTAGGCATGGGAGAGGGAAATTGTTTATCAGTAGACTATTGATTGATGATTTTAGGCTTAACCATGGACCTGTGAACCTGATCACATGCTAGGCTATGTTGTGCATGAATGACTTGAGGCCAGGTATGCCTTATGTCCCCTCCTAAAGACTTCTGCTGAATGTATGAGGCTTGTTGATCTCAGATTCACAGCTTTCTTTAACTCTCCATGAGGTGACCACAAGGTGATCTCTGGTGTGTGTGGAAATCCTGCAGGTGGTGATCAAAGTCAGGGCAAGTGCTGGTTCAGGGTTCCGTGGGGAAAAGGCTGAAATCATGGTTTTAGTGGGAAAAACATACTCGGCGTGAGAATGTGAAGTGAGTTGTTACGTAGTTTCATTTGGCCTGCCAGCCTTACACATGTCCTAGGACTTGATGCATTCTCCTAGTAAATGGATCAAGGGTTGCACCAGATCTAAGGAACTCAAAAAATGGTCCTCTGAAATCAGGGCATAACCCAGAGCCCTGGGTTTGAGACACACTGAACTGGAATTTCAAATTTCTAGAGTCTGAAGGTGAAAAGAGTCACCATACTAGATAAACTGAATAACTAAAATAAGCCAGTTATTTAGAGAGTGTTACTTCAAACTAAAGTAATTCTGACTACTTAGGGTCCTCTCTCTTTTGTTACAATTTATCTCTCATTTCAATAGAGGAAGCAATTTAAACTTCTTTTCATGGCAGATTTGCAAAAGAGACAGTTTGGGAGTAGAAATAAGGACAGATACCCCAGGAGGGGAAATAAAATGGCCAAAAGGAAGTGAGGCACAAAAATGAAGAGTCGGAGGAATGAGAGAAGATATATGGACACAGGGATACACAGCAAAGTACCAATGGTACCATCCTGTGCATAATTTATTCAGTTAATTCACAGATTTTTAAAATATTGGTATTTATATTTTACAAATGACAATCCACTTCATGTTTTGTGCATTGACAGTTGAGTTGATTGCTCTGTGATTCTGTCTTAACATTCAGTTCCGTATGGCATGGTGGATATGAGTAGGAGTGTGAAGCAATGTCATCTTCACTTAACAGCTGTGTGACATTGGGAAATTAACAAATTACATAACAACTCTGTGCCTCAAATCCTGTAAAGTGAGCCTGCTAATAGAACCTAGCCCAGGGGGCAGTTGTGGGCATTTTCCAAGTTATTTCAGGGTAAATTACTGATCACACTGGCTGGCATAGAGAAAATGTTTAACAACTGTTGTTGCTGTTTTTTAAATATTACCTTGATTTCTCTCTTTCCGAGAGATCTTGATACATTTCTAAATTTAAGCACTAAATTGAATAAGCTACAGTTGTCAGCATTCCTCACTAGTTGAACACATGCTTAGTGCTTCTCATTCTAATTCAAAAACAGTGGAGAACAATATTGTAGTGAGAATGTCTAGATGGGAAACACTGAAAAGTTACAGAAACCACAGTGATTAAAGTTTGGGATATGCAGATGGCTAAATACCAGTTTGCAAAAAGATTGTAGAAACTCAAGAAGAAAAACAAAATTTTGCTAATAATTTTGATAATAGAAGCTTTGACTTCATTCAGTTATAAAAGAGTTGATATATATACAAAGTTTTATAAAGAGTGAATATATATATTTTCATAAAGCCTAGTAAAACAAGTCCCCATGTACTCATGATACATTTAAAAATAAAACAAGAAGAGCTGTTCAAGACCTCTGTGTACCTCTTACTGAATTTTGTGTTTATCATTCTATTGCTTTTCTTTATACATTTACAATATATTAATAACCCCTAAGCAACAATATTATTTGGTTTTACTTTTATTTGAACTTCAAATAATAGTTATCTGCCCTCTATATTTTCTGAGACTTGCTTTTTATTAAAAATCAACATTATATTTTTGGTATTATTCCAGGTGGGTATAGAGAGATTTAGTTTATTTCTTATCTTTGCTATAAATTTTTTATTGTTTGGCTTACCATTTCTTATTTATTCACCATTCGATGGACATTTGAGTTGTTTCTGGCTGTTTGTTTTCACAAAGGTGCTGCAATGTACATGTCTTTTGGAGTACATGGGCAAGAGTTTTTGGAGTAGAATTACTGGGTCAAAGAATTTAACTATGTTTGTGGTTACACGATAATGTCAGCTGCTTTCCAAAGTGAATATACTCGTTTGTATTCCCACCAGTAGTGTCTAAAAGTTTCAGTTGCTCTGTATTCTTATCAACCCTTGATATTGTGAGGCATTTTTAAGTTTTACAAATATGAAAGTGTGACATGCTGTCTTAATTTGATTTCTCTGGGATTAATTTGAGCATTTATTTTTCTTTTTTTATTGAAGTATAGTCAGTTTGCCGTGTAAGCATTTCTTTTTAATTGCACGTTCACACTTTTTTTTTTTCCTGTAAAAGCCTCTTCCTACCTTTTGCCCGCTTTCAACCCTATCATTCGTCTTGTAATTGATCTGTATGGTATGTGTTTATATTTGGGAGACTCATGCATTGCCAGTTATATGTGTGGTAGATACCGTCACCTGAATTTTGACTTGCTTTTGATATGGCTTATCTGTGGTTGGTGGGGATATTGGTGCCAAGTTGTTCACGCTCCTGTAATAGGGTGATAGGTTTCCAGCCTTTGCCATGTAGCCACGGCTCCCCACCTCCAGAGTCATGGGAGTATGATAGCCTGAGTGTTGGGCTCAACCAAGTATCTTGCTTTGGCCAGTGAGTTATGAGCAGATGTGACGCAAGCAGAGGCATTAAACGTGCTTGTGCTATTTGGCTTACCATCTATATTCCTGCCATTTTCGATAAGAAGAACATGCGCTGGTTTAGCCAATGGTCCAAGGAAGACATGTGGAGCAACTGCAGCCCAACCCCGAGCCTGGAACCAAGCCCAGCTGATATGTAGCCTACCAGCAGACCCATGCACAAGAGAAAGCATGCTTATGATTATAAGACATTTGATTTGACATGATTTGTTACACTGATTATTACAACAGCTGAGTCAGAACTAACAAGCAAAGCCTTTAATTTAATACGGTTGAATTTACCATTCCTTTCCGTTAGAGTCTGCATATTTTATGTCTTGTTTAAATCTAGTTTCTTCCAAAATCATAAACATGTTCTTTGTATATTGCTTAGAAACATCTTTCCTGTCCCAAGATTAACAAGATAATCTATTATGTATGCATTTAAGCCTATTAATAACAGGGAATTGATTTCATGTTGTGTGTGAAATAGTGCTCGGATTTACTTACTTTTTCATGTGAATACCACAATTGCTTCAGCACAATTTATCCATTCTCCACTGATATATAATGCTGTCTTGTTTCCATATAACATTGTTTATACCTGTGCCAATATCACACTGTCTAAATTCCTGTAGTTCTTTAGTATGTCTTGCTATCTGGTGGGGAAAGTCTTACCCTCTTCGTATTACAGAAAGTTTTAGCTATATTTCTTCCTTTGTTTATCATATGCATTTATAGTCAGCTTGTCAAGTTCTTGAAAAGCCAGATTCATATTGGATCTATAGGTAAATTTGAAAACGTTGGATAGTTTTCTGATATTGTTTCATTATCCAGCAGAATCTTTTTTTTTGTCCATATGTGTATTTTATTTAATACTTCTTAGTAAAGTTTTATAATTTACTTCATTAAGGTCTTGCACATTTTAAAAATAATTATTCTTGGTTACTTTTAATTTTGTCACTATTTTGCAGGTATTTTTAAAAAAACTGCATTCTCTACATGTTTGTATCTCCTAAATGCAATTGAGTTGTGTATAATGGATTTTTTTATTCAACAACCAGGTTAAAATCATGATTAATTTTAATAATTTATCTGTATAATGTTCTTAGTTTTCTAGGTCAAAATCATATCATCTGGGATAATGATTGGATTTTTTTTTTACTCCTTTCCAGTGTTCATAATGTTTATTTCTTTTTATTTTATCTCCTTTATTGCTCTCAAAGGGCCCTCTTGCACAACATTAAACAGCGGTAAGATAGTGGATTTCTTTCTTATTGATGTTTGCTTTAGGTTTTTTGTTTTTGTATTTGTGTCAGATTAAAGAAGTCCCCTTCTGTTCAAGGCTCCCTACATGGTTGATGAATTTTGTTAAATGCTTTTCTTGCATCTATTGAGATGATAATATAGTTTATCTCCTTTGATTTGTTAATGTGGTAAAATATATTAATAGACTTTTTTCCCTAAGGTTAAGCTAACCTTTCATTCCTGGAAACAACTTAATTTGGTCATGACATAGTGTATATTATATATATAGATATATGACTGAGTTTGTTTCGTTTTATCTTGTTTGCATTATTGGTTTATATTTTTTTCTTCCTTATACCATCCTCTAGCTTTTTAATCATGGTTATATTAGCCTAACCAAATAAATGGGGTATTTTCCCTCTTTTGGATCCCAAGAATAATTTGTGTAAAATCAGAATTATTTCTTTCTTGAGTATATGGTAAAATACATTTGCAAAATTCATTTTGGACCTGCTGTTTCCTTTGTGGAAATATTTTAAGATACTGATTTAATACCTTTAAATGTTATAGTATTACTCAGATTTCTACTTTGTTTTTAGTTTTTCTGGGCGTCTGTCCATATAATATTAGTTTTCAAATCAATTGCCTTAAAGCATTTTAAAAAAATCTACTCATTTGCAATTATATCCTCAATTTACTCACCAAATTTTGTTTTTAGCAACTTTAATGTGTCCCTCCGTAATAACTTTTGACATTTGATTTTGTAATTTTTAATTTTATTTTGTCTTTTATATTTGTTTTCTCTCTCATTAATTTCCCCCAGGATTTGTTTTCATATGTCTTCTATATTTATAGTTGATATGAATGTCTGAAAACCTTAGTTCCTTACCTGAAATATTCAGGCCATTCACATTTGATTGTGATCTCTTATATGTTTGGACTTATTTCTGTCATCTCATTTGAGATTTTCTATTTTTATTATGTGCTCTATTTTCCCCACTTTTTTCTTTCAAAACTTATTTTACATTAACTGATATTTTCCCCCATTATTACATTTTTTTCTTTCTATTTGTTTGGAAGTTACACAGTATCTTAAATATTTTTTATAGATTATAGAAATTATGATGCTCAAATTTAACTTTGTGAAATCTGAATTTAATTAGTATGTTTACCCTTTTTCTTTAGAGTGCTTTAACTACACACAACTTACCCAGATTTATAACCTTTAGGTTGTAATAATTCAATCTTTGTTTAAATACCACACATTTTACATATCTCTATCTATATATCTGTCTATCTCTATATATGTACGTATGTGTGTGTGTGTATAGCTTTATACTAGGAACCCTCCATTACATTTAACCACATCCATACTTTTCTTAATTCATCATTACCTCTTGAATTACAAACCTGTGTTCTGGGATCATGTTCCTTCTTTGTGAAGTATATCTTTTAGAAGTTACTTAAGAAAAGCTTTTGTTGGTCAACACTCAGATTTTGTATTGTTTATATATGTCTTTTGTTGCATATAGAATGCTAGGTTTAACAGTTATTTTTCTCAGCACTTTAAAGAAATTTTTGCATTGTTTTCTGGTTTTCAAGAAGTTAAGAAATCAGCTGTCACTTAATTGCGATTTTGTTCTAGGTAATCTTTCTTTTCTCTTTGGTTGCTTATAAAACCTTTTTTTGTCATTTGTGTTCTGCATTAGTGCTGAATTATGTTTAGGTGAAGGTGTTTTTAAAATTATTTTGATAGGGATATGGTGAGCTTTTTAAATGTAAAAGCTTATTATTCAGTAAATTACGGGAAATCATCAGACATAATGTTACCATTTCCCAAGTTTCTGCATTACCACTTTCCAGAACCCTAGACAGATTTATTACATCATTTTCTACACTTTCCCCACATCACCTAAACTCTCCTTCACATTTACTGTTGCTTTGTCTCTCTGTTTTAAATTATAACTTCTTTCTTCAAATCCAATCTCCTGTTTACTTACAGATTTTTAACCTGATATTTAAGATTCTTATTGACTTAAAACACATATTTAAGGAAATGTACCAATTATGCATATTCATTTCAATAAATTGTCCCATCTAATAATTTTTTCTTAGATAGACTTTTTTTTTAAGGGCAGTTTTAGGTTCACAGCAAAATTATGTGAAAGGTACAGAGATTTCCCTTATATCTCCTATCCATACACCACATAGCATCCCCACTATTGCCATTCCTCACCACATTGGTATATTTATTACAGTTGATAAACCTACTTTGACACATCATAATAACCTGAAGTCCATAGTTTATTTTAGGGTTTATTCTTGGTGTTTGTATGTTCTATGGGTTTGGATAAATACATAACGATATGTATCCAGCATTACAATATCACATAGAGTAGTATCACTGCCTTAAAAATTCTCTGTTGCAACCATTCATCCTATTCTCCTCCCTGACCACTGGCAACCACTGATCTTTTTACTGCCTCCATAATGTTGCTTTTTCCAGAATGTCATATAGTTGGAATCATACAGTATGTGGACTTTTCAGATTGGCTTTTTTTCACTTATCAGTATGCTTTTCAGGTTCCTCCATGTCTTTTCATGGATTGATAGCTCATTTCTTCTTGGCACTGAAAAATATTCCATTGTCTGCATATATCACAGTTAATTAATCCATTCACCTACTGAAGGAAGTCTTGGTTGTGTCCAAGTTTTGGCAGTAAAGAATAGAACTGCTATAAATATTTCTTGTGCAGATTTTTGTGTTGACATAGCTTTCAGCTCATTTGAGTAAATATCAAGGACCATGATTACTGGATCATATGGTAAGAGCATGTTAAGTTTTGTAAGAAACTACCAAAATGTCTTCCACAGTGTCTTACTATTTTGCATTCCCACCAGTAATAAATGAGTTTCTGTCACTCCACATGCTCACCAGCATTTAGTGATGTCAGTTTTTTAAATTTTGGCTATTCTAATAGGTATGTAGTAGTATCTCATTGTTTTAACTTGCATTTTCCTGATGACACAGGATGTGAAGCATCTTTTCATATGCTTATTTTCCGTCTGTATGTCTTCTTTGGTAAAGTGTCGTCCAGGTTTTTAGTTCATTTTTTAAATTGGTTTATTCATTTTCTTATTGTTGAGTTTGAGGTTTTTTTTATATTTTGAATAATAGTCCTTTATCAAATGTCTTTTGCAAATATTTTCTCCTAGCCTATGTCTTGTCTTCTCATTCTATTGACCTTGTATTTTGGAAAGCATTTTTAATTTTAATGAAGTCTGGATTATCAATTATTTCTTTCATGGATTGTGCCTTTGATGTTGTACTTTAAAAAGTCATCACCATAACCAAGGTTACCTAGATTTTCATCTGTGTTACCTTTTAGGAATTTTACATTTTGAGTTAATTTTTGTGAAGAGTGTAAGGCCTGTGTTGAGATTTTTTTTTTTAATGTGCGGATGTCTAGTTGTTCCAGCACCATTTATTGAAAAGACAATCTTTGCTCTACTATATTGCCTTTGCTCCTTTGTCAAAGATCAGTTAACTGTAGTTCTGAATTCTCTATTCTTTCTGTTGATCTATTTGTCTATTCTTTTGCCAGTACCACACTGTCTTGAATGTTGTTGTTTTATAATAAGCCTTAAAGTTGGGTAATATCAGTCCTCTGACTTTGTTCTTCTTCTTTAATATTGTATTGGCTATTCTGGATCTTGTCCCTCTCCACATAAACTTTGTAATTAGTTTTCTTTAATATCCATAAACCACCTTGATGGGATTTTGATTGGGATTGCATTGAATCTATAAATAAGTTGGGAAGAACTGACATCTTGACAATATTGAGTCTTCCTATCCATGGATATGGAATATCTCTCCATTTATTTACTTCTTTGATTTCTTTCCTCTGAGATTTTAGTTTCCCATGTATAGATCCTACACATATTTTGTTATATTTTTACCTAAGTATTTATTTTGGGCGGTGCTTATATAAATGATTCTGTTTTTAATTTCAAATTCTATGTTAATTGTGGTAACTAGGAAATCAATTGGCTTTCCTATATTAACTTTGTATCCTGCAACCTTGCTATAATTACTTAGTTTTAGTAGTTTTTATTTTGGATTTTCTATATAGACGATCATGTCTTCTGTGAAAAAAGACAGTTTTATTACTTCCTTACCAGTCTTCCCTTTGTATAATTTTTGTTTTCCTTTTTTTTTTTTTTTTTTTTTAGCCTCTTTGCATTAACTGGAACTTCCAGTATGATGTTTAAAAGGAGTGGTGAGAGGGAACATCCTTTCCTTCTTCCTGATCTTAGTGGGAAAACTTTGAGTTTCTCACCAGTAAGTATTAATGTTAGCTGTTCGCTCTGGGCTTTTTGTAGATGTTGTTTATCATTTTGAAGAGGTGCCCCTCTATTCCTAGTTTGCTGAGAGTTTTTATTGTGAATGGATGTTGGATTTTGTCAAGTGCTTTTTCTGCAACTATTGATATAATCATGTGAATTTTCTTTTTTAGTTTGTTGATGTTATGGATACATTAACTGATTTTAGAATGTTGAACCAGCCTTGTATACCTGGGATGAATTTCTCTTGGTCATGGTGTGTAATTCTTTTTATAATTGCTAGATTTGATTTGCTAATATTTTTGAGGATTTTTGCACTTATATTCCTGGGAGATATTGGTATACAGTTTTCTCTTCCTGTTGTATTTTTGTCTGATTTGGGTATAAGAGTAATGCTGATCTCATAGAAAGATTTAGGAAGTATTCCCTCTCTTCTATGGCCCGAAAGAGATTATAGAGTACTGGTGTAATTTCTTCCTTAAATGTTCGGTAGAATTCTCCAGTGAACCCAACTAGGCCTGGTGCTATCTTTTTTTGGAGGCTAATAATTCTTAGTTCAGTTTCTTTAACAGATATGAGCCTATTCAAATGGTCTGTTTCTTCTTGTATGAGTTTTGGCAAATTGTGTCTTTCAAGGAATTGGTCCATTTCAACTTGTGTATCAAACTTGTGGAGATAGAGTTGTTCATAATATTTCTCTATTGTCTTTTTAATATTCACAGGATCTGTAGAGGGGATCTCATCCCCTCTTTCATTTTTGATAGTAGTATTTTGTGGCTTCTCTTTTTTTCCCCTTAGTTAGCTTGACTGGGGCTGATCAATTTTATTGATCTTTTTCAAATAACCAGGTTTGGCTTAGTTGATTTTCTCTAATGATTCTTTATTTTCAATTTCATTGATTTCTGCTCTAATTTTTATTATTTCTTTCTTCTGCTTACTTTGGATTTAATTTGCTCTTCTTTTTTTAGTTTCATAAGGTAAAAATTTAGACTATCGACTTTAGATCTTTCTTCTTTTCTAATATATGCATTCAACACTGTAAATTTCTCTCTAAGTACTGCTTTCACTGCACCCCATAGATTTTGATGTTTTATTCTCATTTTTATTTAGTTCAAAAGATTTTTAAATTTCTCTTGAGATTTTTTTTCTTTGACCCATGTGTTATTCAGAAGAGTGCTGCTTAATCTCTACATATTTTGGGATTTTCAAGCAATCTTTCTGTTGCTGATTTCTAATTTAATTCCATTGTCTGAGAACAGACATGGTTAAATTTCTGTTTTTAAATTTGTTAAGTTGTGTTTTATATTGCAGAATGTGATCTATCTTGGTAAATATTTTATGTGACCTTCAGAAAATTGTGTATTTTGCTAGTGTTGCTTAAATAATCTATAGATGATAATTGTATACAGTTTATTAATGGTGTTGAGTTCAGTTATGTCCTTACTAATTTTATGCTTGCTGGATCTGACCATTTCTGGGAGAGTGGTGTTGAAATCTTCAGTTATGATGGAGGATTAATCTTTTGATTCATGTTAGCATGGTCTATTTTCTTCCATTCATTTACTTTTAATCTTGTAGATGTCATGTAGTCAGGTCATGTTTTTTGCTCCACTCTGACACTCTTTCTTTTTAACAGGTGCATTTAGACCATTGACATCCAAAGTGATTATTGATACAGCTAGATTAGTATCTGTCATATTTGCTACTGTTTTCTATTTGTTGCCCTTGTTCTTTTTTCCTTCTTTTGCCTTTTGCTCTTTTCTTCTATTTGTAGTTTGAATTGAGCATTTTCCATGTTTCCATTTCTCTCCTTTCTCGAGATGCCAGGTATACTTTTTCTTTTTTCTTTTTACCCTTTTTAGTGGTTTCCATAGAGTTTCCAATATACATTTACAGCTAGTGCAAGTCCATATTCACATAACACTGTACTACTCACAGATGGTATTAATACTGTGTGATAAAATAATCCTAATTCCTCCTGTGTGCTATCATTACTGTTATTCATTTTACTTACATATAAATGCATATAAGCACATGTATACACAAGATACATATGTAAGTATACATAATCAAGTGCATTGTTACTATTATTATGTTGAACAAATTGTTATGTGGTTAATCAATGAAGAATCAAGAAAACAAAAGTTTTACTTCACCTTCACTTATTCCTTCTCCAGTGCTTTTCTCCTCTTTATGTATATCTGAGTTTCTGACCTATATCATTTCCTTTCTCTAAAAAACTTACATTAATGTTTCTTTTAAGGCAATTCTCCTGAAAACAAATTATCCTAATTTTTATCCTAATTTGTCTGAGAAAGTTTTTTTCTCTCCCTCACTTTTGAAGGATAATTTGTAGGATACAGAATTCTGGGTTGGTGCTTTATTTTGCTTACATTTTAAGTGCTTCATTTGACTCTCTTCTTGCTTACATGGTTTCTGAGGAAAAATTAGATGTAATTTTTACCTTTGCTCCTCTATAAGTTTTTTTTCCCTGTGGCTTTTAAAAAATATTTTCTATTTTTCTTTGATTTTCTACAGTTTGAATATGATTTGCCTAAATATTTGTTTGTTTCTTTTTGAATTTATTCTGCTTGGTATTTTCTGAGCTTCCTGCACATTATTGCTTCAGATATTTCTTTCATTCTTTTCTCTCATCTTCCTCTGGTATTTCTTTTACATATATGTTACACATTTATAATTGTCCCACAGTTTTTAGATATTGTATTTTCTTTTTTTCCTAGTTTTTTTTCTTCTGTTCTCTTCTGTTTTGAAGTTTCTAGTGACATATCATCAAGCTGAGAAGTTCTTTCTATACTCTCATTCAGTCTACTAATGAACCCATCAAAGGCATTCTTCATTTCTGTACAGTGTTTTTATTCTCTAGCTTTTTATAATTCTTTTTTTAGAATTTCCATATCTCTGATTACATTTCTTATCTCTTCTTGCATACTGCCTACTTTATCTATTAGTCCCCTTAGCATATTAATCATAGCTTTAAAAAAAAATTCTTATCTGATAATTTCAACATCCCTACCATATCTGAGTCTGATTCTGACACATGTTCTGTCTCTTCAAACTCTGTTTTTTGCCTTTTAATGTGCCTGGTGGTTTTCTGGTTTTGTTTTTGTTTTTTCTGATCACTCCACAGGATGTACTGGGTAAAAGGAACTTTGATAAATAGGCCTCTAGCAATGTGGTGGTAAGGCATGGGAGAGAGAGAGAGACATTCCATAGTTCTACGATTAGGTGTCAGTCTTTCAGTGCGTATGTGCCTCTGAACTATGTACTGCACAGGTGTGTTTCAGTTCTCTGCCTTAGATCGGGCAAGATGACTAGAGTGGGCTGGAGTTTGGTGTTTCCCTTCCCTGTATCAGTTAGGTCTTCATAAAATTCCAATACTACAAGCTCTGATAAAAATTAATTCTCTTGAGGGCAGTCCTTTTTTAGAAAAACAGAATTCTCTTCCTGTATTTCAAAATAGTTCTTTTCTCCCTCCTTCTGCCAGAATCACAAAGGGATTTTTCTCTGATATTCACTAGGAGAATCTGGTAGAGCACCTAGAGGTAAAACTCACAAAGCATGGGGGCCCCCGTATGTCTGGGTCCCCCTGGAGTTTTTGTCTCTCAGACTTCCTACTCTGAGCCTCTGTCAGTTCACTGACTGTAATTTGGATTTCCCCAGCTGGTTTGTGAGAGTTTCTCCTTGGGGTTCTATGCTCGGGTAAGTTATAGTTCTTTGTATTTGCTTGTCAGTTTCTCTAATTTTAGAAGCAGTGGTTTGCTGACCTCACTTCTATGACAGGTCTGAGAAAAATTACTGATTTTTCAATTTGTTTAGCTTTCTATTTGTTGCTAGGATGGAGTGATCACTTCCAGGCTTCTTCCATGTTGGTCCAGAAACCAGAAGCCTGCAGCTTTCTCCATCCAGTAAATACTACATTTCGTGTTTTTTTTATTATGGAATTTCTATTTCGTCCTATTCCAAATTTTCCTGCCCAATGCCTATTATATTTTTTTATTGTCTCTATTACTTTGTTAGACATTATAAGTATACTTATGTTGTTTTCTACATTTAATAATTCTGAAAATCTGAAATATTTATGGGTCTAATTCAATTTATCTATTCTACTTATCCTGGCTTGTGTATTCTTGACATCTTGTGACTTTAAAAAATCTCACTGTGAGCCTATGTTTGTTGAAACTTTATTTGTGAGGTGTTGTGAGGCTTAGGTAGAAGGTATATATTCCTGCAGAGATGATTTGCTTTAATTCTGCCAGCCATACAGAATCCCTTCTATAATTGGGTCACCTTAATTTCCTTCCTTGGTGTTTTTTGTTTTTTTTTTTTTTCATTATACAAGTACTGTAATTTCAGACCTGCAATTACTGCATAATGACTGACTTCTACTTAAAATTTTCTGGAAATATTTCAGCCATTCCAACCCTCACCCTCTCCTCACACACTGAGAGGCAAGATTACACTAGACAAGTTTCATTGCTGAATTCTCTTGCGAGGCAGTTTTCTTCTAGTTCATCCTTTCCCAGATTTAGTTCCCATTTCCTAGATTTATGGGTGGGTCTCCAAAACAACTGTCCAGATGCCCTGCCTTTTATTTCCAGTGTGGTTTTTGAAGTTATAACTCCATGTTGCAGGAGGTTGGTTGATACTAACTGGAAGTTGCTGGCTGGAGCACCTTCCTCCCTCTCTAGAGTCATAGGGCTGCCTCATTTTTAGTCTTTGAGAAGAAATTTCCTCATTTTTTTTTCACATATGTAGTTCAGGTTTGTATTAAAAATAGTTTTAACAATATTTTGTACACCAATTTTAGATATTTTGTAGAAAACTTTTTTTAGGTGTATAGTTACATATTTAACTGGAAAGGAAAGCTCCCTGACAATTTAATTTTGATTATTGAAGAGGGAAAGGAGTGGGTTAACCCTGATTAATTCAGAAACAACCAGTACAGTTTTCGTGGAAATATATTTGTGGAAGAGCAGAAACGTTCCCTTCCTTAAAATTCATTGAAAGTTCTGTGATATATATGATCAAGGACTTTCAAGAAATTTTTTAAAAGAAACTAAATTATTTTTAATGCAGGCAAGTTTCATGATATCCTGTTTTAAAAATCTGCATTTTGCACATTTTAAAGAAATCCATTGCTTTGACTACTCAGTATTTGATGGTGTGGTAGACATCACCAACGTCAGTTTCTCTTCTGTTACCTTCCCATGGGAGATTTCACTTCCTCACCCTCTTAAATTTATGCCAGGCAGGGTTACTTGCTTTGCTCAGTGAAATATGAACAGAAGTGGTTATGTGTCACTTCCAGGCAGAAGCATTTCATGGCGAGTGTTCTGGTCTTCAAGCCTCTCCCCTTTCTTGGTGCTCATAGAAGCATGAGATGATTTGCAGCTATCTTGAGTCTGATGCAGCCCATCTGAACCAACACAGCACAGCTGCCTTAAGAGTTGCCCAGATCTGCAGATTTGCATGTGAAAAAAATTAAATTTTTGTTGTGTAACAACACTAAGATTTGGAGTTATTTTTAATTGCCCCATAACCTAACCTACTCTGGCCAATACAGGTGGTAACATATGAAATACTTTAAACAAATACGAAGAGAACACTTAACAAATGCAGGCCAAAAGAGGACAATTGACATACTGTATTTTATATTAAGAAGTACTATCATGTTTTAAAATACACCAAGATTTCAGATAACATTAACTTTTTTAGAGTGCTTATGAAAGCAAGTTGAAATCTAGTTCACACCATTTTCTCTAAGGATTTAGTTTAAATTTACTTTTTGTGTATTGTAATATTTTATCCTGAAGTGACATCTTTTAGTGTGTATTAAATATTTTTGTATGCTAGTATTCTTTGCTAAGCACAATCATTACTTACCGAATTTTATTATTCTGGTCTGTTACTCTGTATCTTAGTCTTCCCAGCCCAGGGTTAGCATTGGAACAAACTTCAGCTGAAATTTTGGAGGAAGTAATTGTAAGGAACAATATGGTTTCACAATAGTTGGTGGAGTGGACCTTAATTTTTGTTTTGTTTAGTTTTCTTTGTATTTGCTAGTTTGGCTGCTTGGCATTTGAACTCCCTGTCCATCTTCAGAACTTCTCTCCTGTTTATGTCTTGCTGAGGGAGATTTATTTGCAGATGTAGCACAGTGCTGGCTGTGGATAGAAGTGACCAGCAGTGGGGCAACAGAGTTCCCACCAGACCGTTCCCATGATAGGAAGTTGGCTACTGTTCCCCAGTCTTACTCCTTAGACTTCATTCCCCATGTATTTTTCAAGCCTGATTCTCCAGCCATGCAAATGGTTTTGGAAGGCTGTCTTGTCAGTAAATTCCTCTTCTTAAATTAGTCAGTGCCTGTCTCTTTTAACTAAGAACACTGGTAAAAAATAGCACTCAAAATTTCTTTCAGTTTCTATGTTGACCGAATATTGAAATTTTTTAACCTTGATGCACAGCAAATAAAGCTTCAGCTTTTATATTATGAATCTCATTTCACATATGTTATTTCATTTCCAGATTTAACCATTTATTTTGTTATATATTATTATGCTCTATTGGGGCACAGGAATGGCATATTATAATGGAATATTATATATGATATATGATGTATAATATAATAGTATGTAATGTATAATTATAATACATTACATATGATAATATAATGCGGATGAAGGAGGCACATGTGGTGACTTGGAGAAAAATACCGTATGTGTGTGTGTGTGTTTGTGTTCGTGGGGACACATTACATGTAATCCCTTCAATGTTAACATGATACTGTGAGTTTTCTCTTAAATGGATCTGTGTTTATAGTGAGGAAATGATTTTGGGCATCATATAATCTCTAAGAACACAGCTACCATTAGGAAAGGCCTCAAGACCTCCTTGGGAGCAGAAGCTTTGGATCAGTTTTCATTCTGTTTTTATAGAAAAGCTAATAGTAAAAATCAGTGGAGAAAATTACCCTAGAGGGGTAGAGTTGAAACGGTAGAACTATTGCTGCTTCATATTAATCTGAGTTTTGGTTCCATGCCGTGAAGAGAAGAAAAGAGAGGAGAAGTAGGAAATTTGTAAGACATAGTAAAATCTCATGCTTCAATTTAATTCATCAAATATTTATTGTCTATCAAGTATTAAGTACTTTTCTAAGTGCTATAGGTTATCAAAAAAGGAGTGATCCCTGCCCTTAAGCAGGATATTATTCAATTTAATACATGCTTAAGCTTGTGTATTTTAGCTACTAGGTAGTAGAAATACAAAAATGAAAAATAAGAAGTGTCATCTCTCAAGGTGCATATAGACTAGATGAAACATATCCATAAGAAAAGGTCTAAAATATAAAGTGATCATATTATCATAGACATGTCACAACTAGGGAGACATTTAGTTGTGGGATACCATTACTATGCAAGGACAATAGGGCCAGTGATAAAAAAACAATAATCTGAGTAAACTTTGACTGTAGATACTGCTTCTTTTTCTCAGGCATACACTTCCTAGCTCATTCATTCATTCAGTCATTCACGTATTCATTAAAGAACTATGCATCAAATATCTGCTAAATATATTTTTAATGAGACTAAAATGGTGAATAGGATGGATAGGCAGGAACATATGCGTTCTTTCAGGTTCTTCAGTGTGCTTGTATTCTGTCCTATCTCAGAGGCTGCTCCTTCTGTATGTACTGTCACTGCACATCACTCTGTTCTTTCCTCCAGGCCTGTAACGTTTTCTGTATACTGCTTCTGTTCTTGTGCCTAGTAAACTCCTTTTCATCCATCATATCTTAGCGCTAAGGGAAGCCAGCACTAATGATTCCTTATGCACTGTAAATTTCATTCAAGCATTTTATACATTCTTCGATGGTATACAGGTGGACTATTTTCTGTTCCTCTCCATGTTTCCTTTTGCTCATCATGATATCCTCCCTACCTAGTAAAACAGTCCCTTTCATGTCATAGATGTATCAATCATATTTGCTCAGAGAATGAAAGCAATAGACAATCAAAATACAGTGTGATGCATGGTACGACTGGATGAACTGCAGAGTGCTGTGGGCTGACGAGGTGGGTGATCTAACCCAGCCTTGGGGGATCAGTGATGTGTAAACAGATCTAAGTGGTAAATCAGCTAGGTGAAGCCGTTGGATTGAGGAGAGGGTAAGAAGGGGAGATGAAAGTGTGTTCTAGGTAAAGGAAACAACACATAGAATGGCCAGGAAGCAAGATACCTGGGATTTCCATCAAACCCCGCAGAACATACCACATTTGGTCACCTGGGACATACCCAGCGCACATGCTCTTTGGGAGGGCGTATGCTCATGTGCCTGGCATAGAGCTCACATTCAGTTTCAGTGCAGGGTGAAAACAAGTGTCCTAGGTCAATCCCAGCAAAGTTGCTGTGGCTTCTTCTTGCAATGGTTGGTTTTCCTTTTCTCTGATCTTTCCAACCTACCGAGAAGAGAAGCAGCAGCTATGAAATTGCGAGCACAGATGCACACTTGGCTAGTCCTCTCCTTAGTAAGAGAGCCAGGGAGCCTGCTGTTATGTCTCTAGGGTTACATGATGATTAAGCGTATCCTTCAGCTCTTTACCTGCACGGAGGCAGGCATAATCGCCCAGGTCTCCATCTCTTCTGTTGGAAATTCTGGCATTTATTTTTCAGTTTAGTTTCTTCCATGTATCTATATATGTTGCTTCAGTTGTGCATCAGTGCGTGAGGTTCACATATTAATACTGACTTTTCATTTTGGATTTTTTTCTAAATTGAAGTATTACACATATATTGATTGTGTGATTTTTTTCCTTTCTTTTTTTTTTTTTTTTCAGTCAGGCATCTTAAATCTTTCCTGTCAACTTATTAACCATAATAAATGTCCATGCTACAAATCAGTATCTGGGGATTGACTCAGAGTGTGCAGACAGTGGTTTCCTGTGAAGAGGCAGCTGGGTTTCCAGTGTTGGTAGCCAAATCCTTTGCTTATTGACATCCTTTACCTGGTGTTCTGAAGTTTATTAGCGTCCTCCAGATGCATGTTGAATTTTTCATTTCATTTTATATTTTTAGAGGTAGTGTTGAGTGACACAATGAGTAGTGAGAAGACTCATTTTAAAATCTTACTCATGCAATGACAATGCAGTGGCTGGAGGGTATCTATTAAGGGCCTCCGTGGCCGCCTCTACAGAAGGGGAAAAACAGTCCTCACCCCAAGAGTGTCATAAGGGCTGAATGAAATACTAACTCAAAATAGGGGTTTTAATTCATAGTATATATGTAACTAACTTGTTGCTTTTTAATCTTAGTTATTAATATCATATTGATTAATTCACATATGTAATTTACAGACCTGGGCATTCATTTTTATACAAAATTTTGATAAAGTCACCATAAAATAAATTTCCAGACTTTCACACTTTGATTATAAAGTTCCTAAGGCTCATAAGTAGGAGGCTCATTGTTTAAAAATAGACTCACTTGGTCTTAATTTCCCTGGAATAAGATTCTGCTATTTTGGGTATTGTTTTTTTACCCTCCCACTTTGTTTTTTTTTTTGTTTTGTTTTGTTTTGTTTTTTTGCAGTGCTTTTTATGATTCATTTTCATTGTTTTAAAGGCCAAATATTCAAAGAAAGAATATATACTTCTTTACCACTTTTACCATTATATTACTTTAAACCTGATCCTGGTGGGCAAATACATGTGACAGTGAAAAAGGCACATTCTCCCTAAGAAAGGACACCTCACTTTAATTACTTATTCTTTTGCAATTGGAAGATAGTTTAGGGGTCAGCATATATTTGTTTTAGCCCTCTCTGAACTTCATTTGCTTTCTTTGTATATCTAGAACTCATGCAATTATTTATAAGCAAAATAACATGTTAGAACTTTATAACTTAGAAATTACTACATAAATGTTACTTTTTGTTATAAAAATAAGAATTGGCTTATGTTGCTAGGATAAAATGAAAGTAGAAAAATACCCAATTAGTCTTTTCTTTGTTTGGGATACTCTTCCAATCAGAATTGAGAAAGCAAGCTCAGTGAGCAGTTTATCACACATTTTGCATTTTCTCTATTTTTTTAATTTAATTTTTATTTAATTTTAACAGAACCTGGATATTGTATTTTGGGGAGGACAAAGTCAACCTCAAGAGCTCTGTAAGACTGACAAAGTTTATGACCATTGCCTTTGATCTCTGCCTCTTTTTAGCTTGTCTGCCTTGGAGGACTGTATTTTCAGGTGTACTTAGCACCATCAGTGTTTTCTACTCTGGCACTTTAACTGAAAGAACATACTTACTTTACTCCTGAGGCCAATCAAAAATAACCTTTTTACTTGAGAATTGAGAACTGGTCCAGTACACTTGTCTGTTGAAAGTCAAGGTGTCAAGACATTCTCAGGCTAGGGCTATAGGAGGAACAGCACTGGATACAGAAAGTAAAGTCCCATAGGACGGTACATGTGGCTGGTATTGGTAAAGATGATTAAGGTTCATAGGGAATGTGCTGGGACCTAGCATTTTTAAAGGCAGAATTATATTTGAAAATAATTTAACATTCTTAGTATTAAAAGTTAAACTTATTAGTTGTCATGATGTAAAAAAAAAAAAAAAGGTATTTTCTCAGTAGAAAGTACGAGGGAGTATTACTGAGACCACTACATTGCTGAGAAGATGCTTTGCTAACCCCACCTCAGGGAAGAAGGTAAACCTGCAGGGTTTTAATATGGACTGATCTCTTCTCCTTGGGCCCAGGGTAATGGTTTACTTGCTTTACTGGAAGAAAGAAGAGAAAAACTGAAAAAAGTGAGAAGGGAGCTAGTGAGATGGTAAAGGCCAACCTCTGTCTACATCAAGTTATATTAAGTTACTCACTTCACAAAATAATTGAAGTTACTTTTTGAGAGTAAGATTAGATGTGGAGCCTGGGCTTCTCACTTAGTGTAACATGGGCTGATCTGAGGCACTGTGTCCTGAGAAAAAAATTGTTGAGTCAGAGAGGAAGTGGCTGAGAACTCCCGGAAATCAAAGGTCTAGACTCTGCTGTGGAAGGAAGATCAATCAATAAGAGCCCATGCTAAGTCTGATCAGGCCATAGGGAGCCAGGGGACCCTGAGGTAACACCTGAGCTAAGAGGAGAAGTTATTTTTGCTTATCTCTTTCTGAGTTTCCTTTCATGGTAAACGAGTGTTCGTATATCCTAAAACTCTCCACTGGATACGCTTTCCATCTCCTGCCTTGACTGGCTACTCCTGTCTTTTCTGTGTTTGAATCCACTGCAACTTGGTTTCTACTCCTAATCATTCTACTGGAACCACTCTTACAGGAATGGAAGCATTTGCAATATAAGCTCACAACATTTCTATGATTTAGGTATCATTATTATTGCCATCTGTGTCGTGGGGATAATTATAGAACTGACTACATAAGGTTAGTTGAGCTTCAATTATCATGCAGTTAGTTTTTAACAGGCACTTGTTATTGTTATTATGACGATTATGTTGTTGCTGCTGCCTCTTTCCGGCGGAAATGCTGTTATTCTTGGTTACTAAGACAAGCTTTTTTCTGCATTTTCAATCTTCTTCCCTGGACACTTTCTATGTCTCCCTTGAATCTGCTCTTTCTTTGCCGATCCCTGAAAAACTAGTGTTCTTTGGGGTTCCTCCTGAGTGATAGGCCATAAGCAATAGCTTCTTTTCCCACCATTTCAATTATATCTACTTGTTGATTTTTTTTCTCAAATGTTTACCTCCAGGCTCTAACCCTACTGAGCTCCAGAACTCTGAGTGTAATCACTGCTTTTGTTTTCCCAGCTCAGTGAGTGGCCATGCCTGCCAGTTGCCCAAGCCAAAAGCTGGATGTCATCAATGACTTTCCTCCATATTCAATCCATACTTGGACTGGCCAGTTCTATCCTCTAAATATTTCTGGAATCTGTCTACTTTGCTTCAGCCTCTGTGTCACTGACATTTCAGGATTGCATGGTATCCTACTTGGTCTCCCTTTCTTCCAGTAAACAGCCTTTGGATCCTTCTCTGTGTCACAGTGAGCTTATCACAAACTGACCCAGATTCATCTCCCACCACTTTCTGCTTGAATAGGTCCAGGCCTATTAAACTATTCTAAGTTCCCTCAAGATGTTACATTCCCAGTTTAGCTTAGGGCTTTGAACATTCCCTCTGCCTGGAAAGCCACTTCCTTTCCCTGTACCCTTCATTTGGTTGATTCCTTCTCATCCTTCAGATTTTAGCTCAGATATTGTTTCCTCTAGAAATCCCTTCCTGCTTCACTCAAACTCTGAATGAGGTATTTCTGCTCTATGCATCTACAGTGCCCCTTGCAGCTCTCCCCACAGTGCCATGTCATTGCCCAGATGCTTGTCTGTCTCTTCCACCTGCCTGAAAGCATCCTTTTGTACAGAAATGGTATTTTGTTTATTACTGTATCTCTAGAAACCAGCACAGCATCCAGCATACAGTAAGTATTTATGGAATATTTGTCAAAAGAGTAAGAGTGGGCAATAAAAACTCATTTAACATTTAAATGTTTTTTTTAAACAATGTACCCCCATAAAGGAAGCACATCCTGATTAAAGTATATATTGTAGCAAATTGCTCTGTTTCTCAGTTGCCCAATCTGTAAAATAAAGAGGATGGAGATACACACACACACACACACACACACACACACACACACACACACACCCTTATCAGCTCTAACATTGTATTATTTTCTGAAGAATCCTCAGTGAGAAACTACTAATGATGCCATCAAAGAGACCCATTAAACAACAGTCCAGAAAGATGATTCCCTCTTGGCTAAGTCAACAAATACTATCTTTCTAGATACTGGATGTAGGGCCACTGTTTAATTCCAGATATTCTAGGATACTTTCAAGTCTAAGCTCAATAAATAACATTCTAGACTGAAGTCTAGACCATTCTAAAATAACTGGGACAATGTGTGTTTTTGAATCCTGGTGTTATACTATTAGTGGTTTAATGCTGAGCCAATATTACAATTTTGTGTCTACCTGGAAGTTACACCAAATGTACAGTAGAGCAGTGACTCGGTAGTCAGACTGCCTGGACACAAATTAGGCAGTTCTCACCATGGCTTTTGGCGGATCTCAGTTTTCTCTGCAAATTGGGATAACAGTGGTAACTAACTTACGGTATTTTGTGAAGATTAATGCATTAAGACATGCAAAATTATTAAAACAGTGTCTGGTATAGAGTGTAAAGTCAAATATTATCTATTATTGTATTATTAACTTACCACTATTTAAATTACTTTCTAATTTACTTAACTTTTAGTTAAGGAGATTTTCAAGATGAGAGGGTCTTCTGCCATCTGTGATCTCTTCCATCTGCCTTTGCAGAAAAACCCCTTCACTGGACCACCAGATGTCACTGTTTCTGACAGTTTCCACCTTCTTGACCATCTTAAGATATTATGCCATTTCAAAGGGAAGACGTGTGAAATTCTCTAAAACCATATGTAAATTATATATAAAGCCATCTTGAAAGTATAATTTTCATATATTACTCAAGGAGTTCATATTACACTTGCCGCCTCTGCAATGATGCTGATGATAATGAGGACCTGACAATGACTTCTAAATGGATCATTTTGGGTTTATTCATTATTTAAGCCATTCAACGAAAGCATTTTCATCAGTGGCTATATTTAAGATACTTGGTAGAAAACTAAATTAAATTGGACATGGATGCCACCACTAGAGAGAGGCTAATAACAGAGACAGGAGAGTTACAAATAGCTTAAACCAGGTTGAGAGCGATAAATGCTATATAAACAAGGAGAAATATTATTCCATGAAAGGACAGAAAAGGAAAAGATGTTTCTTGATAGGGGATTAAGGACAGTAATACGGAGAAGGATTTGAGTGAGATCTTAAAGAGCAATTGGAATCTGACATAGGTAAGTGTGTTGGGTATGATTTGTATGTGCAAAGATTGAATATAGGAAAGGACAGAAAATATCCATCGAACTGTAAGAGGTTTACTTAATCGCACATGTAGAACATGTCATAGAGAGTGATTTAAAAAAAAAAAGGTAACAATATATATTGGGATCAGATTGTGAAAGCCTTTGAATACCAAGGAATAAGCTTTAGAAGTGTAGCAAAATAGAGTACTGAAGATATGCATAGGTGAGTTTGAGTCCTGGTTTAGGCTCTTAACTGTTTAAGCTTAGACCAAACAACCTCCCACCCCCAGCACTGAAAGAGAGAGAGAGATTGGGAGAGAGACTGAACTGCAGTCAGTTTCCTGACTGGTAAAGCTGGGCAAATAGCACTATTGGGAGGTTGGGAAGATTGACAATAATGCACTGTAGGCAGTCAGAACACGTAAGCTATTACTGTAATTTAATCTTTCGGTGATACAGTTCCTTTAATATCAGAAATTGTATTTCTATATTTAGCGGAAAGTGAGAGACAACTGAAGTCAAAGTGCCTTAGAACAGATTTTCCCCTCTTCCCTGAGAGCACAGGGAGACCTGCCTTGGGACCCTGTGTGTCTCTGGTTGAACCAGGCTTTCGTATAAATGGAACAAGCGGTCGTGTGACTCTCGGTATATCCTCAGAGGTGCTTACGGATTTGTTGAAGTTCTTAACTGCAAGGGTCAGTCTTAAACCACAGGTGCCCCCACCATGTTTCCAAAGAGGGTGCTAGAACCCTGTTAGGCTCCACCGGAGAACACTCCTGTTACAGTACTTAGGCTCTTTACCCCTTCTCCAAGCTCAGAAAATGTGCCCTGTTTGGAGAATTTTCAGAAACCTGCTTGTTTTGTTTTTAAGAATGAAAACCAGTTCATTAATATTTGCTTTCTCTTTAGAGAGATCCTATGGATTGGGTTACAGTTACATGTTTTGTTTTTTCAATTAAAAAAAATAATCATTCCAGATCAGGTGAACCAAAGAGTCATAACAGTTAGAGCCTCGAAGAGAAAATCTTCACCCTCCTTTCAGAAGAGTATGGCTGCTCTAATATTGCCTTTAATGTTTTGCAATGATTCACTTTTCCATTGTCCAGAAGGATGGAGTTTTGCCTAACTTCTTTTCAGAGACTATTCTGGAATATTATGGAACTACTAACTCATTTTTTTCTCTCTCTGGGATATTTCTCCTGACAGAGAAATATTCTTTTCTGAATTTCATATCTACCTCTTTTCCCTTGAACCAAGCTAAATAATTCATTTCTTCCCTGTTTCAGCTTTTTATAACCCATAACCTGTTATTCTACTCCCAGTTTGCTCTGCTTTAACCAAACCGTCCACCTTTAGGGGCCTGGACCTTCCCCCATTTCCCCCATCATTTTACTCTTAATTTAGTTATTTGTGCCACTGGAATATTTACAGTAAAAAAGGCACAAAGAGTTTTGCAAGTTTGAAAATTACTTTTGTAGCTATTATTACCAAGGAAACCACTTCCACTGTATCTCAGTTTTATTTAGCATATAGAGTCCATTATGGGCTAGATTTTGAAGAATCACTGCTAGATGTCTTTGTCTCCCTATCTTTTTCTGTTAGAAAGCTAGGCATCAGTTTCAAGAAGAAGTTGAGGAAAACAGTAACTGCCCTGAGCATCAACTTTATATAGAAATATAAGAAGATACAGATTTGAAAGAATAGCTATTTGTTCATTACACTGTCTTATGAGACAAATCACTACTTTCAACCTTTCGCTGCCCAGATTTCTAGTATATCTGCTTCACATAGCCAGAGGCAGACAAGATGAAAAACAAATGAAAAAAGCCTTTGTCAGTTACCACTGAGCATGAGTAGGTGTTCTCCATGGGCAGGTGGCTACTTGCAGGGCGGGAGCTCCTTCTGGCATCCTCATCACATGTCCCACCCGCTATTATTCCTATTCATAGTCTTGCATGCTCAGCACGTGTGGCTGGGAGGTGGTATTTCTGCTCGCAGCATCTATTTGTTTTGCACAGATAAATATGTAGATAAACTGGCACGCCCTTGTTAAAACTACAAAGAAATTGATTTTGGTCCATTGTAATCTGCTTCAGTTCATCTGCAGCACACGTAGCCACCCTCTTTAGACCACCTGCTGCCAACCTCTTCCCTCTCCTAAAACAGGGACCTTCACACTTTTCTTGTGATGCATTCACACCATCCAATACAATTACACTAGCGTCTTTACCTGAACTTAAACTTTTACTTTTCAATTCCAGAAAAATTTCATTTCACTTGCTGCTTTGAACTTGATTCTGTAACTAGAGTCTTTCATATCCCTCAGCCTATCAGTGAGATACTGAAAAAATGGTTTACCTTCACTTAAAAACACATCACTTTTCTGAAATCTTTTTCAGAGGCTAGCATATGTATGCACCCACATAAACAGTTTTTTCCTTTTCTCCCCACTCCCCTCTCTGAAATTTGAGAATTTAAATGTTAGGGGTATATTGTGGGAAAAGACAGTTTCTAATTACTTTTACTTTAGCTTTCTTTGAAGCTGCTCAGGAGTGAGTAATGTTCTCTGAGCCCCTCCCCACTTCCAGTCACCAGCCATTCCCAGGAAATGATCAACCCCAGATGTGGTTGTGTATGGCTCATTTCCCAGAACTGATGGATATGTAGGAATACGTGTCAGCATCTAGTCTTTAAGTGTTTTAACTGGCCTTGCCCTTCTGTTATCTCTTCAACTCCCTATTCCCTAATAGACACTGGCTCCCTTCTTTCCATCCTCTGTGCAGACTTACGCCAGTCTTACTTCAAGCACTGTGCTGAGCATTGGCATAAGGACAAAAAAGAAAATGTGGACCCATCCCTTATGAAATTGACAGTATAATAGGAGGCAGGGACATAAATTGGCATTTGCAATGTGTTGTACAACAGTAGGGCTAAGTTCACCGTGTTACAGGAGCTGACTTGAAATGAGTCATGCAGCATGAATTAGAGCTAGCCAGGAAAAGCAGGGACTTGGTCAGGAATGACCTTTGAAGGGGGAACAGCAAGTGCAAAGGCCCAGCAGTGAGCCAGTGGGAGCCAGTGGACAAACTGGCAGGAGCTAGGGGCATTTCACCATGGCCAACCTTTTTCTTTTCACCCTGAGAGACTGTCTGTGGTGATAATAATGACAATTCATTATTGATGTTGACAGTAATTGCAGATGCTGGAAAAGTAAACATTGAAGAAAAAAACTTCAGTTATACAAAAGTAATACTAACCACAGGCATTCGTAGTAACTCTTCATACTGTGTATCTAGTTAGATATGTAGATCTGTGTATCTAGCAGGGCATGTGAGTTGAGAATCACACTTTCAGATCTGAAAGAGACCTTGTGGGTCATTTAAATCAATTTTTCATTTTACAGATGAAGAAAATGAGGCTCAGTGATACTCAGTGACAGTTTCAAGGTTGGTCCCCTGGAGCAGAGCAAGGACACCAGATGAATAGAAATATGCTCTGTTGACTTAATTGTAGTGTAATTTTATTACAATTATAACTTAACATTTACAGTTATTTTCAAGACAGGCTATTCATGGGGCACAGTTACTTGTTCACCCTCAACATTCCCTTTCTCCAGTTGAAGTTTTCAGTACTATGATGATGAAATAATCACCAACCACAGAGCCTGTTTTGTTTAGGATTGTTCCTGTTCCAGTGTTGTACATGTAAATTTGGGTAGCTGAAATAATCCCACTCAGTTCGCAGTGAGAATGTGGACCGTGGCTTGTCAAAATGAATCTGTGCAAGTATAGAATAGTGAGAATCCATAAAATGCAATTCTGAAATTAATCAGCCCATCGTAGGGCTTTATAATGATAAAAGCCAGTGTTTTCATTATTTAAGCATTGTTGTTGGCAGATGGACCACAGTGGGCTTCAGAATCAGGACTCACCCTAATAGAGAATAAGATTAACCATTTATTGAAATAGTGAGGATTGCACTAGAACAGAGCAAATGGAAATAAATCTTAAGAGAAACAAAATGGGTATTACATGGGCCAATACCACAAGTTAATCCTCCCCCTTTTCAATCCCCAAGTGCAAATGGCAAGTTGCTTTAAGGCAGAGTCTATCTAATCTCTTTCACATCTGTTCTCTAAAGCCTTGTGGTAGACGGATATTTCGCTGCAGAACTGGCATCCAAACAGGTTCAGGAAAATGAAAATCCAGCAGTAGAATTAAACCAAAGAATTGTGAAATTTGATCATTTTCCCCCATTTTTGTATTTCTGATTTCAATTTCCTGAATTTAGGAAGCAGGACAGTAGTAAAGCCACACGTCATTACTGGACAATGGTACATTCTCGTAATGCCTTTTTCTACCATTGAAAGTATATTGGAAACCTATGGAGGGGAGCACAGATCCTGAAGTACAGCCGATCTGAGTATCAGGTCCCTGTGCTTGACTAACCACATACTGCAGTGTTTAGTCCCAAAGTCAAAGGATGCCTACCTAAGATGAAGCAAGGTTGCTTGATGTGACTTTACCCCAAACCCCAGTTTAGTTTCCTAGATAGCTAGGCTGAACTAGGTGAAAACTTCTCTTTGCTTTGACATAGCTACCTTTTACCTGAAACCAAATTTCTGCAAAAAGACTTTATATCTCTCTTAAGCTCATTCTGAATCTTGGCTCTTCACATTCTAACTGTGAAGAAAAGCTGTCTAGAAGGGTGAAATCAGTAGCAAGAGGAAGCCCTAAGAGGTGGAAAGAAAACTGGGACAGAGATGCTAGGACCTGTGTCAGGTATTACTCTCTTGTAAGGTACTGGGGCTCTACCCTTCTGGAAGGAAGAGCATTCAAAGAGCCAGAAAGAAATGTTGACCCTTATATAGGCTTGCTTATGTCCGTCATTAGTCAACAAAGTGCCCTTAGCCCCTAACCATGACTACCCTCAAGGCAAGAAGCAGAGAGCATCCTTGATCTCTCTCCCCTCAAGACTGTTGGAGTACAAGACAAGAATAGCAAGAGAGGAACTAGTGCTTATCACAACCTTTCTGATATGCTTAGATTTGCCTAAAATTAACGAGCACTGATTCAGCATCTGGTGTGGACCACTTTTTCCCACTTCCTTGCTTCTAGAATTAGAATCATAGGTTCACAGCATGTCACAGTTGGAAGGGACCCTAGAAGGCAGTCTAACTAATGAAATACTTGGGCCTCTGGTACTCCATTCCTGCAAGTTGGTTATCATTTCTCCTTGAATACTTTTTTTTAATTTAATTTTTAAAAGTCATTTTTTAATTGAAATGTAGTCAGTTTACAATGTTAGTTTCAGGTGTACGGCAAAGTGAATCACCTTAAGTACTTCTTGAAGAGTGAATGAAGACAGGGAAGATGGAAGGAAGAGAACATTACCTGGGACTAAATAGCAGGCTCCGTGCTAAATATTGTATGTATTTTACCATTTAAAACTGGTATCAGTTCTGTGAGTTATTGTTGTGTTTGATAAAAATCAACATTTATGAAAAACTCGGCTTGCTGACAGGTACGAGTGTAAGCAGTCATGCTGGGAGTAGATAGCCAGTCTTTCTGGACCCCAAATCTCATCCTTTTCACACAGCAACTTTTACATTTTAATCCCTAGAACACTAATACTTGACATATTTAAAGGTATTATTGAAAAGGGGGTAATGAAGGAGTTTGAGGAAATACTGGGGTGAAAGATGTAAACAAGTTCTTTTTACTGCAGGAATTCAGTCTTTTATGTGTTGATGCCCTCTGTGTTTCTCTCAAGTGTGATAAAAACCTTCTAAATTTATTGACTGTTTATTTAACAGTCACAACAGCCCTGTGATCAGGTAGTGTTATGCATGTTTTACATGTGCAGAAACAGGGTTTGGTTGCCTTGCCTAGAGTCACTCAGTAATGGGGAAGCTGTGATTTTGAACCTGGAGGGTGAGGCTCAGGAGTCTCAGCTCTTATCCGGTACACTGCACTGGTCCTCTGTGGCATTTGATGTGGCCTTAGCTAATTTATTGCAAACAACAGCTCCAGTGCCCAGTGCGATACCAGAGAAATCTTGAAGGATCGGAAATGTACCAGCGTATTCAATAAAATCCATATAGGCTGGCAGAGACTCTGTGGGAGATACTCATTATTTAATATTTTATCAAGTAGCTGACCAATTTGGCCATGAATTATGTTAATAGCTATGTTTTCAGAAGACAGAAAATTATTATGGTAAACATTAAAAAGAGAAAGTTTAATGTAATGATAATTTAAGGAAGCAAATATTTCACTAGTAGTATATTCTTTTTCCTGTGATTAAGAACTTTCAATTGTAATAATAAAAGTAGAGGCAAACCCTGATTTAATTAAAACTTTTAAAAGATTATTTTATTTTTTGATAAAAAAGTTATAGTTCATTTTATAACATTAAAAATAAACCATCCCTATTTTTACAAGCTAAAGACAGCTATTTCAAATCCACTTTTATCTAAAACATAATTAATAACGTTATTATAGCAGTAAGTATATGTATATAATTATATAACAATTATTATTGAGCTCTTACTGGGTACAAAGCACAATGAAAGCAGCTTTCAGACACTCTCTATGAAGCTGACATTTTATCTCTGTTTCACAGATGAGGGACTGGGGCAAAGGTATCTTTGTTTTGCTTTTAAATATAAGGAAGAGGTAGAACTGGGAATCAAATTTAGATCTTTTTGAGAAAGCTCTTAAGTTTGTCTACTTAAGGAAAGTGCATGGCCTAGACTAAATAGTAAGGGTGGGTAATGGACCACATACACACACATATATATAAAATAACATGTATATGTATATACACACATATATGTACACACACGTATATGAAAGAACACATATGTGTATAAAATAACAGCTTACAGAGTCATTACTAAAATCTGTTAAGTGACCGGGTGAATTGGGATGAAGGGTAGAAAGTTTAACTTAACTGGGGGTGAAGAGAATAAATTTGTGGGTGGAAGGTGCTAAAGTTAGTTCTAAATACAGTATGTTCGTGGTTCCTATGAAAATTACTGGTGGAGATTCTTAGCGGGCAGTTGAAATGTGAATATGAATTTAGAAGTTGTTTGGTTCTTTGGGGAGTGCTCAGCATATAGATAGTGTTTAAAACCGTAAGTTTAATTGAATCATGAGACGTGAGGGAAGAGGGATGAAGATCAGATTCTAACAAGAAAAAATTCATTACATATTATACTTTCCTATAGAATTATTGACAGGCAGTAACATATATAGATAGTGTACATACAGAGAGATGTTTGTTACAAGTGTGCAATTCATGCTACAGAAATATATTACATAATTCTTCTATTCACAGTAAAATATGCAAAGGAAAAAAATATATGGCATTTCTACCCTCATATACAATAAATCTCCAATAAAAGCATAAAAGGATAAAACCTCAATGTCTTTAATTCATTGACAACTGTATACATACACACACACACACACACACACACACACACACACACACACACACACACACATATACAAAAAGTAAAACCTTGGGTCTAGTTACAGCAACTATGAACAGGAAACATGAGTTTTTTTAAAATTTCTCACCAACACTGGAGTGTGATGAACCAAAAGAAAGAGGAACCTAACATACAGTATTTTTAGTGTTAAATGCAAATGATAAAATAATAGCAGAACCTCTGCTCAAGTGGAGCCTAACCTCAACACAGTGGCCAGAGTGACCCTTTGGAAACTTAAGCCAGAAAGAAGGAAGGTATATGAAATGGAGAAAAGGCAGTCTCTTAGAATCTTAATACAGTAGCCCAAGTGACTCATTTAAGTTCATACACAAAAATAAACTCTAAATGGCTTAAAGTCTTAAAAATAAGATGGGAAACCATAAATCTCCTAGAAGAAAACATAGGCAAAACATTCTCTGACATAAATTGTAGCAATCTTCCTAGGTCAGTTTACCAAGGCAATAGAAATAAAAGCAAAAATAAACAAATGGGACTTAATCAAACTTACAAGCTTTTGCACAGCAAAAGAAACATAAACAAAATGAAACAACAACCTACAGAATGGGAGAAAATATTTGCAAATGATGCAACTGATAAGGGCTTAATTTCCAGAATATACAAACAGCTCATACAACTCAATAACAACAACAAAAAGACCAATGAAAAAAATGGGCAAGAGACCTAAGTAGATATTTTTCCAACAAAGATATATAGATGACCAAAAGGCACGTGAAAAGATGTTCGATATCGCTAATTATCAGAGAAATGCAAATCAAAACTACAATGAAGTGTCACCTTGCACCAGTCAGAATGGCCATCATTTAAAAGTCCACAAATGATAATTGGTGGAGAGGGTGTGGAAAAAGGGAACACTCCTACACTGTTGGTGGGAATGTAATTTGGTGCAGTCACTATAGAAAACAGTATGGAGGTGCCTTAAAGAACTAAAAATAGACTTACCATATGATCCAGCAACCCCAGTAATGGCATATACCTGGAGAAAAGTATAATTCAAAAAGACACATGCACCCCAGTGTTCACAGCAGCACTATTTACAGTAGCCAAGACATGGAAGCAACCTAAATATCCATCAACAGATGACTGGATAAAGGTGTGTGTGTGTGTGTGTGTGTGTGTGTGTGTATAAAATGTAATACTACTCAGCTACAAAAAAGGATGAAATAAAGCTATTTGTAGCAACATGGGTGGACCTAGACATTATCATACTAAGTGAAGTAAGTCAGACAAAGACAAATACCACATCATGTCACTTATATGTGGATTCTAAAGAAATGAGACAAATAAACTTACTTACAAAACACAAACAGACTCACAGACATAGAAAACAAACAGGGGAAGGGGAGAGGGAGTAGGGGTAAATTAGGAGTTTGGGATTAGCAGATACAAACTACTATATACAGAATACTTGAAAAACAAGTTCCTACTGTATAACACAGGGAACTATATTCACTACCTTCTAATGGCCTATAACGAAAAAGAATATGAAAAAGAACATATATATATATATGTATATATATATACACACACATATATATATGACTGAATCACTATGCTGTACACAAGAAACTAACACAAGATTATAAATCAACTATACTTCAATTGAAACAAAACAAAACAAAACTTAAGTCAGATCTTCTCACTCTTAATCCTTTAGTGGCTCTTCCTGCTTTATCCAGAGTAAAAGCCAAAGTCTTTCCACCCACTTCTAAGGTCTCACCTGAGCGGACTCCCAGTAGTCCACTACCTTCCCCTCTTTCTCTCCTTCTTGCTAGGTGTGCTCCACCCACAGGGGCCTGTGGGCTGCCGCTGAAAACCCCTGGCATGTGTCTGCCTTAGGTCCTCTCACCTAGCTGTTTTCTCTGGCTGCAGTGTTCCTCAGGTATCTGCTTTGCTACCTCCCTCACATATTCAAGGCTTTTCTCAAATATCACCTTTTTAGTAAGTCCAGGTAAGGCCTGCCCAGACCATCCCACTTAATACTACCATCTGCTCCCTCCCATCTAACCCCAGCCCTTTTTCAAACCATTTATATCTTCTAATACACTATATAATTTATATAATCAGCAAATCTAAGAATCAACAACTTTCAGATGTACCATTATTTTATGGTACAACTAGGAAAGAAGAAAAGCTGCTGATCAAACCATGATATGCTACCAATTGTTAGATGCACCCAGATATTAGTTGTTAAAAATGTGAAGAAATTTCTCTCCCAGACTTAATGAAATGAAGATTTATTATGTCTTTTTTTCTCCATCTCCCTATGCCAGGATATCAAGTTATAACAGCAAAGATCTTTGTATGTTTTGCTCACTGATATACCCCAGGTGCTTAGAACAGTGCTTGGTAATAGGTTCTCAATAAATGTGTGTAAAATCAGTTGTTAAGTTTATCCTTTAGAGAGAAATCACCCTAGACTAAGTAAAGATTAAATCAAAGGTATAATGAATGTCATCCAGAGATTATAAGCTGGGAGCAAAGTGGCTCAAGTAAATTACCTCTGGATGAAGAATCAGTTCATGACTCCGGATGGTCACCTTAGAAGGTTGGGGATGGGCATATGTGCAGCCGTTGATGGGATATACGTAGATCACGTCATGTGCATCAGTTACGGTGTGTACTGAGTTGCCCCAAAACTTAACAACTTAAAATAACCCACATTTATTATCTCATAACTTCTGTGAGTTAGGAATTTGAGCACAGCTTAGCTGGGTCCTCTGTTTCAGGATCTCTCATAGGCTGCAGTCAAGGTATTGCCTGATTGTCCTCGTCTCAAAATTTGACTGCAGAAGGATCTGCTTTCAAGCTCAGGTGACTACTGGCAGGATTCAGTTTCTCATAGATCATTGGACTGAGGGCCTCAGTTCCTTGCTAATTATTGGCCAGAAGTTATGCCTCAGTTTCTTGCCCTGTGGGCCTCTCCAATATGGCCCACTTCATAAAAGCATGCAAATCAAGAGGGCAGTAGAGAGAACCTCCTGGCAATACTGTAGTCAAAATCTTTTTTAGTCTAATCGGAGACGTGGCATACCATTACCTTTGCCATATTCTGTTGGTTAGAAGCAAGTCACTAGGTTCAGCCTACACTTACGGGGAAGGATTACACAAGGGCATAAATATCAAGAGGTGAGAATCACTGGGGACTATGTTGGAAATCTGCCTACAATGTTATGTAAAGGCATCTTTGGAACTGCATGTGTAGGAAGAAGGATGTATTTGCCTGTAGAGGACCTAAGCAGGATGCTTTAGTAGACATATTCCAGAGTGTATGTTAAACAACATTCTTAAGTGGATCTTCCCTCCCTCACATTCGATCATAGTGGTAGATTTCTGATAATAATACCTCTCTGACCACAGCTGATTGGATACAGAGTAGATACCTGACTCAAGCCAGGCCAGTTAAGTTCTACTCCATAATTTTTTATTTTGGACTAAAAAATTCTAGTTCAGTATTACTTTGAGAGATGCTATAATCTTGAGAACTGTGACTTGATCATCTTCTGTTACATGCAGTGAGAAGGCAGAAAAGAAGATCTGCAGAGGAAAGGGCAAAGATGTTTACTGAACTACAGAGACAAAAAGTCTGAAGGATTTTCTGTTCACATGTCCAAGCATTTCTATAATAATCTTCCATGAGCCCCTTCTATATTGTTATAAATTTCCACTTTCTTTTTAACAAAAGCAAGCTCAAGTTGGTTTTGCAACTTTCAACCAGAGTTCTTACTAATTACCTCTTTATGAAGACTTTCAAAGTACCTTTGTCACCATGACTATGAATATAACACATTGTGATGACATTTTTAAACAAAAACATAGGGAAAAGTTGAAGAGAAAGAAGGCCTTGAGCCTTTGGTCCAAATTACAGTGCAATGTAAGTTTTTGGCAAAGTGGTTATTGTTTCACTACTTCAATCTTTATAAGGTTTAAAAAGAAAGCATATCAAGTAGGGATAGGTTTATAAGACCCCCTGTGGAACTAAATAGGCAGGAGTCTGAATGGTGAGAATTGTCTCAAGGCACATCTAAAGCATAATGGCTTCTGTCTAGTCATCTCTTAATCATGGTGATACATTTGTTTACTGAAAAATCTGAAATGAAAGAAAAATAGCAAGCTATAACACTAGGCTCTTAAAATATTGGTTGAAACTGACAAAATAAGATCGTTATGTTTGAATGGAAACTTTATTTGTAACCATGCTTTTGTAAAGGTTTTTCAGTTTTTCTGCATTGCTAAAAAAAAATCACAGCATGTTCTAAGAATCTTGAAATACTTAGACTATAAAAGAATGAGTAATAGTTGAAATGTTGTCTGCACTGCCGCTTCCTTTATTTGAGTTTGTTTAATCAGCCTCTAATCTCATTTCAAGACACTGTCAGACAAGTCACCTCTTAAATGGCTGAGTTTGGACTCTTTTTAGTGCAATGTCAGTTCTCTTTCTTTCTCGTCTTGGCTTGAACAAGGTTTATATGTACAGCTCCTGTTTCATGCTCAGTTTCACTAATGCACAGAGAGTAGCTGCCTCCACATGCAGTAATCTTCCAGGTCTTAGCCAATGACTTCTCAGTGGATGGTCGCTGCATAGAATTGACTTGCTTTTTCTACTGTTGACTCAAAAGAGACCTCCTAGTCAGGTGAGATTACATGCCAAGCTAAAGTAAAATATTAAAAAAAAAGAAGAAGAATAAAACCCCAAAGATGGAACACTTTCGAAACTCAGTGAGTTATGTTAGAGAGCTTTTCCTTTTGTTCACATTCTCACCTAGGACAAAAGTGTTTGGTGGAAAGGCTCTGCCAAGCCAAGAGCGAAAGTTTCAATCAACAGATCTTGCACTTACTGTGTGTTCCTGAGCAAGTCACTTCAGGACAAAGGTTTCATAAGAAAAATCTCTGGGCTTTATTCACTGATGACTGATGTAATCCCATTGGTGGGGGAAATTGGCCATCTGTGAATGGCATCCACTGGTGTGCGTAGGTGTGAGTGGGTAGCACACGAGCCTCCTGGGCAAATTTCTGCCAAGCTGTCCTCAGCTCAGAGGCTAAATAAAGATGAGAAACTGCTATGTGATATTGAGACAGAGCCATTGCAAGACCAGAAAATATCATTAGCTTCATCATAAATCAGAATTGTTATGGAACATGGCAATATCCTTTTAATACAGTAATGTCTTGAAACGTATGATGAAAGTCTGCAAATTCGTAGTTTTGTCTCAACTTCTAATCCTACCACCTTAGTTTCTGATAATTTCATCGGTCCCCCTCTATAGACCTTCTAGTGATTGTTCCCAACTGCAGTTTCCAGTATTCCTAATTCATGTTGCCAGGTTCTGCTGCATTAGTCTACATTTATGAGAGCTGTTTCACAATTTGGGGCCATGGTTTACTTGCAAAGAATGTTGATGGCATCACACGCAGGGGCTCTTTTGGTGTCAAAGCCCCCCTCTCCCTCCTTCCCATTTACTTCAATTTTATTTTCTTCATTATTCAGTTCCCCCCTGCCCTCCCTAATAGGTAAACACACCGTTACTACCTTTTTAAAATCTGGGGGAAAAAAATCTGAATTCTAAAACACATTTTGCCTGGGAGGGTTTTAGATGACAGATTTTGGATCTGTGTAGCTTTTACTAGTATTACTACTATTTCTAAGGCTGTCATTTTTTCTCTATTCCATTATTATGTTACATTTTTATTCAAATGTCCTTCTCAAACACTCTTTGTACTTTCTTTCCAGTAAACTTTTGTTTGAAAGTTAATAGCATCTTTCCACAAATATAGAGGGAAAACCACCCATAATCCTACAACATTTTAACAAAGTAAGACATAAAAGGCCAAACCTCTATCCCCACTACCCAGTGCTATTCACCAGAAGAATTACTATATGAATTTTGTACCATTCTATTTTTTTCCAATTTGTATAAATGTGTCTATGCTTTATATATAGTCTAAAATATATTTATGAAAATTAAAACTTACAACTTTGCTATTTACTTTTTGGATTTGACTTTCTACTGTGATCATCTTTTTAGCTTACCACCAACAGATGTCCTCAGTTCTTTTTCATGAATGCCCGCATTCCAGTATTGTGTGTGTGGCATAATTTATTTTATAGTTCTCCCACAGATAAAAATGAACTGCATAAACAACCTCCAACATATACTTTTAACCAATGAGGATGGATTTATAAAGGTAAAACTGCTTAGTCAAAGCTACGGAAATTTTAAATGTTAATTAAATGTTAATTTAACATTACATTTCAAAAGATTCTATCAATTTGCATTCTCACGAGTGGTGTATTAGAGGGCCTACCACCTGGCCAGAACTTGATGGATGTTATGAAACCTTTTATTTCTTGCCAGTCTGGTAAGTGGAAGATGTCTTATCCTTATTTATATTTGCATTTTCCTGATTAGTACTCAGGCAGACTATGTTTTTTTTTTCTGCTCCTATTCATGTTCCTCCTCCTGCTCCTCCTTTTTCTTGACTCTCTGGTTTCTTCTTCAGGGAGTTCCCTTTTCATTTCTTTTTCTTATTAATTTTTAAGAATACGTGGTAAAGTACAAACATCAATTATTTTCTAGCTTTTATAAAATAAAATTCCCATAGACTTCCCATGGCCTCTTAACATTCTTTGTGTTTGTCAGAGGTACTTGTTTTGGGTTTTTTGGGGGGATAATTAGGTTTATTTATTTATTTGTAATGGTGATCCTGGGGATGGAACTCGGGACCTTGTGCTGACTAAGCAAGCACTCGACCACTGAGGTGTACCCTCCCCCCTTGTCACAGGTACTTGTGACTGACACAGTCGGGTCTCTTTATTTTCCCCTCTTTATGGTGTATGGATATCCTGTTTTATTTAAGAAGGCCACTTCTATTCAGAGTATATGTAATTATTTTTCTATATTTTATTCAAATACTTTTTAGTTTATTTTTTAACTTAGATTTTTAATTTGTCTTGCATTTTTCAAATGGTGCAAGGTTTTAGTTTTTAAAACAACATGAAGTGTCAACCAGTGGTGCTGGAACAACTGGAAATCCACACGTGAGTGAGTCTAGACATAGACCTTACACCCTGCACAGCAATTTACTCAAAATGGATCATAGACCTAAATGTAAAACGCAAACCTACAAAACTTCTGGAAGATAACACTGGAGAAAATATAGATGACTTTGGGTATGGTGATGACTTCTTAGATACACTATTAAGGCATGACCCATGAAAGAAATAATAATAAGCTGGACTTCATTAAAATTAAAAACTTACAATTTGTGAGAGACAATGTCAAAGGAATGAGAAGATAAGCCACAGGCTAGGAGAACATATTTACAAAAGATACATCTGATAAAGGACTGCTATTCCAAGTATACTAGGAACTCTCAAAACTCAGTGTAAGAAAACAAACAACCCAATTGAAAAATAGGCAAAAGGCTTGGACAGACACCTCACCAAAGAAGACACAGTGATGGCAAATAAGCATATGAAAAGATGCTTCACGTCTCATGTCATCAGGAAAATACAAATTAAAACAACAATGAGATACCACTACACACTTATTAGAATGGCCAGAATCTAAAACACAATACCAAATGCTGGTGAGGATGTGGAACAACAGGAACTCATTGCTTTTGGGGATGCAAAATGGTACAGCCCCTTTGGAAGGCAGTTCAGCAAACTCTTACAAAACTAAACATACTCTTACCAAATGATCCAGCAGTCACATTCGTTGGTATGTATCCAAAGGAGTCGAAAACTTTATGTCCACACAAAACCTACACATTGATGTTTATAGCAGCTTTATTCCTAATTGTCGAAACGTGGAAGCCACCAAGATGTCCGTCAGTAGGTGAATGGTTAAATTAACTGTGATATAGCCAGACAGTGGAATACTATTCAGTCTAACAAGAAATTAGCTATTAAGTAAGAAAAGACATGGCAAAAACTTAAATGCATATTACTAAGTGAAAGAAATTGATCTGAAAAGGCTACATACTGTATGATATCCACTATGTGACATTCTGGAAAATGCAATACTTTAAAGACCGTAAAAAGGTCAGTGGTTGCCAGAGGTTAGGGGAGGGATAAACAGATGAATCACAAGGCATTTTTAAGGCAGTGAAAGTAGTCCATAAGATGCCATAATGACAGATACATGTCATTTTAGATTTGTTCAAACCCATGGAATATACAGCACCAAAAACGAACTTTAAACTATGGACTCTGGGTGGTTACGATGTGTCAATGTAGGCTCATCAGTTGTAACAGATGTACCATTCTTGTAGGGAATGTTGATAATGGAAAAGGCTATGCATATATGAAAGCAGGGGTTATATGGGAAATCTCTATACTTTCCTTTTAATTTTGCTATGAATCTGAAACAACTCTTTAGAAAAGTCCCAAGAAAAACCAAATATGCTATGAAAAGGAAAACCTTGGACATTCATTCATTTATTCAGCATATAAACATTATATGAATGCCTACTGTGTGTCAGACACAGATAATAAAGTGCACAATAACAATCTTTGCTATAAAACATCATACTAGAAAACCCTGTTAGATAGTATGATGCACAAAAATAAAGTAGCGTGATTCAACACATACAAAACTAATACAGTCCAGTGAATGCTATTTCTGTCAAAGACAAAGTCTGGGGAAATTACAGATTTATGCCTGAGATGCTGCTATTTGCTTAAAGCATTTTGGGAACTCTTTTTCTGAAACTTCGTTCAGAGCCTTTTGACACATTAAAAACATTTTCAGGGGGGCAAATTTTCAGCTTTAGAATATATGAATGATATGATTTTTCAACATAGCTGAATGGCTCTGTAGTTCAAATATTTTCCTTCTCTATTGTTACTAATTTTCTTTTTCCCCTCTGACTGAAACTATCTCTATAACTGTAGATTTGTTCATACTTTCTGTTTATTTTCCCTTTATATATTCCCAGACTGTGTTATTGGGATCATGTAACTTCATATTTACTACAAATTCTTGAAGGGTTAAATCATCATATTGTGCACCTTAAATTTGCACAGTATTATAAGCCAATTATATCTCAAAGCTGATAAAAAATTCTTGATGGATTATCTTTTATTGGTGTGAAATATCCCTCTATCTCCCTTTTAAGTCTATTTAACTTCAGTTGTTTTGTATTTATGAATTAGCATTATATATACACAATCATGGATTCAAGCAAATGCAGAACAAAAATATTTGAAAAAAATTCCAGAAAGTTCCAGATATCAAAATTTGAACTTGCTGTGTGCCAAAAACTATTTATATAGCATTTACATTGTATTAGGTATTATAAGTGATCTGGAGATAATTTAAAGTATACATGAGGATGTGCATAGGTTGTATGCAAATTCTGTGCCATTTTATATAAAGGACTTGAGCATCCACAGATTTTGATATCTACAGAGGATCCTGGAGCCAATCCACCATGGATACCAAGGGATATATATATATATACACACACACACACATACATAAAATTATAATCCCTGTTAGTGAATCTTTGTTTTTATATTTGTCTTTTACGAATAGCCACAGCTGAATTTTACTCTTTTTATTTAGCCTTAGAGTTGCTGTCTTTTAATTGAGGATTTTAGCCCATGTGAATTTTCATGTTATGCATCTGTATATGTATATATCTACCACGGTTATTATCTGCAGTTTCATTTTGTGCTTTCTATTTGCCATGTTTTCTGTTATATTATGTCTCTAGTCTTTTTGTTTCTTCTACAGTTGAGAAATTATACATAGTATTTTCATTTTTAATAGTTACCTCTAACTTTTATAATATAAATTTAAAATCTGATATTTTCCTACCCAAATCTAAAGTTTAGAAATATCTATATCCTCTTCCTGAATAAGACAAAGACCATAGTGATAAAGTTTGGGGACTTTAAGTTGAGACATCTCTGAAGAATCATCTCAGCTTCCAAGTTTTTGTGGCATTGACTGAAATTGGGTGGCTGTTGCAACTGCATCTCAGCCCATCTTGCCCCTCTGCCCAGTCCTGCTTCCACTGTCTCCTCATAGCACTCTGCAAAAACCTTCCTGGACACCAATCTTAGCAACTCAGAAAGTACTCCTAGAGAAGCCAAACAGCAACACTCAGGTTGTCCTCAGTCTGAGCACAGTTTTACACTGGGCTTATGGTGGTTTACACCTGTTTTAGCATTTGAGTGGAGTCTTTAAAATGTGTAATTGATGGGCCCTCAGTTTAATTTTGACACAAATCCTCCCTTCAGAATTGATGGTCTTACAGCATGAACAAAAAACAATAGAAGTTCAACTTAAATGTCCATATTTCTAAGAGATTGTTTAAAGATTAAGTTCATTTTTGTGTTTAACATTACTTACAAAGATTTCTTGTTCTGCACAAAGTACACATAATAAGGGCAGATCAACAAGGATACAAAATGAAATAATTTGATTTACAATAATAACTGACAGTGGCCACCTACTGTTTGTGTTAAATATGGATTGTGTCCAGTATTGCCATCATTTATGAAACTAGAGATAGTCCCTCTTTTTTACTTCTGATATTCAGAATAGGCGTAAATGAATAAAGGCATGACAGGTTTGATGATTAAAAGAGTGGCAGAGTTCCAAATTCCCTGCATTAGTAAGTTCATTATGAGTTGTACTTTGTAGCCTAGTGAAGTAATACAGGGGCAGTCAATATAAATTAAACATGGATATTTATAGTTACCATCCTTTTGACATAAGGGCTACCTGGGGGGATAACACTTGCTTAACTTTCTTAAAGAAAATATAAATGAATAGGCATAAAAACATATGGAAAACTAGAATAGATTAAATATTGTTTTAGCCACGTTTACTTGGTCCCAACACCAGGGAGTGATTATTGTGACTAAGATGCCAGAGTAATGGATGCTAAATTATCCATAACCTAAAAAATCTTCAAAACCTAAGTTAAGTATTTCTGGAATAAGCATGATTTTATTGTGCAAATATAAAGTGAATCTGAATTAATTCCAATGAAAGCTATGAATTTAGTGACAAGAGCACTGGACTTTGAGCTTCTGTTCACCAAGGATGTAGTTCTGTCCTACAGGCCAGTTACTGAATATGCCTGACGCTCAATTTCTTTACTATGAAAGGTTTGATGCCTAAATTACAGCACTGTTGTAGAGGATAAGGTAGGATAGTAAAAATCATTCTTCCTAGGAGAAACTGGGTGCCTATTGAATATTTGTTTAAATAGCAACATTATTTAAAATAAGAGAATATTTGTTTATTACCAACCTTCTTCCAAAACAAGATTGTACTTTACAGTGATGCATAAAATATGACAAAAGAAAAGAAATTGGAACAGAGGAGAAAGAGATTTAAAACAATAACAAGAGGGTGGAGAAAAAAGGAGCCAAGATAAGACTACCAGAAAAACTACAAGGGCCTGTACACCAACTTGAATGGAGGCCTCAAGTTTAGCTCTAACTTTCTGGAGCTCACATGCAAAAGCAGACCTCGTTAGTTACACAACACTGTTGCTCAGGGGGCAGTAACCGAATCTCTGTTCTTGGTACTAAGAGCTGGTGAAGATTTCTCCTGAGGTTCTTCATAAAGAGTACATTGTTGGAAGTAATAAACAGCATTCTCAATGGTATCCTTAAAATAGATGCAGTGACAACAACTTTATAGAACTGTTTCTAAATGGGTTCCTTGAATTATTCCAAGGAGAAACTCAGGAAACATACTTCTGTGGATGGCAAGGCAAGGGCAAGACTTTTAAGTCTTGCTTATTTACCAAAGGGTGCTGAGAAAAATAGGGGCAAAAGAAGCCATTGCAGTCTAGGTAATCAGCTTAACATAGGGTTATATTTTAGGATTTCTGAAAGAGGGAAGGTCTTGTGCCCTTCATATGAGTCAGTCATCTTGAACACTGTTTCTCTACAGAGAAATTTTAAACAAATAAAAAGAACAGTAAGCCTAAATTGTAATCCTTGGAAAATGCAAAATGAGAAGCTATTCTATGTCACTTGTTCTGCTCATTTAAAAAATGTTGGAGCACTATGACCCAAGTACTGTGCTGGGGAAACACACCACAGCATTGTAGTTCTGAAAACTGTGTTTGTGCCTATGTATTGGTGTATCTCTGTAGCTGTCTCTACATCTGTATTTTGTACCTATATCTATACCTATGTCTATACATCACCCCAACACATAGATATCCAGAAACATCAGGTGTTGGTGCCTGTCATCATCAGGTTTGATAGAGTCAAGTAAAAGGCAATGGCAGTTCAGCCCCATAAACCTGATGAAATAATCAGTCTGAAGGCTGTATTATCGTTCTTTTAAGGGCATATAAATAGCTTGACAGGATTTGTAAGTAAGTTGAAAGGCATTATATCTGGTTCAGACAGATAATTATTTTTTCTTTCCCTTATAATGTTATCAAAATTCATCCCCACCATTCTAGACTGATAGTTCCTTTAAGGTCAGTTAAACATACAATCTTTTAAGAAGTGATTTTCTAATAAGTGAAGTTTATCCAGTTAATTGATAATAAAAATGAATCCCCTTAGATATAAACCTTTAAAAAATGGAGTGGACATATTTTGTGGACAACATCAAACATTCTGAATATCTACAATTACGTGATTGAATAATATCGGCCAAGACTACTGAGGTGGGTTGGTGTTTTGTCCCTGCCTATGGTATCCAAAAATGATGACATTTTGTATACTTTGTCTACCATCAGTCTGTTGTCTCATTTTTTCCCTCTTGTCTTCAGTCTGACTGTAGCCCTTATGAGTTGGGAAATCAGTACCACCTTTTAAATACCATGCAGAATAGGTTAAGAGTGTGGGAGATGCTTTCCTACAAAGACTACTTGGATTTAGTGCATAGATTCAACTACATCAATATTAACTGCTCAGAGAAACTCTGCATCTTCTCACTTGATGGGCTTCGCACAGATAGTTGGATGTATTTGGTAAAGGACATTTGGATAAATTAAGTTCTATCATAGTCAAAATTTTCTTATTTAACTCAGAGCTTTGCTATCTATTTTGCCAAGGAATAAAATAACAATTAATTTTAATAAGGAATAGAAGTTGCTAAGGGAGATAAATATTCTTAAGATAGTAATAATAATAATGATAATAACAATAGTTATTCTAATATAATGAAGTTGAAATGGTGGCTTGGTGGCTCGCATGTACTAGGCACTATATTAAGCATTTTCTCTCTAAAAGTTAATTTAACCCTTCATTGGGGAATTGCTTGTTTATGTCTTCTGCCCATTTTTGGACTGGGTATTTTGTTGTTGTTGTTGTTGTTAAGTTGTATGAGGTCTTTATATATTCTGGAAATTAAACCTTTGTTAGTCACATCATTTGCAGATATTTTCTCCCATTTGGTAGGTTGTCATTTTGTTTGCTTATGGTTTTCTTTGCTGTGCTAAAGCTTATAAATTTGATTAGGTCCCACTTGTTTATTTGTGCTTTCATTTCTATTGCCTGCGTAGATAGCCCTAGGAAAACATTGCTAAGATTTATGTCAGAGAATGTTTGCCTATGTTTTCTTCTAGGAAGTTTATCGTGTCTCATCTTATATTTAAGTCTTTAAGCCATTTTGAGTTTATTTTTGTGTGTGGAGTGAGGGAGTAGTCTAATTTCATTGATTTACATGCTGCTGTCCAGTTTTTCCCAACACCACTTGCTGAAGAGACTCTTTTCTCCATTGTATATTCTTGCCTCCTTTGTTGAAGATTAATTGATCATAGGTCTGTGGGTTTATTTCTGGGCTCTCTATTTAATCCTCCCCAAATACACAGAGTTGATATCATTTGGTGAAAAATGTCTTCATAATGCTCTCATTCTTAAAGAATGAGGCATTTTTACTTAATATAAAATTCTGTGAGAAAGTTATTACAAGACAGTTTCACCGAGTGTAAATATATATATCACTTTAAAGATGGTTGATATGTCCTATTGTCCATTTAAAAGAATATATACACCTGGCTTTTTTCATTTGATGTAACGTTGTGAGATTCATGTATCTTATTGCATGCAACAGTAATTTACTTTTAATGATGAGTAATATTTCAAAATAAGAATATGCCACAATTTGTGTATTCATTCTCTTGATCAGTAGGCATTTGAGTTGGTTTTAGTGTCTAGCTCATATGAATAAAATTTCTATGAACTTTCTCATGCAGTTCTGTTAATGGATATATGTCTTCCTTTCTCTTGTACCAATATGAAGTGGTACAGTGGATGGGTTCTAGGAAAGGTATATGTTTAACATTAAGAAGACAAACTGTTAAAATTTTTCCTAAAGAGATTATACCATTTCACTCTCCCATCAGTGTATGAGAGTTTCAGCTGCCATATATCCTCAACAATATTTGAAACTGTCAATCTTTTTTTAGCCATTCTATTAAATATATATTAATGTTTCATGATGTCTTTAATTTGCATTTCTCTGATGACTTACAATGTGTATACATTTTCATGTGCTTATTACTGACTTTTTAATATCTCTTTTGTGAGGTCTGTTCAAACATCTTGCCCGCTGGTTAGTTTTGTCAATTGTTTCTTTTTTATTATTGAATGGTGAGAATTTTTTTCTTAATGGCATCTACTGATTAACAAAAGTTTTTAATTTGGATGAAATTTATCATTTTATTCCCTTATTATTGCTGCTTTATGTGTCCTTTTCGAGAATTTGCCTACAGTCAGGTCATGAAGATATTCTCTGATTTCTGTCTTCAAGTAGGTTTATAGTTTAGCTTTTGTTTATATTTTTAAGTCTAGGTCCATAATCCATTTCAAACTATTTTTTGTATAGTGTGAGGTAAACATTGAAGTTCACTCTTTTCCCGTATGGATATCCAGTTGTACCAGCAACGTTTATTGAAAAGACTTTTCTTTTAATTGCTTTGGTATCTGTAAGAAGTCAATTGACTGTATAAGTAAGGGTCTGTTTCTGGAACTTCTTTTTTGTTTTATTGATCAAATTTTCTGCTCTTATGCCAATATCATCATGCAGTTTTGATTATTGTAAATTTATACTAATCCACAGTCTACCCAGAGTCAATATACCACTTCACATAACTCGTAAGACTCTTTCAACAATAAAACTCCATTTACTCTTTTCTTTGTGCCTCTGTTGATATATATTACACCTTTATGTTTTAAGCCCTACAATTAAATGCCATAATTTTTCTTTTAAAGGGTCATGTGTTCTGTAATAAATAATGAAAAGAAAAAATTGTCTAGTGTCCTATATTTTCTCAGATTCCATTTCCTGTTCTCTTTATTCCTTCCTATATACGCAACTTGCTGTCTTGCATCATTTTCTTTCAGCCTGAAGAATTTTCCTTGACTTTTTTCTAAAATACAGAATATATGCTGGCAATGAACTTCTTCAATTTTTATTTTAAAATATCTTTATTTTGCCAGTATTTTTGAAATACATTTTGCTACATATGTAATTTCAGATCAACAGGTTTTTTTGCTTTAAGCACGTTAAGTTATTCTATTATTATCACTGTTCCCATTTATGTAATGTGTCATTATTTGCTGACTGCTATCATAATTATCTTTTTGTCTGTTTTTTAGTAATTTTATTGTGGTATTTTAGTGGTTTTATTTAGTAGTTTTATTGTGACCCATATATGATTAGTTTTATATTTATTCTTTTTGGAGTTCACTTCGTTTCTTGGATATTTAAGGTCACATTCCTTGACTAGGAGGAATTCAAATCATTATTTCTTTGACTTTTTTTTTTTTAACCCTATTTTCTCTCTCTTCTTTTTTTCTGGAACTCCAATTAAACATAAATGAGTGTGCTTGATATTACCTACATGTTATTGAGGATCTGTTATTTTTTATGTTGATTTATTATGCCATCTTCAATCTGCCAATAAGTCATCCATTATACTTTTTATTTCAATGTTGTACATTTTAGTTCTTTGATTTTCATTTAGTTCTTTTTTATAGTTGCCATTTTCTGCTGATATACCTCATTCATTCTTTTTATTTTGAAAATATTTTTTTGAACATATAGCGGCTGCTAATTCCAACACCTGGGTAATCCCTTGGTTGTTTTCTAATGACCGTTTTCTATCTTAATTATGTATCTTATTTTCCTATTTTATTCACATTTCTTTGAAAAAAATTAACTTACATTCTAGAAATTTAGGATATGCTATACAGACACTGGATTTTGTTATTTTCCACTGAAGAGTGTTTATTTTTGCTCTAGCAGGTAACTATTTTAACTGGATTCAAATTCAAAACTAAATCTCTTCTGCAGAGGGCAACAGAAGGAATTTCTACTGTTCTTTCAGTCTTCTAGCTGATACTTTTCACTATCATCCCTGGATTCTCTCTGTCTCCCTCAAGTACGTTTCAGGTGTCAGCCAAGAACTTTGCAAAAGTGTGTATGAAGAGTTTGGGTCTTCCTGTTCTGTAGCCTATTCATTTCAAACCTTTGTCTCTCACTTTACATTAACTCCCACAACTTTGAACTTCATCCTCCGACTCTTTGAGATAATAAATGTGGGTTTCTGCTTTTGTATTCTAGCTACTCTGCGCCACACATACTGATGTGCCCTCATGAGAAAAGTGTGTGTGTGCGCGCGCGCGTGCGTGTGTGTGTGTGTGTGTGTGTATATATATATATATATATATATATATATATATATATATTTTCCAGAGTTTGATTGTTATCTGTGTGAGCATTGTCCAATATAATATCTGTCTTATTTGAGCCAAAAATTCTCACTTTGATTGTGGCCTCTGAATATGTCTATTTATTTATTCTTTGCGTATTGAGCAATACATTTTTAAAATACTCATTTTTATATTGGCAGAAATTTTATAATGTCCAGACTACTCTGAAAATAAAAGTTGCTAAACTACTTTTAGCTTGATAATATGGTAAGGCATTATTCCAATGCATTTACCTCAGAAAATAATAACATTTCTATAAAGCATTCCTGTAACTTGATTTGAACATTACAATGTTCTGGAGTGTACACCAAGGTAAACTATTTGTGAAACAGACATCAAGATAATTAAATAAGAAAGCTTGGTCATGGAATTTTCCTGGCTCTGTCATTTACTAACATTTTTGACCTTGGGCAATTTAATTACCCTCTATACCCTTGTTCCTCATTTGAAAAAGAAAATAATAATGCCAACCTTGGACTTGTTGTGAAAATAAAATGAGAAAATATTGGAACCTGCATGATCAGCATAGCACAGAGTGGATATTATATAAGTTATACATCAGTTATAAATTGAGGAACACCTACAAAAATAATTTTACTTTTAAAGTAATTGATTTCTAGTTATTCATTCTAGATGTAGACAATGAGCAATTTCAGTTGGTGAATATTCAGGCCCATTTTATTTAGTAGTAATAGGACAATGATGTTCCATTAATTTGAAGTATACTTGTCAGTTTCTCATATATATTCACACACACCCATATATAGGTACACTGTATCATTAAAGAAGAATTTCAAAAGAAGAGAGAACTGAACATACCTTGTTTTGTCCTGTGAGAAATTTTTATTTCTCTAGAGATCTTTTCTATGAAATCCGACTACTGAAAATATTGTTTATTGGAGTCTGCATGATAATGAATAACAAGGATTACTTATAATCAGTTATGATTTGGGTCAAGTCAGGCAGATCCATGCCTAAAAAGTAAGCAGTGGTTAATATACATCGACATCAATAATTTGCAGTATTTAAAACAGTCTAAAATCAGTTCTAAGAGTAAAAAGCTTTTTTTGGTTGTTTATTCAAATTATTTTGTCTTATCAGTTGCATAGTGTGAAGAATTGTTACTGGAAAGCAGTTCGAAATTTATAAAACTGCCTTGGTTTACAGAACCTGGAGCACTGAGCCTATCAGTATCAGAGGTCTCTGGACTCATCATTTTACTTATTCAATTCATGCTCTGAGTTACTGTGCTCCCAGATCTGCTCTTATTGCCTTATCACTTGGCTACAGCTTCTGTCTCCACATAATATGACTGTAGCTAAGTTTTTGCCTTATTGCTTTTGAGAGAGAAATTTATAATAATATACCTTAAAAATTACAGTCTTAAGTAACTGCTACTGGTTTTTGTTTCAAATGGAATTACACTCAAGTTTTTATTTGTTTCTTTTTTAATTCAAAATATTAATTTAAATACCTGTAAAGTAACACAAAGACTCATGTTGAGAAAGAGCAGTTCTGTGCACCCTTCCCCTCGACCAGAGCCTCCACTTTCCTCCTGCAGTCTGGGATGGTGACCCAGTCAGCTGCTGCACGGCTCTTGTCTTGGAACTTCCCAATCTTGTTTTCCAGAGTTGGACTCATGGTTCCTGGATCCCCTGTCTTCTCTCTTGCTTATTCCTTTATTTTGCGAAAGCATGTCCTGTAGTAGATCTCCAAGAAAGGGCATTTGTTTGTATTTTTGTTTTAAATGATGTAGAAACCTTTTCAAATCAGACCCTAAGAAAGTGAGTCTGGTATTTTTAGTGACATTTGGAGCTCAAATGAGATATTATGTATCTCTGATCTGCTGGAGAAGCAGAGGAACTCTTCTTGAAAGCTGGATTTAATAAAAAAGAGAGCATGGGAATTAATAGTATAAAACTCAGATTTCGTACAAACATATTTCTTCATATGGCCCAAACTTTAGACCCTTAACTCTAGCGCCAAAAATGATCACATTTTAGTAAAGAAATCATCATCATCATGAAAAATGCCCCTGTGGATGTAAAAATATACCTGTAGTACTGGTGGGTATCTTGTCATTGTCCAGCTCCTCCATTGTACAGAATCCCTCCCCTTGTTCCTTTGGATCCCTTCTTTGCACACAGGATCCCAATTTTGTTCATGTATTGTAAGCCCAGTTCCTTCAGGGCAGACTGGGATCAGGACTAGTTCTTGAGGTTTGGATCTAACATTAGGTCTAACAATCATAGCTGTTCTACAGTAGTGCTTTCCTCATTTTTGGTGACCTGTTCAAGAGTAGGAAATTGAATATAAGGCAGTTATGCCCAGCAAAATATAGAGTTTGTTGAGAGCTTACTGGGAGATATTCTTTTTAAAAATAAAAAGTCTAAAGGAAAATGTATCCTTTCTTCTGCCCTTGAGAAATTATTGTGCAAGGAACTGATACCTCACATTGCTGCAGCCCTCTTACAGCCACAAAGGAATTAGATATTAAGTTCAAGATGGCAGAACAGAAGTGTCAGATGATACTGTGTCTCATTACACTAATGAATCCTGCCTTTGCCTTACCTCTGGACTTCTTGTTATGTTTATGTTATGTTTTTATGGCTAAGTATTTTCTTGGGTCTTTTGTTATTTAAAGCCTGCTGCATTCTAAATAACACAGAAACAGCAAAATAATTCTGTGTCTTATGCTTTCTGGAGGGAAAGCTTTTTCAGTGAAAGACCTTTAAAAAAGTAACATATTGAACAGGCTTTGAAAATTAGCATGAACTATTTACTTATGAACTTTTTGAATCTGTCATACTGAGACTTTCATGGGTCTGAAAAGCATTATTAATAAATTAAAATATTTTATTCAGGAAAGAAAGATAATTTTTAATAAAAGAAGACAAAGGGAGATTTTATTACTTACCAAATTTTTCAGAAAGTTTTTCTTTAAAATTTCATGATAGCAAAAATTTTTAGGGACAATTTTTTAAAATCCCTGCACTTCTATTTGGGTCCTACCAAGACATATTCAACATTGCAACTCGGACTTCAATCTCTCCAAGAACTTTTCAGTGCATACGGGCTTTTTATGGGCTTTTCATGATCACGTTTAGGACTTTCTATAAGTCTTTCTTGAGATTAAGGGCTGCAGCAGAAAATCGGAGTTGCATGTTGTATTAGGCAAAACCAGTCACTTCAGTGTCCTGCTCCATGATCTTGCTACACTGCAAGCACACCTACACATCGTGCTCCTGCACCTGCTGCCGCCCTGGCACCCCCATTTATACAGGCTGAAGTTGTCCCCAGTGAAAGATAAACCACTCCTGCAATGTGTTTTCCAGAAACACAGATTATAACTGATTTTCCATATGCAAAATTACGTAGAGAGTTTCGGGGCATCAGCAGAGAGAAGCTGTGTTGAGAAAACTGCACTGTTAGGCAGCCCGAGGAGATGACTTCATAATTATAAAGCAAATTTTATTTATGAATCATTGATAAAGGTTTTTCAATTTTTGGTTACTACTGTGTTCTGAATTAGCCCTTCATAGAATCATGATTTTTCTTTCTAAATAAAATAAGGAAGAATTTAAAATAGAAGAAACCTCAGGTGTTCAGTGAGCTATTGATTTTACATTCTGAGCATATACTGTGTACCAGGAATGTGCTAAAGATTTACAAAGCAATCTCTTTGCCATTTGAGAGCAAGTTAGACTACCTTGCTTTACTTCTTTCATAATTAAACAAATTTACAATCCAGGATAACTAAAATGTTGAAGGCATTTTAGAGTAAGCTCCTAACATTGCAGTTCCTACTCTCGGTCCCTTCAGAATCTAAGGGCTGGGGAAGAAAGTAGCTTTCCACATACACTGACTAACAGTAATAATGAATACTTTGAATTGGGAAAGAGGTAGGCACCTATGGAAATTTATACCTTCCACTTACCTTTAGATATAAGAGCAAATAACTTGTAGTTATTCTTAACAAATAACATTGAATTTTCAAAACTTAAAGCCAAGGTTTTATTTTAAAGTAGCTTGTAGGAATAAATTTAAAGAGATACCAAGAGTTAAAAATTGAAAAGATCAAATCCTTCGCGTGCCACTTTAATCCCAGCTCAAACTAGGCCTGCTGTTCCAGGAACTAAAATTGATTTTATTATACATATCGGAGCAGGCTCATGATTATTTCCACACTTTGCTGAAGGAAGACGGTATATGGAGAAGATAAATACTCTTTGCAGGAGCTGATTTTACCATGCCCAGACTGAATCAGCATTTCCAACAACTTCTGTATTTCTTATTCACATTTTTAAGTGCCCTTTGCTTCCCAAGGCTAGAGCCACCGCACGTGATCCTCCGTGCTTTACGGACAGGTACGTTCAGAGCGGCACAGCAAAAGGCTTCTCGTCACCGCAGTGTTACTCATTTATGTGCCGCCTGTGCCAGGAAGAGCTTTACGGCAGCTTGGCGGTAAAGGTGCCTTGAAGCTGTGTAACTGGGGCCCTGGGTGAAATGGCACGCTTGGGCTGCAGCCGTCAGAGCATCTGGGGTAGGAGTATGCTGAGTGATGGCAGAACAGCACTGAAAAGGGACCGTGTACCCCTCCACCTCCCCATTCCTGAGGCTCTGAAAGAGTGACAACAGGGCTGTCACAGTCAAGGCACCGTTCCTGGGTCTGAAGGAGGAGCGTCAATGCACTGTTGTCAGGAAAACCAAGCTGTCTCTTCACTGTAGGCTCCTTCAGAAAATGAAAGCTTAGCTCTCACCTGTCATTCAGGGAGCGAGGTTTCTTCACATTCCAACTGTCGGCAAGGAGCGATGTCAGCGATGTGGGCTCGGCTCTCTGTCTGCCCTGCACGGTTATGAGACAGCTGCAAAGGGACGTCTGTGCACAGAGGCAGCCCTGCACACAGTTGTGAATTAGAAGCTTATCCTCAAGACAGTTTCCTTGTGTTCCTGATGCTGTGTGTTCCAGTGTGCCTTCCCCCTTGCAAAGCCCCACTCAGGCTTGTCCCCCACGCAGTCAAAACTGACCTGATCATTCCCATTTCTTGGAACCCCCTTGTTCTCAACATAAGGCTGGTCAACCCGTAAGGAAATTATTAATGAATATTTATATTCATGGTTATATAAGCTCTGTAAGGGGGCATAGAACCTCTTTGGCCCCATCATCTTATTTCACAGATAAGAGGAACTGGTCTGCACGTGACCACGTGGTTACATGGGATGGGAGGGCTGTGGGTTATTTTTATTACAATGAATATGATCACGTATATGTAATTAAATAACAACTTGAAGTTGAAAGCTGGCAGGTAGTAAGATAGAGTTGTCATCAGGGCAGTTTGATGGAAGGGCTACCCAGCGACCTCCTTATACCTGATATATTTTCTTTAATTAATTTATGGCAATACAGAATGTTCTTCTCAGCTTCCAGAGTCTCATTGCTGCAGGTGTCGTTTAACTAAATTCAGGGTTTCTGGCTTACACCAGCCAGAAATTACAGAAGACGCAAGTAGAAAGCTAAATATCCATATATTAATTTATAAAGAGAAACATAACTATCAAGTAGACTGGAAAGAATCATTAATGTTTGAAAGACTGTAAGATAAGTGAGATGAATAATAATAATCAATTAATTAAAGTAATTAATAAAACATTATGTGCCAGGCACTGATTGATGTGCTTTACAACAGTTGTCATCTGATCTTCTCAACAACCTTGTGAAGTAGTTGCTATCATTCTCCCCATTTTAGAAATAAGGAAGCTGAAGCACAGAGAAGTCAAGAGACTTGACCATGACCATATAGCTAATAAATGGGATAGTTGGGTTGTGAACCCAGGTAGTTTGGTGTTACCCACTCTTTCAGCAGTGCCTCAGTAGATGGTTTGGTAAGCACAAAAGCAGAATACATGTTTAGATACCTGACTGACCTTTTTAGTGATTGGTATAAGGAACCAACCAATCACTGTTGGTTCTCTACCAGGAGAGACTTTGCCCCTGGGAGACATTGGACAACATCTGGAGGCATTTTAGTGCTGTCACAATTGGAAGAGGGGGTTACTACTGGCATTTATTAGAGAGAGGCCTGGAATGCTGTTGAACATCCTATGGTGCACAGGCTATCTCCCAACATCACAGAATTACCCGGTCTAAAATGTCAGTAGTCCTGGGGCTGAGAAACCCTGGTATAAGGCACTGAGAGCTGCACCCACCTCCACAGTGGACATGCATGTTTCATACGTGATTCTTGAGGAGTTCTCGGGTCAGGGTGCCCTGTTATTTGCACAGTACTTGGATGTGAGTTCCAAATTTGCCCTTCTGATTTGTGTTTTTCTATATTTCAAAATGCTTAATTTCCAATATAGTCAATCATTTATCTCATTAGATAGGATAAAACAAGGTGCGTCCCCTCCATTCCCGCTCATAGTTATTTGCAACTCTAATACTAAAACTATTAAAATTAGCTACAAATCCTGAACTCATCTACATGTATTGTGTGATTTAAGCCAGAGTTCTATTTTGTCATAAGCAAAAATCGTATTTTTTCATCGGTATTGAAAACAAAACCAAGTATGGTAAGGAGCATCTTAATGACATTCAACCTAGGATATTTCATTCATATGATCTATACCATGCTGCTGTTTCCCCCTCCAGACAGCAAGCCGACCAAAAAAAATCTCTAACTATCAAGTTAGAACAAAATTTTTCCCTTGGAGCTATACTTTCAGCTGGATGGTGGATTAGTTTAACTGTAAGTCCTTCCCACTATAGAACACTACAGACTGAATGAAAAATACTTCCTGCATTGTTCAGGTTACAAGAAGAAAAGGCAGTCTCTAGGCTCACCCCCAAAACATTCCTGTGAGCTGAAACCAGAGCTGTGACCTCAGACAGGAGAGGCAGGGTTGACCTGAGCGCAAACTTGGGTATCAGGCTAAGCACCTATTCAACAGCAAAGTGAGGGACTCACCTGAGACTCCCACTGAGTAGGGATCTTAGAGGAAAGGGAGTGGTCCCAGGCTAGCAGTGTCCTCTGGCTATCAGTGAGAACAAAGTCAAATCGTCCTAGATGAAAGCATCTCCATTTCAACTCTAGGTAATTCCACAGATGGAGAACAAATAACTGTGAACTCAAAACAAAAAGGGAATAAAACACAAGAAAGTTAGACACCAATTATTTTTCTATTTTGTTTTTTCTCTAATGGTTATTGTAGCAGATGATGCTGCTTAACATCCAAATCTTTTTTCTCTTTTCTCTTCTGCACTAAGCCAGAGTTTCCAGCCTCCCTTGTGGTTAGTTATTGCCAAGCGACTGACCTCTGTAAAAGTAATATATACAACCTCTAGGCCTGGCCCATGAAACCTTTCCATATGCCCATCTCCGTGTTCTTTCTTGCCCCGGCAGCCAGTGTTGCCAACCCAAGTGATTTTAGAAACCATTAAATGCAGATGGGAGAGTCTCCAATTCAATTTTCCTGCCAAATGACTGTGTAGGGTAGAGTGGAGAGCCTTCATGACGCTGCTCAACAGGAATCCCACATTGCCATGGAGACAGGACTGATGTATGTGGTCCATTCCTCCATTGGTAGTCTTCATTGTGTTTATCCCTTCCATCCTCCACCATTATCAGACCGTAAGAATCCACATCTGGACCTGAAGGAGAGCAGTAAAGGTTATAAAGAAAAAATCTGAGTTTAGCTGGTTGAGACTTTGAATTGTCTGTCTTGAGAATGGCATGGGTATGTTCTAAATACAGAAAGAAGAACACGCATGGATTGCGTGTGTTGGCAAGAGTCATGGCCAAGATTGCTTGCTGTCCACCAAAATCTTTCCCCCCATCTTCTTGGGCATACAGCTAGTTGACCCTGACTGGCATCCTTGGCCATGTGGCCACATGACTAAGTTCCCACCTACAGAATGTGATTAGAAGTTATGCATACCACCTGCTGGCCTGGCTTATGACAACTTCCTACATGTGCTTGTCAGTGATCTTTCCCCCTTCAGATTAACTTAGAGCCAAATCCCAAAGTGTGCTTGAAAATGATTTGTTTAAATTGGCAGAATCTCCAGCATGATGCAGAGCTACTGCAGATTGGAAATCTCTGCCTCTGACGTCAAACTGTGACATGAGAAGGAAATACAGTTTCAGAGTGTTTTAAAATCCTTTTAGCTATCAAATAATGAGTTCTGTTGATTAAAGCTACTAACTTTTACTAGTACTTAAAAGCTTGTTACTGAAGTTTATTGTGTGTTATGTTCAAGTGGAACTCAAGTGTCAAGGATGTTTGGCTTATATACCAGTTTACAATATTAAAGCATTACATTTGTATATTATTCTTATGTTTCATAAATTCTATATTATTTAATTTCTACCATTATCCTTGGAAATAGGTATGGATTAGCATCCATATTTTAGAATGTTTTCATTATAAAAACATTTAAAGAACTCAGAAATCTAAGAAGTAAAACATACCACCAAGCAGAGATATCACATTAGCAACTAGTTATGTATGCAGTATTTTTGCTGCATTTTTAATGAAAGTGAAGTCAAATGCATGCAATTAGTTGGAATAAATCTACCTTTACTTAGCAATATATAACACTTTCCATGTCAATATTAATCTTCTATTCAACTTATTGAATATATGCTTAGTATTCTATTGTAGGGATTTGCTTAAAGTTATTTACCCAATCCCTTAATGTAGGACACTTAATTTTTTGTACAACTTGTCTCTCACTTAAAGAAATGTAATTATAAACAGTTTTATACATACATCTTTATGTCCTTGTCAATTGTTTCTTCAGTCTATCACAATATTGTTGTGATGCTTTAGCATATTGCTAAATTGTCCTAAGAAGGGCACTAATATAAAGCCCTACCTTTATGTGGTATATTCTTTTATTCCCTTTCTAATACTAAGAATTATTAATCATTTTAATATAGGGCAATTGATATTTCATATCACTTATTTTTTTCCTTTGAATTTTTGTATTAATACCATTGAGCACCATTTCTCTTTTACAGGATGTCTGCACTTAACATGTTAAAAATTAGTTTACAGGTCATTCCCAAATGTCTTCAGATGTTTTTCTTTTCTAGTAATTTTATTTATTTTCTTAACTGGTTTACAGGAGTTCTTTATATTTTAGAGATAGTGAAATCTTTCTTTTGCTAATGACATCCTTGACTTACAGAAAGGAAAGGAAAGTTTGAGGAGGTTAATTGATGTGTCCAAGGTACACGTAGCAAAAATAATGACTGGATGCTAGGTCTTCTGGTGCCAGTTTTTGGGTTTTGTTTTTAATTCACCTTCATCATTTCCTTTCTTAAAGGAAGTAATTAGAAATTCAATAATAGATGCAAGAATAATTGCATTTTGAGGATACATTCCTGCAGAAATAGTTTCAGGGTGCTTACTAAAGTAGATTATATGCTTCCCTATAGGAAACAAATATTTCTGGCTTTCTCCTAAAGCCCATGTGTCCGATATAATTCCTGGCATGTAGTAGATATCCTATAAATATTTGTGAATGGATGCATTAGTGTGCTGTATCCTGTGGTTAGAGAGATGAAAGACTGTCTCGGCATTCAAAAAACTCCCAATCTTGTGGCATTAACAGATGAAAGATAGACAGAATAACCCAAAATGGGGTAAGTGTTATGATGGAAATGAGCATGAACTCAATCTGATATCTAGTAAAGGTTAGGAATAATTGACAATGAGTCTCAAACCCTCTTCCTCAAATATATTATCTAGGAGCACATTGACTTATCCGGTGACATTGTTCTTTAGTGAGAAGTAAGGAGGTAATGAAGAACATAGCGACTCTGGCGTCAGGTACACCAGGGTTTCAGACTGTTTGCAGCTTTAGGGCTTTCTGTCTGAATAGTTCTGAGTGAGGTAGCTTCTGTGAACCTGAGCTTTTTACCTGTTGCTGTCACTAACAATGTCTGTCTCGCAGGCCATTAGGAGGACTCAATGGCAATATGTTCAAAGTCCTTGCCTCTTAGAAGGTGCTCTACACACACTGGTTCTTTTCCATGTTCCTCAAAAAAAGTGTGTTGAAAATCACCCATCTGAAAGATTATCTGCCACTTTATGCTCATGTTTATACCTTTTTAAAAACTATTAATACTTTGTTGTCTTATCTTGACTTTACTTCTTAGTAGAGCTTTTGACAGTCAGCAGCAGACCCTTACCATGAGACTGTATACTTATGTCTCACACAATTTAGAGACAATTTAGAGGCAGAAAGTATGTACTAAGAGTTTAAATTCTTCAAAAATATCCACAGCACATGACTTTGATGTTCCCAAGAACATAGAAAGCATTAAATGATATATAAAACACCAAATGCTATGTAAGAGAAGTTATGAAAGTGCTGAAGAGATGAGTTTCAGTGGAGCTTACATGGTGTTACATTGCCTGCTCTTAAAATCATAATCTGATTTTCCAAGTGGGTGTTAGAGACACATTCTTGATTTGGATATACTATATAGAATACATAACCACTGGCAATTCTCTGAAGCTTGTTTGTGTTGAAATCTTGTATACGTCCCGCTGTGGGAGTGTGGCAGACAGGCCAATGTTCACATTTCCTGCAACATAACTATTCCAACTTCACAAGGAACTGGTCTCCCTTTCTCCTTTGGTACTTGATAGTAACTGATACTTGAACTAAGATCTCTTCTTATTTCTGTTACTTTTCCAGGAAATTTTGGACAACCCTGATTTATGTTATCAGTTACTTCTGGTACATGTTGTCATTCTAAAGAGGAATTTCAACAGTTTTACTTTTAGAAAGCATAGTGAGTGTTCTTGAAATCACTAGTTTACTAATTTAGTTGTGGAATAAAGAAAGATGATTTTTAGAAAAAAGTTATAATCCTTTATCTTAAACTGTACTGGATTTATCAAGTATTTTATATTTAATGTTTTGTTAAGCTTCAGAAACCTTAATTGTCAGATTATTTGCTTCTTTACTAAAGGAAAGCTCCTTTGAACTTCTTTTTTTAATATGGTGAGAGTATAAGAGTTATAACAGGATCTAGAGCTAAAGGAATATTTCAACAATTGTATATACAAATATAAAAATATGACAGGCTATCTTTTCATACCTTTGAAATATTTTTCCTCAGGAAATTCCATTTTGTGGTTCAAACTAATTTAATTGACAATAGCCTCAATGCCTCAGATTTGTGAAGACTACGCTGATATTTATGAAACAAGATAATATTATGAAACTTTCCTTCAAAAACAAGTTAGAAATTTGTTATGGTTCCTTTATTTGAAGATAGCAAAATGCATTCCTTTAATGACATAAAATGAAAAAACTCAATTACTGAAGCAAGTGACAAGATTTTCTCTATAATTCTGGTAAGGAGAGAGTTTCAGAAATAGAAATAGAATGTAACATTTCTTTTCCTTTCACCATTACCAACACGCAGTACAAAGAAGTATAAACAAGTAATAATCATAATGCAATCAATCAGAGCAGTACAGAGACCGTTTATCCATGTGTAAATTTTCCTCTCATTATAATAAAAACCCCATCCAATTTTCTCTGTAATACAAGAATTAGCTTTTCCTCACAGTCTATTTGTCTTTTCTAATCTGAACTTGAGTCCCTTTTTCACAAATTAAAAAGAGTAGATAGGTACGGGGAAGAGCCGAATCCCAGTACAAAGCAGTTGACTTGTCCTGGGCACCACCGAGAACGGGTGGACAAGAGGGACTCTGAAAACTTTGCAAGAGAAATCATCAAAAATCAGGTACAAAGAAAAGTATAACAAAAAATTAAGATGAGAGTCTCAGTGACCTAAGGGACAATATCAGGTCGTCTACCATGTATGTAACTTGCGTCCCAGAAGAGGGGTTGGGAGAACGGGAGTCAGAAAAATGTAGAGATTATGAGATGCTGGAACATTTCCAAATGTTATTAAATCTATAAACCCGCAGATCCAAGAAGTGCAGTAAACATCAAGAAGCAGAAACAGAATAAAGTCACAGAAAACAAATTGTAGTCAAATTTACTTTTTTTTTTTTTTTTGGTTGCTCTATACCCGCTTTATTTGTAACTGCCAAAACTTGGAAGCAACCAAGATGTCCCTCAGCAGGTAAACGAATAAATAAACTGTGGTCCATCCAGATAATGGAATATTATTTAACACTAAACAGAAAAGGCTATCAAGCCATGAAAAGACATGAGGAACCTCAGATGCATATTGCTAAGTAAAAGAAGCATAGCATATGATTCCAACTATATGATATTCTGAAAAGGCAAAACTATGGAGATGATAAAAAAGGTCAGTGATTGTCAGGGGTTGGGAGTGTGGGAGAAATGAATAGTTGGAGCACAGTGGATTTTTAGGGCAATGGACATACTCAGTATGATATGATAATAACGGATGTTTGTCATTATACATTTGTGCAAACCCACAGCCTACACAACACCAGTAGTGAACCCTCAGGAAAGTATGGACTTTGGGTGATAATGATGTGTCAGTGTAGATTTAACAATGACAATAAATATACCACTCCTGTTGCTAATGGTGGGGGCTACACATGTGTGGGGGCTGGGGGCATATGGAAAATCTCTGTGACTTCCTTTCAATTTTGCTGTGACCCTAAAATTGCTCTAAAAATATAAAAGTCTGAAAAAATTATTTCTGAAATATATGCAGGAAAATGATATTTAAATATGTAAATGCCTGCATTTGTAAGGTGATTTCACTGTTTCTTAGCTATTTAACCTAGAATGAACTTTTCACCATTTATTTTCTCATCTTGTGAGTGGCAATTGTGGGAGCTCCGAGCAGAGCTGACTTCTTGGGCGTACAATCTGAAATTCACTGTATCGTTTAGTGATTAAAAAGAAAACACTTAAGGAATCTAGGAAAAAATGGTATATTACATACAGAAACACAAATAAAATAGTGACCATAGATTTCACCTCAGAAATGCAAGCCAGAAGCATGCTATCATTCAAGCCTTGAAAGAAACTGTCAACCCATAATTCTTTTTCCTACAGTTTCTTACAAAGCTTAGTAGTTTTACTGTATGATCTGTCAATCATGATGCTCGATATTTACCCAATTGATTTGGACATTTATATCTACATAAAATCCTGCTCACCAATGCTTACAGTCTCTTTATTCATAAGCACCAAAACCTAGAAGTAGCCAAGATGTACTTTAACAGATAAAAGGATAAACAAACTGTGGTACATACATACAATGGAATATTATTCAGTGATAAAAGAAATGAGTTATCAAACTGTGACAAGCCATGAAGGAACCTTAAATGCATATTATTAAGTGAAAAAAAAACAATCTGAAAAGCTGCATACAGAATTATTGCAACTATGTGATATTCTGGAAAAGGCAGAACTATAAAGATGGTAAAAAGATCACTGGTTGCTAGATATTTTATAAGTAGTGTAGGGTAGACTAAGGATGAATAGATAAAGAAGCAGAAAGGATTGTTAGGATGGGGAAAATGTTCTGTCACTATAATGGTGGATACAAAACACTATGTATTTGCTAAAGCCCATAGGAGTGTATGATGCAGAAAAGTGACCCTTAATGTAAATTACGTACTTCAGCAGTAATAGTATATCAATATTGGCTTATTAGTTGTAATAAATGTTCCACACTAATGCAAGCTCTTAGGATTTGGGAAAACTATATATATTATGGGGGAGTATATGGGAATTCTATGGACAATATGCTTTTACTTTAAATACATTTTAAAAATAAGTGGAAATGATATTTTTAAGTTCACTGCACTAGAATGGGGAAGGTAAGGATAATTAACGTCCCTTAAATTTTAATAAAACTTTTCCATAAATCCATCAGAGTTTGATTTCTTATGTATACTTTGATTATAGATCCAAGATCTGTGAAAACCATTTATCTGTTAAAGGTTTCTATTAGAGAAAGTTTTGGTAATTTATGCTTTTCAAAAAAACCAAAAAAAACAAAAAAACAAAAGAAGACAACAACACAAAATAAGAAACTTCTACCCTTTCAAATATTCCAAACAGAAAATGAAAAGCAAGCTTTAAAAGAGTTTCTAATCTGATAGGGAAATAAGAAAAACTGAAAAGTAGTCTCAGACTTAAAGTACTAGCTGGATGAAAACTCAAAGGCCAGCACATGAAGCTTCAATCTTCAAGTCTGGAACACAAGGGCACTCTAGCTGTCAGAAAGTGTGATGATTTCTATAGATACAGGTGTAGACTTTGGAGAAAATTACCCAGTATTCCATCATCCTTTTGATTAAATTGAGTTCTATTTATTTTCATAAATAATAATAAGAAATTAAAAAATATAAATACTAAAAAATAAGTAATAGCTAACATGTATAGTTACTTGAAACAGGTACTCATGCTAATTGATTTAAATGCATGGTTGCCTTATCTCATTTTATTCCTGAAGTTTTATAAAATACCCACTCTATGGTTATGCCCAGTTTGTGGATGAGAAATGGAACTTTCAAGAGGTTCTATACGTGTTTAAGAAAACACATTTATAAAAGTAGTAGAAATGTCATTCAAGACTGGGAAGGCTGAGCCCAAAGCCACTGTCCCTAAATGACAGCTCATTGCTACCACTCCTTATGGCAAATGATCAGGCTTGCTCACTTGAGAGGAGAGGCTGTAATAGAGAATGAGTCCTGGCATTAGGGAAAACAGATGTTGTAAAATTTTAACTTCCAAAGAGTAAAGCCATATTGTATATATCAAAAATTTAATATGGGAACAAACACAATAAACACACATTAATTGTTTTGGGAAATTGTGTTCAGCATTGCTTTGGGTTTTCCTTTTTAATGTTCTCAACCCAGTGTTTCCTATAAATTGTCATTGAGTAAAAGTTTTAACCGATACTTCTAGATGAAGTCCTGTCTCCAAAAGTATATAACGAATTAACTTTATCAGATTACTAAAATATAATACAGCGTTGAATTTTCAAGTTGACATATATGCAAATGAAGCACACTGTATTTCAGGTCTATTTCAATTGTCTTTGTTCTGGCTCTATAATCTTCCATTATCCATAATTTTATGGTATATTATGATAGTTCATAACACAAAGGGTCCCAAAGTTATCAACTTAGTGAGTGATCCTCTTTGTCACTTATGAAGATTTAATGTATTTATATGCTTTCCTCCAGACTGATAATGAAAAGTAGAATAATAACTATTGAGAATAAACTCTTAATAAATAAGCCACTTGGTAACTTTCTGTGCAAGTTGAATTTTAAATTTTTTTTTGCAGTGCTTAACAAATAATTAGATTTTTTTAGATACATCAAAACCTTGATTGCCAAGAAGGATTATTGGACAAACTTAGATATTATTCACTTTGTAAAGAAGATCCTATCTGTTTTTTAATTACAAAAAAAAAATAAAAATTTCAATAAACTTCTCAATTCAGATGTAATGAAGTACTTCATTTAAAAAAACTTTTAATTTAAAAAATGGTGTATTTCATACAAATTACTTTTCCCTCAACTTTCGCTGCTTCTAATTATGCTGAAAAGGAAATTTTCTATTCCTCATACCAGAGTTGTCTTTTAAGGTTCAGTCAGATAACATTTTCAGGTAGCTTTGACAGCAAATAAGATGTATAAAAAACTGATAATCAAGGTGTCAGTAAAACTAGGGAAATATAATCTGTATAATTTTAGTCATTTGGAAACTGTTAGATTTCTGAATTGTTAAAAATCCAAGCTTCAACTTCCTCTCTCTTCTTTGCTGGTCTCTGTCCAGGAACAGATAAATGAGGGGAAACCCAAATACATTTTTTTTTCAAAATTTTATTTTTCTTACATTTCATTGTCTTTTCCAGCCATGTGTCACCACTTATGTGTCTTTTTCTGTAAACTCTGGGTGATTTAACTCCTCAGAGAAAGTACATTAGCTTCACTAAGGTCTTATCATTGTGTATTTTTTGTCTACCCAGACTTGGTGCTTTTGTTCTGATTCCTGGTGGCCTCAGCCTGGATTTAGTCTTCTTTTTGAGTCCTACTTCCTGTCTGTCTGTCTACAGCTTGACTTCCTCTTTGCTGCCCCCTCACCTGTTGGGTCCTCATAGTTACTGACTATATGGATGCTTCTGTGCATCCATGTTGCATCTGTGTTTGCCCAGATTCTGGACCTTTGCTTCTGTTTGGGCCATTAAGCTTTTGGCTCTTTTCTGATGGTTTCCTTTCTGGGATGCTCCCCTTGCCATTACTCATGGACTCACTGCCTGTCTCTTTGCTCTTACAAATTACATTCCTAGGAGAAATCCTAGAAAAAGCTTAATGGGAAAAGGAATGTTGAAAGTAAGAGTTATCACAGATAAAGCAACTGTCTAGTTTTGATCCGTAAAGCTGTTTGTGACTTTGGATGAAAATGATGCCAGTTGAAATTGTAGTCATTTCCACCCCAGCTGGAAGCACCAGATTCCTGAAAATATCCCATGCTAGCAAAACATGTAGTTAGGAAATATAAGAATTTATGGAGAAAAATCAACAGTACGGGATTAGGCATCATATTTGAAAGATTTTAGAGTATTGAAATAAGAATATTCATGAAAAGATAACATGCTAAATCAAATAATGTTGGTGACTTTTATATGTACATAAAATATATATAATTTATATATATATTATATATATATATCAGATGGCAAAAATGCAAAATTAATTTCCATTTATCATCTGTTGTTTTCTAGAAAATGTAAAGGTCTATTCTCCTAAAGTCTACATATACTTTTCATAAAATTTTTCTGTTCATAAGTTTTTTTTCTAAGATATTAGAAGATTCCTTTTTTTTCCCTATGTCTTTTTTCCAAATATTCAGTGCTTGTACCAGCTCTGATCTTCAAGAGTGGGCACTTAAAGTGCCTTTATCAATAGTCTTAAGCCAATTTTACTATTTCTTATTATGAATTTATCCTCCAATTCAACAGTACAGTTCCCACCTTAATTCTGTGATAATAGCCTCAAATAATATCCTAGTAGATGGACTGACTTTCTACCTTTTTCCCCTTCTGCATGATTCTGGACTGTAATAACCTGCTTCTAGACTATTATTTTCAAGATGTGGTCTTATCTTGCTTTCTCCAGATACTCCCTGAGCCTCCTCTCTGCTGTCATATGTCCCATTTGACACTGCTTCCATGACTGCTGAGATAGTCACACATCATCTCCACCAAGACTCCGTGACCTCCTTCCTTCCTCATTATTATCTCTTTCTCTGTTGCAACTCCTTTCCCAACAATAGCTGAAGGGCACACCAATGTCTTCAGATCACCCTGGATTCAGCCTGCAGCCATGAGAGAACACAGGCTCCACCCAGCAGGAAGATAAGATGAAAAATTAGTCACCATCTCAGTTTTCCAACATGCACAAAATTCTCAGACAGGAGCTGAGTCTGGCTTTCACCATGTTTCAGTGATGTGGAAGTGGGGATGAAAAAGAGGATGAATTCAGCTTTTATTTAGGAGGTTTATTTGACGGAACTTGGTGATTTTTCAGTGAGGGAAAGGGAGAAGTTGAAGATGACTCAGGGTTCTGGTTTGGGGAACTGGGCGGATACTGGCTCACCATTTTTCATCTGGACTGTTGCAATGACTTCCTAATTAGTCTTGCCCTTGTCTAACCTTATATTTATTATCTTTCTAAATCACATATTTTGTTATGTCTCCTCCCTGCATTGAAATCTTCCATGACTTCATATTAAACTGCAGGATAAAGTCTAAAATTTTTATAATAGCTGAGTTCCCCACAATCCAATATTCAGCTCAGTGTCCTGTCACACATGCATCATCCTACTCTGATCAGTCATCTCCTAAGTGCACACTTTCACATCTCTCTGCCTTTGAACAGGGCATTGTGTCTGTCTGGAATGTTCTTACCACTATCACTGCCTAAAAAAGTCCTGATCATCTTTCAAGGTCAAATTGAAGTACCACCTGCTTCGTAGAAGTGGAGTCTTCTCTGCAATCTAGTATCACAATGTGTAGAACTGTATTATCGGTCTTTTGATACTGCATCACAATTATTTCCTTACATATTTCCACCATTAAAATGCAGTGTAATTCATGTGAGACGTTTCTAATCTTATTGTAAGATGGAGATTATGGACAGCTTTTACTGACTACTTTTATGGGTTCAAAATTCTCAAAAATTAAGTAATATATAATTTTATGTGCTTAATGTAACAATAAACATTTATAGAATCATTTATTGTCACATGTATTTTGGATGTTGCTGTTTGCTAAAGGACATAAGAATAGAGGCACTGATGGTGGGGGGTTGGGTATTCTCTGGACATTTCAAAGAGAAGCCACCATGCTGGAGGAGCACCTACTCTGTCTTGTGTGGCTGGATTCTGAGAAGTAATAGGGTTAATTTGCACCTGCACAGTGTGAAGTAAAGGTGAGTTGAAGCAAAAATTCATGTCCAAGAAAGACAGGTAAATAGTTAAGAAAAATGAAAGTCAGAGTTTGCAAATGAGATGAGAGAATTAGAGGAAGTGGCTTTAAATGTGTAAAAACATGAGTTTGTGCTAGGAGAGATATCCCTGAAACTTCTGGGAGAGGAAGCCATTTATAGAATGTCTGTGGCCCTGCTTATGGACGGAAGGGAGTGGGCTGCTTAACTGGTCCCATAGTTCATAGCAGGTCAAGGGTGACGCTTCTCTGGGTCTTTTTGCAGGCAGTAGGCTTCATTTCTTTTTTCTTTCCTTTTTCAGCTTTTTTTTTTTTTTTTTTTTTTTTTTTTTTTGGTGGGGGAAGGAGGTAATTAGGTTTACCTATTTTTTATTTCTTATTTTTAAATTTTTATTTATTATTTCTCTTTAATACTGTACTGAGGATTGAACCCGGGAACTCATGCATGCTAAGCATGCTCTCTACCACTGAGCTAGACAGTCCCCTCCCAGGCTTCATTTCTCGTGGCTATAAGTGCTATGACTATGATTTTCAGTCAGTTTCACACGTGTATACATAGAAATACAGAGGGAGAGAGGGACAGAGAGATTGATTTAGTACAAGGAATTAGCTCATGCAGTTATGGGAGCTGGCAAGTCTGGAATGTGTAGGTCAGACCAGCAGGCTGGAAGCTCTCCAGCAGGAGTCTTGAGACAGAGTTTCTTCTTCTCTGGGAAACCTCAGTTTTTGCCTGTGAAACCTGTCACCTAATTGGATGTGACCCACTCACATCCTTGAGGGTAATTTCTTTTACTTAGAGTCAACTAATTGTAGATGTCAACCTCATCTATGGAACACCTTCACAACAACACATGTATTGGTGTTTAATTAAACAAGTGGGTGCCATAGCCTACCTAGTTCACACATAAAACTATCACAGTTCACCCCTTGTCTATTTGGTGCATATACACATATCCTTAAACCAATAAATCTCCAGTTAAAGAGAGTAACAAAGTCATACTCCAGCCTAACACGGTAACTATCCTGCATACAACCAAATACACGTTTTCCCCAGAAGAGGATATAAAGTCCTTCGGTGATGTCCCTTCTCAACATCTTAGAACTTAATACTATGATGTAAAATTTATTATTAAGACATGTTATATGATAAGGGGACAAGGGAGGAAATAAAACAGCCTGATTTTTTTTCTATCAATACTAGGTAAGATCTTTGACTCATGTAAATCTGACTTAGCAATCCAATACTTTGTGTGAGCCCAAATATTAATCTTAATCTGTGGCCAGACATGTTATTTCTTTTCCTCATTAATTAGGTAAACAAGTTAGACATAAGGCTCTACTGTCACGTTTTTCTTTCCAGTGGAGTTTGTATACCTTATATTAAAAAGGAAATTGCAGTCGATTAAAATGTGCAACAATAAATAGTTAAGTCTGGCTCCAGAATTTAAGCAGAGCCCAGCCTCAGGAGATGTGAAGAATCAGACAGTAACAACTGAGGATATAACTGTGGACAAGGTAGAACTTCACAACACCAAATCTACCAAGAGGTTGAGGATAGAGAGCTCTTCAGAGCTCATACAAAAAAAGAAAAGGCATGTGAGTCTAGGAGGCAAATTCAATCTTGTTAGTATCACAACTGGGCTTCTGAAAGACTGACTGTTATTGGTTGTGTTTATTTTCCTTTGGCAATCCCTTGGAGTTTATAGAGCTACTTAAAATATTCCAGAATATTTCAGAGGTGCCGAAGATGAGTTTATTCACACTTAAACTGGAGATGTGTAGGGACTCCAGCTAATGGGACAGCAAAACTCACAGTGAGAACACTATTCAGAAATATAATCAAATTAGGTTACTCTACTAGTGAGCACACAGTAGACACATTTGGTTGAGATTTATTGCGGGAATGTTATCAGAAAGAGTGAGTTGAACATTACCAGAAAAAGTGAGTTCTCAGGCCAGTTTTTAAAGAGGTATGTGTATTACTAAAGGGGAAGGGAATATTCAAGGGCCTTGAGGCATCATGAATGTGATGAAAGTCCACTTCATTGCCTCTAAGATGTAATCCCCACTGTTAAGACACATTGTAGCCTAGATACCATGATGTATTTTTCAATGTAGAGCTGAATTTTATTTTTTAATTAATAATACATGGCAGCAGTGTCTGGGAGCTAATCTATTATTTACATTATCTCTTTCCAAGAGTCATTCATGCATTATATACAGACAAAAAATTCCTTTTATTTTATCTGAAGTTAGTTTCCAATGGAAAATATATTTCAATGGAAAATATGTTATATACCCTGCAAGGGAAAATAGGTATGCTGAAATTCACAATTCTCCCTGATAAATGCACACCCTGCAGATGGTTGACAGCAATTAAATGGCCAAGACTGAACTTTCACAAAGGCTTTTATTTAATGTTAAAGATTTTTATTTAAAGATAAGAGGCTGTTCCATGTGTCAGTTGAGAGCGAGAAACAATAATTAAATTGAGGAAGAATGAAAACCGATTTTTTAAAAATTTATAACCCTACTTTATTTGTGTACTTTTCCAGTGAAAATTAATATGATTATCCAAAGACTGAGCACTTGTAAAAAATGTTTTAACAAGACGTTCTATAAAAGCCCAATTCCAATTGTGTTTACTAGCACTTAAAATGTGAAATACCTCACCCAATTTTGTCAATACACAAAGAAAGCATCTGCCAGGCTCTTCAATAACTCATAACTTTCTTTTGAACACCCATGTAGCACTATTATTAACTTTTTTTCTTATCAAATCTTCTCAGTAACAATAGAAGTTAAATTAAATTTGGAACAAACATAAAGCTGAAAACTGCAGTAAAACAGTGGGGAAAGTATGCTGAGAGAGCAAGAAGAACTTAACAGGTACTGATCTTTGTGTGTCTGAAACTACCACATTCATTCAACATTTATTGAGCCCTACTATGGGCAAGTTACTATTCCAGGTACTCAGGATACATCCTTGTACAAAACAACATCAACCTCTGTCAGAGCTTTCATTCTCTTTCCATAGAGTTGAAATTTTTAAGAACAACAAGAAAAACAAGAAGAAATTCAAGAAACCTTTAGTCCTAATATGCATAGTAGGACAATGTTGAGTGTTTTTTGTAATCTTTGTAATTACTTTTTGAAAGCTTCCTGAACCGAGGCTTTTTAGAAAGTGTTATATAGTAAACATTTTGCATTTCCCTACGAAATTAAGAGGGAGCCTTATTTTGATTGAGACATTTCCAATGAGTAAGCTCTTCTTTTAACATTGTCTCTACAACACCAAATGTCAAATCCAAAATGGAAGCATTGAACCAGTCATTCAGACATTTCTTAGATTAAAATCAAACACAAGAGCAATAGTTTCCTTAATTATTTTAAGTCATAGTGGAACAGCTGGTAAATGACTATTTGGGTTGTCGAAGAAGCCCTAAATGACATTAAAGAAAATAAAGATTGCTTTGCACAAGTATATTTCCTTTTTTATTTATTTTTCCATATGATCAGAGAATGAGTCAGCCCTCTGATGTTTCATAGGGAAAAAATGTCTTTTTAAAAAATACCATTATGTTTAAAATTTGTGCCATTTCTTTCTTTGAGCAGATCTTAATCTGTATCTAAATTATTCAATCAAAATAACATTTACCTTTAATTGCTGAAGTAATCTGTGCTCAAATCAGAAAATTTGGAAAATACTGAAAAGCAGAGAAGAGAAAATTCTCAATGCCTTTCATAAGCACTGTTAGGAGTTTAGCTGTGTGTCCTTGTTTTTCCATCACACTTTTTGTCATATAGCATATATAACTTCATATTTATTATGTAGCATGCATAGTTTCAAACTAGCTTGTTTTTCCTCTTTCTTTAGCAGTCATAAACATCTTCCTATGTCAGTAAATATTCATCTGTTTGTAGCATTTAGATTTTTTCAGAAGTATAAAAATTCATTGAAATGTGTAAAAATAGTATAGATACTTCGGTTTATTTTCTTAGGGTAAATTACTGAAATTGGGAGTTGTGGATGAATGGTATGCTCAGTGTAAAATAGAGGTTCTGTGTGTGTGTGTGAGCGTGTGTTCACATACATGTGTGTTTTCCCATGTTTTTTCCCAGAAAACCATCCATTGACCCTCCACCCCGACCCCCCAGGTCTATGACCCTCCATTGTCTTTCTATACCTCCACAACTTATGGCAAGGTTTTTCCTACTCACTTCATTTAACATTATCCTGCCTTCCCTCTCACAGAGAAAACAGAAACCATTGGGAAAACTCCCTCAGTTTCACTCCCTTACCTGCAAAGTTATTTATTTGCCTATTATTCTTACTTTTCCTCCTTGCTCAGAAGCAATTTCTCTATTCCTTCGGTGAGTGATCTTTCCTTATATTCTGAATCCTATCACCATAGTATCAGATCTGAGGCCATGTGCCAACATTTACCAAGGAATTTGCTCATTTTATCTACCTGATTGTATTTCTTGGCAAAAAGATTTTTTTATAATGTTTTATTGTTATGTAAATATTGATACAATCTCTAATGATATTCCTTGTTTATTCTTGAAATTACTAATTTATGTTCTCTATTTTTTTTTCATCCCTTATGCTAAGAATTTATCAATTTTACTAGTTTTTTTTTTTAATTGAAGTATAGTCAGTTTACAATGTTGTGTCAGTTTCTGGTGTACAGCATAATGTTTCAGTCCTACAAACACACATATATATATTCCTTTTCATGTTATTTTTCAGTAAAGGTTACTGCAAGAAATTAAATATAGTTCACTGTGCTCTATAGTATAAACTTATTGTTTATCTATTTTATATATAGTAGTTAGTATCTGCAAATCTTGAACTCCCAATTTATCTCTTCCCACTCCCTTCACCCTCTGGTAACCATAAGTTTGTTTTCTATGTCTCTGAGTCTGTTTCTGTTTTGTAAATAAGTTCATTTGTCTTTTTTTTTTTTAGATTCCACATATAAGTGATATCATATGGTATTTTTCTTTCTCTTTCTGGCTTACCTTTACTTACTTCCATCCATGATGCTGCAAATGGCATTATTTCATTCTTCTTATGGCTGAGCAGTATTCCATTGTATAAACATACCACCACTTCTTTATCCATTCATCTGTCAATGGACATTTAAGTTGTTTCCATGTCTTGGCTATTGTAAATAGCACTGCTATGAACACTGGGGTGCATGTATCTTTTTGAATTAAAGTTCCCTCTGGATACATGCCCACAAGTGGGATTGCTGGATCATATAGTAAGTCTATTTTCAGTTTTTTAAGGAATCTCCATACTGTTTTCATAACGGCTGCACCAAACTACATTCTTACCAACAATGTAGGAGGATTTGCTTTTCTCCACAGCCTCTCCAGCATTTATCATTTGTGGACTTCTTAATAATGGCCATTCTGACTGGTGTGAGGTGATACCTCATTATAGTTTTGATTTGCATTTCTCTGATAATTTGTGATGTTGAGCACTAGTATTTTGAAAGAACTAATGTTTGGTTTGGTAAGTTTTCCTTTCATAATTTTGGTGTTTGCTTTAATATATTTATGTTCTTATCATTTCCTATTTTCTATATTCTTTAATTTGCTGTCCTTGGTTCTTGAAATAGATGCTTGAATTACTACATTTCAGCTTTTGTAATTTCTAATTTCTAATATATACTTTTAAGACTATAAATTTTCCCCTAAGCAAATCTAAATTTTTATTTCTCATTTTTTTGCATCCCACCTTTTTAAAATTAATTTTTAAAAATATTCTACTTCCTCTTCTTCCTCTCTGGTTTACAGTTAATTATGTTACATAGCTTTCACTATTTTACTAGTAAATGCTTTCAACAAGGGGTCAGCAGACTATGACCCATGGCCCAAATTAACACAAATCCCTGATTCATCATAATCTATCTTAAATTAGTATTACCACACCATGACCAAGGTAATAACATTTTAATCCTATTTATCTTCTCTTGTTTTTTGACTGAAAATGTCTTTTTTTTTTGCCTTTATTTTGAATTATATTTTTACTGATTATATTTTTCTGAATTGACAAAAATGCATCTAAAAGATGATATTTCATTACCATCAGGCTTCCATATTTTCTGTTATATAATTAGTTGTTGAACTATAGCTGTTGTTTTGAAAGTGATGTGTTCCCCCCCAACAACCCCAGCTTCTTTTCTGTTTTGTTTCAAGCAGTTTTCCTATGATGTAGCTCTGAGTAATTTTCTCTTGTTATTCATGATTGGCTTTACAGAAGTTGTTGAATTTGTGGTTGATATCTTTTGTTTGTTTTGGAAATTCTCAATCATCATTATCACCTCAAATATTACATCTTTGATTTCATTTTTGTCATTTCCTGGGACTCTAATGACTTTTAGGAGGTTTTATCACTGTGTCCTCTCCACCCGTTTTTTTTCCTGTGTGTATTTCAATTTTCTGTAAATCTATCTATTTCCCATTTTCTGAAACTTTAATCTGCAGTTAAATCTATTTATTTAATTATTAATTTCAGATAATTTTTCAGTTTTAGGATTTAGTATTTTTGAGCTTTAAGATTTTTAAAAATCTATTTTATATAGATTCCATTATTCTGAGAAAAAATTTTATTTACCTTTTTAAACATATTAATTACAGGTACTTTAAAGTTCAAGTCTATAACTTAAAAAGCTAGATTAACCATGCATGTTTTCCTATTGCTGTATGTGTTTTTGTGTGTGTGTGTGTGTGTGTGTGTGTGTGTGTGTGTGTGTGTGTGTGTGTCTTCTCTTGGTTTTGGACATTTGTTTCTATTTTTGATAAGACTTATAGTTTATTAAATATTAGACATTACTTATGAAAAATTGTGTAGGTTCTGACTGATAGTATCTTCCAATAGGTAGAATTTAATATGTCTTTTAGTAGTCCGAGTGAGGTCAGCTTACTTTGAACTAGTCAAGGCTAGTCTACTTACAATTTGCATTTATCTAAAGGCAATAGCTTTTCTGGATTCTCAGTGTAATGCCTGAGGTGCTTTTCATGGCTTCTTTTCTTTGGCAGACCCTGAACTCTAATTTTTGTCTCCTCAGCATTTGAAGACCATAAGAATTCCTGCTTAATTATTTTGCCACTTGGCATCCATATTTTGCTTGGTTTCTGAACATAACAGCTCTGTGCATTCACAGTTTAGGAATTTGCAATGTATCTAGAAAAAACTGTGATCTGTCTGTTGGATTCATTTTTCTGTGACTTGTTTTTTTTTGTGAAATTTTAGCCTTGTTAATCTTGAACTTTGAATTCTGTTTCCCAAGCCCAGTGCAACTACTGCAATTTCTTGCTTGTTCTGCACCTATACTGTATGGGAAAAACAAGCAATTCCCCAAAGGGGCATGTGGCATCTTATATAGAGATAACTGCTCTCCTGCATTTCCATTCTCCTGAGGATTTGGTTCCTCATGTCCAGATTGTTTGGTTCTCCAATGTCTTAAAAAAAAAAAAAACAGCTTTAAAGACATTTATTTAGAATTGCATTTGTAATTAGTTGGTGGGGTTGAGGAAGGGTTTAGTCTGATCCAGCTACCGTGACATGGCCAGAGTTGTTATTCTGACCTCAGTCGTTTTTACTTTAATTTTAACGTCATCACTTCTGCTTTTTTGAGGTTTATTTTCTTGTTCTTATTCATTTCCTTGAAAGCTCTCTTCATCTATTTGCATTCTTTCTTGTATATTTTTAAGGCTGTGCATTTTCTTCAGAGCTTCACTTTACCTATATTCCACAGATTGTGGTTTCTGGTTTGTACCACTTCTCTCTACCTCCCCACCCACCCTACCTTCCTGAATGTTTTGGAACTTCCCATTTTGGATTTCTTATTTAAGCCAAGATTATGTAAGAAAAAGTACATTGTTTCAAAGTCTCTAGGTACTAGGGTGTTTTTGATTTCTGGTTTTGTTAGTAATTCCCAATTTTATTATATCTCAGCTAATGAATATATTATTTACTTTTTGAAATTTGTTGAGGCTTTTTTCATTCTAAGATATGAATTTTAAATGGTCTTTTCACGCCACTTGCAAAAGAAGTGTATTCTCTGTTTTCAAGTTACTAACCACCCCCCTCCCCCATCTCTCTCTCTCTCTCTGTTTCTCTGTCTCTCTCATTGACTGTTTTCTGGCCTGAATTCAGTAATGTTATGATCCTTATTTTCATTTTGTTCACACTTGTAGTTTGCCCAATATTTTATTTTTTATTTTTCCAAATCAGATTTTTTTCATTGCTCCTTGTATATAACTCACAATTTTATTTTTCATTGTGTTCCAATATTTTACTTTAAATAAGTTAGGCCATTTACTTTTATTGATATTTTAGAGAAATTTAAGTTTAATTTGGCATATTATATTATGCAATGCCTTATGTTTATATAACTTTGCTTTTTAAAAATTCTTCAGTCTATAGTGATTTGTATTGTTTCTTCTGAAAAAATATTTTTTATTGTATTTATATGTTTACATATTATTTTTATGCACTACATATTTAGATTGCATTACCATTGTATTATTAACAATGATAACATTTCCATACCCTCCCTTCTCAACCCTCTCCCAATACAACAGATTGAATTTATTATATTATTTCTGGCTTTGGTTACCTTTTTATTCTTACATTTACATTTTTGGAATCAACATTAGGTGATATTATTTGACTTCCAGGTACTATAAATTAGGAAGTAATTGCAAGTATACACAGACACACACACTTCCAGCATGTAGTGTCATTGCTGCTGCTCTGACTATTTCTGCTTTTTACTCATCATGTATACACGTGCCAAGAACATGTTACTCCTTGACTATGGGCTTTTTCTGATCTGTTGGCAAATGCTGGCTACCAGAAGTGAGTGCTTTTATTTTGAAAAATATTTATTTATTGAATTTATATTACAGGACAGTTTCACTGTGTATGACATTCTTAGGTCAAAATTAAATATACAACATCTTTATCTTGTGTTTAAGATTGCTGAGGAAAAATGTGAAGGCAGCCTGATGTGTCTGCCTCCTGTTTTACATGTATTAAATGTAAAGAAATGTAAAGAAATGTTAAAGGAATATTTTCTATCACTGAAGTTTAGAAACTTTATTACAATATATCTAGGTTTGATTATTCTCAGATATGGTATGCCATTTCAGCATATAGTTCCAATACTTCTTTGGTATCTGGGCATTTTTCTTCGACAAAATCCTTAAATATTTATTTGTTCATTTACTTTGGGACTTCATTTGTGCCTGTATTGAATATTTTTATTCTGGCTTTCCTAGCTAAATATTTCCTTCTGTATTTTAACTCTTCATTTCCATTCTTTTCAGTTTTACTTATTTCTGTTCTCTCTGTACCTTACATATTTTTGGTAGGTTTAATTTTTTTTTTATGTTGCTTCCAATTTTACTTTTATTTCAATTATAATTGTTTTTTTCCCTTTTACTTCTTTCCTTAGCATAGATAACCTATGTGTTATCTTTTCCTTATAACTTAATACCTCTTTTCTGAGATCTTATATCCATGTTTTATATTCCTAATAAATAGGGAAAATTACTATATTAAGATACTGGAATATTAGTGCCAAGATATTTGTTTTCCATTTTCATTGATTCTTGGCAATATTTTTCTGATAAGTTTTCATTATCTGTTTTGCTTTATTCTTTTCCTCCTTCTTTACTCATTATTTTTGGATGTATGCATCCTTATATGAGATAATTTTTCTTGTTCAGATATTTGAGGAATTTCACCTAGGAAGGGACCTGTGATTTGATGCAGATTAATGATTATTTTACATATGATACAAAATTAATATTTATTTTTCCCAATCGAATAGATAGGAGATATTTTGGCAGATATTTTTATAATGCAGAAGTCTTACATGCCCCTTCTCCTATTTAGCATGTAGACTTTCTAATTTATTCTCAGTGGGACTTTCTAACTAATTCTTTGTTTGGCCCTATATTCTCTGCTTTTCAAACATATTCATGTCTGGGAAATATTTGTTGCCAACCTTTGCTCCGATGTCCAACAGTTGCAAACAAGAGTACTTTGCATTCAGTGTGCTCCTTTTACCTTAAAAATGTCTTATGGATTTTTGGTGACTAACTGCCATAAATACCCTATCTCTACTTTTTTTTTCTCCAAGGCTTATTTGTAGTTTTGGGTTTTGCTGACACATAATTTATTTGAAGCTAGGGTTTACCTGTTCCGTATTTCCTTTGATGCATTGGTTGATGTCCAATTGGAGAAGGGGAAACTATTAAACTTTTCATCATCACCTTCAAATTGGATGTCTGATCTACATTTTAGCCTTTGATTTTAAGAGCATAGAGGAAGCATAGAAAACTCCTGGTCCAAGCATCTCATTTGGCAGAAGGTGAAATTCAGGCTAAAGTAAAATGTTATTGCCAAGGCCAATACCAAACCTATTATAAATAGCAAAATAAAAATCCATCCCAGATCTCTTAATTGTCAATCCAATGCCATTTAAGTTACACAAAGTATTTTCATTCATTCCATTTCAAAACTTCTAGTAAAACATATCTCAAAGCAAGTGACTTGTTAGCAAGTTAGGATAAATATTTGCAAAAATTAGAAATATGGAAGAATTCTCTCAATAAGCAAGAGATAACTTTCATCTAATATTTCTACCAGAATAAAAAAAGACATTTTGATATAGGTCCAAATTAAACACTAGAGTAATTTTAGGGATTAGTGGTGTTAGGTTTTGGAAATGATGGTGGGATTATTTTGCTTTTGAGCACAGTGGGGGTTGGTGCACAGAAAATGTCTGATTCTGTCCTGCCTGCTGTATCACTCAGTCTCAGGAGTTATCTGAGAGATAGGGCACTTAATTTTTAGCTGAGACTTCAGATTTATTTTGAACATCAGGTGACTGTGTTCTCCCTAAACCCAAATTTCAGTTTATTCATTCCAGATGTCTACATTTGTGCTAGATGCAGTCCTATGCACTGAGTAGAGAGTGATGAAAAAACAAAAGATGAAATCTCTGCCTTAGAGCTAATGTGTGGGAGAGAGACAGTCATCATATTCATAGGTAGATAGATTGATAGGTAGCTAATTGATTATTGCCACAAAAAAATGAAATGAAGTAGTGAGTGTATGTCCCTCCTGTTACTTAGAGGTGGACTCATGTTTGAAGAACTCTGGAAGCTCTAAGGGAATAGGTTTAAGGATTGTAGAAGTGCATGCTCACCACCTGTATACAATTTCAGGTTGAAGGTAGGTGATATTTTAGCACTTAATGGTCTACCTTATTAGCATAACATGAACTTCATCTTGCCCCATGGGTATTTTTATTTTACTGTATTTCATAATGTATTTCTGTGCCATTGGGTCTGGTTGAGGTACCAGTTCAATTAGACTTCCCATGAGCTAGTTCAGAGAGTGACAGGGGTGGGAATAATAATATAACAGGAAAAAGGAACCTTTTGTAGTGACATTTGAATTGAAATGTAATTGATGAGAAAATGAAGGCTTGCAAATACTTCAGGGTAGAGCATAGAAATAACAGGCTTGACATGTTTGAGGCATTGAAAGGAGGATAGTGCTGCTGGCGTGTTAAGAGGGAAGCAGAGAGTGTCGAAGAGTAAGATTTTGTTGATGGGCAGGACTCAAATCATGGAGGACCTTGAAGGCCTGGCAGGACTGGACTATGGATTTTACCCTTACTATAGTAGGAAGCCATTGGTGGTTTTCAAAAGAATAACAGGATTGGTTTATGTTTAGCTGCTGTGTAGAGAATTAACTGTAAAAGACAGGATGGAAGCACGAAGATCAGTTATGAGCCTTTTGGAATAATCTAGGCTGTGCTCAAGGGATAGCAGTGGATATGGAGTAATGCAGATATACACAGGATATTTATAGATTTCAAAATATCTGAAAACATAGGGGAAGCATTTCATTTTATTATACATTTCTCAGGTTCATAGTTTTATTTATGACTTTAATTTTTAAAGTTTTTACCTGAAGATTGCTCTAGAGGTTGAAGGAAAGGGTTCCCTGATGAGGGAAATTTGGCTCTGGCTTGAACTCTTTCACCCTTGGCTCCTGCCACAGATGGTCCACCCCTTAGCCTTTTATTTCTGGGGTCTGTCATTTCATGGACATCTCTCTTGAGGAGCAGTGGAATGATGTTTCAGCGCTACCCTGGTCCATGGTGACCACTCAACTTCTACAAAAATGTGGATGTGTTTGTATGACAAACATACGGAGTTCACGATGCTTCTGTGCCACCTCTTCTCTACTCTGCCATCATCCTGATGCCTCTTTATCTATAGCACATCTTAGCAGCATTAGTTGCTTTGAAGGTTGAATGGTGAGCCAAATTTCAGATGTGACATTGACACTTGCCTTGACATTGTAGAGGATGAAAACATTTAGGGTTTTCATTTAACTTCTGGTAGGAGATGAACCCAATGGGAAAAAGTAAGGAGAGTGAAAACAGCCATGTTCTCTCTCTCTCTCAGCTCTCTTTTATTGACTGAAGTAGGTGTGAGGATGATTTTTGGTGGTGGAGCCAGTTCTCTGCCCAAGCACACATCAGGAAGCCCCAGTAGAGCCTCTTCCTCAAAGTTCAATCATTAATTTAGCAATTATTTATTGAGTGTCTATTTTAGGTACTACGGCAGGTGCTAAGGCAACAGAAATGAAAAGACAATGGTAGCCCCTAACCTCAGTGTCTTAAAACATCAACCGGTTTAGTTTTATATAAGTATAAACTTATAAACACACCCACGGGCTCCATGACAGTTCCTAGGCTGACCATAAAAGGTCAAAAGTGGGTGGGGGCTGGATTCCTGGGAATCCTTGCCCCTTCTCCAAAGTAGTTGGAATAATCCTCTCACTCATTAGCATATGAAATTATCAAGCCCATAAAAACTTAACAACCCCATACCTCATGGTCACTCTCTCTCTTGCCTTCTGAGATGGCCCGCACTCTGTTTATGTGATGTGTATCTACTTATACTTTAAAGTAAACACACCCACACCTCTCGGCCTCTCTCCCTCTTGCTTTTTGAGATGCATTCTGCCTATGGAGTGTATATCTCCTAAACCACTTTCCCTTCTGAATGAGACAGACCCGACTCTGTCTATGGAGTGCATATCTCTCTAAATAAACTTGCTTACACCTTACTGTACCTGGCTCTCAAATTCTTTCCTGCGTGAGGCAAGAATCGATTCTCTGGTGACATCTTCACCCACTCCCAACTCCAGCATAAAATGATGAGATAGGAGCAGGATAATTTAATACTTCTATGCAAGGGAAGAGGTTGTGGTGGTGTGTGGGCAACATAGCAGTCACTGGCTCATAGCAATTCTGAAATCCACCTGGGCAAATGTTTTCAGTTCCCCCTTCTCTGAGATTTAGAGGAAAATCCACTCTTATATCCAAGGGGGACATCTCATTTAACTTCTGATGAACACAAGTAATGTTTAAATCAGGGTTAGTCTACACTGCATGTGAGTTTAATGGAACACCCAAGAATTTCTCCAGCAAACAGTACCTGAGTAAATGGCTATAGGATAATTTGGACGAGGACTTGGAGAATCCTCACCATGAAAATTTGATATGGTGGTACAAGGGGATTTCTTTCCTCTGAAGATTTCTTTCACTCAGTGGATTGCAAATCTGTGAAATGGCTCAGGTCTGAAAAAAAATTTTCTTTAATATAGTTTGAGCAATCTATAGATTGAAGAGTTGGCTGTCTCATTATTTGGTCCTAGGAGCTCTGTGTTCTGTTCAACATCTCCATAGATCTATGAAGATCAAGCTCCCCTGTTTGTCATGCCAGCCTTGCTGCTAATTACATTTATTGTGTCCACTTTGTTTCTGGTGGTTAAAATATTGGATTGGTTATTTTGAGATTTTATCATCCCTTTTTTAAACTGCCTGGGGTCCTCCTTATGTAAAAGCCATGGCTTCAGATGACAGCTGCTACTAAGTTTCTTAACAATTCTGGTTCCCCTCTCAGTAACACATTCTTTATCGCTTTGATAAACAGAGTGTGCCATGGACCTCTCCACAAAACATAGTCCTCTCATGAGTTTTCTGTCTGTGATAAAATATTCTCTCTGGCAAGCCTATTTGAACTTTTAATCCTGTTACTCTACCATTTGCTGTAACAGTTTTACTTCATGTAGTAGAAGCCATCAATTTTTCCAAGCTTCAGGTTTCTAGTGAAGCAGTGTATTGGCACCATCTTCACCCCCTGAGGCTTTCCAGAATGTTAAACACTGTATCACAGGAAGATGAACCCATATTGAAAAACCCTTCATTATTTAGTGTTCTGTTTTACTTGACTTGATTCATCTTCTTCAGGATCCTATCCCGAATCTTGCTGGTATATGTTGGCTAGGTCTTCCAGCTCTTTTGACTTATTGACAATTTCTTCCTTTAGGGAGCCCAGCTCTTCCTTTATCTGGTCATGTTGTAGCTGGACCACACTTATTAATTGGGTGGCCAAGAGAGCAGATGGAGATGAATCATGAGGAGGGATGATATATCCTGTCTCCTAAGGCATAAGCTCGTGCACTGTGGTCAAGCAAGGAGGACGTGCTGGTCTTTATCATGAGAGGTGGTGTACTTCTCCAGGCACAGAGAGTTCAGAGGAACCTGGAGATTAACAATGTTTAAGCGCATTGACCCAGAGACCCAGTTATCACCATCTCAGGCTTTAGAGTCCATTCCTTCCCACTCAGAGCCCTCATCTTGGCATAGCAGGCTTGTCGGGATGGAGAATTCAAACTTTGGAGTTCTGCTACTCATAAAATTAAGTCTTGGCCCTGATCCTTAGCCTTCTCTGACTTTTAGCTACAGCAGATGACAATCTCTTTGCCCTTTATATGCTGCTTTCTGTCTTTCACAATTTGTTTTATATTGGCAGTTAATCACCCTCAGCCTTTGTTTTCATCTTTAAGTGTACCAATGGCTCTTTCTACAGCTACTGAATTCCATAGTTCTTATCATTATTATTTTCCCCAAATCTTTCATGTGTCTGAGATATTGTACCCATCAATTCATTCTTTCCATTGGCATCCTATCCCAGTTTACTACTGGAAAAAGAAGGAGGGGGTAGCAATTACACTGAAACCACATGCCAGGAGCTCTCAATGCCCATGATGATGTCCTCAAGGCTGGAGTGAGATCCAGCTCCAAATTTCATTTTAGAGTCAGCTCCCTAGGCCTATTCCTGGTACCAAGGGTCACAAGTTCTCTGGGAAATACATTCTGATACTTACATGCAGTAGGTTTTTTGAGAAATTGTTTTAGGAACAATACATGCAAGGGGTAAGGAAAGTAGGAGTGGGAAAAGGAAGAAGCTGAACAGAGTAGCAGTTGCAACAAAGACCTGAGGCCATACTTTGGGGAGTTTTCATATTGGATGACCCTTCAAAATTGTTCCACTTGGGTAAGGAGTCCAGCCCTTGTACTCACTCATTGAACTTCCACTGTACTCCTGGATGCAAGTTGTCTTGTGGGGAAGGTGAGTAACCTTGAGCAAGGCAGCTTCTTGTTGCCAAGGGAAATTCCTGGAGAGAACACAGTTGTGAGCTGTCCTTAGCCAGTACCTCCTGAGAGGAGCTGAGAGGTGAGCGCCACAGAACTGAAAGGGCACGGCGTGCGGAACTCGAGCCACTGCTGAAATCAATAGGCTTTTCCCGCTTCTGCGAATAACCTCTGCCTTTTCCTGGGAAATGGTTTTCTCTAATCCAACCACGTGCTCTGAATTTGTGTGGCCGTCTTTTGACACATCCTAACTCCTCCTCCAACTATTGTAGATGGGCCTTAGCAAGATGGATCAGCACGCTCCACGCCTCCCTCCCTAAGTACAAAGATGAGCTCTTGAATCAACTTACATCAGTTACAGTCCTTCTTTATGAATTTTTATAATAGTTTTATTGAGATATAATTCACATACCATAAAATACACCCTTTTAAAGTATAATTCAGTCATTATTAGTAGATTCACAGTCCCACAAGCACCCCTACTGTCTAATTTTAGAATATTTTCATCACTCTAAAAAGAAACTCTGACTCAGCATTCACACTCCATCTGCCTCAGCCCCCAGTCCTTGGCAATCGCTAATCTACTTTCTGTCCTTAAGGACTGGCCTGTTTGGATGTTCCACATAAACAGAATGATACAGTCTTTTGCAACTGGCTTCTTTAACTTGGCATAGTTGTTCCATGTTGTAGTATATATCAGTACTTCATTCTTTTTATTGCAGGATAATATTCCATTGTATGTTACACCACACTTTTTTTATCCATTCTTCAGTCAATGGACATTTGGCTTGTTTCCACTTTTTGACTCTTATGGATAATGCTGCCACGAACATTTGTGCCTCATGATCTTCTAAACTTGATACCAGAGACAGTAATGCTCAGTCCTACTCATTTTTCCTCAGCTGGGCATGTCTTCAGCATTTTGAGGTGGCTATTCTAGAGTGAGAGAAAAGAAGTGGAGGGAGAGAGAACAGCCCTCTATTTCAGTTTTCCACGAGGCCCAGCTGCCTCACTCCTCTTTCCACAGTTTGGTCACATGATCTGTTAGAATATCCCATTTTACATAACCTGATCTGACCTGGGTTTCTATCCTGTGCGTACAAAGTACAAAGGAGGTCAGGCTAGTACATGACTCCTGATAAAACCTTAAAGAATGCTACAGCAGTGAAGCTCTTTAAATAATAAAAGTCCAAAGTTTAGAGATAACTCACAGCTGCACCCTCCTCCTACCTCTCTCATCTCCTTGTGGAACTAACCTGTCTATGGAAATATCCCCAATCTTAAAGCACCAAACTCCAAAACTTACTTTGCTCAGAAGGCTCCCTAAAGGTATTTAATCACCTCTTCCATTTCAGGCTTAAACAATTTATTCTGCACTTTTATTTAGGGTTTACTCCTGTATGAATTAAATTACCATTCGTTTACATTTCTGCCTTCTTTAGGCTGTAGGCTCTTTGACACCTGGGACTTTTCTTGTTCAACTTTGTGTTTCTAATAGTTCTCACAGTAATTAATTCAACAAATGCTTATTCATTTTTATGTATTTGTCACCTATTCTATTTTTAGAAACTATGTTAGTCCTGGGGATAGAAAAATGAATAAGAACCCTTGAGGGGCTTAATTTTTATTATAGGAAGGCTTTATTTAAATCAATAAGAATAAACCATAAATTGAATAAATTGGGAGTTTCGGATTAGCAGATACAAACTACTATGTACAGAACAGATAAACAACAAAGTCCTACTGCATAGCACAGGGACCCATATTCAGTGGCTTGTAGTAACATGTAATGAAGAAGAATATGAAAAAGACTATGTATATATTTATATATGTGACTGAATCACTATGCTTTACACTAGAAACTAACACTACATTGAAAATCAGCTATACTTCAATTAAAAATGGGAAAGAAAAAACTTACCAAATAATATGCTATTAAAAAAAAGAATAAACTATATACATGTTATGGTAAAACTAAGAAGTACAGGAGACCGGGAGTCACAAGAGGGTGCAATCAATTTCACTCAAATCATAGAATCTTAGATTTATAGGTGAATCCACTCTTAAGCACAAGGAGGGAACCCCCTTTAGCTTCTGACAAACAGACGTAATTGCTCTATCAGGGTTAATCTGCACTGTATGTGAGTTCACTAACTAGCCTATTTCAGAGTCACAAAGTGGCCACAAGTCTCAAACTGATATATATTGTGTTCTCTAGCTCTCTGGGACACATAGGATAGTGGATCTCTTCTCCTTGTGTGTCTGAGTGGGATTAGGTCGCCAGATCTCCTCTTGGGAAGAGAAAGGCTCCTAAGAGACTCCTATGAGACCATTCTCACTGGCCATGCTTGTGTGGGAGGAAACCCCAGACCCTTGTGTAACAGGTACTTCTGCAAAGGGTGAAACAAATAACATGCTTACCTCACGTGTAGCTTCTCTCTTTCTTCTTTAAGATAATATTTTTTTGATAAAAAAAAAAAAAGAAATGGCTAGTAAGATAGAAGTTAGTCTATCAGTCACTGAAATCAGATCCCTTTTACTAAGTATGAAAGGTATAAAAATAATTAGCCTCTGGGGGAGAAAGAAGAAAAGTATAAAAGGAAACTATCAATACAGCTGGTATCTTCCCACTTAATTTAGAGTTTCAGGAGAAGACTGAAAAAAAAAATGCCACTTGCTAAGGGAAAGACAGTGATGAATAAAGATTTAGGGGGAAAAAAGTGACATAACTAGCTCTATAATACAATAGCTTTACTGATCTCTTATCATTTTTGTTTGTTTTGGTGTAGGTTGGAATTCACATGTAAAGATAGTTCTCAGAGTACTAAGGAGAACTTGCCTTGTCCTGAATTGAGATTACTTTCGAGATTGTATTTTAATTATTTTAAATTGGTCAGGCATTGGGATAACAGATTCTCAGGGAGGGTTTTCCTCACTGTAACACTAAGCTAACCTTTCTCTGCCTAGCCCAAATCTCCTAAATATCCCATATACCCAGGGCCCGCTCTATAATAATATTATCCTTTCTCTATTATAATATTGGAATACTCTATACTTTATTACAATTTCTATTACTTGTCTTATGGGAAACATCCTAATGATAAAAACAATGACACATAGTAGGTACTCAATATATAATGGCCAAATGACTGGATAATAATCCATTATAATTGTTTTGAATATTCACTTAAAAAAATTCCCTAGTGCTATTTAATGGGAAGTATTCACTGTGTCTATAAAGCAAAATTCTTTTATTTTTTAAGTTGAATTTTTGTTAACTATTAATTATTATACTGTTAAGATCAGTTTATGAATTATATATTTTAGCATATGAAAGATCCATCATTTATGTACCATTATTAGAATATTATAAGTAGATTTTCAGTACATATTTATAGAGTGAAAAATAACTTTCATTTTTAATTTTAAAATTTAAAATGTGTTTTCCTCTATTTCAGCTACTTTCAAATTATTTTCAGTCTTTTCCAAAATAAAAGGCAGATTTTTTTCAGTAGAAAACAAATGTAAGAAAATATATACACAACATTTGCAGTGCACAAGAGTAAATACATTTCTTAGATCCCTCAGCAAATTTTTTCAAAGTGCTCTCCCACTCACAACACTAGCCATCAGACAAATTTATCATACCCCTAACTTTCTCTGTTTCTGTGGCTGCTCAAACTACATCCAGGGAGATAGCTATACCCATGACTTAAACTATTATCCATTTTCAATATAGTTTTCAACATCCTTCTCCTATGTATAGTTGACCTAGACTCATAAAGAAATCACTCTGTAATAATGCCTTCTCTTTCCTTCAAAAGCATACATAATGTTTTGGGTTTCAGTAGATCTTAATGAAGAATTTTTTCATTGATCCCAGTAAGGTTGGCCTGAGATTCCCCCAGCATTTCTCAAAGGCTCAAGATCCATGAACTCTACATGAGGTCTTGCAAAAGAATGTAGAGCCTCTGACACTCAGAGCCCTCTGTCCTAGAATCTCAGATAACCTTTGTGGGTATCTTCTTAAAAAGATGAATTGGTACCACACAGAAGGTGGGGAATGTGGTAGCCACAAGAAAGGAGCAAAATGAACTGTCAGAAGATCTGCACAAGATAGTGTTCTCTTGGTATTGGTTTCACATCACCAGCATTTCTGTTATTTGCTTTTGGAAAATGAAAACTCAATTTTGGGGTGAGAGTTCTCATCATAAAATGTCACTTTCTGTTCTTATATCTTTTTGTAGTTCTTTGTACAGTCCATTATACTAACTGCTTTTTCTTCTCTGAATGGGTGTTTCAGACATTGATTGCAATGACTCTCGGTTTTCACATCATGGTCCAAGATGATAGGGACTTTAGCAGGAAACTTACTTCACTTTCCTCAAATAAGTGTGCATTTTCTTCTTTTCTAAACTGTTAACAGGCTATGCACTGCCCTATGAAGTTGTGTGGTAGATGTTGAAAATACCTTCTATATGCTTTTCCAATTTTTGGATCATGTCAAGAGGCATAATTGTTAGAACCCGTCCTATGCACACTAATAGCTAGTTACCCCACTAGCTGAAACATTATCTTTGCTTCTCTTCCAGTTGAAATTTTCTTCCAACCACTTCCTGTTGTTGTTTCCTGGTTCCAAATTCCCAGTTTCACTGTTTCTTTACTGTGACTTATTTATAATGGAAACTGCCCCAGCAATCACATTATTTACAAGAATATTCTTGACCCATCTAATGCCCGGTGGTATTTTTCAATTACCATAGAACCATTTAGTATTAATTTATCCTGCACAATTCTCCACAAAAAATGAAGCAGAATGTCTAGAAGGCTTTTTGGAAGCAAGGGCTGTATCTTTTCATCACTATATGTCCAGTGCCCAGCACTGTGTCTTGCATATGGTAAGCACTTATTAAAATCCCTTGAAATGAATGAATAAATAATAATGAAATCATGAGGAGCAATATCTCTTTTTGTCAGTCCTGTAGATTGAAGCCAACAGGTTCAGCCATCGAGAGACCTTGGTGAGTTGGGTGCTGAGGAAAACAGTATGAGTTGGGTAGGGAGTGGGGCTGAAACCCCTATCTAATCAATAATTACAGGGTAAAAATGGAAGCAGATTACCAGTGTTCTCAAAGATAGACAACATAACCAAAAATAGAAATGGAGAATTTTAGATTTCTTGACATTTAAACATTTTTATAGTATTGGTTGTTAAAACTCAGATCTACTAAGGAAGCTCTATTCCAGCAAACTCACTTTTCATTTGTTAGCACAGGCTGGGCGTGGAGGTGGTGGGGTGGGTGGTGTCAGCTATAGTATGATCAGAAAACTTGGTTAGTTCCACAAGTCATCCTCAGTTGAGTAGAAAAGTGAAGATTCAGCACATCTATGCAACCACCAGAGAACAGAAGCAAGAGCATAATGCAAACAGCCCTGCAGGGAGGAATATCAAAGAGCTAACACAACTACCAATTAACAGTGCAATATTACTCCATGGGGACTTAGCAACTTAATGCTAAAGGGAACTGAATGTTCTCTAATATATGTTTATTTAGAAGAATATAAATTCTTTTCCTTATTAATAAATATCCCCAAACACTCGACTTATCACCTTAAGTTGGTGTCAGTTTCCTATTGCTAGTGTAAAAATTACCACAACTTAGTGGCTTAAAACAACACAAATTTATTATCCCACAGTGCTGGAGGTCAGAAATTCAAAATCAGCCGTCCTAAGCTAAAAGTCAGGTGTCGGCAGGGCTGGCGCCTTCCGGAGGCTCTGCCGGGGGAGTCCATTTCCGTGCCTTTTCCAGCTCCCAGAGGCTGCCTACCTTGCTTAGCTTGCGGCCCCTTCCGCCACATTCAGAGCACACTGCTCCAACCTCTGCTGCCTCATCGTGTCTCCTCTCTGACTTTCCTGCCGCCATCTTATAAGTGCCTTTGTGATTACATTGGGCTCACCAGGATAATTCAGATACTCTTCCCATCTCAGTGTCCTTAACTGAATTCCACCTTCCGTGTAATGTGACGTAATAAACACAGAGATTCTAGGGATTAAGATGTGGACCTCTTTAAGGGACCCATCACACAGATTAGGATTAAAGAATTCAGTTAAATGCAAGGAAGGATAAGAAATGAAGAAAGCCTCAGTAGCAACAACAAAAAGTATTATTGCTGGGAAATCCCTTCACACCTTTCTAGTATGTGGCCTCATTTCAAACTAGAGAACAAGAAGTATAATAACCCACTATGAGAATAATATAATTCAGTGTCTAAATATCTGGACATCTTCTTCAAAGGAAAAATTCTCTGATAATAAATAGCCAGGAAGAAGCAAAATACTTTTTCACTTTTACAGTAGATTGCCACTTCAGGAAAGAACTAGTTTTGGTCTCTAAAGGAATCTAGAATCTAAAAGTCGAAATAAAGCCAACAGAATTAGCAAAAGCATCCAGTCTGCAAGGGCACAAGGAATTAGCCATGGCAGCTGCAACAGGGCAACAGCCAACAGCCTCAGCCGTCCAGTTATTGGAACATCGAGTCAGCGTGAGGCTCTTATAATCTCTACTGAGTGGGGTGATAATATTGAGGTTGTCAATGTGCTGCTAGAAAAAAGAATGCAAGAGAAGAAGTCAGTGGATCCAAGAGTTTAATATATTGAGAAACTAGAAACCAACTGTGGCTCGCATTTTTTTTGTCATTCTGTAACAGAGGAAAAAATCAGAAACCTGCGATTACACGCTGCTGGTAGCATTCTAACTGAAAAAGCATCTCAGTGTAAGAATTGCTAAGTGCCTCTTTCCCGAGAACAAACATGAACCAAGAGGTAACCCAGCATTTCAGACAGTATCATTTCCTTAGGAGAGAAACTAGGGGAAAAATAAAGTCAGCTGTGACAAAAGATGTGTTTGACACTGAGGAACAAGACCAAAATGAGTGAAAACGTTTCTAAAATATCTGTTCATAAATGCATTGGCAAAGTTAAAAATACATGGACGACTCAGTTACCACCTCTGTGTATGTGATCACCACACATTTTCCTTTCTTTGTGAAAACAGTGTCTACCTATCCTCAACCAAAAAGCACCAATATTGTATGAATTATGAGTACAGTTCACATCTATTTTTAAGGATATAGATGTTCATTTCTATGAGGTTTCTGCTCTCTGCGAACATGAGTAGGAAAACAAAGGCGATTTTTTGATATGTATATGTATAACCTTGCCTATGACGTCTGCGTAATTTTTAGCAATGACTTTATGTGACCTTAAAAGGTAGAGGAGAGTCTAACTAAGAGGGAAGACTATGGGGTCAGGTCTGGGATTGAATTCCAGCTCTGGCACTTTAAACTTCTAAAACCCAGATTCCTCATTTGTGAAATTTGGTTAAAGCCACATTGTTTTGAGAACCAAGAGACATGAACATTGTGAAACACTTACATACTGGTTGCCATATAGAAAACTTAAAACAGAGTAGCTGTTAATAGCAACAGTAATAAAATAAAGGAATAAACAAGTAAGTAAGGGGGCTAAACTGTTAGCTCATTACTTTAAAAAAAAGAGTTGTGTTCTCATTCAGTACCTGAAACAGAACAAAACAGAATAATTTTTGAACTTTGGTAGAAGACTTTTAGATATTCTAGCACAAAGTCTTATTCAATAAAGTAGTTTAAAAAAAACAGCCCATAATTTTAAACACATTTTTGTTTTTATTTTTCCATTTACCAGGATCATAGTGATATAAATTGTGGAAGTGAGCATCTGAAAATGTAATTTTCCTGTGTGTCGCAAATCTTATTCTATGTGTATTAGAGGAGACAGTGTCATAATATTGTATAGCTGGCAGAGACTTGACTATAATTATTCCAATGTCCTCATTTAGCTGAGATCATGCAAAGATCAGAAATACTGAGAATTGCCCAGGTTGCCCAGTGAGCAAGGTGGGGAGTCAAGACGGCAGCCTCTGCCTCTGACTTCCAGTCCAGGGCTCTTCATGCAGGAAGACTGCTCCATACACGTGACTGATGTAATTTTCTATCTGAAGACTAATCTTAGCAAATCTTTTTGTGCAGGGAGGAAATGAGCATTTTGTATTTCCGTAGAACAAACTGGGATGCCTCTGAATATATGGACACTTAACTGGGGAGCAGAACCTGGAATGTGTATGTCTCTTGCTCCTCAAAATCTTGGTCAAAGTATATTTTGTGAAGAATATATATGGAGAAAGTATTTATATACAAACGCATCAGTTAGGACATTGTCTCCCCAATGTATTGGTTTAAGAAATTTATACTTTCTTAAGAACTGAATTCCTGAAAATAACTAACCAAGAGTTTACATGTACCCTGCAATACAAACCCTCTATCTTCACCTTATTGTACTGAGGTGTCTTCGTAAACAGGCATTTGTAGAAGACAATAAACTTGTCAATATGATATTATTTCATTAATTAGATAAAATTTTTGCTCCATTATTTCAAATACAGGAAATCAACTTAAAGTTAATAATGAGGTGGAAGGCACTACTGGAAAGTGGATAAATATATCTAAAATAGTTTGCTGACATTTCACATATTTCTCCAAGTTTACTTCATTATGGTATAATATATAAAGCAAGTGCAGTTACATGAAAAAAAGTTAACATTTTGATATTTTGATACTTGATATGTATGCCATTCCTAAAAAAAACTGAGATAAGTCAATACACAACCTTCCCATTTTTGTTCTTTTCTAAAAAGAAGGAGGGGCATTTAGCCGTGATCTTCAAATTGAACTTCAAAAACGTTTTTAACTTGAGAAGGTAAATTACTAATTGAGAGATCCTTGAGAGAGGAACAGGCATTTGTTTTAAGGCTCTGGGGGAAACTCTTGAGTATTTCTCAGTCTTTAAAGCAAACAAGCAAACAAAGGACCTATTTAGATTTTTTTTTTAAGGCCCAGTTCTAACTTGGAGCAGGAGTAGGAAATAAACTTCACATAGGATTTTAAAATCACTTTATAATTTATGAATCCGGCCTAAAATGGTCAAAATGCAATATCAAAACAAACAACTGTCCCTACTATGTGTCTGTGTGTCTACATCTACACTTTTAACACTGTCTTTCCTTACACATCTGTATCTATGTATGTAGATCTCTTAGTCCCCTTTTCCAGCAAGTGTCTACTTCTGGTGGCCCTATTTCCTCCTGGAAGCGGGGGCAGAGTGGAAGCCGCCCAACAGGACAAGGAGGGCTTCAGGCACAGGTAACCTAGCTCTAAAAATCTCCTAAGTGAAAAGGTGAGGCGGGAAAGGGACCAGAGAGAGGAGACACCGAAGTCGCCTGAAAAGGAGGCCGGAGCAAGCCCCTGGGCAGTTTCACTTCCGCAGGGCGCCCAGCGCCGCGAGCCCTGGCCCTGCGGCCCGCGCCTCCGGGCCGCGTTTCCGGGACCTCGGCCGCAGCCGCCGCGGTGGGAAGCGGGTGAAGGACGGTCGGGGCCCCGGAGACCAGCTCACGGAGAACCTCGGGTCGGGAGAGGCCGGGACTCCAGCCGCCGCGATGCTGCCTGCAGCGCCGGGCAGGGCGGGCGGGAGCCGGGAGCGGCCCGCGCGCGGCCCAGCGCCCCCAGGTGGGTGCGCGCGCGGTCGGGCGGCGGGAGGGAGGCCCGCGCGCCGGGGTCGGGCGGGGACTGTGCTGGAGGCCAGCGCGCCTCGCGGCCGGCCGGGGGACCGCGGCTGCCGGCTGCCCTCGCGGGCTTCTTGGATGGGGGGACTCGGGACCCGACGAGGTGGGAGCGCTCTGAGTCTGGGCGGCGTGCCGTCGCCGGTGCCGCCACTTCTGGAACTTTCCAGAGCACCCTGGACAGGCTCCCGTAGTTTCTAAAGTCACCTTGGAACGTGTTTTAAAATTATGTGCGTGTTTTAAGTTACGCATCAGCCTAAAAATTCTGTCAACGTGTTGTAGCAAAACTGCCCATTTGCTCATTTACCTGCTGGTCTCACAGAATCCGAACCGGTAAATTGCTACGATGGCCTGTGACCTGCTAGTCAGACAGGCTACTTTATGTCAAACTCCTTGCAACTCAGATTTTGATAACTTGGTAAAAGAAAAAGCAGTCAATTCAGTTGAAGACATAAATGCATTCACAGGTCAAATGGAAATTAAGGCAGTTGTTTTCAGTTCTTTTTGAAGTATGCCACATGAATTTGTGGATTGTATAGTAAGTATAAAACGTGTTCAGTTTTGAAAATTAAAAAGAAAAAGGCTTCACTTGGATATTAGGATTATTGGAGATTTTCACACTGAGATAGGTAATGAGAAAATCTGAGTGAAATTCTGTTAATTTGCTAAGTAGAATTTCTCATAGCTTACTGGCATTTTTTAAAGAAATGAAATTATGGCTTTAGCTGTTTCTCTTTGCTCGTGTCTGTTTTCATATATAGATTTTATAAGACTGCTTTTGCGTGAAAATGGAAAGTGCATTTGTGACAGTGGAAAATGACAAGAAAGGAATTGATATCTTAATATGTTAACTTTCTAAATATCGAACATTGACATTCTTGAAAACTCTGGCTCTGATAGGCTGCATCTTTGCTTGCATCTGTAGTTAGACCAACCATATCTTTTGAACCTTGAGCAGGTTAACTTTTCTGTAATTTCAGTTGAACCATTTAGTTGAATAGAATCAACTATAATTTGTTTCAGACTTTTAGATGGAGCAGTTTAGCCAGAAAGTGACTTTTATTTCACTTAATGCTAAAGTAATTCTTTGAGGTATTTGCTATTGTGAATAACGCTAGAGTGATGTGAACCAAGTTTTATCCTCCTCTGATTGTTTCTGTTCCTCCTGTGCATCTTCCCCCATCTTCTTTGGTCCTTTCAGTATGGTATTTATCACTTGCTTCATTTACCTCTTTATTTGGCTCAGGTAATGAAACTTTTCTTATAATAAGCTAGCTTTTGTTATTAACCCATGCCATTCCTAAATATGAAGAGTCTTCTAAAAGAACTAGTTCCCATTAATATTTTTTTGTAAATGGAGAGCTTATTTTGTGTGACTGCTCTCTCTGCTTTGGCCAAGTGTCTCTACAGCATTGTAGACGCTGGCGTAATGTGACACATTAAGGGTCAGTTAGTCTAACTGCCTCATTTTAGACTGAGAAAAATAAGACCCAGGGAGTGATTTGTCCACAGTCCCATAACAAAAAATTATTTGAAGATTTCATTCATCACTTCACCACCAATCTTTTACTCACCCACCCCATGAGTTGTGTAGTAATATGAGTGTAAAGTGGGCCAACACAATCTAAAGTGATAAGCACACTTTCATACCTATGAAGATATATTCCTAGCAGTCGGTATATGGTGTGCTTGTGATGACAGCATCTGTGTCTTCTGCCGTCCGAGCAACCTGTGAATGTCCAGCTTGTCTTTTAAGGAAGCAGGAAAGATATACCCAGTAGTAAGACAGTGTGACAGTGATGCACAGTGGATGAAAATTCCATTTAGGCTGTGTTGTCTGGTGTATGCTTAACTAGTCACTGTTCACTAATGTCCAAAAGAAAAACGTTTTTCTTCACTTTATTCCAAAATTAATGTTTGTTTAAATTTAATTTTAACTGCTCCCTCCAGTGAGGACTGTTTATTTATTAAAGCACAGATTATTCCCTGCCCCATAGTTTGTGTATGTTTTGATTAATGTAATATGCTGCCTCTGATGAAGGGAGAGAGAAGTTGTTAGGTTAAAAGCAGAATGCATCTGTCTTACCGTGGGCTAGGTGCTTGTACATAGCTTGTGAGGCACATGGCTTGTCGAAGTCTTTCTTCTCTGTCTTGAAGTTCTTGAAGATTTGGAGCTTTTTACTCTTACTACAGCCTTCCAACACAGCCAACAACCTAGATTTCTCCTACCAGGAAAATACCCTTGTTTAACTCTGTGGCTGGTAAAACTTGCTTTCTGCAGAACAGTTAGAAAGATTCTGATAGGCTCACATTTGTTGAGATTTTAAAGAGAGGTGGCTCTCTCAGGGCCTTTTTACTTTAATATGGAATAATTGTATAATATTTAATTGCTTAGGATTTCAGGCATACACAGCAGCATACTGGGCCTTACACTAGGGGTAGCAGAGGGACTTTTCCGGCCACATCTATCTGAACACGGATTGTAGGTGATCGTGCCCTACTTATGATGGATTCTGGACTCAGACTGCTTCAAATCCAGCTTCATTGCTTATCTGCTTCATGATCTTAGATTAATAAATCTGTCATTATCTCAGTTTGCTCATTAAAAAGGCAAAAGTAGGTAGAACAACATTTATTTGAAAGAATAGTTTTGAGAAGTAAAAGAGAACATGCACGTGAAGTGCTTTTCAGAGTGCCGTAGAAAATTATGATTATTTAATACATGTTAGCTATTGTTTTAATCTTTGGTCATTGGTCAATAGTGTTATATTTACAGGTAAAAGATAGAGTTCTTATTGAGAAACTGGCTCATGCTGACTTGGGGAAAAACTTCAAAGGATGAAGCCATCAAAAAATATATGGGAGTGTGGCTTCCTGTAGAAAGATATTACCTTAATCTTGGGGAAATATTGTGATTAATAGTTCTGAGGTGAGGAAAAAAAGGAATCCACAATTAGAATAACTAAGGATAGACTGATTAAAAGGATATTAGGCTAGGGCAGTTACAGGGAAGAATAAAATGGGAATTTAATAGGACAAAATGAGAGCAGGTTTTATTTTCCCATATCACAGAGTACTAATTGTGACCCAGTTCAAAAAATGTATGTGAAATAAATAAGCATCAAACAGAAAACTGTGGGATATTTTGTCAAATTATAAGAAGATAGAGGATCTATTTTACCAAAACATCTACTGCTGGGTTGAAAAAAGTCTAGTATAAAGAGCATCATTCCTGCTAAGTATAAATCACATGTTTTAAGAATTTAAATGGCTATTATCTGATCATCTAACTTACAGTGGCTATTTTATTACTTTCTTTATATATTGTACAATATCTTAACAGTAATTTTGGAGACAGCTCTAAAATAAGAATAGGAAGGACAAACATTCCAGAAGTTATTATTTAAACATAAGTTGTTATATGGCCTTGTAATTCTTTCCTATTTTAAATAAAAAGAATGGTATCTGAGTTTTACTGCAGACACTGAAACAGTCCAGGTGGTGAAAATATCAGATACCATATGGAATTATACCCTCCTGTATTTATTTTTCACTCAGAGAAAAATAATGAGCCTTTTAGACCTTTACCGCTGGACAGAAATTTCTTTGTTGCTTCCAACTGCTGCACATTGAGATAATCCAGAAAGACTACTTCCCTTTGTAATTATGAGAAGTAATTCATCATTGCCTTGTGGTCTTTTATAAGATTTTCTTTGTATCCAGGTCATTAAAATAAGTTTTATTTTATCATATTAACTAAGTGTTATATTTTCCTTTCTTTTAAGTTCTTGCACCACTTTTCCCTATTAGTAATTCCCATTGTTTCATTTTTTAATGTGCTCTGTTTTAAAGGAAGACATACTGCAAAGTACAAGAACAGTTCCTGACCTGGAATTTCATTTACTATATGACTAAATTTTTTGGTCATGATTCACACTGAGGGCTAAGCCTTATCCTTTGGTTAAGATCAATATTTTCATTCCCTTTTTTGTTCCAGCTTAGCTGTACGATCATGTCTAACTTTCAGAAGAACAGCATAGTGTCAGAACACTTGAAATTTTGGCCTTCTTTTAATAACTACCATTTACTGTGTTTCTACTTTGAATTCATATGATATGGCTATCGCATTACCTTGATATCTACTTTGGACAAGAAGTTATATTGTTCCATCTAATTGTATGAAAACATTTAATAACTCATTGTGTTCTTTCATTTCTTATAAGATCTTTTTGAAACTGTTAAAAGAAACTTTGGGGGGATTGGGTGGAGGGTGGATAAACACCAACATCAAAGATATGGAGAAATGTATCATATCAAAGTGATATGATTCTATAAAATTGTGCTACTAGAATGACTAATATAGAGTATTTCTTGTGACTGTATGAAGAATCCCTAAAATTCATGCATTTTCTACATAGGCTAATCACATTTTATTTAGATTTAGGAGACTGATATAATTTAAAAATCTCAGGAGACAACTATAGTTTTAATACAATTCATAAACTACTGGGTCACTACTGAGAAAGTGAGTGAGATAAAACGGAGGCAAAACTCTACTTTGATTTCAATCAAGGAGATGATTTCCTTAATTTTCTCATTGCTTTTCAATAAGAGTTTAGAACTTTCACTATTCTGGGCACTTACCTGTAGACCAGAGACCCTTCCTTTAATATGTCCTGTCCATCCATACCCATGTGAAATGGGTAGAACCATGGATGATAGCCCAGATTTCAGAAACTGCCCCTTTGGCCAAGAATAGACACTTGTTTCAAAGGCAGCCAGCCTGTTGACTGCTTAATGGCCAGTGATGTATGTTGTCTGTCATTTAAAGATTTGTTGGATTCAACGAAGCCCTTCTTTCCTTTCAAACAAGAGATAATGAGACTGTTGTCAGCGGAAGGTCATTGTGTGATGATATACAATAGAGGATGACAGCCAGTTGACTCATGTGCAAGATGGGTAATTAGGAAGAAGACAAGAAGAGAGAATTAAGGAGGCTGAAAGACAGAGGGATTGTCTTAGTTTCTGACTTTCCTTTTCTAGGCCATGTAAGACCTGGCTACCCTTGTTTTTCTGGTATTATCTGTTCATGAAATGCCTGTGGCATCCTTGCAATGACTTTCTCTTTAGTTTGAATTTCTCTTTTTTGGAGGAAAAAGAAAAAAAGAGTTTGTGTTAGAATACCTTTATTTCTCAAAAACTGCCCCTTCTGTTCCCATAAACTTCTTTCTTCTCTCTTAGAAAATTGTTATTGTCAAAATGATGTCTTCTATGCATCTTTCATTGAAAGTTAAACAATCTGAGAATAGATCTTTTCCTGTTATACACTGAAAATAGGATGCCTAACGAGTAAGTCTTGTGGTTCTCCTAGTAAGAATATTTGGAGTTTTCTAGCTTTATTATTGCAGTTTGAAGAAACTCCATTCAGTTATTTTTGTTTCTAAACTTGAAGTCTCTGTATTTGATGAGGAAATAATTCACACAACAGTTAATATTATAAGAGTTAAGCACTGTTATGAGGTCTAGAGTTTTGAATCATGTGGTTATAAAATTATATTAATTATAAAATTTAACCATACTCTTTATGTTTTATTAATACAATGATTTTAAATAGCTGAAAAATTTATAGCATGTTGTTTCTGACAGATTTTTAAAAAGTATTTAAATTGAGGCATACAGAGTGAGAGGATGCTTATGGCATTTATCTTAGTAAAAGAGGAAGAGGAGATATAAAAGTGTCATACTTTACTAGCTGTTATCTGAATCCCCCTGGCATATGATGAAAAGTAGCACCACTGACAGGCAGTTGTGAAACCTTTATACACACTATCAACGTGAACACTGTGTAATCAACATTGTGCTTCAGAGATTGGTCCTTAAGATATTTTTTAGTAATAGAGTAGAAAGTTTAGGATCCTCATTAAGTTACAGATGATATGTTAACAACGAGGCTAATGATCACCTTGGAAAACAAGATCAGAATTCAGTGTGCTCTTACTAAACTGGGGAGAGAGGCACTAATTAATGGAGTTCAGGTGTGATCAATTAAGTGTAATGATGTAGGTGAAGGAAGAAGACTCAGGATGATAAAAATTTTTCAACTTTTGACAAGGCTACATTCACAGTCTTATAATGAGCAAGGGGGAGAGTTGTAGAAGCAGCAGCTGGAAAAGTACACCAAAACTAAGCTACATAAATCTGTGTGAAAAGTCCCTGAAGTATAATGAGTTGCTATTGAAGAGTTTTAAAACAGAAGCATGACATGATTGGATTTTTACTTTTAGATCACATGAAAGGTTCTTATTCTTCTAAATCACCTTCTAAATCAATCAAGGTGAAAATAAAGAGTTTACAACTGGGAAAAAAAAAAAAAAAGAGAGAGATGATCACCTGAGCTGTACAATGAATTGGAACAGGTCAACAATGGGAGTTTTTGAGCAGCTGAGTTTACCAACCAGTAAGATATAGGGAGAAGTGGATGTTTATTAAGAACTAATACTTACACACTTTTTGTGGTATAGTAGTAGATATAGAGTCTGAGGGGGAAAGAGATGTAAAGAATCAGTCTTAGGTTTGTGGCATGGAAAACTGGGAGGGAAACAAAGTTGCCATTTACTCCAATGGAAAAGATTGAAGGAGCAGTAGGAAGTGGTTCAGGCATGAGAATATCCAGTGTCAGTTTTGGATACGTTATATGTGGGCTGTCTGAGAAATACTCAGGTAGCAATATCAAGCAAGCATTTCATATGATCTGGAGCTCATAAAGGCAGTTCTGGCTAGAGATATAAAACTGGGAGAAATACAGAATATAAACTGCATCAGTAAATAAGGTAACAGAAAAAGAGCTTAAGTAGAGAGAAAAGATGACCCAGGATAAAGACCTATGTAAAACAAACATTTAAGCATTGACAGAGCAGGAGTGGTTACCTAATATCATTAAGGAGAGGCTAAAAAGAAAAGGAGGACATAAAAGAGTATATTGGCAAGAATTCAAAAATAAAATGTGTGGGGAAGGTGGCAGTGGTGAACTGGCTCAAATTCTGGGAATAGATCAGGTAAATAAAATTGAGGACTGAAATTTAGCCACTGGATTTGGCACCAGGAAGCTTACAGATGCCCTTAGAGAGAAAAGTAAGTAGCTTTAGTGGAGGGGATGGGAGTGGAAGGGTGGAGGGAGATGAGGATGTGGACACTGTGTGGGGACTTTTGAAAGCATGACTGCCAGAGTGTAGAAAGGAAGCAGCCACTGCAAAATATGTAGATCAAGGAAAGGATTTAATTGTTCTCCAAAGCTTATAGCATCTCATCAAAGGGGATTTTCTCCTATGAAAACTTTCAGAGACAAGTTCCATAAATTAGGGACACACTTTAATGTAGAGATTTTCTTATGTGTTTATCCTGCCTCATTCCCTCTCTTCCTTGTCTTCCCTGTTTCTAGGGTGCCTCCTCCACCTCCTCTCCTCCTCTTCTT